>NC_134265.1:363591591-365044869 GCF_031893055.1 Leptodactylus fuscus | reverse complement strand
TATAGTAATAGTGCACAGTATTAATATATAGTATTAGTGCATAGTATTAATATATAGTAATAGTGCACAGTATTAATATATAGTATTAGTGCACAGTATTATTATATAGTAATAGTGCACAGTATTATTATATAGCAATAGTGCACACTATTAATATATAGCAATAGTGCACAGTATTTTTATATAGTATTAGTGCATAGTATTAATATATAGTAATAGTGCACAGTATTAATATATAGTATTAGTGCACAGTATTATTATATAGTAATAGTGCACAGTATTATTATATAGTAATAGTGCATAGTATTATTATATAGTATTAGTGCATAGTATTAACATATAGTAATAGTGCACAGTATTAATATATAGTAAGAGTGCATTGTATTATTATATAGTATTAGTGCATAGTATTATTATATAGTAATAGTGCATATTATTATTATATAGTAATAGTGCACAGTATTATCATATAGTATTAGTGCATAGTATTAATATATAGTAATAGTGCACAGTATTATTATATAGTAGTAGTGCACAGTATTATTATATAGTAATAGTGCATAGTATTATTATATAGTATTAGTGCATAGTATTAACATATAGTAATAGTGCACAGTATTAATATATAGTAAGAGTGCATAGTATTATTATATAGTATTAGTGCACAGTATTATTATATAGTAATAGTGCACAGTATTATTATATAGTAATAGTGCATAGTATTATTATATAGTATTAGTGCATAGTATTAACATATAGTAATAGTGCACAGTATTAATATATAGTAAGAGTGCATTGTATTATTATATAGTATTAGTGCATAGTATTATTATATAGTAATATTGCATAGTATTATTATATAGTAATAGTGCACAGTATTATTATATAGTATTAGTGCATAGTATTAATATATAGTAATAGTGCACAGTATTATTATATAGTAGTAGTGCACAGTATTATTATATAGTATTAGTGCATAGTATTAATATATAGTAAGAGTGCACAGTATTATTATATATTATTAGTGCACAGTATTATTATACAGTATTAGTGCATAGTATTAATATATAGTAATAGTGCACAGTATTATTGTACAGTAGTAGTTCATAGTATTAATATATAGTAAGAGTGCATAGTATTATTATATAGTATTAGTGCACAGTATTATTATATAGTAATAGTGCACAGTATTATTATATAGTAATAGTGCATAGTATTATTATATAGTATTAGTGCATAGTATTAACATATAGTAATAGTGCACAGTATTAATATATAGTAAGAGTGCATTGTATTATTATATAGTATTAGTGCATAGTATTATTATATAGTAATAGTGCATAGTATTATTATATAGTAATAGTGCACAGTATTATTATATAGTATTAGTGCATAGTATTAATATATAGTAATAGTGCACAGTATTATTATATAGTAGTAGTGCACAGTATTATTATATAGTATTAGTGCATAGTATTAATATATAGTAAGAGTGCACAGTATTATTATATATTATTAGTGCACAGTATTATTATACAGTATTAGTGCATAGTATTAATATATAGTAATAGTGCACAGTATTATTGTACAGTAGTAGTGCATAGTATTAATATATAGTAATAGTGCACAGTATTATTATATAGTAGTAGTGCATAGTATTATTATATAGTATTAGTGCATAGTATTAATATATAGTATTAGTGCACAGTATTATTATACTGTATAGTAATAGTACATAGTATTAATATATAGCAATAGTGCACAGTATTATTATATAGTAGTAGTGCATAGTATTAATATATAGTAATAGTGCACAGTATTATTATATAGTATTAGTTCACAGTATTATTATATAATATTAGTGCACAGTATTATTATATAGTATTAGTGCATAGTATTAATATATAGTAATAGTGCACAGTATTAATATATAGTATTAGTGCACAGTATTATTATATAGTACTAGTGCACAGTATTATTATATAGCAATAGTGCACAGTATTAATATATAGCAATAGTGAACAGTATTATTATATAGTATTAGTGCATAGTATTAATATATAGTAATAGTGCACAGTATTAATATATAGTATTAGTGCACAGTATTATTATATAGTAATAGTGCACAGTATTATTATATAGCAATAGTGCACACTATTAATATATAGCAATAGTGCACAGTATTATTATATAGTATTAGTGCATAGTATTAATATATAGTAATAGTGCACAGTATTAATATATAGTATTAGTTGCACAGTATTATTATATAGTAATAGTGCACAGTATTATTACATAACAATAGTGCACAGCATTAATATATAGCAATAGTGCACAGTATTATTATATAGTACTAGAGCACAGTATTATTATATAGCAATAGTGCACAGTATTAATATATAGTAATAGTGCACAGTATTATTATATAGTAATAGTGCACAGTATTATTATATAGTATTAGTGCACAGTATTATTATATCGTAATAGTGCACAGTATTATTATATAGTAATAGTGCATAGTATTATTATATAGCATTAGTGCATAGTATTAACATATAGTAATAGTGCACAGTATTAATATATAGTAAGAGTGCATAGTATTATTATATAGTATTAGTGCATAGTATTATTATATAGTAATAGTGCACAGTATTATTATATAGTAATAGTGCATAGTATTATTATATAGCATTAGTGCATAGTATTAACATATAGTAATAGTGCACAGTATTAATATATAGTAAGAGTGCATAGTATTATTATATAGTATTAGTGCATAGTATTATTATATAGTAATAGTGCATAGTATTATTATATAGCATTAGTGCATAGTATTAACATATAGTATTAGTGCATAGTATTAATATATAGAATTAGTGCATAGTATTAATATATAGTAATAGTGCACAGTATTAATATATAGTATTAGTGCACAGTATTATTATATAGTAATAGTGCACAGTATTATTATACTGTATAGTAATAGTACATAGTATTAATATATAGCAATAGTGCACAGTATTATTATATAGTAGTAGTGCATAGTATTAATATATAGTAATAGTGCACAGTATTATTATATAGTATTAGTTCACAGTATTATTATATAGTATTTGTGCACAGTATTATTATATAGTATTAGTGCATAGTATTAATATATAGTAATAGTGCACAGTATTAATATATAGTATTAGTGCACAGTATTATTATATAGTAATAGTGCACAGTATTATTATATAGCAATAGTGCACAGTATTAATATATAGCAATAGTGCACAGTATTATTATATAGTATTAGTGCATAGTATTAATATATAGTAATAGTGCACAGTATTAATATATAGTATTAGTGCACAGTATTATTATATAGTAATAGTGCACAGTATTATTATATAGCAATAGTGCACACTATTAATATATAGCAATAGTGCACAGTATTATTATATAGTATTAGTGCATAGTATTAATATATAGTAATAGTGCACAGTATTAATATATAGTATTAGTGCACAGTATTATTATATAGTAATAGTGCACAGTATTATTATATAGTAATAGTGCATAGTATTATTATATAGTATTAGTGCATAGTATTAACATATAGTAATAGTGCACAGTATTAATATATAGTAAGAGTGCATTGTATTATTATATAGTATTAGTGCATAGTATTATTATATAGTAATAGTGCATATTATTATTATATAGTAATAGTGCACAGTATTATTATATAGTATTAGTGCATAGTATTAATAAATAGTAATAGTGCACAGTATTATTATATAGTAGTAGTGCATAGTATTATTATATAGTATTAGTGCATAGTATTAATATATAGTAAGAGTGCACAGTATTATTATATATTATTAGTGCACAGTATTATTATACAGTATTAGTGCATAGTATTAATATATAGTAATAGTGCACAGTATTATTGTACAGTAGTAGTGCATAGTATTAATATATAGTAATAGTGCACAGTATTATTATATAGTAGTAGTGCATAGAATTATTATATAGTATTAGTGCATAGTATTAATATATAGTATTAGTGCACAGTATTATTATATAGCAATAGTGCACAGTATTAATATATAGCAATAGTGCACAGTATTATTATATAGTATTAGTGCATAGTATTAATATATAGTAATAGTGCACAGTATTAATATATAGTATTAGTGCACAGTATTATTATATAGTAATAGTGCACAGTATTATTATATAGCAATAGTGCACAGTATTATTATATAGCAATAGTGCACACTATTAATATATAGCAATAGTGCACAGTATTATTATATAGTACTAGAGCACAGTATTATTATATAGCAATAGTGCACAGTATTAATATATAGTAATAGTGCACAGTATTATTATATAGTAATAGTGCACAGTATTATTATACTGTATAGTAATAGTACATAGTATTAATATATAGCAATAGTGCACAGTATTATTATATAGTAGTAGTGCATAGTATTAATATATAATAATAGTGCACAGTATTAATATATAGTATTAGTGCACAGTATTATTATATAGTAATAGTGCACAGTATTATTATATAGCAATAGTGCACAGTATTAATATATAGCAATAGTGTACAGTATTATTACATAGTACTAGAGCACAGTATTATTATATAGCAATAGTGCACAGTATTAATATATAGTAATAGTGCACAGTATTAATATATAGCAATAGTGCACAGTATTATTATATAGTAGTAGTGCATAGTATTAATATATAGTAATAGTGCATAGTATTATTATATAGTATTAGTGCACAGTATTATTATATAGTATTAGTGCACAGTATTAATATATAGTAATAGTGCACAATATTATTATATAGTATTAGTGCATAGTATTAATATATAGTAACAGTGCACAGTATTAATATATAGTATTAGTGCACAGTATTATTATATAGTAATAGTGCACAGTATTATTATATAGCAATAGTGCACAGTATTAATATATAGCAATAGTGTACAGTATTATTACATAGTACTAGAGCACAGTATTATTATATAGCAATAGTGCACAGTATTAATATATAGTAATAGTGCACAGTATTATTATATAGTAATAGTGCACAGTATTATTATATAGTATTAGTGCATAGTATTAATATATAGTAATAGTGCACAGTATTAATATATAGTATTAGTGCACAGTATTATTATATAGTAATAGTGCACAGTATTATTATATAGTAATAGTGCATAGTATTATTATATAGTATTAGTGCATAGTATTAACATATAGTAATAGTGCACAGTATTAATATATAGTAAGAGTGCATAGTATTATTATATAGTATTAGTGCACAGTATTATTATATAGTAATAGTGCACAGTATTATTATATAGTATTAGTGCATAGTATTAATATATAGTAATAGTGCACAGTATTATTATATAGTAGTAGTGCACAGTATTATTATATAGTATTAGTGCATAGTATTAATATATAGTAAGAGTGCACAGTATTATTATATATTATTAGTGCACAGTATTATTATACAGTATTAGTGCATAGTATTAATATATAGTAATAGTGCACAGTATTATTGTACAGTAGTAGTGCATAGTATTAATATATAGTAAGAGTGCATAGTATTATTATATAGTATTAGTGCACAGTATTATTATATAGTAATAGTGCACAGTATTATTATATAGTAATAGTGCACAGTATTAATATATAGTAAGAGTGCATTGTATTATTATATAGTATTAGTGCATAGTATTATTATATAGTAATAGTGCATAGTATTATTATATAGTAATAGTGCACAGTATTATTATATAGTATTAGTGCATAGTATTAATATATAGTAATAGTGCACAGTATTATTATATAGTAGTAGTGCACAGTATTATTATATAGTATTAGTGCATAGTATTAATATATAGTAAGAGTGCACAGTATTATTATATATTATTAGTGCACAGTATTATTATACAGTATTAGTGCATAGTATTAATATATAGTAATAGTGCACAGTATTATTGTACAGTAGTAGTGCATAGTATTAATATATAGTAATAGTGCACAGTATTATTATATAGTAGTAGTGCATAGTATTAATATATAGTAATAGTGCACAGTATTATTATATAGTATTAGTTAACAGTATTATTATATAATATTAGTGCACAGTATTATTATATAGTATTAGTGCATAGTATTAATATATAGTAATAGTGCACAGTATTAATATATAGTATTAGTGCACAGTATTATTATATAGTAATAGTGCACATTATTATTATATAGCAATAGTGCACAGTATTAATATATAGCAATAGTGCACAGTATTATTATATAGTATTAGTGCATAGTATTAATATATAGTAATAGTGCACAGTATTAATATATAGTATTAGTGCACAGTATTATTATATAGTAATAGTGCACAGTATTATTATATAGCAATAGTGCACACTATTAATATATAGCAATAGTGCACAGTATTATTATATAGTATTAGTGCATAGTATTAATATATAGTAATAGTGCACAGTATTAATATATAGTATTAGTGCACAGTATTATTATATAGTAATAGTGCACAGTATTATTATATAGTACTAGAGCACAGTATTATTATATAGCAATAGTGCACAGTATTAATATATAGTAATAGTGCACAGTATTATTATATAGTAATAGTGCACAGTATTATTATATAGTATTAGTGCACAGTATTATTATATAGTAATAGTGCACAGTATTATTATATAGTAATAGTGCATAGTATTATTATATAGCATTAGTGCATAGTATTAACATATAGTAATAGTGCACAGTATTAATATATAGTAAGAGTGCATAGTATTATTATATAGTATTAGTGCATAGTATTATTATATAGTAATAGTGAACAGTATTATTATATAGTAATAGTGCACAGTATTATTATATAGTATTAGTGCATAGTATTAATATATAGTATTAGTGCATAGTATTAATATATAGTAATAGTGCACAGTATTAATATATAGTATTAGTGCACAGTATTATTATATAGTAATAGTGCACAGTATTATTATACTGTATAGTAATAGTACATAGTATTAATATATAGCAATAGTGCACAGTATTATTATATAGTAGTAGTGCATAGTATTAATATATAGTAATAGTGCACAGTATTATTATATAGTATTAGTTCACAGTATTATTATATAGTATTAGTGCACAGTATTATTATATAGTATTAGTGCATAGTATTAATATATAGTAATAGTGCACAGTATTAATATATAGTATTAGTGCACAGTATTATTATATAGTAATAGTGCACAGTATTATTATATAGCAATAGTGCACAGTATTAATATATAGCAATAGTGCACAGTATTATTATATAGTATTAGTGCATAGTATTAATATATAGTAATAGTGCACAGTATTAATATATAGTATTAGTGCACAGTATTATTATATAGTAATAGTGCACAGTATTATTATATAGCAATAGTGCACACTATTAATATATAGCAATAGTGCACAGTATTATTATATAGTATTAGTGCATAGTATTAATATATAGTAATAGTGCACAGTATTAATATATAGTATTAGTGCACAGTATTATTATATAGTTATAGTGCACAGTATTATTATATAGTAATAGTGCATAGTATTATTATACAGTATTAGTGCATAGTATTAATATATAGTAATAGTGCACAGTATTATTGTACAGTAGTAGTGCATAGTATTAATATATAGTAATAGTGCACAGTATTATTATATAGTAGTAGTGCATAGAATTATTGTATAGTATTAGTGCATAGTATTAATATATAGTATTAGTGCACAGTATTATTATACTGTATAGTAATAGTACATAGTATTAATATATAGCAATAGTGCACAGTATTATTATATAGTAGTAGTGCATAGTATTAATATATAGTAATAGTGCACAGTATTATTATATAGTATTAGTTCACAGTATTATTATATAATATTAGTGCACAGTATTATTATATAGTATTAGTGCATAGTATTAATATATAGTAATAGTGCACATTATTATTATATAGTATTAGTGCACAGTATTATTATATAGTAATAGTGCACAGTATTATTATATAGCAATAGTGCACAGTATTAATATATAGCAATAGTGCACAGTATTATTATATAGTATTAGTGCATAGTATTAATATATAGTAATAGTGCACAGTATTAATATATAGTATTAGTGCACAGTATTATTATATAGTAATAGTGCACAGTATTATTATATAGCAATAGTGCACACTATTAATATATAGCAATAGTGCACAGTATTATTATATAGTACTAGAGCACAGTATTATTATATAGCAATAGTGCACAGTATTAATATATAGTAATAGTGCACAGTATTATTATATAGTAATAGTGCACAGTATTATTATACTGTATAGTAATAGTACATAGTATTAATATATAGCAATAGTGCACAGTATTATTATATAGTAGTAGTGCATAGTATTAATATATAATAATAGTGCACAGTATTAATATATAGTATTAGTGCACAGTATTATTATATAGTAATAGTGCACAGTAATATTATATAGCAATAGTGCACAGTATTAATATATAGCAATAGTGTACAGTATTATTACATAGTACTAGAGCACAGTATTATTATATAGCAATAGTGCACAGTATTATTATATAGTAATAGTGCACAGTATTAATATATAGCAATAGTGCACAGTATTATTATATAGCAATAGTGCACAGTATTAATATATAGTAATAGTGCACAGTATTATTATATAGTAATAGTGCACAGTATTATTATATAGTATTAGTGCATAGTATTAATATATAGTAATAGTGCACAGTATTAATATATAGTATTAGTGCACAGTATTATTATATAGTAATAGTGCACAGTATTATTATATAGTAATAGTGCATAGTATTATTATATAGTATTAGTGCATAGTATTAACATATAGTAATAGTGCACAGTATTAATATATAGTAAGAGTACATAGTATTATTATATAGTATTAGTGCACAGTATTATTATATAGTAATAGTGCACAGTATTATTATATAGTAGTAGTGCATAGTATTATTATATAGCATTAGTGCACAGTATTATTATATAGTAAGAGTGCATAGTATTATTATATAGTATTAGTGCACAGTATTATTATATAGTAATAGTGCACAGTATTATTATATAGTAATAGTGCATAGTATTATTATATAGTATTAGTGCATAGTATTACCATATAGTAATAGTGCACAGTATTAATATATAGTAAGAGTGCATTGTATTATTATATAGTATTAGTGCATAGTATTATTATATAGTAATAGTGCATAGTATTATTATATAGTAATAGTGCACAGTATTATTATATAGTATTAGTGCATAGTATTAATATATAGTAATAGTGCACAGTATTATTATATAGTAGTAGTGCACAGTATTATTATATAGTATTAGTGCATAGTATTAATATATAGTAAGAGTGCACAGTATTATTATATATTATTAGTGCACAGTATTATTATACAGTATTAGTGCATAGTATTAATATATAGTAATAGTGCACAGTATTATTGTACAGTAGTAGTGCATAGTATTAATATATAGTAAGAGTGCATAGTATTATTATATAGTATTAGTGCACAGTATTATTATATAGTAATAGTGCACAGTATTATTATATAGTAATAGTGCATAGTATTATTATATAGTATTAGTGCATAGTATTAACATATAGTAATAGTGCACAGTATTAATACATAGTAAGAGTGCATTGTATTATTATATAGTATTAGTGCATAGTATTATTATATAGTAATAGTGCATAGTATTATTATATAGTAATAGTGCACAGTATTATTATATAGTATTAGTGCATAGTATTAATATATAGTAATAGTGCACAGTATTATTATATAGTAGTAGTGCACAGTATTATTATATAGTATTAGTGCATAGTATTAATATATAGTAAGAGTGCACAGTATTATTATATATTATTAGTGCACAGTATTATTATACAGTATTAGTGCATAGTATTAATATATAGTAATAGTGCACAGTATTATTGTACAGTAGTAGTGCATAGTATTAATATATAGTAATAGTGCACAGTATTATTATATAGTAGTAGTGCATAGTATTATTATATAGTATTAGTGCATAGTATTTATATATAGTATTAGTGCACAGTATTATTATACTGTATAGTAATAGTACATAGTATTAATATATAGCAATAGTGCACAGTATTATTATATAGTAGTAGTGCATAGTATTAATATATAGTAATAGTGCACAGTATTATTATATAGTATTAGTTCACAGTATTATTATATAATATTAGTGCACAGTATTATTATATAGTATTAGTGCATAGTATTAATATATAGTAATAGTGCACTGTATTAATATATAGTATTAGTGCACAGTATTATTATATAGTAATAGTGCACATTATTATTATATAGCAATAGTGCACAGTATTAATATATAGCAATAGTGCACAGTATTATTATATAGTATTAGTGCATAGTTTTAATATATAGTATTAGTGCATAGTATTAATATATAGTATTAGTGCATAGTATTAATATATAGTAATAGTGCACAGTATTAATATATAGTATTAGTGCACAGTATTATTATATAGTAATAGTGCACAGTATTATTATACTGTATAGTAATAGTACATAGTATTAATATATAGCAATAGTGCACAGTATTATTATATAGTAGTAGTGCATAGTATTAATATATAGTAATAGTGCACAGTATTAATATATAGTATTAGTGCACAGTATTATTATATAGTAATAGTGCACAGTATTATTATATAGTAATAGTGCATAGTATTATTATATAGTATTAGTGCATAGTATTAACATATAGTAATAGTGCACAGTATTAATATATAGTAAGAGTGCATTGTATTATTATATAGTATTAGTGCATAGTATTATTATATAGTAATAGTGCATATTATTATTATATAGTAATAGTGCACAGTATTATCATATAGTATTAGTGCATAGTATTAATATATAGTAATAGTGCACAGTATTATTATATAGTAGTAGTGCACAGTATTATTATATAGTAATAGTGCACAGTATTATTATATAGTAATAGTGCATAGTATTATTATATAGTATTAGTGCATAGTATTAACATATAGTAATAGTGCACAGTATTAATATATAGTAAGAGTGCATAGTATTATTATATAGTATTAGTGCACAGTATTATTATATAGTAATAGTGCACAGTATTATTATATAGTAATAGTGCATAGTATTATTATATAGCATTAGTGCACAGTATTATTATATAGTAAGAGTGCATAGTATTATTTTATAGTATTAGTGCACAGTATTATTATATAGTAATAGTGCACAGTATTATTATATAGTAATAGTGCATAGTATTATTATATAGTATTAGTGCATAGTATTAACATATAGTAATAGTGCACAGTATTAATATATAGTAAGAGTGCATTGTATTATTATATAGTATTAGTGCATAGTATTATTATATAGTAATAGTGCACAGTATTATTATATAGTATTAGTGCATAGTATTAATATATAGTAATAGTGCACAGTATTATTATATAGTAGTAGTGCACAGTATTATTATATAGTATTAGTGCATAGTATTAATATATAGTAAGAGTGCACAGTATTATTATATATTATTAGTGCACAGTATTATTATACAGTATTAGTGCATAGTATTAATATATAGTAATAGTGCACAGTATTATTGTACAGTAGTAGTTCATAGTATTAATATATAGTAAGAGTGCATAGTATTATTATATAGTATTAGTGCACAGTATTATTATATAGTAATAGTGCACAGTATTATTATATAGTAATAGTGCATAGTATTATTATATAGTATTAGTGCACAGTATTAATATATAGTAAGACTGCATTGTATTATTATATAGTATTAGTGCATAGTATTATTATATAGTAATAGTGCATAGTATTATTATATAGTAATAGTGCACAGTATTATTATATAGTATTAGTGCATAGTATTAATATATAGTAATAGTGCACAGTATTATTATATAGTAGTAGTGCACAGTATTATTATATAGTATTAGTGCATAGTATTAATATATAGTAAGAGTGCACAGTATTATTATATATTATTAGTGCACAGTATTATTATACAGTATTAGTGCATAGTATTAATATATAGTAATAGTGCACAGTATTATTGTACAGTAGTAGTGCATAGTATTAATATATAGTAATAGTGCACAGTATTAATATATAGTATTAGTGCACAGTATTATTATATAGTACTAGTGCACAGTATTATTATATAGCAATAGTGCACAGTATTAATATATAGCAATAGTGCACAGTATTATTATATAGTATTAGTGCATAGTATTAATATATAGTAATAGTGCACAGTATTAATATATAGTATTAGTGCACAGTATTATTATATAGTAATAGTGCACAGTATTATTATATAGCAATAGTGCACACTATTAATATATAGCAATAGTGCACAGTATTATTATATAGTATTAGTGCATAGTATTAATATATAGTAATAGTGCACAGTATTATTATACTGTATAGTAATAGTACATAGTATTAATATATAGCAATAGTGCACAGTATTATTATATAGTAGTAGTGCATAGTATTAATATATAGTAATAGTGCACAGTATTATTATATAGTATTAGTTCACAGTATTATTATATAATATTAGTGCACAGTATTATTATATAGTATTAGTGCATAGTATTAATATATAGTAATAGTGCACAGTATTATTATATAGTATTAGTTCACAGTATTATTATATAATATTAGTGCACAGTATTATTATATAGTATTAGTGCATAGTAATAATATATAGTATTAGTGCACAATATTATTATATAGTAATAGTGCACAGTATTATTATATAGCAATAGTGCACTCTATTAATATATAGCAATAGTGCACAGTATTAATATATAGTAATAGTGCAAAGTATTAATATATAGTATTAGTGCACAGTATTATTATATAGTAATAGTGCACAGTATTATTATATAACAATAGTGCACAGCATTAATATATAGCAATAGTGCACAGTATTATTATATAGTACTAGAGCACAGTATTATTATATAGCAATAGTGCACAGTATTAATATATAGTAATAGTGCACAGTATTATTATATAGTAATAGTGCACAGTATTATTATATAGTATTAGTGCACAGTATTTTTATATAGTAATAGTGCACAGTATTATTATATAGTAATAGTGCATAGTATTATTATATAGCATTAGTGCATAGTATTAACATATAGTAATAGTGCACAGTATTAATATATAGTAAGAGTGCATAGTATTATTATATAGTATTAGTGCATAGTATTATTATATAGTAATAGAGCACAGTATTATTATATAGTAATAGTGCACAGTATTATTATATAGTATTAGTGCATAGTATTAATATATAGTATTAGTGCATAGTATTAATATATAGTAATAGTGCACAGTATTAATATATAGTATTAGTGCACAGTATTATTATATAGCAATAGTGCACAGTATTATTATATAGTAGTAGTGCATAGTATTAATATATAGTAATAGTGCACAGTATTATTATATAGTATTAGTTCACAGTATTATTATATAGTATTAGTGCACAGTATTATTATATAGTATTAGTGCATAGTATTAATATATAGTAATAGTGCACAGTATTAATATATAGTATTAGTGCATAGTATTAATATATAGTTATAGTGCACAGTATTAATATATAGTATTAGTGCACAGTATTATTATATAGTAATAGTGCACAGTATTATTATATAGTAATAGTGCATAGTATTAATATATAGTAATAGTGCATAGTATTATCATATAGTATTAGTGCATAGTATTAATATATAGTAATAGTGCACAGTATTATTATATAGTAGTAGTGCACAGTATTATTATATAGTAATAGTGCACAGTATTATTATATAGTAATAGTGCATAGTATTATTATATAGTATTAGTGCATAGTATTAACATTTAGTAATAGTGCACAGTATTAATATATAGTAAGAGTGCATAGTATTATTATATAGTATTAGTGCACAGTATTATTATATAGTAATAGTGCACAGTATTATTATATAGTAATAGTGCATAGTATTATTATATAGCATTAGTGCACAGTATTATTATATAGTAAGAGTGCATAGTATTATTATATAGTATTAGTGCACAGTATTATTATATAGTAATAGTGCACAGTATTATTATATAGTAATAGTGCATAGTATTATTATATAGTATTAGTGCATAGTATTAATATATAGTAATAGTGCACAGTATTATTATATAGTAGTAGTGCACAGTATTATTATATAGTATTAGTGCATAGTATTAATATATAGTAAGAGTGCACAGTATTATTATATATTATTAGTGCACAGTATTATTATACAGTATTAGTGCATAGTATTAATATATAGTAATAGTGCACAGTATTATTGTACAGTAGTAGTTCATAGTATTAATATATAGTAAGAGTGCATAGTATTATTATATAGTATTAGTGCACAGTATTATTATATAGTAATAGTGCACAGTATTATTATATAGTAATAGTGCATAGTATTATTATATAGTATTAGTGCATAGTATTAACATATAGTAATAGTGCACAGTATTAATATATAGTAAGACTGCATTGTATTATTATATAGTAGTAGTGCACAGTATTATTATATAGTATTAGTGCATAGTATTAATATATAGTAAGAGTGCACAGTATTATTATATATTATTAGTGCACAGTATTATTATACAGTATTAGTGCATAGTATTAATATATAGTAATAGTGCACAGTATTATTGTACAGTAGTAGTGCATAGTATTAATATATAGTAATAGTGCACAGTATTATTATATAGTATTAGTTCACAGTATTATTATATAGTAAGAGTGCACAGTATTATTATATAGTAATAGTGCACAGTATTATTATATAGTATTAGTTCACAGTATTATTATATAGTAAGAGTGCACAGTATTATTATATAGTAATAGTGCACAGTATTAATATATAGTATTAGTGCACAGTATTATTATATAGTAATAGTGCACAGTATTATTATATAGCAATAGTGCACACTATTAATATATAGCAATAGTGCACAGTTTTATTATATAGTATTAGTGCATAGTATTAATATATAGTAATAGTGCACAGTATTAATATATAGTATTAGTGCACAGTATTATTATATAGTAATAGTGCACAGTATTATTATATAGTAATAGTGCATAGTATTATTATATAGTATTAGTGCATAGTATTAACATATAGTAATAGTGCACAGTATTAATATATAGTAAGAGTGCATTGTATTATTATATAGTATTAGTGCATAGTATTATTATATAGTAATAGTGCATATTATTATTATATAGTAATAGTGCACAGTATTATCATATAGTATTAGTGCATAGTATTAATATATAGTAATAGTGCACAGTATTATTATATAGTAGTAGTGCACAGTATTATTATATAGTAATAGTGCACAGTATTATTATATAGTAATAGTGCATAGTATTATTATATAGTATTAGTGCATAGTATTAACATATAGTAATAGTGCACAGTATTAATATATAGTAAGAGTGCATAGTATTATTATATAGTATTAGTGCACAGTATTATTATATAGTAATAGTGCACAGTATTATTATATAGTAATAGTGCATAGTATTATTATATAGCATAAGTGCACAGTATTATTATATAGTAAGAGTGCATAGTATTATTATATAGTATTAGTGCATAGTATTAACATATAGTAATAGTGCACAGTATTAATATATAGTAAGAGTGCATTGTATTATTATATAGTATTAGTGCATAGTATTATTATATAGTAATAGTGCATAGTATTATTATATAGTAATAGTGCACAGTATTATTATATAGTATTAGTGCATAGTATTAATATATAGTAATAGTGCACAGTATTATTATATAGTAGTAGTGCACAATATTATTATATAGTATTAGTGCATAGTATTAATATATAGTAAGAGTGCACAGTATTATTATATATTATTAGTGCACAGTATTATTATACAGTATTAGTGCATAGTATTAATATATAGTAATAGTGCACAGTATTATTGTACAGTAGTAGTGCATAGTATTAATATATAGTAATAGTGCACAGTATTATTATATAGTAGTAGTGCATAGTATTATTATATAGTATTAGTGCATAGTATTAATATATAGTATTAGTGCACAGTATTATTATACTGTATAGTAATAGTACATAGTATTAATATATAGCAATAGTGCACAGTATTATTATATAGTAGTAGTGCATAGTATTAATATATAGTAATAGTGCACAGTATTATTATATAGTATTAGTTCACAGTATTATTATATAATATTAGTGCACAGTATTATTATATAGTATTAGTGCATAGTAATAATATATAGTAATAGTGCACAGTATTAATATATAGTATTAGTGCACAGTATTATTATATAGTAATAGTGCACATTATTATTATATAGCAATAGTGCACAGTATTAATATATAGCAATAGTGCACAGTATTATTATATAGTATTAGTGCATAGTATTAATATATAGTAATAGTGCACAGTATTAATATATAGTATTAGTGCACAATATTATTATATAGTAATAGTGCACAGTATTATTATATAGCAATAGTGCACACTATTAATATATAGCAATAGTGCACAGTATTATTATATAGTATTAGTGCATAGTATTAATATATAGTAATAGTGCACAGTATTAATATATAGTATTAGTGCACAGTATTATTATATAGTAATAGTGCACAGTATTATTATATAACAATAGTGCACAGCATTAATATATAGCAATAGTGCACAGTATTATTATATAGTACTAGAGCACAGTATTATTATATAGCAATAGTGCACAGTATTAATATATAGTAATAGTGCACAGTATTATTATATAGTAATAGTGCACAGTATTATTATATAGTATTAGTGCACAGTATTATTATATAGTAATAGTGCACAGTATTATTATATAGTAATAGTGCATAGTATTATTATATAGCATTAGTGCATAGTATTAACATATAGTAATAGTGCACAGTATTAATATATAGTAAGAGTGCATAGTATTATTATATAGTATTAGTGCATAGTATTATTATATAGTAATAGAGCACAGTATTATTATATAGTAATAGTGCACAGTATTATTATATAGTATTAGTGCATAGTATTAATATATAGTATTAGTGCATAGTATTAATATATAGTAATAGTGCACAGTATTAATATATAGTATTAGTGCACAGTATTATTATATAGTAATAGTGCACAGTATTATTATACTGTATAGTAATAGTACATAGTATTAATATATAGCAATAGTGCACAGTATTATTATATAGTAGTAGTGCATAGTATTAATATATAGTAATAGTGCACAGTATTATTATATAGTATTAGTTCACAGTATTATTATATAGTATTAGTGCACAGTATTATTAT
Organism: Leptodactylus fuscus; assembly: GCF_031893055.1. Taxonomy (NCBI): domain Eukaryota; kingdom Metazoa; phylum Chordata; class Amphibia; order Anura; family Leptodactylidae; genus Leptodactylus; species Leptodactylus fuscus. Next base: position 365,027,262 of record NC_134265.1, on the reverse strand, counting down.
ATAGTATTAGTGCATAGTATTAATATATAGTAATAGTGCACAGTATTAATATATAGTATTAGTGCACAGTATTATTATATAGTAATAGTGCACAGTATTATTATATAGCAATAGTGCACACTATTAATATATAGCAATAGTGCACAGTATTTTTATATAGTATTAGTGCATAGTATTAATATATAGTAATAGTGCACAGTATTAATATATAGTATTAGTGCACAGTATTATTATATAGTAATAGTGCACAGTATTATTATATAGTAATAGTGCATAGTATTATTATATAGTATTAGTGCATAGTATTAACATATAGTAATAGTGCACAGTATTAATATATAGTAAGAGTGCATTGTATTATTATATAGTATTAGTGCATAGTATTATTATATAGTAATAGTGCATATTATTATTATATAGTAATAGTGCACAGTATTATCATATAGTATTAGTGCATAGTATTAATATATAGTAATAGTGCACAGTATTATTATATAGTAGTAGTGCACAGTATTATTATATAGTAATAGTGCACAGTATTATTATATAGTAATAGTGCATAGTATTATTATATAGTATTAGTGCATAGCATTAACATATAGTAATAGTGCACAGTATTAATATATAGTAAGAGTGCATAGTATTATTATATAGTATTAGTGCACAGTATTATTATATAGTAATAGTGCACAGTATTATTATATAGTAATAGTGCATAGTATTATTATATAGCATTAGTGCACAGTATTATTATATAGTAAGAGTGCATAGTATTATTATATAATATTAGTGCACAGTATTATTATATAGTAATAGTGCACAGTATTATTATATAGTAATAGTGCATAGTATTATTATATAGTATTAGTGCATAGTATTAACATATAGTAATAGTGCACAATATTAATATATAGTAAGAGTGCATTGTATTATTATATAGTATTAGTGCATAGTATTATTATATAGTAATAGTGCATAGTATTATTATATAGTAATAGTGCACAGTATTATTATATAGTATTAGTGCATAGTATTAATATATAGTAATAGTGCACAGTATTATTATATAGTAGTAGTGCACAGTATTATTATATAGTATTAGTGCATAGTATTAATATATAGTAAGAGTGCACAGTATTATTATATATTATTAGTGCACAGTATTATTATACAGTATTAGTGCATAGTATTAATATATAGTAATAGTGCACAGTATTATTGTACAGTAGTAGTTCATAGTATTAATATATAGTAAGAGTGCATAGTATTATTATATAGTATTAGTGCACAGTATTATTATATAGTAATAGTGCACAGTATTATTATATAGTAATAGTGCATAGTATTATTATATAGTATTAGTGCATAGTATTAACATATAGTAATAGTGCACAGTATTAATATATAGTAAGAGTGCATTGTATTATTATATAGTATTAGTGCATAGTATTATTATATAGTAATAGTGCATAGTATTATTATATAGTAATAGTGCACAGTATTATTATATAGTATTAGTGCATAGTATTAATATATAGTAATAGTGCACAGTATTATTATATAGTAGTAGTGCACAGTATTATTATATAGTATTAGTGCATAGTATTAATATATAGTAAGAGTGCACAGTATTATTATATATTATTAGTGCACAGTATTATTATACAGTATTAGTGCATAGTATTAATATATAGTAATAGTGCACAGTATTATTGTACAGTAGTAGTGCATAGTATTAATATATAGTAATAGTGCACAGTATTATTATATAGTAGTAGTGCATAGTATTATTATATAGTATTAGTGCATAGTATTAATATATAGTATTAGTGCACAGTATTATTATACTGTATAGTAATAGTACATAGTATTAATATATAGCAATAGTGCACAGTATTATTATATAGTAGTAGTGCATAGTATTAATATATAGTAATAGTGCACAGTATTACTATATAGTATTAGTTCACAGTATTATTATATAATATTAGTGCACAGTATTATTATATAGTATTAGTGCATAGTATTAATATATAGTAATAGTGCACAGTATTAATATATAGTATTAGTGCACAGTATTATTATATAGTACTAGTGCACAGTATTATTATATAGCAATAGTGCACAGTATTAATATATAGCAATAGTGCACAGTATTATTATATAGTATTAGTGCATAGTATTAATATATAGTAATAGTGCACAGTATTAATATATAGTATTAGTGCACAGTATTATTATATAGTAATAGTGCACAGTATTATTATATAGCAATAGTGCACACTATTAATATATAGCAATAGTGCACAGTATTATTATATAGTATTAGTGCATAGTATTAATATATAGTAATAGTGCACAGTATTAATATATAGTATTAGTTGCACAGTATTATTATATAGTAATAGTGCACAGTATTATTATATAGTAGTAGTGCACAGTATTATTATATAGTATTAGTGCATAGTATTAATATATAGTAAGAGTGCACAGTATTATTATATATTATTAGTGCACAGTATTATTATACAGTATTAGTGCATAGTATTAATATATAGTAATAGTGCACAGTATTATTGTACAGTAGTAGTGCATAGTATTAATATATAGTAATAGTGCACAGTATTATTATATAGTAGTAGTGCATAGTATTATTATATAGTATTAGTGCATAGTATTAATATATAGTATTAGTGCACAGTATTATTATACTGTATAGTAATAGTACATAGTATTAATATATAGCAATAGTGCACAGTATTATTATATAGTAGTAGTGCATAGTATTAATATATAGTAATAGTGCACAGTATTATTATATAGTATTAGTTCACAGTATTATTATATAATATTAGTGCACAGTATTATTATATAGTATTAGTGCATAGTATTAATATATAGTAATAGTGCACAGTATTATTATATAGTATTAGTTCACAGTATTATTATATAATATTAGTGCACAGTATTATTATATAGTATTAGTGCATAGTAATAATATATAGTATTAGTGCACAATATTATTATATAGTAATAGTGCACAGTATTATTATATAGCAATAGTGCACTCTATTAATATATAGCAATAGTGCACAGTATTAATATATAGTAATAGTGCAAAGTATTAATATATAGTATTAGTGCACAGTATTATTATATAGTAATAGTGCACAGTATTATTATATAACAATAGTGCACAGCATTAATATATAGCAATAGTGCACAGTATTATTATATAGTACTAGAGCACAGTATTATTATATAGCAATAGTGCACAGTATTAATATATAGTAATAGTGCACAGTATTATTATATAGTAATAGTGCACAGTATTATTATATAGTATTAGTGCACAGTATTATTATATAGTAATAGTGCACAGTATTATTATATAGTAATAGTGCATAGTATTATTATATAGCATTAGTGCATAGTATTAACATATAGTAATAGTGCACAGTATTAATATATAGTAAGAGTGCATAGTATTATTATATAGTATTAGTGCATAGTATTATTATATAGTAATAGAGCACAGTATTATTATATAGTAATAGTGCACAGTATTATTATATAGTATTAGTGCATAGTATTAATATATAGTATTAGTGCATAGTATTAATATATAGTAATAGTGCACAGTATTAATATATAGTATTAGTGCACAGTATTATTATATAGTAATAGTGCACAGTATTATTATACTGTATAGTAATAGTACATAGTATTAATATATAGCAATAGTGCACAGTATTATTATATAGTAGTAGTGCATAGTATTAATATATAGTAATAGTGCACAGTATTATTATATAGTATTAGTTCACAGTATTATTATATAGTATTAGTGCACAGTATTATTATATAGTATTAGTGCATAGTATTAATATATAGTAATAGTGCACAGTATTAATATATAGTATTAGTGCATAGTATTAATATATAGTAATAGTGCACAGTATTAATATATAGTATTAGTGCACAGTATTATTATATAGTAATAGTGCACAGTATTATTATATAGCAATAGTGCACACTATTAATATATAGCAATAGTGCACAGTATTTTTATATAGTATTAGTGCATAGTATTAATATATAGTAATAGTGCACAGTATTAATATATAGTATTAGTGCACAGTATTATTATATAGTAATAGTGCACAGTATTATTATATAGTAATAGTGCATAGTATTATTATATAGTATTAGTGCATAGTATTAACATATAGTAATAGTGCACAGTATTAATATATAGTAAGAGTGCATTGTATTATTATATAGTATTAGTGCATAGTATTATTATATAGTAATAGTGCATATTATTATTATATAGTAATAGTGCACAGTATTATCATATAGTATTAGTGCATAGTATTAATATATAGTAATAGTGCACAGTATTATTATATAGTAGTAGTGCACAGTATTATTATATAGTAATAGTGCATAGTATTATTATATAGTATTAGTGCATAGTATTAACATATAGTAATAGTGCACAGTATTAATATATAGTAAGAGTGCATAGTATTATTATATAGTATTAGTGCACAGTATTATTATATAGTAATAGTGCACAGTATTATTATATAGTAATAGTGCATAGTATTATTATATAGTATTAGTGCATAGTATTAACATATAGTAATAGTGCACAGTATTAATATATAGTAAGAGTGCATTGTATTATTATATAGTATTAGTGCATAGTATTATTATATAGTAATATTGCATAGTATTATTATATAGTAATAGTGCACAGTATTATTATATAGTATTAGTGCATAGTATTAATATATAGTAATAGTGCACAGTATTATTATATAGTAGTAGTGCACAGTATTATTATATAGTATTAGTGCATAGTATTAATATATAGTAAGAGTGCACAGTATTATTATATATTATTAGTGCACAGTATTATTATACAGTATTAGTGCATAGTATTAATATATAGTAATAGTGCACAGTATTATTGTACAGTAGTAGTTCATAGTATTAATATATAGTAAGAGTGCATAGTATTATTATATAGTATTAGTGCACAGTATTATTATATAGTAATAGTGCACAGTATTATTATATAGTAATAGTGCATAGTATTATTATATAGTATTAGTGCATAGTATTAACATATAGTAATAGTGCACAGTATTAATATATAGTAAGAGTGCATTGTATTATTATATAGTATTAGTGCATAGTATTATTATATAGTAATAGTGCATAGTATTATTATATAGTAATAGTGCACAGTATTATTATATAGTATTAGTGCATAGTATTAATATATAGTAATAGTGCACAGTATTATTATATAGTAGTAGTGCACAGTATTATTATATAGTATTAGTGCATAGTATTAATATATAGTAAGAGTGCACAGTATTATTATATATTATTAGTGCACAGTATTATTATACAGTATTAGTGCATAGTATTAATATATAGTAATAGTGCACAGTATTATTGTACAGTAGTAGTGCATAGTATTAATATATAGTAATAGTGCACAGTATTATTATATAGTAGTAGTGCATAGTATTATTATATAGTATTAGTGCATAGTATTAATATATAGTATTAGTGCACAGTATTATTATACTGTATAGTAATAGTACATAGTATTAATATATAGCAATAGTGCACAGTATTATTATATAGTAGTAGTGCATAGTATTAATATATAGTAATAGTGCACAGTATTATTATATAGTATTAGTTCACAGTATTATTATATAATATTAGTGCACAGTATTATTATATAGTATTAGTGCATAGTATTAATATATAGTAATAGTGCACAGTATTAATATATAGTATTAGTGCACAGTATTATTATATAGTACTAGTGCACAGTATTATTATATAGTACTAGTGCACAGTATTATTATATAGCAATAGTGCACAGTATTAATATATAGCAATAGTGAACAGTATTATTATATAGTATTAGTGCATAGTATTAATATATAGTAATAGTGCACAGTATTAATATATAGTATTAGTGCACAGTATTATTATATAGTAATAGTGCACAGTATTATTATATAGCAATAGTGCACACTATTAATATATAGCAATAGTGCACAGTATTATTATATAGTATTAGTGCATAGTATTAATATATAGTAATAGTGCACAGTATTAATATATAGTATTAGTTGCACAGTATTATTATATAGTAATAGTGCACAGTATTATTACATAACAATAGTGCACAGCATTAATATATAGCAATAGTGCACAGTATTATTATATAGTACTAGAGCACAGTATTATTATATAGCAATAGTGCACAGTATTAATATATAGTAATAGTGCACAGTATTATTATATAGTAATAGTGCACAGTATTATTATATAGTATTAGTGCACAGTATTATTATATCGTAATAGTGCACAGTATTATTATATAGTAATAGTGCATAGTATTATTATATAGCATTAGTGCATAGTATTAACATATAGTAATAGTGCACAGTATTAATATATAGTAAGAGTGCATAGTATTATTATATAGTATTAGTGCATAGTATTATTATATAGTAATAGTGCACAGTATTATTATATAGTAATAGTGCATAGTATTATTATATAGCATTAGTGCATAGTATTAACATATAGTAATAGTGCACAGTATTAATATATAGTAAGAGTGCATAGTATTATTATATAGTATTAGTGCATAGTATTATTATATAGTAATAGTGCATAGTATTATTATATAGCATTAGTGCATAGTATTAACATATAGTATTAGTGCATAGTATTAATATATAGAATTAGTGCATAGTATTAATATATAGTAATAGTGCACAGTATTAATATATAGTATTAGTGCACAGTATTATTATATAGTAATAGTGCACAGTATTATTATACTGTATAGTAATAGTACATAGTATTAATATATAGCAATAGTGCACAGTATTATTATATAGTAGTAGTGCATAGTATTAATATATAGTAATAGTGCACAGTATTATTATATAGTATTAGTTCACAGTATTATTATATAGTATTTGTGCACAGTATTATTATATAGTATTAGTGCATAGTATTAATATATAGTAATAGTGCACAGTATTAATATATAGTATTAGTGCACAGTATTATTATATAGTAATAGTGCACAGTATTATTATATAGCAATAGTGCACAGTATTAATATATAGCAATAGTGCACAGTATTATTATATAGTATTAGTGCATAGTATTAATATATAGTAATAGTGCACAGTATTAATATATAGTATTAGTGCACAGTATTATTATATAGTAATAGTGCACAGTATTATTATATAGCAATAGTGCACACTATTAATATATAGCAATAGTGCACAGTATTATTATATAGTATTAGTGCATAGTATTAATATATAGTAATAGTGCACAGTATTAATATATAGTATTAGTGCACAGTATTATTATATAGTAATAGTGCACAGTATTATTATATAGTAATAGTGCATAGTATTATTATATAGTATTAGTGCATAGTATTAACATATAGTAATAGTGCACAGTATTAATATATAGTAAGAGTGCATTGTATTATTATATAGTATTAGTGCATAGTATTATTATATAGTAATAGTGCATATTATTATTATATAGTAATAGTGCACAGTATTATTATATAGTATTAGTGCATAGTATTAATAAATAGTAATAGTGCACAGTATTATTATATAGTAGTAGTGCATAGTATTATTATATAGTATTAGTGCATAGTATTAATATATAGTAAGAGTGCACAGTATTATTATATATTATTAGTGCACAGTATTATTATACAGTATTAGTGCATAGTATTAATATATAGTAATAGTGCACAGTATTATTGTACAGTAGTAGTGCATAGTATTAATATATAGTAATAGTGCACAGTATTATTATATAGTAGTAGTGCATAGAATTATTATATAGTATTAGTGCATAGTATTAATATATAGTATTAGTGCACAGTATTATTATATAGCAATAGTGCACAGTATTAATATATAGCAATAGTGCACAGTATTATTATATAGTATTAGTGCATAGTATTAATATATAGTAATAGTGCACAGTATTAATATATAGTATTAGTGCACAGTATTATTATATAGTAATAGTGCACAGTATTATTATATAGCAATAGTGCACAGTATTATTATATAGCAATAGTGCACACTATTAATATATAGCAATAGTGCACAGTATTATTATATAGTACTAGAGCACAGTATTATTATATAGCAATAGTGCACAGTATTAATATATAGTAATAGTGCACAGTATTATTATATAGTAATAGTGCACAGTATTATTATACTGTATAGTAATAGTACATAGTATTAATATATAGCAATAGTGCACAGTATTATTATATAGTAGTAGTGCATAGTATTAATATATAATAATAGTGCACAGTATTAATATATAGTATTAGTGCACAGTATTATTATATAGTAATAGTGCACAGTATTATTATATAGCAATAGTGCACAGTATTAATATATAGCAATAGTGTACAGTATTATTACATAGTACTAGAGCACAGTATTATTATATAGCAATAGTGCACAGTATTAATATATAGTAATAGTGCACAGTATTAATATATAGCAATAGTGCACAGTATTATTATATAGTAGTAGTGCATAGTATTAATATATAGTAATAGTGCATAGTATTATTATATAGTATTAGTGCACAGTATTATTATATAGTATTAGTGCACAGTATTAATATATAGTAATAGTGCACAATATTATTATATAGTATTAGTGCATAGTATTAATATATAGTAACAGTGCACAGTATTAATATATAGTATTAGTGCACAGTATTATTATATAGTAATAGTGCACAGTATTATTATATAGCAATAGTGCACAGTATTAATATATAGCAATAGTGTACAGTATTATTACATAGTACTAGAGCACAGTATTATTATATAGCAATAGTGCACAGTATTAATATATAGTAATAGTGCACAGTATTATTATATAGTAATAGTGCACAGTATTATTATATAGTATTAGTGCATAGTATTAATATATAGTAATAGTGCACAGTATTAATATATAGTATTAGTGCACAGTATTATTATATAGTAATAGTGCACAGTATTATTATATAGTAATAGTGCATAGTATTATTATATAGTATTAGTGCATAGTATTAACATATAGTAATAGTGCACAGTATTAATATATAGTAAGAGTGCATAGTATTATTATATAGTATTAGTGCACAGTATTATTATATAGTAATAGTGCACAGTATTATTATATAGTATTAGTGCATAGTATTAATATATAGTAATAGTGCACAGTATTATTATATAGTAGTAGTGCACAGTATTATTATATAGTATTAGTGCATAGTATTAATATATAGTAAGAGTGCACAGTATTATTATATATTATTAGTGCACAGTATTATTATACAGTATTAGTGCATAGTATTAATATATAGTAATAGTGCACAGTATTATTGTACAGTAGTAGTGCATAGTATTAATATATAGTAAGAGTGCATAGTATTATTATATAGTATTAGTGCACAGTATTATTATATAGTAATAGTGCACAGTATTATTATATAGTAATAGTGCACAGTATTAATATATAGTAAGAGTGCATTGTATTATTATATAGTATTAGTGCATAGTATTATTATATAGTAATAGTGCATAGTATTATTATATAGTAATAGTGCACAGTATTATTATATAGTATTAGTGCATAGTATTAATATATAGTAATAGTGCACAGTATTATTATATAGTAGTAGTGCACAGTATTATTATATAGTATTAGTGCATAGTATTAATATATAGTAAGAGTGCACAGTATTATTATATATTATTAGTGCACAGTATTATTATACAGTATTAGTGCATAGTATTAATATATAGTAATAGTGCACAGTATTATTGTACAGTAGTAGTGCATAGTATTAATATATAGTAATAGTGCACAGTATTATTATATAGTAGTAGTGCATAGTATTAATATATAGTAATAGTGCACAGTATTATTATATAGTATTAGTTAACAGTATTATTATATAATATTAGTGCACAGTATTATTATATAGTATTAGTGCATAGTATTAATATATAGTAATAGTGCACAGTATTAATATATAGTATTAGTGCACAGTATTATTATATAGTAATAGTGCACATTATTATTATATAGCAATAGTGCACAGTATTAATATATAGCAATAGTGCACAGTATTATTATATAGTATTAGTGCATAGTATTAATATATAGTAATAGTGCACAGTATTAATATATAGTATTAGTGCACAGTATTATTATATAGTAATAGTGCACAGTATTATTATATAGCAATAGTGCACACTATTAATATATAGCAATAGTGCACAGTATTATTATATAGTATTAGTGCATAGTATTAATATATAGTAATAGTGCACAGTATTAATATATAGTATTAGTGCACAGTATTATTATATAGTAATAGTGCACAGTATTATTATATAGTACTAGAGCACAGTATTATTATATAGCAATAGTGCACAGTATTAATATATAGTAATAGTGCACAGTATTATTATATAGTAATAGTGCACAGTATTATTATATAGTATTAGTGCACAGTATTATTATATAGTAATAGTGCACAGTATTATTATATAGTAATAGTGCATAGTATTATTATATAGCATTAGTGCATAGTATTAACATATAGTAATAGTGCACAGTATTAATATATAGTAAGAGTGCATAGTATTATTATATAGTATTAGTGCATAGTATTATTATATAGTAATAGTGAACAGTATTATTATATAGTAATAGTGCACAGTATTATTATATAGTATTAGTGCATAGTATTAATATATAGTATTAGTGCATAGTATTAATATATAGTAATAGTGCACAGTATTAATATATAGTATTAGTGCACAGTATTATTATATAGTAATAGTGCACAGTATTATTATACTGTATAGTAATAGTACATAGTATTAATATATAGCAATAGTGCACAGTATTATTATATAGTAGTAGTGCATAGTATTAATATATAGTAATAGTGCACAGTATTATTATATAGTATTAGTTCACAGTATTATTATATAGTATTAGTGCACAGTATTATTATATAGTATTAGTGCATAGTATTAATATATAGTAATAGTGCACAGTATTAATATATAGTATTAGTGCACAGTATTATTATATAGTAATAGTGCACAGTATTATTATATAGCAATAGTGCACAGTATTAATATATAGCAATAGTGCACAGTATTATTATATAGTATTAGTGCATAGTATTAATATATAGTAATAGTGCACAGTATTAATATATAGTATTAGTGCACAGTATTATTATATAGTAATAGTGCACAGTATTATTATATAGCAATAGTGCACACTATTAATATATAGCAATAGTGCACAGTATTATTATATAGTATTAGTGCATAGTATTAATATATAGTAATAGTGCACAGTATTAATATATAGTATTAGTGCACAGTATTATTATATAGTTATAGTGCACAGTATTATTATATAGTAATAGTGCATAGTATTATTATACAGTATTAGTGCATAGTATTAATATATAGTAATAGTGCACAGTATTATTGTACAGTAGTAGTGCATAGTATTAATATATAGTAATAGTGCACAGTATTATTATATAGTAGTAGTGCATAGAATTATTGTATAGTATTAGTGCATAGTATTAATATATAGTATTAGTGCACAGTATTATTATACTGTATAGTAATAGTACATAGTATTAATATATAGCAATAGTGCACAGTATTATTATATAGTAGTAGTGCATAGTATTAATATATAGTAATAGTGCACAGTATTATTATATAGTATTAGTTCACAGTATTATTATATAATATTAGTGCACAGTATTATTATATAGTATTAGTGCATAGTATTAATATATAGTAATAGTGCACATTATTATTATATAGTATTAGTGCACAGTATTATTATATAGTAATAGTGCACAGTATTATTATATAGCAATAGTGCACAGTATTAATATATAGCAATAGTGCACAGTATTATTATATAGTATTAGTGCATAGTATTAATATATAGTAATAGTGCACAGTATTAATATATAGTATTAGTGCACAGTATTATTATATAGTAATAGTGCACAGTATTATTATATAGCAATAGTGCACACTATTAATATATAGCAATAGTGCACAGTATTATTATATAGTACTAGAGCACAGTATTATTATATAGCAATAGTGCACAGTATTAATATATAGTAATAGTGCACAGTATTATTATATAGTAATAGTGCACAGTATTATTATACTGTATAGTAATAGTACATAGTATTAATATATAGCAATAGTGCACAGTATTATTATATAGTAGTAGTGCATAGTATTAATATATAATAATAGTGCACAGTATTAATATATAGTATTAGTGCACAGTATTATTATATAGTAATAGTGCACAGTAATATTATATAGCAATAGTGCACAGTATTAATATATAGCAATAGTGTACAGTATTATTACATAGTACTAGAGCACAGTATTATTATATAGCAATAGTGCACAGTATTATTATATAGTAATAGTGCACAGTATTAATATATAGCAATAGTGCACAGTATTATTATATAGCAATAGTGCACAGTATTAATATATAGTAATAGTGCACAGTATTATTATATAGTAATAGTGCACAGTATTATTATATAGTATTAGTGCATAGTATTAATATATAGTAATAGTGCACAGTATTAATATATAGTATTAGTGCACAGTATTATTATATAGTAATAGTGCACAGTATTATTATATAGTAATAGTGCATAGTATTATTATATAGTATTAGTGCATAGTATTAACATATAGTAATAGTGCACAGTATTAATATATAGTAAGAGTACATAGTATTATTATATAGTATTAGTGCACAGTATTATTATATAGTAATAGTGCACAGTATTATTATATAGTAGTAGTGCATAGTATTATTATATAGCATTAGTGCACAGTATTATTATATAGTAAGAGTGCATAGTATTATTATATAGTATTAGTGCACAGTATTATTATATAGTAATAGTGCACAGTATTATTATATAGTAATAGTGCATAGTATTATTATATAGTATTAGTGCATAGTATTACCATATAGTAATAGTGCACAGTATTAATATATAGTAAGAGTGCATTGTATTATTATATAGTATTAGTGCATAGTATTATTATATAGTAATAGTGCATAGTATTATTATATAGTAATAGTGCACAGTATTATTATATAGTATTAGTGCATAGTATTAATATATAGTAATAGTGCACAGTATTATTATATAGTAGTAGTGCACAGTATTATTATATAGTATTAGTGCATAGTATTAATATATAGTAAGAGTGCACAGTATTATTATATATTATTAGTGCACAGTATTATTATACAGTATTAGTGCATAGTATTAATATATAGTAATAGTGCACAGTATTATTGTACAGTAGTAGTGCATAGTATTAATATATAGTAAGAGTGCATAGTATTATTATATAGTATTAGTGCACAGTATTATTATATAGTAATAGTGCACAGTATTATTATATAGTAATAGTGCATAGTATTATTATATAGTATTAGTGCATAGTATTAACATATAGTAATAGTGCACAGTATTAATACATAGTAAGAGTGCATTGTATTATTATATAGTATTAGTGCATAGTATTATTATATAGTAATAGTGCATAGTATTATTATATAGTAATAGTGCACAGTATTATTATATAGTATTAGTGCATAGTATTAATATATAGTAATAGTGCACAGTATTATTATATAGTAGTAGTGCACAGTATTATTATATAGTATTAGTGCATAGTATTAATATATAGTAAGAGTGCACAGTATTATTATATATTATTAGTGCACAGTATTATTATACAGTATTAGTGCATAGTATTAATATATAGTAATAGTGCACAGTATTATTGTACAGTAGTAGTGCATAGTATTAATATATAGTAATAGTGCACAGTATTATTATATAGTAGTAGTGCATAGTATTATTATATAGTATTAGTGCATAGTATTTATATATAGTATTAGTGCACAGTATTATTATACTGTATAGTAATAGTACATAGTATTAATATATAGCAATAGTGCACAGTATTATTATATAGTAGTAGTGCATAGTATTAATATATAGTAATAGTGCACAGTATTATTATATAGTATTAGTTCACAGTATTATTATATAATATTAGTGCACAGTATTATTATATAGTATTAGTGCATAGTATTAATATATAGTAATAGTGCACTGTATTAATATATAGTATTAGTGCACAGTATTATTATATAGTAATAGTGCACATTATTATTATATAGCAATAGTGCACAGTATTAATATATAGCAATAGTGCACAGTATTATTATATAGTATTAGTGCATAGTTTTAATATATAGTATTAGTGCATAGTATTAATATATAGTATTAGTGCATAGTATTAATATATAGTAATAGTGCACAGTATTAATATATAGTATTAGTGCACAGTATTATTATATAGTAATAGTGCACAGTATTATTATACTGTATAGTAATAGTACATAGTATTAATATATAGCAATAGTGCACAGTATTATTATATAGTAGTAGTGCATAGTATTAATATATAGTAATAGTGCACAGTATTAATATATAGTATTAGTGCACAGTATTATTATATAGTAATAGTGCACAGTATTATTATATAGTAATAGTGCATAGTATTATTATATAGTATTAGTGCATAGTATTAACATATAGTAATAGTGCACAGTATTAATATATAGTAAGAGTGCATTGTATTATTATATAGTATTAGTGCATAGTATTATTATATAGTAATAGTGCATATTATTATTATATAGTAATAGTGCACAGTATTATCATATAGTATTAGTGCATAGTATTAATATATAGTAATAGTGCACAGTATTATTATATAGTAGTAGTGCACAGTATTATTATATAGTAATAGTGCACAGTATTATTATATAGTAATAGTGCATAGTATTAATATATAGTAATAGTGCACAGTATTATTATATAGTACTAGAGCACAGTATTATTATATAGCAATAGTGCACAGTATTAATATATAGTAATAGTGCACAGTATTATTATATAGTAATAGTGCACAGTATTATTATATAGTATTAGTGCACAGTATTATTATATAGTAATAGTGCACAGTATTATTATATAGTAAGAGTGCATAGTATTATTTTATAGTATTAGTGCACAGTATTATTATATAGTAATAGTGCACAGTATTATTATATAGTAATAGTGCATAGTATTATTATATAGTATTAGTGCATAGTATTAACATATAGTAATAGTGCACAGTATTAATATATAGTAAGAGTGCATTGTATTATTATATAGTATTAGTGCATAGTATTATTATATAGTAATAGTGCACAGTATTATTATATAGTATTAGTGCATAGTATTAATATATAGTAATAGTGCACAGTATTATTATATAGTAGTAGTGCACAGTATTATTATATAGTATTAGTGCATAGTATTAATATATAGTAAGAGTGCACAGTATTATTATATATTATTAGTGCACAGTATTATTATACAGTATTAGTGCATAGTATTAATATATAGTAATAGTGCACAGTATTATTGTACAGTAGTAGTTCATAGTATTAATATATAGTAAGAGTGCATAGTATTATTATATAGTATTAGTGCACAGTATTATTATATAGTAATAGTGCACAGTATTATTATATAGTAATAGTGCATAGTATTATTATATAGTATTAGTGCACAGTATTAATATATAGTAAGACTGCATTGTATTATTATATAGTATTAGTGCATAGTATTATTATATAGTAATAGTGCATAGTATTATTATATAGTAATAGTGCACAGTATTATTATATAGTATTAGTGCATAGTATTAATATATAGTAATAGTGCACAGTATTATTATATAGTAGTAGTGCACAGTATTATTATATAGTATTAGTGCATAGTATTAATATATAGTAAGAGTGCACAGTATTATTATATATTATTAGTGCACAGTATTATTATACAGTATTAGTGCATAGTATTAATATATAGTAATAGTGCACAGTATTATTGTACAGTAGTAGTGCATGGTATTAATATATAGTAATAGTGCACAGTATTATTATATAGTAGTAGTGCATAGTATTATTATATAGTATTAGTGCATAGTATTAATATATAGTATTAGTGCACAGTATTATTATACTGTATAGTAATAGTACATAGTATTAATATATAGCAATAGTGCACAGTATTATTATATAGTAGTAGTGCATAGTATTAATATATAGTAATAGTGCACAGTATTATTATATAGTATTAGTTCACAGTATTATTATATAATATTAGTGCACAGTATTATTATATAGTATTAGTGCATAGTATTAATATATAGTAATAGTGCACAGTATTATTATATAGTAGTAGTGCACAGTATTATTATATAGTATTAGTGCATAGTATTAATATATAGTAAGAGTGCACAGTATTATTATATATTATTAGTGCACAGTATTATTATACAGTATTAGTGCATAGTATTAATATATAGTAATAGTGCACAGTATTATTGTACAGTAGTAGTGCATAGTATTAATATATAGTAATAGTGCACAGTATTATTATATAGTAGTAGTGCATAGTATTATTATATAGTATTAGTGCATAGTATTAATATATAGTATTAGTGCACAGTATTATTATACTGTATAGTAATAGTACATAGTATTAATATATAGCAATAGTGCACAGTATTATTATATAGTAGTAGTGCATAGTATTAATATATAGTAATAGTGCACAGTATTATTATATAGTATTAGTTCACAGTATTATTATATAATATTAGTGCACAGTATGATTATATAGTATTAGTGCATAGTATTAATATATAGTAATAGTGCACAGTATTAATATATAGTATTAGTGCACAGTATTATTATATAGTAATAGTGCACAGTATTATTATATAGCAATAGTGCACAGTAATAATATATAGCAATAGTGCACAGTATTATTATATAGTATTAGTGCATAGTATTAATATATAGTAATAGTGCACAGTATTAATATATAGTATTAGTGCACAGTATTATTATATAGTAATAGTGCACAGTATTATTATATAGCAATAGTGCACACTATTAATATATAGCAATAGTGCACAGTATCATTATATAGTATTAGTGCATAGTATTAATATATAGTAATAGTGCACAGTATTAATATATAGTATTAGTGCACAGTATTATTATATAGTAATATTGCACAGTATTATTATATAACAATAGTGCACAGCATTAATATATAGCAATAGTGCACAGTATTATTATATAGTACTAGAGCACAGTATTATTATATAGCAATAGTGCACAGTATTAATATATAGTAATAGTGCACAGTATTATTATATAGTAATAGTGCACAGTATTAATATATAGTATTAGTGCACAGTATTATTATATAGTAATAGTGCACAGTATTATTATATAGTAATAGTGCATAGTATTATTATATAGCATTAGTGCATAGTATTAACATATAGTAATAGTGCACAGTATTAATATATAGTAAGAGTGCATAGTATTATTATATAGTATTAGTGCATAGTATTATTATATAGTAATAGTGCACAGTATTATTATATAGTAATAGTGCACAGTATTATTATATAGTAATAGTGCATAGTATTATTATATAGCATTAGTGCATAGTATTAATATATAGTAATAGTGCACAGTATTATTATATAGTAGTAGTGCATAGAATTGTTATATAGTATTAGTGCATAGTATTAATATATAGTATTAGTGCACAGTATTATTATACTGTATAGTAATAGTACATAGTATTAATATATAGCAATAGTGCACAGTATTATTATATAGTAGTAGTGCATAGTATTAATATATAGTAATAGTGCACAGTATTATTATATAGTATTAGTTCACAGTATTATTATATAATATTAGTGCACAGTATTATTATATAGTATTAGTGCATAGTATTAATATATAGTAATAGTGCACAGTATTATTATATAGTAATAGTGCACAGTATTATTATATAGCAATAGTGCACAGTATTAATATATAGCAATAGTGCACAGTATTATTATATAGTATTAGTGCATAGTATTAATATATAGTAATAGTGCACAGTATTAATATATAGTATTAGTGCACAGTATTATTATATAGTAATAGTGCACAGTATTATTATATAGCAATAGTGCACACTATTAATATATAGCAATAGTGCACAGTATTATTATATAGTATTAGTGCATGGTATTAATATATAGTAATAGTGCACAGTATTAATATATAGTATTAGTGCACAGTATTATTATATAGTAATAGTGCACAGTATTATTATATAACAATAGTGCACAGTATTAATATATAGCAATAGTGCACAGTATTATTATATAGTACTAGAGCACAGTATTATTATATAGCAATAGTGCACAGTATTAATATATAGTAATAGTGCACAGTATTATTATATAGTAATAGTGCACAGTATTATTATATAGTATTAGTGCACAGTATTATTATATAGTAATAGTGCAGAGTATTATTATATAGTAATAGTGCATAGTATTATTATATAGCATTAGTGCATAGTATTAACATATAGTAATAGTGCACAGTATTAATATATAGTAAGAGTGCATAGTATTATTATATAGTATTAGTGCATAGTATTATTATATAGTAATAGTGCACAGTATTATTATATAGTAATAGTGCACAGTATTATTATATAGTATTAGTGCATAGTATTAATATATAGTAATAGTGCACAGTATTATTATATAGTAGTAGTGCACAGTATTATTATACAGTATTAGTGCATAGTATTATTATATAGTAATAGTGCACAGTATTATTATATAGTAATAGTGCACAGTATTATTATATAGTATTAGTGCATAGTATTAATATATAGTTAGAGTGCACAGTATTATTATATATTATTAGTGCACAGTATTATTATACAGTATTAGTGCATAGTATTAATATATAGTAATAGTGCACAGTATTATTGTACAGTAGTAGTGCATAGTATTAATATATAGTAATAGTGCACAGTATTATTATATAGTAGTAGTGCATAGTATTATTATATAGTATTAGTGCACAGTATTATTATATAGTATTAGTGCATAGTATTAATATATAGTTAGAGTGCACAGTATTATTATATATTATTAGTGCACAGTATTATTATACAGTATTAGTGCATAGTATTAATATATAGTAATAGTGCACAGTATTATTGTACAGTAGTAGTGCATAGTATTAATATATAGTAATAGTGCACAGTATTATTATATAGTAGTAGTGCATAGTATTATTATATAGTAATAGTGCACAGTATTATTATATAGTATTAGTGCATAGTATTAATATATAGTAATAGTGCACAGTATTATTATATAGTAGTAGTGCATAGTATTATTATATAGTATTAGTGCATAGTATTAATATATAGTAAGAGTGCACAGTATTATTATATATTATTAGTGCACAGTATTATTATACAGTAGTAGTGCATAGTATTAATATATAGTAATAGTGCACAGTATTATTATATAGTAGTAGTGCATAGAATTGTTATATAGTATTAGTGCATAGTATTAATATATAGTATTAGTGCACAGTATTATTATACTGTATAGTAATAGTACATAGTATTAATATATAGCAATAGTGCACAGTATTATTATATAGTAGTAGTGCATAGTATTAATATATAGTAATAGTGCACAGTATTATTATATAGTATTAGTTCACAGTATTATTATATAATATTAGTGCACAGTATTATTATATAGTATTAGAGATGAGCGAACACTAAAATGTTCGAGGTTCGAAATTCGATTCGAACAGCCGCTCAATGTTCGTGTGTTCGAACGGGTTTCGAACCCCATTATAGTCTATGGGGAACAGATACTCGTTAAGGGGGAAACCCAAATCCGTGTCTGGAGGGTCACCAAGTCCACTATGACACCCCAGGAAATGATGCCAACACCTCTGGAATGACACTGGGACAGCAGGGGAAGCATGTCTGGGGGCATCTAACACACCAAAGACCCTCTATTACCCCAACATCACAGCCTAACAACTACACACTTTACACACTCAATACCACCTCTCTGACAGTAGGAAAACACCTTGAAACATGTGTATTTGGCACTTGCAGTGAGGAGAGCTTGTCACCAGCAGTGAATTTGGCCCTTGTAGTAAGTTGAGGTTGGCACCAACATTTGTTTTGAAAATCAGGGTGGATTGAGCCTCTAACCAGCAGAGTTTGGGCAAATTCATGGTGGAGGGAGCCTCTAAAAACCCCAGTTTGGACCAATTCATGGTGGAGGGAGACTCTAAAAACCCCAGTTTGGAACAATTCATGGTGGAGGGAGACTCTAAAAACCCCAGTTTGGACCAATTCATGGTGGAGGGAGCCTCTAAAAACCCCAGTTTGGACCAATTCATGGTGGAGGGAGCCTCTAACCAGCCCAGTTTGGACCAATTAATGGTGGAGGGAGCCTCTAAACAGCCAAGTTTTGGGAAATTCATGGTGGAGGGAGCCTCTAACCAGCCCAGTTTGGACCAATTCATGGTGGAGGGAGCCTCTAAACAGCCCAGTTTGGGCAAATTCATGGTGGAGGGAGCCTCTAACCAGCCCAGTTTGGACCAATTAATGGTGGAGGGAGCCTCTAACCAGCCCAGTTTGGACCAATTAATGGTGGAGGGAGCCTCTAACCACCCCAGTTTGGGCAAATTCATGGTGGAGGGAGCCTCTAACCAGCCCAGTTTGGACCAATTAATGGTGGAGGGAGCCTCTAAACAGCCCAGTTTGGGCAAATTCATGGTGGAGGGAGCCTCTAAACAGCCAAGTTTGGACCAATTAATGGTGGAGGGAGCCTCTAAACAGCCCAGTTTGGGCAAATTCATGGTGGAGGGAGCCTCTAAAAAACCCAGTTTGGACCAATTCATGGTGGAGGGAGCCTCTAATTAGCCCAGTTTGGACCAATTAATTGTGGAGGGAGCCTCTAACCAGCCCAGTTTGGACCAATTAATGGTGGAGGGAGCCTCTAAAAAACCCAGTTTGGACCAATTCATGGTGGAGGGAGCCTCTAATTAGCCCAGTTTGGACCAATTAATTGTGGAGGGAGCCTCTAACCAGCCCAGTTTGGACCAATTAATGGTGGAGGGAGCCTCTAACCACCCCAGTTTGGACCAATTCATGGTGGAGGGAGCCTCTAACCACCCCAGTTTGGACCAATTCATGGTGGAGGGAGCCTCTAAACAGCCCAGTTTGGGCAAATTCATGGTGGAGGGAGCCTCTAACCAGCCCAGTTTGGACCAATTAATGGTGGAGGGAGCCTCTAAACAGCCCAGTTTGGGCAAATTCATGGTGGAGGGAGCCTCTAACCAGCCCAGTTTGGACCAATTAATGGTGGAGGGAGCCTCTAAACAGCCAAGTTTTGGGAAATTCATGGTGGAGGGAGCCTCTAACCAGCCCAGTTTGGACCAATTAATGGTGGAGGGAGCCTCTAACCACCCCAGTTTGGGCAAATTCATGGTGGAGGGAGCCTCTAACCAGCCCAGTTTGGACCAATTAATGGTGGAGGGAGCCTCTAAACAGCCCAGTTTGGGCAAATTCATGGTGGAGGGAGCCTCTAAACAGCCAAGTTTTGGGAAATTCATGGTGGAGGGAGCCTCTAACCAGCCCAGTTTGGACCAATTCATGGTGGAGGGAGCCTCTAAACAGCCCAGTTTGGGCAAATTCATGGTGGAGGGAGCCTCTAAAAAACCCAGTTTGGACCAATTCATGGTGGAGGGAGCCTCTAATTAGCCCAGTTTGGACCAATTAATTGTGGAGGGAGCCTCTAACCAGCCCAGTTTGGACCAATTAATGGTGGAGGGAGCCTCTAACCACCCCAGTTTGGGCAAATTCATGGTGGAGGGAGCCTCTAACCAGCCCAGTTTGGACCAATTAATGGTGGAGGGAGCCTCTAACCAGCCCAGTTTGGACCAATTAATGGTGGAGGGAGCCTCTAACCACCCCAGTTTGGACCAATTCATGGTGGAGGGAGCCTCTAACCAGCCCAGTTTGGACCAATTCATGGTGGAGGGAGCCTCTAAACAGCCCAGTTTGGGCAAATTCATGGTGGAGGGAGCCTCTAAAAAACCCAGTTTGGACCAATTCATGGTGGAGGGAGCCTCTAATTAGCCCAGTTTGGACCAATTAATTGTGGAGGGAGCCTCTAACCAGCCCAGTTTGGACCAATTAATGGTGGAGGGAGCCTCTAAAAAACCCAGTTTGGACCAATTCATGGTGGAGGGAGCCTCTAAACAGCCCAGTTTGGGCAAATTCATGGTGGAGGGAGCCTCTAACCAGCCCAGTTTGGACCAATTAATGGTGGAGGGAGCCTCTAAACAGCCAAGTTTTGGGAAATTCATGGTGGAGGGAGCCTCTAACCAGCCCAGTTTGGACCAATTAATGGTGGAGGGAGCCTCTAACCAGCCCAGTTTGGACCAATTAATGGTGGAGGGAGCCTCTAACCAGCCCAGTTTGGACCAATTAATGGTGGAGGGAGCCTCTAAACAGCCAAGTTTTGGGAAATTCATGGTGGAGGGAGCCTCTAACCAGCCCAGTTTGGACCAATTCATGGTGGAGGGAGCCTCTAAACAGCCCAGTTTGGGCAAATTCATGGTGGAGGGAGCCTCTAAAAAACCCAGTTTGGACCAATTCATGGTGGAGGGAGCCTCTAATTAGCCCAGTTTGGACCAATTAATTGTGGAGGGAGCCTCTAACCAGCCCAGTTTGGACCAATTAATGGTGGAGGGAGCCTCTAACCACCCCAGTTTGGGCAAATTCATGGTGGAGGGAGCCTCTAACCAGCCCAGTTTGGACCAATTAATGGTGGAGGGAGCCTCTAACCAGCCCAGTTTGGACCAATTAATGGTGGAGGGAGCCTCTAACCACCCCAGTTTGGACCAATTCATGGTGGAGGGAGCCTCTAACCAGCCCAGTTTGGACCAATTCATGGTGGAGGGAGCCTCTAAACAGCCCAGTTTGGGCAAATTCATGGTGGAGGGAGCCTCTAAAAAACCCAGTTTGGACCAATTCATGGTGGAGGGAGCCTCTAATTAGCCCAGTTTGGACCAATTAATTGTGGAGGGAGCCTCTAACCAGCCCAGTTTGGACCAATTAATGGTGGAGGGAGCCTCTAACCACCCCAGTTTGGACCAATTCATGGTGGAGGGAGCCTCTAACCACCCCAGTTTGGACCAATTCATGGTGGAGGGAGCCTCTAAACAGCCCAGTTTGGGCAAATTCATGGTGGAGGGAGCCTCTAACCAGCCCAGTTTGGACCAATTAATGGTGGAGGGAGCCTCTAAACAGCCCAGTTTGGGCAAATTCATGGTGGAGGGAGCCTCTAACCAGCCCAGTTTGGACCAATTAATGGTGGAGGGAGCCTCTAAACAGCCAAGTTTTGGGAAATTCATGGTGGAGGGAGCCTCTAACCAGCCCAGTTTGGACCAATTAATGGTGGAGGGAGCCTCTAACCACCCCAGTTTGGGCAAATTCATGGTGGAGGGAGCCTCTAACCAGCCCAGTTTGGACCAATTAATGGTGGAGGGAGCCTCTAAACAGCCCAGTTTGGGCAAATTCATGGTGGAGGGAGCCTCTAAACAGCCAAGTTTTGGGAAATTCATGGTGGAGGGAGCCTCTAACCAGCCCAGTTTGGACCAATTCATGGTGGAGGGAGCCTCTAAACAGCCCAGTTTGGGCAAATTCATGGTGGAGGGAGCCTCTAAAAAACCCAGTTTGGACCAATTCATGGTGGAGGGAGCCTCTAAACAGCCCAGTTTGGGCAAATTCATGGTGGAGGGAGCCTCTAACCAGCAGAGTTGGGGGAAATCAGGGTGGAGGGAGCCTAGTATTAGCAGAATTGTGCAACGCTTATGGTGGATGAGTATGAGGATGCGGAGGAATTGGAGAGGTTGAGTACAGACATGGAGTTTCATGTTGGGGTGCTTTACACAGGTGGGCACAAAAATGACGGCTCTACCCAGTGGTGGTTCATTTTTATCAAAGTGAGCCGGTCGGCACTCTCAGCTGACAGACGGGTGCGCTTGTCAGTGATGATGCCACCGGCTGCACTGAACACCCTCTCAGATAGGACGCTGGCGGCAGGACAGGACAGCACCTCCAAGGCATATAGGGCAAGTTCAAGCCACAGGTCCAACTTCGACACCCAATACGTGTAGGGCGCAGAGGGGTCGGAGAGGACAGGGCTGTGGTCGGAAAGGTATTCCCGCAACATGCGCCTATACTTCTCACGCCTGGTGACACTAGGACCCTCCGTGGCGGCACTTTGGCGAGGGGGTGCCATCAAGGTGTCCCAGACCTTAGACAGTGTGCCCCTCGTTTGTGTGGACCGGTGAGAACTTGGTTGCCTACTGGAGGAACTGCCCTCCCTGCCGCCAACGTCACATGCTGGAAACATCTCCATCATATTCTGCACCAATTGCCTGTGGCAAGCATTGATGCGATTGGCCCTCCCCTCTACCGGAATAAAAGACGAGATGTTGTTTTTATACCGGGGGTCAAGGATAGCAAAGATCCAGTACTGGTTGTCCTCCATGATTTTGACAATACGCTTGTCGGTTGTAAAGCACCCCAACATGAACTCAGCCATGTCTGCCACAGTGTTAGTTGGCATGACTCCTCTGGCCCCACCGGAAAGTTCAATCTCCATTTCCTCCTCATCCTCCATGTCTACCCATCCGCGCTGCAACAATGGGACGATTCGAAGTTGCCCGGAAGCCTCCTGTATCACCATCACATCATCGGACAACTCTTCTTCCTCCTCCTCCTCCTCCTCCTCCTCCATTAAACGCAGTGAAGCGGACAGATGTGTGGACCTACTCTCCAGCTGTGACGGATCGGATGCTATCCCTAACTCCTCTGTGTGATCTGAGTTATCCCTGATGTCAATCAGGGATTCTCTCAGAACACACAAGAGCGGGATTGTAAGGCTCACCATCGCATCCTCAGAGCTCACCCTCCTTGTGGACTCCTCAAAGACCCGTAGGATGTCACAAAGGTCTCTCATCCATGGCCACTCATGGATGTGAAACTGAGGCAGCTGACTTTGTGGCACCCTAGGGTTTTGTAGCTGGTATTCCATCAAAGGTCTCTGCTGCTCAACCACTCTATTCAACATCTGAAACGTTGAGTTCCAGCGTGTGGGGACGTCGCACAAAAGCCGGTGTTGTGGCACATGCAGGCGTTGCTGGAGAGATTTTAAGCTAGCAGCGGCTACTGTCGACTTGCGAAAGTGGGCGCACATGCGCCGCACTTTCACCAGTAGCTCTGGAACATTGGGGTAGCTCTTTAGGAAACGTTGCACCACTAGGTTGAAGACGTGGGCCAGGCATGGAACATGTTGGAGTCCGGCAAGCTCCAGAGCTGCTACCAGGTTCCGGCCGTTATCACAAACGACCATGCCTGGGCCCAGGTGCAGCGGCTCAAACCATATTGCCGTCTCATCGAGGAGGGCATCCCTCACCTCGGAGGCAGTGTGCTGTCTGTCCCCCAAGCTGATCAGCTTCAGCACAGCCTGCTGACGTCTACCAACGCCAGTGCTGCAACGTTTCCAACTCGTAGCTGGGGTCAATCTAACAGCGGAGGAGGAGGCGGTGGCGGAGGAGGAGGCGGTGGCGGAGGAGGAGGCGGTAGAGGAGGAGGAGGAGGAGGGGGGTGTTCTTCTCGTGTCCCTGCCAGGAATGTTAGGCGGGGAGACGAGGTACACCGGGCCAGTTTGGGAAGCAGTCCCAGCCTCAACTACATTCACCCAGTGTGCCGTCAGTGAAATGTAGCGTCCCTGTCCGCATGCACTTGTCCACGCGTCGGTGGTCAAGTGGACCTTTGTGCAAAGCGCGGAACTAAGGGCCCGCCTGATGTTGAGTGACACGTGCTGGTGCAAGGCGGGGACGGCACACCGGGAGAAGTAGTGACGGCTAGGGACGGCATAGCGAGGTGCCGCAGTTGCCATCAGGTCCAGGAAGGCGGGAGTTTCAACAAGCCGGAACGCCAACATCTCCTGGGCCAGCAGTTTAGCGATGTTGGCGTTCAAGGCTTGCGCGTGTGGGTGGTTAGCAGTGTATTTCTGCCGCCGCTCCAATGTCTGAGAGATGGTGGGTTGTTGTAAAGAAACGCCTGATGGTGCCTTTGATGGTGCAGGAGAAGGAGATAAGACAGGACCAGGGGAGGATGAGGTAGAAGTCAACAAAGTGGCGGAGGCAGATGAAGTGGTGTCCTGGCTCGTCCTCTGGAGTGCATCGCCAGCACAGTCAGCAGTGGCAGTGGCAGAGGCAGAGGCAGAGGCAGTGGCAGTGGCGTGAACGGCAGTCGGCCTTTGTCCTGCCGTTGCTGCCTGCCACTGATTCCAGTGCTTGGATTCCAAATGACGGCGCATTGAAGTGGTGGACAGGTTGCTCTTCTCAGAGCCCCTAATCAATTTCGAGAGGCAAATTGTGCAGACAACACTATATCTGTCCTCGGCGCATTCCTTGAAAAAACTCCACACCTTCGAGAAACGTGCCCTCGAGGTGGGAGTTTTTCGGGGCTGGGTACGAACTGGAACATCTTGGGAGATTCCGGGTGTGGCCTGGCTTCGCCTAAGCTGCTGACCTCTGCCTCTGCCTCTAGCTACCCTTTTTGGTGCTGCACCTGCCTCAACATCCACACTACTTTCCCCGCTTGACATCCCCCCTGTCCAGGTCGGGTCAGTGTCCTCATCATCCACCACTTCCTCTTCCAACTCCTGTCTCATCTCCTCCTCCCGCACAATGCGCCGGTCAACTGGATGCCCTGACGGCAACTGCGTCACATCATCGTCGATGAGGGTGGGTTGCTGGTCATCCACCACCAAATCGAACGGAGATGGAGGAGACTCTAGTGTTTGAGCATCTGGATACAGATGCTCCTCTGTTAGGTTCGTGGAATCGTGACGTGGAGAGGCAGGTTGAGGGACAATGAAAGGAGCGGAGAACAGCTCTGGGGAGCAGGGACAGTTTGGGTTATTGTTCTGTAAAGCTTCGGAATTTTGGGAGGAAGGAAGACAAGACTGTTGGGTAATAGGAGGAGAGGAGGCAGAGTCTGACTGGCTGCTGGACAATGTGCTGTAAGCGTTCTCTGACAGCCATTGCAAGACCTGTTCCTGGTTCTCGGGCCTACTAAGGTTTGTACCCTGCAGTTTAGTTAATGTGGCAAGCAACCCTGGCACTGTGGAGTGGCGCAATGCTTGCTGCCCCACAGGAGTAGGCACGGGACGCCCTGTGGCTTCACTGCTACCTTGCTCCCCAGAACCATTCCCCCGACCTCGCCCACGGCCTCGTCCACGTCCCTTTCCGGGAGCCTTGCGCATTTTGAATTCCTAGTTAGAAATTGGCACTGTATACCAGTAGTAAAAATTGTGGGTGCACGTAACCCCAATATATTCTTTGAATTCCCAGTCAGACACTGGCACTATATGGCAGTAGCAAGAAATGAGGGTATTTGTATTCCCAATATACTCTTTGAATTCCCAGTCAGACAATGGCACTGTATACCAGTAGTAAAAATTGTGGGTGCACGTAACCCCAATATATTCTTTGAATTCCCAGTCAGAAACTGGCACTATATGGCAGTAGCAAGAAATGAGGGTATTTGTATTCCCAATATACTCTTTGAATTCCCAGTCAGACAATGGCACTGTATACCAGTAGTAAAAATTGTGGGTGCACGTAACCCCAATATATTCTTTGAATTCCCAGTCAGACACTGGCACTATATGGCAGTAGCAAGAAATGAGGGTATTTGTATTCCCAATATACTCTTTGAATTCCCAGTCAGACAATGGCACTGTATACCAGTAGTAAAAATTGTGGGTGCACGTAACCCCAATATATTCTTTGAATTCCCAGTCAGACACTGGCACTATATGGCAGTAGCAAGAAATGAGGGTATTTGTATTCCCAATATACTCTTTGAATTCCCAGTCAGACAATGGCACTGTATACCAGTAGTAAAAATTGTGGGTGCACGTAACCCCAATATATTCTTTGAATTACCAGTCAGAAACTGGCACTATATGGCAGTAGCAAGAAATGAGGGTATTTATAACCCCAATATATTCTTTGAATTCCCAGTCAGACAATGGCACTGTATACCAGTAGTAAAAATTGTGGGTGCACGTAACCCCAATATATTCTTTGAATTCCCAGTCAGAAACTGGCACTATATGGCAGTAGCAAGAAATGAGGGTATTTATAACCCCAATATATTCTTTGAATTCCCAGTCAGACAATGGCACTGTATACCAGTAGTAAAAATTGTGGGTGCACGTAACCCCAATATATTCTTTGAATTCCCAGTCAGAAACTGGCACTATATGGCAGTAGCAAGAAATGAGGGTATTTGTATTCCCAATATACTCTTTGAATTCCCAGTCAGACAATGGCACTGTATACCAGTAGTAAAAATTGTGGGTGCACGTAACCCCAATATATTCTTTGAATTCCCAGTCAGACACTGGCACTATATGGCAGTAGCAAGAAATGAGGGTATTTGTATTCCCAATATACTCTTTGAATTCCCAGTCAGACAATGGCACTGTATACCAGTAGTAAAAATTGTGGGTGCACGTAACCCCAATATATTCTTTGAATTACCAGTCAGAAACTGGCACTATATGGCAGTAGCAAGAAATGAGGGTATTTATAACCCCAATATATTCTTTGAATTCCCAGTCAGACAATGGCACTGTATACCAGTAGTAAAAATTGTGGGTGCACGTAACCCCAATATATTCTTTGAATTCCCAGTCAGAAACTGGCACTATATGGCAGTAGCAAGAAATGAGGATATTTATAACCCCAATATATTCTTTGAATTCCCAGTCAGACAATGGCACTGTATACCAGTAGTAAAAATTGTGGGTGCACGTAACCCCAATATATTCTTTGAATTCCCAGTCAGAAACTGGCACTATATGGCAGTAGCAAGAAATGAGGGTATTTGTATTCCCAATATACTCTTTGAATTCCCAGTCAGACAATGGCACTGTATACCAGTAGTAAAAATTGTGGGTGCACGTAACCCCAATATATTCTTTGAATTCCCAGTCAGAAACTGGCACTATATGGCAGTAGCAAGAAATGAGGGTATTTGTATTCCCAATATACTCTTTGAATTCCCAGTCAGACAATGGCACTGTATACCAGTAGTAAAAATTGTGGGTGCACGTAACCCCAATATATTCTTTGAATTCCCAGTCAGACACTGGCACTATATGGCAGTAGCAAGAAATGAGGGTATTTGTATTCCCAATATACTCTTTGAATTCCCAGTCAGACAATGGCACTGTATACCAGTAGTAAAAATTGTGGGTGCACGTAACCCCAATATATTCTTTGAATTCCCAGTCAGAAACTGGCACTATATGGCAGTAGCAAGAAATGAGGGTATTTGTATTCCCAATATACTCTTTGAATTCCCAGTCAGACAATGGCACTGTATACCAGTAGTAAAAATTGTGGGTGCACGTAACCCCAATATATTCTTTGAATTCCCAGTCAGACACTGGCACTATATGGCAGTAGCAAGAAATGAGGGTATTTGTATTCCCAATATACTCTTTGAATTCCCAGTCAGACAATGGCACTGTATACCAGTAGTAAAAATTGTGGGTGCACGTAACCCCAATATATTCTTTGAATTCCCAGTCAGAAACTGGCACTATATGGCAGTAGCAAGAAATGAGGGTATTTATAACCCCAATATATTCTTTGAATTCCCAGTCAGACAATGGCACTGTATACCAGTAGTAAAAATTGTGGGTGCACGTAACCCCAATATATTCTTTGAATTCCCAGTCAGAAACTGGCACTATATGGCAGTAGCAAGAAATGAGGGTATTTATAACCCCAATATATTCTTTGAATTCCCAGTCAGACAATGGCACTGTATACCAGTAGTAAAAATTGTGGGTGCACGTAACCCCAATATATTCTTTGAATTCCCAGTCAGAAACTGGCACTATATGGCAGTAGCAAGAAATGAGGGTATTTGTATTCCCAATATACTCTTTGAATTCCCAGTCAGACAATGGCACTGTATACCAGTAGTAAAAATTGTGGGTGCACGTAACCCCAATATATTCTTTGAATTCCCAGTCAGACACTGGCACTATATGGCAGTAGCAAGAAATGAGGGTATTTGTATTCCCAATATATTCTTTGAATTCCCAGTCAGACAATGGCACTGTATACCAGTAGTAAAAATTGTGGGTGCACGTAACCCCAATATATTCTTTGAATTACCAGTCAGAAACTGGCACTATATGGCAGTAGCAAGAAATGAGGGTATTTGTATTCCCAATATATTCTTTGAATTCCCAGTCAGACAATGGCACTGTATACCAGTAGTAAAAATTGTGGGTGTATATAGCCCCAATTCTATTGCTAGGGGACTTGCAGGGTATTTCTGGGGTGAAGGTGGGGGGGCACACCGTTGGAACGGGTATCGGGGTATATATCGGGTATACGGGAATACACTGACAGTGTATTCCATTCAGGATCCTGGGAAAGCTGGGTTGCGGCGATTGAGCCCGTCAGTGCCACGTTACACTGACAAGCTTCTCCCTGGAATTTAGCTCTTACAAGAGCTGTTGGTTGTCTTCTCCTTCCTATCCTAGCCTGTCCCTGCCTACCCAGAATCTAAGCCCTAGCTAGCTGGACGGAAACCTCCGTCCTCGGTGAATTGCAAGCTCAGAATGACGCGAAGCTGGGCGTCGCTGTTCTTTTAAATTAGAGGTCACATGTTTTCGGCAGCCAATGGGTTTTGCCTACTTTTTTCAACGTCACCGGTGTCGTAGTTCCTGTCCCACCTACCCAGCGCTGTTATTGGAGCAAAAAAGGCGCCAGGGAAGGTGGGAGGGGAATCGAGTAATGGCGCACTTTACCACGCGGTGTTCGATTCGATTCGAACATGCCGAACAGCCTAATATCCGATCGAACATGAGTTCGATAGAACACTGTTCGCTCATCTCTATATAGTATTAGTGCATAGTATTAATATATAGTAATAGTGCACAGTATTATTATATAGTAATAGTGCACAGTATTATTATATAGCAATAGTGCACAGTATTAATATATAGCAATAGTGCACAGTATTATTATATAGTATTAGTGCATAGTATTAATATATAGTAATAGTGCACAGTATTAATATATAGTATTAGTGCACAGTATTATTATATAGTAATAGTGCACAGTATTATTATATAGCAATAGTGCACACTATTAATATATAGCAATAGTGCACAGTATTATTATATAGTATTAGTGCATGGTATTAATATATAGTAATAGTGCACAGTATTAATATATAGTATTAGTGCACAGTATTATTATATAGTAATAGTGCACAGTATTATTATATAACAATAGTGCACAGTATTAATATATAGCAATAGTGCACAGTATTATTATATAGTACTAGAGCACAGTATTATTATATAGCAATAGTGCACAGTATTAATATATAGTAATAGTGCACAGTATTATTATATAGTAATAGTGCACAGTATTATTATATAGTATTAGTGCACAGTATTATTATATAGTAATAGTGCACAGTATTATTATATAGTAATAGTGCATAGTATTATTATATAGCATTAGTGCATAGTATTAACATATAGTAATAGTGCACAGTATTAATATATAGTAAGAGTGCATAGTATTATTATATAGTATTAGTGCATAGTATTATTATATAGTAATAGTGCACAGTATTATTATATAGTAATAGTGCACAGTATTATTATATAGTATTAGTGCATAGTATTAATATATAGTAATAGTGCACAGTATTATTATATAGTAGTAGTGCACAGTATTATTATACAGTATTAGTGCATAGTATTATTATATAGTAATAGTGCACAGTATTATTATATAGTAATAGTGCACAGTATTATTATATAGTATTAGTGCATAGTATTAATATGTAGTTAGAGTGCACAGTATTATTATATATTATTAGTGCACAGTATTATTATACAGTATTAGTGCATAGTATTAATATATAGTAATAGTGCACAGTATTATTGTACAGTAGTAGTGCATAGTATTAATATATAGTAATAGTGCACAGTATTATTATATAGTAGTAGTGCATAGTATTATTATATAGTATTAGTGCACAGTATTATTATATAGTATTAGTGCATAGTATTAATATGTAGTATTAGTGCACAGTATTATTATACTGTATAGTAATAGTACATAGTATTAATATATAGCAATAGTGCACAGTATTATTATATAGTAGTAGTGCATAGTATTAATATATAGTAATAGTGCACAGTATTATTATATAGTATTAGTACACAGTATTATTATATAGTATTAGTGCACAGTATTATTATATAGTATTAGTGCATAGTATTAATATATAGTAATAGTGCACAGTATTAATATATAGTATTAGTGCACAGTATTATTATATAGTAATAGTGCACAATATTA
The DNA here is from genome assembly GCF_031893055.1 of Leptodactylus fuscus. Taxonomy (NCBI): domain Eukaryota; kingdom Metazoa; phylum Chordata; class Amphibia; order Anura; family Leptodactylidae; genus Leptodactylus; species Leptodactylus fuscus. The sequence continues at coordinate 364,994,557 of NC_134265.1, read as the reverse complement.
TTATATAGCAATAGTGCACAGTATTAATATATAGCAATAGTGCACAGTATTATTATATAGTATTAGTGCATAGTATTAATATATAGTAATAGTGCACAGTATTAATATATAGTATTAGTGCACAGTATTATTATATAGTAATAGTGCACAGTATTATTATATAGCAATAGTGCACACTATTAATATATAGCAATAGTGCACAGTATTATTATATAGTATTAGTGCATAGTATTAATATATAGTAATAGTGCACAGTATTAATATATAGTATTAGTGCACAGTATTATTATATAGTAAGAGTGCACAGTATTATTATATAGTAATAGTGCACAGTATTATTATATAGTATTAGTGCATAGTATTAATATATAGTAATAGTGCACAGTATTAATATATAGTAATAGTGCACAGTATTATTATATAGTATTAGTGCATAGTATTAATATATAGTAATAGTGCACAGTATTAATATATAGTAATAGTGCACAGTATTAATATATAGTATTAGTGCACAGTATTATTATATAGTAATAGTGCACAGTATTATTGCATAGTAGTAGTGCATAGTATTAATATATAGTAATAGTGCACAGTATTATTATATAGTAGTAGTGCATAGTATTATTATATAGTAATAGTGCACAGTATTATTATATAGTAATAGTGCATAGTATTATTATATAGTATTAGTGCATAGTATTAACATATAGTAATAGTGCACAGTATTATTATATAGTATTAGTGCATAGTATTATTATATAGTAAGAGTGCACAGTATTATTATATAGTAAGAGTGCACAGTATTATTATATAGTAGTAGTGCACAGTATTATTATATAGTATTAGTGCATAGTATTAATATATAGTAATAGTGCACAGTATTAATATATAGTAATAGTGCACAGTATTATTATATAGTATTAGTGCATAGTATTAATATATAGTAATAGTGCACAGTATTAATATATAGTAATAGTTCACAGTATTAATATATAGTATTAGTGCACAGTATTATTATATAGTAATAGTGCACAGTATTATTGCATAGTAGTAGTGCATAGTATTAATATATAGTAATAGTGCACAGTATTATTATATAGTAGTAGTGCATAGTATTATTATATAGTATTAGTGCACAGTATTATTATATAGTATTAGTGCACAGTATGATTATATAGTATTAGTGCCTAGTATTAATATATAGTAATAGTGCACAGTATTATTATATAGTAATAGTGCATAGTATTATTATATAGTAGTAGTGCATAGTATTAATATATAGTAATAGTGCACAGTATTATTATATAGCAATAGTGCACAGTATTAATATATAGCAATAGTGCACAGTATTATATAGTACTAGAGCACAGTATTATTATATAGCAATAGTGCACAGTATTAATGTATAGTAATAGTGCACAGTATTATTATATAGTAATAGTGCATAGTATTATTATATAGTAGTAGTGCATAGTATTAATATATAGTAATAGTGCACAGTATTATTATATAGCAATAGTGCACAGTATTAATATATAGCAATAGTGCACAGTATTATTATATAGTACTAGAGCACAGTATTATTATATAGCAATAGTGCACAGTATTAATATATAGTAATAGTGCACAGTATTATTATATAGTAATAGTGCACAGTATTATTATATAGTATTAGTGCATAGTATTAATATATAGTAATAATGCACAGTATTAATATATAGTATTAGTGCACAGTATTATTATATAGTATTAGTGCACACTATTATTATACTGTATAGTAATAGTACATAGTATTAATATATAGCAATAGTGCATAGTATTAATATATAGTAATAGTGCACAGTATTATTATATAGTAGTATACAGTGCAGAACGAATGTGAGGCCAAGAGAATCCTATTACATGTCACATTGCCCAGGCAGGGTCCCTTCTAATGTGGATCAAAATAAGATGAATTCAGATTTCACCTCCAGGTATTAGGGCATATCCGGATACAGTATACAGCCAGGTACAATACATATCCATACCAGTATGGTCGGCAGGCTTTCCTCGCACATGTACACTTATATTGCTCTGCATTGACGTTCACGACCTTCTCACACTTCCTGTATTCCCAGACACCCAGAAACAGAGCAAGGAAATGATGTCACTGGTGCAAATACGTCAATATCTCCATAGTGTATAAAGAACATGTAACATACATGATAACAAGACTAAACACTGCCTAACATGTTTTATAGTGACCGTGGAATGTAATTACAGCCTGTGATAATATCGGCCTGCTATAATATAGATGGAGTGTGATGTAAATAATGAAGGGGCCCAACACAGTATAATATGCTCCTCAGTGGCCCCTGCACCGTATAATATGCTCCTCAGTGGCCCCTGCATAGTATAATATGCTCCTCAGTGGCCTCACACAGTATAATATGCTCCTCAGTGGCCCCTGCATAGTATAATATGCTCCTCAGTGGCCCCTGCATAGTATAATATGCTCCTCAGTGGCCCCTGCATAGTATAATATGCCCCATAGTGGCTCCTGCACAGTATAATATGCTCCTCAGTGGCCCCTGCACAGTATAATATGCCCCATAGTGGCTCCTGCACAGTATAATATGCTCCACAGTGGCCCCGCACAGTATAATATGCCCCATAGTGGCCTCGCACAGTATAATATGCCCCATAGTGGCTCCACACAGTATAATATGCTCCACAGTTGCCCTGCACAGTATAATATGCTCCTCAGTGGCCTCGCACAGTATAAAATGCTCCTCAGTGGTCTTGTACAATATAATATGCCACATAGTGGCTCTACACAATATAACATGCTCCATAGTGGCCCCTGCACAGTATAATATGCTTCACCGTGGCCCCTGCACAGTATAATATGCCCCATAGTGGTTCCTGCACAGTATAATATACTTCTCAGTGGCCCCTGCACAGTATAATATGCTCCTCAGTGGCCCTGCACAGTATAATATGCCCATAGTGGCTCCACACAGTATAATATGCTCCACAGTGGCCCCTGCACAGTGTAATATGCTGGTGCAAATACATCAATATCTCCATAGTGTATAAAGAACATGTAACATACATGATAACAAGACTAAACACTGCCTAACATGTTTTATAGTGACCGTGGAATGTAATTACAGCCTGTGATAATATCGGCCTGCTATAATATAGATGGAGTGTGATGTAGATAATGAAGGGGCCCAACACAGTATAATATGCTCCTCAGTGGCCCCTGCATAGTATAATATGCTCCTCAGTGGCCTCACACAGTATAATATGCTCCATAGTGGCTCCACACAGTATAATATGCTCCACAGTGGCCCCTGCACAGTATAAAATGTTCCTCAGTGGTCTTGCACAATATAATATGCCACATAGTGGCTCTACACAGTATAACCTGCTCCATAGTGGCACCTGCACAGTATAATATGCTTCACAGTGGCCCCTGCACAGTATAATATGCTCCTCAGTGGCCTCGCACAGTATAATATGCCCCATAGTGGCTCCACACAGTATAATATGCTGCACAGTGGCCCTGCACAGTATAATATGCCCTATCGTTGCTCCACACAGTACAATATGCTGCACAGTGGTCCCACACAATATAATATGCTCCACAGTGGCCCCCGCACAGTATAATATGCTCCTCAGTGGCCTCGCACAGTATAATATGCTCCACAGTGGCCTTGCACAGTATAATATGCTCCATAGTGGCCCCTGCACAGTATAATATGCCCCATAGTGGCCCCACACAGTATAAAATGCTCCACAGTGGCCCCTGCACAGTATAATATGCCCCATAGTGGCCCCACACAGTATAAAATGCTCCACAGTGGCCCCTGCGCAGTATAATATGCCCCATAGTGGCCCCACACAGAATAAAATGCTCCACAGTGGCCTCACACAGTATAATATGCTCCACAGTGGCCCCGCACAGTATAATATGCTCCACAGTGGTCCCACACAGTATAATATGCTCCACAGTGGCCCCACACAGTATAATATGCTTCACAGTGGCCTCGCACAGTATAATATGCCCCATAGTGGCCCCACACAGTATAAAATGCTCCACAGTGGCCTTGCACAGTATAATATGCTCCATAGTGGCCCCTGCACAGTATAATATGCCCCATAGTGGCCCCACACAGTATAAAATGCTCCACAGTGGCCCCTGCACAGTATAATATGCCCCATAGTGGCCCCACACAGTATAAAATGCTCCACAGTGGCCCCTGCGCAGTATAATATGCCCCATAGTGGCCCCACACAGAATAAAATGCTCCACAGTGGCCTCACACAGTATAATATGCTCCACAGTGGCCCCGCACAGTATAATATGCTCCACAGTGGTCCCACACAGTATAATATGCTCCACAGTGGCCCCACACAGTATAATATGCTTCACAGTGGCCTCGCACAGTATAATATGCCCCATAGTGGCCCCACACAGTATAAAATGCTCCACAGTGGCCCCTGCGCAGTATAATATGCCCCATAGTGGCCCCACACAGAATAAAATGCTCCACAGTGGCCTCACACAGTATAATATGCTCCACAGTGGCCTCGCACAGTATAATATGCTCCACAGTGGCCTCGCACAGTATAATATGCTCCACAGTGGCTCCGCGCAGTATAATATGCTCCTCAGTGACTCCACACAGTATAATATGCTCCACAGTGGCCTCGCACAGTATAATATGCTCCACAGTTGCCCCTGCACAGTATATTATGCTCCACAGTGGCCCCACACAGTATAATATGCTTCACAGTGGCCTTGCACAGTATAATATGCTCCACAGTGGCTCCGCGCAGTATATTATGCTCCACAGTGGCCCCACACAGTATAATATGCTTCACAGTGGCTTCGCACAGTATAATATGCTCCACAGTGGCTCCGCGCAGTATGATATGCTCCTCAGTGGCCCCACACAGTATAATATGCTTCACAGTGGCCTCGCACAGTATAATATGCTCCACAGTGGCCCCGCACAGTATAATATGCTCCACAGTGGCCCCGCACAGTATAATATGCTCCACAGTGGCCTCGCACAGTATAATATGCTCCACAGTGGCCCCACACAGTATAATATGCTTCACAGTGGCCTCGCACAGTATAATATGCCCCATAGTGGCCCCACACAGTATAAAATGCTCCACAGTGGCCCCTGCGCAGTATAATATGCCCCATAGTGGCCCCACACAGAATAAAATGCTCCACAGTGGCCTCACACAGTATAATATGCTCCACAGTGTCCTCGCACAGTATAATATGCTCCACAGTGGCCTCGCACAGTATAATATGCTCCACAGTGGCTCCGCGCAGTATAATATGCTCCTCAGTGACTCCACACAGTATAATATGCTCCACAGTGGCCTCGCACAGTATAATATGCTCCACAGTTGCCCCTGCACAGTATATTATGCTCCACAGTGGCCCCACACAGTATAATATGCTTCACAGTGGCCTTGCACAGTATAATATGCTCAACAGTGGCTCCGCGCAGTATATTATGCTCCACAGTGGCCCCACACAGTATAATATGCTTCACAGTGGCCTCGCACAGTATAATATGCTCCACAGTGGCTCCGCGCAGTATGATATGCTCCTCAGTGGCCCCACACAGTATAATATGCTTCACAGTGGCCTCGCACAGTATAATATGCTCCACAGTGGCCCCGCACAGTATAATATGCTCCACAGTGGTCCCGCACAGTATAATATGCTCCACAGTGGTCCCGCACAGTATAATATGCTCCACAGTGGCTCCGCGCAGTATGATATGCTCCTCAGTGAATCCACACATTATAATATGCTCCACAGTGGCCCCGCACAGTATAATATGCTCCACAGTGGCCCCGCACAGTATAATATGCTCCTCAGTGGCCCCTGCACAGTATAATATGCCCCATAGTGGCTCCTGCACAGTATAATATGCTCCACAGTGGCCCCGCACAGTATAATATGCCCCATAGTGGCCTCGCACAGTATAATATGCCCCATAGTGGCTCCACACAGTATAATATGCTCCACAGTTGCCCTGCACAGTATAATATGCTCCTCAGTGGCCTCGCACAGTATAAAATGCTCCTCAGTGGTCTTGTACAATATAATATGCCACATAGTGGCTCTACACAATATAACATGCTCCATAGTGGCCCCTGCACAGTATAATATGCTTCACCGTGGCCCCTGCACAGTATAATATGCCCCATAGTGGTTCCTGCACAGTATAATATACTTCTCAGTGGCCCCTGCACAGTATAATATGCTCCTCAGTGGCCCTGCACAGTATAATATGCCCATAGTGGCTCCACACAGTATAATATGCTCCACAGTGGCCCCTGCACAGTGTAATATGCTGGTGCAAATACATCAATATCTCCATAGTGTATAAAAAACATGTAACATACATGATAACAAGACTAAACACTGCCTAACATGTTTTATAGTGACCGTGGAATGTAATTACAGCCTGTGATAATATCGGCCTGCTATAATATAGATGGAGTGTGATGTAGATAATGAAGGGGCCCAACACAGTATAATATGCTCCTCAGTGGCCCCTGCATAGTATAATATGCTCCTCAGTGGCCTCACACAGTATAATATGCTCCATAGTGGCTCCACACAGTATAATATGCTCCACAGTGGCCCCTGCACAGTATAAAATGTTCCTCAGTGGTCTTGCACAATATAATATGCCACATAGTGGCTCTACACAGTATAACCTGCTCCATAGTGGCACCTGCACAGTATAATATGCTTCACAGTGGCCCCTGCACAGTATAATATGCTCCTCAGTGGCCTCGCACAGTATAATATGCCCCATAGTGGCTCCACACAGTATAATATGCTGCACAGTGGCCCTGCACAGTATAATATGCCCTATCGTTGCTCCACACAGTACAATATGCTGCACAGTGGTCCCACACAATATAATATGCTCCACAGTGGCCCCCGCACAGTATAATATGCTCCTCAGTGGCCTCGCACAGTATAATATGCTCCACAGTGGCCTTGCACAGTATAATATGCTCCATAGTGGCCCCTGCACAGTATAATATGCCCCATAGTGGCCCCACACAGTATAAAATGCTCCACAGTGGCCCCTGCACAGTATAATATGCCCCATAGTGGCCCCACACAGTATAAAATGCTCCACAGTGGCCCCTGCGCAGTATAATATGCCCCATAGTGGCCCCACACAGAATAAAATGCTCCACAGTGGCCTCACACAGTATAATATGCTCCACAGTGGCCCCGCACAGTATAATATGCTCCACAGTGGTCCCACACAGTATAATATGCTCCACAGTGGCCCTACACAGTATAATATGCTTCACAGTGGCCTCGCACAGTATAATATGCCCCATAGTGGCCCCACACAGTATAAAATGCTCCACAGTGGCCTTGCACAGTATAATATGCTCCATAGTGGCCCCTGCACAGTATAATATGCCCCATAGTGGCCCCACACAGTATAAAATGCTCCACAGTGGCCCCTGCACAGTATAATATGCCCCATAGTGGCCCCACACAGTATAAAATGCTCCACAGTGGCCCCTGCGCAGTATAATATGCCCCATAGTGGCCCCACACAGAATAAAATGCTCCACAGTGGCCTCACACAGTATAATATGCTCCACAGTGGCCCCGCACAGTATAATATGCTCCACAGTGGTCCCACACAGTATAATATGCTCCACAGTGGCCCCACACAGTATAATATGCTTCACAGTGGCCTCGCACAGTATAATATGCCCCATAGTGGCCCCACACAGTATAAAATGCTCCACAGTGGCCCCTGCGCAGTATAATATGCCCCATAGTGGCCCCACACAGAATAAAATGCTCCACAGTGGCCTCACACAGTATAATATGCTCCACAGTGGCCTCGCACAGTATAATATGCTCCACAGTGGCCTCGCACAGTATAATATGCTCCACAGTGGCTCCGCGCAGTATAATATGCTCCTCAGTGACTCCACACAGTATAATATGCTCCACAGTGGCCTCGCACAGTATAATATGCTCCACAGTTGCCCCTGCACAGTATATTATGCTCCACAGTGGCCCCACACAGTATAATATGCTTCACAGTGGCCTTGCACAGTATAATATGCTCCACAGTGGCTCCGCGCAGTATATTATGCTCCACAGTGGCCCCACACAGTATAATATGCTTCACAGTGGCTTCGCACAGTATAATATGCTCCACAGTGGCTCCGCGCAGTATGATATGCTCCTCAGTGGCCCCACACAGTATAATATGCTTCACAGTGGCCTCGCACAGTATAATATGCTCCACAGTGGCCCCGCACAGTATAATATGCTCCACAGTGGCCCCGCACAGTATAATATGCTCCACAGTGGCCTCGCACAGTATAATATGCTCCACAGTGGCCCCACACAGTATAATATGCTTCACAGTGGCCTCGCACAGTATAATATGCCCCATAGTGGCCCCACACAGTATAAAATGCTCCACAGTGGCCCCTGCGCAGTATAATATGCCCCATAGTGGCCCCACACAGAATAAAATGCTCCACAGTGGCCTCACACAGTATAATATGCTCCACAGTGTCCTCGCACAGTATAATATGCTCCACAGTGGCCTCGCACAGTATAATATGCTCCACAGTGGCTCCGCGCAGTATAATATGCTCCTCAGTGACTCCACACAGTATACTATGCTCCACAGTGGCCTCGCACAGTATAATATGCTCCACAGTTGCCCCTGCACAGTATATTATGCTCCACAGTGGCCCCACACAGTATAATATGCTTCACAGTGGCCTTGCACAGTATAATATGCTCAACAGTGGCTCCGCGCAGTATATTATGCTCCACAGTGGCCCCACACAGTATAATATGCTTCACAGTGGCCTCGCACAGTATAATATGCTCCACAGTGGCTCCGCGCAGTATGATATGCTCCTCAGTGGCCCCACACAGTATAATATGCTTCACAGTGGCCTCGCACAGTATAATATGCTCCACAGTGGCCCCGCACAGTATAATATGCTCCACAGTGGTCCCGCACAGTATAATATGCTCCACAGTGGTCCCGCACAGTATAATATGCTCCACAGTGGCTCCGCGCAGTATGATATGCTCCTCAGTGAATCCACACATTATAATATGCTCCACAGTGGCCCCGCACAGTATAATATGCTCCACAGTGGCCCCGCACAGTATAATATGCTCCACAGTGGTCCCCCAACCGGAGGCCCATGGGAGGTGATGGAAAATAACAAACACTTATACTCGCCTCACCTCACCTCTCATCCTCTCTCCATCTGGCTCTGTTCAGTATCCACTTTGGTCCTCTTCTGCCTGCAACTGAGGTCATCTCAGGTGTCACTTTTGTGGCCTGTGATTGGGCCTCAGCAGTCACGTGGGGTGTCCGCTGATGTAATTGCGCCCAATCACAGGCCCCAGCAGTGACATCAGGGGTGCATGACCTCAGTCAGAGCCTGGAAAAGCCCTGAAGAAGTTGCAATGCCGGGCCCATTAACAATGTATCGCAGTCAGGGCACCAGGCATTCCCCGATCACCGTCACAGAGCTATGGGGCCCCGGGATTCACTGATATCCCCTGTGGACCAGTCCGAGCCTGCCAACAACATACAGCACATGTATACTGTCTACTGCAGATACAGCAAGGATGGGCTCAGTATACAGTGTCACACGTGATAGGATTAGATACACAGCTCAGTATACAGTATCACACAGGATAGGATTAGATACACAGCTCAGTATACAGTATCACACAGGATAGGATTAGATACACAGCTCAGTATACAGTATCACACAGGATAGGATTAGATACACAGCTCAGTATACAGTATCACACAGGATAGGATTAGATACACAGCTCAGTATACAGTATCACACAGGATAGGATTAGATACACAGCTCAGTATACAGTATCACACAGGATAGGATTAGATACACAGCTCAGTATACAGTATCACACAGGATAGGATTAGATACACAGCTCAGTATACAGTATCACACAGGATAGGATTAGATACACAGCTCAGTATACAGTATCACACAGGATAGGATTAGATACACAGCTCAGTATACAGTATCACACAGGATAGGATTAGATACACAGCTCAGTATACAGTATCACACAGGATAGGATTAGATACACAGCTCAGTATACAGTATCACACAGGATAGGATTAGATACACAGCTCAGTATACAGTATCACACAGGATAGGATTAGATACACAGCTCAGTATACAGTATCACACAGGATAGGATTAGATACACAGCTCAGTATACAGTATCACACAGGATAGGATTAGATACACAGCTCAGTATACAGTATCACACAGGATAGGATTAGATACACAGCTCAGTATACAGTATCACACAGGATAGGATTAGATACACAGCTCAGTATACAGTATCACACAGGATAGGATTAGATACACAGCTCAGTATACAGTATCACACAGGATAGGATTAGATACACAGCTCAGTATACAGTATCACACAGGATAGGATTAGATACACAGCTCAGTATACAGTATCACACAGGATAGGATTAGATACACAGCTCAGTATACAGTATCACACAGGATAGGATTAGATACACAGCTCAGTATACAGTATCACACAGGATAGGATTAGATACACAGCTCAGTATACAGTATCACACAGGATAGGATTAGATACACAGCTCAGTATACAGTATCACACAGGATAGGATTAGATACACAGCTCAGTATACAGTATCACACAGGATAGGATTAGATACACAGCTCAGTATACAGTATCACACAGGATAGGATTAGATTCACAGCTCAGTATACAGTATCACACAGGATAGGATTAGATACAGCTCAGTATACAGTATCACACAGGATAGGATTAGATACACAGCTCAGTATACAGTATCACACAGGATAGGATTAGATACACAGCTCAGTATACAGTATCACACAGGATAGGATTAGATACACAGCTCAGTATACAGTATCACACAGGATAGGATTAGATACACAGCTCAGTATACAGTATCACACAGGATAGGATTAGATACACAGCTCAGTATACAGTATCACACAGGATAGGATTAGATACACAGCTCAGTATACAGTATCACACAGGATAGGATTAGATACACAGCTCAGTATACAGTATCACACAGGATAGGATTAGATACACAGCTCAGTATACAGTATCACACAGGATAGGATTAGATACACAGCTCAGTATACAGTATCACACAGGATAGGATTAGATACAGCTCAGTATACAGTATCACACAGGATAGGATTAGATACAGCTCAGTATACAGTATCACACAGGATAGGATTAGATACACAGCTCAGTATACAGTATCACACAGGATAGGATTAGATACACGGCTCAGTATACAGTATCACACAGGATAGGATTATACAGCTCAATTTACAGTATCACACAGGATAGGATTAGATACACAGCTCAGTATACAGTATCACACAGGATAGGATTAGATACACAGCTCAGTATACAGTATCACACAGGATAGGATTAGATACACAGCTCAGTATACAGTATCACACAGGATAGGATTAGATACACAGCTCAGTATACAGTATCACACAGGATAGGATTAGATACACAGCTCAGTATACAGTATCACACAGGATAGGATTAGATACACAGCTCAGCAGTCAGTATCACACAGGATAGGATTAGATACAGCTCAGTATACAGTATCACACAGGATAGGATTAGATACAGCTCAGTATACAGTATCACACAGGATAGGATTAGATACACGGCTCAGTATACAGTATCACACAGGATAGGATTAGATACAGCTCAGTATACAGTATCACACAGGATAGGATTAGATACACAGCTCAGCAGTCAGTATCACACAGGATAGGATTAGATACACAGCTCAGTATACAGTATCACACAGGATAGGATTAGATTCACAGCTCAGTATACAGTATCACACAGGATAGGATTAGATACAGCTCAGTATACAGTATCACACAGGATAGGATTAGATACACAGCTCAGTATACAGTATCACACAGGATAGGATTAGATACACAGCTCAGTATACAGTATCACACAGGATAGGATTAGATACAGCTCAGTATACAGTATCACACAGGATAGGATTAGATACACAGCTCAGTATACAGTATCACACAGGATAGGATTAGATACACAGCTCAGTATACAGTATCACACAGGATAGGATTAGATACACAGCTCAGCAGTCAGTATCACACAGGATAGGGTTAGATACAGCTCAGTATACAGTATCACACAGGATAGGATTAGATACACGGCTCAGTATACAGTATCACACAGGATAGGATTAGATACAGCTCATATTACAGTATCACACAGGATAGGATTAGATACACAGCTCAGTATACAGTATCACACAGGATAGGATTAGATACACAGCTCAGTATACAGTATCACACAGGATAGGATTAGATACACAGCTCAGTATACAGTATCACACAGGATAGGATTAGATACACAGCTCAGTATACAGTATCACACAGGATAGGATTAGATACACAGCTCAGTATACAGTATCACACAGGATAGGATTAGATACACAGCTCAGCAGTCAGTATCACACAGGATAGGATTAGATACAGCTCAGTATACAGTATCACACAGGATAGGATTAGATACAGCTCAGTATACAGTATCACACAGGATAGGATTAGATACACGGCTCAGTATACAGTATCACACAGGATAGGATTAGATACAGCTCAGTATACAGTATCACACAGGATAGGATTAGATACACAGCTCAGCAGTCAGTATCACACAGGATAGGATTAGATACACAGCTCAGTATACAGTATCACACAGGATAGGATTAGATTCACAGCTCAGTATACAGTATCACACAGGATAGGATTAGATACAGCTCAGTATACAGTATCACACAGGATAGGATTAGATACACAGCTCAGTATACAGTATCACACAGGATAGGATTAGATACACAGCTCAGTATACAGTATCACACAGGATAGGATTAGATACAGCTCAGTATACAGTATCACACAGGATAGGATTAGATACACAGCTCAGTATACAGTATCACACAGGATAGGATTAGATACACAGCTCAGTATACAGTATCACACAGGATAGGATTAGATACACAGCTCAGCAGTCAGTATCACACAGGATAGGGTTAGATACAGCTCAGTATACAGTATCACACAGGATAGGATTAGATACACAGCTCAGTATACAGTATCACACAGGATAGGATTAGATACACAGCTCAGTATACAGTATCACACAGGATAGGATTAGATACACAGCTCAGTATACAGTATCACACAGGATAGGATTAGATACAGCTCAGTATACTGTATCACACAGGATAGGATTAGATACACAGCTCAGTATACAGTATCACACAGGATAGGATTAGATACACAGCCCAGTATACAGTATCACACAGGATAGGATTAGATACACGGCTCAGTATACAGTATCACACAGGATAGGATTAGATACACAGCTCAGTATACAGTATCACACAGGATAGGATTAGATACAGCTCAGTATACAGTATCACACAGGATAGGATTAGATACACAGCTCAGTATACAGTATCACACAGGATAGGATTAGATACAGCTCAGTATACAGTATCACACAGGATAGGATTATATACACAGCTCAGTATACAGTATCACACAGGAGAGGATTAGATACACAGCTCAGTATACAGTATCACACAGGAGAGGATTAGATACACCGCTCAGTATACAGTATCACACAGGAGAGGATTAGATACACAGCTCAGTATACAGTATCACACAGGAGAGGATTAGATACACAGCTCAGCAATCAGTAGTCACATTTTCTTGTGGCCTCGGTGCAGTAACATGTTATATCATATATCCTACTCCTCCGCCATTTTTCTCCATCCTGCTCTTCTCACTCCCTCAGGTCTTAGTACAGCTGAGGATCCCATAGAAGTAAAGGCCCATCTGGGCTCCGACCTTCTCCTCCCGCTGGTTGGTGTCTGTGGTATCGGTCTCTCCTATCGCTTTGACATCTACTCTCAATCCAGGCAGATAGGAGCCTATGATGGTGAACTACAAGGAATGAGAGGTTACCAGGGTCGCCTGACGTATGACCCAAAGACCTGCACCCTGACACTGAAGGGACTCAATGAGCAGGACGGGACGACGTTCACTGTGACCCTTCACATCATCAAAGATAGCAGATTGACACCAAGTAATATATATTACCAGGTCATCCTCCAAGGTGAGTGCGATCAGTCGTAACATACAGGTAATGGACACAGGTGATACGGCAACAACGTAGGGTTAGGTCGGGTTCTTTACTGTAACTTAGAAAGGAAGAGCAACTCTGTCAACTGATAATGTAACTACTGGGCTCTAGTAGTCTTCATCCCCTTGGGCCATGTGGCATGATGTGCCACTGTCCCACAAGCCAAACCAGACTGCCCACCCACTGGTCTCCACCGTTGACGTCATCCCAGGCCCTGGTGACTCTGTTGCCTGATTTCTCCTCCTTTGGCTTCTTCAGCTGCCTGGCTACTCTGTGAATATCATTTCCATGTGTGCCACCTGAGTTGAGCGTGCCATCTGCTGGGTCCTGTTATCCCAGGGCTCCACCCACCTTGAATTCATCCATAAGACCAGCACCCCCTGGCATTCTGGGGGTTAGTTACGCTCCACGTTGCATCTCCATCACCACCGAGTTAAGAGTTTTTTTGTTGTGACGACCTCAGTGCCCATTCCATACTCATTCCTCCCCCCAGGCACTGATTGATGTTGCCATGTTGGAAATGGCACATGGGATCAGGTATATCCCGACCCTCTTCTTTTCGGCTTCTTCCTGCAGAAGAATCTTCCATAGTCCCCCCACCTCCATAGGCTTTATCGCCAGCACTGGGACCCACCAGTTCTTACCATCCATGAGTCTTGCTGGTGTGGGCTCAGGATCCAGAACCTTTCCATCTAAAGTACAGATTTTGGAGCACCATTTGGGCGGACTCTCGTCTTTCCTCCAGTCTTCTCTTGAACATGGGTTTTTTGTATGTTATTTGATGCACCACCATGTGCAGCACAACTTCCCAATTCTACTACAACTCCCTTTCCAATATGGGCCAATTGAGTAAGTCCCAACACACAGTCATTGATGTAAAGAGACTCCGCTCACAGCTATGTGTGTAATGTGTACAGAATCGGCCAGGGATACTCCAATTCTATATTTGGGGTGTCCATACCTCCTGCTCCACTCGCCATTATCATCATATTTAGAGTACATCATCCATTTCATCTGATCATCAGAATGGAGGGTGAATACTTGGTGGCAGAAGACGCGATATGTACACACACACATCAGTATACTCGTATAGTTTGCCCAAACTTCCATCAGCAATTGTCACAAGGTCCTGCTAATACAATCATGAGCCCCATTTCCTTTGGGGTTGGTAGAGGATTGTCCTGGATTTGTTAGCTTGGTACAACTAACACGATCCCTGGACTGAATGCGGCCATGTTGGACAAGGATGATTGACTTGTTTCCATGATGATTGACTTGGTCCACTTGTGCTTTGGTCTCAGCAGCCTGATCCCTTGTGGAAACGTCATAAAATGGTCAAAGATGATGGGGCCACATGGTGGCTCAGTGGTTAGCACTGCAGCCTTGCAGCACTGGAGTCCTGGTGTTCAAATCCCACCAAGGGCATAAAACCATCTGCAAGGAGTTTGTATGTTCTCCCCGTGTTTGCATGGATTTCCATCCCATATTCCAAAAAAGACATAATGATAGGGAAAAATGTACATTGTGAGCTCTATGTGGGGCTCACAATCTACATTTAAAAAGAAAAAAAAAAAAAAAAAAAATGGTCAAAGATGATCAGGAGGTTCTTGTACCCCATGAGAGACTCCTCCACAGTGAGGCAGTTTATCATGACCACTGTTTTGGGGGACCAGACCAGCTGAAGCAGGTCCACTGGTTCCCCCCTAAGAAGGCTGACATTTTGGCACCTCTTGCGCAAGGCAATTGTCATATCCACAGGTCCGGATGTTATCTAAACCACTAAAGCCAGACAAACGTGTTACTTGACCTGAATTGCTTTGCAGGTGTGCGCTCAAAGGTGCTTCCTACTTTGCCTGTAGGCGACATTACTTGCCATGTGGGACCCAACCCTGTTACCATGTCCTCTCAGACCAAGCATCCCCTCCATGACCCCTAGACGCTCTCGCTGCTGCCATAACCTCTTCTCCATGGATGACAAGGCCTCTCTCCTTGTGTAAGTTGTCAAGGTGTTTGCAGCCTGTTCATAACTTTAGTGCACCTGTGGATCCCGTGACTGATGCGCTGTTCACCCCACACCTACCTAAGCTTTGGGCATCTCTTCCCTGGTTTGGTCTACCTTAATGCTCCAAATCATTGGTTTCCTCTTGTGGGGGCTTCTAGGTTGGCGATCTCTTTCACAAACTGGTGGTAGTAAGTCACTAACACCCGGAAGGAACGCAGCTCATTACCGGTCAAGTTGGGACCTCATCCAGCCGTTCCATATGCTCCATGTCATTATCATATAATTTAAGTCCCATGGCTGATAAAAAGAAGGGCCCGTCCAGAGTGGTGACCTTACATCTGGGGTCTATTAGACTAAGCAACTCATTTCCTTTAAATTTAGCCCTCGCTACAGGTCTCTCTCCAAGACATCCACCACTTCCACACTGGGACAGATAGTAACAGCTCCTGCCATTTGCCCCTCTACCACAGACCATCTGAATTTAGATTGTCCGCATGAGGAACAACCACCCTATAAAGTGTATGTTTCTGGCTCACACTTGGCACCTGTTGGGCTCTTTCTTCAGGTATCGGGCAACTTGGAAGTCTTTAAGCGTTCCCACGATAGAGGTCCGCCTTGTCATGACTGCACTTTCCCTGGGTGTCACCTTCTTCACCAAAAGCACTTTCAGGAGAAAAGCAACTACCCTAACTTCAATTTGGTCCATGATTTCCCAAGTAATCGCCCACATGAGTGTCCTAACGGCTTTTGTAATGCTGTCTCCATTTTCTCCGACTTCAACAATTGGCTTTGAGGCCCGGGAGAGTAAGATCCCTGTCTCCTGGCTCACTAAGGGTTCCTTACTCCTCCTTGGCAACATGGACAGAAACTCTTAAAACACATAAGGGACCCTTACACTATACCGTAGACTTCTCCATAGACGTATCACCATAGGCTTCCTCCAGTGGGGCACAAATCCGTTTTCTACAATGAGTCTGCTCTAGCATGGCAGCTTTCCTCCATACTTCTTCGAGAATACCCCGGGCCAACTCCTCTTTCCGGAGGACAGCTGTATTGCATGGCTTGGCCACCAATTTCTACTTCTCTTTCCATTTGTCCAGCATTACTCTTGAGCCATCAAGTGATTCTGAAGTGTCCTACTGATTTTGTTCAAGGACTACACCTGCCAACTAGTGCCAAATGTAACATGCAGGTGATGGAGACAGTATTGACAAAAAAGTAGGGTTCACACGGCTTATTTTACTGAAAATGTATATGGAGCCACTCTTTGAACAATCCATATACTTGTAAACTGATAACAACACGGGGGGCACTGCTGGGGCTGCTGCCACTAACCGAAACGACTGCCCATTTATTGGTCTTCTGATACACTTTGGTGCACTCTACTGGACTCCATGGTAGACCATCATCAAGAAATAGAGAAGAAATGACAGATCATCAGATACCAGTAGGTGACTCCTAACATTGAGGACATTACTAGATATTGGTTAGCCTGGAGGCTTCGATTTTCTAACCTGTGTCCTTCACTATCAGTGCACAGCATGGCCATAAGCCATTACCACCTTGGATCTGACATTTTATGGTATCACATCAACACGGACAATGCAAAATTTTGAGTATAATTAATTTAATGTGAGACTAGAGATGGGTGACTCTCCCAAGATTAGATTATTTTTGGACTTGGATAGACCTGGACCTCTTCAGGCGGCAGAGTATAATAGGTGGAGGCCCAGGGGCGGTATACTCACTCACCTTCCTCCACTACTTTTGGGCCTCCTCATGGTGTACAACACTCTCTTACCTTCCTCGGTCACATCATGCCCCCGCTGTCACTGCTTTTGATCAGTCACATGGGCACAATGATGTTACCCAGACAGCACCAGACATTCCCGCGCCAGCACTATTATACGCTGGGGCCTAAAGGGACATTATACTTAGTCTGAGATGAATCTCTATTTACTTGGTTTTGTTTGTCCATCTTTGAGACTTAGATGTACATGACATTGTTTTTTCTTGTCCGTTTTCAGATCCTGTGACATCTCCTTCGTATACACCAGTGAAGGACTCGACACCAGCAGGTCAGTATGTAATGGCTGCTCGTAGTGGTGGGGATACAATTCTTCCTCCACCATACATCTGCCTGCACGGCCTTACTGAGTAATGATGACTAGTCATGGCAGGTACAAACTGTCCTGGAGATGATGGAAGGGATTAGCAGCCCAGGATGTACCTGGCACCCTCTCCTAGAGACGCACATGGGTCCTGGTGTGAAACTCTGGCTGGGGCATCTTCCCTGTCACCGGGGCTCATATGCACAGACATACTGAAGTTTTGTGGTTAACGTTGATATTAGAAATATAAGAAAATCTAATGTTTTACTCTACAGGGCAACGGGACGCTGGGCCCGGATCTCGATCTGCTGGATCCCCAGCAAAATGTTGGTGCTGGCAAAATGGCGCCTCAGTCAGCTTTGACCGAGGTGTTGTTGACCGAGGTGCTGGGGAAGGGGGAAGGGGTAATGCTTGCGATCAGTACGGGCATTAGCGCCAGTAAATTTTCTAATAATTTTGGAATTGGTCAAATCCCAAATTTTTAAGGTTCGCCACTTGCAAACCACTATTGTACATTAGGGTTTCTCCATAGACCCCAAAGTATAATGCAGTCATCCTGATCTCTCCAGGAGTCCATTGCGACTTCTGATTTGGGTTCCCATACTTTTTGGGCCCCTGAATGACATCAGTGGCCCCCAGTAATCTCTCAAGTCTGTATAATAATAATACTAGTAGCTTGGGTTGGTGTCAAGTTCGACCTTAAACAAAACTGGCAGATGAACTTTGTGAATAGTCAAGAGCCGAATCTCGCGAGGTTCCCCCACACTGGTTACTATGTGAGTTGTGTATTTTGGTCTCCTCCTCCTATTTCAGCCTCAGTTTCCTTCGTTTCAGATCGGTATAATGAGGTCCGTGGGTTTGTGTCCTTCTGTCTATCGCTGGACTCTCCGGTTGGTGCCCTCATGTCCCTGATTCTGGCAATAATCGGTGAGTAACTCCATGTACAATAATATGGAGAATGGCGGGTCTGTAAACCTGTAGCTCTGAAACCCCAAGTACTGGTAGATGTTTCTCCTCACCGTTTGTACCTGCAGTTTCTGGGGCAGCATCTTAAGTACCAGCAGCGGTCTGGACAATTCCTTTCAAGCTTTTATCCAAATGCTTGCTTGGCTAACAAATATCTTGTGTGACTTGCCCATATACAGCGGGTGAAATCAGTATTGACCCCGGCACTAAGTAAGTCTATTTCTGAAGGTGCTATTGTCAGGAACTTCTCACCGCATGTTGGTAACAACCCAACCAGTCCACACAGGCAAAGAAACCAAACCATAGATGTCCATAAGTGAGGTGTAATAATGAGATGTGACACAAAGAGAGGAGCAAAAAGCCATGGAAAGTCCTAGAAGGAGAAGGAGAACTTCACCTGATGGCTTATCAAGAGGTTTTTATTACTAAGACGATCTTATGATGGGTAATACCAGTGGCTGCCTCAAGTCCTTCACTATCTGATACTGATGACATTGGTTACAGAGGAATCTCTAAACTACCGAAGGTTCCCGTGAGCAGTGTTGGCACCATAATCCAGAAATGGAGAAACCTCATGTCACCATAAACCGTCCATGACCAGGAGCTCCCTCCAAGATATCACACAGAGGAGTGAAAAGAATTAACAGAAGATTTGTCCAAGAGCCAAGGACCACCAGTGGAGAGCGACAGAAAGACCTGGAACCAACAAGTAGAAAACAATAGTAACGCCCTCACCCTCCATGGCCTGTGTGCAGGCTCACCACGCAAGACTCCATGGCATCACAAAGCACCTTCAAGACAATCCTTTGAAATACTGGGAGAATATAGTCTGGTCAGAGAAGACCAACATGGGACTCTTTGGATGCCATAAGCCACACCATGTTTGGAGGCCATAAGGCACTGCCCATCACCCCAAAACCACCAGACCAACAGTGAAGTTTGGTGTTGGGAACATCATGGTGTGGGGCTGTTCTTCAGCAGACGGCACTGGCAAACGTGATGGTATTGAAGAAAGGGTGAATGGATAAATGTACCAAGATATTCTAGAGAAAAATCTGCTGCCAACTACCAGGAAGATGAAGGTGACACAAGGGCGGACATTTCAGCAAGACAATGATCCCAAAGACACAACCAAGGAAGAAAGAAAATAAATTTTTAGAATCGCCGATCCCCGGAGCTGAACCCAATAGAAGTCTATGGAAGGAACTAAAGCTTAGACATCATAGAAGGAGCAAACTGAACCTTCAGGGTGTGACGAGTGTTTGTGTGGAAGAAGAACAGGCCAAAATCCCACCTGACAATGCGGCCACTTAGTCTCTCCATACAGGAGGTGTCGTGAAGCTTCACCAGCGACGAAGGCTTTTGTACCAAGTATTAGATACATCTCAGTAAGTGAGGGCGATACTTTATCTCGGGGTCATATCTCATTGTTACACATCACTTGTGGACATTTCTGGTCTGATGTCTTGCCCGTATAGATATCGATAGATTTACTTTGAAAATTGGTGATGTGTTCCATACATCCCCTCCAGACACTTCTTTCCCCAAAAATTCATGTTTTTGCCTGAGAACAAAGCTCGGTAGTTGACAAATGACAATCCTTCTATCCTATGATATCTGCTGGTGCTGAAGATCGGGCAATGATCTAGGGATTTGGGCTAGGACTACACAGTGTCTTTGGATATGACTCCGATCTCGCAACCAAAAATCGCCTAGTGACCCGGTGATTCCTTAACTAAGGTTACTGAATGGAGTCGCGTTTGTGGCCTCTAGTATGGCTTCTGTTTCTTCATTGTGACTATAAGTCCCTGTCACGGCACACCAAGCGTTGCAATGCTTTGAGTCACATTAGTGAAGGAGTCACAGGGCGACCCCCTTATCTTTGGTGATGGAAGTCGTTGTGTAGCCTTATTCTGATGACTGTATTTGGAGGTGGGAAGATGAGGACAATTCTACCTCTAGGGGGCGCTATCCCTTCCCCTGATTTAACCTTCTAGCCTGGTGCCCGTGCTAGTCCATAGATGATGCTCCCCGTTATCATCGTCACATTGATGCATCTATGGAAGGCTTTGGGATTGTCACATGTATGTCTTTATATTACCAGGACGCCGCTGCCCGCAGATACAGGGCAATGTGAATTATGGCTACAAAATCAACAGCTGTTTCACCATCATAATTCAACTCTGCAGCATCAGCGCCATGTTCAATGGTAAGAATGTGAGGCCGTATTATATATAGTATATATAGTATATCACCTTCCTGTGGATCTCCATTCTATCTCATGTACAGCGATCTCCAGTTGATACCATTGTCTAATATCGGATACAAACTCTTTGACCAATTGTAATCTAGCCGTGTGTCCTATGTATTGGCTCTCATACCAGTACCAATACTGTGGGGTATCTGTATACGTTACTGACGACACACACACTTCTGACCCTGGAGGCGACTTCATAAGGGAACTCCGAATCCACACTCACCTGTCACATTAGGCTGCGCAATAGTGAGGCGACCTTTTACAATCGCACAAACATGGCTGCCACTTTACGGCAGACGAAGCACCAATATACCCAAACCACACATAAATGGCCCACAAAAGCTTACCAAGCCTGAGCGATATTTACTCTCCTCGAGCTTGTGAGGACGTTTAGAGCCAAGGACAATCTTATTATATTTTAGACTTAATGTACAGAAATGACAGTACAGTGCTTAACAAAAAGATGGAATACAAAGACCCTGCACTAGGCCGTGGCTCCAAACAATCCGACCTAGAGTTCATGTATCACATGTATACCTCACATCTATGGACCTCAGATCTGACACTCCCTGTATCCTCCCGCTGTGATGTAGAAAACAGAGTTCATCATCTTCAGCCCATCCTGTATGGCCCCTCCACCTGACCCATCTATCAAAGTCAACGGAACCAAAATTACCTCTGTATCACAGACCCGATGCCTTGGGGTAACCCTGGACCCCGACCTATCCTTCAAGTCACACGTACAAACCCTCAACACCTCCTGCCGCCTCCGACTCAAAAACATCCACCGAATCAGCCCCTTCCTCACCCCTGAAACCACTAAGATGCTCGTCCAGCTCCTCATAATCTCGTGCTTAGACTACTGCAACACCCTTCTCCATGGACTCCCAGCAAACACCCTCGCCCCCCTCCAGTCCACCCTAAACTGAGCTGCTCGCTTAATCCACCTCACCCCCCGATCTTCATCGGCTGCTCCCCTCTGCCAGTCCCTCCACTGACTACCTATAGCCCAGCGAATGGAGGTCAAGCTACTAACGCTAACATACAAAGCCATCCACAACCTGTCCCCTCCATATATCTCTGACCTCATCCACACCTGTGTCCTCCATATATCTCTGACCTCATCCTCACCTGTCCCCTCCATATATCTCTGTCCTCACCTGTCCCCTCCATATATCTCTGTCCTCACCTGTCCCCTCCATATATCTCTGACCTCATCCTCACCTGTCTCCTCCATATATCTCTGACCTCATCCATACCTGTCCCTCCATATATCTCTGACCTCATCCTCACCTGTCTCCTCCATATATCTCTGACCTCATCCATACCTGTCCCTCCATATATCTCTGACCTCATCCTCACCTGTCCCCTCCATATATCTATGACCTCATCCTCACCTGTCCTCTCCATATATCTCTGACCTCATCCTCACCTGTCCCCTCCATATATCTCTGACCTCATCCTCACCTGTCTCCTCCATATATCTCTGACCTCATCCATACCTGTCCCTCCATATATCTCTGATCTCATCCACACCTGTCCCTCCATATATCTCTGACCTCATCCTCACCTGTCCCCTCCATATATCTCTGACCTCATCCTCACCTGTCCCCACCATATACAGTCCTATGAAAAAGTTTGGGCACCCCTATTAATCTTAATCATTTTTAGTTCTAAATATTTTGGTGTTTGCAGCAGCCATTTCAGTTTGATATATCTAATAACTGATGGACACAGTAATATTTCAGGATTGAAATGAGGTTTATTGTACTAACAGAAAATGCGCAATATGCATTAAACCAAAATTTGACCGGTGCAAAAATATGGGCACCTCAACAGAAAAGTGACATTAATATTTAGTAGATCCTCCTTTTGCAGAGATAACAGCCTCTAGTCGCTTCCTGTAGCTTTTAATCAGTTCCTGGATCCTGGATGAAGGTATTTTGGACCATTTCTTTCTACAAAACAATTCAAGTTCAGTTCAGTTTGATGATCGCCGAGCATGGACAGCCCGCTCTCAAATGATCTGAAAACAAAGATTGTTCAACATAGTTGTTCAGGGGAAGGATACAAAATGTTGTCTCAGAGATTTAACCTGTCAGTTTCCACTGTGAGGAACATAGTAAGGAAATGGAAGACCACAGGGACAGTTCTTGTTAAGCCCAGAAGTGGCAGGCCAAGAAAAATATCAGAAAGGCAGAGAAGAAGAATGGTGAGAACAGTCAAGGACAATCCACAGACCACCTCCAAAGAGCTGCAGCATCATCTTGCTGCAGATGGTGTCACTGTGCATCGGTCAACAATACAGCGCACTTTGCACAAGGAGAAGCTGTATGGGAGAGTGATGAGAAAGAAGCTGTTTCTGCAAGCACGACACAAACAGAGTCGCCTGAGGTATGCAAAAGCACATTTGGAGAAGCCAACTTCATTTTGGAAACAAAGATTGAGTTGTTTGGTTATAAAAAAAAGGCGTTATGCATGGCGTCCAAAAAGAAACAGCATTCCAAGAAAAACACTTGCTACCCACTGTAAAATTTGGTGGAGGTTCCATCATGCTTTGGGGCTGTGTGGCCAATGCCGGCATCGGGAATCTTGGTAAAGTTGAGGGTCGCATGGATTCCACTCAGTATCAGCAGATTCTTGAGAATAATGTTCAAGAATCAGTGACGAAGTTAAAGTTACGCCGGGGATGGATATTTCAGCAAGACAATGATCCAAAACACCGCTCCAAATCCTCAGGCATTCATGCAGAGGAACAATTACAATGTTCTGGAATGGCCATCCCAGTCCCCAGACCTGAATATCATTGAACATCTGTGGGATGATTTGAAGCGGGCTGTCCATGCTCGGCGACCATCTAACTTAACTGAACTTGAATTGTTTGTCCAAAATACCTTTATCCAGGATCCAGGAACTGATTAAAAGCTACAGGAAGCGACTAGAGGCTGTTATCTTTGCAAAAGGAGGATCTACTAAATATTAATGTCACTTTTCTGTTGAGGTGCCCATACTTTTGCACCGGTCAAATTTTGGTTTAATGCATATTGCACATTTTCTGTTAGTACAATAAACCTCATTTCAATCCTGAAATATTACTGTGTCCAGCAGTTATTAGATATATCAAACTGAAATGGCTGTTGCAAACACCAAAATATTTAGAACTAAAAATGATTAAGATTAATAGGGGTGCCCAAACTTTTTCATAGGACTGTATCTCTGACCTCATCCTCACCTGTCTCCTCCATATATCTCTGACCTCATCCATACCTGTCCCTCCATATATCTCTGACCTCATCCTCACCTGTCTCCTCCATATATCTCTGACCTCATCCATACCTGTCCCTCCATATATCTCTGACCTCATCCTCACCTGTCCCCTCCATATATCTATGACCTCATCCTCACCTGTCCTCTCCATATATCTCTGACCTCATCCTCACCTGTCCCCTCCATATATCTCTGACCTCATCCTCACCTGTCTCCTCCATATATCTCTGACCTCATCCATACCTGTCCCTCCATATATCTCTGACCTCATCCTCACCTGTCCCCTCCATATATCTCTGACCTCATCCTCACCTGTCCCCTCCATATATCTCTGACCTCATCCTCACCTGTCCCCTCCATATATCTCTGACCTCATCCTCACCTGTCCCCTCCATATATCTCTGACCTCACCTGTCCCCTCCATATATCTCTGACCTCATCCTCACCTGTCCCCTCCATATATCTCTGACCTCATCCTCACCTGTCCCCTCCATATATCTCTGACCTCATCCTCACCTGTCCCCTCCATATATCTCTGACCTCATCCATACCTGTCCCTCCATATATCTCTGACCTCATCCTCACCTGTCTCCTCCATATATCTCTGACCTCATCCATACCTGTCCCTCCATATATCTCTGACCTCATCCTCACCTGTCCTCTCCATATATCTCTGACCTCATCCTCACCTGTCCCCTCCATATATCTCTGACCTCATCCTCACCTGTCTCCTCCATATATCTCTGACCTCATCCATACCTGTCCCTCCATATATCTCTGACCTCATCCTCACCTGTCCCCTCCATATATCTCTGACCTCATCCTCACCTGTTCCCTCCATATATCTCTGACCTCATCCTCACCTGTCCCCTCCATATATCTCTGACCTCATCCTCACCTGTCCCCTCCATATATCTCTGACCTCATCCTCACCTGTCCCCTCCATATATCTCTGACCTCATCCTCACCTGTCCCCTCCATATATCTCTGACCTCATCCTCACCTGTCCCCTCCATATATCTCTGACCTCATCCTCACCTGTCCCCTCCATATATCTCTGACCTCATCTTCACCTGTCCCCTCCATATATCTCTGACCTCATCCTCACCTGTCCCCTCCATATATCTCTGACCTCATCCTCACCTGTCCCCTCCATATATCTCTGACATCATCCTCACCTGTCCCCTCCATATATCTCTGACCTCACCTGTCCCCTCCATATATCTCTGACCTCATCCTCACCTGTCCCCTCCATATATCTCTGACCTCACCTGTCCCCTCCATATATCTCTGACCTCATCCTCACCTGTCCCCTCCATATATCTCTGACCTCATCCTCACCTGTCCCCTCCATATATCTCTGTCCTCACCTGTCCCCTCCATATATCTCTGACCTCATCCTCACCTGTCCCCTCCATATATCTCTGACCTCATCCTCACCTGTCCCCTCCATATATCTCTGACCTCATCCTCACCTGTCCCCTCCATATATCTCTGACCTCATCTCCCGCTACCTGCCCACATGTAACCTCAGGTCCTCCAACGACCTCCTGCTCTGCTCTGCTCTCATCTGCTCCTCACACAACCGTCTCCAAGATTTCTCCCGTGCATCCACCATACTCTGGAACTCCTTACCAAGACACATAAGACTGATCTCCATTGATGCCTTCAGACTGACCAGGACTTGTGATGAGTAGATTCTGCATGGAGGTAGTAGTCCTCTAGCACCGATCCATCCACCAATGTCCTGAATGAGGTACTTTCTTTATGTTAACAGGAATGTCCTATGGTTGGATGCTGATAGTGATTCCCATCATTCTCGTGGTTGATACATTAATGTATTCTGGTGAGTCATCCATATTGTTTCTTCATATATAGGGCTATGGTGAGATTGGTATTCGGAGTCTAGTACTGGCTACTGTCACATAGATCGGTGCTGGGAAGCCGCACTACTGCTGCCGCCACATCAGATAAGAGTAAACCCTGTGCTCCCCATAGATACTCCGGAATATATACTTAGAGGGCTTCTTTAGGGACTGTTCAACTTTTTCCTTTTTTTTGTTATTCGAGTCAAGCTGAGGATGGCTACATCTGTACATGGCAGACGTTTTAGGTTAACAATAAGGGTTGGTGCTGATACTATTAAAGCGGACCTCCAGTCATAGAACAATGTGTCATAAATGAATAGTACAAGTGACTATGAGAAACTTTGTAATATATCTTATTAAAGAATAATGCTCCCTTCTCCATTTATCAGATTGTGTTACCTATAACATAGAAGTCTATGGAGAGAAGAAAGAGAAGCAGTTTGCTGGAAAAGATACACATATACTGCATCTGATACATTTTGTTATACAATGTATAGAATGAGGCAATACATCACTTACTAGCCAGCAGCCGGCCTCCTCTATCCATAGACTTCTGTGTGTGAGGATAGATAGTGGGGAAAGAGAGATAAGAGTTTGAGTGGAAAACAGCCTGACAAGTGGAGAAAGAAGCATTATTCCTTAATAAAGTGATGACATGGTTTCTTTTCTTCACATGAACTATTCATTTTGGACAATTTTTTAAGAATTGGAGGTAAGTTTTGAATTTAAAGACCTGAGGGGGCGGAGCCTGATGTCTGAGATGGAACATAAGAGGAGACACAAGCAGGATGGAATCTGCCACAGATTTTTGGGCCGATTCCGATGTAGCAAAGTTAAACTTGACCTTATCAATGGCTTTTGCTGTTACAATGAAGTCAATGCAGTGACTGACACATGCCCTATGGCATCCATGAACGTTTATGTATGGGTAATTGGGTAGATGCCATCTATAGGTGACTCTATAAAGAGGGTTGTAAGACTTTATGTCATTTTGCGAGTCACACATTACGTTCTGCGTATCAGTTTCGCTGAATTGTTATTTTACCGTTTAAGGGTTAAAAACAGACTTAAAAAAAATGTCATTTCTGATGTTTTTGCAGGATATTTACCTGGATGTCATCAAAAAGTTACTAACAGGCCAAATGGATGTTTTTGCAAATGTTGCAGTAAGTTAAAGTTTTATAAAGTGACTTTTCGGCTCCGGCAGAGGTCGTCACACAGCTTTCTAAGACTCCTGTAAGGTTGGGCAATGGGGTAGGGTTGCTGTGCGGTGGGTACTGACGGCCATGTTAGTTGTCACCCAGCTTTCTCATGAACCAGAAGAGAATAAATCCTACAGGAATGGCCACTTTATTGGAGACCCCTATAGCACATTAGACTCCCCCCCCCCCAGCCTGAACAGGAAGGGTTAATTGATTCCTTCTTCTTGCATCTAATCTTACCCCTTCCATCCGCATGGTACTTCCAAAATCAAAACGCCTTTTCATTGTTGTGGCCCAGGTGACATGTGGATCCCATGAACTAGATCTGTCGGGGTCCGCCCTTTAAAACTGAAACCAACAGACAAAAAAATCAGACTTGCAGAACTTTTCCATCTGGAGATTTTGGACCCAAATTATGTTGGAGACTCCAACGCAGACGTGAATGTGGCCTTACCCGGCTACTCCAGACAAACGGACACATCCAACAATAAGACACCCCGAGGTATAGACGAGAAAAATTAGGAAAATGTATTTCGGGACATGACATTATCATGTGCAGGGGCCATTGAGGAGCCTCATACAGTGGGGGGGCACTAATGGGAAATTAGTATAATGGCATACTGCCAGTATATTGCCCCATTACTGTGCCTCCTCGCAGTATCCTCTTAGCTCCATCCCACAGTATAATGCCCATGTTAGGGAATTGCTAGGACAGCAATTCCCCGGTAGCTGTTGGACCCTGGTACGGGACACAAGAGACAGTGAGCCCTAAGCTGATGCCCCCAACTGTCCCTTCCTATTGCCAGGCCCTATCCTACGTAATAGATGGCAACCATGAAGACAGTCCCTCCCTGAATATGTGAGACACAAAACGCAGACAAGATGGACAACAACAAAGAGAGGTCAGCTAGCCAACTGTCAGTAACAATCGAGCGATGCAGTGCCAAATCGGAGTCCAAAGAATAGTCAGTGAGGAAAGCCAAAGGTCATGGATTAGAATGCAAGCAGAAATAGTGACAGTAAGGAGCAAGTATGCACAAGGCAATAGCAAGCACTGGTGTGAATGAGAGCCAAAAACACAGTGCGACTAAAAACTTTAAGCCAAGAACCAAACTGCACACGCCTCCTGCACCGCCGCATGCGAGCAGAGGGTGGTGCAGTGACCCGAACAGGCAGAGTTGTTACAGCCCCATCACACAGTAGGCTCCTTTGTACCCCCAGTACAATTACCCATTAGTGCCCCACCCATAATTAACATTAACAGCAGCCAGGAATAAATTCCACCTGTCGCCCACAGTCTACAAGTGGCAGCAGAGATAGGTAACCATCCCTGTTGCCTGCACAAAAGCCCATTCATGTAAAGGCAACAGGGACCATTACCGATCCCTGCTGCCGCTAGTACAAGGGATCAGGGTTTGGGACAGCAGGTGGGAGATGGTTTCTCCTGCCGCTGTCATAACAGAAGAGCTGGGAGGTCGGGGCCCGGACAGCAGGTGGGCCCCTTCTCCGGTACAGTAGTGAAGCCAAAAATTGCTGTGAGTAGAGGGATTGTGAAGGAGGAAGATCGGGGAGCTCCTCTGCAAATTGCTCAGTGCTGCTGTCTCCATCTTCACACAAGCCTGGCAGGAATCCAGCACTGCAGGTAATGTTTTTCCACTGGCTGAGCCGCCAGACCTGATCCCTCTGGTGGCAGAACTGAGCTGTGTGTAACTGCTTTCTTAGTGGTCCGGCTCTCTCTCTTCGGGTTCCTCGGCAGACTCGAATGACGGAGAGCCCGGCACTAGTATGAACTTAGAATACGGATTTGCACTAAAACTGATCTACAAAAAACTTGTCACTGGATTTTGTGCTGGGCTCCGGGGTCACCGGGCAGTGCCAGTCATGAGAGTCTCTAATAAAGTGGCCGCTGCAGTGAGATGTAGGAGGGGAGGGGGGTAGTGGCCTCCTGTACGTATTTTGATATTTGTGAGATATTATCAGGATATCTTAATATCTTTTTCTGACTCTTTAGATGATGCCATGATCTCCATATGTAAGGCCGTGGCATTGTACTCGTGGCTCGGTGTTGTGCTGCTGCTCCAGGTCTCATTTGCCATATGTGTTTGGTCTCTCTACTATAACATCGGTGAGTGTCTTCACTTTAACCCCTGTAGTGCCCCCTTGTGTAGTCAGCTGGTACTGCAGCCCCCTCTCCATACTGTACTATTACACCCCAGGGATGTCACAGGTTCAGGAGTACTGGCCTCAAGGAGCTCCTGCAATGAACGGGATCGGAGCTGACTCTTAACCATATAGTATACGTGCCCTATTAGACTGCTTGTTAGTGTAACCCTGACAGGCAGCATACACTGTCATACAGAAGGTATGGATTGGGTCTCAGCGGTCACGTGGGGTGTGCCGCCATCATCATACTGTGACACAAGCAACTCATATGTACCCCAAAAATTTGCCAATAGAAATTTCAACTTACTGTATAAAAATACCTGAAAATGAGATTCTTGGTAAGATGTTGAACAAATTGTTCAAGCCCATCTGGCAGTGGCCTCATTAGATGGGACCCTACACTACAAGGACTCCACTCTCTCTGGGCCTTGACCTCCAATGATTTAGGGGCAAGTGTGTTTCCGCCATATTATGCTTGGCATACACTGCATATTGTCTCTTATCTCTCGAATGAACTAAGGGGTCACCTTGTCGATGGCAGATGGGCTTATATCGTTTAGTTTAACCAAGAACCTCCCTTTCAAGTATCCAGTAGGTATAGCGGTCATGCTCTGGTTGGCAGTTCTGACTAGTTTTATGTGTTTGTTGCGTTAAAAACTGCAACTTGTCCTACAGAAAATAAACCCCACACATCTCTGTGACTGGTGGAGCTCTCCATGGTTGGACCCTGCTCTGACCTCTACCACCTGTCCATTGATGGTACAGTATACTCACATACCTGGCTACTCCTGGTACTCGCTGATCTGGTGACTCCCATCTTGGATTTGCCCAGTCGCTGGACATTCATTGGTTATGGTTGTGCTGTGAGGGGCTCGATAATCCGACAATCTTTTTCAGATGATGACCCCATCAGACGAGGATCCCCCAAGATCGGTCACTTTTTCCTTACAATCGTCCTTTCTATTGTTATAAGAATTGTTGTTTTCATCGGTGTCCTCGGTAAGTGCGATACAATACCCACATGCAAGTCTTACTATGGGGGGCGTAATCTATTACTGGGGTACTAAATGAGACCAGGAGAGCCGTGTCTATAGAAGATCTACACATTCATCTCACAAGGATCCATGCCATAAACCAAATGGAGGCCCATGCCACTAATCTCATGAAGAAGTCCATTAAACGCATGGTGGTTGGAGGCAGTAATGTAATAGTTGAATCTCATGGGGCACCATGCCACTAATCTGATAGGGGTCCATGTCACTAATCTCACTGGAGTCCATACCACTAATCTGAGAGGGGTCAAAGACACTAATCTTATTGGGGAAAAGGCCATTAATATCAGGGTGGTCCATGCCAATCTGATAGGGGTCCATATCATTGATCTCATAGGGATCCATGTCACCAATCTCACAGGAGTCCATTCCACTAACCTGTGAGGGTTCCAAGACACTAATTTAATTGGGGAGAAGGCCATTCACATCAGGGTGGTCCATGCCACTAATCTCATGAGGGTCCATCTCACTAAAATGAAGTTCACCATAGGACAGTATGTGCAAAAAAAAAAAATATCACAGATTCTCTTCCATGCTCCTGGGTGAGGTCACTGGTGACAGGTTACCGTTGAGGCCTGCAATTGGCCATCATGGATCACGTGGGGCACGCCATAATGAACCCCAAAAATGTTAGATTTAGCCATACCTGAGAATTTGAATTGAACCTGGCTCTCTCTGACCAGTTCACCCATCTATCATAATGACTTTTTGATATTCTACTGATTCACATCCCCGGGATTTGGTTAGATAAGGTAAAGGATGGCTCTCAATGCCAGTCTACTGCATCCAAAGCCAACAAGATATTGTCCTGTATGAGGAAAGGCCTGTTTAGTTATTCTGCCCAGTTTTAATGACCATCCAAGATCTCACCTTAGAGATAGAAGGGAGATGTTCACAAAGCTCAGAAGTCTCCTGAAGGACTCGGTAATGGGAGAAATTCCAATGTATGAGCTGAGACCCCCCTAAGATGACGAAAGGGCTCCTATCGGTGGGTTTTAATATTTACCTCATTTTATGTTTTTAGGTTACAGAACAAAATGTAAAAAGTTTCCGCCATGTACCACGAAGGGAAGAAGCCCTGGTGACCCAGAAGATCAGCCCCATTGTAGGAAGGGGTTAGGCCATCACAATACCGAGAGCTCGGACACAACCAACGGCTGATCACTGGTGTGCTGGTCATACTGGGGACCCCGGGATCCTGCTTGGGGCTCGGGACTGTGGTTCTCTTCTACATTGATGGACTATTGTGGCAATTCATGGAGACTCAACCATGAGATTTCATGAAAGTGTTAATTCTACTTGTACTTATGGATGGAAACCAGCAAATGTGAACACGTCCTATCCATGATGTACTTTTACTGATGACTGTTTACAGCCCCACAGTACATTCTTCTATCCCCCATAAGAGACCCACCGATGTGCACTGTAGCGGCGTATGGCAGCATGTTATCCCCACCGTTTACTAAGGTCTTAGTCACCTATCTGGGAATCCTCATGGACAGCAGACACTTTCATTGACTATAAATGATGTATTTGTCCCATCTTATAGACCAAACTGTCCCACTGAAATCTATGGGTCAGTGACTCAACCACTAATGTCTATGCGTTAACACTGAGGTCTATGGAGCCTCTTACTGATCCCACCGCCCCTGGCCTGCAGACCGGAGAGAAGATGATGAGCGCTGCCTGCTTTTAACCATGTGACCGCCCCCCTTTTGCACGCCCCTCTTTTTAGATAAGAGGCCTCTAGGTTTTCCTATAAATCTTTGGGCAGCACTTTGAGGCCCCCGTTCCGTTACAGTTCGCCTTTGACTTTATTTATATAAGCTGATCTATATTTATACTATATAACTTGTTTATTAAGTGTTTTGGCTTTTTGCTATTTTGGGTTAACTTGACAGAGTGGGGGCGGAGCTTTCCTCTATATGCCCCGCCCCTGAGACTCCGCACTGACTTTTTCTTGCTTGTATATATATGTATTAATTCTGCACATTTGTAATATTTTACCTGTACACAGATGAATATTTATACCTTGTTTTCACATATAAATAAATTAATATAAAATCTGTATGACGTTCCCCTGACTGGGATCCAGACCCGGATTGTCGTCTTCCAGGAGGCGGGGCAGATTGGGCTGAGGACAAGCATACATGCCCCCATGGTCGATCTGCAGAACTATGAACCCAGGGATAGTTATTTTCGTCCTGCTCTTGTAGTTATGAAGAAGTGGAGACAGAACGACCCTGTCGATCCCCGGTGAGAAGGAAGAAAGACAGGAGGAGCCTTTTATGGGGCACTATTACAAGTTATATCTGTGGGGGCCGTATCATCACTTCCAGGACGACTCCTCCAAATATCACACCAAATATCGATGGCATTTACTTTTCTATGTCCTTGGCAGGATTCGAACTCAAGACTCCAGCTGCAAGGCCGTAGTGCTAACCACTGAGCCACCATACTTCCCCTAATACAATGACGTTATATACCAGCTGCACTAATAGGCTCCGTTCTCACGGAGTAACGTGCCGCTCATTTAGACATGTAAACACATGTCAGAGAGAGGCGCTTCAAAACAGATCCCATTGATTTCAATAGATGCCGGCTTACGCGCGCTACACGGCGCATTATTCCGTGAGAACGGAGCCATACAGTGATGTTATACACCAGCTGCACTAACACAGTGATGTTATACACCAGCTGCACTAACACAGTGACGTTATACACCAGTTCCTCTAACACAGTAAAGCTATATACCAGCTGTACTAATATAGTGACGTTATACACCTACTGCTGTTCTTATAATTTCTGCTGCATAAGACTTGGTCCCACTGTGACCTGCACTCATTAATCTGCATTGATCTTGACATGGTTGTTAATTTCAGTGAAACCACCATTATGTGGGACATGATAGTGCAAACAGATTGAACCATTTCTGCAAATCATCCTGACAATGTTCTACATACTAAAATGAAACATTCTGAATACACATCATAAAAAAGCAAAGAAACTGATCAAA
The DNA here is from genome assembly GCF_031893055.1 of Leptodactylus fuscus. NCBI lineage: Eukaryota > Metazoa > Chordata > Amphibia > Anura > Leptodactylidae > Leptodactylus > Leptodactylus fuscus. The sequence continues at coordinate 364,960,327 of NC_134265.1, read as the reverse complement.
TACAACGAGATCAGAGATTATAGTGAACAGAATATGAAACACCAATGCCAGGATTGTGTCCCTGGTGGTCGGAGCTCTCGGCAACATTGTGAAAGGATTACAAAGTATCTTTGAGACCTTCCAGGTGATCACAATAATGTGAGAGCTGCAGAAGATCAGATTTATGGCAACCATACATATCCCTAAAAAAGGACTGGCGTAAGGTCCTATGTCCTTGCTCAGGACAACATGTCCGACCTATAAATCACTGGCAGAAAGATGAGACATGGAAATAATAATAATGGTGACGGGAAAGACTTTTATTGTTATGATCACCTTGTCTTGTTATACTTCAAAGGGTATTCCCAACTCGCCTGTTCACCACCTCGCAGGCTGTGTGCTCTGTTCACTTCCTGGTTTTCTTGGTGAATTGGTGGGCAGGGTTTCACTTGCTGTCTCCCAGACAAAGCTAGCTCTCTACATAGCAGTACATGTTTGCAGTCAGTAATGAGGGATGGTTGTAAATAAATTTGCACAGTATAATATGAAGATGATGTAGCAAAGCTGGATTTGATCGGTGATGAGAATCCCAAATTTACATGCTACAGGACCACGAGTCAGCTTACAATAAACTCAGTTTTAGGTCTGTGTGTTACATACAGAGGTAACAGACTCCCTGTCTAAGCCCTTATCAGCAAAATTCAATTAGCCGTCCTGATTACTGGAGGAGGGAGATAAAGAGCTCAGAAATACAAGCTCGCTCAGAGCACTCAGCCCCCCTCCCCTTCTGAGAGCAGGGAGCTACATCACTTGTCCTGGGTGGAGAGATAAGATCATCCCCAGGTCCATGGTTATGGAAACACAGTGTAAACAATGAAGTGAATAATCTCAGATAGCGACCAAACAAAGCAGTTTTGCTGAAGCAATGTATTTAGGAAAAGTCTTATATCCACATAAGCTAGAAGTATAGATAGGATCCCTGAGATGGGACAATCCCTTTAAATATAACATTCTTCCTATACAATCCCTTCCTATAACATTCTTTCCTCACAATGTAATTTTCATTCACACTAATAATATGAGTAATTATTTATCTATATTTATCTCTTTATATTTATCTCCTCTTTAATAAGCATCAGATAACATTTTGGGAAAAAGATACAGCATAATAACCCAGCCCCCGAGGCTAGAATGGCAAAAATCTCCATCGCCACCATGTACTTCCCTCTGTTGCTCAGATAAGCCGGGATCATGGCCATCCAGACACTACAGAACAGCAGCATGCTGAAGGTGATGTACTTGGCCTCATTAAAACTGTCCGGTAATGTCCTCACCATGAAAGCCAGAAGAAAGCTGACAGCGGCCAGGAGCCCCATATAACCCAACATGGAGTAGAACCAGAGATCTGAGCCCTCATTACACTGAATGATGATCTTTCCTACATAAGAAGTCATGTCAAAATCCTGATATGGAGGAGAAACTGACATCCAACCTAAGCAAATGAGAACTTGGACTGAGGAGCAGATCACTACCAAATAATTAGATGTCTTCAGGCCGACCCACTTCCTCCAGACACTGTCCGGTTTGGTGGCTTTGAAGGCAATGCAGACTGTGATGGTTTTAGAAAGCACAGAAGACACAGAGATAGAGAAGAAGATCCCAAAGAAAGTCTGTCTGAGCATGCAGGTTATATCCACAGGACGACCAAGGAAGAAGAAGACACAGAGGAAGCTCAGCAAGATGGAGACCAGCAGGGTGAAGCTCACAGTCCGGTTATTGGCCCTGACAATGGGAGTTTCCCAGCGATGGATGAAGATTCCTAATATAAATAGGGTTATAATAGAAAGTAATACAGATGTAAAGATAAAAACTATCACAATATCATCCTCCTCGTAAGATAAAAACTCGTAGGGTTTAGGGACACATTCTACTTTCTTCTCATCCGGCCACTCGTTGTCGGGACATCGGTGGCAAACTTCACTGTCTGGGGGGAGAAGAGTGAAACGGATGAAATAGATCAATCAACCCTAAAGCTTCATAGTCAAGTTGCAAGGAGATAACATTAACCCAAACTGCACCAACATGATATGCCTAATACGTATAATGAATGCAAACATTAAAAATCTATAAGAAAACAGAACAAGTTTGTAGACTTTTTGTTCCATCTTCTCACTTTCTGTATCTCTGTACGTTTCTACCTGTGATATTGGACATTTCTCCCTCCGAGCAGGACACGCAGTCATAGCAGCAGACTTGGTTTTGTGTCTTAGACACTTTGGTGAATCCAGGAGGACATTTCTCGTTACATCGGGATTGTGGGATCTAGGAGATATATAGTTTTACATTGTCATTAGTAGAGAGGGGTTCATCCCAAATATTCCAAATTGTTTGGTTTTTAATGAGAACCGAATAAATGTCGATTTGCTGTGGTTGAACAAAAATGGTCGGACTATGAGACTATGGCCTCCACCACGTTTGACCAGGAGATACAGAGTAGTAGGGTTGAGCAATCGGGATCGGAAAAGATCGGATTCCATTCGGCGGTCGAGTAAATTTCACGATTGCGAACGGAATTCTGATCCCGATCTTTTCGGGCGGGATCGAGGTTATCTCAAGATCTGCTCAACCCTATTCATATATATATATATATATCATTAATAGGGTTGAGCGATCGGGATCGGGAAAGATCGTCTCCCGATCGGCGATCGAGCAAATTTCACAATCGGGATTGGCATCGGGTGGAAAATGATCGGAAATCGGATTTTAAAATCGATCCTGAAATCTCAAGATCGGCCCAACCCCACAGAGTAGACAATTTCATGAGTGCAGTGACTCCCACGTCCTCATGTGATAGAAACATCTGACGGCCTCTCAGCCAATAGAACATGGTAGGTGCTCCTTAATGTGATGATGTCATATGGAGTATAACTAGCTCAGACACTACGGATCAGCTTTAGTTCATGTAATGGTGGACATGCAAACAGATCTGTGATCCATCTCACTGCATCATAGCTGGGTTATAGGCGGCACGGTGCAGGAAATGTAGGAAGTCCAGCAATAGTTATAGGAGGACTTAGAGAATCCAGCAATGATACCCAGGCAGGATAGAATAGAATAGAATAGAATAGATATAGATAGGGCAGGTCCAGTGAGTGACTGCTGCCCGAAATCTGTGCTGCTGCTCCTTACACAGACAGTTAACCATTTCATTAGCAATAGTCTATATCAGGGGTGCCCAATATGTCAATCGCGATCTACCGGTCGATCGCAATGGACGTATGGGTCGATCGCGGGAGCAGCCAGGGATCCCCGGTGTCTGCTTGTTCACAGTGCAGGCTGAGAGTCGACTCTCAACCTGCGCTGTGAACAAGCACTCCAGACACTTGCAGGCCGCTCTTAGGGATGGAGGGAGCCGGGGTGCTGCTTGTTCACAGCGCAGGCTGAGAGTCATCTACGGACACTGGCAGGTGGGGCTGCCGTAGCCCCGGCCTGCCAGTGTCCAGAGATAACTCTCAGCCTGTGCTGTAAACAAGCAGACAGCGGGGATCCCTGGGCAGCCACAGAACACCACTGTCTCCTGCTCTCATGCTCCGCCCGGCCCCGCCCACAGACACGTCCCGCCCACAGGCCCGCTCTGGCCCTGCTCAAAGGCCCGCCCCGGCCCCGCCCACAAGAAGTGGGTAGTAGATCTTTCGACTTGGTCATGTTATAAAGTAGCTCACATGCTGACAAAGTGTGAGCATCCCTGGTCTATATCATCTGACAGTACTTGTAGTAGAGCAATTTCATCTCTAGTCACATTCTGTAACCTTTTCTTGACATACTAGTCAGGACGTAATAAGTCTTACAAGATGACGGCAGTTCTGCTGCAGCGTGGCTGTAATATTCTACCAATGCTAATACCCGCGATCAAGGTTCATTCTGGGCATTGCAGGTCAAGAACTCCCCCAAACAAAAAAAGTGAGCCGCACATTTAGTATTACAAGCCGGCTCTGGAATGGCGAGATTGCAGGAGCCGACCAGACTTGTCATAGCATTATAGCTATAGAGACTGGTCTATGATTCAAGCCTCCTGGGGGGGGGGGGATAAATAAAATAGTAAAAAAACAAAAACACCCCCCTTTCCTTAGAATATAGAAGTAAAATATTATCGTGAAACACGTACACATTAGGTATCTCTGTGTCTGAAAATGCCCGGTCCATGATAATCGCTATAGCAGGGAAAAAATATCAAAAGTGCCGAGTCAACGTTTTTTGAAAAAAGATTGAATAAAAAGTGATCAAAGCAATAGACATCCCCAAAATGGTGTAACTAAAAAATAGACAAACACAGAGGACGCAGCAGCAACTAGAGACACCTAGAAATCACTCCGCACCCTGCTAAAGGTATATGGCTGTACTTCTTAACCCATTACTAGCACTAACAGAACTTAATAAAAAAAAATTAAAAAAAATCTGCCCAGAAACCCCCTTAACATTTTTCTTTAAATACACACTACGGTGCTGCTGATCTTTCAAAAGAAATTAATTCAATTTAATTTATATACAAGCGGTTTCTTGATCTTCACCTCGTATACAGACCTGCACAAATCTTAAAGAAAACTCTGTTTATATACAAATGTTTTTTTGCTGTTCAGCCAATATACAGTCTAGCCTGTGCAAATCTTAAAACAATTAATAAAAATCTTTAAAAATATTAGGAATTTATTTATTTTTTGTTCTGGCCTTGTGTTTCTCTCTATATACAAGTGCAGTAATAATACTGCAAGTACTAATATTATAGACTGTAAGAATGTGGGTGGCAACAGCAACACTGCTTCTGGATTTGGTGGTACCTTCAGTAGCTATGGGATTGTTGCACTTCTTGAGAATGTGAATAAAGTTTTTTTTATTTATTTTATTGAGCTGGCTCATCTCAGTCATAGGAGGATATGGCATCCTAGAATGATGTGAGCTTCAGGCCTGCGGATCCTTCTCCATAACACATAGTCCTTTCTGGATTGTCTACTAGAGATGAGCGAGTAGTAGTCGATCGAATACCTCCCCGCCATAGGTATTCGTGTACGGGTCCATTCACACGGAGTAAAGAATACATGTGTAAAAATAAGACTCCCATTGACTTCTATGAAATTTTTCTACATGTGTAAAAAAACACGTCAAAAAACACATCAAAATACACGTGTAAAATGTCATTGAAGTCAATGGTAGTCTTATTTTTACACGTGTATTCTTTACATGTGTATTTTGCCAAAATGAGTGCGCATTTACTCCGTGTGAATGGACGCTAAGTGGCGGAACACCAAGGGGTTAAATGCATTGAATATTCGATGTGCTTAACCCCTCGGTGTTCGGCCTCTTACACAAATACCTATGGTGGGGAGGTATACTACTGACTCATCTCTACTGTCTACTATGTCTCATTCACATTTGTCACTGACATCGGTGATGTGACCCCTGCTATGCAGTCTGTTTCTCCTAGTCGGAGCAGTCTTCCTCTTTTTGATGAACTGGATGAGGACAGTCAGCATTGTGTGCAAGCAGAGGAGGAAGACATGATGACGGATGCTGGTACAAGTAGTAGTAGAAGGGGGTGCGGTACTACTATTGTGATAAGGTGACACCAGATGGAGAGGGCGGTGGAAGTGGTGGAAGTGGTCATAGTAATTCCCACCATTGTGCAGGCACAACAATTAAAAGGCCTTCCTGGGGCAGTCCTAGGGGAACCTCTCAGGCCAGTGGGATTAGGTTCTCGCTACTGCTGGCAGAAACAAATATATGTGGTTATATCCAGTTGGGAATATTTTTGTACATTACTAAATGATCAATCCTCGGTGATGTGCAAGATCTGCAAATAGAAACTTATCCATGGCAGCTCAGGAACAAATGTAGGAACGACATCTCTACAAACACACGGAAAGGAATCTCTTATTAGGAAAAATAGACGTGACAGTGACATTGACAGGGAAAGTGTGAAAGGCTCCAACTCCTCCCCGTGATCTTACTGGTAGGGCGGACACATGTACACCAAAGTGATCCATAAGAAGATGTGTGGCCAGGAGACAACAATAGGTGCCCGGCCATTCGTCAGTTATGCAATGTAACTCACACCTGGCCCAGCTGCTGCCAGTGCAGTTGCCGTCATACCACTTAGTGGATACCACTACATTTTGACAATTGATGGGGTGCACTCAACCTCAGCTTTCTCTAATGTGTATTGCCATGTGTCGCAGAACGTGGGTCTTTCCCTGGATATGTTAGTCTAGGCAACGGTGCATGTTTCTATTGAGCAGCAATTATGGACAAGGACAACCAGGGGTGAACCTACCCCTTTCGCCACCCAAAGCGAAATACAGAAAGCCGCCCCCACCCCCCTGGAGGAGGGGACAGAGCAAAGGGGCGTGGTGGAGCGAATGGGGGCGGGGCTTAACACCGTTCGCAAGCAGAGAGCAGGCACGTAGAAGACCTTCTCTCTGCCTGAGCATGAGGGGAGGCTGCTGGAGCAGCGCTGCTCCAGTGGCCTCCCCAAACCACCGCTCAGTGCTAAGCCAGTCCAGGACAGCTTGTCCTGGACTGGCTTAGATAATCAAAAATGTCGCCCTCCCTGGGGCCCTGACATAGCGCCACCTGAAGCGCTCACTTCAGGTCGCCTCATGGGAGGTGCGGCGCTGACCCTGGACAACACATGGCCTACTGGGTCAATGTTTGTGGCCTCAATCCAGGAACGCAGCAAGGCCAGGTGCTAGTACCACCAGAAATTGGCAGGCCCCATTCCAACACAATGCAGAGCCCCTTTACCTCCTCTAGATCCTCCTCTCTGCACTATTTCCCTAGGGAAAGTCCTCACTTCCACTCCTCTTCCTCCTCCTCCTCCTCGTTTCAAATATGTAAGGAGTATCGCTGCCATACAGTTTTGCAATTAACCCCTTAAGGACACAGACTCATCTGTCCCTTTATATGGCAATGACAAATAACTTGTAAGGGGGCGTTCACACTACCGTCGGTGCCCGACAGGTAGTGTCCGCTCCTAGTGTCCACTCAAAATCTCTCACGGACATTAGGAGTGGACACTAGCTGAGTCTGTGAGTCCTGTCATTTATTTAAATGGACATCGGGTGCGTTCTTTTGCACTTCATGTCTGTCCTTCCCTGTCCGCAAGTGAAGATGTCCGACTTCTCAAGCGGACAGAAAAACCCGACATGTAGAGTTCTTCTGTCCGCTTGAGAAGTCGGACATCTTTACATGCGGACAGGGAAGGACAGACATGAAGTGCAAAAGAACGCACCCGATGTCCATTTAAATAAATGACAGGAGTCACGGACACATCTAGTGTCCGCTCCTAATGTCCGTGACAGATTTTGAGCGGACACTACCTGTCGGACACCGACGGTAGTGTGAACGCCCCCTAAGTGACACAAGTGATTTTGTGACTGTTTTTTCGAGACACATTGGACTTCATTTTTGTGATAAACATTGGTCAATATTTTTGTTTTTATTTAAAAAAAGGTGACATTTGATGGAATTTGGAAAAATTCACAATTTTCCAAAAGGTGCTTTCCAGATATTCACCCCCCCAATTACATCAATCAATATTATCTACCGTATCTCTGCTTTAGATTGGCGCCATCTTTTAGCGTATTTTGGACATTATAAAGCTTATAAGTGTAACAGCGACTTTCCAGATTTACCAGAAAATTTCCAAACCCAATTGTTATGGATTATTTCAGTTCTGAAAGGGATTAGAAAGGCCTATAGATAAGCAGCCCCCATAAATCACCCCATTAGCAAAACCGCACCCCTCAAATAATTCAAAACCACATTTGTGAAGATTAATTTTTTTTCAATCATTTGTTCATTTAGCCCTAAAATTTACAAATTCACAAAGGGTTAAAGGAGAAAATGCATCTCACAGATTGTTATACAATTTCTGTGCACCGAATGCCCGACTATTTCCTGAGTAGCTCCTAGGATTGGGGGGATTGGGGAAGCAGGGGTGAACCTAGCTTTTATGCTGCCTGCGGCGGACGACAGAAAGCCGCCCCCCCCCCCCTCCCGAGGAGGGGGCGGAGCAGAGCGGGCAGAGCAGAAGGGGTGGAGAGATGGGGCGGGGCAGAGTGGACGGGGCGGTGTTAGCAGGCAGACAGCAGGCAGGGAGAGGACCTGCTCTCTGCCTGAGCGTCAGTGGAGGCCGGTGGAGCAGCGCTGCTCCTACGGCCTCCCCAATCCATCGCTCGCTTCCCATGCCGGGCTGCCGAGACGGTGACGCTAAGCCAGTCCAGGACAGCTTGTCCTGGACTGGCTTACGTCAGCAAAAATGTGGTCGCTTCAGGTCACCTCATGAGAGGTGCGGCACTGGGGTTTGGTGTCACTTCTGGTGTCTTTTCCCTTGTCATTTCTAAATCTACATTTTCTTTATTTTTCTTATGACATGGCCATATGAGGGCTTGTTTGCGGGATGACATTTATTTTGTAGTGACACCATTTTGAGGCCTAACTTATTGACTGAATTTCATTCACTATTTCTTGGATGATTAGAAACAACCCATCAATTCTGGCATGTGTTTACCTTTTACATTTTTCACCATGCAGTGTACAGTATACGTAACATGTGACCTTTATTCTGCGGGTCGGTACGATGGTGGTGATACATTATTTAGAGTGTTTTTAGGCTTTATTAATCTTGCAGAACAAAAACCCATTTGGGGATATAAATCAATTATTTTTGCATCTCCATCTTCTGAGAGGTGTAACGGGTTGTTACGGATGTGGCAATGCCAAATATGTATTGTTTCCCACTAAGGGACCTGAAGCAGTAATGCTCTAATCACTGGTTCAATAGTATACACTGCAATACAGTGTTGGCCAAAAGTATTGGCCCCCCTGCAATTCTGTCAGATAATACTCTCGTTCTTCCAGATAATGATTGCAATCGCAAATTCTTTGGTATTTTCTTCATTTAATTTGTCTTCAATGGAAAACCACAAAAAGAATTGTCAAAAAGCCAAATTGGATATAATTCTACACCAAACATAAAAAATGGGGGTGGACAAAAGTATTGGCACTGTTTGAAAAATCATGTGATGCTTCTATAATTTGTGTAATTAACAGCACCTGTTACTTACCTGAGGCACCTAACAGGTGGTGGCAATAACTAAATCACACTTGCAGCCAGTTGAAATGGATTAAAGTTGACTCCACCTCTGTCCTGTGTCCTTGTGTGACCACATTGAGCATAGAGAAAAGAAAGAAGACCAAAGAACTGTCTGAGGACTTGAGAAGCAAAATTGTGAGGAAGCATGAGCAATCTCAAGGCTACAAGTCCATCTCCAAAGACCTGAATGTTCCTGTGTCTACCGTGCGCAGTGTCATCAAGAAGTGTAAAGCCCATGGCACTGTGGCTAACCCCCCTAGATGTGGACGCAAAAGAAACATTGAGCAGAGATTTCACCGCAAGATTGTGCGGATGGCGGATAAAGAACCGCGACTAACATCCAAACAAGTCCAAGCTGCCCTGCAGTGCGAGGGTACAACAGTGTCACTCCGTACTATCCAGCGTCAGCGTCTGAATGAGAAGGGACTGTATGGGAGGAGACCCAGGAAGACCCCACTTCTTACCCACAGACAGAAGCCAGGCTGGAGTTTGCCAAAACTTACCTGAGAAAGCCAAAACCGTTCTGGTAGAATGTTCTCTGGTCAGAAGAGACAAAATTAGGAAAAGGCCTCAACATAGAGTTTACAGGGAAAAAGACGCCTTCAAAGAGAAGAAGACGCCCCCTACAGTCAGACATGGCGGAGGTCCCTGATGGTTTGGGGTTGCTTTGCTGCCTCTGGCACTGGACTGCTTGACCGTGTGCATGGCATTATGAAGTCTGAAGACGACCAACACATTGTGCAGCATCATGTAGGGCCCAGTGTGAGAAAGCTGGGCCTCCCTCAGAGGTCAGGGCTCTTCCAGCAGGACAAGGACCCAAAACACACTTCAGGTCAGCACTAGAAAATGGTGGTGAGAGAAAGCCCTGGAGACTTGTAAAGTGGCAGCAATGAGTCCAGCCCTGAATCCCATAGAACACCTGTGGGGGAGGGGAGATCTCTTGGTGGCAGTTTGGAGAAGGCCCCCTTCACATCTCAGGGGGGACCGCGAGCAGTTTGCCAAAGAAGAAGGGTCTAAGATTCCAGCAGAGCCTTGTAAGAAACTCATTGCTGGTTAGCGGAAGCGGTTGTGCGCAGTTATTGTGTCTAAAGGTTGTGCTACCAAGTATTAGGCTGAGGGCGCCAATACTTCTGTCCGCACCAGTTTTGGAGTTTTGTGTAAAATGATCAATTATGTGACTTTTTTTTAAATTATCTTTTGTGTTTTTTCATTGCAAGCAAAATAAATGAAGGTATTACCAAAGAGTTTGTGCTTGTAATCATTATCTGGGGGACACCGAGGATTATCTGACAGAACTGCAGGGGGCGATACTTATACTGTATATACCCTGTGTCACTTATATACTATATAAGAGTCTGTGCTGTGTAATCATTATCTGGGGGACACCGAGGATTATCTGACAGGACTGCAGGGGGCGATACTTATACTGTATATACCCTGTGTCACTTATATACTATATAAGAGTCTGTGCTGTGTAATCATTATCTGGGGGACAGCGGGGATTATCTGACAGGACTGCAGGGGGCGATACTTATACTGTATATACCCTGTGTCACTTATATACTATATAAGAGTCTGTGCTGTGTAATCATTATCTGGGGGACAGCGGGGATTATCTGACAGAACTGCAGGGGGCGATACTTATACTGTATATACCCTGTGTCACTTATATACTATATAAGAGTCTGTGCTGTGTAATCATTATCTGGGGGACACCGAGGATTATCTGACAGGACTGCAGGGGGCGATACTTATACTGTATATACCCTGTGTCACTTATATACTATATAAGAGTCTGTGCTGTGTAATCATTATCTGGGGGACAGCGAGGATTATCTGACAGGACTGCAGGGGGCGATACTTATACTGTATATACCCTGTGTCACTTATATACTATATAAGAGTCTGTGCTGTGTAATCATTATCTGGGGGACAGCGAGGATTATCTGACAGGACTGCAGGGGGGGCGATACTTTTGGCCAACACTGTATATGTGTAATACATGTATATTGCATTGAAGAGAGAAGGCCAGCCTATGCAGATGGGACGACTGCCTCCCGTCACAGCAGGGTCATCCAGGTGTATGAGGTCCTGGCATTCCCATGTTACTGTTCAGGGGATATTAAAGGGGTTATCTGGGTTAAAAAGACATTTTTTTCCTTAAACTAACCCCGCCCTTCACCCCGTCTGCTTTATAAATCACTTTTTTTTTAATCAAAAGGGAATATTTACCATGATTGCCAGGGTAGTAACGTGACCCCCCGCCCAGGCACATCTTCATAATATCCTGTGATTCTCTGTGTCGCCGCTTGCGGAGATGGGGGTCACATACTATATCTGCCCTCTCTCTCCTCTTGTCCTCAGCCCTCCCCTCCCATCCTCTCCCTTCTCGTCCCATCCCCTCACTAAACTCCTCCCATCCCCAGCCCTTCCCTCCTGTCTCCTTACTTCTCGTCCCCTTCCCCCACTTGGCATACTACCTCCTGAGATGGTCCCTGTTTTGTAATAGTTGACAATACAGGACAATATCAGGACTATGGTGCAGAACATCACAGAAACATAAAAATAACTTCATGTGAACACTGGCTGAAAATGGGAGAGACAGAATATGAACACGGACTAAAAACTGGATGGATTTAAAATGAAGAGCAGACTTTCAGGGTTGGCATTGTAGAAGACAAAGACCACAGGTAACATATATCACAGAAGCTATAGGACACAATTAATAGACATAACTTCGGAGGACCACAGGCCAACAGGTAATAGATACTGAAGAAGCCATAGGCCACAGAGATACTGCAGTCATAACATATGGAAGGACTTGACATGAACAGAACATGAACAGAGAACTGAAATCATTGCTGAGACTAAAAATCTATACAGGCAGACAGGGATTGGCAGGAGGAAGCTTAGCAGTAAGAACACTAATGCTTAAAGAGACAGGAGCCCTCACAGAGGTCGCCAGGCAGCAAGGTGTGTGGGGGAAGGCAGTATGACGGTGAGCACTGAGCATTGGTGTTGCACCATTCTAATGATATCTCAGCAGGTCACTACCAATGGCAGGTCTGACCCCACCAATCTGATATTGAGGACCCATGCCACAGATCTTTGTATGCTCAGCAGATATACTAGTACTGATAATGGTAACACTAATACGAGGCTTACTTCACTTGTTTTCCACCTTATTGCGGTGTCATTCATGTGCACCTTATATGTATTCTCTTCCTCAGAGTATTCGACGCCTCCTATAATGTTTGATGTGAAGACTTTCCCAGATTCTCCATAGTAAAATATCCAGTTATATAAGGACATGGGAAAGGACAGTTCTCCGTCTGTATTAAATGTGATGGTTTGTCCGGTGTGATCTCTGTAACGAACGTTTCTTATGTATCGCTGTAACTGAGAAAAGGTGGAAATGTCACATGGGAGGAGCCATTATTATCTTATATATAGCACACAGGGACGGAACACTTGGAACAATCATTTAAAGGGGTTTCCTTCCCCAAATAGGATCAGAGGCGCAGTAACCGGGCACCACCGCTATAGAGTGGATGGGGCTGCAGGCTTACAGCTGTGCTCCTATTACTTGTATAGAAGCAGACAACATGCACTCCTCTAGGTGACCTGAGGACTCCAGAACATCTGACCTCTGCAGGGTCCAAACATCAGATATGACCTGTGGATAAGTCATCAGTATCAAAAATGCATTTGGTGATGGAAAACTCCTTGAGGCTGCAGCCCCACGGGTTGGGAACGCCACCATTTGCCCGTGGCGGAAACGCCATAGAAAGAATCGCTGCATTTTACAGTAAGTGCAAAGTGGATGGGATTCCCTTGCACACTTTGCAGTGCAGACACTCTGCGATTTTCCAAAACCGGCACAGTTTTGGAAATCGCAGCATATCAATTATACCTATGGAAATGCCGGCGATTTCCCCATAGATATAATTGTAACAGAAAGTCCGCAGAGGAAAACTCTGCAAACTTTCTGCTTAAAGTGCTGCGGGAAGAACCGTGATGCGTTCCCGCTGCAGTTTTTCCCGCAGCGCTCTTTGGCTGGGGGACGTCCCGTGGGGTCTTAGCCGTAAAGATTACAATTTCTCTTTGAAACAATAAAATAAAAGAAATCTGGCAACACAATTAGTGAGTGGTCACCTACAGACACATATAGGACAGGTCGCATATCACTTTGGGGTAGTATATAATAAAGCAAACATATCTGTGCAGACAATAGGTAAGGCAGGGCACGTCTGTACATTACTATTAGTTACTAGAGATGAGCGAGTAGTGTCCGATCGAGTAGGTGTTCAATCAAATACTACGGTATTCGAAATACTCGTACTCAATCGAACACTACTAGCTGTTTGAAGTTTAAGGTTCGATGCAGAACCAGCGTTGATTGGCAGAATGCTATACATTCTACACATGCTATACATTCTATACATTCTATACATGCTATACATCCTATACATGCTATACATTCTATACATGCTATACATTCTATACATGCTATACATTCTATACATGCTATACATTCTGCCCATCAATGCTGGTCCTTCTCTTACCTTTAGAAGTCTTCTCTGTGCAGCGTCCCCACCGCGTCTTCCGGCTGGAATTCACTCTGCCTAGGCATCCGGCCTAGGCAGAGCCGACTGCGCATGCGCGGGCATGCCTTCACATGCGCAGTCGGCTCTGCTCAGGCGTCAGGCCGGGCAGAGCCAACCGTGCATGCGCAGTCGGCTCTGCCTAGGCCCCGATGCCTAGGCAGAGTGAATTCCAGCCAGAAGACGCCACGGGAGCACTGCGCCGGGAGAAGACTTCAAGGGGAATCCAGCCCGACTTGGACTTGGTAAGTATAATTTTATCAAATTGTGCATACCTCTGAAACAAGCAGTGTGCGGCTGTTCGAATCGGATTTCGAACCTCGGACATTTTAGTGTTCGCTCATCTCTATTAGTTACCTGATTTCTGTATTTCTTTGTAAGGCCTCGATGACTTCCCTTGTTATAGACAATCATATCCCTCACAGCATAAGCCAATATATACACCGCGGTATACACAAGGTAGAAGCTGGGGTTCTTAGGTTTAACTAACACCGATGTAATGCTATATCTTCTACCAGTACAGTTATGGAGCGGGATGTCGTAAACACTTTGAAAAGCAAAAAGTTTTTGTTGGTTTGGAATGAAACAAGAGAAATAATAATACCAAGTGTCCTCCAGTATCGGATCGCTTGGACGGTTATCGACATTTATAGAATTCAGGAAACTCTCCAGTCCGGGAACATCGTATTCAGGAGGTGAAATGACCAAACTGCAGTTAATGGTTTGTAAGAATATGTCTTCTAGGTGATAACCGTAAGACCAGGAATCATGGAGGATCAGGGTCGTATTTTCTCGGACAAGATCCAAATATTTCAAGAAGCCGTAATGTAGAAAGAATTTCCCGCAGATGATGATAACTCGGGCTCGCGATCGCTCCATGATGTTGAGTTTTTCCACATTACTGGGTAATTCCATGGACAGTTTTATTACGTACGCCACACAAATTCCAAGGAGTTTCAGTTCTTTACTCAATTTTTGTGCTTCTTCTTCTCCACTGTCATCGAAGGGTGTAAGAATTCCAACCCAATTCCATCCAAAGTTACGTATAATATGCGAAATAGCCAAATATCGGAAGTTATTTTTGTGGACGGTTGTGAAAAAGGTGTTGTGTAGATCGCTGTCACTAGATGATGGGTCGGGAAAGTCGTAGCTGATCTACACAAATGGCATACCATGAACAAATGGTTAAGACATTGGAAAGATAAGAATATACTTAAAGGGGTTGTCCAGAACCTGAAGGTAATTGATACTGATGACCTATCAGTATCAAATCCATCGAGGTCCGACACCTAGACCCTGTGCTGATAAGATGTTTTGGCCAATGAAAGCCGTATACTAAGTGTATACAGCCAAAAGAAGCTCTGTTCCTATTCAAGTGACTGGGAGCGGGGCTGCAGCTCCAGGCGTTACTAGACGGTGTATGGGCCTCCGTGCATCGTAAACAGTGTCCAGTCCATACAGTGTAGCACGGACGTGTGCCTGGGTTGTAGAGAAATCAGAACCTCTTCATACGTCAGGGGTAGAGATGAGCGAGTAGTACTCAATCGAGTAGGTATTGGATAGAATACTACAGTATTCAAAATACTCGTACTCCATTGAGTACCACTCGCTATTCGAATGTAAACGTTCGATGCAGAACCAGCATTGATTGGCTGAATGCTATACAGTCGGCCAATCAACACTGGTTCTTCTCCTACCTTTAGAAGTCTTCTCCGTGCAGCTTCCCTGCGGCGTCTTCCGGCTCTTCATTCACTCTGCCAGGCGTCAGGCCTGGGCAGAGCCGACTGCGCATGTCCGCTTGTACTGCGGGCATGCGCAGTTGGCTCTGCCCAGGCCCGTTGCCTGGCAGAGTGAATTCAGAGCCGGAAGATGCCGCGAGGACGCTGCATGGAGAAGACTGAACGGAGGATCCAGCCCGACCCTCACTCGTGGACTTGGTAAGTATAATTTGTTTGAACGTTGCCTACCCCTGAAACGAGCATTTTCCCCCCATAGACTATAATAGGGTTCAATATTCGATTCGAGTAGTCGAATATTGAGGGGCTACTCGAAACGAATATCGAATCTCGGACATTTTACTGTTCGCTCATCTCTAGTCAGGGGTGCCATGGTATAAATGATTCTTCCCCAGTATATAGTAATGGTCACTCCTGATGAAGCCTTTTATGGTGAAACATGTTGCGGTAGCGTTAGTGGACGCCATTATTGGTTGCTGGTATTATGTCCGTGGGTTTTGATGCTTGTTTTCTTTTTTTGTATTTGCTTTAATGCGTCCCTCATTATTTAGAATTGGTGTTATCAGTGTATTATTGGGTTTTCTGTATGAATTCTACAGGTGTGTAGTATTTGGTGCTGTTATTATTAAATCTATTCTATTATTCTTTTACATGTATATAATGTGATGTATAGAGCACAGTGCACCGTTCATTTACATGTATATAATGTGATGTATAGAGCACAGTGCACCGTTCATTTACATGTATATAATGTGATGTATAGAGCACAGTGCACCGTTCATTTACATGTATATAATGTGATGTATAGAGCACAGTGCACCGTTCATTTACATGTATATAATGTGATGTATAGAGCACAGTGCACCGTTCATTTACATGTATATAATGTGATGTATAGAGCACAGTGCACCGTTCATTTACATGTATATAATGTGATGTATAGAGCACAGTGCACCGTTCATTTACATGTATATAATGTGATGTATAGAGCACATTGCACCGTTCATTTACATGTATATTATATGTTGGTTATTATTATCATCATACATACACTTGTGTTCTTTCTGAGTTTGTAGCCCGGATGTTGCCTGATTTGTGAAGAGGTCAGCATTGCCTTAATATGAAATTTATTAAAGATTCTGCCCCAGTATATAGTAAGTGTATATAGTAAATACCAAGCATCACTTGACACTAGATGTTGCACCAAAGCAATGTCAGGTTTCATTGTGACTTACTTTTGAGTACCCATAGATACCCAGCAATTGTGCCATTGGGTTAGTGTCACCGACAAAACCGGCAACTTCTCCATGTTCACTGCAGGAATAATTCGGGACCTCCCCTTGTTCTCCAGATAAAATGGCCAGGACGCCCTGCACAGACTGGATCAAATCTCCACAAGTATCATACAGATGATATCCCAGGGTAATATTGGGCAGAAGATCTGAGTTCTGGTTAATTTCATTAATAGCAAAGATGAAAGACATCAGGTCCACATAGTTCTCCACATTTGGACTGTGAGGATATAAAATCACTTAGTTGTTGGCATACAATGGACATTTATCAACTATCAACATTGGAATCGCTAGAATTGACCCCCAACAACACCATTTATCAGATATCAATACTACAGTCCAGGGGGGAAGGGCTGGAGATCACAATACAATACACTGCAATGTCTTACTACATGACTACAATTTAGTGAATGCCTTAAATAATCGAAATAAACTTCAATCAATAAACCAACTTAAATCTAAAACTTAATACATTGACCAAAATGACTAAATCTGGTTATTGATGAAATCCCCACGACCAGCAGAACATAAAGTCTCAATAATAGAGATGAGCGAACAGTGTTCTATCGAACACATGTTCGATCGGATATCAGGGTGTTCGCCATGTTCGAATCGAATCGAACACCGCGTGGTAAAGTGCGCCAAAATTCGATTCCCCTCCCACCTTCCCTGGCGCCTTTTTTGCACCAATAACAGTGCAGGGGAGGTGGGACAGGAACTACGACACCGGGGGCATTGAAAAAAATTGGAAAAAGTCATTGGCTGCCGAAATCAGGTGACCTCCATTTTAGACGAATAGTGGATTTCAAATCCGGGTCATATGAGAATGTGAACTTTGTGACTATGAGACAGGGATAGCTGTACAGGCAGGGATAGCTAGGGATAACCTTTATTTAGGGGGGAATGTTATTAAAAATAACTTTTTGGGGCTCTATCGGGTGTGTAATTGTGATTTTTGTGAGATAAACTTTTTCCCATAGGGATGCATTGGCCAGCGCTGATTGGCCAGAGTACGGAACTCGACCAATCAGCGCTGGCTCTGCTGGAGGAGGCGGAGTCTAAGATCGCTCCACACCAGTCTCCATTCAGGTCCGACCTTAGACTCCGCCTCCTCCAGCAGAGCCAGCGCTGATTGGCCGAATTCCGTACTCTGGCCAATCAGCACTGGCTAATGCATTGTATTGGCGTGATGAAGCAGTGCTGAATGTGTGTGCTTAGCACACACATTCAGCTCTACTTCATCGGGCTAATAGAATGCATTGGCCAATCAGCGCTGGCCAATGCATTCTATTAGCTTGATGAAGCAGAGTGTGCACAAGGGTTCAAGCGCACCCTCGGCTCTGATGTAGCAGAGCCGAGGCTGCACAAGGGTTCAAGCGCACCCTCGGCTCTGATGTAGCAGAGCCGAGGGTGCACTTGAACCCTTGTGCAGCCTCGGCTCTGCTACATCAGAGCCGAGGGTGCGCTTGAACCCTTGTGCACACTCTGCTTCATCAAGCTAATAGAATGCATTGGCCAGCGCTGATTGGCCAATGCATTCTATTAGCCCGATGAAGTAGAGCTGAATGTGTGTGCTAAGCACACACATTCAGCACTGCTTCATCACGCCAATACAATGCATTAGCCAGTGCTGATTGGCCAGAGTACGGAATTCGGCCAATCAGCGCTGGCTCTGCTGGAGGAGGCGGAGTCTAAGGTCGGACCTGAATGGAGACTGGTGTGGAGCGATCTTAGACTCCGCCTCCTCCAGCAGAGCCAGCGCTGATTGGTCGAGTTCCGTACTCTGGCCAATCAGCGCTGGCCAATGCATTCTATTAGCGTGAACTGAGTTTGCACAGGGGTTCTAGTGCACCCTCGGCTCTGCTACATCAGATTGCTACATCTGATGTAGCAGTGCCGAGTGTGCATCAGATGTGTAGTTGAGCAAAACTGACTCAGCACTGCTAAGTCTCTGCATTCGCATAGGAATGCATTGGCCAGCCTTCGGCCAATCAGCGCTGGCTCTGCCGGAGGAGGTGGAGTCTAAGGTCGGACCTGAATGGAGACTGGTGTGGAGCGATCTTAGACTCCGCCTCCTCCAGCAGAGCCAGCGCTGATTGGTCGAGTTCCGTACTCTGGCCAATCAGCACTGGCCAATGCATTTCTATGGGGAAAAGTTAGCTTGCGAAAATCGCAAACTGACAGGGATTTCCATGAAATAAAGTGACTTTTATGCCCCCAGACATGCTTCCCCTGCTGTCCCAGTGTCATTCCAGGGTGTTGGTATCATTTCCTGGGGTGTCATAGTGGACTTGGTGACCCTCCAGACACGAATTTGGGTTTCCCCCTTAACGAGTATATGTTCCCCATAGACTATAATGGGGTTCGAAACCCATTCGAACACTCGAACAGTGAGCGGTTGTTCGAATCGGATTTCGAACCTCGAACATTTTAGTGTTCGCTCATCTCTACTCAATAACAATGCAGGAAGTTCTGAGGGCTAGAGCTGTAGGACATCACGGTGACCTGTATGATAATAAGGCTAGAGGGTCTATAAAGGGGTTTCCCGTCAACATCATAACAAAAACATTTGTAGATAATCAGAAGTTCTACATTTTTTCAAATACAAGTTATTAAACATTTTGCAAAGTTTTAAAGATTTTCTCTCGTAATCCTAAGATTGGCAGTCTGTTCACTTCATGCAAATGGATAAGAACATGTAGGAACTTTCTAGGGTCTGAGACGTATCAGAAATCCAGCCATGATGTCTTTATTTTTGCCGGGTTATCTTCTCATACATGTAGTGTCCTCCTGATAACCAGCCATGATGTCCTTATTGTGGTCAGGTTATCTTCTCATACATGTAGTGTCCTCCTGATAACCAGCCATGATGTCCTTATTGTGGTCAGGTTATCTTCTCATACATGTAGTGTCCTCCTCCTGATAACCAGCCATGATGTCCTTATTGTGGTCAGGTTATCTTCTCATACATGTAGTGTCCTCCTGATAACCAGCCATGATGTACTTATTGTGGTCAGGTTATCTTCTCATACATGTAGTGTCCTCCTGATAACCAGCCATGATGTCCTTATTGTGGTCGGGTTATCTTCTCATACATGTAGTGTCCTCCTGATAACCAGCCATGATGTCCTTATTGTGGTCGGGTTATCTTCTCATACATGTAGTGTCCTCCTGATAACCAACCATGATGTCCTTATTGTGGTCAGGTTATCTTCTCATACATGTAGTGTCCTCCTGATAACCAGCCATGATGTCCTTATTGTGGTCAGGTTATCTTCTCATACATGTAATGTCCTCCTGATAACCAACCATGATGTCCTTATTGTGGTCGGGTTATCTTCTCATACATGTAGTGTCTTCCTTATAACCAGCCATGATGTCTTTATTTTTGCCGGGTTATCTTCTCATACATGTAGTGTCCTCCTGATAACCAGCCATGATGTTCTTATTGTGGTCGGGTTATCTTCTCATACATGTAGTGTCCTCCTGATAACCAGCCATGATGTTCTTATTGTGGTCAGGTTATCTTCTCATACATGTAGTGTCCTCCTGATAACCAGCCATGATGTCCTTATTGTGGTCGGATTATCTTCTCATACATGTAGTATCTCTGCCTGATAACCTGTCCACAATGACAACATCATGGCTGGGTTTCTCGCAACTCCCAGAACATAGAAAGTTCCTTCAGTCTTGGTCGTATCTATTAGCAATCTATCGAAACAATGGCCTACTATTGCAAGAAAATTTTAGAAAAACTTTCAATATATATATTTGCAAAATACTTTAACTTTTACCCACAAGTCTGGTGACCATGTATGTGATATAATGTACCCTGTCTAATCCATCTGGTGACAAGGAGAAGATCGGAGAATTTACTCACATTGTGCAAAAGAGTCTCGGCTGTAAGAACTCATAAGACTGGATTCCAGCAATGAAAGAGTTTATAGAAAATATTCCTCCGATGATGATGTCTCCATCCTGGTAATATTTATACTGGAATGTCGGCTTGTTGGAAACGAGTTTATACGATGAGGATGAGAAGGGTCTCGATGAGAACTTTCCACAGGACGCGACACACAGGAGCAGCAGATAGAATAGTACGGAGAAGACACAATAACTAACATGGATGGAAGGCAAATCCATCATCAGTCCAAGCAGCTTCATTGCCCGGACATAGTGACAGCCTTACAGCTACGCAGCACTACGGGACTAACCGGCTACAGGCAGCGCCTTATATACAGTCTCACAAAGGGCGCAGATATTTCAAGATTTCCAGATATTTTTGCAGCTCTTTAAAATACAATTCATTTCATCAGTCTTTGTCTGTTTGTTGCAAATTGAGAAACTAAAATTATGCCGAGTCCAGAAATATAAGATTGGAACAGAAAATTGTACAAAATGTAACAATATACAGTCACCCTTCAACCGATCTCTAGAAGGCCAGGTACTGTAGGAAGGGCTGCACTTTCTGTGGGGTCGCAATTTTGTGCCGTGTGAATGGGGCCTAAGCAATTTGGGTGAACTGTACACCCCCTCCAGTATTATCCCAGCCATCAGCTTACATATCCCCCCTCCTTCTCCAGACTAGAGAGCTGGGCATTTGTGGCCATCATACAGTGTACCCTTGACAGGGCATCAGTGTTTCCCAATAACTTCCCGGGTCTATGCTCCACACTGATTTTTTTTCTTCTAAAGACAGGAACCATCGGGTAACTCTAGCATTTCTATCCTTATTTATCTTCATCCATGTGAGTGGAGCATGGTCAATTATCAACATAAATTTTCTGCCTAGGAGGTAACACCTTAGAGCCTTCAGTGTATCTAATCCTCCGATGTGTGATACTGTGTGCTGAGACACATATCTCATCCTCCGACGTGTGATACTGTGTATCTAATCTGCTGATGTGTGATACTGTTTGCTGAGTCAGGTATCTACGTGTATCTAATCCTCCGACATGTGATTCTATGTGCTGACCTGTGTATCTCATTCTTCAACATAAGTAACGGTGTGCTGAGCCACGTATCTCATCCTCCGATGTGTGATACTGTGTGTTGAGCCATGTATCTCCTCCTCTGACATGTGACACTGTGTGCCGAGTCACGTATATAACCTCCAACGTGTGATACTGTGTGCTGAGCCACATATCTCATTCTCCAACATGTGATTCTGTACGCTGAGCTGCGTATCTTATCCCTGGATGAGTAATACTGTGTGCTGAGCACTCTATCTCATCCTCCGGTGTGTGATAATTTGTGCTGAGCCGTGAATGCAGTGGCGTATCTAGGAATGACGGGGCCCCATGGCGAACTTCTGACATGCCCCCCCCCGACCAACGCTGAAGACCTCGACCAACTGACCCCTACCACCACCGCTACCCCCCCGCACGCATTTCTGCGTACACTAAAAAAAACCATTTTGGCCCCTGCACACAGTATTATGTCTCCATAGTGGTCCCAGTACACAGTATTATCCCCCATAGTGGCCCCTGCACGCAGTATTATGTCCCATAGTGGCCCCAGTACACAGTATTATGTCCCCATACTGCCCCAGTACACAGTATTATGTCCCATTGTGGTCCCTGCACACAGTGTTATCCCCCATAGTGGCCCCTGCACACAGTATTATCCCCCATAGTGGCCCCTGCACACAGTATTATCCCCCATAGTGGCCCCTGCACACAGTATTGTCCCCCAGAGTGACCCCTGCACACAGTATTATGTCCCATAGTGGCCCCTGCACACAGTATTATGTCCCATAGTGGTCCCTGCACACAGTATTATACCCCATAGTGGCCCCAGTACACAGTATTATACCCCATAGTGGCCCCTGCACACAGTATTATGTCCCATAGTGGCTCCTGCACACAGTATAATGTCTCATAGTGACCCCTGCACACAGTATTATGCCCCATAGTGGCCCCTGCACACAGTATTATGTCCTATAGTGGCCCCAGTACACAGTACTATCCCCCATAGTGGCCCCTGCACACAGTATTATGTCCCATAGTGGCCCCAGTACACAGTATTATACCCCATAGTGGCCCCTGCACACAGTATTATGTCCCATAGTGGCCCCTGCACACAGTATTATCCCCCATAGTGGCCCCTGCACACAGTATTATCCCCCATAGTGGCCCCTGCACACAGTATTATGTCCCATAGTGGCCCCTGCACACAGTATTATGTCCCCATACTGGCCCCAGTACACAGTATTATGTCCCCATACTGGCTCAGTACACAGTATTATGTCCTCACACTGGCCCCTGCACACAGTATTACAGAAATACTGTGTACTGAGCCGCATATCTTATTCTCCGAAGTGTGATACTCTGTGCTGAGCCGCGTATCTTCTCCTCCGACGTGATACTGTGTGCTGAGTTGTGTATTTAATTATCCGACATGTGATACTGTGTGCTGAGTTGTGTATCTAATCCTCCGACGTTGATACTGTGTACTATGTCATGCATCTAACACTCCGACATTTGATACTGTGTGCTGAACCGTGTAGCTACACATAGCCTATCCTCCGACATGTGATACTGTGTGCTGAGCCATATATCTTCTATTCCGACGCGTGACATTGTGTGCTGAGCCGTGTATCTAATCCTCCGACGAGTGATACTGTGTGCTGAGCTGTGTATCGAATCCTCTAAAGTTAGATACTGTGCGCTAAACTGTATATCTAATCCTCCGACGTGTGATAATATGCTCTAAGCCGCTTATCTAATTCTTTGACGTGTAATTCTGTGTGCTGAGCCATGTATCTAATCCTCTGATGTATAATATTATGTGCTGAGCCACATATCTTATCCTTAGACATGTGATACTGTATCCTGAGCTGTGTATCTAGTTCTCTGAATTGTGATACTTTGGGCTGAGCTGTGTATCTAATCCTCTGACGTGTGATACTGAGTGCAGAGCCATGAATCTAATCCTCTGATGTGTGACACTGTGTGCTGAGTCTCGTATCTAATGTTCCGACATGTGATTCTATGTGCTGAGCCGCATATCTAATCCACCGATGTGTGATACTGTGTGCTGAGCTGCATATCTCATCTTTAGACAAGCGATAATGTAACCAGAGCTGCGTATCTAATCCTCCGAAGTATGATACTTTGTGATGATCTGTGTATCTTATCCTCCGAAGTGAGATACTGTGTGCTGAGCTGTATATATAATCCTTCGACGTGTGATACTGTGTGCTGAGCTGTGTATCTAACACTCTGACTTGTGATACTGTTTGCTGTGCCATGTATCTAATCCACCAACATGTGATACTGTGTGCTGAGCTATGTATCTACACGTATCAAATTCTGTGACGTGTGATACTATGTGCTGAGCTGTGTATCTAATCCTTTGAAGTGTGATACTGTGTGCTAAGCTGGGAATCTAATCCTATGACGTGTGATGCTGTGTCCTGAGTCGCGTTTCTCATTCTCTGACATCTGAAACTGTGTGCTGAGCCATGTATCTTCTCCTCTGATGTGTGACACTGTGCGCTAAGCCGTGCATCTAATTCTCCGGATTGTCATACTGTGTGCTTAGCCACATATTTTGTCCTCAGACTTGTGATAATGTGGGCTGAGCTGCGTATCTAATCCTCTGACGTGTGATACTTTGTGCTGAGCCGCCCATCTAACACTCCGACTTGTGTTACTGTGTGCTGAGCTGTGTATCTATTCCTCTGTCATATTGTACTGTGTGTTGAGCTGCATATCTAATCCTCCAATGTGTGATACTGTGTGTTGAGCCGTGAATTTAATCCTCCAATGTGTGATACTGTGTGCTAAGCTGTGTATCACATTCTCCGACGGGAGATACTGTGTGCTGAGCAGTGTTGTTAACACTTTGAAGTGTGATAATGTGTTCTGAGCCTGTGTATTTAATCCGCCGATGTGTGATAATGTATAGCTTTGTATCTACACATATCTAATCCTCCGAAATGTGATACTGTGTGCTGAGCTGTGTATCTTATCCTCTAATGAGTGATACTATGTGCTGAGTTGTGTATCTCATCCTCCAACATGTGATACTGTGTGCTCAGCCACATATTTCATCCTCCGACATGTAATACTGTGTGCTGAGTTGCGTATCTCTTTCTCCGACATCTGAAACTGTGTGCTGAGCCGCAAATGTCATCCTCCCACGTGTGATACTTTGTGATGAGCTGCGTATTTTCTCCTCTGTTATGTGATAATGTGTGCTGAGCCGCGTATCTCATCCTTTGACGTGTCATACTGTGTGCTGAGCTGTGTATCTAATCCTCTGATGTTTGATACTGTGTGCTGAACTTTGTATCTACGCGTATCTAATCCTCCAAAGTGTGATACTGTATGCTGAGCTGTGTATCTAATCCTTTGAAGTGTAATAATGTGTGCTGAGCTGTGTATCTAATCCTCCGAGTGATACTGTGTGTTGAGTCGTGTTCCTCATCCTCCGACATATGATACTGTGTGCTCAGCCGCATATCTCATCCTATGACATGTAATACTGTGTGCTGAGCCGTGTATCTAATCTGCCGACGTGTGAAACTGTGTGCTGAGCTGCATATCTAATCCTTCAATGTGTGATAATGTGGGCTGAAAGGTGGATCTAATCGTCCAATGTATGTGCTGAGCTGCATAACTCATCTTTAGACAAGCGATAATGTAACCAGAGCTGCGTATCTAATCCTCCGAAGTGTGATAGTTTGTGCTGAGCTCTGTATCTTATCCTCGAAAGTGAGATACTTTGTGCTGAGCTGTGTATCTAATCTTCCGACATGTGATACTGTGTGCTTAGCTGTGTATCTAATCCTTTGATGTGTTTCTGTGTGCTGAGCCACAAATTTAACACTCTGATGTGTGATAATGTGTGCTGGGCCGTGTAGCTAAATCCGCCGACGTGTGATAATGTGTGCTGGGCTATGTATCTACGCGTATCAAATCCGCCGACGTGTGATACTATGTGCTGAGCTGTGTATCTAATCCTTTGAAATGTGACTCTGTGTGTTAATCTGGGAATCTAATCCTATGATGTGTGATACTGTGTGCTGAGTCACCTTTCTCATTCTCTGACACCTGAAACTGTTTGCTGAGCTGAATATCTAATACTCCAATGTGTGATACTTTGTGTTGTGCCACATATCTTCTCCTCTGACTTGTGTGCTGAGTGATATATTTTATTCTCAGATGTGTGATAATGTGGGCTGAGCTGCATATCCTATCCTCCAACGTGTGAGGCAGTGTGCTGAGCTGTGTAGCTAATCCTCCGACGTGTGATCCTATGTGCTGAGCTGTGAATTTCATCCTCCAACTTGTGATACTGTGTGCTGAGCCACCCATCTAACACTCCGACTTGTGTTACTGTGTGCTGAGCTGTGTATCTATTCCTCCGACGTGTTGTACTG
Organism: Leptodactylus fuscus; assembly: GCF_031893055.1. Taxonomy (NCBI): domain Eukaryota; kingdom Metazoa; phylum Chordata; class Amphibia; order Anura; family Leptodactylidae; genus Leptodactylus; species Leptodactylus fuscus. The sequence continues at coordinate 364,934,180 of NC_134265.1, read as the reverse complement.
TGTGTCAAGCTGCATATCTAATCCTCTGATGTGTGATACTGTGTTCTAGCCGTGAATTTAATCTTCACTGGTGATACTGTGTGCTAAGCTGTGTATCTAATTCTCTGACATGTTTGTATAGGGATACAGTTGTGGTCCCGTCTTGTGAAGTTAGGGTCCCACCCCGTCTAATAGATAGGTAGATGAACTTCACACAAAATTGCGTAAACCAATCACCATTTATTGTTTTTATTCTTATTTATTATTGTTGTTATTATTAAGTTGAGTAAACGATTTTGGTCCTAAGACCTTCCTCAGACTCTACATAAAGAACATAAAACCACAGTGTGAGCAAGTAATCACAGTATTACATGTTATATATCACATGCAGGTGATGTTCATATACAATATCTACAAAATGTAATATAAATATAATCTGGATTCTTACAACAGATTCATTTTCTGGAATGTGTAGAAATTATTCCCGTATGATAAAATGGTCAAGGAAATATAATTTACATTGTAACAGCTGAACAGTTATAAAGTTGGATCTGGGTCGCTTGTTACCATCCTACATTCATATAACATGGTGATAGCAGGTATAAATGCAAATAAAGAGCATACATACAATCGTATAGGAGCACAATTGTAATTCACCTGGTATATATGAGTACAAATCGTACATCAAAGTTCAGTGTATACTGGGAACGAATCCGGTATACCTATAAGTGATGTGGTATATACGATAAGCATCAGGGTATATACTAGATAACCATAGCAGACAACATGCTCGTTGTCAGGGGTCCTTACCTCCGGTTCTGCCCATCCAGGCCCGCACAAAAAGTGAAACAAGTCCCGAATGCAGAGTGTCAGCGCAGCATGAATGCCTATGGCAAGGAGGAAGAGCGCAAATGTACAGCGTCTTCCATATGTTTAAAATGGCGCCGGACCAGTCCGATTGGCCACCGGTGTCCAGGCGCATTAGCGCTTGTACGAACTCATCAAGAGTGATGTGTAATGCGCACGCGCATGTTCGTGTATGCGTGGAATCGCTCATACGGAGCAGTGTGACGATATAGAGTGGTGCTGTAGTGTATACACAGGAAAGAGTTGCAATCTAGACATATAAGAGCCTGGAAATACAGAGAAGGGACTGTACACATCCAAAAAATCCCGGAATTATCTGAGAGACAAACCAAATAACCCGATTTCTACGATGTGGTATTATTATAGTATATTGAAGGAACAAACAGCAGTATAGCAAAGCTGGGATCGCCAGCAGAGGGAACCATATACATACTTATAGAGCACTATCAATACTGCGATACACAAGAAGAACAGGTAAGTAACAATGAAATGTGATGGAAAGAAGTGGTTACATGACAAAACATACTACAATGGAAGACGGAAGTGGAAAAATGAGCTAAAAAATAAATAAATAAGAAATAAAAATTAAGAATAAAAATTAAAATTAAAAATAAAAAATAAAAATTAAGCATTCAAAAAGTAAAAATGAAATAACTAGAAAATAATAGGTTAATGCTATCATGACCGAATGGATATGGTTGGGTGCGGGCCCAGAGAGTCAATCAGAGGTGGTCCTAAGGAGCCTGTAAAGAAATGAGAAAGGTAAGTAAATTTTGGGTGGTAGACAAGCTAGTGTTGTGTAATAAAACTGTGTACTTAAGCAGGGGGTGATACCTCTAAATGAACGCCTGGATTTCATACTCACGATTTAGACTCCTTGGCTCCATGGCTTGGAGCTTATGTATCCAAAAGGCCTCCCTTCTTTTTAACATTGCAATCCTATTTCCACCACGACTTGGTACCTGGAACCTTAATTGCGAGACATTGTGTCCAAATTTTTCAAAACGTGCAGGTATAGGGAGTAACAAGTTACGACAACGGATTTTGGAATTGTGTTGTTTTATGCAATCTCGCACACGTTGGGTAGTCTCCTCAACATATGCAAGACCGCACGGACATTTGATTAAGTACACCACGAAATTTGAATTACACGTAAAGTAGTCCCTTATTGTCAGTATTTGACTTGTATGAGGATGGTGGATTCTGTTACTCATTAACACATTTGAGCATTGTTGGTAGCTCAAGAATGGAAAAGTGCCAGTTCTTGGGCTACTCAGGAAAGATTGGCGTGAAACTTTAATGCTGGAGCCCAAGACAGCTTGTACCAATCTATCCCTGAAGTTAAGTGGATGCCTAAAACAAGGGCGAACAAGTTGTTTGCGAAGACTGAGATGTTTGGGTAGGCTCTGGCTAAGAGTAGCCAATGTGTCCTGATAATACTGTGGATCGTGTAGGTGAATGGATGATAGGTGTGTGGATGAATGTGCCCCTGCTGTCCCCTGTGATGTTATTGGAGGTTGTTAGTGTCCTGTTTGGTACGTCCTGTCTTATCTGTTGCAGTGTGTTAGTCAGTAGTCTTTCTGGGTATCCACTGGCTTTGAACTTACTCTCCATCTCCTTAAACCTAAGTTCTCTAGTCGCTGTGTCCTGGACAATTTGTTTGACCTGACAAAATTGAGATTTCGGGAGTGATTTTTTTGGTGGATTCTGGATGGCAACTGTCAAAATGTAAAAGACTATTTCTGTCTGTCTCTTTTCTGTATATGCCTTTAGTGTGCTCTATAGAAGTGTAAAGACTCACTACATCAAAAGTTACAAGAAATGATTTGGATGGAAGAGTCTCCTGTATTAGTTTCAAAAAGGTGGAAGTGTCGAGTAAAATTGAGCGGGAATTTTTTATGTGGGGAGTTAATAACTTTTCAACGAATATGGACAGGGGTGACATTATGGAATCACTCGATGCTACAATCGGCCACCCCGGTGGATCTACCAGGTGTTTATGAATCTTTGGTAATACATAAATTACCGGTGTAACCGGGTCCTGTTTTTTTTTAAATAGTTAGCCGCATAGGTATCAATGGTTTTGTACTCGAGGTATTTATCAAGAGCTCCTTGGATTCTGTTGGTGATCCTGTAGACAGGATTACTAGTTAAAGGGGTGTATACATCGGAGTCAGCTAACTGGTGTTTAATTTCTTTTGTGTAGCTGGACTTATCCATGATAACAATGGTTCCACCATCTTTTGAAGTGTGATACTGTGTGCTGAGCTGCGTTTCTAATCCTCAGACATGTGATACTATGTGTATCTCATCCTCTGATGTGTGACATTGTGTGCTGAGCCGCTTATCTCATCCTTCAACGTGTTATACTTTTTGCTGAGCTGTGTATCTAATTCTCTTACATGTGACTCCGTGTGTTGAGCTTTGTATCTAATCCTCCAACATTGGATACTGTGTGCTGAACCATGTATCTAATCCATCGATGTGTGACACTGTGTTGAGCCGTATATCTACTCGTATCTAATCCTCCGACATTTGATACTGTATGCTGAGTCGCATATCTCATTCTCTGATATGTGATACTGTGTGCTAAGCTGCATATCACATTCTCCAACATGTGTAACAGTGTGCTTCGCCACATATTTTATCCTCTGACATGTGATACTGTGTGCTGAGCCGCTTATTTAATTCTCCGACGTGTGATACTGAGTGCTAAATTGCTTTCTGAATCCTCCAACGTGTGATACTGTGTGCTGAGCTGCATATCTCATTCTCCAATATGTGAAAAGGTGTGCTGAGCCGCGTGTCTTATCCTCCGACGTGTGATACTGTGTGCTGAGCTCTGTAATATTATCCTCCGACGTGTGATACTGTGTGCTGAGCCTTTTATCTAATACGTCAACATGTTTTACTGTGTGCTGAGATGTATATCTACTTGTATCTAATCCTCAGATGTGTGGTACTGTGTGCTGAGCTGTGTATCTAATCCTCCAACGTGTGATAATGTGCACTCAGCCGCATATCTCATCCTCTGACATGTAATTTGGTGTGCTGAGTTGCGTTTCACATTCTCTGACATCTGAAACTGTGTGCTAAGCCATGTATCTCATCCTCACAGGTGATACTTGAGCTGAAAATCTTCTCCTCTGACGTGTGACACTGTGTGCTGAGTCGTGTATCTAATCCGCCGATGTGTGACTATGTGTGCTGAGCCATGTATCTATGTGTATCTTATCTTCTGACATGTGATACTGTGTGCTGAGCAGTGTATTTAGCACTCCGAAGTGTGATACTGTGTGCTGAGCTGTGTATCTGCTAACGTGTGATATTGTATGCTGAGCTTTGTATCAATGCATATCTAATTCTCAGATGAGTGATACTGTTTGCTGAGCTCTGTAGCTAATCCTTTGAAGTTTTATACTGTGTGCTAAGCTGTGTATCTAATACTCCAACGAGTGATACTGTGTGCTGAGTTGCATATCTAATCCCCGGAAATGTGATACTGTGTGCTCAGCCGCATATCTCATCCTCCGACATGTAATACTGTGTGCTGAGCTGCGTATCTCATTCTCCGACATCTGAAACTGTGTGCTGAGCCACAAATCTCATCCTCTCACATGTGATACTTTGTGCTGAGCTGCGTATATTCTCCTCCAAAGTGTGACACTGTGTGCTGAGCCATGTATCTAAAGCACTGATGTGTGATGTTGTTTGCTGAGTCATGTATCTACGCGTATCTAATCCTCCGACGAGTGATACTTTGTGATGAGCCGCATATCTAATACTCCGACGTGTGATAATGTTTGCTGAGCGATGTATCTTCTTGTGAAGCATGGGATTTTTCAAAAAACAATCGGACCTTGATTGATGAAAAGAATCCAAGGAGTTTATTTCAGGAAGTCCAGTTTTAACAAAAAAAATAATTCTTCAGAAAATTTCCATAGTGTATGCAACAAACACCTTGTACCTCAGGCTGCTGTAATCTCACAAGCTATTCACCATGTGAACTTCACCAACACACACATACCCAGCTTTCTGGGAATTGGACTCATTTTATACCTTAGACATTTCCCATAATCCTCTGCAGTTTTCCCTATAAAACCCTGGAGTTGCTGCAGACTTGCCTCTTATAAGATCAGGGTGGACACACCCAGTGCAACTCCACTCATGCAGGTAAATATATATTAAAAAAAACACTTTATAAATCCATGTTAATGTGAACAGTTCCTTAGTGTTAGTATATGGTTCCCAGAGGGTAAGACAAGAAATAGTAGGAAAATAGAGCATTAGGTGGCCAGCCTAATGAGGAAAGAAAGGAATAAGAGGCAGGAATAGAACATTCACACAGAGATATTACCAGACCTGGGGACTGCTATACCACCACTAAGGTTACAAAGAAGAAATCACATGGAAACATAACAGAAAACAGTTTACCTCTTCACATTCCTCCCCCCTTAAGAAGAAGCTTGTCCTTCTTCAGACAGCTTTCACTTCAGCACCATACCTGGACAAATGATCGCCATTTTGGTGCTTGGACCCTGACCGAAGTTGTATCTCAAATTTAAATGGCTGTAATGCTAAATACCATCTAGTTATTCTGGCATTTTTGTCCTTCATGGTATGAATCCAAGTGAGGGGATGATGATCCGTCACTAAAGTAAACTCTCTTCCTAATAAATAATAGCGTAATGCCTCCAATGCCCACTTAATCGCCAGCCCTTCCTTCTCGATTGTAGAATACTTTTGTTCACGGGGAAAAAGTTTCCTACTTAAGTAAAGAATAGGGTGTTCCTCACCATTAATCTCTTGACTCAGGACTGCCCCAAGTCTCACCTCAGATGCATCCGTCTGTACAATAAATGGCTTGTCAAAGTATGGACTTTGTAAGACTGGTTCTTTACACAAAATTTCTTTTATTTGTTCAAAAGCTAAATCACATTCTCTTGTCCATATCACGTCCTCTCTACTGTTCTTTTTAGTTAGGTCGGTTAAGGGAGCAACGATAGTAGCAAAGTTTGGAATAAAACGTCTATAATAGCCAACAAGACCTAAAAAGGATCTGACCTCTTTCTTTGTGGCTGGAATAGTCGCAGATTGAATGGCTTGTACTTTGGATATCTCTGGCCTTACTTTACCACTACCCACAATAAACCCAAGGTACTTTGTTTCTTGGAATCCCAAAGCACATTTACGTGGATTAATTGTAAATCCTGCTTTCCCAATTTCAGTTATCACCTTTTCCAAGTGATACAAGTGCTCTTCCCATGATTTGCTAAAGATTACCACATCATCTAAATAAGCAGCACTGTACTCCGTATGATCCTTCAAGAGTAAGTCCATGGCTCTTTGAAACGTGGCTGGAGCACCATGAAGACCAAATGGCATGTTTCTGAACTGATACAGACCATTAGGCATCACAAAGGCAGTTTTTTCTTTTGATTTCTCATCAAGTGGAATTTGCCAATAGCCCTTACATAAATCTAGGGTAGAAATATATTCTGCACACCCCAATCTATCTATGAGCTCATCAATACGCGGCATTGGGTAATTGTCAAAACTAGATATAGCATTAATTTTACGAAAATCTATGCAAAATCTTATTGCCCCATCTTTTTTCCCAACCATCACTACAGGTGATGACCTAAGACTTTTAGAGGGTTCAATAACTCCCAATTTAAGCATTTCTTGAACCTCATTTTCAGCCTTAACCTTTAATTTTTCAGGTATTCGATAAGGTCTCTGTCTGATAGGTGGATGATCTCCAGTATTTATTGTATGAGAAACTAAAGACACACGGCCAGGCTTACTTCCAAAAATATGTGAACTAGACCCAATAATCTTCCTCAGGTCACAATATTGCTCTTTAGATAACTTTGGATTCAATGTTATCTCTGACCAGTGAGCACAATTTTTCAACAAATCATACATTTCTTCAGACATATCTTGTGAAGACTCTGCTACAATAGTACACGTAGTGTTATCTTTAGGACCAACCTCTGGTTCAATCCAACGTTTTAATAAATTTACATGGTAAACCTTATTTTTTTGTTTTTTATCTGGGGTTTCAATTTCAAAGTCAACAGGACCTGTTTGTCTAACCACTTTATATGGCCCTTGCCATCTGGCCAACAACTTATTCTCACTGCTGGGAAGCAAGAGAAGAACCTTATCCCCAACTTTAATTGATTTATTTTTGGCATGTTGATCATACCATTTCTTTTGGTAAACTTTTGCCTTGTGGACATTATCATGAGCTACCTTAATCAATTTCATTAATCTTTCTCTCATTTCCAATACATGTTCCACCACATTCTTCTGATGACCATCTTTACCTTCCCATACCTCTTTAATAACATCCAAGAGTCCCCTGGGTCGTCTCCCATATAACAATTCAAAAGGGCTAAACCCTGTAGACTTTTGTGGAACCTCACGATAGGCAAATAACAGAAAGGGCAACCATTTGTCCCACAGTTTTGGATCATTATGTGCAAATTTCCTAAGCATGTTTTTCAAGGTTTGGTTATACCGTTCAGTCACCCCATCAGTTTGTGGATGATAAGGGGTAGTCCTGAGAGGCTGTATACCAAGAAGCTTATAGACTTCTAAGAGAAAGGAAGATGTAAAGTTACTCCCCTGATCAGTAAGGATATGCTTAGGTAATCCAATCCTGCTAAACACATTCAGAATTTCCTCTGCAACTCTTTTAGCAGTAACTGTGCGCATAGGTATGGCTTCAGGATACTTGGTACAGTAGTCTACAATTGTAAGTATAAAACGGTTACCTTTGGACCTTTTTTCTAGTGGACCAACAATATCCATACCCACAGTATTAAATGGTTCATCAATTATTGGTAAGGGTATAAGCTCTGCTTTGGGAGGAGCTGAAGCAGTGTACTGACATATTGGGCAACTACGACAGTAAGTAGTGATCTCATCATAAACTCCAGGCCAATAGAACTGATAGAGTACTCTGGCCAAGGTTCTTTTATAACCCAAATGTCCAGCAACAGGAACATCATGCGCTAATTTCAAAATTTCTGGTCTAAACTTTTTTGGCACAACTAACTGTTGCACTTGTTCTCCTGGTTTTGGGTGACTACACACTCTATATAAAATATTGTTTTCCACCAGATAATAGGGTGTAACAAGCTGCTTACCACTTTCTGCAACCACTTTACTGTTAGTTAAACCTTGTTCATACAATGCATATAAGTCAATGTCCTGTTTTTGTTCAAATGTAATATCAGTGTCCCACAAGTCAGCATTTTTATACTTGCCATCCAGGGAAACTCTTCTCCTAGAGACATCCTGCTGTCCTGGAACTCTCAGAGGCTTTGATGATGGCGGCTCCATGATGTCCTCATGAAATGGGAAAATGTCCTCCAATGTCTCACCTCTCTTGTGTGCCTTTGCTTTAGCTCTGGTAGTCACAGCAGACAGCTGGCTTTTCCCCATTAGCAAATCTTTGAATCCGGGTGTGGTTCTTCCAAGGATCACTGGTACTTGTAGTTCTGGAACAACAACTGCTGGCATGGTAAAACATTTCTCATCCAACTGCAGGTCAATATTTGATGTGGAGTATTTTTTTTGTATCTCCATGAACACAAGTAATTGGCACTTTGGGAGAGTCCATCTTCTGAGTTATTAGGTTCTCCTTTACCAAGCTTAATTTACTGCCAGAATCAAGCAAAGCATCCACGTTCTGTCCATTAACTTGGATTGGCAGCATGAAGTCACTGCTAGCAAAAAACGATCCAGACTTTGTGCCTTTAATGCTTTTCCTGGGGCAAAATTTAGCTATGTGTCCCTTTTCTTGGCAAATATAGCACATTTTTTCACTGGTGACAGTTTTTAATGGACTTCTGGCTTCTTGACCTCTCCCTCCAGAGAAAGTTCTGAATAGTTTGGCTGGGCCAGTTGCAGACCTGCTTAGGTCTCTCTTTGCTAGGATAAAGTCCTCTGCTAAAGAAATAGCTTTGTCAGCATTTTTGGGCCGATGTTTTTTAACCCAAGCAAGAACATCAGCTGGAAGAATTTGTAAAAATTGTTCAAGTATGATCGCTTCACTAATCTGCTCAGTCGTCTTGTTGTCTGGTTTCATCCATTTCATATATAAGTCTTGCAGGCGAGTAAAGACTTCCCTTGGACCATCAGTGTAGCTGTACTTGAGTTCTCTGAACCTCTGTCTATAGGTTTCCTCACTGATGTCATATCCCCTTAGAATAGTCTCTTTAACCAAGTCATAGTTATTTGCATCATTCATGTTCATGTGGCTATATGCCAGTTGGGCTTGTCCAGTAAGATATGGCGCCAGTCTTATCACCCACTGTTCCTTAGGCCACTGACAGGTATGTGCAATTCTTTCAAATGTGGTTAAATAGGCTTCAATATCATCTTCTGGAGAAAGTTTTGTCAGGCGAGGGTCTTTCCAAGCAACAGGCGGTCTCAGGGTTTGAAACAGCTCCCTCCAGCGTTCATCCTGACGTCGCAATTCCTCGCAATTTCTCCTGGCTTCCTCCATTTGCCTTTTTTCAGCTTGGATCTGCTGCACAGTTAACCATTTCATAAGGTCAGCAATGCTCTCTGGTAAAGTCTTTTCAGAAGGCTCAGCAACACTTGGAGTTAATGGAGCAGCTGTGGCTCCTTGCACTTCTGCATCCTCCTCTAGCAGTGCTCTCTATCTGACACCTTGACTTTCCATATTCACCAGCTTCCTTGCAACAGTTCGCTTTGCAGACTTAGTTGGTGGCTTTGCATTAATACGCCAGGAACGTGTCTTGTACATAACTCCCTTGTTTCTTTAGGCTTGAGTACTTGCAGCAATACTCCAAAAATCATCCCGTTTCTGACACCATATGTGAAGCATGGGATTTTTCAAAAAACAATCGGACCTTGATTGATGAAAAGAATCCAAGGAGTTTATTTCAGGAAGTCCAGTTTTAACAAAAAAAAATAATTCTTCAGAAAATTTCCATAGTGTATACAACAAACACCTTGTACCTCAGGCTGCTGTAGTCTCACAAGCTATTCACCATGTGAACTTCACCAACACACACATACCCAGCTTTCTGGGAATTGGAATCATTTTATACCTTAGACATTTCCCATAATCCTCTGCAGTTTTCCCTATAAAACCCTGGAGTTGCTGCAGACTTGCCTCTTATAAGATCAGGGTGGACACACCCAGTGCAACTCCACTCATGCAGGTAAATATATATAAAAAAAAACACTTTATAAATCCATGTTAATGTGAACAGTTCCTTAGTGTTAGTATATGGTTCCCAGATGGTAAGACAAGAAATAGTAGGAAAATAGAGCATTAGGTGGCCAGCCTAATGAGGAAAGAAAGGAATAAGAGGCAGGAATAGAACATTCACACAGAGATATTACCAGACCTGGGGACTGCTATACCACCACTAAGGTTACAAAGAAGAAATCACATGGAAACATAACAGAAAACAGTTTACCTCTTCACATTTCTCCTTCGACATGTGGCACTGTGTGCTTAGCCATGTATCGAATCCTCCGACGTGTGATACTTTGTGCTGAGCCATGTATTTTATCCTCTTACAAGTTATACTGTGTGCTGAGCCGCATATCTCATCCTTTGACGTGCATGTCATCCTTTATACTGCATGCTGCGCTGTGTAGATATTCCATTATCAAGTGATACTGTGTTACGAGATGTATGTCTAACACTTCTGACCATGGACTGGCCCCTGACTGATAACTTCTCAGTCAAGTAAAATAGAAAACATAAGAAAAAACAAAGGTAATGAGCAGTTTGGAATAGCTAGTGTGTGATACTCCTATACCCTGCCTTGCACACTAGAAGTAGCTGTGGGCCCGACTAACTTGCCTGAGTGGGTGCAGACACAGCCAGAGAAATAACTCACCTACCAGTGAAACAGAAGCCCCTGACTAGTTTCACATTTATGAGTGGAGGGAAGACACAGAAAAGCCCCCCACAGATGTCCAGACTGGACAAACGCTGAATATGAGGAACAAAAACTATGAACAGAAAATAAATGTGAAACACAGAAATACTGACACTATGCAAAGATATAGGAAATACAGAACTTATATCACACACAAAAAAAACCTACAAAAATCCAAACCTCCAAACAGAAAACTAAGCTAGGGCTCACTGCGCCCGGAACAACTATGTTTGGATAAGGAGCTCAATACTTAACAAAAGATCCATATAGTGTGAACAGGCAGCTATGGAAGCTGAATGGGCCAAGACTCAGATGCAAATGGAATTGCAGGCTTCAGACAGACAGACCATGTCTGGGACACAGGCACTGAGGATTTAAGACCGCCAACTGACAGAGTGCAAGGCAGAGTATAAATAGCCAACAGCAGGAGTAAAGAGAAGGCCAATTGGATAACAGAACCACCTGAATAGAGTCCTAACACAGCAGAGAAACGTAACCCCTTCCGAGGCCAAGACACACTAGCAATGGTCAGCACTGCAGCTCATAGCACAATCCATGCCAGAGTGCAACCGCTGATACCGCATGCCAGTGTGAACATTCCCTTAGTGCGCATCGGACAGTTCACATGTAGAATGCCGTTCCGACACTCCACACCCAAACGTAACAGGCTGAGATAGTGAAGACCGGGTCCTAGCCGCATATTTAAGCCTACAATCTGTGATACTATGTGCTGAGCCATATATCTAATCTTGCGACGTGTAATACTGTGTGCTAAGCCATGAATCTACACGTATATAATCTTCCGACGTGTGACACTATGTGCTGAGCTGCGTATCTAATCCTTCAATATGTGATACTGTTTGCTGAGCCACGTATTCAATTCTCCGTGTGATAATGTCTGTTTAGCCGCGTATCTAATCCTCCAAGGTTTGATACTGTGTGCTGATCTGCATTTCTAATACACGATGTGTGATACTATGTGCTGAGACTGGTATCTTATCCTCAGATGTATGATACTGAGCCACATATCTCATCCTCCGATGTGTTATACTGTGTGCTGAGCTGTGTATCTAAACCTCCGACCTTTGATTCCGTGTGCTAAGCTGTGTATCGAATCCTCTGATGTGTAATACTGTGTTGAGCCACGTATCTCATCCTCCAACGTGTTATACTCTATGCAGAGCTGTGTATCTAATTATCCAATTTGTGATACTGTGTGCTGAGCTGTGTATCTAATCCTCTGAAGTGTTGTACTGTGTTCTGAGCTGTGTAACTAATCCTCCGACATGTGATACTGTGTGCTGAGCCATATATCTAACACTCTGACATTTGATAATGTGTGCTGAACCGTGTATCTAATCCATTGACGTGTAATAATGTGTGCTGAACCTTGTATCTACGCATATCTAATCCTCTGATAGTTGATACTGCGTGCTGAGTTGCATATCTTATTCTCTGACATGTGATACTGTGTGCTGAGCCATGTATCTTCCCCTCCGATGTGTGACACAGTGTGCTGATCCATGTATCTAATCCTCCAATGTGTGATACTGTGTGCTGAGCCATGTATCTAATCCTCCAACGTGTGATACTGTGTGCTGAGCCATGTATCTCATCCTCAGACATGTGATACTGTGTGCTGAGCCGCATATTTCATCCTCCGACGCGTGATACTGTGTTCTTAGCCACTTATCTAGTTCTCCAACGTGTGTATTACGGTTCTGTCTATATATATATGGAAAATAATAATTTTAACCAAGACGGAACCGCTAGACTTCAGAGCACTGCAGTGAGGTCCACAGGCCCAGGTGGGCAGCCGTCTGCCTGAATGCGCACTACCAGTTAACTGCACTGGCAGTGGTGTTTGTGCAGTTCTGGTGTGATGATTCTGGTGTGATGAATGGGACTTAGCCTCTGAGCGGCTCCAAAAGGTCCGAGCATGCTCAGTGGGCCGAAAGCTGGACTTAGATTCCAGACACCTCACTGCACGACACCGAGAGCAAGGGTTGGATTGGCCCGCAGGTGGCGCTATGTGCTGGACAGGAAGCCTGCGGGACCCGATCCTAACAGTGTGATACTGAGTGTTGAGCTGCTTATCTAATCCTCTGACGTGTGATACTGTCTGCTCTGCCATGAATCTCATCCTTAGATTAGTGATACTGTCTGCCGAGCTGTGTATCTCATTCTCCAATATGTGAAAAGGTGTGCACAGCTTTTTATCTAATCCGCTGACGCGTGATACTGTGTGGTGAGTTGTATATCTACTCATAACTAATCCTCCGATGTGTGATACTGTGTGCTGAGCAGCGTATCTCATCCTTCGACGTATGATATTATGTGCTTAGCCACATATCTCATCCTAGGACTTGTGATACTGTAAACTGAGCTGCATATCTAATCATTTTACATATAATACTTTGTGCTGAGCTATGTATCTAATTCTCCGATGTGTAATACTGTGTGCTGAGTCGTGTATTTAATCCTCCGACATGTGATACTGTGTGTTGAGCAGTGAATCTAATCTGCTGACGTGTGATACTGTATGCTGAGATGTGTATCTAATCCTCCAACATGTGATATTGTCTGTTGAGCCACGTATCTAATCCTCCAATGTGTTATACTGTGTGTTGAGCTGTGTATCTACATGTACAGTCCTATGAAAAAGTTTGGGCACCCCTATTAATCTTAATCATTTTTAGTTCTAAATATTTTGGTGTTTGCAGCAGCCATTTCAGTTTGATATATCTAATAACTGATGGACACAGTAATATTTCAGGATTGAAATGAGGTTTATTGTACTAACAGAAAATGCGCAATATGCATTAAACCAAAATTTGACCGGTGCAAAAATATGGGCACCTCAACAGAAAAGTGACATTAATATTTAGTAGATCCTCCTTTTGCAAAGATAACAGCCTCTAGTCGCTTCCTGTAGCTTTTAATCAGTTCCTGGATCCTGGATGAAGGTATTTTGGACCATTTCTTTCTACAAAACAATTCAAGTTCAGTTCAGTTTCATGGTCACCGAACATGGACAGCCCGCTCTCAAATGATCTGAAAACAAAGATTGTTCAACATAGTTGTTCAGGGGAAGGATACAAAACGTTGTCTCAGAGATTTAACCTGTCAGTTTCCACTGTGAGGAACATAGTAAGGAAATGGAAGACCACAGGGACAGTTCTTGTTAAGCCCAGAAGTGGCAGGCCAAGAAAAATATCAGAAAGGCAGAGAAGAAGAATGGTGAGAACAGTCAAGGACAATCCACAGACACCTCCAAAGAGCTGCAGCATCATCTTGCTGCAGATGGTGTCACTGTGCATCGGTCAACAATACAGCGCACTTTGCACAAGGAGAAGCTGTATGGGAGAGTGATGAGAAAGAAGCCGTTTCTGCACGTACGCCACAAATAGAGTTGCTTGAGGTATGAAAAAGCACATTTGGACAAGGCAGCTTCATTTTGGAAACAAAAATTGAGTTGTTTGGTTATAAAAAAAGGCGTTATGCATGGCGTCCAAAAAGAAACAGCATTCCAAGAAAAACACATGCTACCCACTGTAAAATTTGGTGGAGGTTCCATCATGCTTTGGGGCTGTGTGGCCAATGCCGGCATCGGGAATCTTGTTAAAGTTGAGGGTCGCATGGATTCCACTCAGTATCAGCAGATTCTTGAGAATAATGTTCAAGAATCAGTGACGAAGTTGAAGTTACGCCGGGGATGGATATTTCAGCAAGACAATGATCCAAAACACCGCTCCAAATCCTCAGGCATTCATGCAGAGGAACAATTACAATGTTCTGGAATGGCCATCCCAGTCCCCAGACCTGAATATCATTGAACATCTGTGGGATGATTTGAAGCGGGCTGTCCATGCTCGGCGACCATCTAACTTAACTGAACTTGAATTGTTTGTCCAAAATACCTTTATCCAGGATCCAGGAACTGATTAAAAGCTACAGGAAGCGACTAGAGGCTGTTATCTTTGCAAAAGGAGGATCTACTAAATATTAATGTCACTTTTCTGTTGAGGTGCCCATACTTTTGCACCGGTCAAATTTTGGTTTAATGCATATTGTACATTTTCTGTTAGTACAATAAACCTCATTTCAATCCTGAAATATTACTGTGTCCATCAGTTATTAGATATATCAAACTGAAATGGCTGCTGCAAACACCAAAATATTTAGAACTAAAAATGATTAAGATTAATAGGGGTGCCCAAACTTTTTCATAGGACTGTATCTAATCCTCCATGTTATACTGTATGATGAGCTGTGTATCTAATCCTTTGAAGTGTGATACTGTGTGCTAAGCTGTGTATCTAAATCCTCTAACATGTGGTACAGTGTGCTGAGTTGTGTATCTAATCCTAAAACGTGTGATTATGTGTGCTGAGCCATGTATCTAATCCTCCAATGTGTGATACTGTGTGCTGAGATGTGTATCTTACCCTCTGATGTGTGATACTGTTTGTTGAGCCGCATATCTCATCCTCTGATGTGTGACACTGTGTGCTATACCGTGTATTTAGTCTGCCGTCATATGATACTGTGTGCTGAGCCATGTATCTACGTGTATCTAACCCTCCAATGAATGATTCTTTGTGTTGAGCCATATATCTTATACTGACATGTGATATTGTGTGCTGATCTGTGTATCTAATCCTCTGAGGAGAGATACTGTGTGCTTAACCACGTATCTTATCTTTAGACATATGATACTTTGTGCTGAGCTGCCTTTCTCCTTCTCCAACATTTGACACTGTGTGCTGAGCTGTGTATCTAATCCTCTGCAGTGTGATACTGTGTTCTGAGCTGTGTATCTAATCATCCAACATGTGATACTGTGTGCTGAGCTGCATATCTAATCCTACAACTTGTGGTACTGTGTGCTGAGCTGCATATCTAATCCTCTGATGTGTGATACTTTGTGCTGAGCCCAGAATCTCATCTTCCGATGTGTGATACTGTGTGCTGAGCCACATATCTAATCCTCTTATGTGTGATCCTGTGTGCTGAGCTGCATATCATATCCTCCGATGTTTGATTCTGTGTGATGAGCCACGTATCTAATTCACCATTGTGTGATACTGTGTGTTGAGATACGTATAAAATCCTCTAACGTGTGATCCTGTATGCTGAGCCATGTATATAATCCTACAACATCTGATACTGTGTGCTGAACTGCGTATCTAATTCTCCAACATGTGATACTGTGTGCTGAGCTGCATATCTAATCCTCTAACGTGTGATCCTGTGTGCTGATCCACATATCTTCTCCTCAGATATATCTAATGCGCTGATGTGTGATAGTTGTGAAAAGCCACATATCTAATCCTCCAATGTTTGATACTGTGTGATGAGCCACATATATAATCCTCTTACATGTGATACTGTGTGCTGAGTTATGTATCTCATCCTTTGATGTGAAATACTGTGTGCTAAGCAGCGTATCCTATCCTCTGATGTGTGATACTCTGTGCTCAGTCGTGTACCTTCATTCCAACGTGTGACACTGTATGCTGAGCTATGTATTTAATCCTCCGACGTGTTATACTGTGTGCTGAGCCATGTACCTAATCCTCCGATGTGTGATACTGTGTGATGAACTGTGTATCTAACCCTCCAATGTGTGATACTGTGTGATGAACTGTGTATCTAACCCTCTAACTTGTAATATTGTGTGCTGAGCGGTGTATCTACGCATATCTAATCCTCTGATGTGTGATGCTGACTTACTTGCGCTGGTCTGTGTTGCTCTCCTCCTTGAGTGCAGAAATGTTCTCTGCTTGCTGCAGCACTTCTGTACCTGGCTGGGCTGTTCTGCTTGGCTTTGGTCACTACATGACACCACCCTGGAGCTCTATTAGCAGACACTGCTTCTGCTCTCCAACACTGCAGTCTTCTTCCTTTGGAAGCCCTGTCTGACCTAGACTTTCTGTGTCCCCAGCTTCTTCTTCCCCAGGTAACTCTCTTGTCTCTAGCTGGGAACCGGCTCCCTCTGCAACTCAACAAAACATTGAAGGATCCCTTATTGGCCATTGTTTTTCTCCAAGCTCCATAGGTTCTTGTCATGTTAAGGAATCAGCAATGCTCTGGCATTCCGATAACCATAAAGCAAATGTCAGCCAAGCATAATCTTTGTTCAGTTGGCATCACCACCGCAGTCTCAGAAGTAATTCATTTTTATTTTCATTATCATGCTCAGGTCTGCACGGCACCTTTGTTTTGATGCGACCAGGGCTTACAATGGATAGAATTATCACTGTGACGGATCGTCCCACAATTTCACGTCACTCTCTTACACATTGCCTTTTATTCTACAGCTGTATTTATGCCTCTCTACAATTTATGAGGTTCAGTAGTGTTGTAGCTACTTATTGTCTATTGCTCACGGACTCAATCGAAGATTGTGAAAAAACTAAAACTTTATTCGCAAATTTTATTAAAAAATCTGTATTGTATAGGAATACGTATACTGCAGTGTACTAGTGAGGCTGATAGGACTTAGTGTACAGGGTAACTGAATGGGATTATTCCTGAACTTCTTTAGAGATTTTTGCCATTTGTAAAATAATTAAAAAAAATACTTAAAATATTGAGGAAAACAACATTTTATAGAACATTAGCTGCCAGTCTGGATTTATCTGGGTGACGTTACTCTGCACCTGGTGCTGTAAGCTGATGATAGATGGATTATATAAAGTGCAGGCACTCGCTGTATTATCACCCCGGGATGTTGGAGTGCTGAAGATCTGCAGAGCTGTCACTGACAACATGGAGTGAAGAATCCGCTGCCCATGGAGCGCTCCCTGGTGGACATCACAACTTATGTCTTTACACTCATATTCTGGACCATTATCCTGTTTTCATCATCTTGTACAAAAGCAACTGAAGATTTTTCCTCCTCATCCTCACAATGTCGCCTTACAGCTCCTAGAATGAGCTATGAATATTATAAGACAGGAGACGTCATTATCGGGGGGCTCTTCTCTGTTATGTGGATAAATCAGAGAAAACCGACCTTTAAAACATATGAAGAAAGACTGGGAATCAATCGGTAAGTCTTTCCATGACGTCCTCCTAGAGCTTTACTTGTCTCTTGTCACTGATATGTGCACTGGCTGCCTTATACTATGTAGTGGAGCTGCAGAAGGGATTTCACATTAGTGAGAACTGTTGTCCCAGACACTGGGGTTTATATCTTCAGGGTTTATATGGAGTCTATAAGGAGCCTTGTTAGGTGGCAGATAATGCCGTATGTGTAACCATATAAAGTGACTGCACGGAGATCAGGTCGCCTTCCAAACATGATGCTCTACTGGTTTATGTAGAAGGGAGTGTTACGTGTCTGTACCATGCGTCACAAGCTCCAGATTGACTATTCAGTATGTAACTTACAGATCTTTATTACAAAATGTTCCACGTGTGTTAAATGTCACTAATAGAGATGAGGAGAGTCACCAAGTCCATGAGTAGCCGGAGGAGAGTGTTTAGGAGGAGCGCTGTGCAGTTAAAGCGCATGGACCCCATTATAGTCTATGGGATCCGTGCGCTTTAACTGCACAGCACTTGCAGTTGTGCTGATAAAAAGTAAGCTCCCTCGTAACCTCAAGCTGCCAGCTCTCCTGACTAGCAAGGAGGAGCTATTTGCCGAATGTTATACACTGTATAGCATTTGGCCAATCAACGTTGGCTCTGAATTGTATATTTACTGCGAATAGCAGCAGTAGTATTCGTTCGAGTACGAATATTTCGAATACCATAGTACTTGATCGAATACCTACTTGCTTATCTCTAGTCGCTAACAGTAACACCCTGCCATAAACCTGGAACCTGGAGCCATGGCCAACCTCAGCCACATGCAAACCATGTAGGCTCACAGGGTGTTAGACTGTAAGGGAAGCGACTCCAAGATCTTTCCCCATCTTGTAATCCAATTGTGTCAGTTTCCTTAAGATGCAGACTATAATTGAGGGGTTGGTGTTCCTGTCTTGCGTCACCATCTGGTGCCCTCTTTGTGGTGCAGGTAACACTGTCATGTAAGTCTTGTTGCTCCTCAGGATTTGGCCACAAGTGTCTGGATGTTTACACTGGTGTATCAGGAGGTGAGTATTGTACAGCGAGGAGGTAGGGGCCACAGTATGAAGGCATTTAGGCTTAAAGAACTGCAGAGTTTCCCTTTTTAGCTCCATCACATAAAAGTAAGATAATACAATTATCAATATATTACTTGTCGCCAAACTGGTAAAAACGTCAAGTCAGTACACAAAACACAAGCCCCTATACAGGTAGGTCAATAGAAAATGATAACAATTATTATTGTAGGAGTTAGATAATGAAAAAATGTGTTATTTTTATGTGGAGTAAAAGCAAAGGGGTCCCTAAAATCTGTGCCTGTTTGTTTTTAACCCTATATACAGGTATATTTCATAATTAAAGGGACAGTGTCTCACGACAAAGTTGAACACTGAATAATCTATATCTTTTATCATATAGTCACTTTCATATAATTTTGCTTTCCAACCCAATCTCACAGACCTCTCCTAAGGAGCTACGCTGCATTACTCGCCTTCCTCTATGCTGTCGCCGAGATTAATAACAATCCAGATATTCTCCCCAATATCACTCTGGGCTATCATGCATTTGATGCTTATGAAGATGAAATAAAATCCATAAAAAGCGTCCTACATATTCTGTCTGGTGCATATAAGAATGTCCCGAACTATTCCTGCCTGGAACATGGAGAAGTGGCTGGTTTTGTAGGATATCACTTTGAGATGGAACAAATTCTGCAACTGTACGGCTACACCAAGGTGAGTCTGACTTGTAGCTGATAGATGGTGGTGACGTCCCATGGGGGGATAGGATAGTACGGAGATGAATATACTAGAGGTAGATTTAAGAAACCTGAGTTTGAAATTGACTTTAAAAGAAAAGCTAATGTGTAAGCCGTGTACCGAGGTGGGCTCCCCAGGATACAGCGAAGTCACCAACAAAGGAAGTGAGTCCAATTCAATTTAACTAAAATAGGACTTTACTTAGTTTAGATAACCTCTTTTTCCGCAAAAGAACACTCCCAGGTATTACATTTACACAGCCTAGAGACTGGGACCCTGGTGTTATACAGCACGGTGCCCACTAGTGTGGCCTTCAATATACTCCAAGCTTTTACCTACCTGCAGGCTGCCCCTATGCAGCTGCCTGTTACCTGTTATTACCCTATTACACAGGAACAATTCAGTGTGTGTGACACAGGCATCCGGCGGTGTAACACCAGGGTTTACAATCTTATCACAAAACTACTATACCCCCCCTCCAAACCAAGTACAACCAAGCAAGTATAATAGTTGGATAGCTTGCAAGCCAAACAGTGTAAAGTTAAACTAAATGTTGCTCCCAGACTTCCTTACAAGTCCCTCTCTGAGAGATATAACTGTAGAAATCCTCTGTGACTTAGTCCTTTTACCAGACAGGTAGATAGTTCACCAGTATTGCAGCCTGGGGTGATGTTTATACCTAACTAACTAACTACAGGCTTTTTACTCAGTCCCCAGCAATTTGGCGCCAAACTTGCAGTGTGGTGCGTGCACGCTTACTTCTGTTGGGTACCTTTTAGTCTCTGTTAGCATCAGGGTGAAGAGGAGCTCCTCGGACAGCATGCGGTCTCACTGACAGTCTCACTTCTCAGCCAAGTCTCTGACAGTAATCTTCTCCTTAGGATGGTGTCTGAACAAACTCTGAAAGTCTCGAATTCTCAGCTATACTTGCTGTGGCTTTTCCCTCCAAGGACCCTCTCCGCACAAAGATGTCTCCACAGATCTCTCCTCTACTTCAGATCCAAGCACACACTGTCTCAAAATGGCTCCTGCACACACTCTCCCTTGCACCTGAGCCCACCTCCTCCAAACAGGGTCTCCACATCAGTCCTCCAGGGGCATACAGCCTTTTTCCTTTTACTTGTGATCTTACAACAGCGACCTCTTGTGGTCAAACAACAAAATGTCAAATTATGAAAACACCAACTCAATTACAGAAACAGGCACATTCACTACACAGGGGCTGTTTCACTCTCTTACACATGGGCAGGGGTGACGAAATAAGGGCTATGGAGAAAACAGGACCAATCCAGTCAGCGGAAAATTGGAGAAAGCCATTGGCTGACGAAAACATGTGACCTCGGATTTCTAAGAATAGTGGCTGCCATCTTTGTCTCATTTGCGGCTTGGAGAGATAGGGACAGAGATCTGCTGGGGGCTATGGAGGGATTAGCTTCTGCTAGGCAGGAAATCTGAAGAACAACAACAGCTCTTTTCATAGTTATACTGCAGGGAGAGGAATCAATATATGCTCAATCCAGCTATCCACGGTGTGTACCCCCAAAACCTAACTGGGATACACGGCAATTAAGTCAGGCTATATACGCTCAATCCAGCTATCCACGGTGCGTACCCCCAAAACGTAACTGGGATACACAGCAATTAAGTCAGGCTATATACGCTCAATCCAGCTATCCACGGTGTGTACCCCCAAAACCTAACTGGGATACACGGCAATTAAGTCAGGCTATATACGCTCAATCCAGCTATCCACGGTGCGTACCCCCAAAACGTAACTGGGATACACAGCAATTAAGTCAGGCTATATACACTCAATCCAGCTATCCACGGTGTGTACCCCCAAAACCTAACTGGGATACACGGCAATTAAGTCAGGCTATATACGCTCAATCCAGCTATCCACGGTGCGTACCCCCAAAACGTAACTGGGATACACAGCAATTAAGTCAGGCTATATACACTCAATCCAGCTATCCACGGTGTGTACCCCCAAAACCTAACTGGGATACACGGCAATTAAGTCAGGCTATATACGCTCAATCCAGCTATCCATGGTGTGTACCCCCAAAACCTAAGTGGGATACACAGCAATTAAGTCAGGCTATATACGCTCAATCCAGCTATCCACGGTGTGTACCCCCAAAACGTAACTGGGATACACGGCAATTAAGTCAGGCTATATACACTCAATCCAGCTATCCACGGTGTGTACCCCCAAAACGTAACTGGGATACACGGCAATTAAGTCAGGCTATATACACTCAATCCAGCTATCCACGGTGTGTACCCCCAAAACGTAACTGGGATACACGGCAATTAAGTCAGGCTATATACGCTCAATCCAGCTATCCACGGTGTGTACCCCCAAAACCTAAGTGGGATACACAGCAATTAAGTCAGGCTATATACGCTCAATCCAGCTATCCACGGTGTGTACCCCCAAAACCTAAGTGGGATACACAGCAATTAAGTCAGGCTATATACGCTCAATCCAGCTATCCACGGTGTGTACCCCCAAAACCTAACTGGGATACACAGCAATTAAGTCAGGCTATATACGCTCAATCCAGCTATCCACGGTGTGTACCCCAAAACCTAAGTGGGATACACAGCAATTAAGTCAGGCTATATACGCTCAATCCAGCTTTGCACGGTGTGTACCCCAAAACCTAAGTGGGATACACAGCAATTAAGTCAGGCTATATACGCTCAATCCAGCTTTGCACGGTGTGTACCCCCAAAACCTAAGTGGGATACACAGCAATTCAGTCAGGCTATATACGCTCAATCCAGCTATCCACGGTGTGTACCCCAAAACCTAAGTGGGATACATAGCAATTAAGTCAGGCTATATACGCTCAATCCAGCTATCCACGGTGTGTACCCCCAAAACCTAACTGGGATACACTGCAATTAAGTCAGGCTATATACGCTCAATCCAGCTTTGCACGGTGCGTACCCTCAAAACCTAACTGGGATACACATCACTTGTCAGGCTATATACGCTCAATCCAGTTTTCCACACTGTGTACCCTCAAACGCCAAAGTGGGATACATAGCAATTAAGTCAGGCTATATACGCTCAATCCAGCTTTGCACGGTGTGTACCCCCAAACACCTAAGTGGTATACAGAAAATCTGTGTATAGTATATATACACTGAATCCAGCTTTCCTGGTTGTGTAAAACACGTGGCTATCTTGGTCATGCTCCCGACGTCACAATCAGTCCAAGTACAGTTCCACCACTCTCCACGTTCGCTATATAGTGTACAGTGCAAAGGGTCAAAACTGTGGATCCCTTATCTTTGCAATTTTTTGTCCATTACTTAACATAAGGTATAAACTCAAGCACTTTATTGCTGGCTTATATTGCTATCGGACCCTGGCCTGATGTGTCAGAATTATACAGGTGCACTGCTCTAAACCGGCTTACAAAATTAACTGATCCTACAAGTCATTCTATGTAACACAACCTTCCATAATAATGCCAGGCACGGAGCACGTCCTACAATAAACTAAATGAAATCCCTTTACACATACATACTGTACATTTGACAGCTCTCAAGGCTAACTGCGGGGTGTACTTGCACCCACTCGCCAAACTCACCCAAACCTCAGCTGGGGGAAGCCTCCACTCACCCCAAGGGCCACAGGTCCAACTTCTACACCCAATACGTGTAAGGCGCAGAGGGATTGGAGCAGACAGAGCTGTGGTTGGCCAGGTATTCAAGCAACCTGTGCCTATACTTTTCCCTCCTGATGACACTAGGCCCCTCAGTGGTGGTAGTTTGGACGGGGGGGGGGGGGGGGGGGGGCATTAACGTGTCCCGAACCTTGGAGAGTGTTCCCCTGGTAGTTTTGGACCGGATGGCAGTTGTTAGCCTCATGGAGGAGATCTCCTCTCTTTCCATCATATTCTGCACCAGTTGCTTGTGGTAGGGGAGATTTTTTCCTCTCCCCTACCAGAAAAAAGGACGAGAGTTTTTACTTATACCAGGGGTCAAGGCTTGCAAAAATCCAGTATTGTTTGCTCTCCTAGATGTGAACTGTGCCTTTGTCTCTTGAAAAGCAACCCAACATGAAGTCAGCCATGTGTGCCAGTGTGTTACTTGGCATGACTTTGCTGCCCCCAACTGTAAGGGTCACTCTCCATTTCCTCCATTTTCCAATCCCCTTCACACCATCCGTGCTGAAGCAATGGGATGCATTGAACTTCACCTTCAAGCCTCGTGTGGGACAGTGACATGAAATGCCACTCCATGCTCCTCATCTTCCTCCGCCAGCCAACGTAGACCGTGTGTAGACCATGTGTAGACCGTGTGTAGACCGTGTTTGAGTCTGGCAAGCTCCAGATCTGCTACCAGGTTCCGGCCATTATCACATACGCCAACATGCCTGGGCCCAGGTGCAGCGGGGAAAATCACATTGCCGTCGCATTGAGGATGGCATCCCAAACCTTGGGGGAAGTGTTTTTTCTGTCGTCCAAGCTGATGAGCTTCAGCACGACCTGCTGACGTCTCCACACCCCAGTGCTGAAGCACTTACAGATCGCAGGTGTGGTCAAGTTGGGAGAGGAGATAGGCCACCCCAGTTTGCACCCCGGGCCCATCCTCAACTACATTCACCCGGCCTGTCTTTACAGAGAAGCATTGTCCCTGACCGCAGGCGCTTGTCCATGCGTCAGTGGTCAAGTGGACCTTGCAGCAAAGCGTGGAACTCAGGGCCCAACTAATGTTAGGGGACACGTGCTGGTGCAAGGCGGGGACGACACACCAACAGAGATAGTGACGGCTAGGGGCATCATAGCGAGGTGCCGCAGCTGCCATCAGGTCACAGAAGGCCTGAGTCTACACTAGCAGGAACGCCAACATCTCCAGGGCCAGCAGTTTTGAGATGTGGCCGTTGAAGGCTTGTGCATGTGGGGGGGTTGCACTGTACTTCTGCCTGCAATGAAATGCCTGTGAGATGGGGAGTTGCTGGGAAGATGATGGTGCAGGCGAGAGGAGCAGAGGCAGGAAAAGGGGCAGACGAGGATGTCCAGGCAGGTGGTCTGGACTGCATCCCCAGGACTGGAAACTGTGGAAGAGTCAGGGTTGGCAATACCGGCCGACAATTGTCCTGCGTTTGCTATCTCCCACTGAGGCCAGGGCTTGCCTTCCAAATGATGGCGCATAACAGAGGTGGTAAGGTTGCTCTTTTCAGAGCCCCTACTCCGTTTAGACTTGCAAAGTGTGCAAACCGCACTAAATTTGTCCTCCGCGTATACATTGAAAAATCTCCACACCATTGAGGAACGTGGCCTTGATGGGGGAGTTTCTCTCAGGTGGCTAGAAGAGGGAACATCTTGGGCCTTGCTGCCTCTGGCCTGGCTTCTGTGAAGCAGTTGTCCTGTGCCTCTGGACATGCCTCTGCCTCTAGCCACCTTTTTTGCTGCTGTGCTTGCCTCCACATCTACACTGCTTTCCCCCCTAGACATCACCCCTGTCCATGCCTCTTCCTCTAGCCACCTTTTTTCCTGCTTAGCTTGCCTCCACATCTACACTGCTTTCCCCACTAGACATCACCCCTGTCCATTTAGGGTCGTGGCCTCGTCGTTCACCAAATCCTCTTCCAGTTGCTCACTCTCCTCTTACTGCAAACCGCACATGGCAACAGCATGCCCTGATGGAAACTGTGTCTCATCATCATCACTGAGGACGAAAAATGCTGGTTGCGGGTCCACAAGCACAAAATTGCCAGGTGATGACAGATGCTCCAGTGTTTGGGCATCAGTACACACAAAGTTGTCTGGTAGCTCCTGGGATTCGGGAAGTGGTTCAACAGAGGGAGAGACAGTAAAAGGAACTGAAAAGAGATCCTGGGAGGGGGCAAGGGTAGGATCACTCTGCTGGGAAGATTGGGCATGATGGGAGGAAGGAGGGCAGACCTTTGGGTATGAACACGACTGCAGGTAGTGGCTGACCGGCTGCTGGAAGCATTATCTGCTAGCCATTGTAACACCTGTTCCTGGTGCTCGGGCCTGGTCTGCGTTGTACCCTGCACCCGGCTTAACGTAGCTGTCAAATCAGGAATTGTGATGAGCGCATGCTAATGTTTCTTTCGGTTTAAAGTTATGTTTCTGTCCATATTAATGTAGAGGAAAAAAGGGTTCCAATTATTTATCCACTTTCATAGAGGTTCTAGTGTCCAGTGGAAAGGATGGACTAGGATTTCACATAAGTCTGCCATCCATGGGCATTCATAGTGCAGAAACTGAGCTGACTTTGCTGAACCCTTGGGTCTTGGAGATGGTACTCCATCAAAGGTCTCTGCTGCTCACACACCCTGCTCAACATATCGTATCTAGGGTTTCAGCGTGTGGTGACCTCGCACAACAGCCGGTGCTTCAGGCAGATGTAGGCGTTGCTGGAGTGTATTGAGGCTAGCAGCAGCTACTGTAGACTTGCCAAAGTGGGTGCACAAGTGCCATACTTTCACCAGTAGCTCAAGAACATTGGGGTCCGTTTTTAAAGACTGTTGCAAATAAGTTGAAAACGTGGGCCAGGCATAGACCGTGTTGGAGGCTGGCAAGCTCCAGAGCAGCTACCAGGTTCCATCCATTATCACACACGAAAAAATGCCTGGGCCCAGGTGCAACGGCGAAATCCACATTGCCGTCTCATCCACGATGGTATCCCTGATCTTGGAGGCAGTGTGCTGTCTGTCCCCCAAGCTGTTGAGCTTCAGCACGGCCTGCTGATGTCTTCCCACGCCAGTGTTGCAGCGTTTCCAGCTCATAGCTGGGGTCGATATAACGGCGGTGGCGGAGGAGGAGGAGGAGGGTGGTGTTTCAGCACTCCTGCCATGAATATTGGGGCGGGGAGAGAAGGCAGGCCGCCACAGTTTGCGACCCGGTCCCAGCCTCAACTACATTCAGCCAGTGTGCCATGATTGAGATGTAGCGTTCCTGGCCGCATGCACTTGTCCACGCGTTGGTGGTCAGGAGGAACTTTGTGCACAGAACTTAGGGCCCGCCTGATGTTACGGGACACATACTGGTGCAAGGCTCAACTCACCCCAAGGGCCAAAAACACTGCTGGTGCAAGGCTCAACTAACCCCAAGGGCCTAACAATCTGCTGGTGCAATGCTCAACTCAATTAAAGGTGCAATGTTTAGATGGCTTCTTTCCAAACTTTCGGTAAGATGTGATGGCTGTTTCCAGCCCTGATTATCCTGGTTGATCGTCTTCAGTAATGAGGCCAGCTCAGCATGAGGATCTTGTATGTTAGGTTGTCCATGCCCACTAATGTGCATGAAGACTCGATCACAGTAAATGTCCTTATTTTCACCAATTCAATCTGAATGACCTGCTCTGAGAGATGGCCTAGGCACTGCTGCAATGGCAATCACTGGGGTCTCCTGTTCTGGTTCCAAAGATTCTTGTGTCTTACTTGAAGAAGAGATCATCTTAGTCTGACTGCTGGTTGCTTGTGCTGCAGCATGTGGAGTTGGGTCTGTCAGCCTTGTGATGAACTCCTCATTCTGGATCACACTACTTTCAACAGTCTCGAAAATCTTTTGACTCTTTGAATTTTGTTCAGTTCCAAAGGACTCTGTGTTTAGATTTGGCTCAGTCGCAGCTCCAGGACGTGCCTTTGAAGGCAAGGTTTCCTTTAGTGGCTCCATCTCAGCAGGATGATGATGGTGAAACTTGGTTAAATCTGGTGTCGGAAGGGAAAGTGGTTTCTGATCTACATGTAAAGTACTGGAGCATGTTGTTTGGACTATTAACACCTGATCAGAACCCTGTATAGGTCATGTAGAGTCCCATATTAGAGGACCATTACCGCTAGTAGTGGTTGCAGCCAATTCTCCACCTTTGCGGCCCTCTAAATAAAAGTTACCCCCAGGACTTGATGCCAAAATGTTATCAATTTCACAATCCAAATCAAGGTTAAAGGGGCTCTATCAGCAAAATCCTGCTGCTAGAGCCCCACGTATGCGTGAATAGCCTTTAAAAAGACTATTCAGGCTCCGTAAATGTTATATTAAACTACCCCCCAGTTTTAAAATAAAACCCTAAAAAAGAATATGATCTACTTTGGGTGGGCATTCAGGGTGCGTCGTCTTCTTCATCCCCGCCTCTTCTTCCTCTGACGTCCTCCGGTCCCGTCCTCTTCCGGCGCTCACGAACTGACATTGATATAAAAGAATGGCCTGGGCGCCTGCGCAGTAGCATGCGGCTTCTACTACGGCTACTGCGCAAGCGCCCAGGCCATTTTTTTTTTAAATCAACGTCAGTTCGCGAGCACCGGAGGAGGACGGGACCCAAGGACATCGGAGGAAGAAGAGACGTGGATGAACAAGACGGCGCACCCTGAATGCCCGCCCAGCATGCACGATGTGTAAGTAGAGCACATTCTTTTTTAGGGTTTTATTTTAAAACTGGGGGGGGGGTAGTTTAATATAACTTTAGTGGTGCCTGAATAGTCTTTTTAAAGGCGATTCACACATATGTGGGGCTTTGCAGCATGATTTTGCTGATAGAGCCCCTTTAATGTCTGGGTCCTCAGTCCAATCCACTGCATCAATCCAACACAATGAGAGTGATGGTTCTGGAACCACCGTTTTAGGGGCAAAGAGTTTTAAAGGGGCTAACACTCTGCTGGTGCAAGGCTCTACTCACTCCAAGGGCCTAACACTCTGCTGGTGCAAGGCTCTACTCACTCCAAGGGCCTAACACTCTGCTAGTAGCTCAACTTAAGGGACTGTAACTTAATTTGGAAGGGCTCATGTTAAGGGCTAGAAAAGTGAATTTTTGAAGGTCTTACCACATCACACACACACACACACACACACACACATACACACATACACACATACACACACACACACACACACACATACACACACACACACACACATACACACACGCATACACACACACACACACACACACACATACACACACACACACACACACACACACACATACACACACACACACACACACATACACACACACACACACACACACACACACACATACACACACACACACACACACATACACACACACACACATACACACATACACACACACACACACACACACACATACACACACACACACATACACACACACACACACACACATACACACACACACACATACACACATACACACACACACACACACATACACACATACACACACACACACACACACACACACATACACACACACACACATACACACATACACACACACACACATACACACATACACACACACACACACACACACACACACATACACACATACACACACACACACACACACACACACACATACACACACACATACACACAATGACAGTTCAGGGGTTCCATCTGCGGTTGTCATGGGCAACGTGATTTAAAGCGGTGCTTGGTAATGTTTCTTTAGCTTAAAATTTAGGTTTCTGTCCATACAATTGGGTAGGAAAGAAGGTTTCCAGGTATTTTCCCACTTTGATAGAGGTTTTTTTGAGTGTGTATAGTGTGTAGTTGTTAGGCTGTGATAGTGGGGTAATAGAGGGGCTTTGGTGTGTTAGATGCCCCCAGACATGCGCCCCCTGCTGTCCCAGTTACATTGCAGAGGTGTTGCCATCATTTGCTGGGGTGTCATAGTGGACTTGGTGACTCTCCTGATTCGAATTGTGGGTTCCCCTGAAACAAACTTTTTTTTCCCATAGACTATAATGGGGTTCGATATTCGTTCGAATAGTCCAATATTGAGGGTCTACTCGAAACGAATATCGAATATCAAATATTTTACTGTTCACTCATCTCTAGTTAAGATACTACATAGCATGTATAAGTGTGTGTATGTGACAGGTGAATTGTAACCTTTGAAGAGTCTTGCTAGAATGTAGCGATATTGTACTGAATGAAGGGGGTAGCTAAAGACTCATGACCCCTGGTGCGAAAGCTCAGTTTAGGCCTCCCCACCCCCACTTACGACTTCAATCCTGGCCCCTGGCCCTCTGTGTAAAGCCAGGACTACATGGTGACTTTATCTGCAACTCCTCTAATGTAAGTTAATGCAGTCACATTGCAACCTGGGAGATGTTGAGGCATCCATTAGGATTAGACATAAGCAGATTTTCATCTATATAGAATAGAATACAAGAGGAACTGCAATAATAAGTGAAGATTCGGTGGAGTAGGAATTCTCGACTGTACATTTATGTATTCAAGACCAATGTAGTCAATGAAAGTGAAATAAAGACAGTCCATATTGGGATGTAGCAGATCTAGGGGAGCCATAGCTTTCCGGATTTAGCATTGGACTCTAGATGGATACCGGGGACTTATTCAATGATACGGAAGTTACCTAGTCAGGATTTAAGGTCTTGAAAGGGAAATGAGTGTCTTTGTCGCTAAGAATGCGCTATTGACTACTCGGCTGCCATTAATACAAAAGTGAGGAGGGTAAATTGAATATAAATCAGAGAAGGAAACTTAAAAAGCTGTATGGCCACTTATGGATCTTTATGAATGATTAAGCCAAATAGAAGGCCAAACACCTGCCCCAGAACCTGGTTATCTGAGGGCAAGAGCACCATGTTACTACAGTATGTTATAGGCTTGAGGGGTAAAGGTCACATTTTACAAGGATGTTTTCTGACTTCTTCAGATAAACTATGGAATTAAAGATAAACTGTTCAATAAGAAGGATTTGGAGCAGCCATTCTTCACTATGGCCCAGGATGTTCATAACCACCATCTGGCTATTATCTTCTGCTTGAAACACTTTGAATGGAACTGGATTGGGATAATAACAACCCGGGATGACAATACGGAGGCCGAAGTGCTGGAGCTCAGCAGAGAGATGTCCAGACATGGAATCTGCATTGAGTATATTGTTAGAATAAACACTTTGGAGGAAAGTGATAAACAACGTCAGGTCATTGAGAAATACAGAGCCCAGGTCATTGTAATATACGGCTCTTTCTCTGTGTTATTCAAGTTTTTAGTATCTTATGAGTTTATAGAAGACAAAACCCTGATCCTGGACGACTCCTGGTTTGCACATCCATTCTTAGGCTTTCAGTACATGAAGTTAGTAAACTGTAGTTTGAGTTTTTCACCAGCATTACCCCCATTACCCGATCTCTGGAAATTTATTCATTCTCTGAGGCCGAAGGATCACCCCGAGGATGAATTGTTGAGAGAAATTTTCTACTTTTATTGTGTCAGCTCAAATGAAAGGTATAATTTCATACGACACCAAGAGAAAATGATACTGAAATATTGTTCCGATGAATACTTTGTGACCGAATCTATATATCCACAGGACGCAGTTGTATCTAATGTGTACGCAGCTGTGACTTTAATGGCTATTGCTATTCATGACATGATTCTGTTTCAGAAAAGATTTTATAATGGACGCCCGATGTCAAGATTTAAAGAAAAGGTAAAGAAATAATAATAATGTCAGGAAGTGTCCGCTATCAACCTTCCATAGAATTCTTATTATATATTTGACCCTTCATGCAAGTTAACCCCAAGTATACAAAAAAAGATCCAGACTCCTTTATTATATGGATATCCAATCCCCAATCGGTGCCTGAAGATATCGGAAAATACCATGGGTCAATGATGATATAGAACTTCCAAATGTTTTGGATATCAACAAACTTTATTTCCTTAAAAAATGTTCCCATAGCCATAATATAAAAAAAAATTTCACGTGGTATTTGATGTCAATAATCGGATGTTTCGGTCTCCAAAGTCCTTCACCTGCGTGACATCTAAAAGTTCAGAAATATCAATTAAAAACATAAGAAAGATCCTTATAAAACTAAGGTAGAAGTTAATGAATGTAGCGCTTATCACAACATCTGTGTGGAGGTCGTTATTATGTTCAGGCCATTTCATCAATATTAATCCAAATTCAGCAGTAACTCAGAGATTATATTGTCATATTAGAAGGTATAAAGTCCATTAATATGTTCAGGCCATTACAACAGTGCTCATCCCAATTCAGCAACAGTAGTGAAGCATCGCACCTTTTTGTTAAACCGCCCCACCACGCCCCTAAGATTATAGCAGACATATCCAGGGTCAGTAAAGATGACCTAAACAAAAAGGACGAACATGGGAAGTGAGATGGCACATATTCATTAATAAAGAATAGAGATGAGCGAACAGTAAAATGTTCGATATTCGTTTCGAGTAGCCCCTCAATATTCAACTACTCGAATCGAATATCGAACCCTATTATAGTCTATGGGGGGAAAATGCTCGTTTCAAGGGTAGGCAATGTTCGATCAAATTATACTTACCAAGTCCACGAGTGAGGGTCGGGCTGGATCCTCCGAGCAGTCTTCTCCGTGCAGCGTCCCCGCGGCGTCTTCCGGCTCTGAATTCACTCTTCCAGGCATCGGGCCTGCGCAGAGCCGACTGCGCATGCCCACACTACAAGCAGTCGGCTCTTATATTCTTATTCTATATTCTTATGGTAGAGTTGGAAGGGACCTCAAGGGCCATCGGGTCCAACCCCCTGCAAGTGCATGTTTTCCTAAATCATCCCAGCTATACAGTCCTATGAAAAAGTTTGGGCACCCCTATTAATCTTAATCATTTTTAGTTCTAAATATTTTGGTATTTGCAGCAGCCATTTCAGTTTGATATATCTAATAACTGATGGACACAGTAATATTTCAGGATAGAAATGAGGTTTATTGTACTAACAGAAAATGCGCAATATGCATTAAACCAAAATTTGACCGGTGCAAATATATGGGCACCTCAACAGAAAAGTGACATTAATATTTAGTAGATCCTCCTTTTGCAAAGATAACAGCCTCTAGTCGCTTCCTGTAGCTTTTAATCAGTTCCTGGATCCTGGATGAAGGGATTTTGGACCATTTCTTTCTACAAAACAATTCAAGTTCAGTTCAGTTTGATGATCGCCGAGCATGGACAGCCCGCTCTCAAATGATCTGAAAACAAAGATTGTTCAACATAGTTGTTCAGGGGAAGGATACAAAACGTTGTCTCAGAGATTTAACCTGTCAGTTTCCACTGTGAGGAACATAGTAAGGAAATGGAAGACCACAGGGACAGTTCTTGTTAAGCCCAGAAGTGGCAGGCCAAGAAAAATATCAGAAAGGCAGAGAAGAAGAATGGTGAGAACAGTCAAGGACAATCCACAGACCACCTCCAAAGAGCTGCAGCATCATCTTGCTGCAGATGGTGTCACTGTGCATCGGTCAACTATACAGCGCACTTTGCACAAATAGAAGCTGTATGGGAGAGTGATGAGAAAGAAGCCGTTTCTGCACGTACGCCACAAATAGAGTTGCCTGAGGTATGCAAAAGCACATTTGGAGAAGCCAACTTCATTTTGGAAACAAAGATTGAGTTGTTTGGTTATAAAAAAAAGGCGTTATGCATGGCGTCCAAAAAGAAACAGCATTCCAAGAAAAACACATGCTACCCACTGTAAGATTTGGTGGAGGTTCCATCATGCTTTGGGGCTGTGTGGCCAATGCCGGCATCGGGAATCTTGGTAAAGTTGAGGGTCGCATGGATTCCACTCAGTATCAGCAGATTCTTGAGAATAATGTTCAAGAATCAGTGACGAAGTTAAAGTTACGCCGGGGATGGATATTTCAGCAAGACAATGATCCAAAACACCGCTCCAAATCCTCAGGCATTCATGCAGAGGAACAATTACAATGTTCTGGAATGGCCATCCCAGTCCCCAGACCTGAATATCATTGAACATCTGTGGGATGATTTGAAGCGGGCTGTCCATGCTCGGCGACCATCTAACTTAACTGAACTTGAATTGTTTGTCCAAAATACCTTCGTCCAGGATCCAGGAACTGATTAAAAGCTACAGGAAGCGACTAGAGGCTGTTATCTTTGCAAAAGGAGGATCTACTAAATATTAATGTCACTTTTCTGTTGAGGTGCCCATACTTTTGCACCAGTCAAATTTTGGTTTAATGCATATTGCGCATTTTCTGTTAGTACAATAAACCTCATTTCAATCCTGAAATATTACTGTGTCCATCAGTTATTAGATATAGCAAACTGAAATGGCTGTTGCAAATACCAAAATATTTAGAACTAAAAATGATTAAGATTAATAGGGGTGCCCAAACTTTTTCATAGGACTGTATGTTTATCCAGATTCCGCTTGAAGATTTCCATTGATGGAGCGCCCACCACCTCCCGTGGCAGCCTATTCCACTCTCTCACTACCCTCACTGTCAGAAAGTTTTTCCTAATGTCTAATCTGTATCTCTTCCCCTTTAGTTTCATCCCATTGCTTCTTGTACTTCCTTGTGCTAATGAGAATAGGGGAGATCCCTCTGCACTGTGACTACCTCTCAGATATTTGTAGACTGCTATTAAATCTCCCCTCAGCCTTCTCTTCTGCAAACTAAACAATCCCAGTTCTTTTAGCCGCTCCTCATAGGACATGGTTTGCAGACCTTCCACCATTTTGGTTGCTCTTCTCTGGACTTGCTCCAATATATCGATGTCTTTCTTGAATTGAGGCGCCCAGAACTGTACACAGTATTCCAGGTGTGGTCTGACCAGGGAAGAGTACAGCGGAATAATGACCTCTCTTCATCTAGATTCAATGCTTGTCTTAATACATCCCAGAATTTTATTCGCCTTTTTTGCAGCAGCACCGCACTGTTGGCTCATGTTGAATTTGTGATCTACTATTATGCCCAAGTCCTTTTCCCCTATGCTATCACTTAGTTCTATTCCTCCCATACTATATATGTTTTTTACATTTCTGTTACCCAGATGTAGAACTTTGCATTTGTCCCTGTTAAATACCATATTGTTCGCCTCAGCCCATTGTTCCAGTGTGTCTAAGTCCTTTTGAATACACTCTCTCTCCTCTCTAGTGTTGGTTATTCCTCCTATCTTCGTATCATCTGCAAATTTTATGAGTTCCCCAATAATTCCATCATCCAGATCATTTATAAAGATATTAAAAAGTACTGGGCCCAGAACAGAGCCCTGCGGCACCCCGCTTTTGACTTTCTTCCAGTTGGATGTGTAGCCATTTAGTATTACTCGTTGTGCCCGATCATTAAGCCAGTTGTGAATCCACCTAACTGATTTTTTGTCAAAGCCATACTTAATCATTTTTTCAATAAGAAGGTTATGTGATACTTTATCAAATGCCTTACTGAAGTCAAGATATACTATGTCCACGGCATTCCCTTGGTCCAACCATTCAGTGATTTTGTTGTAGAAGGAAATCAGGTTAGTCTGACAAGATTTATTGGTCATAAAGCCGTGCTGGCTCTGGTTAATTAATGCCTTCCCATCCAGGTACCGAAGTAAATGTTCCTTGACAATTTGCTCAAAGATTTTTCCTGCTATCGAGGTCAGACTTACCGGCCTGTAATTTCCTGGATCGTCCCTTTTCCCCTTTTTGTAGATGGGGACAACATTTGCCCTTTTCCAATCTAAAGGGACCACTCCTGTTTCCCATGACTTGCCGAAGATTATAGCAAGGGGTTCTGTTATTTCCTCTGCTATCTCTTTCAGGACTCTAGGGTGTAAATCATCTGGTCCTGGGGACTTGGTTTCCTGTAACTTGGCTAAGTGCTCTCTTACCAGACCTTCGCTTATAGTCAGCTTGGAGTTCTCCTTCCCCTCATCTCCATCACCATTAACGTCGATATTTCCATTAGTTTCTTGGGAGAAGACGGATACAAAATATGAATTTAGTAGCTCCACCTGCTGTTCCACCATGTTAACTGTTTCTCCTTTGTCATTCTTCAGGACTCCAATGGTCACCTTCACTTTTCTTTTGCTTTTAACATATCCCCAAAATCCTTTTACCTTACTCTTTGTCTCTTTTGCAAGCTTCAATTCGTGTTCAGCCTTAGCTCCTTTGATGCTTGTCTTGCAGAGTCTGCAGACTGCTGTGTACTCTTCCCGATGCCTGGCAGAGTGAATGAAGAGCCGGAAGACGCCGCGGGGAAGCTGCACGGAGAAGACTACTAAAGGTAGGAGAAGAACCAGCATTGATTGGATGACTGTATAGCATTCGGCCAATAAATGCTGGTTCTGCATCGAACTTTTCCATTCGAATAGTGAGTGGTACTCAATCAAGTACGAGTATTTTGAGTACGAGTATTTTGAATACCTCTCTAATAAAGAACACATCACCAATTGTAACGCCAACCACATACCTTATACAGCATAAAAGACCAAAGATCGCAGTGTCCCACCACATAGTGCGTTGCCTTGGCTGTATTCCTCCTGCAACTGGGGCTAAATGTACCAGCCCAAGTTGAGGGGAAATCAGCCTCCCTAACCAAGAAAAAAGTGATCAGATGGACAGGAAAAACTATTTTATAAAATTTTTTAGTAGCACTTTGTGTTATTAAATTTAAAAAAAAAAAAGTAAATTGAAAACCGGACACAATTTCCCTCTTGTTTTGTTTATATTTTCCCAGATGTAAAAAAAAATTAAACACCTTCAAAAATAAAAACATAAAAATAAAGCTCCATGTGCCCCCGAAAAAAAGACGCAGAAATTAGATGAATGAAACATATGAGAAAAATGTTACAGACCTCAAAAACTGCACAGACAAAAAAAAACCCTAAAATGTGTCTGGTCCTGGAGAACAAATTTGGCCAGTACTGAAGTGGTTAAATCATTATGTATGTTTATAAAGTGGCGTATTACCAAATTTAGCACATGCACCATGAAGGGTCAATGCATTATTCTACCCAACTCTAGTGCAGCCAAAATATTTGTGCCTTTGTTGATGACATCAGCACTCAGTTCTAGTTATCAGAAGACTTCAGTGTGATATCTACTGTGTGACGTCTCTGATTCACTCGCTGTAAACCTGCATGAGAGCAATTCACCTTAAACCTATGAAATGAGGGAGGGGGAGTATAAAGTCACGGGCAAGAAGTGGTCCAGTGAGGAGGAACCAGAGGAGGTGGAGAGTCCCATATGGTGTTGGAACTTGACAAATGGGTTGGTGTCAGGACTGGCATTTTTGTGTTTCTGGATTGTGGCCACTGCTGCTCAAATCATTGAAGTCATGTATTCTCCCTACCCATAAACTCTGAGGTGTGAAAGTTTCTGCATATCCAAGGAGCGAGTCACATTGTGCATGGTGATTTAATACAAGGACAGCTCTTCTAGAGAAATAATGGTAGCTAGGTATCTTCACCCGAGGTTGACTCCAATCGGTTGATGAAACGCATTGTGATGTGGCTGGGATGGCACCTCTAGGAACTTGTCCAGGTGCCAGTTAAGTTGCTCATACACCAGATGAATGGACCTGTATTGCTGTTTTCTGGAGACATATTCCATGATGGATGACAAAAGTTGGTATGGAGGAGGAGAAGCCGATGGTGATGACGATGATACAGATGATCATGGGCTAGGAGTGGAAGTCCCCTGCCAGCAAGGAAGATGATGGGAAGCCGGAGTAGAATGATCTTGCTCACTTTCCTTCAAGACATACGAGCAAAGTTTTGGAAAATTTGATATGGATTCAATAGAGCTAATAGACACAGTCAGCAGTTACTGCTCAGCCAATGTCTGCCGCTTCCTCTAGTAGGCGGGCAAGTAGTGATGAGGAGAGTAGCGAGGTACCTGGTGTTGTGAGCGGTCAGTCTTCTGGCTGAGAGATTGTTCAGTAGGACATAAGTGACCTAAAGACATTAGTGGATGATGATGTAGCAGATCGCAATTGGGAGCCAGATGGTGAAGTGTTTTCATTGTCATTGGAAGAAGAGGGTGGCAGCATAAACATAAGGCAGTGGCAGCAGTGGGAGGTTGGGAGCCAAATGTGCCTAGGGTTGACCACCCTCTTTGCAGCACCATACCTGCCCAGACAGCAGTGGTGCAGGGGTTTGCAGAGGCAGTGGCAGTAGCAGTAAGTTATTGCGGAGTGTTGGGGGTAAAATCACCTACTAAGCTGTATGACAATTTTTTTGAAAATCCGTCTCAAAAACCTACCGCACATTGAATTCAATGGGAGTCGTAAAATCTTTTTTTTCTGCGAGTGGTTTTTTACCGCTCGCGGAAAAAAAAAATCGACATGCTCTTTCGTCAGGCTGATTCCACGGATTCCTCGCAACATTCCCTCCTGACTAGGCCCATTTATTTGGGCCTAATACAGAGCAGAATGCCTTAACTGGTTGCCGGTGCACTGTATGCACTGCATCGGCATCCAGTCGCAGCTAGCCATTTTTTGGACCGGATTCTGAGGTGGCCTTTTGCCTCAAAATCCGGTCCAAAAAACTCCTGTGTGAACTTTCCCTGAGCGGTCCTAGTAATCTAGGTGCACTGACCATCATTCTCGGGCCGTATACAGTCATGTATTGCTTGTTCGTTAATGTATGTCTGTTGTATTAAAAATGTAAATAATCCCTTAAAAATTATTGAAACAAAAAGTTAGGGAGAAAGCATAAATCTGGAGTTATTAATATAATTATTATTATATCATTTTGGGTGGTGGTGGTGGGGGGGGTCTCGCACTTTTTGCTAACTAGTATTGTATATATAAGTAATGTTTTCTATATATTTTATAAAGCTAAAGTTTTTTGTGAGACAACTTGAATATACGAATGGTGATGGAGAAACCATATCACTTAAGGAGGGAAAATACATTTCCTCACCATTCCTGGTGTTATGTAACTGGATCTTTTATTACAATGAAAGAGCGAGATTTGAAACAAACTTACATAGTTACTTCCAGCCGATGGAATCCATACCACAGGATCGGTGGCTGCGCATTCACGATAATACATTAATGTGGAAAAACAATGTGGTAAGTTTTGTGATTCCTGGTTTTCAGTCTGTGTTATGTGTAGAATATACAGTAATACTCTTCACGATGCAGAACGACTGCCGGACTGGTGGACGGTGCTTTATGTTATTGCTCCACAAATCATTGTTTCATGTTGAAGCATTGTTTAGAGAAACTATACAGTATATTACGTGATGACTAGAGATCTATAGATGACTAGAGATCGAATATCATGGCGTTCAATGTATTCGTTCACAATCGAATACAAGGCCGCATACGCAGTAAAAAATTGTGTCCCCTCCCACCTTCCCTGGCGCGTTTGTTGCACCAATAACAGCTCAGAGGAGGTGGGACAGGAACTACGACAACGGAGGCAGTGAAAAAAATTGAAAAAACCCATTGGCTGCTGAAAACATGTGACCTCCCATTCATAAGAACGGCCGCCGGCATATTCGCCATTTTTGCGGTCAGACATAGGGAGAGAAAGACATCTGCTGAGGGCTAGATAGCGATTAGCTTCCGATAGGCAGGGAAGAACTAAAGAAGAAAACCAGCAGCTCTTCTCAGAGCTATACACTGTAGGGACATCAGTCCAGCTTTCCCTGGACGGTGGAAAACAGGGATACAGAACAGATACAACTTCATATATAGCGGAGAAACAGCTTTCATTGTCGGCTGTCCGCATACAGAATAGCCGGAATACACAGCAGTGACTAGATCATATAGAGCTGGAAAAAGCCTTGAATTTTGGGGGGGCCTGAAACATAAGAGAGATAAGATAAGATAATCCTTTAATAGTCCCACAATGGGTACATTCAGTGATACAGTTTCATAGATGGTACAGTAGTATATAACAAGAGAGAAACACATACAAGCTCATGGCAGATAGAGAAATCCTAGGAATCAGAGCAACTAAAAAGGAATGAAACACAGACACACTGCAGGATCATTTAGTTCTCTGTGCGGAGTGATGTTAATAATACAGCCGAATGTGGTTGGAGGGCATGAGGGGGGGTTACAGCATGATGATATAACAGGCAAAAAACTTTTTTTGCAGAGGTGGGGGACATAGGCAGCTATCATGATAACATGTGGTAGTTCCTTTGGTAGGTGGTGAGATCTCCTGCTCACAGCTGATAGTTCAGTATCTTGTATCAGCACTATTGTCCATTAACCACAAAAAAATGCCCCAAATCTCCTTCATCACAGCCCTCCTCCTTTCTTCTTACCACTGTGTTCTACTGCCCAGAGAAGTCTGAAGCCATCCAAGTAGACAGGGTGCTGCTCTCTTGCCAAGCTTCCATAAACTCATAGGGTAGGTGGGTGATGGTAGGTTCCCAGGTTGTAACAGAGTCCCATGTGTCCACAGTAATAGAAAGAAATACCAGTCAGCTGTAGCATCTTCACACATCAGCAATAGACACAAACAATTATCTCCTTGAAAGAAGAAGTCCACACTTTCCTGCAAGTCTCTCCTCCAGCTTTCTCTGCCTCATGGTGTCCATGCTGTCCTTAGCTCGTGGGGGGATGGTAACAGGCACATGTGCACACAGGAAAACTCCAGGTCTTGAGTCATTGTCCATGCTTTAACAATAGAAACAAGAGGATCTTCCATTTGATTTATAGTTGCTAATTCATAGTACTAGTTTGCTTAGTTAGAGGATTCTTGAAGATACAGACAAAAAGAGTGAAAAGGAAAGATAAAGGTTGCTCCCAGTTTGGAGCTCTGTATCGAGGCTGCCACTCAGTGCGGCACCAGGAAGTAGAATAGCAGCAATCCACTGCATTTACAAGTTCATATAGCTGAAAAAAAAACTTGAATTTTGTTGTTTTGTGAAAAATTGCAGCAATCCACTGCAGTTACTTCTTGCTATATGCATGCAACCCCAAAACAAGGATACAGAGCATTTAGGTCAGGCTATGTACGCTCAATCCAGGAATCCAGGGTGTGTACCCCCAAAACCTATGTGGGAGAGACAGAATTTCAGTCAAGCTATATCAGCTCAATCCAAGTTTTTGTTCAATCCAGTATTGTTTGCTCTCCATGATGTGAACTATGCCTTTGTCTCTTAAAAAGCAAGCCAACATGAAATCAGCCATGTGTGCCAGTGTGTTACTTGGCATGACTTTGCTGCCCCCAACTGTAAGGGTCACTCTCCATTTCCTCCATTTTCCACTCCCCTTTACACCATCTGTGGTGAAGCAATGGGATGCACTGAAGTGCACCCTCAAGCCTCGTGTGGGACAGTGACATCAGATGCCACTCCATCCCCCTCGTCTTCCTCCGCCAGCCAACGGTGCGAAGATGACAGGAGTGTGCTTTGAATGTTTTCTGCCTAGCAGAGGCTAGTTCTCACTTACGAAAATGGCCCCACTTTGACCTGTATATCAGGTACAATGGTGTAGGTTTCAAAGAACCATTGCACCAACAAGTTGAAAACGTGGGCCATGCGTGGACCGTGTTTGAGTCTGGCAAGCTCCAGATCTGCTACCAGGTTCCAGCCATTATCACACAAGACAAACATGCCTGGCCCCAGGTGTAGGAGGGAAAAACACATTGCTATCTCAGCCAGGATGGCATCCCTGACCTCGGAGGCACTGTGCTGTCTGTCCCCCAAGTTGATGAGCTTCAGTACATCCTGCTGACATCTCCACACGCCAGTGTTACAGCGTTTGCTGCTAGTAGCTGGGGTGGAGGTTGCAGAGTAGTAGGGTTTCAGTTAACTTCTGCCATGAATTTTGGCCTGGGAGAGGAGATAGGCCACCCCAGTTTGCACCCGGGGACCAGACTCCACCACATTCACCCTGCCTGTCCTTAAAGATAAGCAAGATCCCTGACCACAGGCGCTTGTCCATGCGTCGGTGGTCAAGTGGACCTTGCAACAAAGCGTGGAGCTCTGTGTCCGACTGATATTATGGGACACATGCAGGCGCAAGGCAGGGACAGCACACCAAGAGAAGTAGTAACGGCTAGGCCCAGCATAGGGAGGTGCCCCAGCTGCCATCTGCTGACGGAAGGCCTGGGTATCCAGAAGCATAAACACCAACATCTCCAGGGCCAGCAGTTTTGAGATGAGGCCGCTAAAGGCTTGGGCATGTGGGTGGGTTGTGCTGTACTGCTGCCTGCAATGAAATGCCTGGGAGATGGGGAGTGGCTGGGAAGAGGTGCATGATGGTGCAGGCAGGGGTGTAACTACCATAGAGGCAGCGGAGGTGGCTGCCACAGGGCCTGGGCCATTAGGGGGCCCGGTGACAGCCGCTACCGTTGCGTTTTTGTTTTTTTTTTAAATAGGCCGTTACGGGCCCTATTCACTTGCCGATCCTGCAGGGGCCAGTAAGGGATATAATACTGTGTGCAGGGGACACTATGGGACATAATACTGTGTGCAGGGGCCACTATGGGACATAATACTGTGTGCAGGGGTCACTATGGGACATAATACTGTGTGCAGGGGCCACTATGGGACATAATACTGTGTGCAGGGGCCACTATAGGGCATAATACTGTGTGCAGGGGCCACTATGGAACATAATACTGTGTGCAGGGGCCACTATGGGACATAATACTGTGTGCAGGGGTCACTATGGGACATAATACTGTGTGCAGGGGCCACTGTGGGGGATAATACTGTGTGCAGGGGCCACTATGGGGTATAATACTGTGTGCAGGGGCCACTATGGAACATAATACTGTGTGCAGGGGCCACTATGGGACATAATACTGTGTGCAGGGGTCACTATGGGACATAATACTGTGTGCAGGGGCCACTATGGGACATAATACTGTGTGCAGGGGCCACTATACGGCATAATACTGTGTGCAGGGGCCACTATGGAACATAATACTGTGTGCAGGGGCCACTATGGGACATAATACTGTGTGCAGGGGTCACTATGGGACATAATACTGTGTGCAGGGGCCACTATGGGACATAATACTGTGTGCAGGGGCCAGTAAGGGATATAATACTGTGTGCAGGGGCCACTATGGGGGACAATACTGTGTGCAGGGGCCACTATGGTGCATAATACTGTGTGAAGGGGCCACTATGGGACATAATACTGTGTGCAGGGGCCACTATGGGACATAATACTGTGTGCAGGGGCCACTATGGGACATAATACTGTGTGCAGGGGCCACTATGGGACATAATACTGTGTG
Source organism: Leptodactylus fuscus (assembly GCF_031893055.1). NCBI lineage: Eukaryota > Metazoa > Chordata > Amphibia > Anura > Leptodactylidae > Leptodactylus > Leptodactylus fuscus. The sequence goes on along the minus strand of NC_134265.1, from coordinate 364,891,604 downwards.
CAGGGGTCACTATGGGACATAATACTGTGTGCAGGGGCCACTATGGGGGATAATACTGTGTGCAGGGGCCAATATGGGGCATAATACTGTGTGCAGGGGCCACTATGGGGCATAATACTGTGTGCAGGGGCCACTATGGGACATAATACTCTGTGCAGGGGCCACTATGGGACATAATACTGTGTGCAGGGGCCACTATGGGACATAATACTGTGTGCAGGGGCCACTATGGGACATAATACTCTGTGCAGGGGCCACTATGGGACATAATACTGTGTGCAGGGGCCACTATGGGACATAATACTGTGTGCAGGGGCCACTATGGGACATAATACTGTGTGCAGGGGCCACTATGGGACATAATACTGTGTGCAGGGGCCACTATGGGGCATAATACTGTGTGCAGGGGCCACTATGGGACATAATACTCTGTGCAGGGGCCACTATGGGACATAATACTGTGTGCAGGGGCCACTATGGGGGATAATACTGTGTGCAGGGGCCACTATGGGGCATAATACTGTGTGCAGGGGCCACTATGGGGCATAATACTGTGTGCAGGGGCCACTATGGGACATAATACTCTGTGCAGGGGCCACTATGGGACATAATACTGTGTGCAGGGGCCACTATGGGACATAATACTCTGTGCAGGGGCCACTATGGGGGATAATACTGTGTGCAGGGGCCACTATGGGGGATAATACTGTGTGCAGGGGCCACTATGGGACATAATACTGTGTGCAGGGGCCACTATGGGACATAATACTGTGTGCAGGGGCCACTATGGGACATAATACTGTGTGCAGGGGCCACTATGGGGCATAATACTGTGTGCAGGGGCCACTATGGGACATAATACTCTGTGCAGGGGCCACTATGGGACATAATACTGTGTGCAGGGGCCACTAAGGGACATAATACTGTGTGCAGGGGCCACTATGGGACATAATACTCTGTGCAGGGGCCACTATGGGGTATAATACTGTGTGCAGGGGCCACTATGGGACATAATACTGTGTGCAGGGGCCACTATGGGGGATAATACTATGTGCAGGGGCCACTATGGGGGATAATACTGTGTGCAGGGGCCACTATGGGGGATAATACTATGTGCAGGGGCCACTATGGGGGATAATACTGTGTGCAGGGGCCACTATGGGACATAATACTGTGTGCAGGGGCCACTATGGGGGATAATACTGTGTGCAGGGGCCACTATGGGACATAATACTGTGTGCAGGGGCCACTATGGGACATAATACTGTGTGCAGGGGCCACTATGGGGGATAATACTGTGTGCAGGGGCCACTATGGGACATAATACTGTGTGCAGGGGCCACTATGGGACATAATACTGTGTGCAGGGGCCACTATGGGACATAATACTGTGTGCAGGGGCCAGTAAGGGACATTTCCCATTGTCTATTCCATCTGTGGTTGTCATGGGCAACTTGATTTAAAGGGGTGCTTGGTAATGTTTGTTGAGCTTTAATTGGGGTTTGTGTCCATCCATTTGGAGAGTAAAGAAGGTTTCCAGGTATTTTCCCACTTTGATAGAGGTTGTAGTGAGTGTGTAAAGTGTGTAGTTGTTAGGCTGTGATGTTGGGGTAATAGAGGGTCTTTGGGGTGTTAGATGCCCCCAGACATGCTCCCCCTGCTGTCCCAGTTACATTGCAGAGGTGTTGGCATCATTTCCTGGGGTGTCATAGTGGACTTGGTGACTCTCCTGAGGTGAATGGTGGGATCCCCTGAAACGAAGCATTTTCTCCCATAGACTATAATGGGGTTCCATATTCATTTGAATAGTCGAATATTGAGATGCTATTAGGAACGAATAATGAACATCGAATATTTTAGTGTTCGCTCATCTCTACTGATGACATGCTATATGTATACTGCTACAAACTTGGTTTGGAGTCATGACTAAAGCTAGGGGTACACATCATCTTTGGTGACAATGCCAGCCATGCAACCAAATATTACTGCGTTGCTGTGTTGTTGTAAGTGACTGGAGTAACATTGCCACCAGGAGGGTGCTGCAACCGAGACCTTTAGTTTCAAAAATATTGAGCACAATTTGATTATTTTGAGAATACAGCATGTACGGGGTCTTATTGTGTCTCCAGCAGTAGTAGAGGTAGAAGTTCACATTAGTGATTAACATTAAATGGACAGGTAGAACTATCTGGGTCCACAGGGGGGCGCAATTTACCAAAGGGACTGGCTGGTAGCGATGAGCGAACATTGTTCGATCGGATTGGTATTTGATCGAATATCAGGCTGTTTGATGTATTCGATTCCAATTGAAAAACACGCGGCAAACTCAGTAAAAATTTGTATCCCCTCCCACGGCACGTTTTTTGCACCAATAACTGTGCAGGGGAGGTGGGACAGGAACTACGACAACGTAGGCATTGAAAAAAACATTTGAAAAACCCATTGGCTGCCAAAAGCATGTGACCTCTGATTCATAAGAATAGTGTCGGCCATCTTCGTCTCATTTTCATTTTGGATTAATAGGGAGAGCTTGTTGTCAGTGGGAGAAACTGATTTTAGGGTCCCTTCACACGGCGTAAGCGCTCAGCTCATTCTGAGCCGTACACGCGAGCGCTTCTAAACACTTCCCATTCACTTCAATGGGAGCGCTCGTAAAGCCGACTTTACGCGTGCTCCCATTGAAGTGAATGGGAAGTGTTTAGAAGCACTCGCGTGTACGGCTCGGAATGAGCTGAGCGCTTACACCGTGTGAAGGGGCCCTTAGTGTTGTAAAAGCAGGAAAACATTCTCATAAAACAGCTCTTTTCAGAGCTACACTGCAGGAACACTGTATACATACAGTGAAACTGCAAATCATGCAGCAGCGTAACAGCAGGGGAAGTGCGCGTGGACGTGGACGTGGATACCCAGCTGTATATCCACTCCACAGTCCAGGTACTGGAGAGGGACTGCCAGCAGTGTCCCTCGTCAGTAGCAGCAGGGGGTGAGGATGTGGACATGGATATCCAGCTGGGTATCCAGTCCACAATCCTGGTACTGGAGACGGACCTCCAGCACCCAATTCACTCATCATCATCATCATCCTTCTTCTCTTCCTCCACCCCAAGGGCCTGCAAAATAATTTTTAGGGCTCCCCCAAGACCCTGAAAATTAATGTTTTAGGGCTCCCCCCAAGGGCCTGAAATCTAATTTTTTAGGGGTCACCCCAAGGGACAAAAAATAAAACACTGCTGGTGCAAGGCTGAACTAAGTTAAAGGGCCTAAAACTCTGCAGGTAGAGGCTGAAGTCACCTGAAGGGCCTCAATCTCTGCTGGAGCTCAGCTTAAGGGCCTGCAACTTAATTTGGAAGGGCTCATGTTGAGGGCCAGAAAAGTGAATTTTGGAAGGTCTTACCACATCACACACATCCACAATGACAGGTCAGGGGGGGACTGAAGGATTTCCCATTGCCTATTTCATCTGTGGTTGTCATGGGGAACGTGATTTAATTGGGTGCTTGTTAATGTTTCTTTAGCGCCAAATTTGGGTTTCTCTCCAAACAATTGGGGAGGAAAGCAAATTTTCAGGTATTTTCCCACTTTGATAGAGGTGTGGAAAGTGTGTAGTTGTTAGGCTGTGATGTTGGGGTAATAGAGGGTCTTTGGTGTGTTAGATGCCCCCAGACATGCGCCCCCTGCTGTCCCAGTGTCATTCCAGAGGTGTTGGCATCATTTGCTGAGGTGTCATAGTGGACTTGGTGACCCTCCGGAGTTCAGTTTGGGTTTCCCCTGAAACTAACGTTTTTTCCCCATAGACTATAATGGGGTTCGATTTTCGTTCCAATAGTCGGATATTGAGCGGCTATTCGAAACGAATAACGAATATCGAATATTTTACTGTTCGCTCATCTCTACTGGCTGGAATAGCCAGTGAAAAACATCTGATGCATTATCAGTTATACAACCTATTATTTGGCTTAGTTTAAGACTGAAATTTATGTCAAATTAATACAAATTTTGTTGCATCTTAAAGAGGTATTCTCATCTCATTCTCTCAGTTTTCCAAAATACATTGCTTGGACATGCAGCTTTGTTTACCTGCTATGTGCAATTATTCCTCTCATTGTTAACACAACATTTCCTTGGTCCCTGGCCGGGACTTTGTCCTTACTTAGCATCTCCGGATGGGTGACGTGACTATCTGCTCTCTGGAGGGGGGGGGGGGGTGAGTTCTCAGTATCACAGTTCCTCTCACAGCTGTTATCTCCTGCTCTTAGCTTCTGGTCTCAGATCTACTAATTGCATTTTGCTAATAAGGAATCAGGCAGAGGTCTCTCTCACTGACTGTTATCACACAGAGATAAGTGGTGAGATTACTGCAATCCCACTCTCCTGGCAGCAGGTCAGTTATTTCTCTCTCCAAACCTTAGTTATTTCACTGGTCTGATGGGCATTTTAGGGGTGTTCTGCTCTGATGGTAAGGATGTGGTAAAGAGTCAGACCAGGGGTGTAACTACCAGGGTAGCAGCGGTAGCGGCTACCACATGGCCCGGGATATTAGGGGACCCGGCAACAACCTCTACTGGTGCATTTACTTTAATAGGCCATTACCTGCTGTAGTAATTCCAGCAAGTAAAGGGCCTTATTTACTTACCAATCCTTACTCCTGCTCACAGCCGCCATCACTTCTCCTTCTGCGGAGGCCGCTGTCAGCAGGAGCCGGGATCGGTAAGTAATCCAGTAAGTCATGAACTTAACAAACACTATTATTATACTCAAGGGTCTTTTCACACCCCTGAATATAATGATTGGAGGCCCAGGGGAGGTGAAGGAACATGAAAAACACTTACTTACCTCTCCTGGCTCCAGAAGTTTTCAGGCCTACTTGTGTGATGTTCCTGACATCAGATGAGTCGGGGCTTGCGTCCTTATGCATCGACACACAAGCCCAGGCTCAAGTGATGTCCCATACGTCATTGAAGATGGCTGACATCAGCAGGGAGTGCGCTGGAGCCAGGGAAAGGTAAGTAACAGTGTTTTTTATGTTTCCTCACCTCCCCTGGGCCTCTAATCATTATACTCGGGGATCTGGAAACCACTCCGAGTATAATAACAGTGTGTCTTTTTTATGTTTGTATCCCCCTGGGTCTCAGATTATTATACTCTGGGGTCTGAAAAGACCCCAAAGTATAATAATTGTTCATGAGTGTTCACAATGGGGTATAACACTGTGTGCAGGGGCCACTATGGGACATAATACTGTGTGCAGGGGCCACTATGGGACATAATACTGTGTGCAGGGGCCACTATGGGGCATAATACTGTGTGCAGGGGCCACTATGGGGCATAATACTGTGTGCAGGGGCCACTATGGGGTATAATACTGTGTGCAGGGGCCACTATGGAACATAATACTGTGTGCAGGGGCCACTATGGGACATAATACTGTGTGCAGGGGTCACTATGGGACATAATACTGTGTGCAGGGGCCACTATGGGGTATAATACTGTGTGCAGGGGCCACTATGGAACATAATACTGTGTGCAGGGGCCACTATGGGACATAATACTGTGTGCAGGGGTCACTATGGGACATAATACTGTGTGCAGGGGCCACTATGGAACATAATACTGTGTGCAGGGGTCACTATGGGACATAATACTGTGTGCAGGGGTCACTATGGGACATAATACTGTGTGCAGGGGCCACTATAGGGGATAATACTGTGTGCAGGGGCCACTATGGGGCATAATACTGTGTGCAGGGGCCACTATGGAACATAATACTGTGTGCAGGGGCCACTATGGGACATAATACTGTGTGCAGGGGTCACTATGGGACATAATACTGTGTGCAGGGGCCACTATGGGACATAATACTGTGTGCAGGGGTCACTATGGGACATAATACTGTGTGCAGGGGACACTATGGAACATAATACTGTGTGCAGGGGCAACTATGGGACATAATACTGTGTGCAGGGGCCACTATGGGACATAATACTGTGTGCAGGGGTCACTATGGGGGATAATACTGTGTGCAGGGGACACTATGGGGCATAATACTGTGTGCAGGAGTCACTATGGGACATAATACTGTGTGCAGGGGCCAATATGGGGGATAATACTGTGTGCAGGGGACACTATGGGGCATAATACTGTGTGCAGGGGCCAATATGGGGGATAATACTGTGTGCATGGGCCACTATGGGACATAATACTGTGTGCAGGGGCCACTATGGGGTATAATACTGTGTGCAGGGGCCACTATGGAACATAATACTGTGTGCAGGGGCCACTATGGGGCATAATACTGTGTGCAGGGGCCACTATGGGACATAATACTGTGTGCAGGGGCCACTATGGAACATAATACTGTGTGCAGGGGCCAGTATGGGGGATAATACTGTGTGCAGGGGCCACTATGGAACATAATACTGTGTGCAGGGGCCACTATGGGACATAATACTGTGTGCAGGGGCCACTATGGGACATAATACTGTGTGCAGGGACCACTATGGGACATAATACTGTGTGCAGGGGCCACTATGGGACATGATACTGTGTGCAGGGGCCACTATGGGACATAATACTGTGTACTGGGGCCACTATGGGGACATAATACTGTGTGCAGGGGCCACTATGGGGACATAATACTGTGTGCAGGAATGTGAGGGAGGAATGCAGAGGTTTGTCAGGGTTTTTGGGGAGGTAGGTCAGTCCGGATCTTCGGCGGGTGTTGTTCGGGGGGGGGGGGGGGGGGGGTTAGAGGCCCCATGTCAAAAGTTTGCCTCGAGGTCCCACCATTCCTAGCTACACCACTGAGCCAGACTGTTCTTGCTGACTATAAGCCATAAGGACAATTCATCAACATTTCTTGTACTAACAAATGGGTTTTATGGTCCAAAACTAGCAAAATAGTTAAAAAAAACCAACAAAATAATAAAAATAACCACCTGATTTATTGGTTAGACATTTATCACATACACTATACATGCTGTAGCAATAATTATAAAGGATATATATTTCGATCTTAGAAGCCACAATCTCGTTGCAATGACAAATGTCCTCCTGGTTCCAGAAAAGCTCCTAATGGAGGATATCACGTCTGCTGCTATGACTGTGTCCCGTGTTCTGAAGGAGAGATGTCCAATACAACAGGTAGGAAAGTGCTTTCACTTCAATGATCACAAATCACAGAATCAGTAGATGGAAAAGAGTTTTTCTGTCGATTTTCCAACATTTTATCTCAAAACTTCTGGTAGATGATGTTTGCTGAAACACAACAGTGAAATATAAAATTATCTTCAGACGATGGTGGAGATTTCAGGTACATGAATATAATCAGGACTCTTTGCATTTTGCTCATCCTACTAATATTAGTTTGTATGTTTGTGTGTTTGGATATTTGTTCCTCAATCATGCAAAAACGGCTGAACGGATTTGAATGCAATTCAGCAAACAGATGGATTGTAACCTCGATTAAAATATAGACTACTTTTTATTCTGGTAAATGACTTCATGACTGTTATGAATTTATGTTCACATACTATATTACACTGCTCCTGCAGCAGCTTATCTCCGCCAGGGCTTTTATCACTATGTGTAAACACACACTAACCCTCAGTGTGTAGACACATTTGCATATTATCTGATCTGCTCCAGGCAGTGCTGACAAAAGAACATGGGCAAACACCTTTAATCCAAATTGACAGTTTGCTAATTTTAAACTTGCCTAGAAAAAGAAAATCTAATTTGTCGCATACAACGAGAGCTATGAAGGAAGCCAGAAGTCACAGAGTTCTCCTCAAGTGCAGATGAGGGGGATCATCGACTCCAACAACACACCCATTATATGGCGTCCCTGCGAGCTGCTGACATGCCGGAACAATCACGGGCACAGCGAGAGGAACGAGTTCAATGGCAGGCCAGCTTCAGAGCTGTTGAAACACCAAAGCAGCCGGATCATCAACACCAACAAAACACTCATTATATGTCATCCCAGTGTTAGGATCACATCCTCCATCTTGTATTTTGTCAGCCATCTTGTCCCTATCAAAGATAAGTAGTTTTGTCTCAAAAAGGAATTGGTCAGACTAATTAACATGGAGACGCTATGGGCTGTACTATTGAGACTTTAAACAAAAGATCAAAGAAGAGAAACCCTTCTTTAGGTGATAAGGAAATGGAATGCTAATGACTCCTTATCTATCTGATCGACTTCAGGGCTGCACCTTTGTGTCAATGTAGAGTGTGTAAGCACAGAATTTCTATGGTCCATTGAATGTTAGCTCCGAGACTGGCACCAAGCCTTTTGATCTCTAAATATCTTCCAAACCATGATCTCTACATCTACAGTGACTGTGGGGTGGTAGTTTCCTGTTGGAATGTAATAATTAGATGTAGATTACATTAGGCCTTAGCCAATAAGCAGGTGTCAGGTTATGTTATCACTCTGTAACCAATCCTGTCAGGCCAACTATGTCATGATGTTAGAATAGTCCAACCTGCTCTTGTCTGTATTGTATAAAAACTACCTCTCTGTAACAATAAATCAGAACTCACTTAATACACTACGTTGTGTGTGTGACTTCTCCAGGCCTGCATATTTAAATTAGACCTACTTCATACGTCAGGGGTCTTGTGCCCCTAACACCAGCGAGCTACTGAAATGCCAGAACAATCACAGACCCAGTGTGAGGGACAAGTTCAGCAGCAGGACAGCTTGAGATCTGCCCAAATGCCAGAGCAGGCAAACCATCAACAGCAGCATCGATGTCAACAACCCGCAGACGAAAGTCGTGGGCAGAGGCTAGTTGACTATAAATGTGAAATTTTGGATGTTTGTTACTCAATCATGCAAAAACAGCTGAACAGATTTAGATAAAATTTGGCACATATTCAGTTTGTAACCTGGATTAACACATAGAATACTTTTTATCCTGATAAATGACATGGCTTCACGACTGATATGAATTTATGCTAATATGCTATTTTAAACTGCAGGACAATTCAGCTAATTGCACTTTACTGATAAACCCTGGTCTGTTATGTCTCTATGGAAACACACAGATAACACCGTGTCCATTCTGTACAAGCATCTGCATATTATCTGATATACATGTGTATATATATGCGTGTTCTGTGTCCTGTTCAGCCAGAGGGAGGAGGGGGAAGAGAAATACAGAAAGTGAGAAGCAGACACCCAAGGCAGCGTGCTGAGACACTGAGATGGGAAAACCCCTTTAATCCAAATTGGCATTTTCCCAATTTTAAACATGCCGGGCAATTGAAAATCTAATCTGTCGCAAAGTTCTCAAAAAATGAGTGCTATGAAGGTAGCCATAAGTGAACAGACTTCTCCTCAAGTAGAGCAGAGGAGGAATGAGCACGCTAGGTGTCAAGCGGCTCTTAGACCAGCTAAAATGCCGAAGCAGGCGGATTATTGATGCCAACAACACGCCCATTATACAGCATCCCAGCGAGCTGCTGAGATGCCAGAACAATCACAGGCACAACTCCACAACAATTTCAGCGGCAGGCCAGTTTGAGAGCTACTGAAACGTGGGAGCAGGCAAATTTTTTTATTACTCACACATTCTTCATTTCTCTCTGGACTGAATTCTGAAGAAGCTAGTTGTTACATAAGAGTTACAGTATAAAACATTACAGGTCTTGAGAGCGTCTGGTTCATATATATATATATATATATATATATATATATATATATATATATATATATATACAATTGTGGGAAATTATTATTTTTTATTAATAATAATTACTTTGTTACATTTTTTTCCAGACAGTGAAATTTGCCACAAATGTCCTGAAGATCAATGGCCAGATCCAGAGAAAACAAGATGTCTTCCTCGAGTGTATGAATTCCTCTCTTATGAAGATGCTATAGCTTCTTTCTTCTCCATAACTGTGATCCTCTGTTGTGCCATAACCTGCTTTATCATAAGACAGTTCATTGTATATTGGGACACTCCTCTTGTGAAGGCCAATAACCGGACAGTCAGCTTCATCCTCCTGGTCTCCATCTTCCTCAGCCTCCTCTGTGTCTTCTTCTTCATTGGTTGTCCAGTGAATATAACTTGTAAACTGAGACAAACATTCTTTGGATTTTTCTTCTCTATTGTTGTCTCTTGTGTTTTGGCCAAGACGATCATGGTCTACATTGCTTTCAAAGCCACTAAACCAGGCAGTTCCTTGAGGAAGCTAGTGGGAGTCACATCATCCTATTATATTGTGGGTATATGTTCTTCTATACAGCTTCTAATATGTATTGTGTGGATGTTGGTGTCTCCTCCGTATGTAGAGTTTGACCATCACTCTTATCCTGGGAAGATCATCATTCAGTGTAATGAGGGCTCAGATCTCTGGTTCTACTCCATGTTGGGTTATATGGGGCTCCTGGCCGCTGTCAGCTTTCTTCTGGCTTTCATGGTGAGGACATTACCGGACAGTTTTAATGAGGCCAAGTACATCACCTTCAGCATGCTGCTGTTCTGTAGTGTCTGGATTGCCATGATCCCGGCGTATCTGAGCACCAGAGGAAAGAACATGGTGGCCGTGGAGATATTCGCCATATTGACCTCCAGTGATGGGATATTAGGCTGTATATTCTTTCCTAAATTATATATTTTGATCATAAAACCCGAGCTGAACTGCAGAAAGCAAATAGTCGAAAAGGAACATTTGTAGCATCGATGTATCACATGTGGTTCCTGCCCAATGTCTGAGTAATGGATGAAAGATACAACATTACTTCTAGTATACCCTAAGTTATGTAGGACGTTTGTTACTTGCGCTCATGGACCTAAGTCATTGTTTAGTAATTTCTTCATTATTATGTTTATCTATTAAATGAAATGATCATATTGTGCTCAAAAAAACCTCTTAAGTTTCATATTATTTTGACTTCAGTCCTAAAATTAATTTCAATCAGGATAAATTTGTGGAATCTACATATAAGACAGCTGCAGGTGGCTACCCCTGTGTTCTCCCCTGCTGCCTGTGGTTGCCCCCTCCTCATATACAGATTTGGCAACCTTTGTATTCCTCCTTGCCCACCTCTCCCACCAACCTAGTAGCAATAGTGAGCAGTATTTACCTCTGGCTCCCTGAGCCCCCTGCGCTGCATTCAGCAGTCCAATCTAAGTGCTGGAATTGCTATTTACCCAAGAAGAGGTTAATTGTGGTGTTTCCACGAGTGCAAGGACCCCATCATTAGGAGAAAGATCTCTGTACTCTGGTACATGGAATCCCCAAATGTGATGCCTCCATATGAGGAAGCTGCACAAGGACTGGGACAGATATTTATGGCAATTGTATTGTTTATTTAATCAATATAACGTAATGTGTTTTTCTTTCTGTTCTTTTTTCAGAGCCACTAAATATTATCTGGTGGACTCTGCCGATGACTAGTGTCGGTTCTTTTGACACTTAAAAAAAATCAACAAGGGTCATATGGGGGTCTATTAATGCAATGAAGCATCAGGGGTACTGGAAATAGCTGGGTACAGTCCAGTGCCCAATCATTTAGAGATCATCGGGTACTGGGGTTGATGCAGGCTGGTGTTATTAGGCTGAGGAAATTCAGAACCCTGGTATTTATCACCCTGATAACGCTAGGCAGATATTGCTTTATGATTTATGTGTCTTATTCCTTTTTCTTCTGCTCTTTTTATGTCTTTGATGATAACTCACCAGATCCCTTAACACCTGGCCCATTCTATCTCTCTCCAATCCCCCTTTCTTTGTGGAGGGCCAAATGTTTATTTTTCTCATTGACTCTTACAGGCTTCAATATTCCTGAACAAAAGTTTAATGTCCTATATTCAACACATACAGAAACAGTACAGATTCTCTTCTTACAGGATATTCACATTAAGGCAGGTCATGAAAGATTTATAGTACAGACTAGTACGGACAGTATAGTATAGACTCAAAGTCTAAGTGTATAGACAGGCCTACACATCTAGCTTTCCTGTACACTATTAGATGACAAGGGGGATATTGGAGGTTACTATACTATTTCCAAAGCTTTTGCTGCACTTGAGGGTACTGACTGCGACATCCCAGGACTAGGATAGCAAAAGCTCAAACTCTAAACAGCTTATCTACTAAGGTTCTGCGTTGTGGAACCCCATCAACCTTTATGTGATAACCTATGTAAAGATAAGATCATCAATACCTTCAGGTGGTTGCAGTCCAAGAGAAGAGACACTTGTAACCCCTCCATCCATCATCTAGAATACTAGGCAGATATTGCTTTATGTTTTATATATCATATTCCTTTTTCTTCTGCTCTTTTTATGTTTTTGATTATGTTTTGATTGATCTCTTAACACCTGGCCACTCTATCTCACTCCAATTCCCCCCTTGATGTCCATTTTGCTCATTGACTGATACAGATTAGAGGAGAAGGGGGTAATGAGCGTTTCTAGTCTATGTTCAAAGCTTTTGCTGCACTCGAGGGTGCTGACAGTGACATCCAATGACTATACAAAGACCAAACTATAACAGCTTATCCATTAAGGTTCTGAGTGGTGGAATCCCATCAACCTTCCAGTCATAACCTATACAAAGATAAGCTCATCAATGGCTTCAGGTGGTTGCATTTCAGGATAAGAGACACTTCTAAACCATCCATCATCTATAAACTCGGAGGAGAGTGAGTCCTTCACAGATTTCAGAGAGGGAATTCAGGCCGACCTCTAGAATATAAAAAGATGAGGAGGTAAAGCTGAAGGAGATCAATGAGGATCTATAATGTAAGCCACAAATGTGTTCAGAGATTCCTTGCTCTACAATAGAGATGAGGGCTAGAGTCCAAGTCAGAAACAGATGCTGTGAAATCTCCAGGGGAGGTGGAAAAGCCATCACTCATCTTTAGTGTAGACATTTATCTCCAAATGTTACAGTCAGATAATAGTCAGTGTTGTGAGCTGAAGTGTTACGGTCAGCAGGATACTTTAAAAGAAAACTAAATAATAAATATCCTGCGAAGCCCAACTGAACTCTGAACTACAGAGCTACCCTGGTGTGAACCGACTCTGATGATACCTCTGTGGCCTATAAACTATATATATATATATAAATAAGACTAATTTTGTTTTGGGTTTATGTGACTCGGAATTGCTGGTTCATTTTATGTCAAACTAGTTTGGTATGAACCACACCTTATATTGTCTTATAACATAGTGAAGAACAGTCTTAGAGGTCCTAGGAATCTATATATATAAAACTCAAATCCACACGCATACATACACATGGATCATACACACGCACACACGCATGCACTGACAAAACACGTCTGGTATCCTTAGTGGCTGCTTGCACACTGCAGTATTTTTCACGGGCCTCCAGGCCATGGATTTGGTGGTTCCATTGACTTCTTTGTTCACAAAGCTGTGAATTTTTCAGGCTCCATAGAAGTCTATGGAGATGTAGAATCCACAGCCCGGAGACTGTAGTGTTACTGTAGTGTGCAAGCAGCCTTACTGAGCAGCAATATTGGCCAGGCGAAAACTGCCTGATAGTAAGATTGTCAGTATTGCTGACTGTACAGGAGCCGAATCACTGAGCCCGATAATAGATAGTTGTGTAACTGGGAACCAATTTTACTCTTTTATCCACAAACTACTTATAGATTACACTGGAGGGAGGGGGAAGGGTAGCACTATGGGGAGTAAATCATTGGCATAACTAGGAATGGCAGGACCCCCGTGGCAAACTTTTGACATGCCCCTCCCAGAAGACTCCAACTGACCCGCTCTTCCGCATTGCTACACACAGTATTATGTCCCATAGTGGCCCCTGCACACAGTATTATGTCCCATAGTGGCCCCTGCACACAGTATTATACCCCATAGTGGCCCCTGCACACAGTATTATGTCCCATAGTGGCCCCTGCACACAGTATTATACCCCATAGTGGCCCCTGCACACAGTATTATGTCCCATAGTGGCCCTGCACACAGTATTATGTCCCTTAGTGGCCCCTGCACACAGTATTATGTCCCATAGTGGCCCCAGCACACAGTATTTTGTCCCATAGTGGCCCCAGCACACAGTATTATGTCCCATAGTGGCCCCTGCACACAGTATTATACCCCATAGTGGCCCCAGCACAAAGTATTATACCCCATAGTGGCCCCTGCACACAGTATTATACCCCATAGTGGCCCCTGCACACAGTATTATGTCCCATAGTGACCCCTGCACACAGTATTATGTCCCATAGTGGCCCCTGCACACAGTATTATGTCCCATAGTGGCCCCTGCACACAGTATTGTCCCCCATAGTGGCCCCTGCACACAGTATTATGTCCCATAGTGCCCCTGCACACAGTATTATGCCCCATAGTGGCCCCTGCACACAGTATTATGTCCCATAGTGGCCCCTGCACACAGTATTATGCCCCATAGTGGCCCCTGCACAAAGTATTATACCCCATAGTGGCCCCTGCACACAGTATTATGTCCCATAGTGGCCCCTGCACAAAGTATTATGTCCCATAGTGGTCCCTGCACACAGTATTATCCCCCATAGTGGCCCCTGCAGACAGTATTATGTCCCATAGTGGCCCCTGCACACAGTATTATGTCCCATAGTAGCCCCTACACACAGTATTGTGTCCCCTGCACACAGTATTATGTCCCATAGTGGTCCCTGCACACAGTATTATCCCCCATAGTGGCCCCTGCACACAGTATTATGTCCCATAGTGGCCCCTGCACACAGTATTATCCCCCATAGTGGCCCCTGCAGACAGTATTATCCCCCATAGTGGCCCCTGCACACAGTATTATGTCCCATAGTGACTCCTGCACACAGTATTATGTCCCATAGTGGCTCTTGCACACAGTATTATGTCCCATAGTGGCCCCTGCACACAATATTATCCCCCATAGTGGCCCCTGCACACAGTATTATGTCCCATAGTGACTCCTGCACACAGTATTATGTCCCATAGTGGCCCCTGCACACAGTATTGTGTCCCCTGCACAAAGTATTATCCCCCATAGTGGCCCCTGCACACAGTATTATGTCCCATAGTGGCCCCTGCACACAGTATTGTGTCCCCTGCACACAGTATTATGTTCCATAGTGGCCCCTGCACACAGCATTATACCTTATAGTGGCCCCTTCACCCAGGATTATGCCCCATTGTGGACACCCATGAACAATTATTATACTCTGGGGGCTTTTGAGACCCCAGAGAATAATAATCGGAGACCCAGGAGGGAAACAAGCATAATAAAACGCTGTTACTTACCTATCCCTGGCTCCTATGTTCCCTTACCTCTCCTGGGCCTCTGATCATTATACTCGGAGGTCTTTTTAGACCCTTGAGTATAATAATACTGTTTGTAGGGCCCGTGGCGTCACATGCCGCTGCCAGGATCAGTAAGTAAATAAGGCTATCGCTGGGCCCCCTGATGTCCCGTGCCCTGTGGCAGCCACTATTGCTGCTATCCCGGTAGTTACGTCCCTGGTGTAATTGTTTTATATGTTTGTTTAAGGTAAATTTTAATTTTTGATATAAATAGTTGTAATACTTTATACCACATAATATCTATTGAATATGTAACATCAATACAAATGTTGAAATGCAAAAAAGTTGTTGTTCACGTCAATGTTATGACAAATTAGCAAAATGACAAAATAATAAAAAATTTAAGTGGAAAAAAAGATTTACTGTAGCTCTGAAAATGTCAATTTACTGTGACACTGAAAATTTTACTTTAGCATAACCAATAATTTAAAGGGATCCTATCATTCAAACGCATTTTTTTCTAACATGTCGGAATAGCCTTGAGAAAGGCCCTTCTTCTCCTACCCTTAGATGTCTTCTCCACGCCGCTGTTCGCCTGAAATCTCGTTTTTTGTCGGTATGCAAATGAGTTCTCTCACAGCACTGGGGGCGGGCCCCAGCACTCAAACAGCACTGGGGGCATCCCCAATGCTGTGAGAGAACTCCAGCGCCGCCTCCATCTTCATCAGTAACATCCTCTTCTTTCGGCGTTCGGTGGGTCTGGGTCAAAATTTAACGCATGCGCAAGTTGGCTCTGCCAGTGGGCCATGAGCAGAGCCGACTTCACATGCGGGTGGCCATTTTTTGTGGCCACTTGCACGAGCAGGCGCAGTATGCTGTGTACTCCATAGAACTACAGGGGCATACTGAGCCTGCTCGCGTAAGCGGTCACAAAAAAATAGCTGCCCGCATGTGAAGTCGGCTCTGCCCGAGGCCCGCTGGCAGAGCCAACTTGCGCATGCATTGAATTTTGACCCACCGTGCACCAGAAGAAGAGTCTGATGAAGATGGAGGCGCTGGAGAGAGTTCTCTTGTAGCATTGGGGACGCCCCCAGTGCTGCGAGAGATTTCATTTGCATACCAACAAAAAACGGGATTTCAGGGGAACAGCAGTGCGGAGAAGACATCGAAAGGTAGGAGAAGAATAGCCTTTCTTAAGGCTATTCCAACGTGTTAGAAAAAAATGCATTTGAATGATAGGATCCCTTTAACATTTCCGCGAGTGAAGCCGTGGGTATTCTACTAGTATATATATAAAACATAGTGTAGAATACTCTTAGGACTCCTAGGCATTTTCTTAATGCATGAAAATTTTTATTCGGTGATAAATACACACAAGATAAGCAAGAACGTTTTCAGCTGCAAGTCAGTCTTATCTCTAGTGTAGAATATTCGGACTCCTATAAAACATAGTGTAGAACAAATTTAGGGCTCCTACAGTGTTGCCCAAAAGTATTGGCACCCCTGCAATTCTGTCAGATAATACTCCTGTTCTTTCAGAAAATGATTGCAATCACAAATTCTTTGGTATTATCTTCATTTAATTTGTCTTCAATGGAAAACCACAAAAAGAATTGTCAAAAAGCCAAATTGGATAGAATTCCACAGCAAACATAAACAAGGGGGTGGACAAAAGTATTGGCACTGTTTGAAAAATCATGTGATGCTTCTCTAATTTGTGTAATTAACAGCACCTGTTACTTACCTAGGCACCTAACAGGTGGTGGCAATAACTAAATCACACTTGCAGCCAGTTGAAATGAATTAAAGTTGACTCCACCTCTGTCCTGTGTCCTTGTGTGACCACATTGAGCATGGAGAAAAGAAAGAAGACCAAAGAACTGTCTGAGGACTTGAGAAGCAAAATGGTGAGGAAGCCTGAGCAATCTCAAGGCTACAAGTCCATCTCCAAAGACCTGAATGTTCCTGTGTCTACCGTGCGCAGTGTCATCAAGAAGTGTAAAGCCCATGGCCCTGTGGCTAACCTCCCTAGATGTGGACGCAAAAGAAACATTGACCAGAGATTTCACCGCAAGATTGTGCGGATGGCGGATAAAGAACCTTGACTAACATCCAAACAAGTGCAAGCTGCCCTGCAGTCCGAGGGTACAACAGTGTCACCCCGTACTATCCAGCGTCAGCGTCTGAATGAGAAGGGACTGTATGGTAGGAGACCCAGGAAGACCCCACTTCTTACCCACAGACAGAAGCCAGGCTGGAGTTTGCCAAAACTTACCTGAGAAAGCCAAAACTGTTCTGGAAGAATGTTCTCTGGTCAGAGGAGACAAAAGTAGGAAAAGGCCTCAACATAGAATTTACAGTAAAAAAAAGAGGCCTTCAAAGAGAAAAAGACGCCCCCTACAGTCAGACATGGCGGAGGTCCCTGATGTTTTGGGGTTGCTTTGCTGCCTCTGGCACTGGACTGCTTGACCGTGTGCATGGCATTATGGAGTCTGAAGACGACCAACACATTGTGCAGCATCATGTAGGGCCCAGTGTGAGAAAGCTGGGTCTCCCTCAGAGGTCAGGGCTCTTCCAGCAGGACAAGGACCCAAAACACACTTCAGGTCAGCACTAGAAAATGGTGGTGAGAGAAAGCCCTGGAGACTTGTAAAGTGGCAGCAATGAGTCCAGCCCTGAATCCCATAGAACACCTGTGGGTGAGGGGGAGAGATCTCTTGGTGGCAGTTTGGAGAAGGCCCCCTTCACATCTCAGGGGGGACCGCGAGCAGTTTGCCAGAGAAGAAGGGTCTAAGATTCCAGCAGAGCCTTGTAAGAAACTCATTGCTGGTTAGCGGAAGCGGTTGTGCGCAGTTATTGTGTCTAAAGGTTGTGCTACCAAGTATTAGGCTGAGGGCGACAATACTTCTGTCCGGACCATGTTTGGAGTTTTGTGTAAAATGATCAATGATGTAACTTTTTTTCATTCTCTTTTGTGTTTTTTTTATTGCAAGCAAAATAAATGAAGATATTACCAAAGAGTTTGTGCTTGTAATCATTATCTGGGGGACACCGAGGATTATCTGACAGGACTGAAGGGGGCGATACTTATACTGTATATACCCTGTGTCACTTATATACTATATAAGAGTCTGTGCTGTGTAATCATTATCTGGGGGACACCGAGGATTATCTGACAGGACTGCAGGGGGCGATACTTATACTGTATATACCCTGTGTCACTTATATACTATATAAGAGTCTGTGCTGTGTAATCATTATCTGGGGGACACCGAGGATTATCTGACAGGACTGCAGGGGGCCAATACATTTGGCCAACCCTGTAGGAACCCATTTATAAAATATAGTGTAGAAAACTCTTTGGACTCCTCGGAACCCATTGTTAGGACTGTGCGTAAGCTGTGGCCAAGATATCAGGGTCACAGCCTGTTCCGCTGTCTTTGCTCAGTCCAGATTTCATGGGGTTAATTCCCTTCCAGCCAATGGGCGTGGTCAGTCTGCTGACTGACAGTGGTGTTAGCCTATGGACACCTGGCTTGAGCACGTGGGCTGGTTGTTCAGACTCTCCTTCCCTCCATTTAAGGAGGCCTTTTTGGGCCGCCCGTGCTCTAGCCTAACACTTGAATACCACATGCAGCACGTCAGTGCAGTACTTTAGTTTGGCAGAGTACTGCCTTAGCTAGGTAGGGTGTTAGTTAGATTTTTTGCCCTAGAATTGCCCAGGGAATTCCCACCTAGCTGGCCTTAATCTCAATTGTTTCATGTGCTGCGGCTGTGTGTTTGGCCCAGCACTGTTATATGTTTCACAGTCTGTCAGTACCTTGGGCAGGCTGTTACCTGTAGTACTCCATAGCAGGTGGCTGTGGTGTGGGTGCGGCTCAGTAAGCTGCTGGGAGCACACCATCATTGTTAGTTGTGTTATCTAGTGGTGAAGTAACCTCTAAGACTTTAATATTCGTTTAGCGGCTCCTTTGTTCTGCAATGGTTCTGAGAAGGTACCAGAGAAGCGCTTCAGTTAGTGGAGTAGCCTGGCAGTGACGTTAACTCTCGGGCTTTGTTCACACCTGTACGCCCTGCAGTTCTGAGCCTAGTGGGCTCCGCAGAATATTATTATTATTTAGTTTTTTTACTATATCCTTCTGACCATAACACCTATCTACAGTATTCAAATTCTAGTTCTCTAAGTCAAATATACACTCACCGGCCACTTTATTAGGTACACCATGCTAGTAATGGGTTGGACCCCATTTTGCCTTCAGAACTGCCTCAATTCTTCGTGGCATAGATACAACAAGGTGCTGGAAGCATTCCTCAGAGATTTTGGTCCATATTGACATGATGGCATCACACAGTTGCCGCAGATTTGTCGGCTGCACATCCATGATGTGAATCTCCCGTTCCACCACATCCCAAAGATGCTCCTCTATTGGATTGAGATCTGGTGACTGTGGAGGCCATTGGAGTACAGTGAACTCATTGTCATGTTCAAGAAACCAGTCTGAGATGATTCCAGCTTTATGACATGGCATTGCATTATCCTGCTGAAAGTAGCCATCAGATGTTGGGTACATTGTGGTCATAAAGGGATGGACATGGTCAGCAACAATACTCAGGTAGGCTTTGGCGTTGCAACGATGCTCAATTGGTACCAAGGGGCCCAAAGAGTGCCAAGAAAATATTCCCCACACCATGACACCACCACCACCAGCCTGAACCGTTACCGATACAAGGCAGGATGCATCCATGCTTTCATGTTGTTGACGCCAAATTCTGACCCTACCATCCGAATGTCGCAGCAGAAATCGAGACTCATCAGACCAGGCAACGTTTTTCCAATCTTCAATTGTCCAATTTCGATGAGCTTGTGCAAATTGTAGCCTCAGTTTCCTGTTCTTAGCTGAAAGGAGTGGCACTCGGTGTGGTCTTCTGCTGCTGTAGCCCATCTGTAGCCTCAAAGTTGGACGTACTGTGCGGCGTTCAGAGATGCTCTTCTGGCTACCTTGGTTGTAACGGGTGGCTATTTGAGTCACTGTTGCCTTTCTATCAGCTGGAACCAGTCTGGCCATTCTCCTCTGACCTCTGGCATCAACAACGCATTTCCGCCCACAGAACTGCCGCTCACTGGATGTTTTTTCTTTTTCGGACCATTCTCTGTAAACCCTAGAGATGGTTGTGCGTGAAAATCCCAGTAGATCAGCAGTTTCTGAAATACTCAGACCAGCCCTTCTGGCACCAACAACCATGCCACGTTCAAAGGCACTCAAATCACCTTTCTTCCCCATACTGATGCTCGGTTTGAACTGCAGGAGATTGTCTTGACCATGTCTACATGCCTAAATGCACTGAGTTGCCGCCATGTGATTGGCTGATTAGAAATTAAGTGTTAACGAGCAGTTGGACAGGTCTACCTAATAAAGTGGCCGGTGAGTGTAAAGTGATGTCATAGTGACAGTGACATGTATGTCTAAGGAAAAATGAATGGTAAGCAGAGGATACAAATTCAACCATATGTTGCATTGACTCTCAATTTTATGTATTTAACTTTTAAAACACCCCATAATTACATTTTTTTTAGGGAAATGTGTTTGTCCATAGTTTTTTTTTTATACACAGTAGTTGTTTTTCAAAATCAATAGTTTTATATAAATATTCAAAAGTTTTGATTGCCTGTAAGTGATCCGGGAGCGCATTGTTTTTGGGAGATAATTTTGTGATTGTGAACCAGTTGAAATTGATGAAGAACTGGCCACCAAAAATGACTTCATGATGTGAAATTAAAAATGTTTTATTTTTTTTGTGCCAACACTATGGCACCAACAGTGTAGTAGAGGGGAATGTGATGGTGGACCAGGCCGTAGAACATGTCTGCCAGAGTGGTGGTAGCTGTGATCAGATGAGTTACAGTAGAGGATGGAATAGAATATGATTGACCAGGCCATAGGATATGTCTGCCCGAGTGGTGGTAGCTGTGGCACCATGTGTGGCAGTACAGCAGGGTATAATATAATGGTCCAGGCCACACAGGACATGTCTGCCAGAGTAGTGGTGGTGGTAGGGCAACATCCCTAGCAATATAGTATAGAATAGAAAGTGACAGACCAGACTGCAGGAGATGATGTCTCGCTGTTTAGGAGTAGTAGAATCAGCAAAACATCATCTCCTGTATAACCTCATGGATCCATGCCTGATTCATTTTCAGAGTTATAGTTTGCTTTGCTTAGTGGTTACAAGGCCACGCACAGCAGTGAACAGCGTCTCAGCCATTACATTTGAGAATGGGCAAGACAATACACCAATGGCAAAGTGGACCCGATCCTGACAAATGTCAGTTCTGCTTAGCTAGAAATCAATAGGGTCAAAGTTGTCTTTTAACCACTTGAGCCTCCAATAGCAGATATCAAAATAAGACATTATTCCTGCAGGTGGTCTCATTCACTGATCTATCAGGTTATTTAAGCCACACAGTGAATGGCACAAAATTTAAAACATAAAAATTCAATGACAAAATTGCTGTTCTTTTCTTTCCTGGCTGAAAAACAGTTAATAAAAGTTAATCAATATGTATATCTATCCCAAACTAGTGCCATTAAATATTTGTCCCAGAAAGAAGACTTTATTTCCGGGGTAGGTGACCACAGAAAAATACAAGAAATGGTTTGGTCATCATGGCTCATGACTTAAAACAATTCATTGACTAAAGGGTTAACCAAGATGTGGACTTTATTATATATGATTATACAATAATAAAAAAAATACAATTACTGTTATTATTATTATTATTATTATTATTATTGTTGTTGTTGTTGTTGTTGTTGTTGTTATTATTATTATTATTATTATTGTTATTTATTATTGTTATTATTATTATTAGTTGTTGTTATTACTATTATTGTTCTTATTAGTTATTATTATTATTATTATTATTATTATTATTATTATTAGTATTATTAGTATTATTATTAATATTATCTTGTTAGTAATAGGATGTGTTTATTATTCATTTATTTGTTATACTCATTCCAATGCTATATTATACATTATATTACAATTTATTGTATTGCCAATCCATTACATAGATGTGATATCGGATACATGACATGACTCTGAACATTTTTCAATGATGAATTTCTCTCCTGTAACATTAATACACTCAGATATATTTCAGTCTGTAATTCCCGATCTGCAGAAAGTTTCTGAGCTGTAAATAAGTAAAAGTTTCTCGTTGTTCTCTCCAGTCCTGACCCCGGAGACAATACGGTTCCTGCCCTGTAATTATGATAGTGAATGACGGCATATGGCGGGGGAATTCTACACTGGGCGGCATTGTGAGATGTGAGGAGGGGGCCGCTCCTCTCACCTCAGTCACTCTTACTATAGACTTTGATTCTTTGTGTCTCCTGTATAATTATGTATCCAGGTGACTGACTCCGAGATGTATTACAGATTTATCCATGTAGTGAGGGAGGGGGAGCGGAGGGCGAAAGCTGGGACTGCAGGTCTGACCTGTCATCTGGTTATACACCAGGAGTCAGTGTAATGTCTAATGCTGGGAATAATACGATAATGTCTAATACAGAGAATAATACAGTAATGTCTAATACAGAGAATAATACAAGAATGTCTAATACAGAGAATAATACAATAATGTCTAATACAGAGAATAATACAATAATGTCTAATACAGAGAATAATACAATAATGTCTAATACAGAGAATAATCCAATAATGTCTAATACAGAGAATAATTCAATAATGTCTAATACTGGGAATAATCCAATAATATCTAATACAGAGAATAATCCATTAATGTCTAATACAGAGAATAATCCAATAATGTCTAATACAGAGAATAATACAATAATGTGTAATACAGAGAATAATCCAATATTGTCTAATACAGGGAATAATACCATAATGTCTAATACAGAGAATAATACAATAATGTCTAATACAGAGAATAATACAATAATGTCTAATACAGAGAATAATACAATAATGTCTAATACAGAGAATAATCCAATAATGTCTAATACAGAGAATAATACAATAATGTCTAATACAGAGAATAATACAATAATGTCTAATACAGAGAATAATACAATAATGTCTAATACAGAGAATAATCCAATAATATCTAATACAGAGAATAATCCAATAATGTATAGTACAGAGAATAATACAGTAATGTCTAATACAGAGAATAATCCAATAATGTCTAACACAGAGACTAATCCAATAATGTCTAATACAGAGAATAATCCAATAATGTCTAATACAGAGAATAATCCAATAATGTCTAATACTGGGAATAATCCAATAATATCTAATACACAGAATAATACAATAATGTCTAATACAGAGAATAATCCATTAATGTCTAATACAGAGAATAATACAATAATGTCTAATACAAAGAATAATACAATAATGTGTAATACAGAGAATAATCCAATATTGTCTAATACAGGGAATAATACCATAATGTCTAATACAGAGAATAATACAATAATGTCTAATACATAGAATAATATAATAATGTCTAATACAGAGAATAATACAATAATGTCTAATACAGAGAATAATACAATAATGTCTAGTACAGAGAATAATACAATAATGTCTAATACAGAGACTAATCCAATAATGTCTAATACAGAGAATAATCCAATAATGTTTAATACAGAGAATAATCCAATAATGTCTAATACAGAGACTAATCCAATAATGTCTAATACAGAGAATAATCCAATAATGTTTAATACAGAGAATAATCCAATAATGTCTAATACAGAGAATAATCCAATAATGTCTAGTACAGAGAATAATACAATAATGTCTAATACAGAGAATAATCCAATCATGTCTAAAACAGATAATAATACAGTAATGTCCAATACAGAGAATAATCCAATAATGTCTAATACAGAGAATAATACAATAATGTCTAATACAGAGAATAATACAATAATTTCTAATACAGAGACTAATACAATAATGTCTAATACAGAGAATAATCCAATAATATCTAATACAGAGAATAATCCAATAATGTCTAATACAGAGAATAATCCAATAATGTCTAATACAGAGAATAATACAATAATGTCTAATACAGAGAATAATACAATAATATCTAATACAGAGAATAATCCAATAATGTCTAATACAGAGAATAATCCAATAATATCTAATACAGAGAATAATACAATAATGTCTAATACAGGGAATAATACAATAATTTCTAATACAGAGACTAATACAATAATGTCTAATACAGAGAATAATCCAATAATATCTAATACAGAGAATAATCCAATAATGTCTAATACAGAGAATAATCCAATAATGTCTAATACTGGGAATAATCCAATAATATCTAATACAGAGAATAATCCAATAATGTCTAATACAGAGAATAATACAATAATGTCTAATATAGAGAATAATACAATAATGTCTAATACAGGGAATAATACCATAATGTCTAATACAGAGAATAATACAATAATGTCTAATACAGAGAATAATACAATAATGTCTAATACAGAGAATAATCCAATAATGTCTAATACAGAGAATAATCCAATAATGTCTAATACAGAGAATAATTCAATAATGTCTAATACTGGGAATAATCCAATAATATCTAATACAGAGAATAATACAATAATGTCTAATATAGAGAATAATACAATAATGTCTAATACAGGGAATAATACCATAATGTCTAATACAGAGAATAATCCAATAATGTCTAATACAGAGAATAATACAATAATGTCTAATACAGAGAATAATACAATAATGTCTAATACAGAGAATAATACAATAATGTCTAATACAGAGAATAATACAATAATGTCTAATACAGAGAATAATCCAATAATGTCTAATACAGAGAATAATTCAATAATGTCTAATACTGGGAATAATCCAATAATATCTAATACAGAGAATAATCCATTAATGTCTAATACAGAGAATAATCCAATAATGTCTAATACAGAGAATAATACAATAATGTGTAATACAGAGAATAATCCAATATTGTCTAATACAGGGAATAATACCATAATGTCTAATACAGAGAATAATACAATAATGTCTAATACAGAGAATAATACAATAATGTCTAATACATAGAATAATATAATAATGTCTAATACAGAGAATAATACAATAATGTCTAATATAGAGAATAATACAATAATGTCTAATACAGGGAATAATACAATAATGTCTAATACAGAGAATAATACAATTATGTCTAATACAGAGAATAATATAATAATGTCTAATACAGAGAATAATACAATAATGTCTAATATAGAGAATAATACAATAATGTCTAATACAGGGAATAATACAATAATGTCTAATACAGAGAATAATCCAATAATGTCTAATACAGAGAATAATCCAATAATGTCTAATACTGAGAATAATACAATAATGTCTAATACAGGGAATAATACAATAATGTCTAATACAGGGAATAATACAATAATGTCTAATACAGAGAATAATTTAATAAAGCATATAATGAATAATATAATAATAATAATAATAATAATAATAATAATAATAATAATAATAATAATAATAATTACAATTAAATCATTTTATAATACTTTAATACAATACATAATACAATAAATTGATACAAAGAATAATATAATAAAATGAATGTATAAGACAACAAAATTATACAGTGAGTAATACAATACAATTAATTAACAATACAATGAAATCAAATACACAGAATATAATAAAGTCTTATACAGTAAATAATACAATCTTTTATATCTCTCTATATTATAAAAATGAATTCTTTTCTGTCTGTCTGTTCTCTATGCGCGACCAAACAACTGGACTGATCTTCACCATATTTGGCAAATAGATACTTCAGGCGTCCGGGAAGGTTTAAGATGAGAGCCAAATTCACTCGGACGTAATGTTCTGGAGATACAGCTTTCTCAAAACCCTGACCCCCCCATTAGCCAAAGCAAACCTTCAATTCTTTCACTCATATACCAACTGCAATACACACGGTCACTCCACATGTACAATCTAACACTGATATCCAAGCTGAGATACACGCATCAGAGGATTAAATACACATGCCAGCACACATTATCACATGTCAGAGGATTAGATACCCGCGTTTGCACACAGTTGCACAAGCCAAAAGATTAGATATGTGCACCTGCACACATTTCCACAAGGCGAAGCCTTAGATACGTGCATCTGCACACAGTTCCACATACCAGAGGATTAGATACATGCATCTGCACAAAGTACCACACGCTGGAGGATTAGAAAGACAGGTCAGCACACATTATCACACGCCAGAGGATTAGATACTCGCTTCTGCACAAAGTACCACACACCGAAAGATTCAGTGTGTTCGGAATAGGGACATAGACAGAAGTTTAGTCTGTGGAAACCGAAAGAGGTTTTGCCTTGAGCACTATGCCAAAAATTTGCACATTAGAGATTAGTTCAATGAAAACAGAGTGACTGTTTGGGAGTTCCCACTAAAAGAAGTCAAAGTAACCCTCTATTGTCTTAATTGCCCTAGAGGAGTGGGAAGCTCACAGCTGAGTGGCCATCAGCTAGTATGGGGAAGGGACCCTCCGAGATATGGTACACCCCATATGAACTAATAGGGATGAGAGAGAGAGAAGAAGAAGCCGCTCAAGAAAAAAAAAAAAAAAAAAAAAGAGAGAGAATTTTAAGAGAGCAGGGGTTCCTGAAACAGGATTATTTGATAGTAAATTTTGGAACCAATGGAGATTAGATTATGCAGGACAAGAATAGAGGGAAACGTGTTTTAATTGTGGAAAACAAGGACATTTGGCCAGAGATTGCTGGTGTCCTAAGCGAAGTGACAATAACAAAAGACAGTCTAGAAGCTGCCTGCCTGTCCCTGATCAAGGTCAGGACACCTCACAATGAAGGTCAGGCTCTCCAGCCCCAGTGTCCCTCTTATCTACAGCAGAAGTATACATGCTTTGGTAGAACTTAGCAAGAAGGTGGAGGAGGAGAGGATGAGACAAGGTGGGTAACTAAGATGTCAGCTATAAGTGATAGATTGTAACACCACTGGTATAATGTATGGAAAATTATGAATATATGGTTCAATTTATAATTGTATAGTCTAAAATGCTTTTAGCAATGCCAGTATTTGACTTTTAAGCCTTGTGTAAGAATATTGTGATGTTTTACAGTAGTAAAAACTTTGATTGAAATCTCGTAAAGAAAATGTTAAAAGTCTGTCAGTTGGCCCTTAAGGCAACCTCAAATATAGTTTAAGTCTGAACATCTGTGGTAATTAGAAGAGTGGGGTTTGCCATAGAAATATTCAAAAATTGCACAAAAATATTAATATGTAATTTTGGTGTCAGTATTGACTGTTTGCTTTAATTATATTCTTGTCATGTAGTAGAAAAACCAAGCATTAGTTGACTTTCATCTTTAGCCACGTGTATAGGAAAACACAGAAGAGTCAAATTACAGAGTGAACTCTGGCCTGTGTCTGTGTCAGCATGGTTTGTAAGACTAGGTATAATATCTGTTGTCTCCAAAGGAAAATGATTTGGACGAAAAGGGTTAACCCATGGTTAAATGTAAAAATAAGGTATGATGCCAATGTATAGATAAGGATGTTCATGAATATGATGTTGTGATTATGTTTTAGCTCACTCTCCTCAGTAGGTTTTGTATGTACTCCTGTAGAATATATGGGTGATATAGGCAGGGTGGTTGTCTATTGGGGCCAGATTACTATGTCAGGAGTGATTTAGATACTAAATAGACATAGGATGAGCTCATGACGGCTATACTTATCACACAGGGAAGTTTCATGCAGTAAATTAACTCCAAGTCTGCACCAGTGAGGGGGATGAGCCTTGCAGAGCTGTAATTGTATGTAGCAGAAGTCCTATTGTGTAACTGCTGATTTGGATACAGTGTCCTAAGGGCAGTTGAAGTATTGTACTGCCCTGAATATCTTAAGTGAGGCACTGTTATCCAGGGGTGAACCTGGGCTTTCTGCCGCCTGAAGCGGCGTCAGAAACCCCCCCCCCCCCTCGAGGATGGGCGGAGCTGAGGAAGCGGGGTTGCAAGAAAGGGGCGGAGTCGAGTGGAAGGGGGTGGGTCAATCGGAAAGGGGGCGGGGTCAAGCGGAGTGAGCGGCGTTCGCAGACAGAGAGCAGGCAGGGAGAGGACCTGCTCTTTGCCTGAGTGTGAGGGGCGGCCGCTGGAGCAGCGCTGCGTCCAGCAGGGCCGCCCCAATACACCGCTCGCTTCCCGTGTCGGGCTGCAGACACGGTGACGCTAAGCCAGTCCAGGACAGCTTGTCCTGGACTGGCTTAGGTCAGCAAAAATGCTGCCCTCCTGAGGCCCTGGCATAGCGCCGCCTGAAGCGGTCGCTTCAGGTCGCCTCATGGGAGGTGCAGCGCTACTGTTATCTATCTAGAAGCGGCTGCATTGTGAGTAATCACTTTTGGTGATAGTTTGTGTCATTTGTGATTATGTTTTATACGATATTATGTGAATTTATTATTTGTCTGTTATTGTCACCTTAACTATTGTATATACTAAAAGAGTAAAGAGGTGACAGTGGAAGTGACTGGACAAGAGGGAAGGAGAGGGCTCACTCCTATCCACTGCCAGAAACAGCCAGAGTATGAAAAGATAAGACAAATGTTTTAAGGGAAATTAAGTGATGTTTTTGAATCATGAATACCTGGGACCCTCCCTCTGATGATTGTTACGATATGTTGATGATCTTCTTCTTTGTGACACAAATAAACAGACATGTGAAGCTGCAACCATAAACCTGCTGTGTTTCCTCTACCAGAACGGTTGTAAGGCCAGTAAAGACAAGCTGCAATTTTGTAAGCAAAAGGTGATGTTTTTAGGTCATTGTCTGAGCCAAAGTACCAAACATCTTTCAGTGGTAAGAGAAATGCAGGTGCCAACCCCCCATGCTCAGTTACATACCTTATTGGCTCAGGGTGTCATACTGTAAGCCATGGATCAGATAAACTGTGAATGTGCTTGTAAAACCTGTTCGACAAGGAGAGATTGGAGCAGGAGCCAGTGCACCTGCCCTAGGCTTTCCTGACTATCAGAAGCCCTTTAAAATCTATGTCACTGAGGTGATGGGACATGCTACTGCAGTCCTGAGGCATATTCTAGTGCACGTTTGGATGCTGTTGCAAGGGGAACGCCCTCTTGTGTAATGGTTGTACTCTCCGTACAGGTCCTGCTTGAGAAAAGCTCCGACATTGTCCTAGACCACCCCCTGGTGGTATACAAACCACATGACATCTATGCAATCCTCACACAGGTAGACAGACGTAATATTTCCTTGGCAAGGCAGAGCAAGATGGAATTTGCTCTACAATCCTCCTCCAACATCTCATTCTAGCATTGTTTGACTTTTGAATCCTGCAACTCTTTTACTAGTTCGAGTTCATGATTCGAAGGGGGGAATAGATGATGAGATATTTTTAATGATGAGATATTTTTAAACTCCCTCTCAGAGTCAGCTTTAGTTATGTTACTGATGCCCTATCGGAGAATCCTGACTATGAGATGTTTGTGGACGATTCCAGGTAACAGAAAAAGGCAAATTTGTTACAGAGTATGCTGTAGTCACTATACATGACACCATAGTACAAGAAGCCCTTCCACCACACATGTCAGCACAAGAGGCTGAATTGAAAGCCCTTATAGAAGCCTTCAAAGTAGCTAAGGATAGCACAGAAAACATTTACACTGACTCCAGGTATGCTTTTGGCATTGCACATGGTTATGGTCCAATATGGAGGTCCAGGAACTTCCTGATGGCACAGGGTAAGCCAATCAAGAATGGAAACTTAGTAAGTCAGTTGATGGAGGCCATATTGCTCCCTAAGCAGTTGGCAATTGTGAAGGCCAGAGCTCACACAAAGGGAAGAGACCCTGAGAGTATAGGAAATGAGAAAGCTGCCATGGAAGGGTCTGAACCAGGTGAGAAAAACGGATATTGACCTAGCAGACCCCAAGGGGCTGTACTCTAAGGTGACTGGTGAGGAAATTGAAAAATGGAAAAAGGCTGGTGCCAGAGAATGTGAAGGAATGTGGAAAATGGGGGATAGACTGTGTCTGCCCGCAGCAGCATACCCCCAAATGGCTGGTTTGGCCCACGGTAAGGTGCATGCCTCTAGAAATGCCATGGAGTCACTAGTGGGTAAATTATGGTTTGCCTCAGGTTTTGGAAGGGCTGCAGGTAATCACGTAAAAGCATGTCACATATGTGCTCTACACAATCCAGGACAGGTAGTTAAAACACCTACCACATGCACACCAAAACCCCTGTATCCATTTCAGAGAATACAAGTAGATTACATACAGTTGCCTAAGTCTGGAATGTACGAGTACGTATTGGTTTTTGTAGTAGAGGCCTATCCTGTGGGCCGGACAACCGCACAGGTAATTGCCAAGAAATTGATGTCTGAACTTGTGTGTAGATTGGGGATACCTGAGGTGATAGAGTCTGATAGAGGTACACAATTCACAGGTGAAATAATGAAGGAAATAATGTCTGTATTGGGGATTGAGCAGAGGTCAGGCAAAGTGGAAAGGTTGAATGGCACACTCAAGTTAAAAATCCAGAAAACCATGGCAGAGACAGGAAGGCCCTGGCCAGAGTGCCTGTCTCTAGCATTATACTCAGGGAGGACCACTCCTAATAGAAAGAAAGGTCTGTTACCATTCGAGGTGCTTTTTGGAAGTGTGCCTAGACTAAGGTTGTATTTTCCCCAGACTTTACAACTCAGTTATGACAGCACTGCCAGCTATGTCCAGAACCAGTGTCAAAGATTGAAAGTAACACATGAACAGGTGTTTTCTTCTATTCCAGACCCTTTTTGAGTTTTCAGGAACACATAGCTTGCAGGTGGTGATTGGGTGGTCGTGAAAAGACATATCAGAAAACCCCCTGGACCTCGATTTGATGGTCCCTTCCAAGTGCTGCTGACAACTGTCACTTCAGTCAAATTGGAGGGAAAATCTACCTGGATACACGCTTCCCATTATAAAATGGTTCCTAAACCACGGCAGGAATGAAAAGATGGACATTATTTGTTTTATGCTTTCTTAATGGACTCACTCCTGCCACCTTTATAGTTGATAAGAATAAATGCAAAAACCCATACCTAAACACACTATGTATAAGAGAGCAGCTGATGACGCCCCTAGGGAAAGTGGTAGACCTGATTTGGTACAAATAGGTGCTGGAAACAAGATAGTGAGTACTGTACTCGTATATCCTATGATTATGCAGATGTGGGATCAATTGGTGGAAGCCACCGTTTACTTAGATGATCAAATATGGGGTATCTTAGGCGTACTTAATACGACCATAGCGGTACAAAACCAGCTGATCATAGTCACCAACCAACACGCCCTGGTACTAGATTATATTACTGCGGCCCAGGGTGGAATGTGTCAGGTGGTGGCACCTACCTGTTGCCATTATATCGATCCAGAAGGTAATATCAAAGGAAAACAAGAATTAGAGAATATATACAAACTAAGGGAAGAGTCCGAGAAGGAGGTTTTGCAAAATGAAGATAGTTTGTGGTCCGACACTTTTTCCTTTCTGAATCCTACTAATTGGTTCAAGGGAATAGATGGATGGATAACTGGGATATTACAATCCATTGTACAAGTTGGCATCATTATATTGCTTATATATATATATATATATATATATATATATATATATATATATATATATATATTTTTTTTCCAAGTTGATGTTGATGTGTTTTATGATAGAGATAGATATAAGTGGTAGACATTATAGGAATATCAGATCTAGGGATCTAGATGAAGGTACTCATCGATATGAAGATAATGTCTAAAATGGGGGAGATATGAGGGGTTGAAATATCTTTTGAAAATTATGTATGAACAAAGGTGGGGGCCGAGACTGCTCTTTCTCTCTCTCTATCTCTGTCTCTCAGAGATGAGCAGTCTGTTACACAAAGAGGTGGTTAAACTGGTTAGACTGAGACACTATGTGCTGTGTACATGTTGAAGCTGTATACAAGGATCAATCAAAGAGATAAGAGTGTACTGGTTCAAGCTAGACAAACTGGTTAAACTGGGTTTCAAAACTGTAAGAAACTAAGAACATGATCAGATAAGGATAAATGCCTTGTAGCTTTGCTGTGCCTGTGATGCTATATAAGCCTGTCCTTCTGTGTTAATAAACTGAAACATTCTGGATAAGATACACTGCTGTCTGTCTGTATGTTTCCCGAGCTCGTACCCTCCAACTGAACAATTAGAACTACGACAACATAACTCTGGGGTCTTGTGCCCCTAACAGCTTTACAGGAATTAAAGAAAACCCTGGATGTAAGTGTGAACAGAGTTTTATGCTTCAAGGTCTAAAAATACTAGTTTACACAACACTTGTCCCCCATTCCAAAGATGATATAGGTGAATGATCATTTTATTTAATAGATAAACATAACAATGAAGAAATTACTAAACAATGACTTAGGTCCATGAGTGCAAGTAACAAACGTCCTACATAACTTAGGGTATACTAGAAGTAATGTTGTATCTTTCATCCATTACTCAGACATTGGGCAGGAACCACATGTGATACATTGATGCTACAAATGTTCCTTTTCGACTATTTGCTTTCTGCAGTTCAGCTCAGGTTTAAAGATTAAAATATATAATTTTGGAAAAAATATACAGCCTAATATCCCAGCACTGGAGGTCAATATGGCGAATATCTCCACGGCCACCATGTATTTCCCTCTGGTGCTGAGATAAGCCGGGATCATGGCAATCCAGACACTACAGAACAGCAGCATGCTGAAGGTGATGTACTTGGCCTCATTAAAACTGTCCGGTAATGTCCTCACCATGAAAGCCAGAAGAAAGCTGACAGCGGCCAGGAGCCCCATATAACCCAACATGGAGTAGAACCAGAGATCTGAGCCCTCATTACACTGAATGATAATCTTCCCAGGATAAGAGTGATGGTCAAACTCTACATACGGAGGAGACACCAACAACCACACAATACATATTAGAAGTTGTGCAGAAGAACATATACCCACAATATAATAGGATGATCTGACTGCTACTAACTTCCTCAAGGAACTGCCTGGTTTAGTGGCTTTGAAAGCAATGTAGACCATGATCGTCTTGGCCAAAACACAAGAGACAACAATAGAGAAGAAAAATCCAAAGAATGTTTGTCTCAGTTTACAAGTTATATTCACTGGACAACCAACGAAGAAGAAGACACAGAGGAGGCTGAGGAAGATGGAGACCAGGAGGATGAAGCTGACTGTCCGGTTATTGGCCTTCACAAGAGGAGTGTCCCAATATACAATGAACTGTCTTATGATAAAGCAGGTTATGGCACAACAGAGGATCACAGTTATGGAGAAGAAAGAAGCTATAGCATCTTCATAAGAGAGGAATTCATACACTCGAGGAAGACATCTTGTTTTCTCTGGATCTGGCCATTGATCTTCAGGACACTTGTGGCAAATTTCACTGTCTGTAAAAAATGTAACAACATTATTATCATTAACAAAAAATAATTTCCCACACTTGGATATATAGAGCTACTATATGTATATATGAACCAGACGCTCTCAAGACCTGTAATGTTTTACAACTCTTATGTAACAATTAGAGATGAGCAAATCGAAGCTGACAAAGTGGAATTCGATCTGACTTTCAGAAACACTTCTATTTGCATCAAAGCCAGATTTCCTCACGCTTCATGGTAGTGATTTGCATATTTTCTAAAATGGCAGCTGCACGTTAGGGCTTGGGGCAAGGAACTCTGGGAACATGGAATCACCCGCAATGCCATACATGCAGCCAATCAGCAGTCAGCCGGCTCTGTGATGTCACAGCCCTATTAATACCCTCTGGCATATTAGGTTCAGGCATTTTACATTGTAATTAGTGCAGGAGAGACGTGAGCAGGCGCTAGGGAAAGTGGTAGAAACACAAAATACCTTGTGCAGGGAGAGGCGTGAGCAGGCGATAGCGTATCTGCGAGAAAATAAAAAAACCGTTATAAAGCAGAAAGCAGTTATCTGTTATCAGAATGTCAGACAGAGAAGCGACAGGCCATGCACAGGGGAGGGGCACAGGTCACAGCAGAGTAAGGGGGGTGTCAGCAGGGGGTCACTTTTACAGCTCCCAGTATCAGCTAGCAGTAGTGTCTTGATCATCAACCCAGCTGTTCTAGTATGGGTGACTCAGTCATCCACTTCATCCCAAGTCACATCACAAACCCACTGCCAAGATTTGGTGGGTTTGTCAGACACAATCTTTAGTTAGCATGGCCCGGGAGCAGTCCCTTTGCCCTCATGTGTGCTCAACCTGCCTCTGTCCTTTTCTGTTCCCTCATCAGGAGAAGTACTCTATGCTGTGGGCTCAGATCCACTAAATAGCAAGGACGGGCTACTAGGACTACTAGAGACAGTCAGCAGCTACTGCTCAGCAAACATCTGCCGCTTCCTCCAGTAGGTGGGCAAGTAGTGATGAGGAGAATAGTAAGGGAGCTGGTGTTGCGAGCGGTCAGGCATCTGTCTCAGAGACTGTTGAGTAGGACATCAGTGACCTGCAGACAGTAGTGAATGATGATGTAGCCAATGGCAATTGGGAGTTGAGTGATGGAGGGGCCTCATCATCATTGAGAGAAGAGGTTATTGGCAGCATGAGCATGAGGCAGCGGTGGAACAGCCTACCCCAACATAAGCTGATATGTGATGTTTCCACCTGTTGGAAGTCCACCCTTTATATGTTGTACCAACTGTACAAACAAAGAAAGACCATAAATGATTTCTTAGTAATCCAGGCAGACAGAGGTTCTCCCCTGTGTAACTTCAATGTTAGTGGCAGTGGCAGCTCATGCGAGACACCTTCTGTTTGCGTGTGCCTTTGAGTGGCCACTTTATTTGTCACTCGCCAGGACTACTGGATGAACAATGTAATTCCACCTCTTCATATCCTGGAAAAGATGCTGGTAAATCTGTCTGGTCAGGGGACTGGAGACGTGACATCTACATCTCACAGCCATATGAGCCCGGTTGGGGAAGAACTAGAGGAGGAGGACATTGGAACACAAGCAATGTGTAACAACATGAGTGGTTTTTCTACACAGGTGACAGGAGAAGAAGAGTAAGACAGCCAGAAAAGAAAGAGGGAGATGAGGAAGACGAGGCAGATGACCCAGACACACCATGGTAGTATGCAATGGAGATGGATGCAGGGAGTCATTTCAAGTCACTAGTGCAAATGGCCTGATGCATGCTCACTTGCTTTCATAGAGACTGCTGAATTGAGGTATCCGTTCCACAGGAGAGGTAATGAAAAACGTTATGCAAATGTAGGGGGTCATTCAAGCATTTCATACATCCTATCATCCATAAACTAGTGGAAAGGTGGAGAGACTGAATGGTACTCTCAAGCTTAACAACTCAGAAAGCAAGTGAGAAATTAGGGAAACCCTGCACAGAGTGCTGGCCATTGGGTTTATTTCTATAGGGTACACGCCAATGACAAAAAACTGTCTCCTTTTAAAGGTTTTATTCAGGTCAGCGTCAAGGCTAGGCTTGTATTTCTCACAGACACTCGGCTGTACAGTGTGACAATCTCATCAGTTATGTCCAGAGACTCCAGAAGAGACTCGCACTTGTGCATAAACAAGCTTATGATTCTATTCCAGGTCCATAGTGGCCCCTGCACACAGTATTATGTCCCATAGTGGCCCCTTCACACAGTATTATGTCCCATAGTGACCCCTGCCCACAGTATTATGTCCCATAGTGACCCCTGCACACAGTATTATGTCCCATAGTGACCCCTGCACACAGTATTATGTCCCATAGTGTCCCCTGCACACAGTATTATGTCCCATAGTGACCCCTGCACACAGTATTATGTCCCTTACTGGCCCCTGCACACAGTATTATGTCCCATAGTGGCCCCTGCACACAGTATTATGTCCCATAGTGGCCCCTACACACAGTATTATCCCCCATAGTGGCCCCTGCAAACAGTATTATGTCCCATAGTGGCCCCTGCACACAGTATTATGTCCCATAGTGGCCCCTGCACACAGTATTATGTCCCATAGTGGCCCCTACACACAGTATTATCCCCCATAGTGGCCCCTGCACACAGTATTATGTCCCATAGTGGCCCCTGCACACAGTATTATGTCCCATAGTGACCCCTGCACACAGTATTATGTCCCATAGTGACCCCTGCACACAGTATTATGTCCCATAGTGACCCCTGCACACAGTATTATGTCCCTTACTGGCCCCTGCACACAGTATTATGTCCCATAGTGGCCCCTGCACACAGTATTATGTCCCATAGTGGCCCCTACACACAGTATTATCCCCCATAGTGGCCCCTGCAAACAGTATTATCCCCCATAGTGGCCCCTGCACACAGTATTATGTCCCATAGTGACCCCTGCACACAGTATTATGTCCCATAGTGACCCCTGCACACAGTATTATGTCCCTTACTGGCCCCTGCACTCAGTATTATGTCCCATAGTGGCCCCTGCACACAGTATTATGTCCCATAGTGGCCCCTACACACAGTATTATCCCCCATAGTGGCCCCTGCAAACAGTATTATGTCCCATAGTGGCCCCTACACACAGTATTATGTCCCATAGTGGCCCCTGCACACAGTATTATCCCCCATAGTGGCCCCTGCACACAGTATTATGTCCCATAGTGGCCCCTGCACACAGTATTATGTCCCATAGTGGCCCCTGCATACAGTATTATGTCCCTTAGTGGCCCCTGCACACAGTATTATGTCCCATAGTGGCCCCTGCACACAGTATTATGTCCCATAGTGGCCCCTGTACACAGTATTATGTCCCATAGTGACCCCTGCACACAGTATTATGTCCCATAGTGGCCCCAGTACACAGTATTATGTCCCATAGTGGCTCCTGCACACAGTATTATGTCCCATAGTGACCCCTGCACACAGTATTATGTCCCATAGTGACCCCTGCACACAGTATTATCCCCCATAGTGACCCCTGCACACAGTATTATGTCCCATAGTGACCCCTGCACACAGTATTATCCCCCATAGTGGCCCCTGCACACAGTATTATGTCCCTTACTGGCCCCTGCACACAGTATTATACCCCATAGTGGCCCCTGCACACAGTATTATGTCCCATAGTGACCCCTGCACACAGTATTATGTCCCATAGTGGCCCCTGCACACAGTATTATGCCCCATAGTGGCCCCTGCACACAGTATTATGC
The DNA here is from genome assembly GCF_031893055.1 of Leptodactylus fuscus. Classification (NCBI taxonomy): domain Eukaryota; kingdom Metazoa; phylum Chordata; class Amphibia; order Anura; family Leptodactylidae; genus Leptodactylus; species Leptodactylus fuscus. The sequence continues at coordinate 364,853,980 of NC_134265.1, read as the reverse complement.
CCCATAGTGGCCCCTGTACACAGTATTATGTCCCATAGTGACCCCTGCACACAGTATTATGTCCCATAGTGGCCCCAGTACACAGTATTATGTCCCATAGTGGCTCCTGCACACAGTATTATGTCCCATAGTGACCCCTGCACACAGTATTATGTCCCATAGTGACCCCTGCACACAGTATTATCCCCCATAGTGACCCCTGCACACAGTATTATGTCCCATAGTGACCCCTGCACACAGTATTATCCCCCATAGTGGCCCCTGCACACAGTATTATGTCCCTTACTGGCCCCTGCACACAGTATTATACCCCATAGTGGCCCCTGCACACAGTATTATGTCCCATAGTGACCCCTGCACACAGTATTATCCCCCATAGTGGCCCCTGCACACAGTATTATGTTCCATAGTGGCCCCTGCACACAGTATTATGTCCCATAGTGACCCCTGCACACAGTATTATGCCCCATAGTGGCCCCTGCACATAGTATTATGTCCCATAGTGGTCCCTGCACACAGTATTATGTCCCATAGTGACCCCTGCACACAGTATTATCCCCCATAGTGGCCCCTGCACACAGTATTATCCCCCATAGTGGCCCATGCACACAGTATTATACCCCATAGTGGCCCCTGCACAAAGTTTTATGTCCCATAGTGGCCCCTGCACACAGTATTATGCCCCATAGTGTCCCCTGCACACAGTATTATCCCTCATAGTTGCCCCTGCACACAGTATTATGTCCCATAGTGGCCCCTGCACACAGTATTATCTCCCATAGTGGCCCCTGCACACAGTATTATGTCCCATAGTGACCCCTGCACACAGTATTATGTCCCATAGTGGCCCCTGCACACAGTATTATGTCCCTTACTGGCCCCTGCACACAGTATTATACCCCATAGTGGCCCCTGCACACAGTATTATGTCCCATAGTGACCCCTGCACACAGTATTATGTCCCATAGTGGCCCCTGCACACAGTATTATGTCCCATAGTGGCCCTTGCACAAAGTATTATGTCCCATAGTGACTTCTGCACACAGTATTATGTCCCATAGTGTCCCCTGCACACAGTATTATCCCTCATAGTTGCCCCTGCACACAGTATTATGTCCCATAGTGGCCCCTGTACACAGTATTATGTCCCATAGTGGCCCCTGCACACAATATTATACCCCATAGTGGCCCCTGCACACAGTATTATGTCCCATAGTGACCCCTGCACACAGTATTACGTCCCATAGTGGCCCCTGCACACAGTATTATGTCCCATAGTGACTCCTGCACACAGTATTATGTCCCATAGTGGCCCCTGCACACAGTATTATGTCCCATAGTGGCCCCTGCACACAGTATTATGTCCCATAGTGTCCCCTGCACACAGTATTATGTGCCATAGTGGCCCCTGCACACAGTATTATGCCCCATAGTGGCCCCTGCACACAGTATTATGTCTCATAGTGACCCCTGCACACAGTATTATGTCTAATAGTGGCCCCTGCACACAGTATTATGCCCCATAGTGGCCCCTGCACACAGTATTATGTCCCATAGTGACCCCTGCACACAGTATTATGTCTCATAGTGGCCCCTGCACACAGTATTATGTCCCCATAGTGGCCCCTGCACACAGTATTATGTCCCATAGTGACCCCTGCACACAGTATTATGTCCCATAGTGACCCCTGCACACAGTATTATGTCCCTTACTGGCCCCTGCACACAGTATTATACCCCATAGTGACCCCTGCACACAGTATTATGTCCCATAGTGGCCCCTGCACACAGTATTATGTCCCATAGTGGCCCCTGCACTCAGTATTATGTCCCATAGTGGCCCCTGCACACAGTATTATGTCCCATAGTGGCCCCTACACACAGTATTATCCCCCATAGTGGCCCCTGCAAACAGTATTATGTCCCATAGTGGCCCCTACACACAGTATTATGTCCCATAGTGGCCCCTGCACACAGTATTATCCCCCATAGTGGCCCCTGCACACAGTATTATGTCCCATAGTGGCCCCTGCACACAGTATTATGTCCCATAGTGGCCTCTGTACACAGTATTATGTCCCATAGTGACCCCTGCACACAGTATTATGTCCCATAGTGGCCCCAGTACACAGTATTATGTCCCATAGTGGCTCCTGCACACAGTATTATCCCCCATAGTGGCCCCTGCACACAGTATTATGTCCCATAGTGGCCCCTGTACACAGTATTATGCCCCATAGTGGCCCCTGCACACAGTATTATCCCCCATAGTGGCCCCTGTACACAGTATTATGTCCCATAGTGGCTCCTGCACACAGTATTATCCCCCATAGTGGCCCCTGTACACAGTATTATGTCCCATAGTGGCCCCAGTACACAGTATTATGTCCCTTACTGGCCCCTGCACACAGTATTATACCCCATAGTGACCCCTGCACACAGTATTATGTCCCATAGTGGCCCCTGCACTCAGTATTATGTCCCATAGTGGCCCCTGCACACAGTATTATGTCCCATAGTGGCCCCTACACACAGTATTATCCCCCATAGTGGCCCATGCACACAGTATTATGTCCCATAGTGGCCCATGCACACAGTATTATGTCCCATAGTGACCCCTGCACACAGTATTATCCCCCATAGTGGCCCCTGCACACAGTATTATGTCCCATAGTGGCCCCTGCACACAGTATTATGTCCCATAGTGACCCCTGCACACAGTATTATGTCCCATAGTGACCCCTGCACACAGTATTATCCCCCATAGTGACCCCTGCACACAGTATTATGTCCCATAGTGACCCCTGCACACAGTATTATCCCCCATAGTGACCCCTGCACACAGTATTATCCCCCATAGTGACCCCTGCACACAGTATTATGTCCCATAGTGGCCCCTGCACACAGTATTATGTCCCATAGTGACCCCTGCACACAGTATTATGTCCCATAGTGACCCCTGCACACAGTATTATCCCCCATAGTGACCCCTGCACACAGTATTATGTCCCATAGTGACCCCTGCACACAGTATTATCCCCCATAGTGGCCCCTGCACACAGTATTATGTCCCTTACTGGCCCCTGCACACAGTATTATACCCCATAGTGGCCCCTGCACACAGTATTATGTCCCATAGTGACCCCTGCACACAGTATTATGTCCCATAGTGGCCCCTGCACACAGTATTATGCCCCATAGTGGCCCCTGCACACAGTATTATGTCCCATAGTGACCCCTGCACACAGTATTATGTCCCATAGTGACCCCTGCACACAGTATTATCCCCCATAGTGGCCCCTGCACACAGTATTATGTTCCATAGTGGCCCCTGCACACAGTATTATGTCCCATAGTGACCCCTGCACACAGTATTATGCCCCATAGTGGCCCCTGCACATAGTATTATGTCCCATAGTGGTCCCTGCACACAGTATTATGTCCCATAGTGACCCCTGCACACAGTATTATCCCCCATAGTGGCCCCTGCACACAGTATTATCCCCCATAGTGGCCCATGCACACAGTATTATACCCCATAGTGGCCCCTGCACAAAGTTTTATGTCCCATAGTGGCCCCTGCACACAGTATTATGCCCCATAGTGTCCCCTGCACACAGTATTATCCCTCATAGTTGCCCCTGCACACAGTATTATGTCCCATAGTGGCCCCTGCACACAGTATTATCTCCCATAGTGGCCCCTGCACACAGTATTATGTCCCATAGTGACCCCTGCACACAGTATTATGTCCCATAGTGGCCCCTGCACACAGTATTATGTCCCTTACTGGCCCCTGCACACAGTATTATACCCCATAGTGGCCCCTGCACACAGTATTATGTCCCATAGTGACCCCTGCACACAGTATTATGTCCCATAGTGGCCCCTGCACACAGTATTATGTCCCATAGTGGCCCTTGCACAAAGTATTATGTCCCATAGTGACTTCTGCACACAGTATTATGTCCCATAGTGTCCCCTGCACACAGTATTATCCCTCATAGTTGCCCCTGCACACAGTATTATGTCCCATAGTGGCCCCTGTACACAGTATTATGTCCCATAGTGGCCCCTGCACACAATATTATACCCCATAGTGGCCCCTGCACACAGTATTATGTCCCATAGTGACCCCTGCACACAGTATTACGTCCCATAGTGGCCCCTGCACACAGTATTATGTCCCATAGTGACTCCTGCACACAGTATTATGTCCCATAGTGGCCCCTGCACACAGTATTATGTCCCATAGTGGCCCCTGCACACAGTATTATGTCCCATAGTGTCCCCTGCACACAGTATTATGTGCCATAGTGGCCCCTGCACACAGTATTATGCCCCATAGTGGCCCCTGCACACAGTATTATGTCTCATAGTGACCCCTGCACACAGTATTATGTCTAATAGTGGCCCCTGCACACAGTATTATGCCCCATAGTGGCCCCTGCACACAGTATTATGTCCCATAGTGACCCCTGCACACAGTATTATGTCTCATAGTGGCCCCTGCACACAGTATTATGTCCCCATAGTGGCCCCTGCACACAGTATTATGTCCCATAGTAGCCCCTGCACACAGTATTATGTCCCTCAGTGGCCCCTACAGGACTAAATACTGTCACGTCACCCGCTGACCGCTATACCAGGACAATTGTGGATAAAAAGTCGGGTCATGTGCATTACAATTTAGTAACTCCATGTGCCTCATATTAATAGCAGTTAACCCCATCATGTCCCTCACACTAACCCCTGTGTGCCTCACCATAAGATTTACTGATATGTGAGTATGGAGTTACTAAAACAAAATTAATTACCCCAAATGCCTGATATTAATAAGCATAGTAACCCCAGTATGTCCTGTGTACCTAGTGTCACTTTCCTGGAGCTTCTTCTGCTCCTTCTCTTGTGTGCAGGATGGCAGGAGCTCAGCAGGGGTCCATTTTTTGTATAGGGATAAGCCCCGCCTCCTGGGCTCTCCTCAGCCCTCTCATTAGTGGGCAGAGGGCAGCCAGAGAAAGGGAGGGGGGGGGGGGAGAAAGAGTCCTGAGAGCGCTGAGTGGAGCCAGACCTGCAGCTCCTGCATTGGCTCCTGGGTATCAGCTGTTGCTGCAGCTTCAGACATATACTTTCCCTATATTAATAGGGAAAGTATTCCACCAACAGGAGGCCCCTGGGCAATATCCAAGTTTGCCCCCCACTAACTCCGGCCCTGCTTACATCTCCCGGGCCGCCGATCATTATACTCGGGGGTCCGAAAAAACCAAAAGGTGTCAGTGCCAGGTGTATATATATATATATATATATATATATATATATATATATATATATATATATATATATATATATATATAGTAACAAGGCGAGCAACTCCCTAGCCAGAAAATTAAACAGGCCAGGCCTAAGTCTCGGATAGCCTTTTCACTTAACAGCCAAGGGGATAAAATAGTTGATCCACGCTATATAGCTGATCAGTTCCATTCTTACTATAGCTCTTTATACAACCTTAAGGATGATCCGGGAACGTACCATCCCACCAGGGATGAGATTATTCAATTCCTGGATTCGTTGTCTCACCCCCGCCCAATCTTTAGGCACCCCTTTTACTCTATTGGAGGGTAAAGCTACTTAAATCCCCCGACCTGGATGGCTTCTCTGGTGCATACTATAGGAAATTCATGAGGAGATGCTTGCCACTACTATTGTTACCCTTTCTAAACCTGGAAAGCCCCCCACAATACCGGCCAATTTTAGGCCCATCTCACTTTTAAATGTAGATGTTAAATTATATGCCAAAATTGTAGCTGAGTGACTGTTGTGAATTCTTCCTGAGTTAGTTAAACCTGATCAGGTGGGGTTTGTTATGGGTAGGCAGGCCCCGGATGGAACTCGCAGGTTTATCAACCTTGTCCAAAAGTCTGAGTGAAATGGAGCACCATCACTACTGTTAGCTTTGGATGCTGAAAAAGCCCTTGACAGGGTCCACTGGAGCTACCTTGACAGCCTTTTGGGCAGGTTTGGTATGGATCCTGTCTTCAAAGCCACTATTCTGGCCTTATATTCCTGTCCCTCGGCTCACGTGCTCTCCTCGGGGTTCCTGTCCGACCCTTTCCTCATCTCTAATGGCACTCACCAGGGCTGCCCCCTATCTCCTATCATATTCGCTTTAGTGATGGAACCGCTGGCTGAGTATATTAGATCTGATAATCGCATTGAGGGTGTCTCTGTTGGCCGCAGACAAGACAAAATTGGTTTCTACGCAGATAATGTCATTTTAGCGTTGTCCTCTCCTGGTCCCTCCCTGTGCGCTGCTACGAACACCCTGGAACTTTTTGGGAGAATATCCTATTACAAGGTGAACCCCACTAAATACCAGATCCTGCCTATTGTAGTGCCCCCTCCCTATGGCAGGACCTCCATCGTGACTTTCCCTATCAATGGAAAGGAGACAGTGTCACATATTTGGGTATTGCTCTGACTGTCCCGTGCTCTCATTTGTACTCTATGAATTGTGTCCCACTTTTGAATAAGGTATCTTCCCTTCTGGCATCATTCTACAAACCCATGTTGACTTGGACAAGCCGAATAGCCATTGTCAAAATGATGGCATTGCCCCTGGTATTGTACAGGTTTCGAACAGTGGCAATCCCCCTTCCTGCCCCTACTTAACGAAACTCCAATGGATTTTATCTCACTTTATCTGGGAGGGTAAACGGTCCAGAATCCACCTCCATGTCACATACAGGCCCTGGTCTTGTGGGGGAGCGGAAGTCCCAGATCTTAAAAAATATTATGCAGCACCGGTCCTGGAACAGCTCAAAGTTAGCTGGGCTGAGTCATCTGATTGGAGATGGGCAGAGATAGAGGAAACGTTGTTGGAAGCCCCACTCATGAGTCTTCTTCACTGCAGGGACTCCAGTCCTTCCTGTATCCAGGCCCCTCTGTTGAGCAATAAAGCCTCTACTAGTGCTTGGAGATATCTCCTTTCACACACTGTCATTGAGGACCTCAGGTCAAACCCCTTTGCTTATTGCGTTGGGAAGCTGACCTAGCCAGAACCATTCCCCTGACGGTGTGGCATGAGGCCTTTGAATTTGTTAAGAAGGTGTCCAGGGGTGCTTCCCATTGGGAGACGGCGCAAAAAATTATGCTGCGCTGGTATAGGACTCCTGTTCAATTGGCTCATATGAATTCCTTCATCTCAAGGCTATGTTGGCGTGGCTGTGGTTGTGTGATCAGTTAGCTGAAGGCATGAAGGCGCATGCGCATGCGCTGATATATTGTATTGAGAATAGAGAAAGAGGGCATATGCAATTGAGACTAAGTCCCTCATTTGTCTCAATGCGCATGTGCGAAGTTTTGTCTTTGATACACACGAGGATTGGGTAATATTGCGTAATAGTGGAACACCCTTGGAGTTCAGCGATTGGAGGTGATGTCAGAGGGAAGGAGAAGACTGGCTGTTAAAGGTGGGTTATGTGTGTGACGCGTTACCGCCGATAACAGTGCAGTCACTTGCGGTCACTTCTATGTGTGATAGGGGTATCTGCCCATGTTGTTTTCCATTCATCTGTCCCTGATGATTCTAAATTCTGATGAAATGCAGCGTTGGGCAGCAATATAGGGTGACGGTCAGTTTATCAAGTTTCATGTCTTTCATTAGGCAAGCGGCATTCAGGTTTATGTCACTCACTAAGTACCTTCAGGCTTGCCAGACCGCGTTGGCATGGCGTTAGGCCAGTAACCTCGGGTGAGACAAACTCTGGCGGACTTTATTGATCTATAGTGAGATAGACACCTGTGTAACCTGGCCATTGGTCTATTTGACATGTAATATTGTGGTTGAGGGAGGCAGGTTATTAGCGTGAGGGAATATTAGTATCTCCACGACTTGTTTGACCAGCTGTAGATATAATTGTACCCGTATACCTTGGTCTTTATATCTGACCTTCCCAAATAGTATATTTTTGTATCACAATCGGTTATTGTATAGGATAAGATCAATCCTAATTTATATAGTGACCAAAAGCAGAGATCCACTGGTGTTTTTGAATTTTTAGAAACATGACTGATACTTTTTTTTAAAGAAACATTTAATAAAAGTTAAGTTTTAGATATATATATCTTTATCTTCTAGCTTGTCAGGTATCAAGAAGGAATGATGGAAGGCAAAGGTCACACCAAATATTAATGATATACACAGCACTATACATGTGGAATTTCATACGGTTTTTCTGCATGTACAGTGTTGGCCAAAAGTATTGGCCCCCCTGCAATTCTGTCAGATAATACTCGTGTTCTTCCAGATAATGATTGCAATCACAAATTCTTTGGTATTTTCTTCATTTAATTTGTCTTCAATGGAAAACCACAAAAAGAATTGTCAAAAAGCCAAATTGGATATAATTCCACAGCAAACATAAAAAAGGGGTGGACAAAAGTATTGGCACTGTTTGAAAAATCATGTGATGCTTCTGTAATTTGTGTAATTAACAGCACCTGTTACTTACCTGAGGCACCTAACAGGTGGTGGCAATAACTAAATCACACTTGCAGCCAGTTGAAATGGATTAAAGTTGACTCCACCTCTGTCCTGTGTCCTTGTGTGACCACATTGAGCATGGAGAAAAGAAAGAAGACCAAAGAACTGTCTGAGGACTTGAGAAGCAAAATTGTGAGGAAGCATGAGCAATCTCAAGGCTACAAGTCCATCTCCAAAGACCTGAATGTTCCTGTGTCTACCGTGCGCAGTGTCATCAAGAAGTGTAAAGCCCATGGCACTGTGGCTAACCTCCCTAGATGTGGACGCAAAAGAAACATTGACCAGAGATTTCACCGCAAGATTGTGCGGATGGCAGATAAAGAACCTCAACTAACATCCAAACAAGTCCAAGCTGCCCTGCAGTCCGAGGGTACAACAGTGTCACCCCGTACTATCCAGCGTCAGCGTCTGAATGAGAAGGGACTGTATGGGAGGAGACCCAGGAAGACCCCACTTCTTACCCACAGACAGAAGCCAGGCTGGAGTTTGCCAAAACTTACCTGAGAAAGCCAAAACCGTTCTGGAAGAATGTTCTTTGGTCAGAGGAGACAAAAGTAGGAGAAGGCCTCAACATAGAGATTACAGGAAAAAAGAGGCCTTCAAAGAAAAGAAGACGCCCCCTACAGTCAGACATGACTGAGGGTCCCTGATGTTTTGGGGTTGCTTTTCTGCCTCTGGCACTGGACTGCTTGACCGTGTGCATGGCATTATGAAGTCTGAAGACGACCAACACATTGTGCAGCATCATGTAGGGCCCAGTGTGAGAAAGCTGGGTCTCCCTCAGAGGTCAGGGCTCTTCCAGCAGGACAAGGACCCAAAACACACTTCAGGTCAGCACTAGAAAATGGTGGTGAGAGAAAGCCCTGGAGACTTGTAAAGTGGCAGCAATGAGTCCAGCCCTGAATCCCATAGAACACCTGTGGGGGAGGGGGAGAGATCTCTTGGTGGCAGTTTGGAGAAGGCCCCCTTCACATCTCAGGGGGGACCGCGAGCAGTTTGCCAAAGAAGAAGGGTCTAAGATTCCAGCAGAGCCTTGTAAGAAACTCATTGCTGGTTAGCGGAAGCGGTTGTGCGCAGTTATTGTGTCTAAAGGTTGTGCTACCAAGTATTAGGCTGAGGGCGCCAATACTTCTGTCCGCACCAGTCCTGGAGTTTTGTGTAAAATGATCAATGATGTGACTTTTTTTTTCATTCTCTTTTGTGTTTTTTCATTGCAAACAAAATAACTGAAGATATTACCAAAGAGTTTGTGCTTGTAATCATTATCTGGGGACAGCGAGGATTATCTTACAGGACTGCAGGGGGCGATACTTATACTGTATATACCCTGTGTCACTTATATACTATATAAGAGTCTGTGCTGTGTAATCATTATCTGGGGGACAGTGAGGATTATCTGACAGGACTGCAGGGGGCGATACTTATACTGTATATACCCTGTGTCACTTATATACTATATAAGAGTCTGTGCTGTGTAATCATTATCTGGGGGACAGCGAGGATTATCTGACAGGACTGCAGGGGGCGATACTTATACTGTATATACCCTGTGTCACTTATATACTATATAAGAGTCTATGCTGTGTAATCATTATCTGGGGGACACCGAGGATTATCTGACAGGACTGCAGGGGGCGATACTTATACTGTATATACCCTGTGTCACTTATATACTATATAAGAGTCTATGCTGTGTAATCATTATCTGGGGGACACCGAGGATTATCTGACAGGACTGCAGGGGGCGATACTTATACTGTATATACCCTGTGTCACTTATATACTATATAAGAGTCTGTGCTGTGTAATCATTATCTGGGGACACCGAGGATTATCTGACAGAACTGCAGGGGGCGATACTTATACTGTATATACCCTGTGTCACTTATATACTATATAAGAATCTGTGCTGTGTAATCATTATCTGGGGACAGCGAGGATTATCTGACAGGACTGCAGGGGGCGATACTTATACTGTATATACCCTGTGTCACTTATATACTATATAAGAGTCTGTGCTGTGTAATCATTATCTGGGGGACAGCGAGGATTATCTGACAGGACTGCAGGGGGCGATACTTATACTGTATATACCCTGTGTCACTTATATACTATATAAGAGTTTGTGCTGTGTAATCATTATCTGGGGACAGCGAGGATTATCTGACAGGACTGCAGGGGGCGATACTTATACTGTATATACCCTGTGTCACTTATATACTATATAAGAGTCTGTGCTGTGTAATCATTATCTGGGGGACACCGAGTATTATCTGACAGGATTGCAGGGGGTGATACTTATACTGTATATACCCTGTGTCACTTATATACTATATAAGAGTCTGTGCTGTGTAATCATTATCTGGGGACAGCGAGGATTATCTGACAGGACTGCAGGGGGCGATACTTATACTGTATATACCCTGTGTCACTTATATACTATATAAGAGTCTGTGCTGTGTAATCATTATCTGGGGGACAGCGAGGATTATCTGACAGGACTGAAGGGGGCAATACTTATACTGTATATACCCTGTGTCACTTATATACTATATAAGAGTCTGTGCTGTGTAATCATTATCTGGGGGACAGCGAGGATTATCTGACAGAACTGCAGGGGGCGATACTTATACTGTATATACCCTGTGTCACTTATATACTATATAAGAGTCTGTGCTGTGTAATCATTATCTGGGGGACAGCGAGGATTATCTGACAGGACTGAAGGGGGCGATACTTATACTGTATATACCCTGTGTCACTTATATACTATATAAGAGTCTGTGCTGTGTAATCATTATCTGGGGGACAGCGAGGATTATCTGACAGGACTGCAGGGGGCGATACTTATACTGTATATACCCTGTGTCACTTATATACTATATAAGAGTTTGTGCTGTGTAATCATTATCTGGGGGACACCGAGGATTATCTGACAGAACTGCAGGGGGTGATACTTATACTGTATATACCCTGTGTCACTTATATACTATATAAGAGTTTGTGCTGTGTAATCATTATCTGGGGGACACCGAGGATTATCTGACAGAACTGCAGGGGGGCGATACTTATACTGTATATACCCTGTGTCACTTAAATACTATATAAGAGTTTGTGCTGTGTAATCATTATCTGGGGGACACCGAGGATTATCTGACAGAACTGCAGGGGGCGATACTTATACTGTATATACCCTGTGTCACTTATATACTATATAAGAGTCTGTGCTGTGTAATCATTATCTGGAGACACCGAGGATTATCTGACAGGACTGCAGGGGGCGATACTTATACTGTATATACCCTGTGTCACTTATATACTATATAAGAGTTTGTGCTGTGTAATCATTATCTGGGGGACAGCAAGGATTATCTGACAGGACTGCAGGGGGCGATACTTATACTGTATATACCCTGTGTCACTTATATACTATATAAGAGTTTGTGCTGTGTAATCATTATCTGGGGGACACCGAGGATTATCTGACAGAACTGCAGGGGGGCAATACTTTTGGCCAACACTGTAACTCCTGATTATATACATGTTCTCTAAAGCTCCACCATTGTTTGAAGTTAATTTTATATTTCACTGTTGATTTTCAGCAAACATCATCTACCAGAAGTTTTGAGATAAAATGTTGGAAAATCGACAGAAAAACTCTTTTCCATCTACTGATTCTGTGATTTGTGATCATTGAAGTGAAAGCACTTTCCTACCTGTTGTATTGGACATCTCTCCTTCAGAACACGGGACACAGTCATAGCAGCAGACGTGATATCCTCCATTAGGAGCTTTTCTGGAACCAGGAGGACATTTGTCATTGCAACGAGATTGTGGCTTCTAAGATCAAAATATATATCCTTTATAATTACTGTTACAGCATGTATGGTGTATGTGATAAATGTCTAACCAATAAATCAGGTGGTTATTTTTATTTTTTTTACTATTTTACTAGTTTTGGACCATAAGAGCCATTTATTAGTACAAGAAATTTTGATAAACAGTCCTTATACCTTATAGTCAGCGAGAACAGTCTGACTCTTTACCACATCCTTACCAACAGAGCAGAACACCCCTAAAATGCCCATCAGACCAGAGAAATAACTAAAGTTTGGAGAGAGAAATAACTGACCTGCTGCCAGGAGAGTGGGATTGCAGTAATCTCACCACTTATCTCTGTGTGATAACAGTCAGTGAGAGAGACCTCTGCCTGATTCCTTATTAGCAAAATGCAATTAGTAGATCTGAGTCCAGAAGCTAAGAGCAGGAGATAACAGCTGTGAGAGGAACTGTGATACTGAGAACTCACCCCCCCCCCCCCCCCTCCAGAGAGCAGATAGTCACGTCACCCATCCGGAGATGCTAAGTAAGGACAAAGTCCCGGCCAGGTAAACAAAGCTGCATGTCTAAAGCATTGTATTTTGTAAAACGCTTGAATTTTCATAGGATTTTTGAGATGAGAATACACCTTTAAGTTGCAACAAAATTTCCATTCATTTAGCATAAATTTCTGTCTCAAACTAAGCCAAATAATAGGTAGTGTAACTGATAATGCATCAGATGTCTTTCACTGGCTATTCCAGCCAGTCAGTTTTGGTAAATTGCGCCCCCCTGTGGATCCAGCGTGTTCTGCGTGTCCATTTAATGTTAATCACTAATGTGAACTTCTACTTCTACTACTGCTGGAGTCACATTAAGACCCCATAGATGCTGTATACTCAAAATAATCAGACTGTGCTCAATTTTTTTGCCACTAAAGGTCCCGGTTGCAGCACCCTCCTGGTGGCAATGTTACTCCAGTCACTTATATTAGTGAAAGAGTAGCAGAGTAACACAGCAATATTTGGTTCCATGGCTGGCCTTCTCACCAAAGATATTAGTCTTAGTCATGACTCCAAACTGAGTTTGTAGCAGTATACATATAGCATGTCATCAGGTAATATACTGTATAGTTTCCTCAAATAATGCTTCAACATTGAACAAAGATCTATATAGCAATAACATAAAGCACCGTCCACCAGTCCGGCAGTTGTTCTGAAGAGTATTACAGTATATTCTACACATAACAAAGACTGCAAACCGGAAATCACAAAACTTACCACATTGTTTTTCCATATTAATTCATTATCCTGAATGCGCATCCACCGATCCTGTGGTATGGATTCCATCGGCAGGAAGTAACTATGTAACTTTGTTTTAAAGCTCACATTTTCATCATAAAAGATCCAGTTAAATAACACCAGGAATGGTGAGGGAATGTGATTTCTCTTATTAATTGATATGATTTCTCCAGCATAATCCTTATATTCAAAGTGTCTAATAAAGTACTTTAGCTTTAAAATAAATAAATATAAATAAATATATATATATATATATATATATATATATATATATATATATATTACTTATAATAATATACAATACTAGTAAGCACAAAGTGCAAGACCCCCCCAAAAGAAAATAATAATAATAATAATAATAATAATAATAATAATAATAATAATAATAATAATAATAATAATAATTCCAGATTTATTCTTTCTCCCTAATTTTTGCCAGGCAGAGTCACTTTTCTCTCTTCTCCCTCTTTCACTAGAGCACTGATCAATTGGGGGATGTTTCACATGATTGTATACAGCCCGAGGATGACGGTCAGTGCACCTAGATTCCTAGGAGCCCTAAGAGTATTCTACACTATGTTTTATAGATAGGTTCCTAGTAGAGATGAGCGAACACTAAAATGTTCGAGGTTCGAAATCCGATTCGAACAGCCGCTCACTGTTCGAGTGTTCGAACGGGTTTCGAACCCCATTATAGTCTATGGGGAACATATACTCGTTAAGGGGGAAACCCAAATCCGTCTCAGGAGGGTCACCAAGTCCACTATGACACCTCAGGAAATGATACCAACACCCTGGAATGACACTGGGACAGCAGGGGAAGCATGCCTGGGGGCATAAAAGTCACTTTATTTCATGGAAATCCCTGTCAGCTTGTGATTTTTGCAAGCTAACTTTTTCCCATAGGAATGCATTGGACAGTACTAATTGGCCAGAGTATGGAATTCGACCAATCAGCGCTGGCTCTGCTGGAAGAGGAGGAGTCTAAGATCGCTCCACACCAGTCTCCATTCAGGTCCGACCTTAGACTCCGCCTCCTCCGGCAGAGCCAGCGCTGATTGGCCGAAGTCTGGCCAATGCATTCCTATGAGTATGCAGAGACTCAGCAGTGTTGAGTCAGTTCTGCTCAACTACACCGTGTGCCGGTCAGCCCTGCTGTGCGAGCTCGGCACACACTCAGCTCTGCATCACCGCTGGCGTTGGTCAGCATTGATTGGCCAGTATACAGAATCAGTATACAGAACCCTTGTGCACACTCGGCTCTGCTACATCAGATGTAGCAGAGCCGAGGGTGCAGTAGAACCCTTGTGCACACTCAGCTCTGCTACATCAGATGTAGCAGAGCCAAGGGTGCGCTAGAACCCTTGTGCACACTCGGCTCTGCTACATCAGATGTAGTAGAGCCGAGGGTGCGCTAGAACCCTTGTGCACACTCGGCTCTGCTACATCAGAGCCGAGGGTGCACTAGAACCCTTGTGCACACTCGGCTCTGCTACATCAGAGCCGATGGTGCACTAGAACCCTTGTGCACACTCGGCTCTGCTACATCAGAGCCGAGGGTGCACTGGAACCCTTGTGCACACTCAGCTCACGCTAATAGAATGCATTAGCCAGCGCTGATTGGCCAATGCATTCTATTAGCCTGATGAAGCAGAGCTGAATGTGTGTGCTTAGCTCAACTACTCCACCGGCGTAGTTGAGCTCAGCACACACATTCAGCTCTACTTCATCATGCTAATAGAATGCATTGGCCAGCGCCGATTGGCCAGAGTACGGAATTCGACCAATCAGCGCTGGCTCTGCTGGAGGAGGCGGAGTCTAAGGTCAGACCAGAATGGAGACTGGTGTGGAGCGATCTTAGACTCCGCGTCCTCCAGCAGAGCCAGCGCTGATTGGCCGAATTCTGTACTCTGTGGCCAATCAGCGCTGGCCAATGCATTCCTATGGGAAAAAGTTTATCTCACAAAAATCACAATTACACACCCGATAGAGCCCCAAAAAGTTATTTTTAATAACATTCCCACATAAATAAAGGTTATCCCTAGCTATCCCTGCCTGTACAGCTATCCCTGTCTCATAGTCACAAAGTTCACATTCTCATATGACCCGGATTTGAAATCCACTATTCGTCTAAAATGGAGGTCACCTGATTTCAGCAGCCAATGACTTTTTCCGATTTTTTTCAATGCCCCCGTTGTCGTAGTTCCTGTCCCACCTCCCCTGCGCTGTTATTGGTGCAAAAAAAGCGCCAGGGAAGGTGGGAGGGGAATCAAATTTTTTTGGAGTTTGCCACGTGATGTTCGATTCGAATCGAACACATCGAACAGCCTGATATCCGATCGAACATGTGTTCGATAGAACACTGTTCGCTCATCTCTAGTTCCTAGGAGTCCTAAGAGTATTCTACACTATGTTTTATAGATGGGTTCCTAGAAGCCCACAATCCAAAAAGGAGCAAATGGAATGATATCACTAATAAAACATAACCTTTAATAAACCGGTTAAAATAGATAAATACATAAAAAATACCCACATAAGACAAACAACAAGTCCACCTCAATAACCACATGTATGGGCACGGCGGTCCCAAAAGAAAGTAAATTAAACCAATTGTGGACTCACCTACTAGTAGTGGATGACTTGGGACTTCTGAAAAAAATCTAGGGAAACCCAGGAATACCCAGGAATAAGAGAATGTCTCCGTCCTGGTAAAAGTGCATGAGACAGTAAAGAAGGATGTCCCTAGACTAAAAGACAGGAAGGGAGCTATACACCCCTAATGTCTGACACGGGGTCACCCCCCTAGTTGGCCGGTGCCCCATCTGGAACCTTGCCCTAGTAATGGGGTGTCCCTATTCAGGCCCTCCTGGACAGAATATATACATATGAAAAGTTGCGCTGAAAAGAGTTAAATGCAACTCAAAATGACATACCCGACATGCATGTTTCGTGGTGCATAAATGACAATAACACACACACTCATCAGGGGTAATTAGCAAAGTTGCCAGTAAACAATACTCATTCACAAGCACATAGACATCTGGGCATATATATACATTCACCCATAGGGGAATAAACGGTCACTCAGATAAGTGACACAAATACATTCATACCACACTGGTGTAGAGTGGTTAGCTGAGCAGGACAGAGAAGTGAACGAGTTAACGAGTGAACGAGTTCAGTCCTCATAACATCACGGAGTGCCGAGAAGTGTACGTCCAAAACATTCCCCTCGGGAGAGACGCGCCAAATGCGAGTATTTAAAGGAAACTTAAGTGCGCATGCGCGATCAGCGAGTAACTCGCGCATGCCCATATTTCACCAAGTTCGTACACTATGTCGGGCGCATGCGCATTACATAATCTCTGCGTTCGCGTATCCCGATCATAAGAACGGAGCCAAACGAAGGTAAGTATTAGCTCCTAAGGACAGCATCAATGATATATAAGCTGGTCAGGCATAAAAACAGACATATACGACTGCCCCAGATCTACTAGGGGCAGAGAATATGCCTGAACACAAAGAGGGACAATCCCCTGATGCATAAAACTACAAAAACGCACCATCTGTATTGTGACCAACCAGACAGTACCAACTTACAAAGAATATTTAAACTGGTTGAATAACTTAGGATCAGTATAAAAGACATACCCAGTGGTCAAAAAACTACATGCGTAATCCTTAATCTCATATGAACGAGACAAAACTAAGCTGTTCATTGAGACCCCTAGGGTGTGTGGTCTGTAACCTAAAGATCCACTTTGTCTCTGTCTGTGTGACCAATCGATCCCAGTCACTTTTACGTGCTGGGATTTTGACGACATCAATACCCATAAACCTTAAACCGGTGAAATAATAGGGGTATCTCGTGAGTGTCGGATATCACCCAGATGTTCACCTACTCGTCTTCGAATTTCCCTGATAGTTTTACCAATGTACTCAAGGCCACATTGGCAAATGGCTCTATAAATCACTCCTTTAGTACGGCAATTTATAAAGTGTCGGATAATGTAATTTGCTCCTGTCACCTGACTCACAAAATGTTTGCCACAAGCAATATATGGGCAAGCCACACACCCACTACACTTGTAGCAACCTTTCGTCTTAACTGGTAACCAACTCTGGGGTGCTGACTGACCCACAAAGTGACTATTTACAACACGGTCCCGGATGTTTCTCCCTCTCCGGTATGTGATCTGTGGCCTAGATCCCACCACCGGTGCAATGTCAGGATCCATCAGCAGGATGTTTTATAGATAGGTTCCTAGGAGCCCTAAGAGTATTCTACACTATGTTTTATAGATAGGATCCTAGGAGCCCTAAGAGTATTCTACACTATGTTTTATAGATAGGTTCCTAGGAGTCCTAAGAGTATTCAATACTTTGTCTAGAGCCAATTTAATGTGTGGTTCATACCAAACTCGTTCAATGTAAAACGAATCAGAAAGCCGATTCGGCTGAACTGGAAACTAAATGAATCCAGAGGGGTTCGCCCATCTTTAGTGATGACATTGCCTAAGTCAATACTGTTGTGTAAAGGAACTGGCAACTGGGTCAGGGTGCACTGGAATTAATAATAATAATAATAATAATAATAATAATAATAATAATAATAATAATTCTTGTTCTTGAAAAATAGTAGAATAGTAGTCTGTGAGTCTGCCAGCCAGTCTAGGGAATAGTGATATCGAAGCTGAGAAAAGATGCAGATGTGCACTGTTATCAGTTCTTGTTGTGTCTGCATGTCATAAAACTAGCGGATCTCCCTGTAAGGGCATGTACCCTGTGACTGTAGTATATCATACTTCCTATAAGTATCCACTGGATGCTGCAATAAACTGAAACATTTGCTTGAGATACACTGGTATCTGAGTCTGTTTCTCGAGTACTCGAACTTTTATTATTGATTTGGCCTACGACAACATATCCAGGGGTGATTGACCCCTAATATTTCTGGCGCCCAACGTGGGGCGTAAGGTCGTTCGATGTGCAGCCAATAGCATGACCATCCACCCACCGTCCGATTTGGACAAAGAACTGGAGGACCCCAGATAAACAAAACAGTGCTGTGAGGTAAGCCATTGTCTTTCCATTATATTATATGGGCTCCTATGTAATCTTGTTCCTGTGTCGATGGGAGGTTAGTCGCTGCATGTTTTGTATAACACCTTGTGATCTGTAGCTTTGTACGTAGACGGAAGAAAATTTTAAAGTCTGGCAGTAAAAAAATTGATTAAAAAAAATGGCCTGGGTGCATGCGCAGTAGCCGTACTAGAAGCCGCATGCTAGTGCACATGCACCCAGGCCATTTTTTTTAATCAATGTCAGTTCGCAAGCGCCGGAGGAAGACGGGACCCGAGGACATCGCAGGAAGAGGAGGCGTGGATGAAGAAGACGACACACTCTGAATGCCCGCCCATCGTGCACGATGCGTAAGTAGATCACATTCTTTTTTAGGGTATTATTTTAAAACTGGGGGGTAGTTTAATATAACTTTAGCGGTGCCTGAATAGCCTTTTTAAAGGCTATTCATGCATATGTGGGGCTCTATCAGCAGGATTTTGCTGATAGAGCCCCTTTAAGGGTGGACACTTCTTGACATTATTATTATTATTTCTTTACCTTGTCTTTAAGTCTTGACATTGGACGTCCGCTATAAAATCTTTCCTGAAACAGAGTCATGTTATGAAGAGCAATAGCCAGGAAAGTCACAGCTATGTACACATTAGATACGACTACGTCCCATGGATATATAGATTGGGTCACAAAGTATTCATCGGAGCAATAGTGCAATATCAGTTTCATCTCTTGGTGTCGTACAAGATTATACGTTTCGTTTGAGCTAACACAATAAGAGTATAAAATTTCTCTCAACAATTCATCCTCGGGGTGATCCTTTGGCTTCCTAGAATGTATAAATTTCCAGAGATCGGGTAATGGTCTCTTTGTTGGGGAAAAACTCAAACTACAGTTTACTAACTTCATGTAGTAAGAGCCTAAGAATGGATGTGCAAACCAGGAGTTGTCCAGGATCAGGGTTTTGTCTTCTATAAACTTAAAAGTCACTAAAAACTTATATAGTGTAGAGAAAGAGCCGTATACTACAATGACCTGGGCTCTGTACTTCTCAATTACCTGAAGTTGCATTCTTTCCTCATAACTAGCTATTCTAACAATATACTCAATACATATTCCATGTCTGGACATCTCTCTGCTGAGCTCCAGCACTTCGGCCTCCGTATTGTCATCCCGGGTTGTTATTATCCCAATCCAGTTCCATTCAAAGTGTTTCAAGCAGAAGACAATAGCCAGATGGTGGTTATGTACATCCTGGGCCATAGTGAAGAATTTCTGCTCCAAATCCTTCTTACTGAACAGTTTATCTTTAATCCCATAGCTTATCTGAAGAAGTCAGAAAATATCCTTGTAAAATGTGACCTTTACCCCTCAAGCCTATAACATACTGTAGTAACATGGTATGGATGGAAATGGACACAACTAGACATGAGCGAACAGCATTCGATCAAATAGCTATTCGATCGAATATCAGGCTGTTCGATATATTTGATTCCAATTGAATAACATGCAGCAAACGGAGTAAAAATTCATATCCCCTTCCTCCATCCCTGGCACTTTTTTTTTTTTTTTAATTCAAAAGATTTATTGAGGATTTTTCAGGTTACAGCCAAATATCAAACCAAATGAAACATCATTCTTAAATGGTAAAGGTAAAATACAGAAAAATAAGCGTAAAGTATCTAAGAACAGAGAATAGTCAATACAAAGCAATACAAAGAGTCTAAGCGCCTTGATCAATTATATATAGGAATCCTGAACGGGTACGCAGGATCTAGGCTCCAATAGACAGTGCTATAATAATTCTAGTTGTATAAGAGTGCGTCAACAGCAGACCAAGGCGCCTGTAAGCAAGAAGAGGCAGTTAGGTTGGGCAGGGAGAGAGGGGTAAGGAGGGGTGGGGGGGGGATAGAGGGGAGAAAGGGAAGAGGGAGGGGGGGGGGGCGGGGGAGTAGAGGGGGGTGGGGATGGGGAAAAGGGGGGGTATAAAGGGAGGTAGAATACAGAACAGAGAGAAGCACACAGGGAGGTGAGAGGCATTAGAGTAAGACAAAATGAGAGAGATAGGAGTACAAAGAAATAAGGAAGATACACTAACATGGGGTAAAAGGGAGGGTGAAGGATACAAGAGGTCGAAGTTGGGATGGCCAGAGTCACGTCTGTCTCATTTGGGGGTTCGATTTAGCCATGGAGACCACCTTTTCAGGAAGTGATTGTGAGTCCTAGTCGTCCAGCTCAGCAGTTCTTCTTGGCGGGCAATCTGATCAACCTTATTCTCCCAGTGAGTGACAGAAGGAGGGTTGTGAGCTTGCCAATGTAACGGTATTAGGGGCCTAGCTGCCGCCAGTAAGTGGGAGATAAGAAAGTGCTTGGATGGTCTATACTCCGCAGTGGTTACTGAAAGAAAAATCATAGCAGTTGTGATCTCAAAGAGTGGATAACCTAAAGTCCTGATGGTATCTCTAATACCAGTCCAAAAGGGCTGAATAAGTGGGCAATCCCACCAAATGTGTTTGTAAGTGCCTTCGGATTGGGAACATCTCCAGCATAGGTTCTTTTAGGATAAACCACACCTATGGAGCCATACCGGTGTATGATACCATCTAGAAAAAAGTTTGTAGTGTGATTCTTGAAGTCTTATGCAGCTGGACGGGCCATGTGAATGAGTAACTATAGCATCGACTTCAGCCTCTGTGAAGGTCATCTCCAGCTCCTCCTCCCAGTTAGATAGTGCGGTTTGTTGAAAGTAGGTGGGTCTACATATTTACTGAGGAGTCTAGAGATCTTCCTAAGCAGGGGTGTGTCAGATTGTAGAGCTTTTTCAAATTCTGTGAGCTTGCTTCTAAGTGGGTAAGAGGATTGCAGGGATTTCAACACAGATTCCAAGTGGTTTCGGTGTAAAAAGGATAAAGAGAGCCCAGGTACCTTCCGCAGGATTTCATCTGTGGGAAGGATGTTGGATGCGACAATGATATCGTTCAATCTGAGGGAGCTAAGCTTGTTCCACATCGAGTTATATGCTGAGCAGTCCATTTTCAGCAATGCCGGCAGAAGACCCAGCGGTAGAAGGGGAGAGGGAGTGGGAGCCAAGTCCTCACTTAGCTCAGACCAGACTGTTTGCGCCCCCTGTAGCAACAAGTGTGCAGAAAGATCCCCACACAATCTGCTTTTGGGAAGCCACAGCGCCCGAAGTGGTAGCAAGGGGTCGTTCACCTCGAAGCACTTCCTTGGCAAGGATGACGTGGTAGGAAATACCAACTCCATCCACCAGGCTAACTGGCATGCCCTATAATATTTGCGGAGGTCGGGCAAGCCAATACCTCCCGAGTGTTTCTTCTCAGTAAGTGTGGTCCAGGATATTCTGGGTCATTTTCCCCTCCATACAAATTTTGTGAACATACTACAGAGTGAGGAGAAAAACGCTGAAGGTAAAGTGACTGGGAGCATAGACATTTTGTAGAGGATCTTCAGCAGGATGTAGGTTTGAATAAGACTCTTCCTGCCAAACCATGAGAGAGGCAAAGTCTGATATTTGATCAGGGACGTGGAGATAACACTCAGGAGGGGGACAAAGTTGAGACAATAAATATCTTCAAGTTTCGGCATAAGGGTAATTCCTAGATATTTCAAGCTACCAGAAGCCCAAATAAAGGGTGAATTTGCTTTTAGATTGTTTACTCTTTGAGAGGGAAGTGTGACATTCAGGATCTCGGACATGGATAGTGTTAGGATCACATCTTCCATCTTGTATTCTGTCAGCCATTTTGTAAGCTTTTTCTTATATAAGCTTCATAAGGATGTCTGTTTAGAGTTTAAGAGACCCCTTTAGGGGATAAGGTGTGTGGAATGTTGATGGTTGGGTTATAACTCCTTATCTGTTTGTGGTGAGAATCTCATAACAGGTTCTATAACCAGTTGACCCTTAGCCACAGACCGGACTGGACAGATAGCATGTGATCATTATCTCTCGTGCTGTGATATATACATCTAGAATTAGTGTAAGATGTTGGTTTACACATAAATATTGTAAATTCTTCTGTATGTCATGAGAAAGGTCATCCCAGGTTGGAGTATAATAATGAGATGCAGACCTTATCCAATAGTCATGTGCCACAGATTATGTTATAACCAATCACGTCAAAGTCCAACCTGCTTTTGTCTGTATAAATGCTACTCTCTGTAATAATAAATCAGAATCCATTTTGATACACGACCACCATGTGTCTTGTGGTTCTCCAGGCCAAGATGGCGGAGGCCGATCTTGGCCTGTTAATTAATTTTCCTTTACAGACAGCATATCTCTGGGGTATTATGATTTCCCCCGACAGAAATTGGCGCCCAAACGTGCGGCTTTAGAGATGAGGAGACGGTTTGCTGATCCCCCGGACGACCAGATTACAGGAGTGCTTGGAAATACAGATCCAACAAAGTCAGCGCTGCAAGGTAAGAACTTTAATCTTACCAGTTTGATCTGTGTTTCTAAGAACTTTTGTATTCCTGTCCGAGTGTGAGGTAAACACATATGTTCCTTATATAGATAGCTCAAGCTTTTTGCAAAGAACCTAAAAGAATATATATTGTCTGTAAAGGGGGTGGGAAATGTTATACCTCATTCTTTGTATACTGTCCATGCTGTGATTTGATTGATACATCTGTTATAAAGTGTATAGGGAGGCATAGAAGGGAGAGTCAGTCTCCATCTTTAATACTGAGTGATTGAAAAGTCCTTGTTTAAGCACTAAGGACTGAGTAGAATCCGCGCAAGTACGTGCAAAGATTCAGGGGTGTTCGGAATAGGTTTTGCCTTGAGCACAGATACCGGAAACTTGTACATTAGAGATTAGTTTAGTGAAAACAGAGTGACTGTTTGGGAGATCCCACTAAGAGAAGTCAGTATGACCCCCAGAGCAATCTGTGTGACCCTGGGGAGAAATATGTATGACCCTCGAGTAGTCATGAGTGACCCTCTATTGTCTTAATTGCCCTAGAGGAGTGGGAAGCTCACAGCTGACTGGCCATCAGCTAGTATGGGGAAGGGACCCTCTGAGAAAGGGTACACCCCATATGAACTAATAGAGAGAGAGAGAGAGAGAAAAAGTTGCCGCCCGAGAAAAAGAAAAAGAAAAAAAAAAAGAATAAATAAAAATCCTTAAGAGAGCAGGGGTTCCTAAGAACAGGATTGTTTGATAGTAAATTTTGGAAACCAATGGAGATTAGAGCATGCAGGACAGATACAAGAGCATAAGTTACAAAGGGATATGTGCTCTAATTGAAGAACAGAATGGGAGGAGTGCAGAGTCAGCTGGTATGGAAATCAACCCAAGAGATAGTTTAAAGAAAGAGCAGTTAGAGCAGCCTGGTTCTCCAGGCCAAGATGGCGGAGGCCGATCTTGGCCTGTTAATTAATTTTCCTTTACAGACAGCATATCTCTGGGGTATTATGATTTCCCCCGACAATAGGTTAGCCTTATAGCCCGATATTGGTCCATAGGTTTTTATAACGTCAACCAACGCTGGTAGTCCTTCCTCCGGATTCCTGATGACAAAATGGATGTCATCTGCGAATGCTGTAGCATGTATATCACGATCGCGGATAGACATACCGCGAATTCTATTGTCCTGTCTGACCACTTGCAGAAATGTTTCTAGGACAAGAATGAAAAGAGTCGGGGATAGTGGGCATCCCTGTCTCGTGCCGTTTAGGATGTGGAAGCTATCAGAAAGGGTCCGAAGTCTCTCTGATGGGGAGGAGTACAGAGAGAAGATAGCCTGAATAAACGGGGTCGGGAATCCAAATTTTTCGAGAGTCGCTTCCATGTAGACCCAGTTGACTCTATTGAACGCCTTCTCGGCGTCGATGCCTAAAAGTATAAGGGAGGTACCGGTTTTGTGAGCTTGGTAAATAAGAGGAACGAGTTTGGCTGTATTATGTCTACTTTCCCTTCCCAGGACAAATCCGGATTGCTCTGGGTGGATCAGATCGGGAACAAGTGTTTTCAAACGCCTGGAAATAATTTTAGACCAAATCTTTACGTCTACGTTCAATAAGGATATTGGACGATAATTCTCACACGCGGAAGCATCCTTACCCTCCTTGGGGATGAGGGTAATGTGAGCCTCCTGCGCTTGCGTAGGGAGACGGGCTCCGTTAGGAGTGCATTACACCACGCTAACAGTTGTGGGGTGAGTACGTTCTGAAATTTCTTGCAATAGTATAGTGGTAGGCCATCTGGACCCGGGCTCTTGCCGGTCGGAAAGCTAAGTATCGCTTCATTGATCTCTTTCAAGGAAACAGGTTCCAACAAAGAGTGTGCCTCTGAGTCCTGATAATTTGGGAAGAGAAAGATGGTCCAGGAATTCGGAAGTCTGTGCACGGGTAAGATCCGTTAGTAGTTGAGGGTTTTCTCCTGCTAGATTATACAGAGAAGAATAAAACTTCACAAATTCCGCTGCAATGTCAGTGGTGGCAGTAAGGGTATCTCCAGTCCGAGACTTGATCTGGTGTATAAAGGATCTGTTTCTCTCCTTTTTAATTAAGCTGGACATTAACCTACCTCCTTTGTCTCCGTGCGCATAAAGAAGTTTCTGAAAATGTAAATGGTTTTTAGCTCCTTTCCTATTGAGAATATTCAGTAATGTGGATCGCAAAGAGTCCAGGTCTTTCTGGAGTGCAGCTGCCCTCGATTTTTTGTGTAGACGTTCTATTCCGGCGATCTTATGCAATAGGTCATCAACTTCTTTTTGACGAGTACGTTTAACTTTAGACGCCAGTGATAAAAGTGAGCCTCGAATATAAGCTTTGTGGGCTTCCCAGACGACCGGCGTTTCTACATCCGGGGTAGTGTTTAACTGAAAATATTCCTCCAGTTGCTTAGTGAGAGTCTGTACATTGTCTTCAGAGTCCAAGAGGGATTCATTGAGAGTCCAGGTCCAATGGGGTCTCGGCAGATGGGAGAGACGTATGGTGCACTGCACCGGGGCATGGTCCGAGACTGACATTGGGGTGATAACTGAAGAGGATACAAAAGGGAGAAGGGACTTGGAAAGCAAAAGATAATCAAGTCTGTGGAATGAGTTGGTGGGGAGGGAGTAGAAAGAGTAATCTTTCGTGCGAGGATGTTGGAGCCTCCAGATATCCAGCAATTGCATATCATGTAGACATCAGTCTACCTAAGGATTTCTGGGTAAAAGTCAGGGATGTCGATGTTGAGTCTTGTGTTGGATTGATCGCAATGTTTAAATCCCCTCCCAAAATAATCGGTCCCTCCGCAAATAAACTCAGCTTCTGAAGAGTGTCTAACAACCAAGAGATCTGCCCTCGATTGGGCGCGTAAAGATTCGCTAGAGTGAGGGGTCGAGATGCTATGAAACCTTTGAGGAACAGCATTCTGCCATCACTATCGCGATACTGGGATTTACAAACAAATGGAATTGAGGCCTGTATTAGGGTAGACACTCCTTTGGAAGCTGAGGTTGGGTGAGAATTATGAAAGCTCTGTGAAAAGTATCGTTTGAGTAGGTGAGGAATCCGTTGGTCCTTGAAATGTGTCCCCTGGAGAAAGGCTATGCCTGTTTTCATTCTTTGCAATAGGAGAAGGGAAAGAGAGGATAGGGCAAGGATAAGAACAGGTGAGGAATAACTCTACAAAAAAAAAAAAAAAAAAAAAAATGCAATTCAGGTAAACAATCAACAGATAATGATACTTGGCATCCCTTGGCATTCCCTCTGTGAATGCGATATAGATCGCATGTGATCATGACGCGTATTGAGGGGAGAGTCAGTCTCCGCGGAGGGATATGGAGAACCAGGGTCCTTTCACGTCTATCAAATCCATAGCATAGCTGCAGCTAGAGAGACTGCACACAAGCTGTGATGTCGGTGCTCGGGAGTAGCGTCCAATAAGAAAGCAGAGCACGCACGGGATCCTGGGACGAAGAAGGGGGGGGGGGGGGGTTGGAGAAAGAGCCGGGAAACAGGTAAGTGGGAGGGAGCAATTAAGAGATAGGGGGGAGTGGTAATTAGGGAGGAAGGGAGAGGAAGAAGAAGAAAAGGAAACAAAGAGAGAGGTGGGGGGAATAATCGGTGGAGAAGAAGGGGGGGTACTATGGAGGGCGGAAGATAGAGTAGGAAAGGGATGGGGAAGAAAGGGGAGGTCAAATAGGCGGGGGAAGGACTAGGAAGAGGGGAAGGGAAGGGAGGGACGGGAGGTTGGAGGAGGGGAAGGGGGGAAGGAGGGGGTGGGAGGCTCGTTGGAATCAGACAGTTAATTCCAAAGGTGATATGAAGGGTTAAAACTGAGTTGAAGACGAATAAGTGCAAATGGACCCTTGGTGGCCTACTTAATAAACCATATACAATGCGACGCAATGACACTGGTCGCAAAAGAAGAAGGACCAGTATTACACCGCATGTGCAAACAACTCCTCTCAGGGTACTCAGCCGGCTACTTGGCCTAACTGTCTAGTAGCAGCCACAGTGGTGAAGGAGAAATAAGATAAATCCCGACGTGTCTACAGCAAAAGGGAATCACAAGTAGACTAATGCACGTAAACAAGTCTAGGTGCAATTATTACAAGTGAGTCAGGTAGATCCACATACAGTTATGGTGCCGACTAGAGATGAGCGAACACTAAAATGTTCGAGGTTCGAAATCCGATTCGAACAGCCGCTCACTGATCGACTGTTCGAATGGGTTTCGAACCCCATTATAGTCTATGGGGAACATATACTCGTTAAGGGGGAAACCCAAATCCGTCTCTGGAGGGTCACCAATTCCACTATGACACCACAGGAAATGATGCCCACACCTCTGGAATGACACTGGGACAGCAGGGGAAGCATGTCTGGGGGCATCTAACACACCAAAGACCCTCTATTACCCCAACATCACAGCCTAACAACTACACACTTTACACATTCAAAAAAACCTCTATCAAAGTGGGAAAATACCTGGAAACCTTCTTTACTCCCCAAATGGATGGACACAAACCCCAATTTAAGCTCAGCAAGCAGTAACAACCACCCCTTTAAATCACGTTCCCCATGACAACCACAAATGGAATAGACAATGGGAAATCCAAAAGCCCTCACCCTTAACTGTCATTTTAAGTGTGTGTGTGTGTGTTTGTGTGTGATGTGGTAAGACCTTCCAAAATTCACTTTTCTAGCCCTTAACATGAGCCCTTCCAAACAAAGTTACAGGACCTTAAGCTGAGCTACCAGCAGAGATTGAGGCCCTTGGCATGAGTAGAGCCTTGCACCAGCAGAGTGTTAGCCCTTTTAAAACTCTTTGCCCCTAAAACAGTGGTTCCAGAACCATCACTCTCATTGTGTTGGATTGATGCAGTGGATTGGACTGAGGACCCAGACATTGACCTTCATTTTGACTATTAAATTGATAACATTTTGTCATCAGGTCCTGGGGGTAACTTTTATTTAGAGGACCACAAAGGTGGAGAATTGGCTGCAACCACTACTAGCGGTAATGGTCCTCTAATATCAGAATCTACATTACCTATACAGGAATCTGATCAGGTGTTAATAGTCCAAACAACATGCTCCAATACTTTAGATGTAGATCAGAAACCACTTTCCCTTCCGACATCAGATTTAACAAAGATTCATCATTATCATCCTGCTGAGATGGAGCCACTAAAGGAAACCTTGCCTTCCAAGGCCTGTCCTGGAGCTGCGACTGAGCCAAATCTAAACATAGAGTCCTTTGGAACTGAACTGACCACCGATGCGTGGACAAGTGCATGCGGCCAGGGACGCTACATCTCAATCACGGGGCAGTGGCTGAATGTAGTTGAGGCTAGGACCGGGTCGCAAACTGTGGTGGCCTGCCTTGTCTCCCCGCCCAATATTCCTGGCAGGAGTGCTGAAACACCACCCTCCTCCTCCGCCCTTGAATCGACCCCAACTACTGGTGTGGGGAGACATCAGCAGGCCGCGATGAAGCTCATCAGCTTGGGGGACAGACAGCACACTGCCTCCGAGGTCAGGGATGCCATCCTGGCTGAGATGGCAATGTGTTTTTCCCTGCTGCACCTGGGGCCAGGCATTTTTGTCATGTGTGATAACGGCAGGAACCTGGTAGCGGCTCTGGAGCTTGCCAGCCTCCAACACGTTCCATGCTTGGCCCACGTCTAACTTAGTGGTGCGACATTTTTTGAAAACATACTCAAATGTACCGAAGCTACTGGTGAAAATGCGGCGCTTGTGCACCCACTTTTGCAAGTGTACAGGAGCCGCTGCTAGCCTCAAAACACTCCAGCAAGGCCTACATCTGCCCGAACACTGGCTGTTGTCCGTCGTCCACACACGCTGAAACCCTACATACCATATCTTGACCAGAGTGTGTGAGCTGCACAGACCTTTGATGGAGTTCCATCTACAAAACCTAAGGGTTCCTCAAAGTCAGTTCCCTCAGTTTCTGCACCATGAGTTTCCAGGGGTGGCAGAGTTATGGCTAGAGGCAGAGGCATGGATAGGGGTGATGTGTAGGGGCAAAAGCAGTGTGAATGTGGAGGCAAGCTAAGCAGAAAAAACTGGGGGTACAAGCAGAGGCATGGACTGGGGTGATATCTAGGGGCAAAAGCAGTGTGGATGTGGAGGCAAGCTAAGCAGCAAAAACTGGGGGTACAAGCTGAGGCATGGACTGGGGTGGTGTCTAGGGGCAAAAGCAGTGTGGATGTGGAGGCAAGCTAAGCAGGGAAAAAGGTGGCTAGAGGCAAAGAGATGTCCAGAGGCAGAAGACGGCTGCATGACAGAAGCTAGGCCTGAGCCAGCAAGGCCCAAGATGCTCTCTTTTCTAGCTTCCTTAGAAAAATTCCCCCATCGAGGCCACGTTCCAAGCTGGGGGAGATAATTTCTAAATGTATAGGTCGAGGACAAACTGAGTGTGGTTTACACACTTTGCAATGTGACTCCCCATCTTCCAGGACTTTCATTCCAGGCTAAAGTACAGCGCAACCCACCCACATGCCCAAGGCTTCAACGGCCTCATCTAAAAAATTCTGGCCCAGGAGATGTTGGGGTCCCGGCTTGTGGACACTCTGCCCTTTTTGGGCCTGCTGGCTACTGTGCCACCTCACTGTGCCGTCCACACCAGCACTTTTCCCCAAACATGAGGCAGTCCCTAAGTTCAGTGCTTTGCCCACAAGTTCCACGTGACCAGCTACGAATGGACAAGTGCATGCGGACAGGGACGCTACATTTCAATCTTGGCACAGTTGTTGAATGTACTTGAGGCATGGACCGGGTCACAAAATGTGGAGGACTTACTTGTCTCCCCACACAACATTCCTGGGAGGAGGGCTGAAACACCACCCTCCTCCTCCGCTGTTAGATTGACCCCAGCTACGAGCTGGAAACGCTGCAACACTGGTGTGGGGAGACGTCAGCAGGCTGTGCTGAAGCTCATCAGCTTGGGGGATGGACAGCACACTGCCTCTGAGGTCAGGGATGCCATCCTGGATGAGATGGCAATTTGTTTATCCCCGTTGCCCCTGGGGCCAGGCTTTTTTGTCTTGTTGGAGGGCTCTGGAGCTTGCCAGCCTCCAACACGTTCCATGCCTGGCCCACGTGTTCAATGTAGTGGTGCAACGATTTTTAAAATCATACCCCAAATTAGCGGAGCAAAGGGTGAAAGTGCGGCACTTGGACACCCATTTTCCCAAGTCTACAGTACCTGGAGCTAGCCACAATACACTCCAGCAAGGCCTACATCTGCCTGAAGCACCTACTGTTGTGCGAGGTCACCACACGCTCAAACCCTAGATACCGTATGTTGAGCAGGGT
Organism: Leptodactylus fuscus; assembly: GCF_031893055.1. NCBI lineage: Eukaryota > Metazoa > Chordata > Amphibia > Anura > Leptodactylidae > Leptodactylus > Leptodactylus fuscus. The sequence goes on along the minus strand of NC_134265.1, from coordinate 364,823,439 downwards.
GTGTGAGCATCAGAGACCTTTGATAGAGTTCCATCTACAAAACCCAACGGTTCCTCAAAGTCAGCTCCCTCAGTTTCTGCACCATGAGTTTCCAGGGGTGGCAGAGTTATGGCTAGAGGCAGAGGCATGGATAGGGGTGATGTCTAGGGGCAAAAGCAGTGTGGATGTGGAGGCAAGCTAAGCAGCAAAAACTGGGGGTACAAGCAGAGGCATGGCCTGGTTTGATGTCTAGGGGCAAAAGCAGTGTGCATGTGGAAGGAAGCTAAATCAACAAAAAAAAAATGGGTAAAAGCACAGGCATAAACTGGGGTGATGTTTAGGGGTGAAAGCATTATTGATGAGGGAAGCTTAGCAGCAAAAAATGGGGATACAAGCTGAGGCATGGGCTGGGGTGATGTCTAGGGACAAAAGCAGTGTGGATGTATAGGCAATCTAAGCAGGGAAAAAGGTGGCTAGAGGCAAAGGGATGTCCAGAGGCATCAAGGGCAAAGATGCAAAACTCTCCCCTGTTTCAATAATTCTCCCTAGGTATGGGACACGTTAATGGCACCCCCTGGGCAAACTACCGCCACTGAGGGGCCTAGTGTCACCAGGAGGGACAAGTATAGGCGCATGTTGCGGGACTACCTGTCCGACCCCAGCTCTGTCCTCTCCCATCCCCCTGCGCCCTACACTCATTGTGTCTCCAAGTGTGATTTGTGGCTGGAACTTGCGCTGTTCGCTTTGGAGGACCTTCCCTGCTGCCAGCATGCTATCTGAAAGGATCTACAGCGCAGCCGGTGGCATCATCATCACCGATAAGTACAGCTGTCTGTCAGCTGACAGGCTGACTTTCGCCAAAATGAACAGACAATGGATAGACCCATCATATACATGTCAGATACATGACAAATTTAGTGCAGTTTGCTCACTTTGCAAGTCCAAGTTTGTGGACACTCTGCCCTTTTTGGGCAGAGTGTCTACTGCGCCACCTCACTGTGCCGTCCACACCAGCACTTTTCACCAAACATGAGGTGGTCCCTAAGTTCAGTGCTTTGCCCACACGTTCCACCTGACCAGCTACGCATGGAGAAGTGCGTGTGGACAGGGACGCTACCTTTCAATCTTGGCACAGTGGTTGAATGTACTTGAGGCGAGGACCGGGTCGCAAAATGTGGTGGACTGACTTGTCTCCCCACACAACATTCCTGGGAGGAGGGCTGAAAAACCACCCTCCTCCTCCTCCTCCGCCGTTAAGTGGACCCCAGGTACGAGCTGGAAACGCTGCAACACTGGTGTGGGGAGACGTCAGCAGGCCGTGCTGAAGCTCATCAGCTTGGGGGACAGACAGCACATTGCCTACAAAGTGAGTCATGCCACCCTCGATGACACGGCAATGTGGTTTTTGCCACTGCACCTGGGCCCAGGCATGTTGTCATGTGTGATAATGGCCGTAACCTGGGATCGGCTCTGTAGCTTGGCAGCCCGCAACATGTTCCATGCCTGGGCCACGTTTTTAACTCATTGCTGCTAATCTTTTTAAAAAAGTACCCCAATGTTCCTGAGCTACTGGTGAAAGTGTGGCGCTTGTGCGGATAGTTTTGAAAGTCTATAGTTGCCTCTGCTAGCCTCTATGCACTCCTACAATGCCAGTATCTGCACGAACAACGGCTATTGTGCGACGTCTCCACACTGCTGGAACTAAACATATCTCTTGAGCAGATTGTGTGAGCAGCACAGACCTTTGATGGAGTTCCAACTGCAAAACCCTCGGGTTCGTCAAAGTCAGCTCCCTCAGTTGCTCAACCATGAGTGGCCATGGGTGAAATCCTATCCCATCTATTGCAGTGGACACGAAACATTAGCATGCGCTCATCACAACTCCGGATATGGCAGCTGCGTTCAGCAGGGTGCAGGGTACAACACAGACCAGGCCCGAGCACCAGGAACAGGTGTTAGAAATACTGCAGCATCCGCCATTTCCTTGCAATTTTGTGGTTGTGGACCCGCCAGACGTTTCTGGACCTCAGTGAGGATGATGAGACACAGTTGCCATCAGGGAAAGCTGTGGTCATGTGCGGTTTGCAGTAAGGGGACAGTGCGCAATTGGAAGAGGAGTTGGTGGATGACGAGGCCACCGACCCCACATGGACAGGGGTGATGTTTAGGGGCTAAGGCAGTGTAGATGTGGAGGGAAGCTAAATCAACAAAAAACCTGGGTAGAAACAAAGACATAAACTGGGGTGATGTTTAGGGGCTAAAGCAGTGTAGATGTGGAGGGAAGCTAATTCAACAAAAAAAACAGGGTAGAAGCAGATGCATAAACTGGGGTGATGTTTAGGGGCGAAAGCAGTGTAGATGTGGAGGGAAGCTAATTCAACAAAAAAACAGGGTAGAAGCAGATGCATAAACTGGGGTGATGTTTAGGGGCGAAAGCAGTGTAGATGTGGAGGGAAGCTAAGCAGCAAAAACAGTGGGTAGAGGCAAAGGCATGCAAAACTCTAGCCTGTTGGAAGACTTATTCCTAGGTCTGGGACACGTTAATGGCCCCCTGGACAAATTACTGCCATTCAGGGGCCTAGTGTCACCAGGAGGGACAAGTATAGGTGCATGTTGTGGGAATACCTGGCCGACACCAGCTCTGTCCTCTCCGATCCCTCTGTGCCCTACACTTATTTTCTCATAATTGTTTCTGCAATACACATGTCCTGTTAAGTTCCCTTGGGATCTCAGAGGAGTTGGCCTCAGTGCTGTTCATCTGAGTTTCCTTGCAATTAGCTGTAAGAAAACCCTGGACCAACCTATTCAAGGCAGCTAGCATATCATCCACCATGGCCTGCACCATCATGCACCTCTTCCCAGCCACTCCCCATCTCCCTGGCATTTCTTTGCAGGCAGAAGTACAGCGCAAGCCACCCACATGCCAAAGCCTTTAATGGCCTCATCTGAAAACTGGTGGCCCTGAAGATGTTGGCGTTTAGGCTTCTGGATACCCAGGCCTTCCGTCAGCAGATGGCAGCTGGGGCACCTCCCTATGCTGGGCCTAGCCGTTACTACTTCTCTTGGTGTGCTGTCCCTGCCTTGCACCTGCATGTGTCCCATAACATCAGTCGGGCCCAGAGCTCTGTGCTTTGCTGCAAGGCCCACTTGACCACCGACACATGGACAAGCGCCTGTGGTCAGGGATGCTGCAGTGCTTATCTTTAATGACAGGCAGGGTGAATGTGGTAGAGTCTGGTCCCAGGGTGCAAACTGGGGTGGCCTATCTCCTCTCCCACGCCAAAATTCATGGCAGGAGTAGATTGAAACCCCACTACGCTGCAACCTCCACCCCAGCTACTAGCGGCAAACGCTAAAACACTGGCATGGGGAGATGTCAGCAAGACGTGCTGAAGCTCATCAGCTTGGGGGACAGACAGCACAGTGCCTCCGAGGTCAGGGATGTCATCCTGGCTGAGATGGCAATGTTTGTTTCCCTGCTACACCTGGGCCCAGGCATTTTTGCGCCTGTGATAATGGCCGGAACCTGGTAGCAGATCTGGAGCTTGCCAGACTCAAACACTGTCCACACATGGCCCACGTTTTCAACTTGTTGGTGCCATGTTTCTTTGAAACCTACACCATTGTGCCTGATATACAGGTCAAAGTGGGGCCATTTCCGTAAGTGAGAACTAGTCTCTGCTAGGCAGAAAACATTCAGAGCACACTCCTCTCATCTTCGCACCATTGGCTGGCGGAGGAAGATGAGGGGGATGGAGTGGCATCTGATGTCCCTGTCCCACACGAGGCTAGAGGGTGCACTTCAGTGCATCTCATTGCTTCACCACAGATGGTGTGAAGGGGAGTGGAAAATGGAGGAAATGGAGAGTGACCCTTACAGTTGGGGCCAGCAAAGGCATGCCAAGTTATACACTGGCACACATGGCTGACTTGATGTCTGGTCACTTTTCAAGAGTCTAACGCATATTTCACATCATGGAGAACAAATAATACTGGATTTTTACAAGCCTCGAACCACGGTCTAGGTCTAATGTCTGTTCCTTTGTTATATTAGGGGAGAGGAAAAAAATATTTAAATGATGTGTTTAGCGTACATAGACTGACTATTAATGTGTATCCCACTAAGTGTTGTTAGGGTTACACACCGTCACAACCTGGCTAAAGCTTCTATAGCTGTTAATAAAGTCAACATAACTTTATGGTATCCAAAAAGACAGCTGGTACCGACAGAGAGCAAGACAAATGTCAACCAAAGCTGTGAGCTCTGAACACCCACAGTGACTTTGGCGTCATCATTATAAGGGAGCGGGTGGTAATAAATAACTTGGCAGTGCCTATCACCCAACAAGCTTACAACTATATTTACATTAAGATACACAAATGACATTTTTTAGGAGCATGTCATGAGACAAGCTGATAAGATCTTCCTTTGTGCAGTGTTATTTGAAAGTTAATAGCTGCCTTCATTTTAATTCAGGAGAAGGTGCAGACAGATTAGATTTAGAACATGTTGTCTTCATTATCAAAATCCTCTATATAGGTAATGGTTTTTTTTTGGTCCGAGCTGTCTGGTAACGAGCTGGTGCAGCACGGACAACCTGGGTGAATATGGCAAGAGCCTGAGATGTAGGGTGAATGAATCCCCAAATTATTTGGGGAATTTCCACTCAGAAACTGGCACTATATGGCAGTAACAAGAATTGAGGATGTATGTAGCCCCAATATATTCTTTGAATTCCCAATCAGACCCTGGCACTATATGGCAGTAGCAAGAATTGAGGGTGTATGTAGCCCCAATATATTTTTTCAGTTACCTGTCAGACCCTGGCACTATATAGCAGTAGCAAGAATTGAGGGTGTATGTAGCCCAAATTCTATTGTTAGGGGAATTACAGTGTATTCAAGTTAGTTTCTGGGGTGAAGGTGGGGGTGCACACTGTTGTAACGTGGATCGGGGGTATATAGGGTATACGGGAATACACTTTCAGTGTATTCCATTCAGGATCCTCAACACTGTGGAAAGCTGGGTTGCGGCGATTGAGCCCGTCAATGCCACGTTACACTGACAAGCTTCTCTCTGGAATTTAGCTCTTAAAAGAGCTGTTGGTTGTCTTCTCCTTCCTATCCTAGCCTGTCCCTGCCTACCCAGAATCTAAGCCCTAGCTAAATGGACGGAAACCTCCGTCCCCGGTGAATTGCAAGCTCAGAATGACGTGAACCTGGGCGGCGGCCGTTCTTTTAAATCAGAGGTCACATGTTTTCGGCAGCCAATGGGTTTTTAGTATTTTTTTCACTGCCTCCGTTGTCTTAGTTCCTGTCCCACCTCCCCTGTGCTGTTATTTGAGCAAAAAAAGCACCAGGGAAGGTGGGAGGCGAATCGAGTTTTCGCGCACTTTACCACGTGGTGTTCGATTCGAACATGGCGAACAGCGTGATATCCGATCGAACATGTGTTCGATAGAACACTGTTCACTCATCTCTAAACGGTAACAGAGCACACCTGGTCCTTTTATTTTGCTGGCAGTGACAGTAACTGTTGACAGCCTTCACACCAGGTTGTTTAGCAGTCTGGCCCAGAGGGCTCCGTAGGGTTTAATTTTTTATTTTTATTTTTTTAATAAACCCTGCTGACCAGAACAGTATCTTAGAGCCAGAGCCCTGCCGCAATATGACTTCAAAAACACATTTAGTGAATTTTGTTGAAAGCCTGAATACATGCCTGGGCGCGGTGGAGCAACACTTGCAGCAATCTCCACCAGCTGCCCCAATTAATTTTTCTGACCTATCTCAAGGGTTAGTACAGGCTATGGCTCAGTTTGTTGGTAGTCTGCCGACCCCTGCAGCGTCACTGTGTCCACTCCTGCCTCCGGAGCAGTATGCGGGTGAGCCGCAGGGATGTCATACATTGAAGCCTGTCCCAGTCTCTTCCCAGATGAGAAATCTAAAGTGGCCTTTGTGGTTTCCTTGCTCACTGGGAGAGCCTTGGCCTGGGTCTCCCCGTTAAAAGAACGGGATGCAGCGGACTTGGCTACACTAGCCGCGCTGTGTGAAGCACTACGGCTGGTGTTTCATGGCCCAGTGCCCCAGTCTACCTATGCCTCTTAGCTCTTTTGGGAAGGTTTGTCCTCAAATATAAAGGATGAACTAGCAGGCCGAAAGCCTTCTACCTCCCTCTCTGTCCTAATAAATTCAGCTACTTGTGTAGATACACAGTTGTCTGTTAGGAGAGTGGAGCGGGGGCTCGAGCATAATCTTATGTCACAGAGGGGGGTTATAAAATCTACCACTGCCTCCTCTGTTGAGGAGTCCACGGAACCTATGGACACCTCCCATGCTTCCACTCCTGGTGGCAGCAGGAGTAGGAAAATCAGGGGGGTAATTTGTTACCGTTGCAACAGGCCAGGGCATATTGCTCCTCAATGCTCGACCCCACTGGAAAAGAAGGCTAGCCAAGTGTCCATCGGGGTGGGTTACTTGGTACGCAAAAGTCCCATAATCGTGTCCGTTTTCCAGTAGCCTTTAAACGGTTGGGTAAATACTAGAGCAATGATAGACTCTGGGGCCATGGGGAATTTCATCTCAGCCAAATTCGCCCAGCAGAATGGTGTGCCCATGAGAGCTCTTAAGACCCCCATAAACATTACGGTGGTTGATGGGTCTCAGATTCGGCCGCAGATCCGATTTTAGACGCCACCATTGCTTCTGCGGAGTAAAACACTGCATACAGAGAAGCTCTCTTTCCAAATTTTGGAGGGCTTAACTGATGCAGTGATTCTAGGTCTCCCATGGTTACGCAGGCACTCACCAGTCATAGACTGGAGGCAAGGGGAGATTAATAAGTGGAGTCCTGAGTGCAAGGGAAGGTGTATGGAGGCTATGCATTCTACCGTCCCTCCAGTGAGGCCTTCAAAGCAAGAGGTCTTACTGCCTCAGTCTGCAGAGATCTTTACTGTAAACACTACTGGGTCTCTGGTAAAACACAGACCTGGAGTATACTCCACTGACCTGTTGCCAAGGGCAAAGCCACCTCCACGCAGAAACAGGAGGCGTAAATCTGCAGGAAAGTCTCATGGTCCCCTGCCATCTGGTGCCAGCCAGGGTTTGCGCCCGCAAGAAATAAGTGGGGAAAAACCAAACCTTAAACAGAGTGTTGGCACAGTATGTGGGCAGGATATTAGGACTGGACTTTCTTACTCCCCTGACTTGCCCAGTCCTGTGGTAGAGTTACCAATTAATAAAGCTCCACGGCTTATACATTCGGCCATTAGCCAGGCCAAGGGCAGGAGCAGAGCAACAGCTCATAGCAGACATAGGTCAGGGACGGAACTGTCCCCAAGGGATCGTGTCTGGCTCACTCCTCACCATTTTCATCTCCGATCCGGAGACGCATGGCGTGTACTGTTAGGATTGTGCAGTAACTGCGGCCATGATATGGGCGTTGCTGTCTGTTCCTCTGCACAATCCAGGGTTGCAGGGGTTAATCTGCCTTGCAACAACCGGGCGTGGTCGACTGGTTGATCTACATGTGTGTCGACCAATGGATGCTCAGATTGGGCAGCTGGGCTATTTGCTGGTGACCACCCCTTGCCTATATACAGTAAGGGGGCTGGGCTGGACACCCGGTGCTCTAAGATAAAATCCTTATTCAAATCCCTAACCTGATATGATGTGTGTGTGCTTGGGTTCCAGCCTATAAATACTCAGTGGCCCTAGTTAAAATTATCCCCAGAGACAGCAATGCCATTCATAGTTGGGCAGCATGCTGCCTGGTGTGTGTGAGTTGTCAGTCAGTGTTCACACTGACCAGCTGTTTGGCTGTAGCTGCATTGGGGGCTGGAAGAACACAGGGTTTGTTGCTCTCTGGCTAGTCCAGGAGTGCTGGCTAGCCAGTTAGTTTATTTGTGCGGCTGCTCTGACTGCACAGGGCTCTATGAATAGTAACAGGGCACACCTGGTCCTTTCATTTAGCTGTCAGTGACAGGAACTGTTGACAGCCTTCACACCAGGTTGTTTAGCAGTCAGTAGCCCAGAGGGCTCCGTAGGGTTTATTTATTTATTTTTTTAATAAACCCTGCTGACCATAACAAATACACACAAACACTTATACATGTTATGTAGTATCTGAAGATATCATACCTGGTGGATTTAGAAAATCTTCTTAACTTATGATATACATATCTAATGAGAAAGGATGCATCTGTATATCCACTCTCCATTAGCCAATAGTACAGCGCCCCCATTATGTCTCCCGCAATTACTTATTAAAGGGAACCTGTCAGGGCTATTTGGAGCTTTATCCACCTACAGGTGCTTAGGAATTGGTGGTTTAATGTCCCAAATTCTTAATAGTACAGTTCCTTTTGCCTAATGTGATATTCTTCCATTGGTTGTACTGGTCCAGGCTACTGGCACCCTTACAGAGGTTTAGGATTCTGTAGGCAAGGGAATCTGTCTTCTCTTTAGGCCTTATTTCATCACCCCTGCCCGTGTCCTACCCAAATTAGTTTTTCTTTTAAAAATGTTTTCTAACTCAGGTTTCTTAAATCTACCTCTAGTATATTCATCTCCATACTATCCTATCCCCCCATGGGACGTTGCCACCATCTATCAGCTACAAGTCAGACTCACCTTGGTGTAGCCGTACAGTTGCAGGATGTGTTCCATCGCAAAGTAATATCCCACAAAAACAGCCACTTCTCCATGTTCCAGGCAGGAATAGTTTGGGACATCCCTATGTGCACCAGACAGAATACGTAGGACACCTTTCATGGATTTTATTTCATCTTCAAAAGCATCAAACACATGGTAACCCAGAGTGATATTGGGGAGAATATGTGGATCGTTATTAATCTTGGTGATAGCATAGAGGAAGGCCAGTAGTGAAGCGTAGCTCCTTAAGATAGGTCTGTGAGATTGGGTTGGAAAGCATATGATATTATATATGATATGATATATGATTTTATATGAAAGGGACTATATAACAAAAGATATATATTGTTTATCGTTCAACTTTGTCGTGAGACAATGGCTCTTTAAATATGAAATGTACAATGGGTTAAAAAAAAATCAGGCACAGATTTGAGGGACCCCTTTCTGTTAGTTCAGATATAAATACACTTTTTCATTATTTATCTTCCACAATAATAATCTTTAGCATTTTTTATTGACCTACCTGTATTGGGGCTTGTGTTTTGTGGAGTGGCTTGTAGTTTTTACCAGTTTGGTGACGTAACTTATAGATAATTTATATTAACTTACTTTTATGTGATTAAGGAGTAAAAAAGAGAAACTCGGGGCGTCTTTAAGCCTAAATGCCTACACTGTGCCAACAGAATAAAAATGCCCCATATTATACCCCTAATTTAAAATAATGCCCCAATTATACTTCCTAATTAAGAAAATCTCTCCTGTGAGCCCTCTGATTCAGATCAGGCCCCTAATGTACCCTCTGATTAGAAAAAAATGCCCCCACTATGCCCCTGAATAAATGCATGTCCCACACAGTGCCCCTGATGAAGATAACTCATACTTTGCCCCAATTACAGAGACAATGCCCCCACTGTGTCCCTTTAATAAATCTGTGCCTCTCACTGTGGCCCCTACCTCCTCACTGTACAATACTCACCTCCTGATACACCAGTGTAAACATCCAGACACTTGTGGCCAAATCCTGAGGAACAACAAGACTTACATCACAGTGTTACCTGCACCACAAAGAGGGCACCAGATGGTGGCACAAGACAGGAACACCAACCCCTCAATTATAGTCTGCATCTTAAGGAAACTGACACAATTGGATTACAAGATGGGGAAAGATCTTGGAGTCGCTTCCCTTACAGTCTAACACCCTTCGGGGGATATTGTCACTCCTTAGGGAGAGACCACCATATAGGTGTGTGGAGACTTGTTAAGCCTTTAGCACTCCACTTTGCAAGGAACTATGGGAAGAATATGCAAATCCGCCTTCCATGATGTAATTAGGAAGACAGTTGCTGCCTCATTGTTGCAAACCAATAGAGGGCGCTCACTGGAATGTGCAAGCCTGTCTTAAGACAGGATACCAGTGAAATAACCCAATAATGGCTGCTCCCTTTAGCCTCATGCCCGACCATTATTGGGTTATTTCACTGGAATCCTGTCTTAAGACAGGCTTGCACATTCCAGTGAGCGCCCTCTATTGGTTTGCAACAATGAGGCAGCAACTGTCTTCCTAATTACATCATGGAAGGCGGATTTGCATATTCTTCCCATAGTTCCTTGCAAAGTGGAGTGCTAAAGGCTTAACAAGTCTCCACACACCTATATGGTGGTCTCTCCCTAAGGAGTGACAATATCCCCCGAACCCTGTCTAAGTCTCTCACCTCTACCAGGTTATAGTCCTCTCTACATCGGGCTGATGAGATCCAACCAGATTGAAACAGCTGTCCTCGATTGAGAGACTATAACCTGGTAATAATCCCAGCGTCATTGCTAAACAAAGGCCTCTTGGAAGGTCGGGCATGAGGCTAAAGGGAGCAGCCATTATTGGGTTATTTCACTGGAATCCTGTCTTAAGACAGGCTTGCACATTCCAGTGAGCGCCCTCTATTGGTTTGCAACAATGAGGCAGCAACTGTCTTCCTAATTACATCATGGAAGGTGGATTTGCATATTCTTCCCATAGTCTAACACCCTGTGAGCCTACATGGTTTGCATGTGGCTGAGGTTGGCCATGGCTCCAGGTTCCAGGTTTATGGCAGGGTGTCAGTGTCAGTGACTAGAGATGAGCAAGTAGTATTCGATCAAGTAGGTATTTCATCAAATACTATGGTTTTTTTTTGTTTTTTTTTTATGTAGATTGTGAGCCCCACATAGAGCTCACAATGTACATTTTTCCCTATCAGTATGTCTTTTGGAATATGGGATGGAAATCCATGCAAACACGAGGAGAACATACAAACTTCTTGCAGATGGTTTTTTATGCCCTTGGCGGGATTTGAACACCAGGACTCCAGCGCTGCAAGGCTGCAGTGCTAACCACTGAGCCACCATGTGGCACCCCAAATACTACGGTTTTTGAAATATTCGTACTCGAACAAATACTACTGCTGCTATTCGCAGTAAATATTCGATTCAGAGCCAACGTTGATTGGCCGAATGCTATACAGTGTATAGCATTCGGCAAATAAACACTGGTTCTGCAGCAGGCTCCTCCTTGTTAGTCAGGAGAGCTGGCAGCTTGATGTTACGAGGGAGCTTACTTTTTATCAGCACAACTGCAAGCGCTGTGCAGTTAAAGAGCACGGACCCCATAGACTATAATGTGGTCCGTGTGCTTTAACTGCACATCGCTCCTCCTAAACACTATCCTAGAGCTATTTGTGGACTTGGTGACTCTCCTCATCTCTATTAGTGACATTTAACACACGTGGAACATTTTTTTATTAATATCTATAAATTACACACTGAATAGTCAATCTGGAGCTTGTGACACATGGTACAGACACGTAACACTCCCTTCTACATAAACCAGTAGAGCATCATGTTTGGAAGGCGACCTGAGCTCCGTGCAGTCACTTTATATGGTTATACATATGGCATTATCTCCCACCTAACAAGGTTACTAATAGAGATGAGTGAGTACTGTTCGGATCAGCCGATCCGAACAGCACGCACCATAGAAATGAATGGATGCACCTGGTACTTCCGCTTTGACGGCGGCCGGCCGCTTAACCCCCCGGCTACGTCCATTCATTTCTATGTGAGCGTGCTGTTCGGATCAGCCGGTACTCGCTCATCTCTAGTTACTAACAAGGCTCCTTATAGACTCCATATAAACCCTGAAGATATAAACCCCAGTGTCTGGGACAACAGTTCTCATTAATGTGAAATCCCTTCTGCAGCTCCACTACATAGTATAAGTGAGCCAGTGCACATATCAGTGACAAGAGACAAGTAAAGCTCTAGGAGGACGTCATGGAAAGACTTACAGATTTGTTTTAATTCTTTCTTCATATGTTTTAAAGGTCGGTTTTATCTGCTGTATCCACATAACAGAGAAGAGCCCCCCGATAATGACGTCTCCTGTCTTATAATATTCATATCTCATTCTAGGAGCTGTAAGGCGACATTGTGAGGATGAGGATGAAAAATCTTCAGTTGCTTTTGTACAAGATGATGAAAACAGGATAACGGTCCAGAATATTACTCTATAGATGTAAGTTGTGATGTCCACCAGGGAGCGATCCATGGGCAGCGGATTCTTCACTCCATGTTGTCAGTGACAGCTCTGCAGACCTTCAGCACTCCAACATCCCTGTGTGATAATACAGCGAGTGCCTGCACTTTATATAATCCATCTATCATAAGCTTACAGCACCAGGTGCAGAGTAACGTCACCCAGATAAATCCAGACTGGCAGCTAATGTTCTATAAAATGTTGTTTTTCTCAATATTTTAAGTTATTTTTTTTTATTATTTTACAAATGGCAAAAATCTCTAAAGAAATTCAGGAATAATCCCATTCAGTTACCCTGTACACTAAGTCCTATCAGCCTCACTAGCACACTGCAGTATATGTATTCCTATACAATACAGATTGTTGCACTTTTTGGTATAAAGCTATAGGTTTCTTCCCAATGTTTAGCTGAGTTATTGTGAGGGGTATTTGGGGCAGTTCTGTACATTACACATAATATTACAGAAGTATACAGAAAGTTGAAAGAAATCCTCTGTCTGTGAGACTGGAGTAGAATGGTTGTGATGTAATCCTGCACTTTGTAATTCCATCTGCAGTAAGCCCTGGCAGCATCAATACAAAGGTGCAGTGCAGAGCTAGGCAACAGAATGAGAATAAAGACATCACTTCTGAGCTAAGATCCTGGTTCCTAGAGAGCATTCAGACACCCATATGTACCTTTCTGTATCATTAACCCCATAAAGACACTGCCCAATATTCAGTTCTAAGTACAAAGCAATAAAACAAAATCACTGTGCAATGCATAGTATATTATCATTTATAAATGAAAGACAAGATGGCTCCTCACCTTTTGGGGTTGTGTGAGGGCAACAACCAACCACTTAAGGTCCAACAAGAAAACTGGATCGCCGCTGTCACAACAAAACAACAGTATATGGAGAGAAAAAACTGCTCGGACCAGAAGACGAAAGAAATTAGATGCAGAACTCTTTATTCCAGACAAACATCAATATAACACACAACATGTTTTGGGGATTTCAACTACCCTTTTATCAAGTATGCATTGAACTCTATCTGTAAAGTTCACCCTGGAGGAGAGGAGGCTCAAAAAACTTTCAAATTCTCGTAACACATTGTGTGTTATTGTTATGATTGACAGGATATAGTAAAAATAATAATAATAATAAAAAAATAATAATAATAATATCCTGCGGAGCCCACTGGGCTTTGAACCGCAGGGCATCCTGGTGTGAACAAGGCCCGACAGTTAACTTCACTGCCGAGCTGCACCACCAACTGAGTGCTCCTGTTGCCTCATAGGGAAGCTGCCACTGCAGTACAGAGCAGCCACAAATGAATTCTAAAGTCTTGCAGTGTTACGTTTCTGTGTACTATATATAAAAAATAGTGTTGTAGCCACGGAACCGCTAGACTGCAGATCACTGCAGTGAGGTCCACAAGCCACTGGGCAGCTGTGTGCCTGAGCAAGCTGCAGTACTGCAGTGCAATTTCACTGGAGTAAAAAGGCAGTGCCGCACCCGATGTGAACAGGGCTGCAATGAGAATACACTTTCAGTTAACTTCACTGGCGAGTGTGCTGATACAGCATTCAATATGGCCTGGCTGCAAGGGGAAATTCACTCCAGTTAACTTCACTGGGTGTGTACGGGTTAAATGGAGATTAGGTGCAATAGCCATGCACCGGTAAGGCTACTGGGAAGACTGCACCACAGTTTAGGCCGCAGCCAGGCTGCCAGGGGTTAACAACACTGTTGGGGGCTCAAGACCCCCTGAGTTATGTTGTCGTAGGCCAAATTGGAAAAAGAGGAAGTTACGAGCGCTCGGGAGACACACACAACAGACACAGCTGTCAGTTATTCAAGTGTCACACTTTATTGTTCAGCAGCGTAGGTTTATAAAGGAAGCACAAATGCATACAGGTCACATGACCCGACATCTAAATATGGTCTCATGGATCCGGTAGCACGTAGCATATATTGTCACATACATATATATATATATCTTCAACTGAACATCTGCCAACTTATGCGACAGTTAGCAGGACATCCTTGATAAGCACAAAATGTTACATATACCACAGCACTGAGCATCAATGGCCATGTACACCACAACACCTCATATCTACAGTTCTTAGAATGATAACAGACTACGTATAACCACTGGCATGCAGCTATCTATAGTTCAGCAGAATGAATCTAACCGTTAGCGTGCAATCTGAGACTTGAGGTTTGCTGTCCACCTAACTTTGTCTCTTAATAAAAGAGCAAGTTTATTTTAACTCTTACAATTCCCCCGTTTTTAGACATTATTCTCCTATCAGATGAGTACATTCACCTACAATGGAGATGCCAGGCCCGTTGGCTTCCCCACCTGATATTCCTATAATGTCTACCATTTATGTCTAGCTTTATCAGAACATCAATTAAAACACATCAAAATTAACTTGAGAAAGCATAAAGCAAGTAATGTCCATCTCTTCACTCCTGCCGTGGTTCAGGAACCTTTTTATAATGGGAAGCGTGTATCCAGGTAGGTTTTCCCTCCAATTTGACTGAAGTGACAGTTGTCAGCAGCACTTGGAAGGGACCGCCAAATCTGGATTCAAGAGACTTCCTGATATGTCTTTTCCCAATCACAGGCTGCAAGCTGTGTGTTCCTGAAAAATCAAAAGGGTCTGGAATAGAAGAAAACACCTGTTTATGTGTTGCTTTCAGTCTTTGACACAAGTTCTGGACATAGCTGGCAGTGCTATCATAATTGAGTTGTAAAGTCTGGGGAAAATACAACCCTAGTCTAGGCATACTTCCAAAAAGCACCTCAAATGGTGACAGACCTGTCTTTCTATTAGGAGTGGTCCTCACCGAGTATAAGGCTAGAGAAAGGCACTCTGGCCAGGGCCTTCCTGTCTCTGCCATGGCTTTCTGTATTTTCAACTTTAGTGTGCCATTCAACTTTTCCTGAACTCTGAGGATGGTAGGGTGTGTGGAAAGCTTGCTCAATCCCCAACACAGACATTATTTCCTTCATTATTTCACCTGTGAATTGTGTACCTCTATCAGACTCTATCACCTCAGGTATCCCGAATCTACACACAAGCTCAGACATCAATTTCTTGGCAGTTATCTGTGCGGTTGTCCGGCTCACAGGATAGGCCTCGGCCCAACCACACAAACCAATACGTACTCGTACATTCCAGACTTAGGCAACTGTATGTAATCTACTTGTATTCTCTGAATTGGATACAGGGGTTTTGGTGTGCATGTGGTAGGTGTCTTAACTACCTGTCCTGGATTATGTAGAGCACATATGTGACACGCTTTTACGTGATTACCTACAACCCTTCCAAAACCTAGGGCAAACCATAGTTTACCCACTAGTGACTCCATGGCATTTTGAGAGGCATGCACCTTATCGTGGGCCAAACCAGCCATTTGGGGGTATGCTGCTGCGGGCAGACACAATCTATCCCCCATTTTCCACATTCCTTCACATTCTCTGGCACCAGTTACCTTAGAGTACAGCCCTTTGGGGTCTGCTAGGTCAATGTCTATTTTGCTCACCTAGTTGAGACCCTTCCATGGCAGTAGTGCCGCTGCTCTGGCTGCTTAATCAGCTTTCTCATTTCCTATACTCTCAGGGTCTCTTCCCCTTGTGTGAGTTCTGACTTTCACAATTGCCAACTGTTTAGGGAGCAATATGTCCTCCATCAACTGACTTACTAAGTTTCCATTCATAATTGGCTTGCCATGTGCAATCAGGATGTTCCTGGACCTCCATATTGGACCATAACCATGTGCAATGCCACACGCATACCTGGAGTCAGTGTAAATGTTTGCTGTGCTATCCTTAGCTACATTGCAGGCTTCTGTAAGGGCTTTCAGTTCAGCCTCTTGTGCTGACATGTGTGGTGGAAGGGCTTCTTGTATTATGGTGTCATGTATAGTGACTACAGCATACCCTGTAACAAATTTTCCTCTTTCTGTTAGGTACCTGGAACCGTCCACAAACATCTCATAGTCAGGATTTTCCAATGGAGCATCAGTAACATGACTGACGCCGACTGTCTCTTAAGACATCAGGTCAACACAGTCATGCTGATGTTGGCTGTCAAATAAGTCATCTTCTGAGAGGGAGTTTAAAAATATCTCATCATCTACTCCCCCTTTGAATCATGAACTCCTACTGGTAAAAGAGTTGCAGGATTCAAAAGTCAAACAACGCTGAAATAAGATGTTGGAGGAGGATTGTAGAGCAAATTCTATTTTGCTCTGTCTTGCCAAAGACAAATGACGTCTGTCTACCTGTGTGAGGATTGCATGGATGTCATGTGGTGTGTATACCACCAGGGGGTGATCTAGGACAACGTCGGAGCTTTTTTCAAGCAGGGCCTGTACTTAGAGTACAACCCTTACATGAGGGCATTCCCCATGCGACAGCATCCAAACGTGCAATATAATATGCCACAGGACGCTTCCTATCTCCATGTTGTTGTGTAAGAACTGCAGTAGCATGCCCATCATCTCAGTGACATAGATTTGAAAGGGCTTCTGATAGGCAGACTGAGACAGTCATACAAAGGCTGCATGGTCAGAGATGCAGATCTGATCCACGGCCTACAGTATGACACCAAACCCAAAAAGGTATGTAACTGAGCATGGGAGATTGACACCTTAATTTATCTTACCACTTTGGTCCGTTCAGCTGAAAGATGTTTGGTACCTTGGCTCAGACAATGACCTAAAAACACCACCTTTTGCTTACAAAATTGCAGCTTGTCTTTACTGGACTTACAACCGTTCCAGTAGAGGAAACACAGCAGGTTTATGGTAGCGGCTTCACATGTCTGGTTATCTGGGGCACAGAGAAGAAGATCGTCAACATATTGCAATAATACAACAGCATCAGAGGCAGGGTCCCAGGCATTCATGATCAGTGTGAGACACCTTGTGAACTGATTTGGACTATTTTGCGCTCCTTGTGGCAGGACTGTCCACGTGTATTGTTTACCTCTGAAGGTGAAAGCAAACATCTACTGGCAACACTACCGGGGTCTCTAGCAAAGTTACTTTGTTCAATTCTCTTGGGTCATGGACCATGCGGTAAGTATCTGGTTCGCCCTGTTAGCCTTTCTTTTTGACAGGGAACACTGGTGTGTTTGCCACTGAAATACATTCTTTTAAAGTCTTAGCTTTTAACAATTCTATATTAGTTGTGGCTATAGCATTTTCTTGGGCATATGTCAGTGGATACTGTTTGATTCTAGGTGGCTTTGCTCCTGGTTTCAAGCTTACCATAACAGGATGAACATCTAATTTTCCCAGATCGGTTTTACTTGTTGCCCACAGATTTTCCGGGACCTGAGACAATAATACATTCTCTTCATCAGTGAGGGTGAATGTGGAGTATTCACCATTGCAGATACTAAACAAAGTATCTCGTGATTGGTATGTGTGGTTTGTACATAAGCTTCACCGGAGGGGTGCAGCATGATGTTACAACCCAGTACTCCCATCACATCAGTACTTAGAATATTGTCTGAGGTTTCGGAAACAAGGAATCTAGTCAAAATCCTGCTCCCCTGAAACTATTGTTAACAGGTTAGACGGGACTTGTAGTGCAGCACAGAATGCAAAGCTTACATTAGAAGACATAAATAAGACACACCGCCATCTGAGTTGTCCAGCCATTGTTATCTTTGTTTTCAATGCAAGATTTATTACCCCTTGTATACAGTGTCTTATCATGGAAGCAGCTGCGCTGGCTCTCCCCACACCTCTCATAGCTGTAGTACTACATATCCCAGCAGACTTATTTATACAATCCCAAGTAAATTCAGTTCTCTACAACTTCTAAACACTCCAGAATTACAAACAATTCATTGAGGTAAGTAAATGTTCAAAATATATCAGTAGAGAAGGCAGAAACCTTAAATAAGGGATCAAGTCTATCCCCTGATCACCATAACAAAAATTGATACACAAAAAAAAAAAAACATTAACCCCTTCCCGACATCCGCCGTAATAGTACGGCGCGTGTCGGGTCTGTAACTATGGCGACCGCCCGGGAGCCGGGCGGCCGTCATAGCCGCCGGGTGTCTACTACTTTAAGCAGTAGACCACCGGCTCTAATGCCTCCGATCGGTCCCCGGACCGATCGGAGGCATTAACCCCTCCGGCGCTGCTGTCAAAGGCGCTGGAGGCGCCATCTTCCCGGCGGCGCATGGGCGCCGCCATTTTGGCAAGGATCGCCGGCTCCTGGAGCATGCTCCAGGGCCGACCCCCCGTTGCCATGACAGCCGGGAGCCTTGTTAAGGGCTCCCAGCCAGTCTGCAAATTCTCTCTTTTGCAGGCTGGTGTATACAGCCTGCAAAAGAGATGATGATTTTTTGCAATGCATTGCAATGCATTAGCATTGTAATGCATTGCATTAGTGATCAGACCCCCTGGGGTTCAACACCCCTAGGGGGTCTAATAAATGCAAAAAAAAAAAAAAAAGTAAAAAAAAATATAAAAAAATATAAAAAGTATTAAAAGTTCAAATCACCCCCCTTTCCCTAGAACAAATATAAAAGTAGTTAAAAACTGTGAAACACATACATGTTAGGTATCCCCGCGTCCGAAATTGCCCGCTCTACAAATCTATAAAAATATTTTTCCTGTTCGGTAAACGCCGTAGCAGGAAAAATAGTCAAAAGTGCCAAACCGCCGTTTTTTCACTGTTTTAATTCTGATAAAAATTTGAATAAAAAGTGATCAAAGCAATAACATTTCCCGAAAATGGTAGAACTAAAAAGTACACCCGGCCCCGCAAAAAAAGACGCCCTATGCATCCCCGTACACCTATGTATAAAAAAGTTACGGCCGTCGGAATATGGCGACTTTTAGAAAAAAAAAATTTTAACACCGTTTTGGAATTTTTTTTAGGGGTCAAAATGTAAATAAAACCATATAAATTTGGTATCCCTGGAACTGTACCGAAACACAGAATACAGGGGACATGTCATTTTGGCTGCACAGTGAACGCCGTAAAACCAAAGCCCGTAAGAAAGTCGCAGAAATGCATTTTTTCTTCAAATCCACCCCATTCTGAATTTTTTTCCTGCTTCCCAGTACATTATATAGAATAATTAATGGTGGCATCAGGAAGAAAAAATTGTCCCGCAAAAATTAAGACCTCATATGACTCTGGGAGCGGAGAAATAAAAAAGTTATGGGGTTTAGAAGGAGGGGAGTCAAAAACGAAAAACGAAAATCAAAAAATGCCTTCGGCGGGAAAGGGTTAAAGAGCAGATATGTGAGTGACTTCTGATTTACTTATATGTCTAGCACCTTGTAACAAACAATGTTCCAGAAACGCCACTTTAGTTTTGCAGAACTGCAATTTATCTTTACCTGCGTGTACATATTAGGGGTGTTCTGTGCCCCTTGTGGTAAGATAGTTCACATGTATTGCCTACCCCTATGGTGCCTAATCCCATATCAGAAGAAACATCTGAGTAACAATGACCAATAACAATATACATGTATAAGTATTAGATAAAACTTTTTCACACAATAAATCCCAATTGTTAACATTCATGGATTTATAGTATAAACCATAACCAATATTTATATTACTTAACCCCTTAGCGACCCTTGACGTAACTGTACGTCATGGGTCGCATGGGGATGTATGGAGCGAGCTCACACGCTGAGCTCGCTCCATACACGGCAGATGCCGGCTGTATAATACAGCCAGGACCTGCCAATAACAGCAGCGGTCGGTGCCCGAGCCGATCGCTGCTGTTAACCCTTTACACACTGCGGTCAAACGTGACCGCAGTGTGTAAACGGCGCCGGCGGCATGGGCGCCGCCATGTTTCCCCGATCGCCGCCCTCCGGAACGTCACATGAGGGCGGTGATCGGTTGCTATGACAGCCGGAAGCCTATTGAAGGCTTCCAGGCTTGTCTCTGCCCGAGATCTATTAGACGATGCCAGAGGCAGCGTGTAATAGAAGTGCTGCGATTCTGCTATTCACTGCAGTACTGTAGTATTGCAGTGAATAGTATGAGCGATCAGACCCCCTAGGTTTCAAGGTACCTAAGGGGTCTGATCATAAATGTAACAGAAGAAAAAAAAAAGTTTTTAAAAGTATTAAAAAAATAAAAAAAATATAAAAGTTCAAATCACCCCCCTTTCCCTAGATCAGCTATAAAAGTAATTAAAGAACATTAAACATAAACATATTAGGTATCCCTGCGCTCCAAAATGCCCGAACTATTAGAATATTAAAACATTTATCCCGTACTGCGAACGGTGTAGCGGCAAAAAAAATAAAACAGCCAAAAAGCGTTTTTTTCAACACTTTGCCTCCTATAAAAAATTGAATAAAAAGTGATCAAACCATCGGATCTTTCCCCAAATGGTATCAATAGAAACGTCATCTTGTCCCGCATAAAAAGACACCACAACCAGCTCCATACATGGAAATATGAAAAAGTTACAGGTGTTAGAACATGATGACACAAATTTTTTTTTCTATTTTGCAAAGTTTATCATTTTTTTAAAAGTATCAAAAAATTTCAAATACTATATAAATTTGGTATCACCGCGTTTGTACTGACACGTAGAACACAGGTAACATGTCATTTGTACCAAACAGTGAATGCTGTAAAAATTAAACCCATAAGAAAATGGCGCAAATGCATTTTTTTCTCCAATTGCGCCTCATTCTGAATTTTTTTCCAGCTTCCCAGTACATTGCACAGCATATTGAATGGTGCCATTACAAAGTACAATTTGTCCCGCAAACAATAAGCCATCGTGTGACTCTGTGAACTGAAAAATGAAAAAGTTATGGCTCTTGAAATGTGAGGAGGGAAAAACGAAAATGCGAAACCAAAAAATGGCCTGGTCCTTAAGGGGTTAAGGAGGGAAAATACATTTCCTCACCATTCCTGGTGTTATGTAACTGGATCTTTTATTACAATGAAAAAGCGAAATTTCTAACAAAGTTACATAGTTACTTCCTGCCGATGGAATCCATACCACAGGATCGGTGGCTGCAAATTCTTGATAATGAATTAATATGGAAAAACAATGTGGTAAGTTTTGTGATTTCTGGTTTTCAGTCTTTGTTATGTGTAGAATATACAGTAATACTCTTCACGGTGCAGAACGACTGCCGGACTGGTGGACAGTGCTTTATGTTATTGCTCTACAAATCCTTGTTCCATGTTGAAGCATTGTTTCTGGAAACTATACAGTATATTACGTGATGCTATATGTATACTGCTACAAACTTGGATTGGAGTCATGACTAACGCTAGGGGCACACATCATCTTTGGTGACAATGTTGCTGTTTTGCTGTGTTGTTGTAAGTGACTTGAGTAACATTGTCACCAGGAGGATGCTTCCACCCAGACCTCTAGGTTAAAAAACATTGTGCACAGTCTTATTATTTTGCGTATACAGCATTTATGGGGTCTTAATGTGACTCCAGCAGTAGTAGAAGTAGAAGTTCACATTAGTGATTAAGGCCGGGTTCACACGGAGTTACGTGCCGCGAGATTTGGCACGTAGACGCCGCGTGACCCTTTGCGTGCCGTACACGCTCCCATTCATTTCAATGGGAGCGGGGAGCGTATGCGCCGCGCTAGTTTGCGGCCGTGCATTTATTCACGGCCGCAAACTAGCGCGGCGCATACGCTCCCCGCTCCCATTGAAATGAATGGGAGCGTGTACGGCACGCAAAGGGTCACGCGGCATACACGTGCCAAATCTCGCGGGACGTTACACCATGTGAACGAGCCCTAAGGGGTCCAGATTACCAAAGGGACTGGCTGGAATAGCCAGTGAAAGATATCTGGTGCATTATCAGTTATACAACCTATTATTTGGCTAAGTTTAAGACAGAAATTTATACCAAATTAATGCAAATGTTGTTACAAGTTAAAGGCGTATTCTCATCTCAAATACCATATGAAAATTCAAGCGTTTTCCAAAATACATTGCTTTAGACATGCAGCTTTGTTTACCTGCTATGTGTGATTATTATTCTCATTGTTAACACAACATTTCCTTGGTCCCTGGCCGGGACTTTGTCCTTACCCAGCATCTCCAGATGGGTGACGTGACTATCGGCTCTCTGGAGGGGAGGGGGGCTGAGTTTTCAGCATCACAGTTCCTCTCACAGCTGTTATCTCCTGCTCTTAGCTCCCCTGGGTCTCCGATTATTATACTCTGGGGTTTGAAAAGACCCAGTGTATAATAATTGTTCATGGGTGTCCACAATAGGGCATTATACTTTGTGCAGGGGCCACTATGGGGTATAATACTGTGTGCAGGGGCCACTATGGGACATAATACTGTGTGCAGGGGCCACTATGGGACATAATACTGTGTGCAGGGGCCACTATGGGACATAATACTATGTGCAGGGGCCACTATGGGACATAATACTGTGTGCAGGGTCCACTATGGGACATAATACTGTGTGCAGGGGCCACTATGGGGCATAATACTGTGTGCAGGAGCCACAATACTGTGTGCAGGGGCCACAATACTGGATGCAGGGGCCACTATTGGACATAATACTGTGTGCAGAGGCCACTATGGGAGATAATACTGTGTACAGGGGCCACTATGGGACATAATACTGTGTGTAGGGGCCACTATGGGGCATAATGCTGTGTGCAAGGACCACTATGGGACATAATAGTGTGTGCAGGGGCCACTATGGGACATAATACTGTGTGCAGGGGCCACTATTGGACACAATACTGTGTTCAGGGGCCGCTATGGGACATAATACTGTGTACAGGGGCCACTATGGGACATAATACTGTGTGTAGGGGCCACTATGGGGCATAATGCTGTGTGCAAGGACCACTATGGGACATAATAGTGTGTGCAGGGGTCACTATGGGGGATAATACTGTGTGCAGGGGCCACTATGGGACATAATACTGTGTGCAGGGGCCACTATGGGGGATAATACTGTGTGCAGGGGCCACTATGGGACATAATACTGTGTGCAGGGGTCACTATGGGGGATAATACTGTGTGCAGGGGCCACTATGGGACATAATACTGTGTGCAGGGGCCACTATGGGACATAATACTGTGTGCAGGGGCCACTATTGGACACAATACTGTGTTCAGGGGCCGCTATGGGACATAATACTGTGTACAGGGGCCACTATGGGACATAATACTGTGTGCAGGGGCTACTATGGGGGATAATACTGTGTGCAGGGGCCACTATGGGACATAATACTGTGTGCAGGGGCCACTATGGGGGATAATACTGTGTGCAGGGGCCACTATGGGACATAATACTGTGTGCAGGGGCCACTATGGGACATAATAGTGTGTGCAGGGGCCACTATGGGGGATAATACTGTGTGCAGGGGCCACTATGGGACATAATACTGTGTGCAGGGGCCACTATGGGACATAATACTGTGTGCAGGGGCCACTATGGGGCATAATACTGTGTGCAGGGGTCACTATGGGGCATAATACTGTGTGCAGGGGCCACTATGGGACATAATACTGTGTGCAGGGGCCACTATGGGGCATAATACTGTGTGCAGGGGTCACTATGGGACATAATTGTGTGTACATGGGGCCACTATGTAACATAATAGTGCAGGTAGAAATGAGGGGGTGGGGGATTTGTCAGGGTTTTTGGGGAGGTCGGTCGGTCCGGATCTTCGGCGGGTGTTGGTCGGGGGGAAGGCCCCATGTCAAAAGTTTGCCTCGGGGTCCCACCATTCCTAGTTACACCACTGAGCCAGACTGTTCTTAATAACTATAAGCCATAAGGGCCATTCATCAAAATTTCTAAATTTCTTGTACTAAAAACTGTGTTTTATGGTCCAAAACTAGAAAAAATAGTTTAAAAAAAAGCTAAATAAAAAATAACCACCTGATTTATTGGTTAGACATTTATCACATACACTATACATGCTGTAACAGTAATTATAAAGGATATATATTTTGATCTTAGAAGTCACAATCTCGTTGCAATGACAAATGTCCTCCTGGTTCCAGAAAAGCTCCTAATGGAGGATATCACGTCTGCTGCTATGACTGTGTCCCGTGTTCTGAGGGAGAGATGTCCAATACAACAGGTAGGAAAGTGCTTTCACTTCAATCATCACAAATCACAGAATCAGTAGATGGAAAAGAGTTTTTCTGTCGATTTTCCAACATTTTATCTCCAAACTTCTGGTAGATGATGTTTGCTGAAAATCAACAGTGAAATATAAAATTATCTTCAGACGATGGAGGAGATTTCGGGTACATGAATATAATCGGGATTTACATGGAGAAAATCCGTATCAAAATCCACATGTATAGTTCTGTGCATATCATTAATATTCGGTGTGACCTTTACCCTTTGCCTTCCATCGGTTCTTCTTGGTACTTGCAGACAGTTTTTGACGAAGTGGCCAAGGAGGTTGTCCCTGCCACCATCTTGGAGAACTAAGCCCAGATCTTCTGTGGATGTAGGCCTGCTCCAATCTTTCTGTTTTCTCATATCATCCCAGGCAGACCGGGTGATGGTGGGATCAGGGCTATCTGTGGAGCCATATCATCACCTCCAAGACTCCTACAAAGGGCGAAGGTCACACCTAAAACTGATGCGATTTACATTTCTTTTGTCTTTATACACTTTGTATTTTGCTCATTGAATATTAACCCTTCTATTAATCTGGCAGTCGGTATAAATCCCCTGGATCAATGTGTCCTTAAAATCTAGTGTCCATAACCTGTTATATTGTTCTCTTCAAGAAAGGCAGCCAGGCCCACTTTGAGCTTATTTAATGAATCCGCCATCACCACTTCCTGGGGCAAAGAGTTGCAGAGCCTCGTTGTTCTTACTGTGAAGAATCCCCTTCTATGTTTCTGGTAGAACTTTCTCTCATCCAGATGTAGAGGATGTCCTCTTGTCACTGTCACTGGCCTAGGAGTAAAAAGATCCTTAGAAAGTTCTTTGTGTTGTCCCTCTTTCATTGGCAGTCTTACCCAGTAATTTACTATTTAGTCCATAGTCAGACATTTTATTACGTCGACCAAAGTGCATTACCTTACATTTGTCAACATTAAACTTCATTTGCCATGTCTCCGCCCCCCATGCTTCCAGTTCCCTTAGATCCCCTTGTAATATTCTACTATCCTCCTCATTATTTATTACCTTACAAAGTTTAGTATCATCTGCAAATATGGACACCCTGCTCTATAATATGGACACCCTGCTGTGTAATATGGACCCCCTGCTCTGTAATATGGACCCCCTGCTATGTAATATGGACCCCCTGCTCTTTAATATGGACCCCCTGCTCTGTAATATGGACCCCCTGCTATGTAATATGGACCCCCTGCTCTGTAATATGGACACCCTGCTCTGTAATATGGACACCCTGCTGTGTAATATGGACCCCCTGCTATGTAATATGGACCCCCTGCTCTGTAATATGGACACCCTGCTATGTAATATGGACACCGTGCTCTATAATATGGACACCGTGCTCTATAATATGGACACCCTGCTGTGTAATATGGACACCTTGCTCTGTAATATGGACACCCTTCTCTGTAAACCCTCTACCAGGTCATTAATAAACATGTTAAACAGGAGAGGACCTAATACTGATCCCTGTGGCCTCCCACTGGTGACTGTAACCACTCCAATGATAACCCCTGTGGCACCTTACTGGTGACTGTGACCCAGTCTGAATCTTTACCATTAACAAGTACCCTCTGTTTCCTATCAGTGAGCCAGTTGCTAACCCAAATGCAAATATTTTCACCGAGATCCAAAATTCTTATTTTGAATACCAACCATTTATGTGGTACAGTATCAAAATCCTTTGAAAAGTCCAGATAAACACCACATCCACTGTATTACCCATGTCCAGATACACCACGTCCACTGCATTACCCATGTCCAGATACATCACGTCTACTGCATCAGCCAGGTCCAGATACACCATATCTACTGCATCACCCATGTCCAGATACACCACGTCTACTGCATCACCCATGTCCAGATACACCACGTCTACTGCATTACCCATGTCCAGATACACCACATCTACTGCATCACCCATGTCCAGATACACCACGTCTACTGCATTACCCATGTCCAGATACACCACGTCTACTGCATTACCCATGTCCAGATACACCACGTCTACTGCATTACCCATGTCCAGATACATCACGTCTACTGCATCACCCATGTCCAGATACACCACGTCTACTGCATTACCCAGGTCCAGATACACCACGTCCACTGCATTACCTATGTCCAGATACACCACGTCTACTGCATTACCCATGTCCAGATACACCACGTCTACTGCATTACCCATGTCCAGATACACCAGGTCCACTGCATTACCCATGTCCACATACACCACGTCTACTGCATTACACATGTCCAGATACACCACGTCTACTGCATTACCCATGTCCAGATACACCAGGTCCACTGCATTACCCAGGTCCAGATACACCACGTCCACTGCATTACCCATGTCCAGATACACCACGTCTACTGCATCACCCATGTCCAGATACACCACATCTACTGCATTACCCATGTCCAGATACACCACGTCTACTGCATTACCCATGTCCAGATACACCACGTCTACTGCATTACCCATGTCCAGATACACCAGGTCCACTGCATTACCCATGTCCAGTCTTGAACTGACCTCCTCATAGAAGCTGATCAGATTTGTCTGACAGGACCGATTCCTCATAACCCATGCTGATTGGGTGTTATAAGATTATTTACATTGAGATACTCCAGGATAGCATCTCTTAGAAAGCCCTCAAATATCTTTCCCACCACAGAAGTTAAACTTACTGGCCTATAGTTTCCAGGTTCCCTTTTACACCCCTTTATGAAAATTGCCACCGCATTTGCTATTCGCCAATCCTGTGGAACAGACCCAGTCATTACTGAATCCTTAAATATTAGATATAAGGGTCTGTCTATGACCATGCTTAATTCCCTCAGAACTCGGGGGTGTATTCCATCTGGAGCGAGCAATTTCTCTATTTTAGTGTTTTGCAGGCGGTGCCGCACTTCTTCCTGGGTTAAGCAGGTGATGTGTAATTGAGAGTTCACGTTACCCCTAATCATGTTTCTGGCCAATGGATTTTTTTGTGTAAACACTGCAGAGAAGAAGGCATTTAATACTTGTGCTTTTTCCTCATCCTACCGTAGCGCTTTAGTGTCAGAAGGGCGTTTCTGACAGTTAGCCAGGGACACCCTTCTGCTCAGCAGCGTCTATCGCGCTGTAGAGTGTGAGCGGGGAGGAAAGCCCCCTCCCTCTGCTCACACAGCTCGTTCATAGACGAGTATTATCAGGAGAGGGAGGGGGGAGTTCTTCCCCGCTCACACAGCACAGCGCGATAGGCACTGCTGGGCAGAAGGGCGTCCCTGGCTAACTGTCAGAAACGCCCTTCTGACTGTAAATCGCTACGGTACTGGGACCTATAGCGCTTTACACCAGGCACAGATCGGGAAAGCGGATAGCGCGCTGAATTCAGCGCACTGTCAGCTTTCCAGCAGTATATAAAACTGCATGTGCCCGATCTGATGAAAGGTCCTCTTTAAGTAGGCGGATCATTGATGCCAACAACAAGCTCATCATATGGCGTCCCAGCGAGCTACTGAGATTCAACCACAAAATAGCAGGTCCGCACTCCTTGGGCTCCATAAAATATAACTTTTAATAAGCCATTAAAAACTCACATAACATAGAACAAAAATGTGAAAAGTTAGAAAAAAAGACACATAGTGCTTAAAACCGCCGACGCTTTTCGAGTTTTTAATGGCTTATTAAAAGTTATATTTTATGGAGCCCAAGGAGTACGAACCTGCTATTTTGTGGTTGAATATTCAGTTGTGAAGCTTGTCTCGTTCAGTCCAGAGGTAAAAGGCCGTGCACCCAGAGGGAGACTTTGGAGCATACAGTCCTATGAAAAAGTTTGGGCACCCCTATTAATCTTAATCATTTTTAGTTCTAAATATTTTGGTGTTTGCAACAGCCATTTCAGTTTGATATATCTAATAACTGATGGACACAGTAATATTTCAGGATTGAAATGAGGTTTATTGTACTAACAGAAAATGCGCAATATGCATTAAACCAAAATTTGACCGGTGCAAAAGTATGGGCACCTCAACAGAAAAGTGCCATTAATATTTAGTAGATCCTCCTTTTGCAAAGATAACAGCCTCTAGTCGCTTCCTGTAGCTTTTAATCAGTTCCTGGATCCTGGATGAAGGTATTTTGGACCATTTCTTTCTACAAAACAATTCAAGTTCAGTTAAGTTTGATGGTCGCCGAGCATGGACAGCCTGCTCTCAAATGATCTGAAAACAAAGATTGTTCAACATAGTTGTTCAGGGGAAGGATACAAAACGTTATCTCAGAGATTTAACCTGTCAGTTTCCACTGTGAGGAACATAGTAAGGAAATGGAAGACCACAGGGACAGTTCTTGTTAAGCCCAGAAGTGGCAGGCCAAGAAAAATATCAGAAAGGCAGAGAAGAAGAATGGTGAGAACAGTCAAGGACAATCCACAGACACCTCCAAAGAGCTGCATCATCATCTTGCTGCAGATGGTGTCACTGTGCATCAGTCAACAATACAGCACACTTTGCACAAGGAGAAGCTGTATGGGAGATTGATGAGAAAGAAGCTGTTTCTGCAAGCACGACACAAACAGAGTCGCCTGAGGTATGAAAAAGCACATTTGGAGAAGCCAACTTCATTTTGGAAACAAAGATTGAGTTGTTTGGTTATAAAAAAAAAAAAGGCGTTATGCATGGCGTCCAAAAAGAAACAGCATTCCAAGAAAAACACTTGCTACCCACTGTAAAATTAGGTGGAGGTTCCATCATGCTTTGGGGCTGTGTGGCCAATGCCGCCACCGGGAATCTTGTTAAAGTTGAGGGTCGCATGGATTCCACTCAGTATCAGCAGATTCTTGAGAATAATGTTCAAGAATCAGTGACGAAGTTGAAGTTACCCCGGGGATGGATATTTCAGCAAGACAATGATCCAAAACACCGCTCCAAATCCTCAGGCATTCATGCAGAGGAACAATTACAATGTTCTGGAATGGCCATCCCAGTCCCCAGACCTGAATATCATTGAACATCTGTGGGATGATTTGAAGCGGGCTGTCCATGCTCGGCGACCATCTAACTTAACTGAACTTGAATTGTTTTGTAAAGAGGAATGGTCCAAAATCCCTTCATCCAGGATCCAGGAACTGATTAAAAGCTACAGGAAGCGAAGAGAGGCTGTTATCTTTACAAAAGGAGGATCTACTAAATATTAATGTCACTTTTCTGTTGAGGTGCCCATACTTTTGCACCGGTCAAATTTTGGTTTAATGCATATTGCACATTTTCTGTTAGTACAATAAACCTCATTTCAATCCTGAAATATTACTGTGTCCATCAGTTATTAGATATATCAAACTGAAATGGCTGCTGCAAACACCAAAATATTTAGAACTAAAAATGATTAAGATTAATAGGGGTGCCCAAACTTTTTCATAGGACTGTATCTATATGGTGAGATCGAGACTTTTTTCTTTGATTTATTTGCATTTGTGAGCTACTGAGATGCTGGAACAATCACAGGCAAAATGCCAGGAACAAGTTCAGCAGCAAGCCAGCTTGAGAGCTGCCAAAACGCTGGCGCAGGAAAAAATTTTTTATTGCTCACATATTTTTCATTTCTCTCTGGACCCAATTCTGAAATCCATGCCGAACAAGTCGCGGGCAGAAGCTAGTTGTTACATACGAATTATAAAACATTACAGGTCTTGAGAGTGTCTGCAGTTTCATATATATGTACAGTTGTGGGAAATTACTTTTTATTAATACTTAATTTGTTAAATTTTTTCCAGACAGTGAAATTTGCCACAAATGTCCTGAAGATCAATGGCCAGACCCAGAGAAAACAAGATGTCTTCCTCGAGTGTATGAATTCCTCTCTTATGAAGATGCTATAGCTTCTTTCTTCTCCATAACTGTGATCCTCTGTTGTGCCATAACCTGCTTTATCATAAGACAGTTCATTGTATATTGGGACACTCCTCTTGTGAAGGCCAATAACCGGACAGTCAGCTTCATCCTCCTGGTCTCCATCTTCCTCAGCCTCCTCTGTGTCTTCTTCTTCATTGGTTGTCCAGTGAATATAACTTGTAAACTGAGACAAACATTCTTTGGATTTTTCTTCTCTACTGTTGTCTCTTGTGTTTTGGCCAAGACGATCATGGTCTACATTGCTTTCAAAGCCACTAAACCAGGCAGTTCCTTGAGGAAGCTAGTGGGAGTCAGATCATCCTATTATATTGTGGGTATATGTTCTTCTATACAGCTTCTAATATGTATTGTGTGGTTGTTGGTGTCTCCTCCGTATGTAGAGTTTGACCATCACTCTTATCCTGGGAAGATCATCATTCAGTGTAATGAGGGCTCAGATCTCTGGTTCTACTCCATGTTGGGTTATATGGGGCTCCTGGCCGCTGTCAGCTTTCTTCTGGCTTTCATGGTGAGGACATTACCGGACAGTTTTAATGAGGCCAAGTACATCACCTTCAGCATGCTGCTGTTCTGTAGTGTCTGGATTGCCATGATCCCGGCTTATCTGAGCACCAGAGGGAAATACATGGTGGCCGTGGAGATATTCGCCATATTGACCTCCAGTGCTGGGATATTAGGCTGTATATTTTTTCCTAAATTATATATTTTAAGCTTTAAACTTGAGCTTAACTGCAGAAAGCAAATAGTCGAAAAGGAACATTTGTAGCATCGATGTATCACATGTGGTTCCTGCCCAATGTCTGAGTAATGGATGAAAGATACAACATTACTTCTAGTATACCCTAAGTTATGTAGGACATTTGTTACTTGCACTCGTGGACCTAAGTTGTTGTTTAGTAATGTCTTCATTGTTATGTTTATTTATTAAATAAAATGATCATTCACCTATATCATCTTTGGAATGGTGGACAAATGTTGTGTAAACTAGTATTTTTAGACCATACGCCTAAATCTATGTTCACACTTGCATTCAGGGTTTTCTATCATTCCTGTGAATCTTAAGTAATAATGTGCTCAAAAAACCTCTTAAGTTTCATATTATTTTGACTCCAGTCCTAAAATTCATTTCAATCTGAATAAATTTGTGGAATCTACAGATAAGACAGCTGCAGGTGGCTACCCCTGTGTTCTCCTCTGCTGCCTGTGGTTGCCCCCTCCTCATATACAGATTTTGCAACCTTTGTATTCCTCCTTACCCACCTCTCCCACCGACCTAGTAGCAATAGTGAGCAGTATTTACCTCTGGCTCCCTGAGCCCCCTGCGCTGCATTCAGCAGTCCAATCTAAGTGCTGGAATTGCTATTTACCCAAGAAGAGGTTAATTGTGGTGTTTCCATGAGTGCAAGGACCCCAACATTAGGAGAAAGATCCCCATACTCTGGTACATGGAAGCCCCAAATGTGCTGCCTCCATATGAGGAAGCTGCACAAGGACTGGGACAGATATTTATGGCAATTGTATTGTTTATTTAATCAATGTAACGTAATGTTTTTTTTCTTTCTGTTATTTTTTCAGAGCCACTAAATATTATCTGGTGGACTCTGCCGATGACTAGTGTCGGTTCTTTTGACACTTAAAAAAAAATCAACAAGGGTCATATGGGGGTCTATTAATGCAATGAAGCATCAGGGGTACTGGAAATAGCTGGGTACAGTCCAGTGCCCAATCATTTAGAGATCATCGGGTACTGGGGTTGATGCAGGCTGGTGTTATTAGGCTGAGGAAATTCAGAACCCTGGTATTTATCACCCTGATAACGCTAGGCAGATATTGCTTTATGATTTATGTGTCTTATTCCTTTTTCTTCTTTTTATGTCTTTGTTGATAGCTCACTGGATCCCATAACACCTGGCCCATTCTCTCTCTCTCCAATCCTCCTTTCCAAATGTTTATTTTGCTCATTGACTCCTACAGGCTTCAATATTCCTGAACAAAAGCTTAATTTCCTATATTCAACATATACAAAAAGAGTACAGATTCTCTTCTCACAGGATATTCACATTAAGACAGGTCATGAAAGATTTATAGTACAGACTAGTACAGACAGTATAGTATAGACT
The DNA here is from genome assembly GCF_031893055.1 of Leptodactylus fuscus. NCBI lineage: Eukaryota > Metazoa > Chordata > Amphibia > Anura > Leptodactylidae > Leptodactylus > Leptodactylus fuscus. The sequence goes on along the minus strand of NC_134265.1, from coordinate 364,791,066 downwards.
CAAAGTCTAAGTGTATAGACAGGCCTGCATAACTAGCTTTCCTGTACACTATTAGATGAGAAGGGGGATATTGAGGGTTACTATACTATTTTCTTTTGCTGCACTTGAGGGTGCTGTAGTGACATCCCAGGATTAGGATAGCAAAAGCTCAAACTCTAACAGCTTATCTACTAAGTTTTTACATTGTGGAACCCCAACCTTTATGTGATAACCTATGCAAAGATAAGATCATCAGTGCCTTCAGGTGGTTGCAGTCCAAGAGAAGAGACACTTCTAACCCCTCCATCCATCATCTAGAATACTAGGCAGATATTGCTTTATGTTTTATATATCATATTCCTTTTTCTTCTGCTCGTTTTATGTTTTTGATGATATTTTGATGGATCCCTTAACACCTGGCCCACTTTATCTCACTCCAATTCCCCCCTTGATGTCCATTTTGCTCATTGACTGTTACAGATTAGATGAGAAGGGGGTAATGAGGGTTACTAGTCTATTTTCAAAGCTTTTGCTGCGCTCGAGGGTGCTGACAGTGACATCCAATGACTATACAAAGACCAAACTATAACAGCTAATCCATTAAGGTTCTAGGTGGTGGAACCCCATCAACCTTCCAGTGATAACCTATACAAAGATAAGCTCATCAATGCCTTCAGGTGGTTGCATTTCAGAATAAGGGCGCGTTCACACGGTGTAACATCCCGCGAGATTTGGCACGTGTACGCCGCGTGACCCTTTGCGTGCCGTAGACGCTCCCATTCATTTCAATGGGAGCGGGGATCGTATGCGCCGCGCTAGTTTGCGGCCGTGAATAAATGCACGGCCGCAAACTAGCGCGGCGCATACGATCCCCGCTCCCATTGAACTCAATGGGAGCGTGTACGGCACACAAAGGGTCACGCGGCGTACACGTGCCAAATCTCGCGGAACGTTACACCGTGTGAACGAGCCCTAAGAAACACTTCTAAACAATCCAGCCTATTAATATTATAAAAAGTTTGTGAGTTTGGATGTTTGTGTGGATGTTTGTTCCTCAATCACGCAAAACCCGCTCGACCGATTTGGCTGAAAGTTTCCACAAACATAGTTAATACACCCGATTGCGCAATAGGCTACTTTTCGTCACAATAGCGCACATACGTTTGTGCCAGGACCCCCACAAAACCCAAACTCACACCACCATCTCTGCAATCTCACACACTTTGGACCATAGCAAGCCACAAAATTCATATTGCCCTCTACAGCCTCACCCCTAACCCCACACAATCACATATACAGATACTTTACCACTTTGCCCCTCACCTTAACAATACTCCAGTAGGCTCTCTTTAACGCTCCGGAGCAGCCATGTTTGCCGACCCCCACCGCTCTGACAATCCGCGACACCACCCACCCATGTCAATACCCCTAGGCGCTCTAATAAATGCAAAAAAAAAAATAAAATAAAATAAAAAGTATTACAAATTCAAATCACCCCCTTTTCCCTAGAACACATATAAAAGTAGTTAAATACTGTGAAACACATACATGTTAGGTATCCCCACGTCCGAAATTGCCCGCTCTACAAAGCTATACAAATATTTTGCCTGGACGCTTAACGCCGTAGCGGCAAACATACTGAAAAGTCCAAAACCGCTGTTTTTTCACTATTTTCATTATCATACAAATATCAATCAAAAGTGATCCAACCAATAGCATTTCCCAAAAATGCAACAACTACAAACTACACCCGACCCCGCAAAAAAATGTCAGAATATGGCAACTTTTAAAAACAAAAAAATGTCAACACACTACTGGCAGAAAATAACAAAGCATACAATGTCGTATATCGAGGTATATTCACTTCAAATACCTCTGTCCCAAAGTCACTATGTACAGTTTATACCAACACCGTATAGCGGCTCAAATACAAATTACATTCATCACAAAAGTCTCACATATTCTCTGAATTAAAGCAAAAACAACATACAAAGTTACATTTCAGATCCCATCCCTTATACACAGTACGAAAACCTTACCCGCGCCTGTATTTACCCACTGCTACAATCACCACAGACGAAGTCGCGGGTACCAGCTAGTCATTTATAAACTCGGAGGAGAGTGAGTCCTTCACAGATTTCAGAGAGGGAATTCAGGCCGACCTCTAGAATATAAAAAGATGAGGAGGTAAAGCTGAAGGAGATCAATGAGGATCTATAATGTAACCCACAAATGTGTTCAGAGATTCCTTGCTCTACAATAGAGATGAGGGCTAGAGTCCAAGTCAGAAACAGATGCTGTGAAATCTCCAGGGGAGGTGGAAAATCCATCACTCATCTTTATTGTAGACATTTCTCTCCAAATGTTACAGAGAGTCAGAAAATGGTCAGTGTTGTGAGCTGAATTATGGAGACAGATTCTGATGATTCATCTGTGGCAAATAAACTATATATATATTTGATTGTTTTTGGGTTTATGTGACTCGGAATTGCTGATGTTAGGATGGGGTCCCGCAGATTTGCCTTCCGGCGCACAGCGCCACCTGCGGGCCAATCCAACCCTCGCTCCCGGCGGCGTGCGGTGAAGTCTCTGGAGACTAAGACTCAGTTTTCTCCGACTGAGCATGCTCAAACTTTTTGGAGTCGCTCACAGCCTCCAAAAACAGTTCTCTCTGACTGAGCATGAGCGGTGAGGTCATGGCCACCGCCCCTAATGGGCGGGGACTTTCCTTTAAAAGGAGTGAGTCGACGCCTGCCCGGCGCTCACACTTTATCTGAAACTACCAGTCCTAAAGACAGTAGTCCCAGGGAGAGTCTCCAGCGTTTAGGCAGGTGGCAGTCTAGGGTGCTAGTAGATAGACCTGTAAATCCTGAAGGACTGTCAGCTCTACACCAAGGCCTGGAGCAATAGACATTGTTCCAGCCTGTGGAGCTGCAGCAGGTGTGGTTTCCAAGTTAGCCGTGCCCGCCCTGTCTAACTCCGTTGGTAGCTCCTAGCTGTGTGCAGGAGCACCCCTAGCTACTGCAGGGGATTATGTTTGTCACTGACCTGGGGTGAGTGTTAACCCTGGGCAGCTGTCTTATGTTTGTTTCCAGCCTGTTCACATTGGGAGCTGCACTGTCCATTCACTCAGTGAGACTAACTGGTGAACTTGTGTTGCTCCCAGTTCACACTGTGCTGTACCGCTATACTATTGCATTTTGACATACAGCCGCCCATAGGGCCTGTGGACCTCGCTGCAGTGCCTTGCAGCCCAAGAGGTTCTGCGGTTTAAAAATATTATTTTTATATATATACCCAGAACCATAACATAAGTGTGAGCCAAAGTCTTGCTGCTATGTCTGAGCATGCGCAGTTGCAGCGCTATGTGCAGCAATTAGAAGCTCGTCTGCAGTCGCTGGAGCAGCGAGCACCAGCAACAGGGGACACCCCCCTCACTGCACAGTCGCTGGCACAAGCCTTAGCCCAAACACCATCGGCTACTGGCGCAACCCTCCGTCTGGCCCTCCCCAATAAATTCTCAGTAGAGTCGAGGGAGTGTAGGGGTTTTATAAGCCAGTGTACCATCCATTTTGAGATACAGGCGGCCACATTCCCCACTGAAAAAAGTAAGGTGGGGTTTGTTATCTCCCTCCTGGCAGGACGGGCCTTGGAGTGGGCTACGCCATTGTGGGAGCGGGGCGATCCTGTCACTACACGCGCCGTAACATTCCTAGGGTCCCTGAAACAGGTCTTCCTGGGTCCACGGGTCACCTTTGAATCGGCCCTGCAGCTACTTGACCTAAGCCAGGGTTTGGGCCCCGTTAGTACATATGCAGTACAATTTAGGACACTGGCATCCGAGATCGATTGGCCGGATAAGGCCTTGGTGCCAGTGTTCTGGAAAGGATTGGCTCCCCACGTTAAGGATGCTTTGGCAACCCGGGAGGTTCCCCTGACCCTAGAAGCGCTAATCGCCCTGGCCACCCGCATTGACTTGCGACACAGCGCACGGAAACTGGAGGTGGCGACCAACCGAGCCCGTATTCGGTTGGCTCACATATTCCCCTCTTCCAGTCTTCCCGTACGGCCAATAGAGAGTTCCCCTGAGCCTATGGACGTTTCTCGCGCCGGAGCCACTCCCCAGCGTCCGAGGCGAAATTATGTATGCTTCTCCTGCCGCCTGCCAGGGCATCTCTCCTCTCACTGTCCTAAGGGGCAGGGAAACGCCAGCCGCTAGTATCCATTGGTGGGGGATCACTAGCGATGTCTATACCGCCCACCATACTAGTTTTTACTGTTCTCCTAGTGGAAGGTACCCGCACGATATCTGCCAAGGCGTGTATAGACTCAGGAGTAGACTGGGTGTTTATGTCTTCTGAGTTCGCACGCAAAAAAGGCATTCCGTTGGTGTTTCTTCCTCAGCCAATTAAGGTGCGAGTCGTGAATGGCTCCATCTTACCCATTGAAATCACACAACGAACGGTACCGCTAGGCATGTCCCTTCCATCTAAACATAAGGAGACCATTTCATTCTTGTCCCTGCATGAGGGTATGGATGATCTTCTCCTGGGGCTCCCGTGGCTTCGCCAACACTCTCCGCAGATTAATTGGGTCACCGGGGAAATATTGTCCTGGGGTGAGCACTGTCACCAGCATTGCCTGTTACCATCAGAGCAGGTCACTCTCCAACCCGTGACACCCGACCTCTCGGGTCTGCCATCCCAATATTCTGCCTTTGCGGATGTCTTCTCTAAGAGGGCAGCGGAGAGTCTTGCCACCTCACCGCCCCTATGACTGCCCCATAGAGTTGATCTCTGGAGCTGTACCTCCTAGAGGTCACATGTATCCATTGTCGGTATCCGAGACTGAGGCCATGTCCGAATACATCAGGGATAACCTAGCCAGGGGGTTTATCAGGAAATTGGTGTCACCAGCTGGCGCCGGTTTTTTATTTGTAGCCAAGAAGGATGATTCTCTACGCCCCTGCATTGACTATCGGGGTCTAAACGCTGTCACGGTGAAGAATAAATACCCTCTTCCCCTGATCTCTGAGCTGTTTGACAGACTACGTGGGGCTACCGTCTTTACTAAATTGGATCTGAGGGGGGCGTATAACCTGATCCGCATCTGTGAGGGGGACGAATGGAAGACCGCATTTAACACCCGCGACGGCCATTACAAGTATCTTGTGATGCCTTTTGGCCTGTGCAATGCCCCTGCCGTCTTCCAAGATTTCATGAATGACATTTTCCGGGATCTACTCCAGATCTCAGTCGTTGTATATTTGGACGACATACTTATTTTTTCTGCGGATCTCCGCACACATAGAGCCACTGTCGCTGAGGTGCTAAAACGCCTCCGTACAAACCGGCTATACGCCAAGTTAGAAAAATGCTTGTTTGAACAGTCCTCTTTGCCTTTTCTGGGTTATATCATATCTGGCACAGGTCTAGCCATGGATCCTTCGAAGATGTCCGCAGTCCAAGAATGGCCGGAACCCCGCTCTCTGAAGGCCATCCAGCGGTTTATGGGGTTTATTAATTATTACCATCAGTTTATCCCCCATTTTTCTACCTTGGCAGCACCGCTGGTGGCTCTTACCCGTAAAGGCATGAACCCTAAGGTTTGGACTCAAGAGGTGTCGGACGCGTTCTCCACCCTTAAGTCTCATTTTTCACGCTCTCCTATTCTGCACCAACCAAACTTGGATAAGCCCTTCTATGTGGAGGTGGATGCCTCCTCGGTCGGTGCGGGAGCGGTTCTGTCACAGAAAGACACTCAGGGAAGAAGGCGCCCCTGTTTCTTCTTTTCCAAGTCATTCTCCCCCGCAGAAAGGAATTATTCGATAGGGGATCGTGAGCTCCTTGCTATGAAGTTGGCTTTTCAGGAATGGCGACACCTCTTAGAGGGATCCAGACACCCTTTCGAGGTTTATACCGATCACAAGAACTTGTTGTACCTCCAGACCGCCCAGCGATTAAATCCTCGCCAGGCTAGGTGGTCACTTTTCTTTTCTAGGTTTAATTTCACCCTTCATTTTTTGCCTGAGGAAAAGAATGTGCGAGCAGATGCTCTCTCCCGCTCGTCTGATCCTCTCGATGAGGCCACTGAAACGGAGCGTCTCAATATTCCCTCCGAGAAGGTCCAAGTGGTCTCTCCTCTCTCCCAAGAACGGGGGACGCCTGATAAAACTTTTGTGCCATCTGATAGGCGTCGGGAGATGCTCGCCTGGACGCACTCCTCACGTATTGGGGGACACTTTGGTAGCAGGAGAACGCAGGAACTCCTGGGCAGATCCTATTTCTGGCCTGGAATGGCTCGGGATGTCAGGGAGTTTGTGCGGGCATGTGTGCCCTGCGCCCGTAATAAGCCCTCTAGGGAGTTGCCCGCAGGTCTGCTTCAGCCCCTTCCAGTCCCTGATAGACCATGGGATACAGTGGGGATGGATTTCATTGTGGACCTGCCCCCCTCAACTGGCCATAGGGTCATTTTGGTCACTACGGACCACTTCTCCAAGATGTCCCATCTAGTGGCTTTACCCAAGTTGCCCACAGCTAGGGAGTTGGCGCAGCTCTTTGTCACACATGTCTTCCGCCTGCATGGCATGCCCGACAGAGTGGTGACTGACCGGGGTACCCAGTTCTCAGCACGGTTCTGGCGAGAACTGTGCCGATTGATGGAGGTCGAGCTTTGTTTCTCTTCGGCCTATCACCCACAGACTAATGGTCTGGTGGAGCGCACCAACCAGTCACTGGCGATGTATCTTCGCCACTTCGTCTCCGCTCACCATGACAACTGGGCATCTTTGCTCCCCTGGGCAGAGTTTGCTCTCAACAATGCCCTTGCAGATGCCACAGGGAAGACCCCGTTCCTCCTAAACAATGGGCAACATCCACGGGTACCGGTGCCTTTCCCTGCGGAGTCCCCGTTGCCCGCGGTGAGGGAATGGGCCACGGAGGTGCAATTAGTATGGGACTCCACGCAGGAGGCTCTGTCGGCTGCTAAGGAGAGGATGCGAACCACGGCTGACACTCGCCGCCGTCCCGGTCCCTCTTTCCAGCCTGGGGATCGAGTGTGGCTCTCAGCCAGACATATTAGGTTGAAGGTAGCCTCAGCTAAATTCTCCCCACGCTACGTGGGTCCTTTTGAGATTGTCGCCCAGGTGAATGCGGTCACTTATTGCCTTAAACTCCCTCCTAGTTGGCGCATTGCAGACACTTTCCACGTCTCCTTATTGAAGCCCGTGCACACAAACGCCTTCTCCCCTCCTATACCCTCGGAACCTGAATCAGCAGAGAGCGACTTCGAGATCGACTCCATTCTCGATTCCAGGGAGGTCCGGGGACAGAAATTCTACCTGGTTGACTGGACAGGTTTCGGGCCGGAGGACCGGTCTTGGGTGCGCGCGGAGGATGTTGATGCACCAGACCTTATTGCGGCTTTTGAGGGGGGGGGGGGGGCGCTAGGGGGGGGGGTAATGTTAGGATGGGGTCCCGCAGATTTGCCTTCCGGCGCACAGCGCCACCTGCGGGCCAATCCAACCCTCGCTCCCGGCGGCATGCGGTGAAGTCTCTGGAGACTAAGACTCAGTTTTCTCTGACTGAGCATGCTCGAACTTTTTGGAGTCGCTCACAGCCTCCAAAAACAGTTCTCTCTGACTGAGCATGAGCGGTGAGGTCATGGCCACCGCCCCTAATGGGCGGGGACTTTCCTTTAAAAGGAGTGAGTCGACGCCTGCCCGGCGCTCACACTTTATCTGAAACTACCAGTCCTAAAGACAGTAGTCCCAGGGAGAGTCTCCAGCGTTTAGGCAGGTGGCAGTCTAGGGTGCTAGTAGATAGACCTGTAAATCCTGAAGGACTGTCAGCTCTACACCAAGGCCTGGAGCAATAGACATTGTTCCAGCCTGTGGAGCTGCAGCAGGTGTGGTTTCCAAGTTAGCCGTGCCCGCCCTGTCTAACTCCGTTGGTAGCTCCTAGCTGTGTGCAGGAGCACCCCTAGCTACTGCAGGGGATTATGTTTGTCGCTGACCTGGGGTGAGTGTTAACCCTGGGCAGCTATCTTATGTTTGTTTCCAGCCTGTTCACATTGGGAGCTGCACTGTCCATTCACTCAGTGAGACTAACTGGTGAACTTGTGTTGCTCCCAGTTCACACTGTGCTGTATCGCTATACTGTTGCATTTTGACATACAGCCGCCCATAGGGCCTGTGGACCTCGCTGCAGTGCCTTGCAGCCCAAGAGGTTCTACGGTTTAAAAATATTATTTTTATATAAATACCCAGAACCATAACAGCTGATTCGTTTCAGGTCAAACTAGTTTGATATGAACCACACCTTAAATTGTCTTAAAACATAATGTAGAACAATCTTAGGGCTCTTAGGAATCTATCTATACAACATAGAGTAGAATAATCTTAGGCTGGGTTCACATGGGGTTTTTTTGGAAAGGATTTTGAGGCAGGGGCCACCTCAAAATATAGTCCAAAAAATGGCTAGCCACGACTGCATACAGTGCACCGGAATCCAGTCATTGTATTATGCTCCAGAAGGCCCAAATGAATGGGCCTAGTCAGGAGGGAATGTTGAACCGTGGACATTTAGTCCCGGAATCCACCTCAAGAAATAGCATGTTGCTTCTTTTTTCCGCGAGTGGGAACAAACCCGCAGGTAAAGGAACCCTTTGAACTCAATGGAAGATGATTTTTTGAGCATCTCATCATGCAATATAACACATCTCAGATTAAATATACAGCTCAGCACACAGTATCAGACATCAGAGAACTAGATACACAGCTCAGAAAGTAGTATCGCATCAGTGGATTAAATACACAACTCATCACAAACTATCACACATAAGAGAATAAGATACACAGCTCAGCACAGGGTATAACACACCAGAGAACTAGATACACAGCTCAGAAAGTAGTATCGCATCAGTGGATTAAATACACAACTCATCACAAACTATCACACATAAGAGAATAAGATACACAGCTCAGCACAGGGTATAACACACCAGAGGTTTAGATACACAGCTCAGCACACAGTATCACACATCATAGGATTATATATACAGCTCACCACACACTAACACATATTAGAGGATTAGATACACAGCTCAGCATACACTATCACACGTCAGATGATTAGATACACAGCTCAGCACACAGTACCATACACTAGAGGATCAGGTAAAAAGCTTATCACACACTGACACATATCAGAGTATTACATACACAGCTCAGCACACAGTATCGCACAATAGAGGATCAGATATACAGCTAAGCACACAGTATGACACATCAGAGGATTAAATACATAGCTCAACATACACTATCATGAATCAGGGGATTAGACACACAGCTCAGCACACAGTATCATACACCAGATGATTAGATACACAGTACAGCATGCACCATCACACATCAGAGCTTTACTCCAGGTTTCCATAACAACCCAGCCATTTTTCTTTACTGTTGTGGATACACAGATTAGCATAATGTATCACACATCATATGATTAGATCCTCCACTCAGCACACAGCATCACACACCAGAGGATTAGATACACATCACAGCACACACTATCATAAATCATGGGATTAGATACACAGCACAGCACGCACTATCACACATCAGAACTTAACTCTATATTTCTATAAGAACCCAGCTATTTTTCTTCACTGTTATGGGTCAGCCTTAAAGGGGCATATACATATACTTGAGTGAAGCCGGGTCCTCCTGCTAGTCTGTAATATATATAACAATGAGTTTCTGTCTGTCTGTTTTTTATGCCAAAAACAAATGACTGGACTGATCTTCATGGAATTTGGCACACAGGTACTTCAGTTGTCCGGAAAGGTTTAAGATGAGACCCCAAATCGCTCAGACGTACCGTTCCGGAGATACAGCTTTCCCAAAATCCTGACCCCCCATTAGCCAATAAGTCTTTCATTCATATTCCAACTGCCATAAACACAATCACTCCACATGTACAATACAACACTGATATCCAAACTGAGATACACGCATCAGAGGATTAGATACACAGGTCAGCACTCTGTATCACACACCAGAGGATTAGATACGCACATCTGCACAAAGTTCCACACGCAGGAGGATTAGATATGCACATCTGCACACAGTTCTACAAGCTGAAGGATTAGATACGTGCATCTGCACACAGTTCCACATGGCAGAGGATTAGATATGCGCATCTGCACAAAGTTCCACATGCCAGATAATTAGATACGCTCGTCTGCACAAAGTACCTCACGCTGAAAGATTAGATACGCGCATCTGCACACAGTTCCACATGCCAGAGGATTAGATACATGTGTCTGCACAAAGTACCACATGCTGGAGGATTAGATACACAGGTCAGCACACAGTATCACACAGCAGAGGATTAGATACACGCATCTGCACACAGTTCCACATGCTGAATGATTAGATATGTGCATCTGCACAAAGTACCACATGCCGAAAGATTAGATACGCACTTCTGCACACAGTTCCACATGCTAGAGGATTAGATACATGCGTCTGCACAGAGTACCACATGCCGGAGGATTAGATACACAGGTAAGCACAGAGTACCACATGCCAGAGGATTAGATACATAGGTCAGCATACAGTATCACATGCCAGATGATTAGATGCGCGCGTCTGCACAAAGTACCACATGGCTAAAGATTAGATACACGCGTCTGCACACAGTTCCACATGCCAAAGGATTAGATAAATGCATCTGCACAAAGTAACACACGCTGGAGGATTAGATACACAGATCAGCACACAGTATCACACATCATAAGACTAGATATACAGCTCACCACACACTAAAACACATTAGAGGATTAGATACATAGCTCAGCACACAACACACATCAGAGGATTAGATACACAGCTCAGCACACAGTACCACACACTAGAGGATCAGGTACAAAGCTTATCACACACTGACACATATCAGGGTATTAGATACACAGCTCAGCACACAGTATCGCACAATAGAGGATCAGATATGCAGCTAAGCACACAGTATCACACATCAGAAAATTAAATACATAGCTCAGCATTCACTATCACGAATCAGGGGATTAGACACACAGCTCAGCACACAGTATCATACACCAGATGATTAGATACACAGTACAGCATGCACCATCACACATCAGAGCTTTACTCCAGGTTTCCATAACAACCCAGCCATTTTTCTTTACTGTTGTGGATACACAGATTAGCATAAAGTATCACACATCATATGATTAGATCCTCCACTCAGCACACAGCATCACACACCAGAGGATTAGATACACATCACAGCACACATTATCATAAATCATGAGATTAGATCATACGCTAGAGGATTAGATATGCACATCTGCACAAAGTTCCACATGCAGGAGGATTAGATGTGCACATCCGCACACATTTCTACAAGCTGAAGGATTAGATACGCGTATCTGCACACAGTTCCACATGCCAGAGGATTAGATATGTGCATCTGCACAAAGTTCCACATGCCAGAGAATTATATACGCATGTCTGTACAAAGTACCTCAAGCTGAAAGATTAGATACGCGCATCTGCACACAGTTCCACATGCCAGAGGATAAGATACATGTGTCTGCACAAAGTACCACACGCTTGAGGATTAGATACACAGGTCAGCACACAGTATCACACAGCAGAGGATTAGATACACGCATCTGCACACAGTTCCACATGCTGAATGATTAGATACGTGCATCTGCACAAAGTGCCACATGCCGAAAGATTAGATACGCACGTCTCCACACAGTTCCACATGCCAGAAGATTAGATACATGCGTCTGCACAGAGTACCACATGCCGGAGGATTAGATACACAGGTAAGCAGAGAGTACCACATGCCAGAGGATTAGATACATAGGTCAGCATACAGTATCACATGCCAGATGATTAGATGCACGTGTCTGCACAAAGTACCACATGGCTAAAGATTAGATATACGCGTCTGCACACAGTTCCACATGCCAAAGGATTAGATAAATGCATCTGCACAAAGTAACACACACTAGAGGATTAGATACACAGGTCAGCACACAGTATCACATGCCAGAGAATTAGTTACAGGCATCTGCACACAGTTCCACATGCCAGAGGATCAGATATGCGCGTATGCACACAGTTCCACATGCCAGAGGATTAGATACGCACATCTGCACACAGTACCATACGCCAGAGAATTAGATAAGCGCATCACACAGTACCACACGCCGGCCGGAGGATTAGATATGGACGTCTGCTTACAGTACCACAAGCCGGAGGATTAGCTATGCCAGTCTTCACACAATACCACATGCCTGATGATTAGATTTCCTCCCATTCTACAAAGACATACTGATAGGAAAAAAATGTACATTGTGATCCCTATAAGGGGCTCACAATCTACATAAAAAAAAACACACGCCGGAGGATTAGATACATGCTATTGCACACAATACCACACGGGGAGGGTTAGATACACACGTCTGCACACAGTACCACACGCTGGAGGATTAGATACACAAGTCAGCACACAGTATTACACGCCAGAGGAATAGATATGCGCATCTGCACACAGTACCACATGCTGGAGGATTAGATACACAAGTCAGCACACAGTATCACATATCAGAGGATTAGATACATAGCTCAGCACACCAACACACAGAGGATTAGACACACATCTCAGCATACAGTATCACACATCATAGGCTTAGATACACCACTCAGCACAACGTATTACACATCAGAGGATTAGATACACAGCTCAGCACACACTCACACACATCAGAGAATTAGATACACAGCTCAGAACACAGTATCACACAGAGGATTAGATACACAGCTCATCATACATTATCACACTTCAAGGCATTAGATACACAGCACACACCATAAAACGTCAGAGCTTTACTTTAGTTTTCTATAAGAACCCAGCCATTTTTCTTCACTGTTGTGGGTCAGCTTTAATCAGGCAGATGTCAGGACCTGAGTACTTTATAAAAATTTGTGTGTTTTTCTGGTGGGGTTTGGTTGGGGATTTGAGTCGGTGTTCTGTGGCTCTCTGGTGGTTTTCTAACCACTAAGCTATTCATTTGGGTTTAGGGTATCTGCCTTTAGTGTACATTTGAGGTTTCTTTGATTTGAGCCTCAGGTGTTTGTCATACTCATCAACCTATCAGATTGTTTCGGGGTCTGTATAAGGCAGAGGGCTGACTTCAGTCTTTGCCGCTTTTCGTTGTTACCAACCTGAATTTGTGGCCCAATTAGGGGGAGTTATTTGTGGAAGTTACACAGTTGTAGGAGCTGATTTGGAGGTGGTGTGAGTGTTTCCTTGTGTGAGAGTCTGGATTATCCCCCTACACTTCTACTCAACCCCTGTCCTTCATTTTCTGGTTGCCTGACACTGACTTGGTATTAGTGAGTTTTTGTTTTGGGTTCCAGGTTTATTTTGCCCCTGTCTTGCGTAACCCATTCCTCACTATTCCACTGTTCCTCTCCTCATACTTCTATTGTGTGTTTATGTTGTGTTGCGTGTTTGTTTTCCAGCATGTCCCGCCCCAGTTGTTTCTGTTTGCAGCTGCACCTGTTCTTCACTAGGGGTGACCACCTTTAGTATCCTCAGTTCCTAGCCTCTTTTAGCTCTCTCCCTACCTATCCGTTAGGTCTTCATGTTTAGAGAGCAAGAAGTTGTCGGGGCCAAGCTTAGTGGTACAGTTCTGTCTTTATATATGAAAATAATAAATTTTAGACACGACAGGATCGCTAAACTGCAGGACACTGCAGTGAGGTCCACAAGCCCAGAAGGGCAGCCGTCTGCCTGAATACGAACCACCAGTTAAACTGCACTGGCAGTGATGTTGCGCGGCACCAATGTGAACAGGCTGCAACAGACTCTCACCAGTTAAGTTCACTGGGAAAGCGTTCATGTGTATAGTTGTTGTGTGAAGCCAAATGAAGCCTTGCAAGAAGCACCTGCTAATTACAGCAGAAGAACCAGGCCCTAGCATATGCTTCACTCTGCTACACAATCAAGACTGCCAGGGGTTAACTTCACTCCTGCTCAGTAACAGAAAAGGGCTCCTTAACCTTCTAGGAGCTACAATGAAATTAGACAGTCAATAGGCTTTACTGATTCAAACTAGCAGAGCCAAGGAATTCTAACTAGGTCCCTAGTCAGCTCCTTCCTTACACTGGTGCCTAGCCCTAACCTCCTGTCTCAAGGTATTTTCAGTCAACGTGTGAGCACCGGGCGGGCGTCGGCTCACACTATATAAAGGCTAGTCCCCGCCCAACAGGGGCAGTGGCCATGACGTCACCAATCATGCTCAGTATGGGCAAAATGGGACTTAGCCTCTGAGCGGCTCCAAAATGTCTGAGTATGCTCAGTAGGGAAAGAATGGCACTTAGCCTCTAAGCGGCTCCAAAATGTCTGAGCATGCTCAGGGGGCCGAAAGCTGGACTTAGACTCCAGACACCTCACTGCACGATGCCGAGGGCGAGGGTTGGATTGGCCCATAGGTGGCGCTATGCGCTGGACAGGAAGCCTGCGGGACCCCATCCTAACACTTAGCTTGGGAACAGCCGACCAACACCCTCAGGCATGGCCTAGTCAGCTGTTGTAGTTCCAGGGAGAGTTTCCTTCCCCATTCCCATAGTGGTGCACGCTGCATTCAGTATTCGATTGCTTGGGCATAAACACAATCGTGATAGCAGGGCGCTTTTGATGACACCGTTACACAAATTCACATTCACACACCTTTACACCAGGTATCCATAACAACTGATCGAAGGTTTTTTACTGATATCTAAACTGAGATCCACATGACCACGTGATGCTTATGGACACACGTACAAACAACATACAAGATAAGGCAGTGCAAAACTGGGCAATTCTTAAGGGGCCACGACACAAACTAGGGTGGATGCACGCGCGAACGAAGAGATGCTGGCCGACGGGGAAATGCTGGCCAATTCCCCTATTGCGTTTGCGCTTACCCTCTTTGTTCGCACATGCGCCCTCCCTCTTCGATCGCGCGGCCAGAGTGCTTTGGCATCCTGTATTTAAACAAGCTCAGGTAATACTGTCACCATACACTATTTCTCCTGGGATTACCCACAATTCCACTGGCGCTATTCTGCTTCGGGCACAACTTTCTTGTGGTATTCTACAGGCCATTCAGCAATGGACTGAGGTAAGGGACCCTGTGGCTAAGGCTGTGCTGTAATTCTACATGTAGACCATTGGTGTTTATCTGCAACCATTGTAGTTTTCCTCTATTGGCACGGATTGAATAAATGGAACTCTGTATACTAACTCATAGATTGTAAGCCCTTGCGGGCAGGGCCCTCTACCCCACTGTGCCAGTCAGTCACTGTTAGTATTAAATCTACCTGTATATTCTGTGTATTGTATGTAACCCCCAAATGTAAAGCACCATGGAATAAATGGTGCTATATAAATAAATAATAATAATAATAATAATAATAACTATTCAGTGTAAAGTCCATTACTACTCTATATAGATGTGTGGAGCTGTAACTATGGTCAAGGAAGATATATGTCCTTTACGGCCCACTGGTTGAAAGTTGTTCCTGCCTCCAAACACCAGCAACTGGCCAGGTGATGCTCTTGCTGCTGCCACCTACACTTACTGTCACCGGGAACTTTATGGCCTCCTATAGCTGCTGCTACCTCCACATTATGTCACCTAGCCACTCTATGGCCTCCACACCTTGCTGCCACCTCCACACTCTGTCAGCGGGTCACTCGATTGCCTCCTAAGGCTGCTGCCACCTCCAAATTAAGTCATTGGGTATTATGTGGCCTCCAAAGGCTGCTGCTACCTCCACACTCTGTCACTGGGCATTTTGTGACCTCCTAAGGCTGCTGCCACCTACAAATTATGTCACCGGGCACTATATGACCTCCTATGGGAACTGCTACACTCACACTCTGTCACCGGGCAATTAGTCCAGTCCAAGGCTACTGCCACCTCCACATTATATCACCTTGCCAGTCTGTGCTCTCCTTATTCTGCTGCCCTATCCACTCTTTCAGGGAGGCTCTACTTGTATAAGCATTTACTAGAACAAGTTCTGTAGACATTTGTGTGGAAGCAGTAGATGAGGATGTCAAAGGAGTGCACTCTTTTATGCTACAGTAGGACCTTGGGCCTCTGCACAGTTCTGTGTTATACTCACTCACTGTATTGTTTCAATACCACAGCAGACTCCCCATGTGTGTTACTGCAAGGGACAGTGTTCTACACCAGTATACAGGCTGTTTGCAACATGATTTGCTGCAAATTAATTCAGACCAAATCAAATCTGTTTGAAAAACTCACTCATCTCTAAATGTGACCAAGGTATCTGAAGAGCTGTAATGCTGACTCATTGCTGTCCCCAGAGCAATATTCAGGGGTCTCTATCCATTACCGTGACAGCCTGGAGTCTAATCAAGGTGTCGAGGCCTGTCACTATTACGATGCTATTATAGACTGCCAGTGGATTGTACAGTAAACTGCAATATCTAAACTTAGTCGGGACTTAGTACTTAGTACTAGACTACTTGCAAAAACTGCTCCAAAACTTTTTTTCTGCCTCATAATTATTTCAATGTATTTCAATGGGTTTTGCAAGGCAGAATCTGCTTGATGATAAGTCAAGATGCTAAAAAATAGCTGGAGGAAATAATCTGCTTGACTCCCACTGAAATACATGGGAGAGTGGGGAGGCTTTTCTTGACGTGGATTCCAGCTAAAAATATGACTGCAAAAAACTCTATGTAAATATACCTTTAACTATCTGTAGAAGCGGAATAAAAATGTAACAATAACAATAAAAAATTATAATATTATTAAAATAAAAAAAACACAATGTTATAAATCACTTTCCTTATTACATCACGTCTGTTTCACGGCCCATGCTTACTGGCCTCACTTTATGTCATCCATTTGCAGTCCATGCCGTTCAACCACAGCAAGCTGATAATATCCGTATACCAAGGTAGGGGGCCCAACTGGATATTTTTGTCGCCCCTGTGCTGAACCCTTATCTACTGTGTTCCAGTGTATAGAAAATGTCTCTACATATATATATATATATATATATATATATATATATATATATATATATATATATATACTAGAGGGAGGACCCGGCTTTGCACGGGTAAATTACATGTTATGTTTGTGTAGTGGCCTCATAAGAATTGTCCAATTTTGCACTGGTGTATTTTGTATGTGGTTTGTGTGTATGTCCATAAGCGTCATGTGATTATGTGTATCTCATTTTGGATATCAGTGAAAAACCTGTGATCAGTTGTTATGGATACCTGGAGTAAAGCTGTATCTAATCCTTCCCCATGCAGTACTGTGTTTAGACGCAAGTATCTAATCCTTGTTGGTGTGGTACTGTGTACAGATGTGTGTATCTAATCCTCCCCCGTGTGGCATTGTGTGAAGAGGCACGTATCTAATCCTCCGGTAAATGAAACTGTGTGCAGACGTGCATGTTAGGAGTATTTTGTGTCGTGGGTATTGGTGCACACCTTCTGACTTGCACGCGCGCACTGCTGGTAGGCAGCTTTATTTCCTGGTTGATTAGTCTGTCCTCCCATTTGCACCTGGGAGGAGTGGTCTCTACTCTGTATTTAAACCCATGCCTCCCATGGTTCTGTGCTGAGTGTCGCTTTTACAGAGCTAGGCCTTAGCAGGAGGAGTAGGTGGTTATCTTGGATAGAGGAAGTTCCGTGGTTGGTTTTTGGGAGGTTTGGGTGAACGAGTTGGTTTGTGTTTTTTCCCTTCTGTGTTCACCAATCCTCCCTCTGTGTATAATTGACTGTGTGAGTGAATTGCCTTATCCTTTGATTTCTACTCAGTTTCCCTGTGTTTGTTTCCTAGTGTATGGTTCCTTCCCATATTGGTTTGGGGGAATCCTTTCCTACATGTTTCCTGTGTGCTGCTTGTGTTGTTAGTCAGCGCACACCCTTGTCAGTCCCTGTCAGTAGCAGCTTCACTTGTTCGTTAGGGGTGACCCCCTTTAGTCTCCAGTCCCTAGAGATCTTATAGGGCATTCCTTCTCCCACTTCCCTCTAGGCCTACGGTGTCAGTGAGAGAGGAGCTGTCGGGGTCAGGTTTAGCCTGAGAACAGCCGACCTACACCCGTGAGGCAGGGACCGGGATAGCTAGTGGGAGTAGTGCAGGGCGAGATTCCCTACTGCTGTCCCTTAGCCCCGTTGCAGCTACCTGGACTGACATAACAGTACACTCAGCCGGTAAAAAAAAAAAAAAAAAAAAAAAAAAAAGGAAAGGTTCGTTTGCATTATGACGGACCTGAAACAGTTGTACCAGGCGGTGCAGCAGATTTCCACTGAGATGGAGGGGATCAAGCTACGAATGGATGCCATCCAAGCTTCTGGCGTATCTCAAGTACAGCAGTTGGCTCAACACACAGCCTCTCAGGTGGAGGGCATACAGAGGCAGGTGAGTAGCGCCCCTGTGGGTCGGCCTCTGGAGCCAAAAGTCAGCTTACCTGAACCCTTCCGAGGTAAGAGGTCAGATTTTTTCCGATTTCAAAAGGACTGTCTTTTGTATTTCCGGCTACGGCCGTTTTCCTCCGGTTCTGAGGTACAGAGAGTTGGGATTATTATTACTTTATTGAGAGATGATCCCCTCATCTGGGCACATTCGTTACCAGCCGACTCAGCTTGCTTACTAACTGTAGAGGCGTTTTTCTCCACAATGGGGTTACTGTATGACGACCCAGACAGGGTACGCACGGCTGAGTATAACCTACGACGTGTGGTGCAAGGGGATCACGCTATAGAGAAATATTGCACAGAGTTTCGTAGGTGGGCAGCAGAAGTACACTGGAATGACCCCGCTCTACTTAGTCAGTTTGAGACAGGGCTCTCGGACCAGGTTAAAGATCATCTAGTTTCTCACCCTGTTCCGGGAGATCTAGATGAGGCCATGCAGCTGGCAATTAGAGTTAGACGGCGCCTCCGGGAGCGTGGAGACAAGAGTCCTGGGGGGGTTAGCCCTCCTCAATTCTCTGTTTTTGGAGAGGACCCGGGGGACCAACCCATGCAGATTGGGGCCACTGTGCGAAGTGCTAGACCCAAGAGTGAAGGGTCCCGCACAGTACGCTGTTTTGTGTGTGGAGGAATGGGACATTTAGCAAGGGTATGCCCCTCCAGAGAATGGTTCGCCAAGGAGGGTAATAACCCCAGGTCTATTGAGGGTAAAGGGAGAAAACCTACTAAGGAGGGAGGTGTGCATATTTCCTGTACTCAGACTGCCGGGTTGACCCTTGATGGATGGGTAAATGGGCAGAAGTGCCGGATTTTGGTTGATTGTGGTTCGGCAGTCAACCTTATTGACTCAGAGTTTTGCGAGCAATTAAGGGTGAGTCCTTTGGTCTTGGAGTCTCAGATACCGGTGTGGGCTATTGATAAGACCCCTCTACAGCAAGCTGTCATCTCCAAACAGGTGGAGGGTCTGGAGTTTATTGTGGGTGGCCACAGGGAAGAGATTGACTTGTTCTTGTTGTCTAAATTACCAGCACAAGTAGTGTTGGGGTGGCCCTGGCTGAAGCAGCATAACCCTATTATCAACTGGGAGACCGAGACAGTAGTTTCTTGGGGGCAGGGGTGTAATGGTCGATGTCTGCCCATATCCGTGATGTCTTTGTCTATAGATAATTTGCCTCAAGAAATATGTGAGTTCAGGGAGGTCTTTGAGGAAAGGGCAGCCAAGACATTACCACCACATCGCACCTATGATTGCTCGATTAAATTTATACCTAATGCAGTGTTACCCAAGACAAGGTTGTACAATCTCACTATTCCGGAGAGGGAGGCGCTCAAAGAGTATATTGAGGGGAGTCTAGAGGTGGGGCATATTCGCCCATCTAAGTCCCCAGTAGCAGTGGGGTTTTTCTTTGTAAAGAAGAAAGATGGAGGGTTGCGCCCTTGTTTGGATTTTAGGGAGATTAATAAAATCACGGTGCGGAATCCCTATCCCATCCCGTTGATCTCGGATCTTTTCAGCCAGATTACGGGAGCTCGCTGGTTTAGTAAAATAGATTTACGTGGGGCGTATAACTTGCTGAGAATCAAGAAGGGGGATGAGTGGAAAACAGCGTTTAACACACCCCTAGGACACTTTGAGAATCTGGTGATGCCTTTCGGTCTAACCAATGCGCCCGCGTTTTTTCAGAATTTTATTAATGATGTACTAAGTGCCGTCATAGGGAGGGGGGTTGTGGTCTATCTGGACGATATACTCATTTACACCCCGGATTTGGAGACTCATTGGGAGAGAGTGAGAGAGGTTTTAAATCTCCTGAGGGTTAACCAATTAAGTGCTAAGCTGGAGAAATGTGTGTTCGCGGTCAATAAATTATGTTTCCTTGGCTATATCCTATCGGACAAGGGGTTCGAGATGGATCCTGAGAAGGTCAGGGCAGTCTTGGAGTGGCCGCGACCTGAGAACCTAAAGGCGGTCCAACGGTTCTTGGGATTCTCCAACTATTATCGCCAGTTTATTAAGGATGTCTTGCAGTTTGTTCAAAATTGTTCGGTCTGTGCAAGAGCCAAGGCGTCGCATACCCGTCCCCACGGTCTTCTACATCCGTTAGAACCTCCTAAGGCACCTTGGACTCATCTGTCTATGGATTTCATCACGGGCCTTCCAGTGTCTAAGGGTTTCACGGTCATTTGGGTAGTCGTTGACCGCTTCACGAAAATGTGCCATTTGATCCCGTTTTCCAGGCTGCCATGTGCCAAGACACTATCAGGGTCATTTATTAAAGAAATTGTAAGGTTGCATGGTCTTCCTGAGGAGATCGTTTCGGACAGGGGTCCGCAATTTGTGGCTAAATTCTGGCGGGCTTTTTGCAGCAGGTTGGGAGTTACACTGTCGTTTTCCTCCGGGTTTCACCCGGAGTCTAACGGGCAAACAGAGAGGAAGAATCAGGATGTGGAACAGTTTTTGAGGTGTTTTGTTCGAGAGAATCAGAATAATTGGGCTGACTTTCTTCCCCTGGCAGAATTTTCCTTAAACAACCATGATTCCAACGCCACAGGTACCACACCTTTTTTTTGCTCCGGTGGTAGACATCCTGTTTTCGGAGTATTTTCTTCCATTTCGTCCCCAGTTCCGGAGGAGGAGCTATTTTCTAAAAAGCTGCAAGGGGTATGGTCCCGTATCCGAGAGAATCTGGTGCGGGCGTCGCACCAGGCTAAGGTCCAGGCGGATAGGAAGAGAGGGGAGTTGCAGTTCTTCCCTGGTGAGATGGTTTGGTTGTCCACCAAGAATATCAGGTTGAAGGTTCCTAGCAAGAAGCTGAGTCCCAGGTTTGTGGGTCCTTTTAAGATCATCAAGATGGTAAATGAAGTGGCGGCGCAGCTGCAACTACCTAAAAGGTGGAAGATAAACCGGGTGTTTCATGTCTCCTTGTTAAAGAAGGCCAAGAAGGGAACGTCTCCAGTTAAAGTTCCACCAGTTTCTGAGTCCGGGGAGTATGAGATATCCCGAGTTCTGGATAGCAAATATGTTCGGGGGAAGCTACGGTATCTGGTGGCATGGAAGGGATACGGTCCTGAAGATAATTCTTGGGTTCTGGAGTCGGATATGTCAGCCCCCAGACTCGTGGAGAAATTCCACAAGGAGTTCCCGAAGAAGGATGCTCCTAGAGAATCCGGAGTCTTCTCCTTGAGGGGAGGATCCTGTTAGGAGTATTTTGTGTCGTGGGTATTGGTGCACACCTTCTGACTTGCTCGCACGCACTGTTGGTAGGCAGCTTGATTTCCTGGTTCATTAGTCTGTCCTCCCATTTGCACCTGGGAGGAGTGGTCTCTACTCTGTATTTAAACCCATGCCTCCCATGGTTCTGTGCTGAGTGTCGCTTTTACAGAGCTAGGCCTTAGCAGGAGGAGTAGGTGGTTATCTTGGATAGAGGAAGTTCCGTGGTTGGTTTTTGGGAGGTTTTGGGTGAACAAGTTGGTTTGTGTTTTTTCCCTTCTGTGTTCACCAATCCTCCCTCTGTGTATAATTGACTGTGTGAGTGAATTGCCTTATCCTTTGATTTCTACTCAGTTTCCCTGTGTTTGTTTCCTAGTGTACGGTTCCTTCCCATATTGGTTTGGGGAATTCCTTTCCTACATGTTTCCTGTGTGCTGCTTGTGTTGTTAGTCAGCGCACACCCTTGTCAGTCCCTGTCAGTAGCAGCTTCACTTGTTCGTTAGGGGTGACCCCCTTTAGTCTCCAGTCCCTAGAGATCTTATAGGGCATTCCTTCTCCCACTTCCCTCTAGGCCTACGGTGTCAGTGAGAGAGGAGCTGTCGGGGTCAGGTTTAGCCTGAGAACAGCCGACCTACACCCGTGAGGCAGGGACCGGGATAGCTAGTGGGAGTAGTGCAGGGCGAGATTCCCTACTGCAATCCCTTAGCCCCGTTGCAGCTACCTGGACTGACATAACAGTGCATATCTAATCTTACAGCATGTGGTACTATGTGCAGGCGCGTGTATCTAATCCTCTGGCGTGTGGTACTGTGTGCAGACAGGTGTATCTAATCCCTGGCGTGAGGTACTGTGTGCAGATGCACGTATCTAATCCTCCCCCGTGTGATACTGTGTGCGGAGACGCGTATCTAATTCTCTGGCTTGTGGTACTGTGTGCAGAGGCACGTATCTAATCCTCCCTTGTGTGGTATTGTGTGAAGAGGCACGTATCTAATCCTTCGGCGTGTGGAACTATGTGTAGACGCGTGTATCTAATCCTACTGCATGTGGTACTGTGTGCGGAAACGCGTATCTAATTCTCTGGCTTGTGGTACTGTGTCCAGAGGCATGTATCTAATCTTCCAAAGTGTGGTACTGTGTGCACACACTTATCTAATCCTCCCTTGTGTGGTATTGTGTGAAGAGGCGCATATCTAATCCTTCGGTGTGTGGAACTATGTGTAGACGCGTGTATCTAATCCTACTGCATGTGGTACTGTGTGCGGAAACGCGTATCTAATTCTCTGGCTTGTGGTACTGTGTGCAGAGGCATGCATCTAATCCTCCAAACTGTGGTACTGTGTTCACACACACGTATCTAATCCTCCCCTGTGTGGTATTGTGTGAAGAGGCGCGTATCTAATCCTTCCGCTTGTGGAACTATGTGTAGACCCGCGTATCTAATCCTACTGCATATGGTACTGTGTGCAGACGCGTGTAACTAATCCTATGGCGTGTACAACTGTGTGCAGACGCGCGTATCTAATCCTCTGGAGTGTGGAACTGTATGTAGACGCGTGTATCTAATCCTACGGCATGGTGTACTCTGTGCAGACGTGTGTATCTAATCCTATGGCGTATACAAATGTGTGCAGATGCGCGTATCTAATCCTCTGGAGTGTGGAACTGTGTGTAGATGCGCGTATCTAATCCTACGGCAAGTGGTACTGTGTGCAGACACGCGTATCTAATGCTACAACATCTGGTACTGTGTGTAGATGCGCGTATCTAATCCTACGGCATGTGTTACTGTGTGTAGACACGTGTATCTAATCCTATGGCATGTACAACTGTGTGAAGACACCTGTATCTAATCCTCCCCTGTGTGGTATTGTGTGAAGAGGCGCGTATCTAATCCTATGGCATGTGGTACTGTGTGTAGACGCGCGTATCTAATCCTCCCCCGTGTGGTACTGTGTGCAGACGCGCGTATCTAATCCTCCCCCATGTGATACTGTGTGCGGAGACGCGTATCTAATTCTCTGGCTTGTGGTACTGTGTGCAGAGGCATGTATCTAATCCTCCAAAGTGTGGTACTGTGTGCACACACATGTATCTAATCCTCCCTTGTGTGGTATTGTGTGAAGAGGCGCGTATCTAATCCTTTGGCGTGTGCAACTATGTGTAGACGTGCGTATATAATCCTACTGCATGTGGTACTGTGTGCAGACACGTGTATCTAATCCTATGGTGTGTACAACTGTGTGCAGACGCGCGTATCTAATCCTCTGGAGTGTGGAACTGTATGTAGACGCGTGTATCTAATCCTACGGCATGTGGTACTCTGTGCAGACGTGTGTATCTAATCCTATGGCGTGTACAAATGTGTGTAGATGCGCGTATCTAATCCTACGGCAAGTGGTACTGTGTGCAGACACGCATATCTAATGCTGCGACATGTGGTACTGTGTGTAGACGCGTGTATCTAATCCTACGGCATGTGGTACTCTGTGCAGACGCGTGTATCTAATCCTATGGTGTGTACAAATGTGTGCAGATGCGCGTATCTAATCCTCTGGTGTGTGGAACTGTGTGTAGACGCCTGTATCTAATCCTTCGGCATGTGGAACCGTGTGCAGATGCACGTATCAAATCCTTCAGTGTGTGGAACTGTGTGCAGAAGTGCGTATTTAATCCTCTGGTGTGTGGGACTGTGTGCAGACGTGTGTATCTAATCCTCTGGCGTGTGATACTGTGTGCTGATCTGTGTATCTAATCCTCTGATGTGTGTATCTCAGTTTGGATATCAGTGTTGTATTGTGCATGTGGAGTGACCGTGTGTATTGCAGTTGGAGTATGAGTGAAAGTCTTGCAGGTTTGTATTGGCTAAGGGGGGGCACTGTGTTTGGAATGCTGTATCTCAGCAACGGTGCGTCCGAGCGAGTTGGAGTCTCGTCTTAAACCTTCCCGGATACCTGAAGTATCTCTGTACCAAATTTGGTGAAGATCGGTCCAGTCGTTTGGTTCGCATTAGAGCACAGACAGACAGACAGACGGACGGACAGACAGACAGACAGACAGACAGACAGACAGACAGACAGACAGACAGACAGAAATTCATTTTTATAATATAGGGAGATATATATATATATATATATATATATATATATCAGGAAACATTCCATTTGAATCAAAACCAGATTTCCTCACGCTTCATGGTAACGAATCGCACTTTTTCATGAAATGGCCGCTGCACATGTTAGGAAATGGTGCAAGGAACTCTGGGAACAAGGAATCGCCAGCAATGACATATATGCAGCTAATCATCAGCCAGCAACTGACAGCGAACATTCTGCTCTATAACCCTCGATTGGACTTGTGCTCCAAGGGGTTCTGCCATGATTCAGGTCCCCCTCCGGCCACCTCATGGCGAGATCTTTGACAGCTGGGGTCGAGCCAGTGACCATGGGCTGCTAGAAGACCCAGTTACCTGGTTGATCCTGCCCAGAAGTGAGGAAGTAAGCTTATGTATCTGCATAGACTGGCCTCCTCTATAGACTGCTATATACGTGTATTGCAGTCTATAGTGCTGAATCAGCAATCAGTGTATCACTGGTTCAGGTCCCCTAGTAGGACATCCCTAAAAACCACGGCAAGGTCCTGTGTTCTCCACCACTATACAGGCTTGATGTAGCCAGGAAATTGCAGTTTTAATACAACTTGTCATACATTCATTCAAATCGAATCTAATAGTATCAGAAAATTCGGCGAAGCTGATGAATCGAATTTTCAAAAACTCGCTCATCTCTATTTATGATATATGTATATGTGTGTGTGTGTGTTATTTATCATATATTGAGTTGCATCAATATCTAAAAGACTATTTTCTGGCCTAGCGAGAAGATATTGAGGTATATGCTTGGAACAAAGCCCTTTCTTGCACCAATCGTGCTCCCGAGGCCCCGATACGCACCTTGTCTGCCATATTCTGCTACATTAGCCTCATTCACTTTCTACCCGACTGATTTGCTATTGCTTACTATGATAACTACTACAGACCAATGAAATGATCATATTATGTCATGGATTATAGATTTTAGAGTCTACATTCATGCTTTAATATATTACTCGTTGTAATATAACCTGTAGAGTTTGGACCTATCAGTTTATAGATTTATTCACTGTATGATGTTAATTAGAGATGAGCGAACAGTAAAATATTTGATGTTCATTATTCGTTCCGAATAGCATCTCAATATTTGACTATTCGAACGAATATCGAATCCCATTATAGTCTATGGGAGAAAATGCTTCATTTCAGGGGATCCCACCATTCCACTCAGGAGGGTCACCAAGTCCACTATGACACCCCAGCAAATGATGCCAACACCTCTGCAATGTAACTGGGACAGCAGGGGGAGCATGTCTGGGGGCATCTAACACACCAAAGACCCTCTATTACCCCAACATCACAGCCTAACAACTACACACTTTACACACTCAATACCACCTCTCTGACAGTAGGAAAACACCTTGAAACGTGTGTATTTGGCACTTGCAGTGAGGAGAGCTTGTCACCAGCAGTGAATTTGGCCCTTGTAGTAAGTTGAGGTTGGCACCAACATTTGTTTTGAAAATCAGGGTGGATTGAGCCTCTAACAAACAGAGTTTGGGCAAATTCATGGTGGAGGGAGCCTCTAAAAACCCCAGTTTGGACCAATTCCTGGTGGAGGGAGCCTCTAAAAACCCCAGTTTGGACCAATTCATGGTGGAGGGAGCCTCTAAAAACCCCAGTTTGGACCAATTCATGGTGGAGGGAGCCTCTAAAAACCCCAGTTTGGACCAATTCATGATGGAGGGAGCCTCTAAACAGCCCAGTTTGGGCAAATTCATGGTGGAGGGAGCCTCTAAAAACCCCAGTTTGGACCAATTCATGGTGGAGGGAGCCTCTAAACAGCTCAGTTTGGGCAAATTCATGGTGGAGGGAGCCTCTAAAACCCCCAGTTTGGACCAATTCATGGTGTAGGGAGCCTCTAAAAACCCCAGTTTGGACCAATTCATGGTGGAGGGAGCCTCTAAAAACCCCAGTTTGGACCAATTCATGGTGGAGGGAGCCTCTAAAAACCCCAGTTTGGACCAATTCATGGTGGAGGGAGCCTCTAAAAACCCCAGTTTGGACCAATTCATGGTGGAGGGAGCCTCTAAACAGCCCAGTTTGGACCAATTCATGGTGGAGGGAGCCTCTAAAAAACCCAGTTTGGACCAATTCATGGTGGAGGGAGCCTCTAACCAGCCCAGTTTGGACCAATTCATGGTGGAGGGAGCCTCTAAAAAACCCAGTTTGGACCAATTCATGGTGGAGGGAGCCTCTAAAAAACCCAGTTTGGACCAATTCATGGTGGAGGGAGCCTCTAACCAGCCCAGTTTGGGCAAATTCATGGTGGAGGGAGCCTCTAAAAACCCCAGTTTGGACCAATTCATGGTGGAGGGAGCCTCTAAAAACCCCAGTTTGGACCAATTCATGGTGGAGGGAGCATCTAAAAACCCCAGTTTGGACCAATTCATGGTGGAGGGAGCCTCTAAAAACCCCAGTTTGGACCAATTCATGATGGAGGGAGCCTCTAACCAGCCCAGTTTGGGCAAATTCATGGTGGAGGGAGCCTCTAAAAACCCCAGTTTGGACCAATTCATGGTGGAGGGAGCCTCTAAACAGCTCAGTTTGGGCAAATTCATGGTGGAGGGAGCCTCTAAAACCCCCAGTTTGGACCAATTCATGGTGTAGGGAGCCTCTAAAAACCCCAGTTTGGACCAATTCATGGTGGAGGGAGCCTCTAAAAACCCCAGTTTGGACCAATTCATGGTGGAGGGAGCCTCTAACCAGCCCAGTTTGGACCAATTCATGGTGGAGGGAGCCTCTAAAAAACCCAGTTTGGACCAATTCATGGTGGAGGGAGCCTCTAAAAAACCCAGTTTGGACCAATTCATGGTGGAGGGAGCCTCTAACCAGCCCAGTTTGGGCAAATTCATGGTGGAGGGAGCCTCTAAAACCCCCAGTTTGGACCAATTCATGGTGGAGGGAGCCTCTAAAAACCCCAGTTTGGACCAATTCATGGTGGAGGGAGCCTCTAAAAACCCCAGTTTGGACCAATTCATGATGGAGGGAGCCTCTAACCAGCCCAGTTTGGGCAAATTCATGGTGGAGGGAGCCTCTAAAAACCCCAGTTTGGACCAATTCATGGTGGAGGGAGCCTCTAAACAGCTCAGTTTGGGCAAATTCATGGTGGAGGGAGCCTCTAAAACCCCCAGTTTGGACCAATTCATGGTGGAGGGAGCCTCTAAACAGCCCAGTTTGGACCAATTCATGGTGGAGGGAGCCTCTAAAAACCCCAGTTTGGACCAATTCATGGTGGAGGGAGCCTCTAAAAACCCCAGTTTGGACCAATTCATGGTGGAGGGAGCCTCTAAAAACCCCAGTTTGGACCAATTCATGGTGGAGGGAGCCTCTAAAAACCCCAGTTTGGACCAATTCATGATGGAGGGAGCCTCTAACCAGCCCAGTTTGGGCAAATTCATGGTGGAGGGAGCCTCTAAAACCCCCAGTTTGGACCAATTCATGGTGTAGGGAGCCTCTAAAAACCCCAGTTTGGACCAATTCATGGTGGAGGGAGCCTCTAAAAACCCCAGTTTGGACCAATTCATGGTGGAGGGAGCCTCTAAACAGCCCAGTTTGGACCAATTCATGGTGGAGGGAGCCTCTAACCAGCCCAGTTTGGGCAAATTCATGGTGGAGGGAGCCTCTAAAAACCCCAGTTTGGACCAATTCATGGTGGAGGGAGCCTCTAAAAACCCCAGTTTGGACCAATTCATGGTGGAGGGAGCCTCTAAAAACCCCAGTTTGGACCAATTCATGGTGGAGGGAGCCTCTAAAAACCCCAGTTTGGACCAATTCATGGTGGAGGGAGCCTCTAAAAACCCTAGTTTGGACCAATACATGGTGGAGGGAGCCTCTAAACAGCCCAGTTTGGACCAATTCATGGTGGAGGGAGCCTCTAAAAACCCCAGTTTGGACCAATTCATGGTGGAGGGAGCCTCTAAACAGCCCAGTTTGGACCAATTCATGGTGGAGGGAGCCTCTAACCAGCAGAGTTGGTGGAAATCAGGGTGGAGGGAGCCTCTAACCAGCAGAATTGTGGGAAAGCAGGGTGGAGGGAGCCTCTAACCAGCAGAGTTGGTGGAAATCAGGGTGGAGGGAGCCTCTAACCAGCAGAGTTGTGGGAAAGCAGGGTGGAGGGAGCCTCTAACCAGCAGAGTTGTGGGAAAGCAGGGTGGAGGGAGCCTCTAACCAGCAGAGTTGTGGGAAAGCAGGGTGGAGGGAGCCTCTAACCAGCAGAGTTGGTGGAAATCAGGGTGGAGGGAGCCTCTAACCAGCAGAGTTGGGGGAAATCATGTTGGAGGGAGCCTAGTATTAGCAGAATTGTGCAACGCTTATGGTGGATGAGTATGAGGATGCGGAGGAATTGGAGAGGTTGAGTACAGACATGGAGTTTCATGTTGGGGTGCTTTACACAGGTGGGCACAAAAATGAAGGCTCTATCCAGTGGTGGTTCATTTTTATCAAAGTGAGCCGGTCGGCACTCTCAGCTGACAGACGGGTGCGCTTGTCAGTGATGATGCCACCGGCTGCACTGAACACCCTCTCAGATAGGATGCTGGCGGCAGGACAGGACAGCACCTCCAAGGCATATAGGGCAAGTTCAAGCCACAGGTCCAACTTCGACACCCAATACGTGTAGGGCGCAGAGGGGTCGGAGAGGACAGGGCTGTGGTCGGAAAGGTATTCCCGCAACATGCGCCTATACATCTCACGCCTGGTGACACTAGGACCCTCCGTGGCGGCACTTTGGCGAGGGGGTGCCATCAAGGTGTCCCAGACCTTAGACAGTGTGCCCCTCGTTTGTGTGGACCGGTGAGAACTTGGTTGCCTACTGGAGGAACTGCCCTCCCTGCCGCCAACGTCACATGCTGGAAACATCTCCATCATATTCTGCATCAATTGCCTGTGGCAAGCATTGATGCGATTGGCCCTCCCCTCTACCGGAATAAAAGACGAGATGTTGTTTTTATACCGGGGGTCAAGGATAGCAAAGATCCAGTACTGGTTGTCCTCCATGATTTTGACAATACGCTTGTCGGTTGTAAAGCACCCCAACATGAACTCAGCCATGTCTGCCACAGTGTTAGTTGGCATGACTCCTCTGGCCCCACCGGAAAGTTCAATCTCCATTTCCTCCTCATCCTCCATGTCTACCCATCCGCGCTGCAACAATGGGACGATTCGAAGTTGCCCGGAAGCCTCCTGTATCACCATCACATCATCGGACAACTCTTCTTCCTCCTCCTCCTCCTCCTCTTCCTCCTCCTCCATTAAACGCAGTGAAGCGGACAGATGTGTGGACCTACTCTCCAGCTGTGACGGATCGGATGCTATCCCTAACTCCTCTGTGTGATCTGAGTTATCCCTGATGTCAATCAGGGATTCTCTCAGAACACACAAGAGCGGGATTGTAAGGCTCACCATCGCATCCTCAGAGCTCACCCTCCTTGTGGACTCCTCAAAGACCCGTAGGATGTCACAAAGGTCTCTCATCCATGGCCACTCATGGATGTGAAACTGAGGCAGCTGACTTTGTGGCACCCTAGGGTTTTGTAGCTGGTATTCCATCAAAGGTCTCTGCTGCTCAACCACTCTATTCAACATCTGAAACGTTGAGTTCCAGCGTGTGGGGACGCAGTTTGGGAAGCAGTCCCAGCCTCAACTACATTCACCCAGTGTGCCGTCAGTGAAATGTAGCGTCCCTGTCCGCATGCACTTGTCCACGCGTCGGTGGTCAAGTGGACCTTTGTGCAAAGCGCGGAACTAAGGGCCCGCTTGATGTTGAGTGACACGTGCTGGTGCAAGGCGGGGACGGCACACCGGGAGAGGTAGTGACGGCTAGGGACGGCATAGCGAGGTGCTGCAGTTGCCATCAGGTCCAGGAAGGCGGGAGTTTCAACAAGCCGGAACGCCAACATCTCCTGGGCCAGCAGTTTAGCGATGTTGGCGTTCAAGGCTTGCGCGTGTGGGTGGTTAGCAGTGTATTTCTGCCGCCACTCCAATGTCTGAGAGATGGTGGGTTGTTGTAAAGAAGCGCCTGATGGTGCCTTTGATGGTGCAGGAGAAGGAGATAAGACAGGAACAGGGGAGGATGAGGGAGAAGTCAACAAAGTGGCGGAGGCAGATGAAGTGGTGTCCTGGCTCGTCCTCTGGAGTGCATCACCAGCACAGTCAGCAGTGGCAGAGGCAGAGGCAGTGGCAGAGGCAGTGGCAGTGGCGTGAACGGCAGGCGGCCTTTGTCCTGCCGTTGCTGCCTGCCACTGATTCCAGTGCTTGGATTCCAAATGACGGCGCATTGAAGTGGTGGACAGGTTGCTCTTCTCAGAGCCCCTAATCAATTTCGAGAGGCAAATTGTGCAGACAACACTATATCTGTCCTCGGCGCATTCCTTGAAAAAACTCCACACCTTCGAGAAACGTGCCCTCGAGGTGGGAGTTTTTCGGGGCTGGGTACGAATTGGAACATCTTGGGAGATTCCGGGTGTGGCCTGGCTTCGCCTAAGCTGCTGACCTCTGCCTCTGCCTCTAGCTACCCTTTTTGGTGCTGCACCTGCCTCAACATCCACACTACTTTCCCCGCTTGACATCCCCCCTGTCCAGGTCGGGTCAGTGTCCTCATCATCCACCACTTCCTCTTCCAACTCCTGTCTCATCTCCTCCTCCCGCACAATGCGCCGGTCAACTGGATGCCCTGACGGCAACTGCGTCACATCATCGTCGATGAGGGTGGGTTGCTGGTCATCCACCACCAAATCGAACGGAGATGGAGGAGACTCTAGTGTTTGAGCATCTGGACACAGATGCTCCTCTGTTAGGTTCGTGGAATCGTGACGTGGAGAGGCAGGTTGAGGGACAATGAAAGGAGCGGAGAACAGCTCTGGGGAGCAGGAACAGTTGGGTTTATTGTTCTGTGAAGCTTGGGAATTTTGGGAGGAAGGAGGACAAGACTGTTGGGTAATAGGAGGAGAGGAGGCAGAGTCTGACTGGCTGCTGGACAATGTGCTGTAAGCGTTCTCTGACAGCCATTGCAAGACCTGTTCCTGGTTCTCGGGCCTACTAAGGTTTGTACCCTGCAGTTTAGTTAATGTGGCAAGCAACCCTGGCACTGTGGAGTGGCGCAATGCTTGCTGCCCCACAGGAGTAGGCAAGGGACGCCCTGTGGCTTCACTGCTACCTTGCTCCCCAGAACCATTCCCCCGACCTCGCCCACGGCCTCGTCCACGTCCCTTTCCGGGAGCCTTGCGCATTTTGAATTCCCAGTTAGAAATTGGCACTATATACCAGTAGCAAAAATTGTGGGTGCACGTAACCCCAATATATTCTTTGAATTCCCAGTCAGACAATGGCACTATATACCAGTAGCAAGAAATGAGGGTATTTATAACCCCAATATATTCTTTGAATTCCCAGTCAGACAGTGGCACTATATACCAGTAGCAAGAAATGAGGGTATTTATAACCCCAATATATTCTTTGAATTCCCAGTCAGACAATGGCACTATATACCAGTAGCAAGAAATGAGGGTATTTATAACCCCAATATATTCTTTGAATTACCAGTCAGAAACTGGCATTATATGGCAGTAGCAAGAAATGAGGGTATTTGTAACCCCAATATATTCTTTGAATTCCCAGTCAGACAATGGCACTATATACCAGTAGCAAGAAATGAGGGTATTTATAACCCCAATATATTCTTTGAATTACCAGTCAGAAACTGGCACTATATACCAGTAGCAAGAAATGAGGGTATTTATAACCCCAATATATTCTTTGAATTCCCAGTCAGACAATGGCACTATATACCAGTAGCAAGAAATGAGGGTATTTATAACCCCAATATATTCTTTGAATTACCAGTCAGAAACTGGCACTATATACCAGTAGCAAGAAATGAGGGTATTTATAACCCCAATATATTCTTTGAATTCCCAGTCAGACAATGGCACTATATACCAGTAGCAAGAAATGAGGGTATTTATAACCCCAATATATTCTTTGAATTCCCAGTCAGACAATGGCACTATATACCAGTAGCAAGAAATGAGGGTATTTATAACCCCCAATATATTCTTTGAATTACCAGTCAGAAACTGGCATTATATGGCAGTAGCAAGAAATGAGGGTATTTGTAACCCCAATATATTCTTTGAATTCCCAGTCAGACAATGGCACTATATACCAGTAGCAAGAAATGAGGGTATTTATAACCCCAATATATTCTTTGAATTCCCAGTCAGACAATGGCACTATATACCAGTAGCAAGAAATGAGGGTATTTATAACCCCAATATATTCTTTGAATTACCAGTCAGAAACTGGCACTATATGGCAGTAGCAAGAAATGAGGGTATTTGTAACCCCAATATATTCTTTGAATTCCCAGTCAGACAATGGCACTATATACCAGTAGCAAGAAATGAGGGTATTTATAACCCCAATATATTCTTTGAATTCCCAGTCAGACAATGGCACTATATACCAGTAGCAAGAAATGAGGGTATTTATAACCCCAATATATTCTTTGAATTACCAGTCAGAAACTGGCATTATATGGCAGTAGCAAGAAATGAGGGTATTTGTAACCCCAATATATTCTTTGAATTCCCAGTCAGACAATGGCACTATATACCAGTAGCAAGAAATGAGGGTATTTATAACCCCAATATATTCTTTGAATTACCAGTCAGAAACTGGCACTATATACCAGTAGCAAGAAATGAGGGTATTTATAACCCCAATATATTCTTTGAATTCCCAGTCAGACAATGGCACTATATACCAGTAGCAAGAAATGAGGGTATTTATAACCCCAATATATTCTTTGAATTCCCAGTCAGACAATGGCACTATATACCAGTAGCAAGAAATGAGGGTATTTATAACCCCAATATATTCTTTGAATTACCAGTCAGAAACTGGCATTATATGGCAGTAGCAAGAAATGAGGGTATTTGTAACCCCAATATATTCTTTGAATTCCCAGTCAGACAATGGCACTATATACCAGTAGCAAGAAATGAGGGTATTTATAACCCCAATATATTCTTTGAATTCCCAGTCAGACAATGGCACTATATACCAGTAGCAAGAAATGAGGGTATTTATAACCCCAATATATTCTTTGAATTACCAGTCAGAAACTGGCACTATATGGCAGTAGCAAGAAATGAGGGTATTTGTAACCCCAATATATTCTTTGAATTCCCAGTCAGACAATGGCACTATATACCAGTAGCAAGAAATGAGGGTATTTATAACCCCAATATATTCTTTGAATTACCAGTCAGAAACTGGCACTATATGGCAGTAGCAAGAAATGAGGGTATTTGTAACCCCAATATATTCTTTGAATTCCCAGTCAGACACTGGCACTATATACCAGTAGCAAAAATAGTGGGTGTATATAGCCCCAATTCTATTGCTAGGGGACTTGCAGAGTATTTCTGAGGTGAAGGTGGGGGGGCACACCGTTGGAACGGGGATTTGGGGTGTATATATGGGGTATACGGGAATACACTGTCAGTGTGTTCCATTCAGGATCCTGGGAAAGCTGGGTTGCGGCGATTGAGCCCGTCAGTGCCACGTTACACTGACAATCTTCTCCCTGGAATTGAAGTTATATGTAAGCCCAATATATTCTTTGAATTCCCAGTGAGACAATGGCACTATATGGCAGTAGCAAAAATAGTGGGTGTATATAGCCCCAATTCTATTGCTAGGGGACTTGCAGGGTATTTCTGGGGTGAAGGTGGGGGGGCACACCGTTGGAACGGGTATCGGGGGTATATATCGGGTATACGGGAATACACTGTCAGTGTATTCCATTCAGGATCCGCGGAAAGCTGGGTTGCGGCGATTGAGCCCGTCAGTGCCACGTTACACTGACAAGCTTCTCCCTGGAATTTAGCTCTTATAAGAGCTGTTGGTTGTCTTCTCCTTCCTATCCTAGCCTGTCCCTGCCTACCCAGAATCTAAGCTCTAGCTAACTGGACGGAAACCTCCGTCCTCGGTGAATTGCAAGCTCAGAATGACGCGAACCTGGGCCTCGCTGTTCTTTTAAATTAGAGGTCACATGTTTTCGGCAGCCAATGGGTTTTGCCTACTTTTCTCAACGTCACCGGTGTCGTAGTTCCTGTCCCACCTACCCTGCGCTGTTATTGGAGCAAAAAAGGCGCCAGGGGAGGTGGGAGGGGAATCGAGTAATGGCGCACTTTACCACGCGGTGTTCGATTCGAACATGCCGAACAGCCTAATATCCGATCGAACATGAGTTCGATAGAACACTGTTCGCTCATCTCTAACTACAACCTCTATCAAAGTGGGAACATACCTGGAGACCGTCTTTACTCCCCAAATGGATGGACACAAACCCCAATTTAAGCTCAACAAACGTTAACAAGCACCCCTTTATATCATGTTCCCCATGACAAAAACAGATGGAATAGGCAATGGGAAATCCTTCAGTCCCCACCCTGAACTGTCATTGTGGATGTGTGTGATGTGGTAAGACCTTCCAAAATTCACTTTTATGGCCCTTAACGTGAGCCTGACTGAATGTAGTTGAGGCTGAGACTAGGTCACAAACTGTGGTGGCCTGCCTTGTCTCCCCGCCCAATATTCCTGGTAGGAGTGCTGAAACACCATCCTCCTCCGCCATTAAATAGACCCCAGCTACTGGCGTGGGGAGATGTCAGCAGGCCGCACTGAAGCTCATCAGCTTGGGGGACAGACAGCACACTGCCTCCGAGGTCAAGGATGCCATCCTGGCTGAGATGGCAATGTGTTTTTCCCTGCTACACCTGCGGTCAGGCATGGTCGTGTGTGATAACGGCAGGAACCTGTGTTAGGATCGGGTCTCGCAGGGTTCCATCACGGCGCACAACGCCACCTTCGGGCCAATCCGAACCTCGCCCTCGGCGTTGGGTAATAGGATGTCTGGAGTCTAAGTCCGGTTTTCGGCCCTCTGAGCATGCTCAGGCATTTTGGAGCTGCTCAGAGGCTAAGTGCCATTCTCTCCCTACTGAGCATGCTCAGGCATTTTGGGTCCGCTCCGAGGCTAAGTCCCAGTTTGGCCTTACTGGGCATGATCGGTGATGTTATGCCACCGCCCCTGTTGGGCGGGGATTAGCCTTTAAAAGGTGTGAGCCGACGCCCGGCCGGTGCTCACACTTTATCTGAAAAACACGTAAGACAGGAGGGTATGACAGGAGCTCCAGGCTGCTTCCAGTAGCTAGGCAGGTTCCATCTAGTGCTGTTAGCAAGACCTTTAAGTCCTGAATGTTCTGGCAGCTCCACACTACGGCTCGGTGCAGTGGACTCTGTACCAGCCGGTGGACTGGCAGCAGGCTTGGTCTCTTTAGCTGGGCTATCTGTCACTGTGTGTGTGTTATAGCTCCTAGCTGTTCGGAGCCATTTGTGTTGCTGTTAGGGGTGACGTTAACCCCTGGCAGTCTGGTTGCAGCTGGTCCACCTGAAGCTGAACAAACTATTTCCCCAGTGCAGTGAACTGGTGTAAAACTTCATTCCAGTCTGTTAAATACTGAAGCTGTAAAGCTTTTACCCAGTGAGGTTAACTGGAGTAAATCTCCATTGTGTAACACAGTTGCCCAGTGAAGTTAACTGGTGCAACTGGTACAACCTTGTCGCAGCCCGTTCACACTGCTGCAGCCCTGACGCATTCACCCAGTGAAGTGAACTGGTACATTTACGTTACTTCCTGTTCAGACACACTGCTGCCTGGTACTGGCACACGGCCGCCCATCTGGGTCTGTGGACCTCGCCGCAGTGCTCTGCGGCTTAGCGGTTCTGTTACGTTTATTATTATTTTTGTATTTGCACACAGAACCATAACAACCTGGTAGCGGCTCTGGAGCTTGCCAGCCTCCAACACGTTCCATGCCTGGCCCACCTCTAACTTAGTGGTGCAACGTTTTTTGAAAACATACCCCAAAGTACACAAGCTACTGGTGAAAGTGCGGCACTTGTGCGCCCACTTTCACAAGTGTACAGGAGCCGCTGCTAGCCTCCGAAGCCTCCAGCAACGCCTCCATCTGCCAGAATAGATTGTGTGAGCAGCAGAGACCTTTGATGGAGTACCATGTCCAAAACTCAAGGGTTCCTCAGAGTCAGCTCCCGCAGTTTCTGCACCATGAGTTTCCATGGGTGGCAGACTTATGTGAAATCCTTTCCCATCCTTTCCCTGGACACGAAACATTAGCATGCGCTCATCACAACTCCGGATATGGCAGCTGCGTTAAGCAGGGTGCAGGGTACAACACAGACCAGGCCTGAGGTGTGGTTATGTGCGGCTTGCAGTAAGGGGACAATGAGCAATTGGAAGAGGATTTGGTGGACGACAAGGCCACCGACCCGACATGAACAGGAGTGATGTCTAGGGGCG
Source organism: Leptodactylus fuscus (assembly GCF_031893055.1). NCBI lineage: Eukaryota > Metazoa > Chordata > Amphibia > Anura > Leptodactylidae > Leptodactylus > Leptodactylus fuscus. Next base: position 364,753,786 of record NC_134265.1, on the reverse strand, counting down.
AAAGCAGTGTAGATGTGTAGGGAAGCTAAGCAGCAAAAAGGGTGGGTAGAGGCAAAGGCATGCAAAACTCTACACTGTTTCAAGACTTATTCAAGCCTTGAATTTTGTTATTTCGTGAAAAATTGCATCAATCCACTGCAGTTACTACTTGCTATATACATGCAAAGCAGCTTTTCAGGCTGTGTAACCCCAAAACAAGGATACAGAGGAATTAGGTCAGGCTATGTATGCTCAATCCAGATATCCAGGGTGTGTACTCCCAAAACCTAGGTGGGAAACACCAAAATTCAGTCCAGTTATGTCCGCTCATTACAGTTGTTCACAGTGTGTAACCCCAAAACCTAGTTGGGAGACCCAGAAATGCAGTCAGGCTATATCAGCTCAATCCAATTTTTAAGGGTCTACCCCTTGTATGTTTCATTTATTTCTGTGACATTATTTCAACCAATAACTCAATCAGTACAAGCACCGGACACTGGTACTAGAACACTGAAAACTGCTCTATAAATGTAGTACAACTGCAGCCATTACTTCTCCGCCCTCCCAGGATCTCTTTTCGGATCCTTTTCTCCCTCTGTTGAACCCCTTCTCTTCAATACGGTGTGATACACTAAACAATATATTGGATACTCAGGTCGCTCGTGTCTACCTATTTCCAAGGGCAACTGTTGGCATTCTTCACAGTCACACAAGTACAGTTAAGGATTGTTTGATGCGATATCTCAACCTTTCACCCTCACAAGTTTATTTCCTAAAGTATAAGGAAACTTTAATGATGGACAATCCGAACATCTGGTGTGACCGTTGTGACAGGACCAGGGTAAAAGTGGGAGAAGGAGTATACATTTCTCCCAGGTTCCTGTCAGACACAATCTAGGTGCAGCTGAGAAAAGCTGCGCTCCTGGCTGGTGGGTCTTACCAAAACCCTGGTAAAGGTCTGGCTGCTGGAGCAGGGAGTATTGGTGTCTGTACTCCATTCAGCTACTCCAGGTTTTGGGATATGTGGGGTTAAATCTTTGCACCATACTTGTCTGGATTGAACTTTCATTTTGCGCCAAAAAGTGGTCAAGACAGCGATCCCTGAGCTAATCCCGTTACACCGTCCATTGCCAACTGCAGCACTGAAGTTACCATCTCTGGAAGTGGTACACCTTCTTTCTCTGCATTTAGCCAGGCTCGATGCTATGGTAGTTGGCTACAGTTGGTTGCTCCAGGGTTCTCTTAACGCTAATTGCCAAGGGAACTCAGATGCGTTTTTCAGAACTGAGGCCACCTCCTCTGAGATCCCAAGGGAACTTCACAGGATTTGTGTATTGCGGAAAAACTGATGAGAAAATAAGTGTAGGCCACAGAGGGATCAGAGAGGACAGAGCTGGGGTCAGCAGGTACTCCCACAACACTGGTGACAGTAGGCCCCTCAGTGGCAGTAATTTGGCCGGGGGGGCCATTAACGTGTCCCTCCTGGTGACAGTAGGCCCCTCAGTGGCGGTAATTTGGCCAGGGGGACCATTAACGTGTCCCTCCTGGTGATAGTAGGCCCCTCAGTGGCAGTAATTTGGGCAGGGGGGCCATTAACGTTTCCCAGACCTAGGAATAAGTCTTGAAACAGGGTAGAGTTTTGCATGCCTTTGCCTCTACCCACCCTTTTTGCTGCTTAGCTTCCCTCCACATCTACACTGCTTTTGCCCCTAGACATCACCCCAGTTTATGCCTCTGCTTCTAGCCACCTTATTGGTTGATTTAGCTTCCCTCCACATCTACACTGCTTTCGCCCCTAGACATCACCCCTGTTCATGTCGGGTCAGTGGCCTCGTCGTCCACCAACTCCTCTTCCAATTGCTCACTGTCCCCTTACTGCAAACCGCACATGACCACAGCTCGGGCCTGGTCTGCGTTGTACCCTGCACTCTGCTTAACACAGCTGCCATATCCGGAGTTGTGATGAGCGCATGCTTGCATGTATTAGACGTTATTGTATTATTCTCTGTATTAGACATTATTGTATTATTCTCTGTGTTAGACATTATTGGATTATTCTCTGTATTAGAAATTACTGTATTCTCTGTATTAGACATTACTGTATTATTCTCTGTATTAGACATTATTGGATTATTCTCTGTATTAGACATTATTGGATTATTCTCTGTGTAAGGGTGCATTCACACTGAGTAAACGCTAGCTTATTCTGAACGTAAAACACGTTCAGAATAAGCGGCGTCTAAAGCAGCTCCATTCATTTCTATGGGAGCGGGGATACGAGCGCTCCCCATAGAAATGAATGGGCTGCTTCTTTCACTCCGTGCAGTCCCATTGAAGTGAATGGGATGTGCCGGCGTGTACGCTCCGGCATGAGCAGAGCTTGCCGTACACGCCGGCACTCCCCATTCACTTCAATGGGACTGCACGGAGTGAAAGAAGCAGCCCATTCATTTCTATGGGGAGCGCTCGTATCCCCGCTCCCATAGAAATGAATGGAGCTGCTTTAGACGCCGCTTATTCTGAACGTGTTTTACGTTCAGAATAAGCTAGCGTTTACTCAGTGTGAATTCACCCTTAGACATTATTGTATTATTCTCTGTATTAGAAATTACTGTATTATTCTCTGTATTAGACATTATTGGATTATTCTCTGTATTAGACATTATTGGATTATTCTCTGTATTAGACGTTATTGTATTATTCCCTGTATTAGACATTATTGTATCATTCTCTGTATTAGACATTATTGTATTATTCTCTGTATTAGACATTATTGTATTCTCTGTATTAGACATTATTGGATTATTCTCTGTATTAGACATTATTGTATTCTCTGTATTAGACATTATTGTATTATTCTCTGTATTAGACATTATTGTATTATTCTCTGTATTAGACATTATTGTATTATTCTCTGTATTAGACATTATTGTATTATTCTCTGTATTAGACATTATTGTATTCTCTGTATTAGACATTATTGTATTATTCTCTGTATTAGACATTATTGTATTATTCTCTGTATTAGACATTATTGTATTATTCTCTGTATTAGACATTATTGTATTATTCTCTGTATTAGACATTATTGGATTATTCTCTGTATTAGACATTATTGGATTATTCTCTGTATTAGATATTATTGTATTATTCTCTGTATTAGACATTATTGGATTATTCTCTGTATTAGACATTACTGTATTATTCTCTGTATTAGACATTATCGTATTATTCCCAGCATTAGACATGACACTGAATCCTGGTGTATAACCAGATGACAGGTCAGACCTGCAGTCCCAGCTTTCGCCCTCCGCTCCCCCTCCCTCACTACATGGATAAATCTGTAATACATCTCGGAGTCAGTCACCTGGATACATAATTATACAGGAGCCACAAAGAATCAAAGTCTATAGTAAGAGTGACTGAGGTGAGAGGAGCGGCCCCCTCCTCACATCTCACAATGCCGCCCAGTGTAGAATTCCCCCGCCATATGCCGTCATTCACTATCATAATTACAGGGCAGGAACCGTATTGTCTCCGGGGTCAGGACTGGAGAGAACAACGAGAAACTTTTACTTATTTACAACTTTCTGCAGATCGGGAATTACAGACTGAAATATATCTGAGTGTATTAATGTTACAGGAGAGAAATTCATCATTGAAAAATGTTCAGAGTCATGTCATGTATCCGATATCACATCTATGTAATGGACTGCTAATACAATATACTGTAATGTAATGTATAATATAGCATTGGAATGAATATAATGTAATACAATAATAAATTATACAACATTATTACTACTAGCATAATAATAATAATAATAATAAATAGCAGTAATTGTATTTTTGTTATTATTTTATAATCATATATAACAAAGTACACATCTTGGTTAACCCTTTAGTCAATGAATAGTTTTGTTTTATTTTTATTGTTTTTAAACGAATTGTTGAAAAAAAAATTGAAATGAATATAATAAATAAAATTATAATAATGAAGTACACATCCTTACTAATACTAATATTAATACCATAATAATAATAATAATAATAATAATAATAATAATAATAATAATTATTAGAGATAAGCAAACGCCGTTCGATCAAATAGGTATTCGATCGAATATCATGGCATTCGATTCACAATTGAATACAAGGCCGCATACGCAGTAAAAATTTGTATCCCCTCCCACCTTCCCTGGCACGTTTTTTGCACCAATAACTGTGCAGGGGAAATGGGACAGGAACTACGACAACGGAGGCAGTGAAAAAAATTGAAAAAACCCATTGGCTGCCGAAAACATGTGACCTCCCATTCATAAGAACGGCCGCTTGCATATTCGCCATTTTTGTGGTCAAACATAGGGAGAGAAACGTATCTGCTGAGGGCTAGATAGCGATTAGCTTCCGATAGGCAGGGAAGAACTAAAGAAGAAAACCAGCAGCTCTTCTCAGAGCTATACACTGTAGGGACATCAGTCCAGCTTTCCCTGGACGGTGGAAAACAGGGATACAGAACAGATACAACTTCATATATAGCGGAGAAGCAGCGTTCATTCTTGGCTGTCCGCATACAGAATAGCCAGAATACACAGCAGTGACTAGATCATATAGAGCTGGAAAAATCCTTGAATTTTGGGGGGGCCTGAGACATAGCATTAAGACAGCGATCCCTCAGCTAATCCCGTTACACTGTCCATTGCCAACTTCAGCACTGAAGTTACCATCTCTGGAAGTGGTCCAAAATCTTTCTCTGCATTTAGCCAAGCTCGATGCTATGGTAGCTGGCTAGAGTTGGTTGCTCCAGGGTTCTCTTACTGGTACTTGCCAAGGGGACTCAAATGTGTTTTTCAGCACTGAGGACACCACCTCTGAGATCCCAAAGGAAGTTGACAAGAGATGTGTAGTACAGAAAAAAAGATGAGAACATAAGTGTAGGCTGTAGAGCACAGAGGGATCGGAGAGGACACTGCTGGGGTCAGCTAGGTATTCCCACAACATGCGCCTATACTTGTCCCTCCTGGTGACACTAGGTCCCTAAGTGGCGGTAATTTGGCCAGGGGGGCCATTAAAGTGCCCCAGACCTAGGAATAAGTCTTGTAACATGCCTTTGCATGCCTTTGCCTCTAGCCACAGTTTTTGCTGCTTAGCTTGCCTCCACATCTATACTGCTTTCGCCCCTAGACATCATCCCAGTCTATGCCTCTGCTTCTAGCCACTTTTTTTTGCTGCTTAGCTTGAGTGTACATCTACACTGATTTTTTTCCCCTAGACATCATCCCAGTCTATGCCTCTGCTTCTAGCCACCTTTTTTGCTGTTTAGCTTGCCTCCACATCTACACTGCTTTCGCCCCTAGACATCATCCCAGTCTATGCCTCTGCTTCTAGCCACTTTTTTTTGCTGCTTAGCTTGAGTCTACATCTACACTGATTTTTCCCCTAGACATCAGCCCAGTCTATGCCTCTGCTTCTAGCCACCTTTTTTGTTGATTAGCTTGCCTCGACATCTACACTGCTTTACCCGCTAGACATCACCCCTGTGCATGTCGGGTCGGTGGCCTCATCGTCCACCAACTCCTCTTCCAATTGCTCACTGTCCCCTTACTACAAACCGCACATAATCACAGCTCGGGCCTGGTCTGCGTTGTACCCTGCACCCTGCTTAACACAGCTGTCATATCCAGAATTGTGATGAGTGCATGCAAATTTTTCGTGTCCAGTGGAAAGGATGGGATAGGATTTCACATAACTCTGCCACCTATGGAAACTAATGGTGCTGAAACTGAGTGAGCTGACTTTGATGAACCCTTGGGTTTTGGAGATGGAACTCCATCAATGGTCTCTGCAACTCACACACCCTGCTCAACATATGGTATCTAGGGTTTCAGCGTGTGGGGACATCACACAACAGCCGGTGTTCGGGCAGATGGAGGCAGGTGGAGGCGTTGCTGGAGTGTTTTGAGGCTAGCAGCGGCTCCTGTAGACTTGCGAAAGTTGGCACACAAGTGCCACACTTTCACCAGTAGCTTGTGTACATTTGGGTATGTTTTCAAAAACGTTGCACCACCAACTTAGACGTGGGCCAGGCATGAAACATGTTGGAGGCTGGCAAGCTCCAGAGCCGCTACCAGGTTCCTGCCATTATCACACATGACAAACATGCCTGGCCCCAGGTACAGCAGGAAAAAAACACATTGCCATCTCAGCCAGAATGGCATCCCTGTCCTCGGAGGCAGTGTGCTGTCTGTCCCCCAAGCTGATGAGCTTCATCGCGGCCTGCTGACGTCTCCCCATGCCAATATATGGGGTTGATTCAACGGCGGAGGAGGAGGAGGGTGGTGTTTCAGCACTCCTTCCAGGAATATTGGGCGGGGAGACAAAGCAGGCCGCCAAATAATCTTGTGTCTTGCTTGAAGAAGAGACCATCTTAGTCTGACTGCTGGTTGCTTGTGCTGCAGCATTTGGAGTTGGGTCTGTCAGCCTTGTGATGAACTCCTCATTCTGGATCCCATTACTTTCAACAGTCTCTAAAGTCTTTTGACACTTTGAATTTTGTTCAGTTCCAAAGGACTCTGTGCTTAGATTTGGCTCAGTCGCAGCTCCAGGACAGGCCTTGGAAGGCAAGGTTTACTTTAGTGGCTCCATCTCAGCAGGATGATGATGGTGAAGCTTGGTTAAATCTGGAGTCGGAAGGGAAAGTGGTTTCTGATCTACATCTAAAGTACTGGAGCATGTTGTTTGGACTATTAACACCTGATCAGAACCCTGTAGAGGTAATGTAGAGTCCGATATTAGAGGACCATTACCGCTAGTAGTGGCTGCAGCCAATTCTCCCCCTTTGCGGCCCTCTAAAAAAAGTTACCCCCAGGACTTGATGCCAAAATGTTATCAATTTCACAATCAAAATCAAGGTCAATGTCTGGGTCCTCAGTCCAATCCACTGCATCAATCCCACACAATGAGAGTGATGGTTCTGGAACCACTGTTTTAGGGGCTAAGAAATTTAAAGGGGCTAACACTCTGCTGGTGCAAGGCTGTACTCACTCCAAGGGCCAAAAGCACTGTATTTTAAAGGCTCTACTCACTCCAAGGGTCAAAAACTAAATCTCTGCTGTTTAAAGGCTCAACTCACCCAAAGGACCAAAAAATCTCTGCTGGTGCAAGGCTGAACTAAGTTAAAGGGCCTAAAACTCTGCAGGTAGAGGCTGAAGTCACCTAAAGGGCCTCAATCTCTGCTGGGAGCTCAGCTTAGGGACCTGTAACTTCATTTGTACGGGCTCATGTTAAGGGCCATAAAAGTGAATTTTAGAAGGTCTTATCACATCACACACACACACACACACACACACACACACACACACACACATCCACAATGACAGGTCAGGGTGGGGACTGAAGGATTTCCCATTGCCTATTCCATCTGTGGTTGTCATGGGCAACTTGATTTAAAGGGGTGCTTGGTAATGTTTGTTGAGCTTTAATTGGGGTTTGTGTCCATCCATTTGGAGAGTAAAGAAGGTTTCCAGGTATTTTCCCAATTTGATAGAGGTTGTAGTGAGTGTGTATAGTGTGTAGTTGTTAGGCTGTGATGTTGGGGTAATAGAGGGGCTTTGGTGTGTTAGATGCCCCCAGACATGCTCCCCCTGCTGTCCCAGTTGCATTCCAGGGTGTTGGCATCATTTCCTGGGGTGTCATAGTGGACTTGGTGACCCTCCTGAGTGGAATGGTGGGATCCCCTGAAACAAAGCATTTTCTTCCATAGACTATAATGGGGTTCCATATTCGTTCGAATAGTCGAATATTGAGCGGCTATTCGAAACTAATAACAAATATTGAATATTTTATTGTTCGCTCATCTCTAGAGGTCACCTGATTTCAGCAGCCAACGGGGTTTTTAATTTTTTTTTACTACCTCCATTGTCGTAGTTCCTTTTCCCACCTCCCCTGCACATTGGTGCAAAAAACGCGCCAGGGAAGGTGTGTGTGTGTGGGGGAGGGATACGAATTTTAACTGCATGTGTGGCCTGGTATTCGATTGTGTACGAATACATCGAATGCCTTGATGTTCAATCGAATACCTATTCAATCAAACGGTGTTCGCTCATCTCTAAGTATATCTATAAGTGTTATGGTGACCAAGATATTTCCACACACGCGATTTAAGGGTGTGATTCATTCTTTCCACTAAGGCAGCTTTTACAGAATTTGTAGTAAAGATCTTCTCTATCACGTAAATTTTGCAGAGCTTCTTCAGGGCCGCATTCATAAATTCTCGGCCTCTGTCCATCTGTAATTTTCGTGGAACACGTCCGTCATTTTCCAAAATTAATTTGAACGCTTTTGCAAAAAGAATGACCCAACTTTTCATTCAAAGCTACACACAATGCGTAACGAGATAGAATGTCTATGACTGTCAATAAGAATTTTACCCCGTCATTGTCTTTTGAATAATTATTCATGCATACAAGATCCGCCTGCCATTGATGATCCACGTCCGACACGAACACCTTATTTCGCGGAAAAGATTTCCATACTGGTTTAAATAATGAATAATTATCTTCATTATTCAGATATTGAACAATTTCTTGGTAAGAAACGTTTGCGGCATTCCTATATAAAGCATCAATCCCGCCATAGGACCCCGCCAGCCTGGGGTTATAATAACGGTCCGATACTTCCATTTCAGTCAATTTAGGAATAGCATTACATCTATTAAGGCGTGGTTTGTGAGTGATGTGTGGTTACATTACAAAATTCTGTGCGGGGTATTCCGCCCCTACTATTCTTTGGGCGGGGTGTCCCGCCTGGCCAATCAAATGTGATGGTATTTATCAGAAGCATTGGCCATCTGCCGGTCACAGAAGCTACTCAACCTCAGAATCTGCCTTGCCAAAGAGCACACTTTAGTAACACGTTTCACTTCTTCACCATTTTCCTCTAATTGAACGTGGGTTTTATTATTAGAGCTCCTAGCTAGCTAATTTGTGCTCAGATACAATTTTTGGTCATTATATTGACACATTGTTTTTATTATTTGATGGAGAAGAAAAATGACGATAGTGCGAGTGCAGCAATATTCTTACTGCCATGTACGCAGTGCCGCACCTCCCATGAGGCGACCTAAAGCAACCGCTTCAGGCGGCGCTATGCCAGGGCCCCAGGGAGGGCGGCATTTTTGCTTACCTAAGCCAGTCCAGGGCAAGCAACGAGCAGTGGATTGGGGAGGCCGCTGGAGGAGCACTGCTCCAGCGGCCTCCACTCATGCTCAGGCAGAGAGGAGGTCCTCTCCCTGCCTGCTCTCTGCCTGCGAACGCTGCTTCGCCCCGCCCCTTCGCCCCACCCCCACTCACTCCGCCCCTCCACTCCACCCCCTCCTCCCGGGTTGGGGGTAGGGGGCGGCTTTCTGTCGTCCGCCTCGGGCGGCGAAAAGGGCAGGTTCACCCCTGCATGTACGGCTGATAACTTTTTTTCTATTTCAGTGTATAAAAATGCAAAAATGCAATTCTTTTAACCCTAATTAGCTCAACTCTGTGACGCGTTGTCAGGGGACGTATTTCAGCAACCGTCGACAGTCAGTCGTTGTGACAGCCTCAACAAAAACTTAAGGAACGAACATAACGGTATTCTGTTTATTTAATCTCGGTTAATGCGAGCAATTACAAATAGAAAAATGTGGAAAAGACCAACGAGAATGTGTTCTACTAACGATGTATACTTTTTATTGAGACAAATAATGTGAATAACAACCCTTAATTTAGATTTACAGAACAAAATCAACAAAAATTAAAGAAAATGTACCGCTTACGAAAGTGAAGGAGACCTGCGAGTCGGCACCCTGCAGACCGGCTGTAATGACGAATGATGAACTCGAATCCATGTCCACCATTGTATATGGAGTCTGTAAGTAGAATAAGAGCTGTGCTGCTATTTTGAAAGGTAGAATTCCTGTAAAAGAGAGACAGAAGAATATACTGAAGAAATGGCGTAAGGCTATAAGACAGCTGGGGGATAAATGTATAGACGCAAAGAAAAAGAAGCACATAGTGAACCAGCGCGGCGGATTTATAGGACCTCTGCTGAGTTTTATTATACCGCTAATAGCGAGTCTCATAGCTAACAAGTAATGGAACACGCAGAGAAAATGTACCCGGTGCCTAAAAGTGACCTTAACAAACTAAAACAGCCTAATACACCAACCCCCACTATGCGCCAAAATACCCTGCACACTCTGGAGGAGGAGCTTAACAACATGTTACTGCATAGAGATCTCCCTGATGATGTGAAGATTAAGAAATACACAGAGGTGCTAGCGAGGTACTTGGATCTTGTAAAACAGGAGATGAGCGAGTTATCTAGTCTGAACCTGATTCTGCCAACTCTACCCGAGCACCAGCAATTGTCAAATACATTACCTGATAAAAATGCCTCAATCCGTGAAATTGTGGACAGCGTCAGCCCGCGCTTTAAAAGGAGCGCCAAAATTATACTAAGCAAAATGGAGCAGAAATCTGATGTCACAGCCGGGAATGACAAAGGTGAATTTATTTACAGAGGTGAGCCGGTTCTCGGATCTAACATACTGGACCTCATTAAACACGTCACGCAGAGTCATGGCTTGGTGAAAATGAATACGCCTCCGGGATGGGACGTATTCTTCAGCTCGATGGTAGAATTAAATATACCGTCCACTGTGGTAGGTAATCCTATGAGGAGAGAAATTCTGGACAGTTTAAAAATGAAACTGATTCACCCCTCAACTTCAGAGCCTCCTCGGGCCAGAGTGCCCATTTTTCCCTCATCTCCCTCAGTGTTGACCCACGGGACTTTATTGCCTAAAGTGAGAACTATTCCAAAATTACAGCAAGCGCGGTTAACATTGTAATAATATCTATTGTATTTTGGCGTTCTGAATAAAAACTTTTAAATAATTGTCTGTGTGTGCGGTTCGCTCTGGAAAACAGAGGTTTTGTCACAATACCCTTTCTATTTTCTAGAGACCAATGGCTGGGAACAGTGAGTCTAGCAATAGTAATATACAAATTGACTTACAGTCTGTTCTGTGGAAGGCAGGGAGGCTTGGCCGGAAGCAGTGGTCCTATACTCAGCAGGAGGGCTTGCTGGAGGCTGTAGTTCCACGACTCCTTGGGACCGGGTGGGTGGCAAAGTCCTTGTAGCAGGAGGGCTTGCTGGGATCAGTAGTTCCACGGCTCAGTCTGTTCTGTGGAAGGCAGGGAGGCTTGGCCGGAAGCAGTGGTCCTATACTCAGCAGGAGGGCTTGCTGGAGGCTGTAGTTCCACGGCTCCTTGGGACCGGGTGGGTGGCAAAGTCTTAGTAGCAGGAGGACTTGCTGGGGGTAGTGGTTCCAGGTAGCAACCAATTTGCAGGTAACTAACCAACTTGGAACAGTCAGTTTAAGCTTGAGGACCTTGCAGAAGACAGACTTCTGAAACCAATACTCAGGCAACTGGGTAATCAGAACACACATGCTAAATAATCGAGAAATCAGGAAATCAGGGTAAGTCACAGACAGGAAACACAAAAGACTCCATTTTGACTGCTGGCAAAAAAGAGTTCAATAAAACAAGATCCTGACATTACTCCCACCTCAGGAGCGGCCTCCGGACGATCCCAGACCAGGCTTCTCAGGATATTTATCATGAAATTGTTTAATCAATCGAGAGGCATTGATGTTATCCAGAGGTTCCCAGGAATTCTCTTCTGGAGGATAGCCTTGCCATTTGATAAGATATTGTAACTTGCCCCTGAGAATCCTGGAATCCAGAATCTTCTCCACAACAAAATGTTCTTGATCATCTACCAAGACAGGACCAGGAGGAGGAGATGACCGTCCCGGAAAAGGATTTGAAATTGTAGGTTTCAGCAAAGAGACATGGAAAACAGGATGAATCTTCATGGTCTTTGGAAGATTCAATCGACAGGTTACTGAGTTTACCAGACCACTAATCTTAAAGGGACCAATGTACTTTTGTCCCAATTTTCGTGACGGCACCCTTAATTTCAGGTTCTTGGTAGATAACCAAACTGCGTCTCCTACCTTGAATGTTGGTGCTGGTTTACGACACCTATCAGCTGTGTTCTTAAATCTCTCTTGAGCTGTGCGCAATGTCTGTTTTAACAAATTCAGATCTTGTTGTAAAGAGGCGATTCTTTCTGTAACTGCTGGCACAGGGGCATCCACCGGAAATCTGGGAAAGATCTTTGGGTGATAGCCTTGGTTAGCATAGAATGGTGTTACTTTTGTAGAAGCACTTTGCGAATTGTTGTAGGAGAATTCTGCCATGGGAAGCAAATCAACCCAATCATCCTGTAAATGGCAGACGTAGCATCGTAGATATTGTTCCAGAGTCTGGTTAGTACGTTCTGTCTGTCCATTTGATTGTGGATGGAAAGCGGAGGACAAACAGACATCTATGTCCAATGCCGCACAGAACCCTCGCCAGAATCTTGCAGTAAATTGAACACCTCGGTCAGACACAACCTCATCTGGAACTCCATGTAGGCGAAAGATATTTTGAATAATTAAGTCAACAGTGTCTTTAGCTGAAGGTAGACCTGCACAGGGTATGAAGTGAGCAGCTTTCGTCAGACGATCAACCACCACTAAAATTGTATTTTTTCCCTTGGAGGTTGGCAGTTCTACAATGAAGTCCATGGAGATTGACCCCCAGGGGCGAGTTGGGATAGGAAGAGGCTGCAGTAGACCTGTTGGTGCAGAACGTGGTGTCTTACATCTGGCACAGACATCACATGAGCGAACATAATTCCTGACATCTTCTCGAAAACTTGGCCACCAGAAAAAACGAGAAAGGGAATCTTGGGTCTTCTGTATTCCCCTGTGACCTGCCATCTTGGAATCGTGCATCAGCTTCAAAATCTTTACTCTCACCGCTTCAGGAACATAAAGGCTTTGCCCTTGAACCCACACTCCGTTCCTTAGAGTTAAACGTACATCCCTTGTGGGTTGTGAAAGAAATGGATCTGAATTATAAGCCTCCTTAATGTCTCTCAACAAATCTTGATTGTGAATTACCCCTACAAAATTGGAATTTGACAGTATTGTCTTGGGTAAAGAACCCGGAGTAGGGTCAGCAGCGTACATTCTGGATAAGGCATCAGCTTTACCGTTACGAGAACCTGGCCTAAAAGAAATTACAAAATTAAATTGATTGAGGAATAAACTCCAGCGAGCCTGTCGGGGAGACAAACATTTAGCAGATCTGATAAACTCCAAGTTACGATGATCAGTGAGGACAACAATCTGTTGTGATGCTCCCTGGAGATGATGCCTCCATTCCTTAAAGGCAGCGATGATGGCCAATAATTCTTTATTCCCTACATCATAATTTCTTTCTGCGGGTGACAAACGTTGAGAAAAGAAAGCACATGGATGTAATAAATTCTTCTCTCCTGTTCTCTGAGAGAGAATAGCTCCCATAGCACTGTCCGATGCGTCTACCTCAACAATGAAGGCCCGTTCAGGATCAGGATGAATTAAGACTGGGGCTGTGGTAAATTTTTCCTTTAAACGGTCAAAGGCTTCCTGTGCTTGAGTGGTCCAAATAAACGCTGTTGACTTTCTTGTTAGTTGGGTAATAGGGGAGACGATCCCTGAAAAGTTCTTAATGAAGCGTCGGTAGAAATTTGCAAAACCAATGAAACGTTGAACTTGCTTAACGTTCTTGGGAACAGGCCAATCAAGGATTGCTTGTATCTTACTTGAATCCATGCTCAATCCTTGAGGGGTGATTATATACCCCAAAAACTGCACTTCAGTTCTATGGAACTCACATTTCTCAAGTTTGATGTAGAGATGATTTTCCCTCAGGCGTCCCAAGACGGTCTTTACATGCTGTTGATGTTCCTCAAGAGAATTTGAAAAAATCAAGATGTCATCCAGATATATGACCACGAAGAGATCTAGAAGGTCCCTGAAAATGTCATTGACAAGGTGTTGGAAGGTGGCTGGAGCATTACAAAGTCCGAACGGCATCACAAGATATTCAAAGTGCCCATACCGAGATCTGAAAGCGGTCTTCCATTCATCCCCGGTCCTGATGCGGACTAGATTATATGCACCACGAAGGTCTAATTTTGTAAATATCTTGGCCTGTCGTACTCTCTCCAATAATTCTGGGATTAAAGGCAAAGGATAGCGATTCCTAACTGTAACTTTATTTAATTCCCGATAGTCTATGCAAGGTCGGAGAGAGCCATCTTTCTTCTTGACAAAGAATATGGGAGCTCCAGCTGGAGATGAAGAGGGACGAATAAAGCCTTTAGCCAAATTTTCATCAATGTACAACTTGAGAGCTTTCAGTTCTGGCCCTGCTAGTGGATAAATGCTCCCAAAAGGTATCGATGCACCGGGTCGGAGATCTATCGGGCAATCATATGGACGATGTGGAGGAAGTAGATCGGCTTTCTTTTTGTCGCAAACATCAGAGAATATCTCATAACAAGGTGGTAAACTTAGCACTTGAGCTGGATCTTGAATCTTTATGCTGGTAAGTGGTACATTTGGAGCTGGAGCCGGATCCCGTATATGCATGCTAGCAGGGAGATCCTTTCCCGGAAAACGTATCTCACTAGTCTCCCAGTTGATATCAGGGTTCTGGGTCTGCAACCATGGAAAACCCAAAATAACAGGAAAGTGTGGCGAGGAAATCAGCATGAAGGTAAGTGTCTCTTGGTGATCAGGTTTCAGCTGGATCCTCAAGGGTACTGTCTCATGATCTACGGGCCCTGAGACTAGTGGAGATCCATCCACTGTCTCCAGTACCACCGGTGAAGCCCTCTTCCGGAACTTGATTCCATGCTCCTTGGCAAACAATAGATCTATGAAATTTCCACTAGCTCCTGAGTCAATCATGGCCGTACTAGTAACCCACTGAGAGTTGATCAATATCTGAATTGGAAGGAGGCAGTGTGATCCTCTTTCCTTTTCTTTAGGGTGCAGAGTCACAGGAGCTATGACAGCATTCAGAAGCAAAGCTGACTCCGAAACGACCGACTCAGAATCAGAAAAGTCACATTCAGCAATTGCTGCAGCCGTTCTAAGGGGACGATTAGGACAATTCATAAGGAAGTGACCCGAACCACCACAGTACAAGCATAAGCCCTCCCGAAGCCTATGTTCTTTACGGTCCTGACTTTGACGTCTCTGTAGAGAATCTATTTGCATAGGTTCAACCCCTGCATCCCGGGGAGGTTTAATCAGTGGATCCTTCACGGATGAAGAGGGGAAAAAATTACTACTCCGATTCAGGGCGAGCCATCTCTCTTTCTCCTGCCTCCGTTCAGAAATACGCGTGTCAATACGGATACAATGATTAATGAAATCGTCCAAGCTGGAAGGAGCCTCTGCTCGGGATAATTCATCCTTAATAATACTGGATAGGCCCTTACGAAAAAGAGGAAGCTGTGCCTGACTGTTCCAGGTGGTATCCACAGCCCATCTTCGGAATTCCATAGCGTAGTCAGTAACAGAGCGCCTGCCCTGACGTAAAGTTAGAATGGCAGCTTCAGCTGTAGCACATCGATTGGGGTCATCAAACATGAGATTCATAGCGGTAAGGAAATCGTCCAATTTGTCCAAGATGGGATCTTCAGTCTCAATGAAAGGGTTGGCCCAAGATATGGCTTTATGAGTCAGGAGCATGATAATACACAGCACTTTGGAACGATCAGTTGGAAACTGGCTAGCATTGGCATCAAAATATAAACGGCATTGGTTTATGAAGCCACGGTACTTGTCACGTTCACCGCCGAATCTAAAAGGTGGTAACTTAGGAATGGGACTAGGAAAGGGAACTGGTGCCTGCGCCTCCAATTGTGCAGTGCGGTTACGTAGTTCCTGAATTGCTTGCCCAAACACCTGGGTATTATGGTTAGATTGTCCCTCCATTGCATCAATCTTTGCTTTTAGAGCCTGCATCTCAACATGCATAGAGGTAGTCAGATTGTATAGTTTCTTGAAACGTACCTCCAAACTCTCTGAACCAGCGGTCTCCGTCATCATGGCCTGAGTATTCTGTCACAATACCCTTTCTATTTTCTAGAGACCAATGGCTGGGAACAGTGAGTCTAGCAATAGTAATATACAAATTGACTTACAGTCTGTTCTGTGGAAGGCAGGGAGGCTTGGCCGGAAGCAGTGGTCCTATACTCAGCAGGAGGGCTTGCTGGAGGCTGTAGTTCCACGACTCCTTGGGACCGGGTGGGTGGCAAAGTCCTTGTAGCAGGAGGGCTTGCTGGGATCAGTAGTTCCACGGCTCAGTCTGTTCTGTGGAAGGCAGGGAGGCTTGGCCGGAAGCAGTGGTCCTATACTCAGCAGGAGGGCTTGCTGGAGGCTGTAGTTCCACGGCTCCTTGGGACCGGGTGGGTGGCAAAGTCTTAGTAGCAGGAGGACTTGCTGGGGGTAGTGGTTCCAGGTAGCAACCAATTTGCAGGTAACTAACCAACTTGGAACAGTCAGTTTAAGCTTGAGGACCTTGCAGAAGACAGACTTCTGAAACCAATACTCAGGCAACTGGGTAATCAGAACACACATGCTAAATAATCGAGAAATCAGGAAATCAGGGTAAGTCACAGACAGGAAACACAAAAGACTCCATTTTGACTGCTGGCAAAAAAGAGTTCAATAAAACAAGATCCTGACAGGTTTGCAGCATCACCTGTGCTATACATGTCGGAGCATGGTTTTTTCGTAGTTTGCATATGCTATGCATGTCGGGACATGTTTTGCCCGTACGGACATGCCCCAGCGCCCTCGCTGAGGACCCTGGATTGATCAAAAAGAAATTTAAAAAAGTATATTATTTTATCTTAACTATCCTATAGACACTTTGTGATGAAATAATTGATATTCCTTTCTATCAAAGAAATATCATTCATGCCAGCGCAAAAATAAATCTGGTTACCCTATATTACATCAGCTAAAGAATTGCTAGTAATATACTCCTGATAGAACATGAATCAGGACGGGAGGAGGGAGAAATCACAAAAGGGGCGTGGTCTCATCATAAAATGGGTGTGGTTACATCATAAAAGGGGCGGGGCACCTGTCACTTTCTAGTTTGACGAGAAGTGGGTCTGTATCACTACTGGCCTTCATGATATATCTTATAAAATGACGAGGGTTGAGCCAATCTTAAGATTTCAGGATAGTTTTTAAAATCCAATTTCGATCATTTTCCATCCGATCCCGATCGCTCAATCCTAAAAATAACTTGAAAAAGCAGGGAAAGGAAAAGGTTAAAGTAGTGGGAAGAAACAATGGTGCTACTGTTGGTGGTGGTGAAGGGAGTAGTGGAGGGGAATGGGCTACTGGTATCTGTCCTGCTATTAGGAATTTTGATGCCATGATGAGTCAATAAAAAGTGGAACAATAGGAATCCAATGATGATTCTATTGCAGCTAAGACCTGGTAACTGAGCTAGGATGACAGGGTGACATCAGAGGAACAGGCTGATTGCAGCTACAATAGTAACAATGTTATCCAAGGTCGCAACATCCAAAAACTGTTTGAGATACATCTATAGCAATCTCAGGTGGTGCAGACATCACTCAAATGGTGTTGGTGACAGCAGCTACACATGTCATCTCTTTTATATTCATGACAAGGTGAAAGTTCTGCAAGCAGAAAATTAGTAATGGCCGTGCAGGAACACCCGTAGAAACTAGGACTCTCCATACTTACATGAAATGGCGTCACCAGCTCATAAAATAAGAATAGAATTGGCATTGGCAGCAATAGCCAAAGTGAGCGAGACTAATCCCACACAGGTTCAGTTACTGCTATCTCTCATATCTACAATCTCTTCCTGGGACTAAAAATTTGGCAATGAGCCAGCACTAGAGATGAGCGAACAGTGAAATGTTCAAAGTTCGATTCGAGTAGCCGCTCAATACTCGACTGTTCGATCGAACATCGAACCCCATTATAGTCTATGGGGAATAAATACTGGTTTAGGGGGAAACCACTATTCGACTCAGGAGTGTCACCAAGTCCACTATGACACCCTAGGAAATGATGCCAACACCCTGGAATGCAACTGGGACAGCAGGGGAAGCATGTCTGGGGGCATCTAACATGCCCAAGTCACTGTATTATGTCAGGATCCCTGTCAGCTTGCGGTATGCGAGAGCTGACTTTTTCCCATAGGAATGCAATAGGAGTCCAATAGGACTACAGCATTTGGCCAATCAACGCTAGTTCTGCCGGAGGCTCGTCTGTGAGGAGGCAGAGTCTAAGATCGGACCAGAATGGAGACTGCTGTGGACCGATCTTAGACTCCGCCTCCTCCGGCAGAACCAGCGTTGATTGGCCGAATGCTGTACTCTGTATGGCATTTGGCCAATCAACGCTGGTCAATGCTTTTCTATGCCGAGATGTAGCAGTGCTGGCCGTGAACTCAGCACTGCTACACCGGACATGAAGCAGAGCTGAGTGTGCGCTGAACCCTGCTGCACACTTAGCTCTGCTGCATTATGTCCCATAGTGGCCCCTGCACACAGTATTATGTCCCATAGTGTCCCCTGCACACAGTATTATCCCCATAGTGTCCTCTACACACAGTATTATCCCCCATAGTGACCCCTGCAAACAGTATTATGTCCCATAGTGGCCCCTGCACACAGTATTATGTCCCATAGTGGCCCCTGCACACAGTATTATGTCCCATAGTGACTCCTGCATACAGTATTATGTCCCATAGTGGCCCCTGCACACAGTATTATGTCCCATAGTGGCCCCTGCACACAGTATTATGTCCCATAGTGGCCCCTGCACACATAATTATCCCCCATAGTGGCCCCTGCACACAGTATTATCCCCCATAGTGGCCCCTGCACACAGAATTATCCCCCATAGTGCCCCCTGCACACAGAATTATCCGCCATAGTGTCCCCTGCACACACAATATTATCCCCAATAGTGTCCCCTGCACATTATGCCCAACTGTGGACACCCATAAACAATCATTATACTCTGGGGTCTTTTCAGAAACCGGGATATGAAGGTGTCTGGGGTCAGACGCCTATTTAGACAACCTGATAAGGCAGCTATGTGTACTTTCAGTGTACCTGGTGTAAGGCCTTTATCCAAGCCATCCTGCAGGAATTCCAAAATGGTCTGTATGGAAGGGCTATCCTGAGATACCCATTTCTTTGTACACCAGAACTTGAAGATATTCAAGATCCTGCGGTAGGCCTGGTTAGTGGCTGGAGCTCTAGAGTGAGGTATGGTATTCCTGATGGCTGTAGGTAGCAACTCTAGTCCAGGTATGGACCGGTCAACTTCCAGGCTGTCAAGTTGAACCTGTTGAGGTCTTGGCATACTCTGGCACCCTGAGTGACCAGGTTGTGCCGTGGGGGGAGCCTCCAATATATCCCTCGACTCATCTGAATGAGCTGGGTAAACCATGCCCTCTTTGGCCAAAATGGAGTTATTGCAATCACAGATGCCTGCTCCTGTCTGACGTTCATCAATACCCTTGGTATCATGGAAAGCGGAGAGAAGATGTACGCCAGCCTGAACCTCCATGGAATCGACAGGGCATCCACTGCCAAGGGATTGTCCTCCAGATAGAGGGAGCAAAATTTCTCTACCTTGGCATTGTATGTGGTGGCCATCAGGTCCACTTCCGGAGTTCCCCACATCTCGGTTATTTGGCGAAATACCTCTTTGTTCAGGGACCACTCGCCTGACACCGTCAGACCCTGGCTCATCTGGTCCGCTATCACATTCAAGGCTCCCTTGATGTGAACTGCCATGAGATGGGTAACATTCTTCTCTGCCCAGGAGAAAATGAGCTCTGTCTCTCAGAAAGGCGAATGACCGGGTACCTCCCTGCTTGTTCAGGTAGAGGACTGCGGTTGAATTGTCTGAACGTATCTTCACTGCCCTGCCCCGAAGGGAGGGAGCAAAATGTAGAAGTGCTAGGTAGATGGCTCTGATTTTGCGCCAATTGAAAGACCTGGTCCTTTCTGACCGATTCTAAACCCCTCTTGCATACATCTCACCTAGATGGGTTCCCCAACCGGTAAGAGATGCATCCGTTGTCAACAGGATCCAGACCGGCTGGATCGTGGACCTTCCGCCTTTCAGATGGGCCCAGCACCTGAGTGACTGACTGGTATTGAGGGATAGATGGATGTATGAATCCAGACGCAGAGGGCTGCGGTTCCACTTCTTGAGGACCTCGCTCTGAAGAGGGCGCATATGCCACATTGCCCATGGGACTGCCTCCGCAGAGACGGACATAAGCCTTTGCGGCCACCTTTACCTGATAAGTGGCTGCTTCAGCCAGGAACTCCTCTGAGTGCGCCTTTAGCAGCCAATCGCTCAAGTACGGGACTATAACCAGTATAACCAACCACATTCGGCTGTATTATTAACATCAATCCGCACAGAGAACTAAATGATCCTGCAGTGTGTCTGTGTTTCTTTCTTTTTTTAGTTGCTATTATTCCTAGGATTTCTCTATCTGCCATGAGCTTGTATGTGTTTTCTCTCTTGTTATATACTACTGTACCATCTATGAAACTGTATCACTGAAATTTCCCCATTGTGGGACTATTAAAGGAATATCTTATCTTATCTTATAAACAGCCCTTGGACCCTGAGACAGGCGGCGAGCGGAGCTATGACCTTCGTGAAGATATAGGGTGCCGTGGAGATACCAAACGGTAGAGCCGCAAACTAGAAGTGACACAGCCGGCTGTGTATTAAAACGGCTATCCTCAGATATTTCTTGTGAGGAGGAAAAATTGGGATGTGAAGGTAGGCATCTTTGAGGTCCAAAGTGGCGAAAACGTCGCCGGGCTGGAGAAAGGTGATCACAGACTTTATTGTTTCCATCCGGAAATATATATATACCTGGCGGGGGAGGCGACACAAAATCTATGTGATAACCGTGTTGAATTAGTTGTAGGACCCAAGGGTCCTGGATGTTTTGACGCCAGGCTGGAAGAAACTTTTGTAGGTGCCCTCCGACAGGTGGGTATCTCTCCCTTGGAGGGATATCATAATTGTCAAAAGGATGGCTTCTTTGGCCCCTCCTTGGAAAAACGGCGGCCAGATCCTCTGGACTGAAAGCCTGACCTTCTATATTGTGGCCTGGATGACGATTGGCGCTGGGAGCCTCTGCCATGAGATGATGTTGCTGGTCCATTCAGCTTTCATAGCTTTGGCCAGGGCGGGCTCCACTTGGAAGGTCCTGGACCTTCTATAGGTGGAGTCTGAGGCTTCCCCCTCGTCAACATCACACCCGCCTGGGTGGATGGACCTGAGGAGTTTTGGCATCTTCTCCACAGGAAAAGCAGTTCTGGGAGTGTCAGAATCTTCATCAGAAGAGGCATCCACGGTATTAGAACTTTCCTCCGAAGGATATGATAAGGGCTGTGGTTCTCTGCGAGTTCTCTTGGCAGAGCTGACAAAGGCCTCCTTCATCTCCAGCATGGACTCAGTGACAAATTCTTTCAACCACGCGACCATGTCGCGGAGAGCGGGTTCTTCAGGCGGAGGGGCACTCGTACCCATCAGGGAGTGGGATGTCGCAATCCCTGCAAGCAAGATGCCTGCATTTAGATGACCCCTTACGCCTGGGAGGCTCGTCCTCTTTGGGAGAGGAAGACATCTGTAAAAGAGAAGAAATAAACTAAGTATTTCAAGGAAAAAAACACCATAGCCTAGCTAGGGTTAATAGTACCGTAGTGAATAAGCACTAGTCCTTAGAACAAGGCAACAAGGCAACACAACAAGGAATGCTAGCAGCAGCGGAGCTTGGTCCAACAAACAGAGCAAGCACTGTCACCTTGTCTTGGCAAGGTTTAAATACCTAAGGAGGAAGAGGAGGGATCACAAACTCCTCCCACTCTTCCTCCCTTCCACTCCCCTTTTTTTTCGTTTTTTCTTCTCTCCCACTAGGGGAGCAAGAGCAACCCCTAATGCGGCCTAACCCTTTATATCTTTAAAATATTGGTAGTAATTCCACTCTCCCCCCAACAGGGAGAGAGAGGGTTAAGTGTTCGGCCAGGAAGCCAGGGAGGGACGCCTCCTCCTGGCCGAACACACACCAGCAGAAGCACCGGCCAGAGGAAATGCCGGCCCGGCTTGGAGCAGGAGCGAGGAACAATGAAGACTGTTCCCCACACCAAGGTAAGTAAAAAAGTAGGCAAGGCGGTAAGAGAAACCTCCTTCCACCTATCCTGCACACAGGACAGAAAAAAACACAAGGGGAGGAGGTTCCTCTTACCTTCTTATAGGGAGGGGTGGTCAGTGTGAAGTTAATTAATTAAAAATCCACCTATCCTAAACCACGCACAGGGGTAGGAATACCCCATTTATTGTGCCGCAGTTTGGACGTGGGGGAATTGCCATTTGCCATAGTAATTGCACCCTCCTGCTAATTGATCTTGTTATTTCAGCAGAGAGTGGAGGCTGAGGTCAAATGGCGAAGTCTAATTACCTGTTGCAAGTTGCTAGGATCAAAGCCTATTGTCATCTCCTGGCCAATGCATTAACCTACCTGTGCAAGCTCGTTAGCTCCACAGGGGGCTTTCCTGCAACCCAAGGGTTGAAAGGAATCCTCTTAGACTTTGCAGTTCCAAGCTTGAATCATAGGTAACTTCCAAGAGTTATGGTTTTATGGTGATATTGCGACAGGGGAAGATGTTACCATTATGACAATTAGTTCCTCAGGTGCGCAGTACCAAGACGCACGTTTTTAACCCAAAAACCGTATGGGCCTAGGAAGAGCCAAGACACTGATCTCATTACCCAAAGGGGTTTGGGGTATCAGGCTTGGTGTCTATGTGTTAGGGACCTCGCTGTGAACCCCATCATGCCCCTGGTTTGACAGTATGATCATGTGATGAGGGATTATGACCATTTATAGTTATTTGATGGTTAATATGGAGGGTAGGTCTGAAGCCCTGATGACATCACTCCAGGGTGGAGCCCGGGGGTCAATATATGGTTGACCTGGGGCGGAGCCTCGCTCTCCCTGGTCTGGCCTGTACACATGTGAGCGAGTCGGCTCTGTGTGTGTGGCCCCTTCCCCCCCCCCCCTGTGATGGGGGGCAGGGCGGGGTCAAAGAAGCTATATGGCTCTGGAAGAAGATGTGCTTACAGACTCTGATCATGGACTTATGGATTATGATGGAACCCTCTTGGATTTATGGATTATGAGGAGCTATAATGAACTGATCATGGACTGATGGACTGTTATACCAGTATGGATTAAAAACGCACTTTATTGCTATATGTTATGGGGTGGAGCTGTATGTCCCACTACCATGGACACTATTGGGCCGTAATCTCTTGCCTTATGGATATCGTGCGCTGGCTGCAGAAGTGTCATGTGCCTAAGGACTGTTTCTGTTTCTAATCTTTTATTCTTTTTATCTTACTGCACTGTATTATACCTTTCTGTAACCGTATAAGCTTGTATCCGCCAGTGTATATCTCTATGTATGCTGGCCAACTAGTATCGACCCCCTTGGGTTAATAAATAAGATAAGATAAGATAAGATAATCCTTTAATAGTCCCACCTTGGGGAAATTTCAGCGTGTTACAGCAGCATAGTAATACAGATACAGGATAATACAGAGTAATATGTTACAGACATAGACACAGATAAGCTGAGAAGAGAAGATATACTAGGAGTCCATGGCAGCTAAGGAAAAACAGAAGAGAAAGAGGAAGACCTCATGGTCATCCTCATAATCATTAGTTCTCTGTGCGGAGTGCTCTTCGTTTGGTCTGATGTAGATTATACAGCCTGGTCGCAGTTGGAAGGAAGGACCTGCGATAGCGCTCCTTCTCACACTTGGGGTGAAGCAGACGGTCGCTTACAGTGCTGCCAAGTCCCATCAGGGTCCCATACATGGGGTGGGATTTGTTCTCCCGCATGGAGGTCACCACAGACAGTATCCTTCTGTCACCCACCACCTGTACTGGGTCCAAGGGGCTCCCCATTACAGAGCTGGCCCTCCTGATCAGCCTGTCAAGTCTATTTCTGTCCCTGGTTGATATACTGCTTCCCCAGCAGGCCACACCGAAAAAGATGGCTGAGGCAACCACAGAGTTGAAGAAGGCCCTAAGAAGTGTCCCCCGGACTCCGAAGGCCCTCAGCCTCCTGAGCAGGTAGAGTCTGCTGTGGCCCTTTCTGTGCAGCGCCTCCAGGTGATCAGCCCAGTCTAGTTTATTATTGAGGAGCACACCCAGGTACTTATAGGTCCTGACTATCTCAATACATGTTCCTTGGATCTCCACCGGGGTCGGAGCACCTCTCCGTTTACTAAAGTCCACCACCATCTCCTTGGTCTTCCCAGCATTAATCCTGAGCTGGTTCTGCTGGCACCATTCAACAAAATCCCGGTTTAAGTCTCTGTATTCCCTATCATCGCCATCAGTGATAAGACCGACTATAGCAGAGTCATCGGAGTACTTCTGTAAGTAACAGCTGGATGAGTTGTGCCTGAAGTCAGCAGTGTACAGTGTGAAGAGGAATGGGGCAAGAACTGTACCTTGAGGTGCCCCCGTACTACAGATCACAGTGTCAGACACACAGTCCTGGGCTCTCACATACTGAGGGCGGTTTGTCAGGTAGTCTAGGATCCAGTTGGACAGGTGATGGTCCACACCACCAAGGTTCAGCTTCTCCCTCAGTAGCCCTGGCTGAATGGTGTTGAACGCACTGGAGAAATCAAAGAACATTATTCTCACAGTGTTCCCGGGTTTCTCCAGGTGAGAGAGAGCTCTATGAAGAAGGTGGATGATGGCATCATCTACCCCAATGCCTGGCCGGTAGGCAAACTGGAGGGGGTCCAGAGCGAAGCTCACTAGGGGGCGTAGGTGTGTCAGGACCAGTCTCTCTAGGACCTTCATCAGGTGGGATGTCAGTGCTACAGGTCAGTAGTCATTGTAGCCCATCGGGTTGAGTTTCTTTGGGACTGGTACCACGCAAGATGTTTTCCACAGTTGAGGTACTACCCCCAGCTTCAGGCTCATATTGCTCAATATAAAACTTTAGAAGGCTCGTCTCATATTAAAGGTTAGAAGGTGATCGCGGTTTTGCCTGGGAAGGCCAGGTAGGTCAGAGGCTGCGCCGAAGTGGCGTGGGCGGAGGCATGATCCTTCACACTAGAGTTTTGCAGGTTGTACTTATTATCTACCATTATCCTCTATCGATTGTAGATCAATGTGCCAACTGTTATCCCAGAGCATCTTGAGGTGTCTATAGGCCTGATTTTGAAGTTGTCACCTAGTCGATAAGGAGAAGCTTTCCATGCAGTAAAAGTAGCGGCTGCATTGCCACTTGTCCTACAGTGTCAACTTGGGAGCCCGTATAAATATCTATACACAAAGGACCAATCCGGATAAAACCGGCAAAAAAGGAACTGCGCTCTTCTTATTGGCAAATACAGATTTATTGGCATCAAACTCACACACAATGCGTTTCGGGCGTATAACCACGCCCTTCTTCAGGTGTAATAGTTTCTACAATCAAAATACATAAAATATAGTGTGACATCAACAAACAAACAAAAGAAGTATACCCAGCATCTATATGCGCCATAGAACACATTTGAACGTTCAAAAAATCATGATATACACACAGTAGTGTTAGGAGATGACAATCTCTATCTTTTAAGTTTTAAGTTTTAAGTCCATGTCCCAAATACACTGACCTTCAAAAAATTCTTTTATATACTAACCAGTCCCTTTTACTTATTCTATTAACGTTTGCCTGATATAATACTCCCCAATGCCCAAACAAGGGGGTTATGGAGGCCTCAAAAACAATGAATAGGTATGACCCATAATTCAGTTATTAATTATAATTATAATTATTATTATTATAATTATAAAAACGCGTTGTGTGTGAGTTTGATGCCAATAAATCTGTATTTGCCAATAAGAAGAGCGCAGTTCCTTTTTTGCCGGTTTTATCCGGATTGGTCCTTTGTGTATACGCTTATCCACCCATGTGGTGTTAGGAACATGCTGCCTCAACCCGAAGAATAACCCTTCGGCCTCCTTGTAGTGCGATTTCAGAGTTGTGACTTGGGCTCACAACCCTACAAGGTGAGCGTCTTTCATCTGTTTAAACGCTCTAAACGCTTGTAAAAATACTACACTACGGTCTGCTCGGTGTCTATATTCCCTTTTGTTTTTGAGGTATAAATATCTATGGACTTGTAGACACATTACGTAAGTAGCTTGAGCACCACCATTGGTGTCTGGTGAGAAGATGCAGCTTAGGGTAATTTCCAGCTTCCAGCCAGTGTTACCAGACTATATTACTTTAGAGGTCCCAAACTTACTGTCAAATGTAAATCTGTGTTCTCCAGTTAGACAAGTTGCACATCACCAAGGACCACTTCTGAATTTCTTCCACCAATCTCAAACAGGTGGATATTAGACTTTCCAGCCAGACAGTTCATAAGTCTACATCTTTCAAAATTGAAATACTACATATTCCTGAATTGATTTTGGAGCTGGATGTTACATCCACCAAATCTTCTTGAACTACCTGGTCTATACAAGCCACAAAAATTATCATCCTGTGAACCTGGAAAGACACAGACCCATCTATAATCCACCAATGGCGGAAAGACATTAAAGTAACGAGGAACTGATTGACTAGAAATCTAATATTCAAACACAAAGTCATTGTGTCAGGACACGGAGTCGCCGCAGTCTCCTTGCTGCGCGGTGTCTCCTTGGGAGACGTGTTAGGAGTTCTATTGGGTGTGCTTTGTTAGGAGTATTTAGGTTCTTTAATTTCTATTTTTCTTACCTGGGGAGTTTTTGGCTGCGCAGTGTCTGGGGTGGCATCCTGGCGCTGCGGGGTTGTCCTGTCGTGAGTATTGGTGCACACCTTCTGACTTGCACGTGCGCACTGATGGTAGGCAGCTTTATTTCCTGGTTGATTAGTCTGTCCTCCCATTTGCACCTGGGAGGAGTGGTCTCTACTCTGTATTTAAACCCATGCCTCCCATGGTTCTGTGCTGAGTGTCGCTTTTACAGAGCTAGGCCTTAGCAGGAGGAGTAGGTGGTTATCTGGGATAGAGGAAGTTCCGTGGTTGGTTTTTGGGAGGTTTGGGTGAACAAGTTGGTTTGTGTGTTTTCCCTTCTGTGTTCACCAATCCTCCCTCTGTGTATAATTGACTGTGTGAGTGAATTGCCTTATCCTTTGATTTCTACTCAGTTTCCCTGTGTTTGTTTCCTAGTGTATGGTTCCTTCCCATATTGGTTTGGGCGAATCCTTTCCCACATTTTTCCTGTGTGCTGCTTGTGTTGTTAGTCAGCGCACACCCTTGTCAGTCCCTGTCAGTAGCAGCTTCACTTGTTCGTTAGGGGTGACCCCCTTTAGTCTCCAGTCCCTAGAGGTCTTATAGGGCATTCCTTCTCCCACTTCCCTCTAGGCCTACGGAATCAGTGAGAGAGGAGCTGTCGGGGTCAGGCTTAGCCTGAGTACAGCCGACCCACACCCGTGAGGCAGGGACCGGGATAGCTAGTGGGAGTAGTGCAGGGCGAGATTCCCTACTGCTATCCCTTAGCCCCGTTGCAGCTACCTGGACTGACATAACAGTACACTCAGCCGGTAAAAAAAAAAAAAAAAAAAAGGTTCGTTTGCATTATGACGGACCTGAAACAGTTGTACCAGGCGGTGCAGCAGATCTCCACTGAGATGGAGGGGATCAAGCTACGAATGGATGTCATCCAAGCTTCTGGCGTATCTCAAGTACAGCAGTTGGCTCAACACACAGCCTCTCAGGTGGAGGGCATACAGAGGCAGGTGAGTAGCGC
This sequence comes from Leptodactylus fuscus, assembly GCF_031893055.1. NCBI lineage: Eukaryota > Metazoa > Chordata > Amphibia > Anura > Leptodactylidae > Leptodactylus > Leptodactylus fuscus. The sequence continues at coordinate 364,725,965 of NC_134265.1, read as the reverse complement.
CCCTGTGGGTCGGCCTCTGGAGCCAAAAGTCAGCTTACCTGAACCCTTCCGAGGTAAGAGGTCAGATTTTTTCCGATTTCAAAAGGACTGTCTTTTGTATTTCCGGCTACGGCCGTTTTCCTCCGGTTCTGAGGTACAGAGAGTTGGGATTATTATTACTTTATTGACAGATGATCCCCTCATCTGGGCACATTCGTTACTAGCCGACTCAGCTTGCTTACTAACTGTAGAGGCGTTTTTCTCCACAATGGGGTTACTGTATGACGACCCAGACAGGGTACGCACGGCTGAGTATAACCTACGACGTGTGGTGCAAGGGGATCACGCTATAGAGAAATATTGCACAGAGTTTCGTAGGTGGGCAGCAGAAGTACATTGGAATGACCCCGCTCTACTTAGTCAGTTTGAGACAGGGCTCTCGGACCAGGTTAAAGACCATCTAGTTTCTCACCCTGTTCCGGGAGATCTAGATGAGGCCATGCAGCTGGCAATTAGAGTTAGACGGCGCCTCCGGGAGCGTGGAGACAAGAGTCCTGGGGGGCTTAGCCCTCCTCAATTCTCTGTTTTTAGAGAGGACCCGGGGGACCAACCCATGCAGATTGGGGCCACTGTGCGAAGTGCTAGACCCAAGAGTGAAGGGTCCCGCACAGTACGCTGTTTTGTGTGTGGAGGGATGGGACATGTAGCAAGGGTATGCCCCTCCAGAGAATGATTCGCCAAGGAGAGTAATAACCCCAGGTCTATTGAGGGTAAAGGGAGAAAACCTACTAAGGAGGGAGGTGTGCATATTTCCTGTACTCAGACTGCCGGGTTGACCCTTGATGGATGGGTAAATGGGCAGAAGTGCCGGATTTTGGTTGATTGTGGTTCGGCAGTCAACCTTATTGACTCAGAGTTTTGTGAGCAATTAAGGGTGTGTCCTTTGGTCTTGGAGTCTCAGATACCGGTGTGGGCTATTGATAAGACCCCTCTACAGCAAGCTGTCATCTCCAAACAGGTGGAGGGTCTGGAGTTTATTGTGGGTGGCCACAGGGAAGAGATTGACTTGTTCTTGTTGTCTAAATTACCAGCACAAGTAGTTTTGGGGTGGCCCTGGCTGAAGCAGCATAACCCTATTATCAACTGGGAGACCGAGTCAGTAGTTTCTTGGGGGCAGGGGTGTAATGGTCGATGTCTGCCCATATCCGTTATGTCTTTGTCTATAGGCAATTTGCCTCAAGAAATATGTGAGTTCAGGGAGGTCTTTGAGGAAAGGGCAGCCAAGACATTACCACCACATCGCACCTATGATTGCTCAATTAAATTTATACCTAATGCAGTGTTACCCAAGACAAGGTTGTACAATCTCACTATTCCGGAGAGGGAGGCGCTCAAAGAGTATATTGAGGGGAGTCTAGAGGTGGGGCATATTCGCCCATCTAAGTCCCCAGTAGCAGTGGGGTTTTTCTTTGTAAAGAAGAAAGATGGAGGGTTGCGCCCTTGTTTGGATTTTAGGGAGATTAACAAAATCACGGTGCGGAATCCCTATCCCATTCCGTTGATCTCGGATCTATTCAGCCAGATTACGGGAGCCCGCTGGTTTAGTAAAATAGATTTACGTGGGGCGTATAACTTGCTGAGAATCAAGAAGGGGGATGAGTGGAAAACAGCGTTTAACACACCCCTAGGACACTTTGAGAATCTTGTGATGCCTTTCGGTCTAACCAATGCGCCTGCGTTTTTTCAGAATTTTATTAATGATGTACTAAGTGCCGTCATAGGGAGGGGGGTTGTGGTCTATCTGGACGATATACTCATTTACACCCCGGATTTGGAGACTCATTGGGAGAGAGTGAGAGAGGTTTTAGATCTCCTGAGGGTTAACCAATTAAGTGCTAAGCTGGAGAAATGTGTGTTCGCGGTCAATAAATTATGTTTCCTTGGCTATATCCTATCGGACAAGGGGTTCGAGATGGATCCTGAGAAGGTCAGGGCAGTCTTGGAGTGGCCGCGACCCGAGAACCTAAAGGCGGTCCAACGGTTCTTGGGGTTCTCCAACTATTATCGCCAGTTTATCAAGGGATTTTCTGAGGTTGTGAAACCTATCTCGGACTTGACTAAGAAGGGGGCTGACTGTGCTAAGTGGTCGCCAGAGGCGCTAGCTGCGTTTGAAGAACTGAAGAAGCGATTCTCGTCCGCTCCCATTTTGAGACAGCCAGATGAGAGGTTGGCCTTCCGAGTGGAGGTGGATGCCTCCTCGGTGGGGGTGGGAGCAGTACTTTCTCAGGAGTTCGAGGAGGGTACGCATCCCTGTGCCTTCTTTTCTAAGAAATTCTCTGCCTCTGAACGGAATTATGACATCGGAGATAGGGAACTACTAGCAATAAAACTAGCGTTCGAACATTGGCGTCATTTCCTGGAGGGGGCCAGAAGGCCAGTCCAGGTATTTACTGACCACAAGAATTTGATTTATCTTGGGTCGGCGAAGAGATTAAATGCACAGCAGGCCAGATGGGCTCTATTTTTTGCGCGGTTCCATTTTAACGTGACTTATGTGCCGGGTTCAAAGAATGTTAAGGCTGATGCTTTATCCCGGTATATGTCGACTGAGGAGGAACGAGAGGCGCCTGCCACTATTCTTGGGGATGGAGTGGTGGTAGCAGTATTGGGCGCAAAATTGGAGAAGGCCTTGATCGAAGCGCAACACGCTGCACCTTCCAAGATACCTAGAAACAAGCTTTTTGTCCCAACTACTCTCCGACAAAGTCTCCTGAGGGAGTGTCATGAGTCGGTTCTTGCTGGTCACCCGGGGGTTTCAGAGACCATGAGATTGGTGTCTAGGAATTTTTGGTGGCCAGGGTGGAGTAAGGAGGTCTTGCAGTTTTTTCAAAATTGTTCGGTCTGTGCAAGAGCCAAGGCGTCGCATACCCGTCCCCACGGTCTTCTACATCCATTGGAACCTCCTAAGGCACCTTGGACTCATCTGTCTATGGATTTCATCACGGGCCTTCCGGTGTCTAAGGGTTTCACGGTCATTTGGGTAGTCGTTGACCGCTTCACGAAAATGTGCCATTTGATCCCGTTTTCCAGGCTGCCATGTGCCAAGACACTATCTGAGGCGTTTATTAAAGAGATTGTAAGGTTGCATGGTCTTCCTGAGGAGATCATTTCGGACAGGGGACCGCAATTTGTGGCTAAATTCTGGCGGGCTTTTTGCAGCAGGTTGGGAGTTACACTGTCGTTTTCCTCCGGGTTTCACCCAGAGTCTAACGGACAAACAGAGAGGAAGAATCAGGATGTGGAACAGTTTTTGAGGTGTTTTGTTCGCGAGAACCAGAATAATTGGGCTGCCTTTCTCCCCCTGGCAGAATTTTCCCTAAACAACCATGATTCCAATGCCACAGGTACCACACCTTTTTTTTGCTCCGGTGGTAGGCATCCTGTTTTCGGAGTATTTTCTTCCATTTCTTCCCCAGTTCCGGAGGAGGAGCTATTTTCTAAAAAGCTGCAAGGGGTATGGTCCCGTATCCGAGAGAATCTGGTGCGGGCGTCGCACCAGGCTAAGGTCCAGGCGGATCGGAAGAGAGGAGAGTTGCAGTTCTTCCCTGGTGAGATGGTTTGGTTGTCCACCAAGAATATCAGGTTGAAGGTTCCTAGCAAGAAGCTGGGTCCCAGATTTGTGGGTCCTTTTAAGATCATCAAGATGGTAAATGAAGTGGCGGCGCAGCTGCAACTACCTAAAAGGTGGAAGATAAACCGGGTCTTCCATGTCTCCTTGTTAAAGAAGGCCAAGAAGGGAACGTCTCCAGTTAAGGTTCCACCAGTTTCTGAGTCCGGGGAGTATGAGATATCCCGAGTTCTGGATAGCAAATATGTTCGGGGGAAGCTATGGTATCTGGTGGCATGGAAGGGATACGGTCCTGAGGATAATTCTTGGGTCCTGGAGTCGGATGTGTCAGCTCCCAGACTCGTGGAGAAATTCCACAAGGAGTTCCCGAAGAAGGATGCTCCTAGAGAATCCGGAGTCTTCTCCTTGAGGGGAGGATCCTGTTGGAGTATTTAGGTTCTTTAATTTCTATTTTTCTTACCTGGGGAGTTTTTGGCTGCGCAGTGTCTGAGGTGGCATCCTGGCGCTGCGGGGTTGTCCTGTCGTGAGTATTGGTGCACACCTTCTGACTTGCATGCGCGCACTGCTGGTAGGCAGCTTTATCTCCTGGTTGATTAGTCTGTCCTCCCATTTGCACCTGGGAGGAGTGGTCTCTACTCTGTATTTATACCCATGCCTCCCATGGTTCTGTGCTGAGTGTCGCTTTTACAGAGCTAGGCCTTAGCAGGAGGAGTAGGTGGTGTTCTGGGATAGAGGAAGTTCCGTGGTTGATTTTTGGGAGGTTTGGGTGAACGAGTTGGTTTGTGTGTTTTCCCTTCTGTGTTCACCAATCCTCCCTCTGTGTGTTATTGACTGTGTGAGTGAATTGCCTTATCCTTTGATTTCTACTCAGTTTCCCTGTGTTTGTTTCCTAGTGTATGGTTCCTTCCCATATTGGTTTGGGCGAATCCTTTCCCACATTTTTCCTGTGTGCTGCTTGTGTTGTTAGTCAGCGCACACCCTTGTCAGTCCCTGTCAGTAGCAGCTTCACTTGTTCGTTAGGGGTGACCCCCTTTAGTCTCCAGTCCCTAGAGGTCTTATAGGGCATTCCTTCTCCCACTTCCCTCTAGGCCTACGGAATCAGTGAGAGAGGAGCTGTCGGGGTCAGGCTTAGCCTGAGTACAGCCGACCCACACCCGTGAGGCAGGGACCGGGATAGCTAGTGGGAGTAGTGCAGGGCGAGATTCCCTACTGCTATCCCTTAGCCCCGTTGCAGCTACCTGGACTGACATAACATGCTTAGGTCATTAAGGGTTAATCTTTTTACAGAATCAGATAAGCCTTGTCTAAAAAGGGTTAACAAAGGTCTGTCTGTCCACCCTGACTGAGAGCTCCACTGACGAAACTCCGTACAATAGTCCTCGGCAGTTCTAACTCCCTGCTGAATAGACAACAGATGGGACTCGGCCAAGGCAACTCTATTAGGGTCATCATAAATCTGACCTAATGTTTGAAAAAACTTATTTAATGAATTCCATTCAGGAGCTCCAGCAGGTAGAGCCAAGGCCCAGTCTTGTGGTGATCCTCGTAGAAGGGACACCACCAGCGCCACCTGCTCTGCTTCAGAAGAAAGGAAATTAAAACGAAAAAATAAATGGCAAGATTCCTGAAATGTTCGGAATCTGTCTGGTTTACCGTCAAAACGGTCAGGCAAGAGCATTTTAGGATCCTGATGGGTATTCAATGTAGGAAGAACTGGCGTTTGAATAGAAGAACCTGCAGCGGCTGATGCTGGATCAGGCAAAGCCTCCAGACGCTGCGAGACTTGGTGAATTAACCCAGCCATGCCCTGCACCTGCCTTGACAGTTCGTCCAGGCGGTCAGTTACAGAGTGTTCGGCATCCACACTAAACCGCCGGGCGGTCTGCCTAGGGTAAGGGCCAGCCATTATGTAAGGATTGGAGTCAGGGTCAGGCAGTGCAAAGTGACACAGCTGGAAAGCAACACTGTGCAACTAATGACAAAAGGGGTCGTAGGCCCTGCAGCTATAGCTATGCTGTAATATCTGAGATGAGACAGACCAATGCACTTCCTAATTGAAGTGCGCCTACCACGACTCCTTACGCTTCTATCCGGCGGCTAGGATAAGGGGAGAGGAGGCCCTGAAAGTGCTAGGGACTGGAGTCACGGGGTCACACCTAAACAGAAAGCACAGTGTAACTGCACTGCAAAATAAAAGACTAAACAGCATGGAACCAGGGAGGACCAGAAGTCCCAGCAAGAAACAGAAGAGAAGGCGAGGTCAGACGAGCAAGAGGTCAAGCCAGGAGATATAATAAAGGTACCAAATCAAAAGACAAGGGATAGTCAAAAATACAAGCCGGGCATACAAACCAAGGAACAGACCGAATACAAACAGACAGGGAATCAGACTGAGCAGGGGGACCAGGAAACACAAAGTGAATGGCTGGCAAGGATCCATGCCTGGGTGGGGTTTAAATAGCAGCAGAGAACACACCTGATGGCTAACGGCATGGAGACTGAAGGCAAGGAAAAGATTAACCCTTAATGACCTAAGCACACCCAATAGAACTCCTAACACGTCTCCCAGGGAGGCGCCGCGCAGCAAGGAGACCGCGGCGACTCCGTATCCTGACACATTGAATCACTTCTCATGTCTCCAGAACAAACCCATGACCTTACCGGCCTCGCACTGAGCTCACGTATTCCTGGACCTGACAAATAATAATAAAGACTTATTCTATTCCAAGAAATAACAATGTCACAGAAACGATTCATTATAAACTATCAGGAACAAAGAGGAAACTGGACAAACCGGACATTGACAGTGGTTTTGTTATGTTTTATTCTCAGGTTTTGGTTGAAAAAAAAAAAACATTTCTGATGGTGTTAAATACAGATTTTACCTAAGTGTTACAATATATAAAAATTACATTAAGACACTCGAAGAAAAAAACCAAACACTAGAGATAACATTCCTGCAATTGTAGCCTCAGCAGTGTCAGGGGTTAATGTGAGTGATGGCAATCTTTGTACAGGGCGGTGGAATATGTCTGTGGTATATTCTGTATAACACAAGGACGGCTGGGACCGGTTATTTCTTCTACAAGTCTCTATAGTAAGGACGGTTCAGAGCACAATCCTCGGAGAGCAGATCCAGAATGATGTGCGGTGAGAGCAGAGAATGTAACATCTATCCCATCATACTGTATAAAAGGAGGGGAGATGAGAGCAGTCACCATATAGCATGTCCTGATCCTGGGGGCCGTGCTGTCTGTGTCACTGCTGGGCTCACTGCTTCTATCCATCAAGTCTTACTGATGACAGGAGATACGTCATCTCATCATCATCATCATCATCATCATCATCATCATCATCATCATCATCCTACTCTTATAAGGAGATGTGCAGTTTCCTTACTACGTTCCTTCTTCTTTGGTTTCCTGTAACACAATTAGTCTGTGATCTCAGGATAAAAGAAGTTCATGAGCATCTACAGAAATGTTCCCAGGATGGAGATCTCATTATTGGGGGGTTATTGACGCTGTATAAATCTGCATATTATCATCAACCTCCACTCTTCAATTACACATGTTTTCGGTGTTATGAGTAAGTCCTTAATTAGAAGGCTAGCGCAGAGACCCGGACAGGCAGTGACGTTACATATAGCAGAGCCCTAGGAGCCCTGACAGTGCCATACACTATGTATTATAGATATATAGTCCTAGGAGCCCTGACAGTGTCATACACTATGTATTATAGATATATATAGTCCTAGAAGTCCTGACAGTGTCATACACTATGTATTATAGATATATAGTCCTAGGAGCCCTGGCAGTGTCATACACTATGTATTATAGATATATAGTCCTAGGAGTCCTGACAGTGTCATACACTATGTATTATAGATATATAGTCCTAGGAGTTCTGACAGTGTCATACACTATGTATCATAGATATATATATATATATATATATATAGTCCTAGGAGTCCTGACAGTGTCATACACTATGTATTATAGATATATATAGTCCTAGGAGCCCTGACAGTGTCATACACTATGTATTATAGATATATAGTCCTAGGAGTGTCATACACTATGTATTATAGATATATAGATATATATATATATATAGTCCTAGGAGCCCTGACAGTGTCATACACTATGTATTATAGATATATAGTCCTAGGAGCCCTGACAGTGTCATACACTATGTATTATAGATATATATAGTCCTGGGAGCCCTGCCAGTGTCATACACTATGTATTATAGATATATATATAGTCCTGGGAGCCCTGCCAGTGTCATACAGTCACAGAATAAGCTTTCTAGGGCCCCCGGTAGAGTTTATTTTGAGGGCCCACTATACAGCTATAAGTACAAATATTATTTTCCTCCCATTCACTTTCCAATTCATTAAGCAGCACCCGCACACTATTTTCCAGTATAAGCCTTGTACCCAGTCCATACCTTGTACTGTTTCTCTCCTGTGGCCCTCACAGTAACCTCCTGGCCCATAGTTACCTCAGACTTGAGCCCCTTTACCTCTGTTATGAATATTATTGGCAATATGGCCCCCACACAGTGACAATAAGGAAACAGGAGCCAGAAGGAGGATAATGAGCGGCCGCCTCTAGTCAGGGGAAGGCTATTAGCAAATCAGTAAGGGGGCAAATACTGTTACCCTCAATGTATGAGAAGAAGGGAGGAAAAACTCAACAGGTCTCTCTCATATTACTGAGGTTATGAAGTGAGTAAATGGAGTCCAGATCTCTGGTCAGTTCCTCATCTTCATATATTTTTGTCTATTTACAGGTTGAATTTTGAGGGATTTGTGTATTCTCTGATTTTTCTCTTTGCCATTGATAATATTAACCAGAATCCTGTCATTTTACCCAATATTACACTGGGATATGATATTTATGACACATGTATGGATGAGCGTCTGGCAGTATACCGTGTATTACATCTTCTATCTGGCCGGGGTAATGTAATACCTAATTACTCCTGTAGGGGGCATGGCCAGCTGGCCGGTATCATTGGAGACCACCACGCATCTACCACTATTCCTGCAGCACAAATCCTTGGACTATATGGATATCCTCAGGTATTGGACACTCTAGACATTGTCTATTAGTGTAATATGAGTGAGATGGGATATATGTGAGTGTATACCTGACCTATAGAAAGCCACAAATCTACAACAATCACAAAGTGTCTTAGATAATGGAGAGATATTACTAGATGTATAGTGAATACTAGAGATGAGAGAACTGATTCGTATTGAGCCGGATTCAACACAAATTTTCCAAAAGTTTTTTTATTGAAAACAAATCCTTTGTGTTTCATTTTCTGCAAACTAAAGTGGCCGCAGTGACATTCATTGCAGATCACATCTGTGCTGTGACGTTGGCCGGCTTCTGGCATCACCTGACAGACTCTCAGCCAATAGTGTAAGGTAGATGGCGGCTTTACAGTCACATACACAATATCAGATGCTGCAGGCAGCGAGGAGAAGAGCCATTGTGTCATATTGTAGCGGCCAGTCTCATCTATCAGTCTAGACGCTACAGCGATGCCTCGGGTCTGTGCCGGTCACTAAAGCGAGGCCTCTGCTCTGTGCCGGTCACTACAGCGATGCCTCAGGTCTGTGCCAGTCATTACATTGGCTCCAATTCATTATAGAATAAAATATAAAGTTCTCCCCCTCCCCCACAAGGCTCTCCACAATGCCGCACCTCCGTTCATTTCCTCCCTCATCTCTGTCTACCACCCAACCCGTGCCCTCCGTTCACTCAATGACCTAACACTTATATCCTCTATTATCAGAACCTCCCCCGCTCGTATACAAGACTTCTCCCGAGCTGCACCACTTCTCTGGAATGCTCTTCCCCAGACAATCAGATTAACTCCCAATTTCTGCAACTTCAAACACAAACTAAAGAAGCATCTTATCAGACCGGCCGATCACAATGTCTAACGTAAACTCTTAACCCTCCTCTGTCCCCGTTCCCACATTTCCCCACATGATATGACGCCATCTCATGATAACTTTATAGGTCCAAGCTCCATCCACATGTTACAGGACACGACTAGTGACGGCTCATAAAGTCTTATGTTTGTGTAATGACAGTCACCTCTATTACAGAAGTGTCTGACCTCTGTATAAGCAATATCGCCCCTGCTACCTCCAATGCCGCCCCTGCTACCTCTTGTGTCACCCCCTTTAACTCATAGATTGTAAGCTCTTGCGAGCAGGGCCCTCAGTCCCATTGTGTGAAATGACTTTCTTTGTAATGTATCTTTCTGTCTGTATTTATACCCTACAAATTGTACAGCGCTGCAGAATATGTTGGCGCTATAGAAATAACATTTATTATTATTATTATTATTATTATTATTATTATTATTATTATTAGGGGAAGCCTTGTTATCATCACTGCATGATCCAGAGCAATAGCTGCAGTTTGTACTGGATTATGTCTCTGCACCACATTGTTCTTGCCTGACATTTCTCATTTTAACAAAGGGTTAAAGAATAAAAGACACCCCCCAGTTTATTACACAGAAACCCCCCATATGTGATGGTGAACACCTGTACGGGCACATAACAGGCCTGGAGCATAAAAGAGCGTTATTTGGCTTTTGGAGGGCACATTTACTGGAATAGTTTTCAGGTAGCGGGGGCGGAGCCTGACTGCGCGCAGTGATGGACGCTTATTAATAGAGCTCCTCCACACTTAGCCCAAAAGAAGCCGTTATTGCTGTCTTATGTAAGCTGCCATGGTCAGAGCTAGTAGAGAGTGGACGGGAGACTCACCGGGCACACCAAGAGGTGCTCATCAGCAAGGAGACATGCAGAGATTTCTGTTTGAAAACAATTTTTATTGAAAAGTACAGAGGATAAAATAGCAAACACAATTCACAATCAAATATACAAAGCACAATGTACAACATTTTTGTTTTTTTATAACACAATACGCAAACAGACCATGTATAACACAAATAAGATGTCAATTTGGCTCTAATGAAATGGTGAGTTCTACAGATGAGCGAACAGTAAAATATTCGATGTTCGTTATTTGTTCCAAATAGCCCCTCAATATTCGACTATTCGAACGGATATCGAACCCCATTATAGTCTATGGGAGAAAATGCTTCGTTTCAGGGGATCCCACTATTCGACTCAGGAGGGGTCACCAAGTCCACTATGACACCTCAGCAAATGATGCCAACACCTCTAAAATGCAACTGGGACAGCAGGGGGCGCATGTCTGGGGGCATCTAACACATCAAAGTCCCTCTATTACCCCAGTATCACAGCCTAACAACTACACACTTTCCACATTCAAAAAAACCTCTATCAAAGAGGGAAAATACTTGGAAACCTTCTTTACTCCCCAATTGGATGGACACAAACCCCAATTTTAAGCTAAAGAAACATTATCAAGCACCCCTTTAAATCATGTTGTCCATGACAACCACAGATGGAATAGACAATGGGAAATCCTTCACTCCCCACCCTGACCTGTCATTGTAGATGTGTGTGATGTGGTAAGACCTTCCAAAATTCACTTTTATGGCCCTTATTGTGAGCCTGGCTGAATGTAGTTAAGGCTGGGACCGGGTCGCAAACTGTGGTGGCCTGCTTTGTCTCCCCCGCCCAATATTCCTGGCAGGAGTGCTGAGACACCACCCTCCTCCTCCTCCTCCACCATTGAATCGACCCCAGCTACTGGCGTGGGGAGATGTCAGCAGGCCGCACTGAAGCTCATCAGCTTGGAGGACAGACAGCACACTGCCTCTGAGGTCGGGGATGCCATCCTGGCTGAGATGGCAATGTGTTTTTCCCTCCTACACCTGGGGCCTGGCATGCTTGTCTTGTGTGGGGCCAGTCTCCAACACGTTACATGCCTGACCCATGTCTAACTTAGTGGTGCAATGTTTTTTGAAAACATACCCCAATGTACACAAGCTACTGGTGAAAGTGCGGCGACTTTCGCAAGTGTACAGGAGCCGCTGCTAGCCTCTGAAGCCTCCAGCAATGCCTCCATCTGCCAGAACACCGGCTGATATGCGATGTCCCCACACGCTGGAACTCGACGTACCACATGTTGAGTAGAGTGTGTGAGCAGCAGAGACCCTTCTGCTCCTGCAGATTCTGCACCGTGTGTTTCCATGGGTGGCAGACTTATGTGAAATCCTATCCCATCCTTTCCACTGCACATGAAACATTAGCATGCGCTTATCACAACTCTGGATATGGCAGCTGCGTTAAGCAGAGCGCAGGGTACAACGCAGACCAGGCCCAAGCTGTAGTTATGTGCGGTTTGCAGTAAGGGGACAGTGAGCAATTGGAAGAGGAGTTGGTGGACGACGAGGCCACTGACCCGACATGAACAGGGGTAATGTCTAGGGGCAAAAGCAGTGTAGGTGTGGAGGGAAGCTAAATCAACAAAAAAGGTGGCTAGAAGCAGAGGCCTATCTCCTCTCCCAGCCCAAAATTCATGGCAGGAGTTAACTGAAAATGCTGTAACACTGGCATGAGGAGATGTCAGCAGAACGTGCTGAAGCTCATCAACTAGGGGGACAGACAGCACACTGCCTCCGAGGTCAGGGATGCCATCCTGGCTGAGATGGCAATGTGTTTTTCCCTCCTACACCTGGGGCCAGGCATGTTTGTCTTGTGTGATAATGGCCGGAACCTGGTAGCAGATCTGGAGCTTGCCAGACTCAAACAAGGTCCACACATGGCCCACATTTTCAACTTGTTGGTGCAAAGGTTCTTTGAAACCTACACCATTGTGCCTGATATACTGGTCAAAGTGGGGCCATTTTCGTAAGTGAGAAGTAGCCTCTGCTAGGCAGAAAACATTCAGAGCACACTCCTGTCATCTTTGCACCGTTGGCTGGCGGAGGAAGACGAGGGGGATGGAATGGCATTTGATGTCACTGTCCCACACGAGGCTTGAGGGTGCACTTCAGTGCATCCCATTGCTTCACCAGAGATGGTGTGAAGGGGAGTGGAAAATGGAGAGTGACCCTTAGAAATTGGATTGAGCTGATATAGCTTGACTGAATTTTTGGGTCTTCCACTGAGCTTTAGGTGGTAGACCCTTAAAAATTGGATTGAGCTGATATAGCCTGACTGAATTGCTGTGTATCACACTTAGCTTTAGGGGGGAGACCCTTAAAAATTGGAATGAGCTGATATAGCCTGACTGAATTTCTCGGTCTCCCACCTAAGTTTTGGGGTTACACACCCTGGATATCTGGATTGACCGGACATAGCCTGACCTAATTGCTCTGTATCCTTGTTTTGGGGTTACAAAGTCTGAAAAGCTGCTTTGCATGTATATAGCAAGAAGTAACTGCAGTGGATTGATGCAATTTTTCAAGAAACAACAAAATTCAACGTTTCTTTTCAGCTATATGGACTTGTAAATGCAGTGGATTGCTGCTATTTTTCTGGCTCCCCCAAAATTCAAGCACGCCCCCTTGCTTTTCCAGCAGCCGGTCAGCCACTACCTGCAGTCGTGTTCATACCCAAGAGTCTGCCCCTCCTTCCTCCCAACATGCCCAATCTTCCCAACAGAGTCATCCCACCCTTGCCCCCTCTCAACCTTTCACCCTCACAAGTTTCTTTCCTAAAGTATAAGGAAACTTTAATGAAGGACAATCCGAACATCTGGTGTGACCATCCATTGGCAACTGCAGCACTGAAGTTACTATCTCTGGAAGTGGTACACCTTTTTTCTCTGCGTTTAGCCATGCTCGCTGCTATGCTAGCTGACTACACTTGGTTGGTCGATGGTTCTCTTAATGCATATCGCCAAGGGACATCTTATGTGTTTCTCAGCACTGAGGCCACCTCCTCTGAGCTCCCAAAGGAACTTCAGCAGATTTGTGTATTACAGCAAGAGAAGAGAAAAAGCCTTGAAAATATATCAAGTGAATGGTGCGGGTTTCCTCAAAAGGGCAGAGAAGTAATGGCTGCAGTTGTACTACATTTATAGAGCAGTTTTCATTGTTCTAGTACCAGTGTCCGGTGCTTGTACTGCTTGAGTTATTGGTTGAAATAATGTCACAGGAATAAATGAAAAATACAAGGGGTAGACCCTTAAAATTGGATTGAATTGATATAGCCTGACTGACTTTCGGTGTCTCCCACCTAGGTTTTGGGGTTACACACCCTGGATATCTGGATTGAGCGGACATAGTCTGACTGAATTTCTGTCTCTCCCACCTAGGTTTTGGGGTTATACACTGTGAACAACTGTATTGAGCGGACATAACCTGACTGAATTTTGGTGTCTCCCACCTAGGTTTTGGGGTTGCATACCCTGGATATCTGGATTGACCGGACATAGTCTGACCTAATTTCTCTGTATCCTTGTTTTGGGGTTACACAGCCTGAAAAGCTGCTTTGCATGTATATAGCAAGAAGTAACTGCAGTGGATTGATGCAATTTTTCAAGAAACAACAAAATTCAAGGTTTTTTTTCAGCTATATGGACTTGTAAATGCTGTGGATTGATGTTATGTTTCAGGCCCCCCCAAATTCAAGTTTTTTTCCTCAGCTATATGGACTTGTAAATGCTGTGGATTGATGTTATGTTTCAGGCCCCCCCAAATTCAAGGCTTTTTCCAGCTATATGAACTTGTAATTGCTGTGGATTCTGGCTATTCTGTGTGCGCACAGCCAACAATGAAACCTGTTTCTCTGCTATATATGAAGTTGTAACTGTTCTGTATCCGTTTTCCACCGTCCGGGGAAAGCTGGACTGATGTCACTACAGTGTGTTAGGAGCACAAGACCCCTGAGTTATGTTGTCTGTACTTAGATATCAGGCCTGGAGAAGTCACCCCCATCATCAGGCCTGGAGAAGTCACACACACACACACACACACACAGCTGATAGTGTATTAAGTGAGTTCTAATTTTAATGAAAGGAAAAGGTAGCTTAAATACAATACAGACAAGAGCAGGTTGGACTATAACATAACATGATTGGTTGTAGAGTTGTAACATAAACCTAGCATGTGACTATTGGCTAAAGCCTGATGTAATCTCCATCTCATTATTACATGGCAAGAGAGATAATGATCACATGCTGGTCAGACCACTCCAGCCTTGGAGCTAACGATCAATAGGCTATAGAACCTGTTTCTACACACCCAGTACATCTTCAATGGTGAGGCTTTAAAGACAAACAGAGTGATAAGGATTCATAGCCCATTCACTCATCTTGGACTCTCTTCTTTGATCTTTTGTATTCTGCAACACAAACCCAGCCTAACTGGCTCCTTGTGTAACAGATTGCTCATCTCTGAGAGACAGAGAGAGATCGAGAGAGATAGAGCCAGATAGAGCAGTCTCGGCCACCACCCGTGTTCATACATAATTTTTCAAGAGATATTATTGGCCCCCCACAGTGTATAGCTCTGAGAAGAGCTGCTGGTTTTCTTCATTACTTCTTCCCTGCCTATCTGAATCTAATCACTATCTAGCCCTCAGCAGATATGTTTCTCTCCCTATGTCTGACCGCAAAAATGGCGAATAGGGCGGCGGCCGTTCTTATGAATGGGAGGTCACATGTTTTCGGCAGCCAATGCGTTTTTTCAATTTTTTTTCACTGCCTCCGTTGTCGTAGTTCCTGTCCCACCTCCCCTGCCCAGTTATTCGTGCAAAAAACGTGCCAGGGAAGGTGGGAGGGGACACAAATTTTTACTGCGTATGCGGCCTGGTATTCGATTGTGAACGAATACATTGAACGCCATGATATTCGATCAAATACCTATTCGATCGAACGGCGTTCACTCATCTCTACTCCTAATTTATTTACTGTAGATGTAAGCTGGTGTTAGAGAACACGGTAGAACTTAGAAGGGACAGAATTATATTTGGAGGGAAGATTTGCTGTTTTTCAGTGTGCCATGTGATATTGTCAGAAACCTTGAGGTACCAAAACAGGAAAAAAAAAAAATTAAGGAAAAAAAGGATTCTTCCCTTCTTTTCAGATTGGGGAACTTCACCAGAGAATTGTTGCCCTGGAATAATACAGGGGCCCTCACTCCAAAAGTGCCAGGTCCTTCCCCTTCTTGCCCTCCAAAAATTAGGATCTTGCTGACCAACACAATGAAGGAATGTTCCTGTCCTGTCTGCACATCGGAATAGCACATAAGGGCTCGTTCACAAGGAGTAAACGTGCCGCGCAATGTGGCGCATTTACGGCGCGTGTACGCCGCATTTTTTTTTACGGTGCGCGATTACGTCGCGTTAACGCTGCGTAAACGCGGCGTAATCGCGCACCGTAAAAAACGCGGCGTACACGCGCCGTAAACGCGCCACATTGCGCGACACGTTTACTCCGTGTGAATGCACCCTAAGAGTTCTACATCGCCATCCGTACAATGTGCATAGCCAGGATTTTCTACCATATCTTCATTTTTTTTCATGGCACTGTCTGACAGATCAACCTCTCCCATGTCCATATTGTAGGCCAGGGTGCAGTCTGTCTTGTATCAATACCACTTACAGGGATAGGGGTGCTGATGTTACCACACGTTGTGGTCAGTATAACAACATATCTCTTGTCTTTACACTTGACAAGTAATATGTTCTCACTACATAGTGCCCAGATTTCACCCCTTCTGAGCGGTTGCCCAAGCAGGGACCGAGGGAGGCCGTTCAGTGTTTTGTGCACAGTGCCGCATGCTACAGTAGCTCTGGCAGAGGGTTATAGAGTGCAATGCCGGTGCAGAAGATATCCACATAGAGGTGGTGACTCTGGGAACTGCCTGGTCTAAGGTCACACTGTGTGAATATTCCATAGGATTAGTAAATCTGCCCCAATGCTTTCTGTTCTCTTGTGTCTTGTACAGATCAGCTATGGAGCCACCGACCCCTCATTATCTGATAGACTCCTCTATCCACATGTTTTCCAGTCAGTCCAAAATAGCCACATCCACTATATGGTGGTCACCGAACTGTTGGAGCACTTTGGCTGGACCTGGGTTGGGATTTTAGTATCAGATGATGAAAATGGAGAGAAAGAACTTCAGATACTGAGAAAGTCCATGAGAGAGCACGGGATCTGTGTGGCCTATACCATAAAATATACAGATTATGCACATAAGACTATAGAATATAATGATCAGATATTACAGGTATTAGACAATCCACAAGTCCGGGTCATTATACTGTGTGGTCCCTTCACCCATACATTAACTAATATGATACGAGACCCTGCACTTGTAGTTCTGGATAAGACTTTCATCCTTCCACCATCCTTTGCCTTTAGTTCTCTCATTTCTGACAATTGGTATCCAGAATTTAATAGAAGTCTAGTCGTGGACTTTTCATCACAATCTTTTCAAGGAATGGAACATTTTTTGAAAAGCTACAGGAAATTGCCCAATATATTGAAGGAAGAGATCTACTGGGAGGAATTGGATAAATTGGCAAAGGCTGAGGAGAAAAATTTCTTTGTTTGTATTAATTTGATAAGTGAAGAAGATAATTCTAGTTATCAGTATATTATGCCAAGTCTAAGATATTACCTCACATCGGGAGTCTCTCCAAGACTGTACGAGTCCATAGAAGTCCTGGCAAAAGCTCTCCATGAAATGTTCTTATATATAAAAGACAAATCTCCAGAAAATCCAATAACCGGACTTACACAATACACACAGAAGTTACAGCGCCACCTACAGAGGATGAAGAGTCCACTGGATCCAATGGGACCTTCCTATTACTTTAATGAGCGGGGGGAAGCCATACATGGATATAAGATAATATACAGGATATATATAGAAGAGGGCACATATAAGGACATACGTGAGGACATAGTAGGAAATGTTACCCCATGGGCTGTCAGTGGTCAGAAGCTTTATATAAATACCTCGTCTATAACCTGGAGACACACACAGGAGGTGAGAAGCCTTCCATTATACATGTGACTATGTAACGCTTCTGTCTGCCCTTATACATCATTATATAGGTTACATATAGGATTCCTCTACATCAGCTCTTCTCTTACTTTGCATTTACATTATTGGACATTACTTACATTTTTCAGTTTCTTTTTTGTGAATTACATTCTAATAAAGTCATTACGGTAAAAAAACAAACAAAAAAACTGGTTACACTAAAACAGATAGAAGAACTATAAGTATATAAATCCCCAAAACATCATCTATAGTTCTGTATATACAAAAGAGGAACAATAATCTGCAGTGGAGATGAGCGATTCAACATGACACCAACCAAATTCAGTCCAAAATTCCCAATTTTTGGAATAAATAATTTTTGGAATTCATTTTGTGTAGAGATGAGCGAACAGTGTCCTATCGAACACATGTTCGATCGGATATCACACTGTTCGCCATGTTCGAATCGAATCGAACACCGCGTGGTAAAGTGCGCCATTACTCGATTCCCCTCCCACCTTCCCTGGTGCTTTTTCTGCTCCAATAACAGCACAGGGTAGGTGGGACAGGAACTACGACACCGGTGACGTTGAAAAAAAATAGGAAAAACCCATTGGCTGCCGAAAACATGTGACCTCTGATTTAAAAGAACAGCGCCGCCCAGCTTCGCGTCATTCTGAGCTTGCAATTCACCGGAGACGGAAGTTTCCGTCCAGTTAGCTATGGCTTAGATTCTGGGTAGGCAGGGACAGGCTAGGATAGGAAGGAGAAGACAACCAACAGCTCTTGTAAGAGCTAAATTCCAGGGAGAAGCTTGTCAGTGTAACGTGGCACTGACAGGCTCAATCGCCGCAACTCAGCTTTCCCAGGATCCTGAATGGAATACACTGACAGTGTATTCCCGTATACCCTATATACCCCCGATCCACGTTCCGACGGTGTGCCCCCCCACCTCCACCCCAGAAACTAACTTGAATACACTGGAAGTCCCCTAACAATAGAATTGGGGCTATATACACCCTCAATCCTTGCTACTGGTATATAGTGCCATTTTCTGACTGGGAATTCAAAGAATATATTGGGGTTACATACACCCTAATTTCCTCCATTTTTCACTCCCCTTCACACCATCTGTGGTGAAGCAATGGGATGCACTGAAGTGCACCCTCTAGCCTTGTGTGGGACAGGGACATCAGATGCCACTCCATTCCCCTCGTCTTCCTCCGCCAGCCAACGGTGCGAAGATGAGAGCTGAGAGCTCTGAGAGCTCTGAATGTTTTCTGCCTAGCAGAGGCTAGTTCTCACTTACGAAAATGTCCCCACTTTGACCTGTATATCAGTCACAATGGTGTAGGTTTCAAAGAAACATGGCACCAACAAGTTGAAAATGTGGGCCATGTGTGGACCGTGTTTGAGTCTGGCAAGCTCCAGATCTGCTACCAGGTTCCAGCCATTATCACAGGCCCAAAAATGCCAGGCCCCAGGTGTAGCAGGGAAAAAAACATTGCCATCTCAGCCAGGATGGCATCCCTGACCTCGGAGGCAGTGTGCTGTCTGTCCCCCAAGCTGATGAGCTTCAGTACATCCTGCTGACATCTCCCCACGCCAGTGTTACAGCATTTGCCGCTAGTAGCTGGGGTGGAGGTTGCAGCGTAGTAGGCTTTCAGTTAACTCCTGCCATGAATTTTGGGCTGGGAGAGGAGATAGACCACCCCAGTTTGCACCCGGGGACCAGACTCCACCACATTCACCCTTCCTGTCATTAAAGATACGCAGCATCCCTGACCACAGGCGCTTGTCCATGTGTCGGTGGTCAAGTGGACCTTGCAGCAAAGCGCAGAGCTCTGGGCCTGACTGATGTTATGGTGCAAGGTGCAAGGCAGGGACAGCACACCAAGAGAAGTAGTAACGGCTATGCCCAGCATAGGGAGGTGCCCCAGCTGCCATCTGCTGACGAAAGGCCTGGGTATCCAGAAGCCTAAACACCAACATCTAAAGGGCCAGCAGTTTATCGATGAGGCCATTAAAGGCTTGGGGGAATCAGATGTGTTTCTCAGAACGCAGAACACCTCTTCTGAGATCACAAAGGAAGTTGGCAAGAGATGTGCAGTGCAGAAAAAAAGATGAGAAAATAAGTGTAGGCTGTAGAGCACAGAGGGATCGGAGAGGACAAAGCTGGTGTCGGCCAGGTATTCCCACAACATGCGCCTATACTTGTCCCTCCTGGTGACACTAGGCCCCTGAGTGGCAGTAATTTGTCCAGGGGGGCCATTAACGTGTTCCAGACCTAGGAATAAGTCTTCCAACAGGGTAGAGTTTTGCATGCTTTTGCTTCTATCCACTGTTTTTGCTGCTTAGCTTCACTGCTTTTGCCCCTAAAACTCACCCCAGTTTATGCCTCAGCTTCTACCCTGTTTTTTTGTTGAATTAGCTTCCTTCCACATCTACACTGCTTTCGCCCCTAAACATCACCCCAGTTTATGCATCTGCTTCTACCCTATTTTTTTTGTTGAATTAGCTTCCCTCCACATCTACACTGCTTTCTCCCCTAAACATCACCCCAGTTTATGCCTTTACTTCTACCCAGGTTTTTTGTTGATTTAGCTTCCCTCCACATCTACACTGCTTTAGCCCCTAGACATCACCCCTGTCCATGTGGGGTGGGTGGCCTCATCATCCACCAACTCCTCTTCCAATTGCGCACTGTCCCCTTACTGCAAACCACACATGACCACAGCTTTCCCTGATGGCAACTGTATCTCATCATCCTCACTGAGGTCCAGAAACGTCAGTGGCGGGTCCACAACCACAACATTGGAAGGAAATGGTGGATGCTGCAGTATTTCTAACACCTGTTCCTGGTGCTCGGGCCTGGTCTGTGTTGTACCCTGCACCCTGCTGAACGCAGCTGCCATATCCGGAGTTGTGATGAGCGCATGCTAATGTTTTGTGTCCACTGCTATGGATGGGATAGGATTTCACATAAGTCTGCCACCCATGGCCACTCATGGTTGAGCAACTGAGGGAGCTGACTTTGACAAATCCTAGGGTTTTGCAGTTGGAACTCCATCAAAGGTCTGTGCTGCTCAGACACTCTGCTCAAGAGATGATATGTTTAGTTCCAGCAGTGTGGAGACGTCGCACAACAGCCATTGTTTGGGGCAGATACCGGCATTGTAGGAGTGCATAGAGGCTAGCGGCAGCAACTATAGACTTTCAAAACTATCCGCACAAGCGCCACACTTTCACCAGTAGCTCAGGAACATTGGGGTACTTTTTTAAAAAGATTAGCAGCAATGAGTTAAAAACGTGGCCCAGGCATGGAACATGTTGCAGGCTGCCAAGCTACAGAGCCGATCCCAGGTTACGGCTTTTATTATCACACATGACAACATGCCTGGGCCCAGGTGCAGTGGCAAAAACCACATTGCCGTCTCATCGAGGATGTCATGACTCACTTTGTAGGCAGTGTGCTGTCTGTCCCCCAAGCTGATGAGCTTCAGCACGGCCTGCTGACGTCTCCCCACAGCAGTGTTGCAGCGTTTCCAGCTCGTAGCTGGGGTCCACTTAACGGCGGAGGAGGAGGAGGAGGAGGGTGGTGTTTCAGCCCTCCTCCCAGGAATGTTGTGTGGGGAGACAAGTCAGTCCACCATGGTAGTTTGCCCAGGGGGTGCCATTAACGTGTCCTATACCTAGGGAAAATTCTTGAAACAGGGGAGAGTTTTGCATCTTTGCCCTTGCTGCCTCTGGACATCCCTTTGCCTCTAGCTACCTTTTTTCCCTGCTTAGCTTGCCTCCACATCCACACTGCTTTTGCCCCTAGACATCATCCCTATCCATGCCTCTGCCTCTAGCCATAACTCTGCCACCTCTGGAAATTCATGGTGCAGAAACTTTGGGAGCTGACTTTGAGGAACCCTTGGGTTTTGTAGACGGAACTCCATCAAAGGTCTGTGCAGCTCACATACTCTGGTCAAGATATGGTATGTAGGGTTTCAGCGTGTGTGGACATCAGGCAGATGTAGGCCTTGTTGGAGTGTTTTGAGGCTAGCAGCTGCTCCTGTACACTTGCAAAAGTGGGCGCACAAGCGCCGCATTTTCACCAGTAGCTTCGGTACATTTGGGTATGTTTTCAAAAAACGTTGCACCACTAAGTTAGACGTGGGCCAAACAAGGAACGTGTTGGAGGCTGGCAAGCTCCAGAGCCACTACCAGGTTCCAGCCATTTACACAGGCGCAAAAATGCCAGGCCCCAGGTGTAGCAGGGAAAAAAACATTGCCATCTCAGCCAGGATGGCATCCCTGACCTCGGAGGCACTGTGCTGTCTGTCCCCCAAGCTGATGAGCTTCAGCACGGCCTGCTGATGTCTCCCCACGCCAGTGTTATAGCGTTTGCCGCTAGTAGCTGGGGTGGAGGTTACAGCGTAGTAGGGTTTCAGTCTACTCTTGCCATGAATTTTGGCCCGGGAAAGGAGATAGGGTACCCCAGTTTGCACCCCGGGACAAGACTTCACCACATTCACCCTTCCTGTCATTAAAGATAAGCAGCATCCCTGACCACAGACGCTTGTCCATGTGTCAGTGGTCAAGTGGACCTTGCAACAAAGCACGGAACTAAGGGCCCACCTGATGTTGAGTGACACGTGCTGGTGCAAGGCGGGGACGCCACACCAGGAGAAGTTGTGACGGCTAGGGACGGCATAGTGAGGTGCCACAGTTGCCATCAGGTCCAGGAAGGTCGGAGTTTCAACAAGCCGGAACGCCAACATCTCCTAGGCCAGCAGTTTAGCGATGTTGGCGTTCAAGGCTTGCGTGGGTGGGTGGTTAGCGGTGTATTTCTGCCGCCGCTCCAATGTCTGAGAGATGGTGGGTTGTTGTAAAGAAGCGCCTGATGGTGCCTTTGATGGTGCAGGAGAAGGAGATAAGACAGGAACAGGGGAGGATGAGGGAGAAGTCAACAAAGTGGCGGAGGCAGATGAAGTGATGTCCTGGCTCATCCTCTGGAGTGCATCGCCAGCACTGTGAGCAGAGGCAGTGGCATGAACGGCGGGCGACGTTTGTCCTGCCGTTGCTGCCTGCCATGATTCCAGTGCTTGGATTCCAAATGACGGTGCACTGAAGTGGTGGACAGGTTGCTCTTCTCAGAGCCCCTACTCGATTTCGAGAGGCAAATTGTGCAGACAACACTATATCTGTCCTCGGCGCATTCCTTGAAAAAACTCCACACCTTCGAGAAATGTGCCCTCGAGGTGGGAGTTTTTCGGGGCTGGGTACAAACTGGAACATCTTGGGAGATTCCGGGTGTGGCCTGGCTTCGCCTAAGCTGCTGACCTCTGCCTCTGCCTCTAGCTACCCTTTTTGGTGCTGCACCTGCCTCAACATCCACACTACTTTCCCCGCTTGACATCCGCCCTGTCCAGGTGAGGTCAGTGTCCTTGTCGTCCACCACCTCCTCTTCCAACTCCTGTCTCACCTCCTCCTCCTGCACAATGCGCATGTCAACTGGCTGCCCTGACAGCAACTGCGTCTCATCCTCGTCGATGAAGGTGGGTTGCTGGTCATCCGCCACCAAATCGACCGGAGATGGAGGAGACTCTAGTGTTTGAGCATCTGGACACAGATACTCGTCTGTTAGGTCTGTGGAATCGCGAAATGGAGGGGCAGGTTGCGGTACAGTCAAAGGAAGGGAGAACAGCTCTGGGGAGCAGGGACAGTTGGGGTTATTGTTCTGGGAAGATTGGGAATTTTGGGTGAAAGGAGGACAAGACTGTTGGGTAAGAGGAGGAGAGGAGGTAGAGGCTGACTGGCTGGTGGACAATGTGCTTTAAGCGTTATCTGACAGCCATTGCAAGACCTGTTCCTGGTTCTCGGGCCTACTAAGGTTTGTACCATTCAGCCTAGTTAATGTTAAACTTTTGTGCAAAGCGCAGAACTGATGTTAACCGCCTGATGTTAAGGGACACACGCTGGTACAAGGCTCAACTCACCCTAAGGGCCAAAAACACTGCTGGTGCAAGGCTCTACTCATGCCAAGGGCCTCAATCTCTGCTGGTAGCTCAGCTTAAGGTCCTGTAACTTTGTTTGGAAGGGCTCATGTTAAGGGCTAGAAAAGTGAATTTTGGAAGGTCTTACCACATCACACAGACATACACACACACACACACACACACACACACACACACTCAAAATGACAGTTAAGGGTGAGGGCTTTTGGAATTCCCATTGCCTATTCCATCCGTGGTTGTCATGGGGAACGTGATATAAAGGGGTGGTTGTTACTGTTTGTTGAGCTTAAATTGGGGTTTGTGTACATCCATTTGGGGAGTAAAGAAGGTTTCCAGGTATTTTCCCACTTTGATAGAAGTTTTTTGGAAAGTGTAAAGTGTGTAGTTGTTAGGCTGTGATGTTGGGGTAATAGAGGGTCTTTGGTGTGTTAGATGCCCCCAGACATGCTTCCCCTGCTGTCCCAGTGTCATTCCAGAGGTGCTGGCATAATTTCCTGGGGTGTCATAGTGGACTTGGTGACCCTCCTGAGACGGATTTGGGTTTCCCCCTTAACGAGTATATGTTCCCCATAGACTATAATGGGGATCGAAACCCGTTCAAACACTCGAACAGTGAGCGGCTGTTCGAATCGGATTTCGAACCTCGAACATTTTAGTGTTCGTGCATCTCTAATTTTGTGCAATTCTAATAAAATGACGTCTGCCAGAGAGAGAGGAGCCCATGACCTGGAGTGGAGACCGGGCTGGATTCCCCATAATGCTACGAGGGCAACCAAGAGAATTTATGGAGACAGAAAGACAATGTCATTGCTGTCAGAGCTGCCGCATCACTATCACATGTCTCACATTCTATCACATTGTATTCAAGTGAAGTGACAATTAGTGACACAGACATCTCATTATCTTACAGAGATTCCCCTGGATTCCCCTTTTATACCATTTCTTATATTTCAGCTCAGTCTGTGTCACAGTGACAAGTTAATGACACATAAATCTCATTTTGTTGCATAGCGCTCCCCAGAAATTGCCGCAGTTCTCATTTATACATCATTACTAATAATACAGATTTACTATTGTGTAGGGGGGAGTTTGGGGAACATTTTGGTTATATAGTTTAATAAACTGTTTTACTTCATTTTAGTTCTCCCTAGTAAAGCTCTACCTAAGCTAGTCATGAGGGACTATAGGAGTGTGAGGTCACTGATGATGTCATAGTCATGGCTATTATGGAAGAAATCCAAACATGAATGCTGCCATTTAGTGAGGACGGAGATCACATCAGACCGGATATATTGGAGCAAACACTCACACTGATGTAACAAGGGATGGAGAAAAACAAGAGACTCCATATCTCACTGACCTGGGGACACCTCATGGGACAATTCACCTTCTGTACTTAACCCTTTGATGTCATATATGAAAAATCTGCTTGTGATATATCCAGTAAAGGTTCTTGTCTTCTCCTTCAGGTCCCAGTATCCCGCTGCTCAGAGCCATGTTTACCTGGAAGCAGGAAGAAGGCAAGAGAAACAATTCACACCTGCTGCTATGACTGCGCGCCATGTTCAGAGGGAGAGATCTCCAATATAACCGGTATATGATAGTAGGAGTAGTAGTACTGTCTTACCAGTGTGATGGTGTTCTAGTAGGAGTAGTAGTACTGTCTTACCAGTGTGATTATGTTCTAGTAGGAGTAGTAGTACTGTCTTACCAGTGTGATTATGTTCTAGTAGGAGTAGTAGTACTGTCTTACCAGTGTGATTATGTTCTAGTAGGAGTAGAAGTACTGTCTTACCAGTGTGATGATGTTCTAGTAGGAGTAGTAGTACTGTCTTACCAGTGTGATTATGTTCTAGTAGGAGTAGTAGTGTTGTCTTACCAGTGTGATGATGTTCTAGTAGGAGTCGTAGTACTGTCTTACCAGTGTGATGATGTCCTAGTAGGAGTAGTAGTACTGTCTTACCAGTGTGATGATGTTCTAGTAGGAGTAGTAGTACTGTCTTACCAGTGTGATGAGGTTCTAGTAGGAGTAGAAGTACTGTCTTACCAGTGTGATGATGCTCTAGTAGGAGTAGTAGTACTGTCTTACCAGTGTGATGATGTTCTAGTAGAAGTAGTAGTACTGTCTTACCAGTGTGATGATGATCTAGTAGGAGTAGTAGTACTGTCTTACCAGTGTGATGATGTTCTAGTAGGAGTAGTAGTACTGGCATACCAGTGTGATGATGATCTAGTAGGAGTAGTAGTACTGTCTTACCAGTGTGATGATGATCTAGTAGGAGTAGTAGTACTGTCTTACCAGTGTGATGATGTTCTAGTAGGAGTAGTAGCACTGTCTTACCAGTGTGATGATGTTCTAGTAGGAGTAGTAGTACTGTCTTACCAGTGTGATGATGTTCTAGTAGGAGTAGTAGTACTGTCTTACCAGTGTGATGATTGTCTAGTAGGAGTAGTAGTACTGTCTTACCAGTGTGATGATGATCTAGTAGGAGTAGTAGTACTGTCTTACCAGTGTGATGATGTTCTAGTAGGAGTAGTAGTACTGTCTTACCAGTGTGATGATGTTCTAGTAGGAGTAGTAGTACTGTCTTACCAGTGTGATGATGTTCTAGTAGGAGTAATATTACTGTCTTACCAGTGTGTTGATGTTCTAGTAGGAGTAGTAGAACTGTCTTACCAGTGTGATGATGATCTAGTAGGAGTAGTAGTACTGTCTTACCAGTGTGATGATGTTCTAGTAGGAGTAGTAGTACTGTCTTACCAGTGTGATGATGTTCTAGTAGGAGTAGTAGTACTGTCTTACCAGTGTGATGATGTTCTAGTAGGAGTAGTAGTACTGTCTTACCAGTGTGATGATGTTCTAGTAGGAGTATTATTACTGTCTTACCAGTGTGATGATGATCTAGTAGGAGTAGTAGTACTGTCTTACCAGTGTGATGATGTTCTAGTAGGAGTAGTAGTACTGTCTTACCAGTGTGATGATGTTCTAGTAGGAGTAGTAGTACTGTCTTACCAGTGTGATGATGTTCTAGTAGGAGTAGTAGTACTGTCTTACCAGTGTGATGATGTTCTAGTAGGAGTAGTAGTACTGTCTTACCAGTGTGATGATGTTCTAGTAGGAGTAGTATTACTGTCTTACCAGTGTGATGATGATCTAGTAGGAGTAGTAGTACTGTCTTACCAGTGTGATGATGTTCTAGTAGGAGTAGTAGTACTGTCTTACCAGTGTGATGATGTTCTAGTAGGAGTAGTAGTACTGTCTTACCAGTGTGATGATGTTCTAGTAGGAGTAGTAGTACTGTCTTACCAGTGTGATGATGTTCTAGTAGGAGTAGTAGTACTGTCTTACCAGTGTGATGATGTTCTAGTAGGAGTAGTAGTACTGTCTTACCAGTGTGATGATGTTCTAGTAGGAGTAGTATTACTGTCTTACCAGTGTGATGATGATCTAGTAGGAGTAGTAGTACTGTCTTACCAGTGTGATGATGTTCTAGTAGGAGTAGTAGTACTGTCTTACCAGTGTGATGATGTTCTAGTAGGAGTAGTAGTGCTGTCTTACCAGTGTGATGATGTTCTAGTAGGAGTAGTATTACTGTCTTACCAGTGTGATGATATTCTAGTAGGAGTAGTAGTACTGTATTACCAGTGTGATGATGTTCTAGTAGGAGTAGTAGTACTGTATTACCAGTGTGATGATGTTCTAGTGTTAACGTCAAAATATTGACTATATCATGGATCAATCAGTCAGTCCAAATTAAATGAGCATGTTTGTGCACAAATTGCTAATAATGAGACAGACACAGAGTTCCGTATCAAACCAGCCATGCTCTTCGCCCACCTCAGCATTACTGGCTCTTTATTGAAAGTACACACACTTTAGAGACAAAGAAAGGAGGGGTCACTGCCCCCTTGGCATTCCTGAGTTGTCCAGCTTCTATTGGTTTCAGTCCTTTGATGTCCAGCCTTCCTTCGTCCACCCAGACGACCCCCCTTGCTGTAATTTGAAGACTTCTTCTACGAGGCATGGCAAACAAGTTCCCTCTTGGAAATTCCTTTGTCTCAGAGTTGTAGGAAAAATTAGTATTTCCAAAACACATCATACATATAAAGTATATGAAACTTGATTCATGTTCTCAGACTTGACACTAGTAGGAGTAGTAGTACTGTCTTACCAGTGTGATGATGCTCTAGTAGGAGTAGTAGTACTGTCTTACCAGTGTGATGATGTTCTAGTAGGAGTAGTAGTACTGTCTTACCAGTGTGATGATGTTCTAGTAGGAGTAGTAGTACTGTCTTACCAGTGTGATTATGTTCTAGTAGGAGTAGTAGTACTGTCTTACCAGTGTGATGATGCTCTAGTCGGAGTAGTAGTACTGTCTTACCAGTGTGACGATGCTCTAGTAGGAGTAGTAGTACTGTCTTACCAGTGTGATGATGTTCTAGTAGGAGTAGTAGTACTGTCTTACCAGTGTGATGATGTTCTAGTAGGAGTAGTAGTACTGTCTTACCAGTGTGATGATGCTCTAGTAGGAGTAGTAGTACTGTCTTACCAGTGTGATGATGTTCTAGTAGGAGTAGTAGTACTGTCTTACCAGTGTGATGATGCTCTAGTAGGAGTAGTAGTACTGTCTTACCAGTGTGATGATGCTCTAGTAGGAGTAGTAGTACTGTCTTACCAGTGTGATGATGATCTAGTAGGAGTAGTAGTACTGTCTTACCAGTGTGATGATGATCTAGTAGGAGTAGTAGTACTGTCTTACCAGTGTGATGATGCTCTAGTAGGAGTAGTAGTACTGTCTTACCAGTGTGATGATGCTCTAGTAGGAGTAGTAGTACTGTCTTACCAGTGTGATGATGTTCTAGTAGGAGTAGTAGTACTGTCTTACCAGTGTGATGATGTTCTAGTAGGAGTAGTAGTACTGTCTTACCAGTGTGATTATGTTCTAGTAGGAGTAGTAGTACTGTCTTACCAGTGTGATGATGCTCTAGTCGGAGTAGTAGTACTGTCTTACCAGTGTGACGATGCTCTAGTAGGAGTAGTAGTACTGTCTTACCAGTGTGATGATGGTCTAGTCGGAGTAGTAGTACTGTCTTACCAGTGTGACGATGCTCTAGTAGGAGTAGTAGTACTGTCTTACCAGTGTGATGATGTTCTATCTGGTCATCTCATGTTACACATATCTGATCATCATAAAGCTACAAGAACAAAGCCAATCATTACAGAAAGTGACAGAATCTCAATAGAATAAAAGGATCTCAGTCCAAAATCAATACAAAAATACAATCCTTATATACATGAAGACCACAGCAGTTATTTGAAAACACCCCCAGAATATATATACATTACAATATATAACATAACAAACCAGGAGATGGCTGGTGATTAGAGATGAGCAAACACTAAAATGTTCGAAGTTCGAAATCCGATTCAAACAGCCGCTCACTGTTCGAGTGTTTGAATGGGTTTCGAACCCCATTATAGTCTATGTGGAACAGATACTCGTTAAGTGGGAAACCCAAATCCGTCTTAGGAGGGTCACCAAGTCCACTATGACACCCCAGGAAATTATGCCAGCACCTCTGGAATGACACTGGGACAGCAGGGGAAGCATGTCTGGGGGCATCTAACACCAAAGACCCTCTATTACTCCAACATCACAGCCTAACAACTACACACTTTACACACTCAATACCACCTCTCAGACAGAGCAAAAACACGTTGAAACATGTGTATTTGGGCCTTGGAGTGAGGAGAGCTTGTCACCAGCAGTGAATTTGGCCCTTGTAGTGAGATAAGGTTGGCACCAACATTGTTTTTGAAAATCAGGGTGGATTGAGCCTCTAACCAGCCAAGTTTGGGGAAATTCATGGTGGTAGGAGCCTCTAACTAGCCCAGTTTGGGGAAATTCATGGTGGTAGGAGCCTCTAACCAGCCCAGTTTGGGGAAATTCATGGTGGAGGGAGCCTCTAACCAGCACAGTTTGGGTAAATTCATGGTGGAAGGAGCCTCTAACCAGCCAAGTTTGGGGAAATTCATGGTGGAACGAGCCTCTAACCAGCCCAGTTTGGGGAAATTCATGGTGGAGGGAGCCTCTAACCAGCACAGTTTGGGTAAATTCATGGTGGAAGGAGCCTCTAACCAGCCAAGTTTTGGGAAATTCATGGTGGAGGGAGCCTCTAACCAGCCCAGTTTGGGGAAATTCATGGTGGAGGGAGCCTCTAACCAGCACAGTTTGGGGAAATTCATGGTGGAGGGAGCCTCTAACCAGCACAGTTTGGGGAAATTCATGGTGGAGGGAGCCTCTAACCAGCACAGTTTGGGGAAATTCATGGTGGAGGGATCATCTAACCAGCACAGTTTGGGGAAATTCATGGTGGAAGGAGCCTCTAACTAGCACAGTTTGGGTAAATTCATGGTGGAGGGAGCCTCTAACCAGACCAGTTTGGGGAAATTCATGGTGGAAGGAGCCTCTAACCATCCCAGTGTTAGGATGGGGTCCCGCAGATTTGCCTTCCGGCGCACAGCGCCACCTGCGGGCCAATCCATCCCTCATTCCCGGTGGCATGCGGTGAAGTCTCTGGAGACTAAGACTCAGTTTTCTCCGACTGAGCATGCTCGGTCTTTTTGGAGTCGCTCACAGCCTAAGTGCCAGTTCTCTCTGACTGAGCATGAGCGGCGAGGTCATGGCCACCGCCCTTATTGGGCGGGGACTTTCCTTTAAAAGGAGTGAGTCGACGCCCGCCCGGCACTCACACTTTATCTGATACTACCAGTCCTAAAGACAGTAGTCCCAGGGAGAGTCTCCAATGTTTAGGCAGTTTGCAGTCTAGGGTGCTAGTAGATAGACCTGTAAATCCTGAAGGACTGTCAGCTCTACACCAAGGCCTGGAGCAATAGACATTGTTCCAGCCTGTGGAGCTGCAGCAGGTGTGGTTTCCAAGTTAGCCGTGCCCGCCCTGTCTAACACCGTTGGTAGCTCCTAGCTGTGTGCAGGAGCACCCCTAGCTACTGCAGGGGATTATGTTTGTCGCTGACCTGGGGTGAGTGTTAACCCTGGGCAGCTAGCTTGTGTTTGTTTCCAACCTGTTCACATTGGGAGCTGCACTGTCCATTCACTCAGTGAGACTAACTGGTGAACTTGTGTTGCTCCCAATTCACACTGTGCTGTACCTCCGTACTGTCGCATTTTGACATACAGCCGCCCATAGGGCCTGTGGACCTCGCTGCAGTGCCTTGCAGCCCAAGAGGTTCTGCGGTTTAA
Organism: Leptodactylus fuscus; assembly: GCF_031893055.1. Lineage (NCBI taxonomy): Eukaryota > Metazoa > Chordata > Amphibia > Anura > Leptodactylidae > Leptodactylus > Leptodactylus fuscus. The sequence goes on along the minus strand of NC_134265.1, from coordinate 364,695,177 downwards.
AAATATTATTTTTATATAAATACCCAGAACCATAACATAAATGTGAGCCAAGGTCTTGCTGCTATGTCTGAGCACGCGCAGTTGCAGCGCTATGTGCAGCAATTAGAAGCTCGTCTGCAGTCGCTGGAGCAGCGAGCACCAGCAACAGGGTATGCCCCTCTCACTGCACAGTCGCTGGCACAAGCCTTAGCCCAAACACCATCGGCTACTGGCGCAACCCTCCGTCTGGCTCTCCCCAATAAATTCTCAGGAGAGTCGAGGGAGTGTAGGGGTTTTATAAGCCAGTGTACAATCCATTTTGAGGTACAGCCAGCTGCATTCCCCACTGAAAAAAGTAAGGTGGGGTTTGTAATCTCCCTCCTGGCAGGTCAGGCCTTGGAGTGGGCTACGCCATTGTGGGAGCGGGGCGACCCTGTCACTACACGCGCCGTAACATTCCTAGGGTCCCTGAAACAGGTCTTCCTGGGTCCACGGGTCACCTTTGAATCGGCCCTGCAGCTACTCGACCTAAGCCAGGGTTCGGGCCCCGTTAGTACATATGCAGTACAATTTAGGACACTGGCATCCGAAATCGATTGGCCGGATAAGGCTTTGGTGCCAGTGTTCTGGAAAGGATTGGCCTCCCATGTCAAGGATGCTTTGGCAACCCGGGAGGTTCCCCTGACCCTAGAAGCGCTAATCGCCCTGGCCACCCGCATTGACTTGCAGCACAGCGTACGGAAACTGGAGGTGGCGACCAACAGAGCCCGTATCCGTTTGGCTCCCATATTCCCCTCTTCCAGTCCTCCCGCACGGCCAATAAAGGGTACCCCTGAGTCTATGGACATTTCTCGCGCCAGAGCCACGCCCCGGCGTCCAAGGCGAGATTATGTATGCTTCTCCTGCCGCCTGCCAGGGCATCTCTCCTCTCACTGTCCTAAGGGCAGGGAAACGCCAGCCGCTAGTATCCATTGGTGGGGGATCACTAGCGATGTCTATACCGCCCACCAAACTAGTTTTCACTGTTCTTCTAGTGGAAGGTACCCGCACGATATCTGCCAAGGCGTGTATAGACTCAGGAGCAGATGGGGTGTTTATGTCTTCTGAGTTCGCACGCAAAAAAGGCATTCCGTTGGTGTTTCTTCCTCAGCCAATTAAGGTGCGAGTCGTGAATGGCTCCATCTTACCCGTTGAAATCACACAACGAACGGTACCGCTAAGCATGTCCCTTCCATCTAGACATAAGGAGACCATTTCATTCTTGTCCCTGCATGAGGGTATGGATGATCTTCTCCTGGGGCTCCCGTGGCTTCGCCAACACTCTCCGCAGATTAATTGGGTCACTGGGGAAATATTGTCCTGGGGAGAGCACTGTCACCAGCATTGCCTGTTACCATCAGAGCAGGTCACTCTCCAACCTGTGACGCCCGACCTCTCGGGTCTGCCACCCCAATATTCTGCCTTTGCGGATGTGTTCTCTAAGAGGGCAGCGGAGAGTCTGCCACCTCACCGCCCCTATGACTGACCCATAGAGTTGATCTCTGGAGCTGTACCTCCTAGAGGTCATGTGTATCCATTATCGGTACCTGAGACTGAGGCCATGTCAGAATACATCAGGGATAACCTAGCCAGGGGGTTTATCAGGAAATCAGCGTCACCAGCTGGCGCCGGGTTCTTCTTTGTAGCCATGAAGGACGGCTCTCTACGCCCCTGCATTGACTATCGGGGTCTAAACGCTGTCACAGTGAAGAATAAATACCCTCTTCCCCTGATCTCTGAGCTGTTTGACAGGTTACGTGGGGCTACCGTCTTTACTAAATTGGATCTGAGGGGGGCGTATAACCTGATCCGCATCCGTGAGGGGGACGAATGGAAGACCGCATTTAACACCCGCGACGGCCATTACGAGTATCTTGTGATGCCTTTTGGCCTGTGCAATGCCCCTGCTGTCTTCCAAGATTTTATGAATGATATTTTCCGGGATCTACTCCAGATCTCAGTCGTTGTATATTTGGACGACATACTTATTTTTTCTGTGGATCTCCGCACACATAGAGCCACTGTCGCTGAGGTGCTAAAACGCCTCCGTACAAACCGGCTATATGCCAAGTTAGAAAAATGTTTGTTTGAACAGTCCTCTTTGCCTTTTCTGGGTTACATCATATCTGGCACAGGTCTAGCCATGGACCCCTCCAAGATGTCCGCAGTCCAAGAATGGCCGGAACCCCGCTCTCTGAAGGCCATCCAGCGGTTTATGGGGTTTATTAATTACTACCGTCAGTTTATTCCCCATTTTTCTACTTTGGCGGCACCGCTGGTGGCTCTTACCCGTAAAGGCATGAACCCTAAGGTTTGGACTCAAGAGGTGTCGGACGCGTTCTCCACCCTTAAGTCTCATTTTTCACGCTCTCCTATTCTGCACCAACCAGACTTGGATAAGCCCTTCTATGTGGAGGTGGATGCCTCCTCGGTCGGTGCGGGAGCGGTTCTGTCACAGAAAGACACACAGGGAAGAAGGCGCCCCTGTTTCTTCTTTTCCAAGTCATTCTCCCCCGCAGAAAGGAATTATTCGATAGGGGATCGTGAGCTCCTTGCTATGAAGTTGGCTTTTCAGGAATGGCGACACCTCTTAGAGGGATCCAGACACCCTTTCGAGGTTTATACCGATCACAAGAACTTGTTGTACCTCCAGACCGCCCAGCGATTAAATCCTCGCCAGGCTAGGTGGTCACTTTTCTTTTCTAGGTTTAATTTCACCCTTCATTTTTTGCCTGGGGAAAAGAATGTGCGAGCGGATGCTCTCTCCCGCTCGTCTGATCCTCTCGATGAGGCCACTGAAACGGAGCGTCTCATCATTCCCTCCGAGAAGGTTCAAGTGGCCTCTCCTCTCTCCCAAGAACGAGGGCCGCCTGACAAAACTTTTGTGCCATCTGATAGGCGTCGGGAGATGCTCGCCTGGGCGCACTCCTCACGTATTGGGGGACACTTCGGTAGCAGGAGAACGCAGGAACTCCTGGGCAGATCCTATTTCTGGCCTGGAATGGCTCGGGATGTCAGGGAGTTTGTGCGGGCATGTGTGCCCTGCGCTCGTAATAAGCCCTCTAGGGAGTTGCCCGCAGGTCTGCTTCAGCCCCTTCCAGTCCCTGATAGACCATGGGATACAGTGGGGATGGATTTCATTGTGGACCTGCCCCTCTCATCTGGCCATAGGGTCATTTTGGTCATTACGGACCACTTCTCCAAGATGTCCCATCTAGTGGCTTTACCCAAGTTGCCCACAGCTAGGGAGTTGGCACAGCTCTTTGTCACACATGTCTTCCGCCTGCATGGCATGCCCGACAGAGTGGTGACTGACCGGGGTACCCAGTTCTCAGCACCGTTCTGGCGAGAACTGTGCCGATTGATGGAGGTCGAGCTCTGTTTCTCTTCGGCCTATCACCCACAGACTAATGGTCTGGTGGAGCGCACCAACCAATCACTGGCGACGTATCTTCACCACTTCGTCTCCGCTCACCATGACAACTGGGCATCTTTGCTCCCCTGGGCAGAGTTTGCTCTCAACAATGCCCTTGTGGATGCCACAGGGAAGACCCCGTTCCTCCTAAACAACGGGCAACATCCACGGGTACCGGTGCCCTTCCCTGCAGAGTCCCCGTTGCCCGCGGTGAGGGAATGGGCCACGGAGGCTCGATTAGTATGGGACTCCACGCAGGAGGCTCTGTCGGCTGCTAAGGAGAGGATGCGAACCACGGCTGACACTCGCCGCCGTCCCGGTCCCTCTTTCCAGCCTGGGGATCGAGTGTGGCTCTCAGCCAGACATATTAGGTTGAAGGAAGCCTCAGCTAAATTCGCCACACGCTATGTGGGTCCTTTTGAGATTGTCGCTCAGGTGAATGCGGTCACTTATCGCCTTAAACTGCCTCCTAGTTGGCGCATTGCAGACACTTTCCACGTCTCCTTATTGAAGCCCGTGCACACTAACGCCTTCTCCCCTCCTATACCCTCGGAACCTGAATCAGCAGAGAGCGACTTCGAGATCGACTCCATTCTCGATTCCAGGGAAGTCCGGGGACATAAATTCTACCTGGTCGACTGGACAGGTTTCGGGCCGGAGGACCGGGTTTGGGTGCGTGCGGAGGATGTTGACGCACCAGACCTTATTGCGGCTTTTGGGGGGGGGGGGCGCTAGAGGGGGGGGGTAATGTTAGGATGGGGTCCCGCAGATTTGCCTTCCGGCGCACAGCGCCACCTGCGGGCCAATCCAACCCTCGTTCCCGGCGGCGTGCGGTGAAGTCTCTGGAGACTAAGACTCAGTTTTCTCCAACTGAGCATGCTCGGTCTTTTTGGAGTCGCTCATAGCCTAAGTGCCAGTTCTCTCTGACTGAGCATGAGCGGTGAGGTCATGGCCACCGCCCTTATTGGGCGGGGACTGTCCTTTAAAAGTAGTGAGTCGACGCCCGCCCGGCGCTCACACTTTATCTGATACTACCAGTCCTAAAGACAGTAGTCCCAGGGAGAGTCTCCAATGTTTAGGCAGGTGGCAGTCTAGGGTGCTAGTAGATAGACCTGTAAATCCTGAAGGACTGTCAGCTCTACACCAAGGCCTGGAGCAATAGACATTGTTCCAGCCTGTGGAGCTGCAGCAGGTGTGGTTTCCAAGTTATCCGTGCCCGCCCTGTCTAACACCGTTGGTAGCTCCTAGCTGTGTGCAGGAGCACCCCTAGCTACTGCAGGGGATTATGTTTGTTGCTGACCTGGGGTGAGTGTTAACCCTGGGCAGCTAGCTTGTGTTTGTTTCCAACCTGTTCACATTGGGAGCTGCACTGTCCATTCACTCAGTGAGTCTAACTGGTGAACTTGTGTTGCTCCCAATTCACACTGTGCTGTACCGATGTACTGTCGCATTTTGACATACAGCCGCCCATAGGGCCTGTGGACCTCGCTGCAGTGCCTTGCAGCCCAAGAGGTTCTGCGGTTTAAAAATATTATTTTTATATAAATACCCAGAACCATAACACCCAGTTTGGGGAAATTCATGGTGAAAGGAGCCTCTAACCAGCACAGTTTTGGGAAATTCATGGTGGAAGGAGCCTCTAACCAGCACAGTTTGGGGAAATTCATGGTGCAGCGAGCCTCTAACCAGCACAGTTTGGGGAAATTCATGGTGGAAGGAGCCTCTAACCAGCACAGTTTGGGGAAATTCATGGAAAAGGAGCCTCTAACCAGCCCAGTTTGGGGAAATTCATGGTGCAGGGAGCCTCTAACCAGCACAGTTTGGGGAAAATCATGGTGGAAGGAGCCTCTAACCAGCACAGTTTGGGGAAATTCATGGTGGAAGGAGCCTCTAACCAGCCCAGTTTGGGGAAATTCATGGTGGAAGGAGCCTCTAACCAGCACAGTTTGGGGAAATTCATGGTGGAGGGAGCCTCTAACCAGAACAGTTTGGGGAAATTCATGGTGGAGGGAGCCTCTAACTAGCCCAGTTTAGGAAAATTCATGGTGGAAGGAGCCTCTAACCAGCCCAGTTTGGGAAAATTCATGGTGGAGGGAGCCTCTAACCAGCCCAGTTTGTGGAAATTCATGATGGAAGGAGCCTCTAACCAGCACAGTTTGGGGAAAATCATGGTGGAAAGAGCCTCTAACCAGCCCAGTTTGGCAAAATTCATGGTGGAAGGAGCCTCTAACCAGCACAGTTTGGGGAAAATCATGGTGGAGGGAGCCTCTAACCAGCACAGTTTGGGGAAATTCATGGTGGATGGAGCCTCTAACCAGCACACTTTGGGGAAATTCATGGTGGAGGGTGCCTCTAACCAGCCCAGTTTGTGGAAATTCATGGTGGAGGGAGCCTCTAACCAGCACAGTTTGGGGAAATTCATGGTGGAAGGAGCCTCTAACCAGCACAGTTTAGGGAAAATCATGGTGGAGGGACCCTCTAACCAGAACAGTTTGGGGAAATTCATGGTGGAGGGAGCCTCTAACCAGCACAGTTTGGGGAAATTCATGGAGGAAGGAGCCTCTAACCAGCCCAGTTTGGGGAAATCATGGTGGAGGGAGTCTCTAACCAGCACAGTTTGTGGAAATTCATGGTGGAAGGAGCCTCTAACCAGCCAAGTTTGGGGAAATTAATGGTGGAAGGAGCCTCTAACCAGCACAGTTTGGGGAAATTCATGGTGGAAGGAGCCTCTAACCAGCACAGTTGTGGGAAATCAGGGTGGAGGGAGCCTCTAACCAGCAGAGTTGTGGGAAATCAGGGTGGAGGGAGCCTCTAACCAGCAGAGTTGTTGGAAATCAGGGGTGCAGGTTTTCCTAAATCATCCCAGCTATATGTTTATCCAGATTCCGCTTGAAGATTTCCATTGATGGAGCGCCCACCACCTCCCGTGGCAGCCTATTCCACTCTCACTACCCTCACTGTCAGAAAGTTTTTCCTAATGTCTAATCTGTATCTCTTTCCCTTTAGTTTCATCCCATTGCTTCTTGTACTCCCTTGTGCTAATGAGAATAGGGTAGATCCCTCTGCACTGTGACTACCTTTCAGATATTTGTAGACTGCTATTAAATCTCCCCTCAGCCTTCTCTTCTGCAAACTATCAGGATGGAGGGAGCCTCTAACCAGCAGAGTTTTGGGAAATCAGGATGGAGGGAGCCTCTAACCAGCAGAGTTTGGGTAAATCAGGGTGGAGGGAGCCTCTAACCAGCAGAGTTTGGGGAAATCATGGTGGAGGGAGCCTCTAACCAGCAGAGTTGTGGGAAATCAGGGTGGAGGGAGCCTAGTAGGAGCAGAATTGTGCAACGCTTATGGTGGATGAGTATGAGGATGCGGAGGAGGAATTGGAGAGGTTGAGCACAGACATCGACTTTCATGTTGGGGTGCTTTACACAGGTGGGCACGAAAATGAAGGCTCTATCCAGTGGTGGTTCATTTTTATCAAAGTGAGCCGGTCGGCACTCTCAGCTGACAGGCGGGTGCGCTTGTCAGTGATGAACTGACACTGAACTGAACACCCTCTCAGATAGGATGCTGGCGGCAGGACAGGACAGCACCTCCAAGGCATATAGGGCAAGTTCAAGCCACAGGTCCAACTTCGACACCCAATACATGTAGGGCGCAGAGGGATCGGAGAGGACAGGGCTGTGGTCGGAAAGGTAGTCCCGCAACATGCGCCTATACTTCTCACGCCTGGTGACACTAGGACCCTCAGTGGCGGTACTTTGGCGAGGGGGTGCCATCAAGGTATCCCAGAGCTTAGACAGTGTGCCCCTTGTTTGTGTGGACCGGTGAGCACTTGGTCGCCTACTGGAGGAACTGCCCTCCCTGCCGCCAACGTCACATGCTGGAAACATCTCCATCATATTCTGCACTAATTGCTTGTGGCAAGCATTGATGCGATTGGCCCTCCCCTCTACCGGAATAAAAGATGAGATGTTGTTTTTATACCGGGGGTCAAGGATAGCAAAGATCCAGTACTGGTTGTCCTCCATGATTTTGACAATACGCTTGTCAGTTGTAAAGCACCACCATCACATCATCGGACAACTCTTCTTCCTCCTCTTCCTCCTCCTCTTCCTCCATTAAACGCGATGAAGCGGACAGATGTGTGGACCTACTCTCCAGCTGTGACGGATCGGATGCTATTCCTGACTCCTCTGTGTGATCTGAGTTATCCCTGATGTCAATGAGGGATTCTCTCAGCACACACAAGAGCGGGATTGTAAGGCTCACCATCGCATCTTCAGAGCTCACCCTCCTTGTGGACTCCTCAAACACCCGTAGGATGTCACAAAGGTCTCTCATCCATGGCCACTCATGGCTGAGAAACTGAGGCAGCTGACTTTGTGGCACCCTAGGGTTTTGTAGCTGGTATTCCATCAAAGGTCTCTGCTGCTCAACCACTCTACTCAACATCTGATAAGTTGAGTTCCAGCGTGTGGGAACGTCGCACAAAAGCCGGTGTTGTGGCACATGCAGGCGTTGCTGGAGAGATTTTAAGCTAGCAGCGGCTACTGTCGACTTGCGAAAGTGGGCGCACATGCGCCGTACTTTCACCAGTAGCTTGCTGCCCCACAGGAGTAGGCACGGGACGCCCTGTGGCTTCACCGCTAACTTGCTCCCCAGAACCATTCCCCCGACCTCGCCCACGGCCTCGTCCACGTCCCTTTCCGGGAGCCTTGCGCATTTTAATATGCTTTCCTTGCTTAAACACACTCAGAACCTGGGTGTATATGCCAAAACCAATAAATTGAGAGTGTATGCAGGCCCCAATTTATTTGGTGGGATTAACACTCAGAACCTGTGTGTTTATGCGAATATCAACAACTTAAGGAGGGATGCAGCCCCCAATATATTAGGGGAATTCACACTCCAAAACTGGCACTATACGCCTATAGCAACAATTGAGGGTTGTATGAAGGCCCCAATATATTTTGGGAATTAACAGTCAGAAAGTGGCACTATATGCCAATAGAAGGAATTGAGGGTGGTATGAAAGGCAAGCCCCAATATCTTTTTGAATTTACAGTCAGACACTATATGCCAACAGCGCCGCACCTCTCATGAGGCGACCTGAAGCGACCGCTCCGGAGAGGGCGGCATTTTTGCTGTCCTAAGCCAGTCCAGGACAAGCTGTCCTGGACTGGCTTAGCATCACCGTTACTGAGCGGTGGATTGGGGCAGCCTTGTGGACGCAACGCTGCTGCAGCGGCCGCCCCTCACACTTAGCAGAGAGCAGGTCCTCTCCCTGCCTGCTCACACCGCCCGCGCCACCCCCTCCACTCCGATCTGGCCCCTCCGCTCAACCGAATTGAGGTTGTATGTAGCCCCAATATATTCTTTGAATTTCCAGTCAGACCCTGGCACTATATATCAGTAGCAAGAATTGAGGGTGTATGTCGGCCCAGTCCTATTGTTAGGGAACTTACTGTGTATTCAAGTTAGTTTCTGGGGTGGAGGTGGGGGGGCACACCTTTGGTACGTGGATCGGGGGTATATATCGGGTATACGGGAATACACTGTCAGTGTATTCCATTCAGGATCCTGGGAAAGCTGGGTTGCGGCGATTGAGCCCGTCAGTGCCACGTTACACTGACAAGCTTCTCCCTGGAATTTAGCTCTTATAAGAGCTGTTGGTTGTCTTCTCCTTCCTATCCTAGCCTGTCCCTGCCTACCCAGAATCTAAGCCCTAGCTAACTGGACGGAAACCTCCGTCCCCGGTGAATTGCAAGCTCAGAATGACGCGAACCTGGGCGGTGCTGGGCTTCGATAGAACACTGTTCGCTCATCTCTACTAGTGATGAGATAAGTCCAATAAGCAATGACATGGTGTATGTATAATAACTAATCTCAGAGCCGCCCTCATATTGTCATGTATATCTATTCTGGGGGTGGTGACAAGAAACCGCTGTGGTCTCATGTTTATAAGCATAGGTATTATTTGTTTGGAGTAAAATGGGTGAGCTCCTTGTTTTCTATTGGGATTACAGGTTCGGCCAATAGTAAAGGTAAGGCAGGACACATCTGTAAGACCATGTCATCCATCTAACCTCCTCAATGTTATAAGGCCATAATGGCTAAGTGTTCTTTGCCTTGTCTTGTCATTGTAACATTCTAGGAATTATAATTTTTTCATTTTTCTCATTGTTCCCATATTGGGACGTTTCCTTCACACTGAGTTGTATGAACTTACTTATTAGCTTGTAGTAACTATTTCTGCACCAAGTCTTCCATTATCTTTCTCTACATTTCCCCATGGGACATAGATAAGATATGTTACCTTTATACGATGTGTCACAGGATTCCATTGATACTAAATATCTAGTTTGGTACATTTACTATTTGTTCCCGCAGGTCCTGAGAGTCCTGACTTGTGTTGTTATCAGACAGATCGGTCCTTTATAATATCTAATATGTAATGAAATCTCCCTACAGATGCCGACAGCTGCAGTAAGTGCCAAAGTGACAAATGGCCGAATGAGAAGAGAGACCGATGTCTGCCCAAAGTAATGGAATTCATCTCTTACCATAATGACACCATTGCTTCTGTATCTTCCTCCGTCTCGCTCTTCGGATGTCTTGTGACCGGCTCCATATTTAGAATATTTATTTCCTACCGGGACACTCCTATTGTTAGAGCTAATAACCGGAACCTGAGTTATCTCCTCCTGGCCTCCATCATCCTCAGCTTCCTCTCTGTCTTCTTGTTTCTTGGTCGTCCCAGTGATGTCACTTGTAGATTACGTGAAACCAGTTTTGGAGTCTTCTTCTCAGTGGCCGTCTCTTCACTTCTGGCCAAGACTGTTATGGTCTGTGTTGCATTTAAGTCCACCAAGCCTGGAAGCCCCTGGAGACAATGGCTGAGTGTGAAGCTGCCCTATACCATAGTGTTGTTGTGTTCCTCCTTCCAGGTTGTCATCTGTGTTCTGTGGTTGTCTATTTCTCCCCCATTCCAGGACCTGGACACTCAGTCTTATCCTGAGAAGATCATCATTCAGTGTAATGAGGGCTCAGATCTCTGGTTCTACTCCATGTTGGGTTATATGGGGCTCCTGGCCGCTGTCAGCTTTCTTCTGGCTTTCATGGTGAGGACATTACCGGACAGTTTTAATGAGGCCAAGTACATCACCTTCAGCATGCTGCTGTTCTGTAGTGTCTGGATGGCCATGATCCCGGCTTATCTGAGCACCAGAGGGAAATACATGGTGGCCGTGGAGATATTTGCAGTAATGGCTTCCAGTGCTGGACTTTTAGCTTGTGTGTTTTTCCCAAAATGTTTTATTATTTTATTTAGATCAGAAATGAACAGAAAAACTGATCTGCTGGGGAGAAGAAAGGAATGACTGTAATAATAGTAATAAATGATGGTGTGTAATGTGCCATGTGGTAACATAATGCCCCTCCCCCACACCACTATTATACACTGTGCTAGGCAGAATATCTCTGTATTATATTCTATTATAAAGCTTTTGCCCCTATACCCCTCTAGATGCTGCTGCAGTGATACATATGGGGGGGGGGGGTAATAGTGACTTTTGTGTTGTTGCACTGCGGTGGTCACAATCCTTAGTGCTGACCGTCCTGCAGATGATCGCACTACATGTGACGTCACACATTACACAGCCGCCAATATGTCAGGACTGAATGAATATACAATATACATAGACAATGTAGCGTTCAGGCTCAGCAGATTCCTACAGAATACAAGAGATATATAGCTACATATAGGTAATAATAGTGTGGGGGGAGGCTCATTATTTTACCATGTGACATGTTAATAAAGACCAATAATCCTCCCGGCCACCACTAGGGGCAGCTTTATACAATCTCTAATAAGTGATGTCACCTATAACACTTTCCTGACATCCGCCATAATAGTACAGCACTACCAGGAAGGCAATGCCACGGCGATCCTCAGGGGGTTACTATATATTGGGGTCACAATCACTTTGTCATTCACTTTTGGTTAAAAGGTTAAAAAAAATAGTTTGAACATGGTAAAAAAAAAATATATATATATGAATAAAGCCCCTAAAATTACATTTTCCCATGTAAAAAATTTATGTAAATAATAAAAATAAAACCCCTGCGGTATTTGGCATCACCGCATCAGTAACAACCTGAACAATAAAACTAAAACATTATTTATTCCACACTGGAGACTGATACTTTCTTCCAGACTTCCACGATCCCCTGGCACACAGTGACATAACTCACCCGGCGTTGGCTCCCTGTGTTGGTGAATGTGTGGTCACCTTTAACCGTCATTTCACTTTAACCCCTTTCCGACATGCGCCGTAATAGTACGGCGCATGTCGGGTCTGTAACTATGGCGACCGCCTGGGAGCCGGGCGGCCGCCATAGCCGCCGGGTGTCTACTGCTTTAAGCAGTAGACACCCGGCTCTAATGCCTCCGATCGGTCCCCGGACCGATCGGAGGCATTAACCCCTCCGGCGCCGCGGTCAAAGGCGCCAGAGGCGCCATTTTCCCGGCGGCGCATGGGCGCCGCCATTTTGTCCGGGATCGTCGGCTCCTGGAGCATGCTCCAGGGCTGACGTCATGTTGCCATGACAGCCGGGAGCCTGTACAAGGCTCTCAGGCTTGTCTGCAAATTCTCTTTTGCAGGCTGGTCTATACAGCCTGCAAAAGAAAGGATGATTTTTTGCATTGCAATGCACTAGCATTGTAATGCATTGCATTAGTGATCAGACCGCCTGGGGTTCAACACCCCTAGGGGGGTCTAATAAATGCAAAAAAAAAGTAAAAAAAAAATATAAAAGGTTTTAAAAGTTCAAATCCCCCCCTTTCCCTAGAACACATATAAAAGTAGTTAAACACTGTGAAACACATACATGTTAGCTATCCCCGCGTCCGAAATCGCCCGCTCTACAAATCTATAAAAATATTTTTCCTGTTCGGTAAACACTGTAGCGGGAAAAATAGTCAAAAGTGCCAAACCGCCGTTTTTTCACTGTTTTGATTCTGATAAAAATTTGAATAAAAAGTGATCAAAGCAATAATATTTCCCGAAAATGGTAGAACTAAAAAGTACACCCAGTCCCGCAAAAAAAGACGCCCTATGCATCCCCGTACACGCACGTATAAAAAAGTTACAACCGTCGGAATATGGCAACTTTTAGAAAAAAATTTTTTAACACAGTTTTGGATTTTTTTTAAGGGGTCAAAATGTAAATAAAACCATATAAATTTGGTAACCCTGGAACCGTACCAAAACACAGAATATAGCGGACATGTCATTTTGGCTGCACAGTGAACGCCGTAAAACCAAAGCCCGTAAGAAAGTCGCAGAAATGCATTTTTTCTTCAAATCCACCCCATTCTGAATTTTTTTCCTTCTTCCCAGTACATTATATAGAATAATTAATGGTGGCATCATGAAGAAAAATTTATCCCGCAAAAATTAAGACCTCATATGGCTCTGGGAGCGGAGAAATAAAAAGTTATGGGGTTTAGAAGGAGGGGAGTCAAAAACGAAAAACGAAATTCAAAAAATGCCATCGGCGGGAAGGGGTAAAATGACCTGTTGACACCGATATCTGGCGGCTGCAGCTCTTTGGGTAATTCACCCGGAATGACGGCAAGCTCTGAATTAGTTTTCTTCACTTGGGCTTGGACAGTATCGGTCACATGGGCGCGCATGGAGTCACAGACCAATAGGGATGAGGATTTGTGAAAAAAGCCATCCGGTCTCTTGGCGTAGACCTCCCTCAGCCACTCACTCATCTTCTCCTCATCCATCCAGCCCTTTGGGTTAGCCTTGACAATGACACCAGCAGGAAACGTTTCTTTTGGCAAAGTCTTACTCTTGAAAATGACCATGGGTGGTAGTTTCTGTCCATTAGCCTGACAGGCGAGAACTACAGTGAAAGATGACTTCTCGTTTCCTGTGGTACATACAGATACCGCACTGGTCCCTGTTTTCTCAACAGTACGTGTTACAGAGATATCGAAAGTGAGGGGGGTTTCATCCATGTTAGTGATGTGTTCTGGCTGGATATTCTTTTCATTTATCTTGGTTATGCAGTAGGTGCGGACAATGGCCGGCTTCTCTTCATAAACCTTTGGCAGTTGCTGACAGAAGTGGGGAAACGTCTCCATTTCACCCCAATAGAACCGTACCCTACAGATGGAGAGCCAAGTGCTAAGGCCAGACGAAGTGTCCGGAGTCGCCTTCAGAGCTTCCTCTGTTTTATCACTCATGACATGCTTCGTAGCATTCAAGAATGGACTACGCAACATGCACGTCACACGGAGCAGGTGGATTGGTTCATGGGTCTCCCGGAACTAATGGCATTTATTTCAGTCATTATCCTGCGAGGGGTGACCAAGGTTCCATCACTACGTGACAGCTGGTCAGAAAACCTGGGAAACCCAAGGATCATTGCAATTATGACCCGAAACCGCTTCCAAGACATCATGCAACACCTACGCTTTGATGACATGTTCACACGCAGTGAGCGAGTGGAGACCGATAAGTTTGCTGCAATCTCCGATGTGTGGAAATCGTTTGTCACCAACTGCATCGCATCCTACAACCCTGGTCGACACATCACTATTGATGAACAGCTTTTCCCGTCAAAGACTCACTGCTGTTTTCTGCAATACATTGCAACAAAACCAGACAAGTTTGGCATCAAGTTTTGGGTGGCTTGCGACTTGAAATCAAAGTACATCTGTAATGTCCTCCCATATCTTGGCAAGGACCCCAGTCGTCTCAGCGGGGAGAGACTTTCAGAAACTGTAGTGATGAGGCTGATGGAACCATTCATGGACAAGGGCAGAACTGTAACCACGGACAATTTCTTTACATCATTGTCACTTGCACGACGACTGCTTAGCCGGAAAACCACTATCCTCGGCACAGTCAACAAGAATCGCCGGGAAATTCCTGAATCTGCTAGACAGATGGACAGCACTGAATTCACCACTCAGGTGTTTTCAACCACTGGTGCCACACTGACAGTGTATGCACCCGAACGAAAGAAGGCCGTCTACATTCTCAGCAGCATGCACAGCGTGGTTGAGACTGAGGATACCAGCAAAAGGAAGCCAAACACGGTCACACAATACAACCACACAAAGTGCGGTGTGGATGTAATGGACCAAATGGTGCGGGAGTACAGAGTGCGTGCAGGAACACGGAGATGGCCAGTCGCCGTGTTCTACAACATGATTGACATGGCAGCACTGAATGCTTATGTTCTTTATCAGGCATGCACTGGGGTGCAGGAGAGACGGGTGGACTTCCTGGTTGAGCTTGCAAAAGAGTTAGGTGGCTTTCATGTGACTGAAAAGAAGGCATGCAAGGAGAAACTCCTTCGGCAACAACCTTACACACCCAGCCATGGCAAAAGGGCGAAGTGTCAGGTCAACCATCGATGCACGAACAATTGTGCAACTGAGAGATGTGTTGACTGCTACAAATACATGTGTGGCAAATGTACCAGGGACATACCCAGGCAGTGCCAGGTATGTTCCGACAGTGCAGACAGACTGCTGAGTGAGTGCTGAAATGCTAGTCACACAAGAAGGACATGCCACTCACACACACACACGCAGCCCCCCACAGCAGCCTATTGTAAATGTGTGGAATTGTTTTATTCCTTGTATTTTTTTTTATTATTTTCATAGCAAAAATAAAAGCATGGAAACAAATAACAGTTGTTCTTTTGTATATTTACATTTTTGTATATTTAGATTTGAGACAATGGGTGCAGAAAAAAAAAATCGCAGCTACTTGTGCTACTTTTGCGATCAGTCCCATTGGTCATTTAGATCACTCCTCTGGGATGCTTCCACACGAAAAATTTGCACAAAAAAAAAAAAAACGCTGGAAAATCGCTAGTGTGCTTGAGGCCTTACACCAGGGGTAGGGAACGTATGGCTCTCCAGCTTTTGCAAAACTACAACTCCCAGCATGCATACTTGCTCTGCTGTTCTGGGAACTCCCATGGAAGTGAATGGAGCATGCTGGGAGTTGTAGTTTCACAGCAGCTGGAGAGCCAAAGGTTCCCTAGCCCTGATCTAAGGGAGCATTCACACGGTGTAACGTCCCGCGAGATTTGGCACGTGTACGCCGCGTGACCCTTTGCGTGCCGTACACGCTCCCGTTGAATAAATGCACGGCCGCAAACTAGCGCGGCGCATACGCTCCCCGCTCCCATTGAACTCAATGGGAGCGTGTACGGCACGCAAAGGGTCACGCGGCGTACATGTGCCAAATCTCGCGGGACGTTACACCGTGTGAATGCTCCCTAAGGTTTATGTGGTCCTCCTGCCTCCCCCCAAAGATGTGATAACAGAGGAGATAAGGATCAGACAGTTGGATTTCAACTGACTGATTCTTTTGTTCATGGAAAGAAGAGCCAATGGATACAATGTTTTGTTTCTTTTTGTTGCTGTAAGGCTACGTTCTCATTTGCGCTGAATAGTGTAAATCCATCACATATAAATAACAGTTGTTCTTTTGTATATTTACATTTTTGTATATTTAGATTTGAGACAATGGGTGCAGAAAAAAAAAATCGCAAAAAAAAATTGCAGCTATTTGCGCTACTTTTGCGATAAGTCCCATTGGTCATTTAGCTCACTCCTATGGGATTTTTTCGCACGAAAAAATGTGCACAAAAAAAACGCTGGAAAATTGCTAGTGTGCTTGAGGCCTTACACCAGGGGTAGGGAAAGTACGGCTCTCCAGCTGTTGCAAAACTACAACTCCCAGCATGCATACTGGCTCTGCTGTTCTGGGAACTCCCATGGAAGTGAATGGAGCATGCTGGGAGTTGTAGTTTCACAGCAGCTGGAGAGCCAAAGGTTCCCTACCCCTGCTCTAGACAAATGTTTTTGGTCATTACTCACAGCTGTACCTTGCTCTAAAATTTCTGATTCTATTTAAAATATCTAAAAAATGATTCATTGTTTCAGTGCTTTTTTGCTCAAATAAAACTAAACTATACAATATGTATAGTCTTTATATTATCAAATACAATAAACTGAATAGAACTAACTACTTTACTAGCTACACACTTTATTAGCTTTGGCAATGCCAAATGTCTATTCGGACGTGCCAATAAAGCTTGTTTGAATTGAATTGAACTAACTAGAAACTAAATGGCTAAACTCAATGGAAAACAACCTCCTGTGGTGTAACAGTAATGGCCTTAATTACAGAACAATAGACTGTGATTATAGGTGTTTGCTTAATGCCTTCAGGTCATTCGACCCTTCTCTGGGTTCCAAAGGTAGAAATGTCAAATGACCCCTCTCTGGGACTTCTAGTGTTAAGGAAAATCAAAATAGTGCATTAAAAAATAACTTTACAACAAAGTGTAAAAAAACTGACCAATTTCAGTCAATTTAGTTAGGGCTGAATCAAGGAATAGTGTGTGAACCGTAGCCACAGTTACCAATTAGGCTCGACCACTTTTGTTGTTCAGGTCTCAAACATAACCCCTTACTGAGCCCTCTCCCCCACATTGTACTGCTCCTATGTTAACCTAGGGACAGCACACTAAACAGGGACTAGAAGGTCTATAGGTATCTCAGCTGGTATTTGCAGACACACATAACACACACGGGTAGGAGCCTGCAGGTCTTCTACCTGCAGGTCTCTGTTCGATAACCCACTCTTCTATTTTGTCCTCCAACTGTGGCCATCTTGCTTTGTTTCCTCGGAAGCTCAGTTTGGTCTTCTTTACCTGGCGTAGGGCATCTTCATGTTTCCTCCACTTACCATAGATTTGTTAATGTTGAATTCTCTCGCAGCTGCTCTATTTCCTTGCTCTTCTGCATGACTTATAGCTTTAAGCTTAAAACCTGCATCATAAGCATGTCTCTTATCAGGGGCATTTCTGGGGTAGTGGGTATAAACAATGATTGAATGCTGCACATTAATGCTGAAACACAGATATCCGCGGGGGTCCTGCGCACAGAGCTGTACGTATCACCACACTCAGGGAGGTTCCTGACTATGGTGGCTGTAATGGTCAATCCATTTGTGGTGACTGATAATGTAAAAACCCAAGTGAAGAATTAATTCATATATAAGGCACATTGCATTATAAGGCGCACTATCGATTCATAGGATTTTATGTGCCTTATAGCCTGAAAAATACTTTACTCCGCTTGTGCGTGAAGCTATACGTGAAGTGTTGTGTTTGCCAGCTCTGCATGAAAAGGCGCTGGTTGTGAGTCGCTCTCTTCCATCGGGGCGCCATTGTATAGATGTGTCAGTGGGTGATGGTATGCCGCTCATTTACCTATTCTAGATCTTTGCATTCCCTTGTTAGATATTTATGTACATTTATGAAAATGACTTAGCGTTGAGGCTCCAATATAATGTCCCTTATGGACAGTCTAATAGAATCGCAGAAATGTTACTGATAAAATAAGACAAGATAAGACAACAAGCAGCCTGAAACCTCACAACAAGCACAACAACAATCCCTACAAACACAACCTCCTCACCACAGATGATGGGGACCACAACAGGATACAATGTATTAGACAAAAATTCTGCACAATTCTTTTGAATGACCAGAACGTAACAAACAACCTCCCCAAAAAAACAGGGATCACATGTAGACGGGCAAAAAAAACCCCTCAAAAGTGTCATAGCTCCCAGTATACTAAGACCCAAAGTCCTCAGACAGTTCTTTGGTCTTCTTTCTTTTCTCCATGCTCAGTGTGGTCACACAAGGACACAGGACAGAGGTGGAGTCAACTTTAATCCTTTTCAGCTGGCTGCAAGTGTGATTTAGTTATTGCCACCACCTGTTAGGTGCCTCAGGTAAGTAACAGGTGCTGTTAATTACACAAATTAGAGAAGCATCACATGATTTTTTAAACAGTGCCAATACTTTTGTCCACCCCCTTTTTTATGTTTGCTGTGGAATTATATCCAATTTGCCTTTTTGACAATTCTTTTTGTGGTTTTCCATTGAAAACAAATTAAATGAAGATAATAATACCAAAGAATTTGTGATTGCAATCATTATCTGGAAGAAAATGAGTATTATTGTTAGGGAATTGCTAGGACAGCAATTCCCCGGTAACTGCTGAACCCTGGGACGGGACACAAGAGACAGTGAGCCATAAGCTGAAGCCCCCAACTGTCCCTTCCTATTGCCAGGCCCTATCCTATGTAATTGGCGGCAACCACGAAGACAGTCCCTTCCTGTATATGTGAGACACAAAACGCAGACAAGACGGACAACAAAGAGAAGTCAGCTAGCCAAGGGTCAGTAAACAGTCAAGCGATGCAGTGCCAAATCGGAGTCCAAAGAATAGTGAGTAGGGAAAGCCAGGGGTCAAGGATTAGAATGGAAGCAAAAATAGTGACAGTAATGAGCAAGTATGCACAAGGCAATAGCAAGCACTGGTGTGAATGAGAGCCAAGGCTAAATAGGGAGGAAGAACCCGCCCATGGAGTTGAAAGGAAGGCGGCTATCGATCACAGGCAAGACAAAATTAACCACTTAATGGACAGAGGCAACAAGGGCAGAAGACAGGTGTGGTGCAAATACAATCACAGAACTAGAACGGAGTTCACACAGTGCAACCAAAAACTTTAAGCCAAGAACCAAACTGCACCTGAGGGTGGTGCAGTGACCCGAACAGGCAGAGATGTTACAATTATCTGACAGAATTGCAGGGGTTCCAATACTTTTTGCCAACATTGTATCTATCTATCTATCTATCTATCTATCTATCTATCTATCTATCTATCTATCTAATCATCCATGTAGAGATGTAGCCACGTCCAACATTCCACATAACAAGTTACCTAGACATTACCCGCCGTCCTCAGCTTTATATTATTAATGTTTTCTGCGATGTTTCCTTTGAGATCTCACAAAGCAGCAAGTTCTCCGATTCCAGGTAACGAAGGCTACACCGGTATCTATGGATTGTTAGGAAGGAAACACAGAAGACTTTGCAATGAGAAATCCTTTATTCTTGTGGATGAAACAGTTACACTGACATGATAAGTTTTTCTTCTTTCTTCCTTTATTAGATGTTTGGGGAAATATTAGAACATTCCAGAACAGATTCAGCAATTCTTATATGGAAATACAAATCTAGGGCACAAGCCCCCGTGTCTGTAGCTGCCGCTGCATATTCCATAGAGAGCTGAGGATGTGCGGAGCTGTCAGGGGCAGAATTACCTGCCATCACCCTGTCTATTCCTCACCTGCTCGCTGCAGCCTCCGGAGGTTTCACTGCTTACACTCATTGTACACTTCATTGTTTTGTGTTCATCATTTTGTAGTAACCTGATACAGAATTTCTCTGCACAATGTAAACTCTTATCCACTGATGTTGCATGACATTCCCTATATGTTGTGTAAGGAGATCCCATAATTGTAGAGCAGGGTCTGTGCGTCATGTCATAGACTGATGGGATCTCCTCCACTGTGTATAGTACAGGTGGCTTCACTAGAAAAGATAGAACAAGATGAGAAATTATCTCATTACTAACCAATACTCACATAGCAAATAACAGAGAACATTCCCTATGGACAGGAGTAGGACAGGTCCGGATAGAGAGGAGGGAAGACAAGAATATCCGTCCGGAAACAAGTTACACCTCAGCAAGTCGTGAAAATATAAGGGCAAGGGAAATATAAGGGCAGGAAAACACCCGCAATGTGTCACACAGAAGTCTTCTCCAGCTGTGAGGAGATATATAGGAGATATATAAGGGATATATAGGAGATATATAAGGGACATATAAGAGATATATAAGGGACATATAAGAGATATATAAGGGACATATAGGAGATATATAAGAGATATATAGGATATATGTAAGAGATATATAGGAGATATGTAAGGGATATATAGGAGATATGTAAGGGATATATAAGGGATATATAAGGGATATATAAGGGGATATATAAGGGGATATATAGGGGATATATAGGGGATATATAAGGGATATATAAGGGATATATAGGGGATATATAAGGTATATATAGGAGATATATAAGGGGTATATAAGAGATATATAAGGGATATATAAGGAATATATAGGAGATATATAAGGGATATATAGTAGATATATAGGAGATATATAAGGGATATATAGGAGATATATAGGAGATATATAAGGGGTATATAAGAGGTATATAAGGGATATATAAGGAATATATAGGAGATATATAAGGGATATATAGGAGATATATAGGAGATATATAAGGGATATATAGGAGATATATAGGAGATATATAAGGGGTATATAAGAGGTATATAAGGGATATATAAGGGATATATAAGGGATATATAGGAGATATATAAGGGATATATATGGGATATATAGGAGATATATAAGGGATATATAAGAGATATATAAGGGATATATAGGAGATATATAAGGGATATATAAGAGATATATAAGGGATATATAAGGAATATATAGGAGATATATAAGGGATATATAGGAGATATATATGAGATATATAAGGGATATATAGGAGTTATATAAGGGATATATAAGGGATATATAGGAGATATATAATGGATATATAGGAGATATATAAGGGATATATAAGAGATATACAGTATAAGGGATATATAAGGGATATATAGGAGATATATAAGGGATATATAAGGGATATATAAGAGATATATAAGGGATATATAAGGGATATATAAGGGATATATAAGGGATATATAGGAGATATATAAGGGATATAGAAGAGCTATATAAGGGATATATAAGGGATATATAGGAGATATATAAGGGATATATAAGGGATATATAGGAGATATATAAGGGATATATAAGGGATATATAAGGGATATATAAGGGATATATAAGAGATATATAAGTGATATATAAGGGATATATATAGGGGATATATAAGGTATATATAGGAGATATATAAGGGGTATATAAGAGATATATAAGGAATATATAGGAGATATATAAGGGATATATAAGGGATATATAAGGGATATATAAGGGATATATAAGGGGATATATAGGGGATATATAGGAGATATATAAGGGATATATAAGGGACATATAAGAGATATATAGGAGATATATAAGGGATATATAAGAGCTATATAAGGGATATATAAGGGATATATAGGAGATATATAAGGGATATATAAGGGATATATAAGAGATATATAAGTGATATATAAGGGATATATATAGGGGATATATAAGGTATATATAGGAGATATATAAGGGATATATAAGGGACATATAAGAGATATATAGGAGATATATAAGGGATATATAAGAGCTATATAAGGGATATATAAGGGATATATAGGAGATATATAAGGGATATATAAGGGATATATAAGAGATATATAAGTGATATATAAGGGATATATATAGGGGATATATAAGGTATATATAGGAGATATATAAGGGGTATATAAGAGATATATAAGGAATATATAGGAGATATATAAGGGATATATAGTAGATATATAGGAGATATATAAGGGATATATAGGAGATATATAGGAGATATATAAGGGATATATAGGAGATATATAATGGATATATAGGAGATATATAAGGGATATATAGGAGATATATAAGGGATATATAAGAGATATACAGTACAAGGGATATATAAGGGATATATAAGGGATATATAAGGGATATATAAGAGATATATAAGGGATATATAAGGAATATATAGGAGATATATAAGGGATATATAAGAGATATATAAGGGATATATAAGGAATATATAGGAGATATATAAGGGATATATAGGAGATATATATGAGATATATAAGGGATATATAGGAGATATATAATGGATATATAGGAGATATATAAGGGATATATAGGAGATATATAAGGGATATATAAGGGATATGTAGGAGATATATAAGGGATATATAGGAGATATATAAGGGATATATAAGAGATATACAGTACAAGGGATATATAAGGGATATATAGGAGATATATAAGGGATATATAAGGGATATATAAGAGATATATAAGGGATATATAAGGGATATATAAGAGATATACAGTATAAGGGATATATAAGGGATATATAAGAGATATATAAGGGATATATAGGAGATATATAAGGGATATATAGGAGATATATAGGAGATATATAAGGGATATATAAGAGGTATATAAGAGATATATAAGGGATATATAAGGGATATATAAGAGATATATAAGTGATATATAAGGGATATATATGGGATATATAGGAGTTATATAAGGGATATAAAAGGGGTATATAAGAGATATATAAGGGATATATAGGAGATATATAAGGGATATATAAGAGATATATATGAGATATATAAGGAATATATAAGGGATATATAAGAGATATATAGGAGCTATATAAGGGATATATAAGGGATATATAGGAGATATATAATGGATATATAGGAGATATATAAGGGATATATAAGAGATATATAAGGGATATATAAGGAATATATAGGAGATATATAAGGGATATATAGGAGATATATATGAGATATATAAGGGATATATAGGAGATATATAATGGATATATAGGAGATATATAAGGGATATATAGGAGATATATAAGGGATATATAAGGGATATGTAGGAGATATATAAGGGATATATAGGAGATATATAAGGGATATATAAGAGATATACAGTACAAGGGATATATAAGGGATATATAGGAGATATATAAGGGATATATAAGGGATATATAAGAGATATATAAGGGATATATAAGGGATATATAAGAGATATACAGTATAAGGGATATATAAGGGATATATAAGAGATATATAAGGGATATATAGGAGATATATAAGGGATATATAGGAGATATATAGGAGATATATAAGGGATATATAAGAGGTATATAAGAGATATATAAGGGATATATAAGGGATATATAAGAGATATATAAGTGATATATAAGGGATATATATGGGATATATAGGAGTTATATAAGGGATATAAAAGGGGTATATAAGAGATATATAAGGGATATATAGGAGATATATAAGGGATATATAAGAGATATATATGAGATATATAAGGAATATATAAGGGATATATAAGAGATATATAGGAGCTATATAAGGGATATATAAGGGATATATAGGAGATATATAATGGATATATAGGAGATATATAAGGGATATATAGGAGATATATAAGGGATATATAGGAGTTATATAAGGGATATATAAGAGATATATAAGGGATATATAAGAGATATATAAGGGATATATAAGGGATATATAAGGGATATACAGTATAAGGGATATATAAGGGATATATAGGAGATATATAAGGGATACATAAGAGATATATAAGGGATATATAAGGGATATGTAGGAGATATATAAGGGATATATAAGGGATATGTAGGAGATATATAAGGGATATATAGGAGATATATAAGGGATACATAAGGGATATAAGGGATATATAAGAGATATATAAGGGATATATAAGGGATATATAAGAGATATACATTATAAGGGATATATAAGGGATATATAAGAGATATATAAGGGATATATAGGAGATATATAAGGGATATATAGGAGATATATAGGAGATATATAAGGGATATATAGGAGATATATAGGAGATATATAAGGTATATATAGGAGATATATAAGGGATATATAAGGGATATATATGGGATATATAGGAGTTATAGAAGGGATATAAAAGGGGTATATAAGAGTTATATAAGGGATATATAGGAGATATATAAGGGATATATAGGAGATATATAAGGGATATATAAAGGATATATATGGGATATATAGGAGTTATAGAAGGGATATAAAAGGGGTATATAAGAGATATATAAGGGATTTATAAGGGGTATATAGGAGATATATAAGGGATATATAAGGGATATATAAGAGATATATAAGGGATATATAAGGTATGTTAAAGGGATATATAAGAGATATATAAGGGATATATAGGAGATATATAAGGGATATATAAGGGATATATAGGAGTTATATAAGGGATATATAGGAGATATATAAGAGATATATAAGGGATATATAGGAGATATATAAGATATATAGGAAATTTACCATCAATCTATACTAAAACTATGTGTTTGATCTATATTTGAGCTATCACTCACCTCTTCAGCTTGGCTTTGTATCCAGGGTCCGCCTGTTCCGGGGTGTTACAGGTCTGTTCTGTTGACTATTCTGGGTACATTCAGTTCTGTTCTGTTGCTCTGTATCACAGAAAGAGCAAATCTAAAATATTACACGTAAATCACAGCACCAGCACCATATTACGCTTACTACGCTGGAGGATCCACCCATTGCACAATCATTGTACCCACAGCAAAACACTGGTAATAACCCTACAATGCTAGCGACAATCCCTGAAACAGATAAAAGCATAGCCGCTCAAGACAACACCAGTAAGGAACAAGTCATAAATTCTAACTATAATCGGGTTTGTCACAATCAACTTTAATCAAACACTCATTCACACACCACACCTACACCACATAGTGAATGTTTACCAACTTGTCATCAGCAAGAGTGGCAGCGAGAATCGCTGAACACATTATGCGTGATCGCTGGCGTATGCATCTATTTATCCAATTTGAGAAATGGGCTGAGGTATTTAGTAAATACTCATTCAGAATTGGGTTTCTCTATGTCAGACAAGGATACAATTAGTCAATTGTCTGAGCTGAAACAAAATATCACCTCTCTGTTTGCTACAACCCTGAGAAGGCCTCTGAGCCGGTTCCTGAGGACACATAAAAGTCCAGGCTGATGATCACAATCAAACACTCATTCACACAGCACACCTATATCATGTAGTGAATGGTCACCATCTGATAACCAGGGCTAGTGGCTGTGAGTGTTGTTGGGTAGGCAGCCTGGCATATGTCTATTTATTTTGATACTGGGGAAAGGCTACAGGGAGAATTGTGTATATCTTGTATCATGGCTGTCATTACTACGGAATCAAAAATATGAAGTGTTTTAATGGTGAGACAGTGAAAAGTGCAGTTCAGTGTTTCACTACAAAGACAACCAGTCGTGCCAATGTTTCTGCAGAGCCTGACAAAGAGACAATTGTGGTGAGAGTGTTGACCGACCACCTTGATGCCCCACTTGTCGTGTGTTTTGTCGTTCGGAGGCCTGTTTAGACTGTCACATCCTCTTAGTCAGAGATAAGCCTGAGTTTTTTAGACTTAAAACGATTTTGATTGTTGTTGATTTATGTACAATAGAGATGAAGAGCACAAATGTGGCGGTTTACATTGTAGTATTTGCGGTGCCCCCATGTATGAATTTGATGGGGATATTTGCTATATAAGCCTTACAAAGTAAAGAGACGGATCAATATGTTTTTATGACTCTAAGTGCATGCAGGAGACAGGGACGCACTAACCCAATGACAGTTATGCCACAACGTTGTACAGTGCTAATTTTGAGGGCAAAAAATGTACAAAGGAGTTTGTTAGCTTCTTTACCAGCGGTAAATTTGCCGGGTATACTTTGATTGTCCATAATGCCAGTAGGTATGACGGGTACTTTATTGTTAAGTAGTTGATTATGGAGAAGGTATGAGTAAAATTGATTAAAAAATATGCAAATCTATTCTCCAGGGTGTAATTAGGAGAACAGTGCCTCTGTATGCTACACTCTAGGGACAGGTTATTCAAGGTGGGTGACTCTTCTGTGTGACGCTACCTGACTTGAAATCATGGAAGATAGACTTGAACATTCTCAGTGAGCGCCCTCTATTGGTGTGCATGCTTGAGGCACTGACTTCCTAATTACATCATGGAAGTCAGATTTGCATATTCTTCCCATGTTCCTTTGCACAGTGGAACACTCATGGCTTAATAAAACTCCACACACCTAAATGGTGGTCTCTCCCTATGGAGTGACGATATCCCCTCAACCCTGTCTAAGCCTCTCACCTCTGCCAGGTCAGTCCTCTCTGCGCCAAGCTGACGAGATGCAAGAACATTGAAACAGCTGTCCTTGGCTGAGACACTGTACCTGGTAAAATCCCAACATCATTGCAAACAAAGGCCTCTGAGAAGGTCGGCATGATGGTAAAGGGAGCGCCCTCTATTGGTGTGCATGCTTGAGGCACTGGCTTCTTAATTACATCATGGAAGTCAGATTTGCATATTCTTCCCACGTTGAAATTAAGGTTCATAGATTCCCTTAACTTCCTGCCAATGAGATTAAGTCAGATACCAGAAGCGTTAGGCTTCTCGGGTTTAAAGGGTCATTTCCCCCATTTCTTCAACATGGAAGAAAATCAAAACTATGTGGGCCCTGAACATAACGGGGCTGACTATATGATGCCTAGTGACAAAAAGGATTTCTTGGAGTGGTACGAGATGCAGAAAGGATGTACTTTTGATTTTAAGGAGTTAAAAGTGTAGTGTAAGCAAGACGTTGATGTTTTTAGCAGCAAAACTCAGGGGGTCTCGTGCCCCCAACAGAAATTGTCACTCAACGTGAGGGCATCGATGATCGTTTGATGTGCAACCAATAGTGTACTGACCCACGCATCGACCGACTTGGAGAGGGGCCCGGAGGACCTCAGATGAATAAAACAGCGCTGGAGGTAAGTGTTTGATTTACCAAATGATTAATCTGAGTTCCTACGTGTCCCAGATCCTGTGTGTCGATAAGTGAGGTTAGTATTGCATATTCCATAAACAACCGATGCCATTTGTTTATATAGTATGGAAGAACCTAAAAGAGTATGTTGTCTGTAAAGGGGGTGGGAATGTTATATCTCATTCTTCGTATACTGTCCATGCTGTCATTTGATTGATACATCTGTTATAAAGTGTGTAGGGAGGCATAGAAGGGAGAGTCAGTCTCCATCCTTAGTCTCAGAGAAAAAGGGGGGTCTGTGTAGCCCTAGAGGGACAGAGATTAGTTCAGTGAAAACAGTAGTGACTGTTTGGGAGTTCCCACTAAGAGAGGTCGGTATGACCCCCAGAGCGATCTGTGTGACCCTGGGGAGAAATATGTATGACCCTCGAGTAGTCAAGACTGACCCTCTATTGTCTTAATAGAGGGGTGGGAAGCTCATAGCTGACTGGCCATCAGCGAAAATGGGGAGAAATCTGTGTGACCCCCAGATAGGTCTGTGTGGCCTTAGAGAAATATACCCCATATGAACTAATAGGGAGAGAGAGAGAGAGAGATGCCACCCAAGTAAGAAAAAAAAAGAAGAAGAAAAGAAAAAGGGAAAAATAAATAAATAAACAAAAATCCTTAAGAGAGCAGGGGTTCCTAAGAACAGGACTGTTTGATAGTAAATTTTGGAACCAATGGAGATTAGATCATATAGGACAGATACAGGAGCATAAGTTACAAAGGGGAATATATGCTCTGATTGAAGAACAGAATGGGAGGAGTGGAGAGTCAGCCGGTATGGAAATCAGCCCAAGAGATAGTTTAAAGAAAGAGCAGTTGGAAAAGGAGGTAATAAACTGTTGATAAGATGTTGGACAGTTGGATAAAATTAAGTAAGGGTATAGGAAAGAATAGTTACAGAAATAAGGTATTAAGTGTTTGTATATTTTCCTTAGTGTAAGGAAATGCATAGTGAGCACCCACTCAATCCAGTTAAAGGATCAATGCGGAATGCACATAGCATTGTGTTGTTAGTGCCATGTGAATGATGATGAAGGTCAGGCCCCACCCCCCCTCCCAGTGTGACTCGTATATCTCTACCAGAGGTATACAGGATACAGGTTTTGTTAGAATTCAGCAAGAAGGGGGAGGGAAGACACAGCAGGTAACTAAGATGTCAGCTATAAGTGATAAATTGTAACATCACTGGTATAATGTATGGAAAATTATGAATATATGGTTTAATAATTTGTAACTGTATAGTGTAAGCTAGCAAATTTTGACTTGCAAGTGATGTGTTACAGTGGTAAAACTTTGATTGGAATCTCATAAAGAAAAATGTTAAAAGTCTGGCAGTCGGCCCTTAAGGCAAACCTCAAATATAGTGTAAGAGGTTCTGAACATCCGTGGTAATTAGATGAGTGGAGTTTGCCATGGAAATATTCAAAAACTTCACAGAAATATTAATATGTAATGTTTGTGTCAGTATTGGCTGTTTAAATCATATTTAATGTCTGTAGAATTGGATTATTGCCATAAATGTTAGATAATCATTATTATGTTTATTTTACAGTGATATACACATTGATGAGAAGATGAAGGCATCTACTTACATGTTTTGTTTATTTTTCCTCAATATTCAGCTGTGCAGGAATTATAACTAACCCTGTGATTATTTGTAGGAAAAGAAGAATAAGATTTGGCCATCCTGAGACAATAAGTGATATCACTGTACAAAATATATGAAAATTTGATAAGTTCTTTATGAAATTAATGGATGTGTGTATGTCTGGAGCTCCAGTGTGAAGTTTGCATGGAAAGTGAATGGGCCCATATGTGTGTCAATTATATGTACATGTTCTGTTTTGTTACATTTTTAGTCTCCACAGCGAGCAGATGAAGATATTGACTGCTGATAACTAGAGATGAGCGAACACTAACATGTTCGAGGTTCGAAATCCGATTCGAACAGCCGCTCACTGTTCGAGTGTTCCAACGGGTATCGAACCCCATTATAGTCTATGGGGAACATATACTCGTTAAGGGGGAAACCCAAATCCGTCTCAGGAGGGTCACCAAGTCCATTATGACACCCCAGGAAATGATGCCAACACCTCTGGAATGACACTGGGACAGTAGGGGAAGCATGCCTGGGAGCATCTAACACACCAAAGACCCTCTATTACCCCAACATCACAGCCTAACAACTACACACTTTACACATTCCAAAAAAATTCTATCAAAGTGGGAAAATACCTGGAAACATGTGTATTTGGCCCTTGGAGTGAGGAGAGCTTGTCACCAGCAGTGAATTTGGCCCTTGTAATGAGTTGAGGTTGGCACCATCATTGCTTTTGAAAATCAGGGTGGATTGAGCCTCTAACCAGCAGAGTTTGGGAAAATTCATGGTGGAAGGAGCCTCTAACCAGCCCAGTTTTGTGAAATTCATGGTGGAGGGAGCCTCTAACCAGCCAAGTTTTGTGAAATTCATGGTGGAGGGAGCCTCTAACCAGCACAGTTTTGTGAAATTCATGGTGGAGGGAGCCTCTAACCAGCACAGTTTCGGGAAATTCATGGTGGAGGGAGCCTCTAACCAGCACAATTTGGGGAAATTCATGGTGGAGGGAGCCTCTAACCAGCACAGTTTTGTGAAATTCATGGTGGAAGGAGCCTCTAACCAGCAGAGTTGTGGGAAATCAGGGTGGAGAGAGCCTCTAACCAGCAGAGTTGTGGGAAATCACGGTGGAGGGAGCCTCTAACCAAGACAGTTTGGGGAAATTCATGGTGGAGGGAGCCTCTAACCAGCCAAGTTTTGTGAAATTCATGGTGGAGGGAGCCTCTAACCAGCACAGTTTGGGGAAATTCATGGTGGAGGGAGACTCTAATCAGCACAGTTTGGGGAAATCAGGGTGGAGGGAGCCTAGTAGTGGCAGAATTGTGCAACGCTTATGGTGGATGAGTATGAGGATGCAGAGGAAATGGAGAGGTTGAGCACAGACATGGAGTTTCATGTTGGGGTGCTTTACACAGGTGGGCACGAAAATGAAGGCTCTATCCAGTGGGTGTTCATTTTTATCAAAGTGAGCCGGTCGGCACTCTCAGCTGACAGACGGGTGCGCTTGTCAGTGATGATGCCACCGGCTGCACTGAACACCCTCTCAGATAGGACGCTGGTGGCAGGACAGGACAGCACCTCCAAGGCATATAGGGCAAGTTCAAGCCACAGGTCCAACTTCGACACCCAATACGTGTAGGGCGCAGAAGGATCGAAGAGGACAGGGCTGTGGTTGGAAAGGTATTCCCGCAACATGCACCTATACTTCTCACGCCTGGTGACACTAGGACCCTCCGTGGCGGCACTTTGGCGAGGGGGTGCCATCAAGGTGTCCCAGACCTTACACAGTGTGCCCCTTGTTTGTGTGGACCGGTGAGCACTTGGTCGCCTACTGGAGGAACTGCCCTCCCTGCCGTCAATGTCACATGCTGGAAACATCTCCATCATATTCTGCACCAATTGCCTGTGGCAAGCATTGATGCGATTGGCCCTCCCCTCTACCGGAATAAAAGACGAGATGTTGTTTTTATATCGGGGGTCAAGGATAGCAAAGATCCAGTACTGGTTGTCCTCCATGATTTTGACAATACGCTTGTCAGTTGTAAAGCACCTCAACATGAACTCAGCCATGTCTGCCACAGTGTTAGTTGGCATGACTCCTCTGGCCCCACCAGAAAGTTCAATCTCCATTTCCTCCTGATCCTCCCTTTCTACCCATCCGTGCTGCAACAATGGGATGATTCGAAGTTGCCCGGAAGCCTCCTGTATCACCATCACATCATCGGACAACTCTTCTTCCTCCTCCTCCTCCTCCTCCTCCTCCATTAAACGCAGTGAAGCGGACAGATGTGTGGACCTACTCTCCAACTGTGACGGATCGGATGCTATCCCTAACTCCTCTGTGTGATCTGAGTTATCCCTGATGTCAATCAGGGATTCTCTCAGAACACACAAGAGCGGGATTGTAAGGCTCACCATCGCATCCTCAGAGCTCACCCTCCTTGTGGACTCCTCAAAGACCCGTAGGATGTCACAAAGGTCTCTCATCCATGGCCACTCATGGATGAGAAACTGAGGCAGCTGACTTTGTGGCACAAACTATATACAGGACCGCATAAAAAACCAATGCACTGTATATATATAAAAATTATTAAATATTTTATTATTAATCATACATAAAAAGTATAATCATCAGCAGATGAAGATAGAAAAGGTGTGTACACAGATATGCACCATGAACAATATGGACAACACTAATAGACAGGAGAACTGCATAGAGTGTAACAAGTGGTACAAAAAATGTTTACATTAATGTATTTAAATATATATCTCTCAAATAGATGATGCCAAACTAGCAACAGTACCCATATTTTAATGTGTATATAAAAATACAACTCCTAAACTAAAGAACTGCAGGAACTAATGAGAACAAATAAATACAATTGCATAACCCAAAAAGGTAAGCAACCACACCAACAGCAAAGAACAATTTAGTAAAGTATCCTAGCTGAAATGAATAATAAGATGTAGTTCTACAGAGGGATTTAACATACCTGGGATAAGACCAAATTTGAAATAATTATTCGAGGACCAACATCAAAAAATCCCAAAATAGCGAATGCTATGGGAACGGCTAAAATAGCCTATTTAAATAGAATACATAGAAGTGGTCCAGAATAGATACATAAATACCCCTAGTATAGAAAAAATCTACCTAAGAATGAGGGATACACAATTAGACACAATATACCTACAGAGAGTAAGTGAAAAGATATATATATATATATATATATATATATATATATATATATATCAGCTGTGGTCATAAGTAAAGAGAAGTCCCATTACCTGCAGTCATGTTGTCCAAAATGTACTGGTGACACACAGAGCCCTTTGTCCGCGCCTCAAAGTTGTCCGGAAGCCTCCTGTATCACCATCACATCATCGGACAGGTCTTCCTCCTCCTCCTCCTCCTCCTCTTCCTCCATTAAACGCGATGAAGTGGACAGATGTGTGGACCTACTCTCCAGCTGTGACGGATCGGATGCTATTCCTGACTCCTCTGTGTGATCTGAGTTATCCCTGATGTCAATCAGGGATTCTCTCAGAACACACAAGAGCGGGATTGTAAGGCTCACCATCGCATCTTCAGAGCTCACCCTCCTTGTGGACTCCTCAAACACCCGTAGGATGTCACAAAGGTCTCTCATCCATGGCCACTCATGGCTGAGAAACTGAGGCAGCTGACTTTGTGGCACCCTAGGGTTTTGTAGCTGGTATTCCATCAAAGGTCTCTGCTGCTCAACCACTCTACTCAACATCTGATAAGTTGAGTTCCAGCGTGTGGGAACGTCGCACAAAAGCCGGTGTTGTGGCACATGCAGGCGTTGCTGGAGAGATTTTAAGCTAGCAGCAGCTACTGTCGACTTGCGAAAGTGGGCGCACATGCGCCGCACTTTCACCAGTAGCTCCGGAACATTTGGGTAGCTCTTTAAAAAACGTTTCACCACTAGGTCGAAGACGTGGGCCAGGCATGGAACATGTTGGAGTCCGGCAAGCTCCAGAGCTGCCACCAGGTTCTTGCCGTTATCACAAACGACCATTCCTGGGCCCAGGTGCAGTGGCTCAAACCATATTGCTGTCTCATCGAGGAGGGCATCCCTCACCTCGGAGGCAGTGTGCTGTCTGTCCCCCAAGCTGATCAGCTTCAGCACGGCCTGCTGACGTCTACCAACGCCAGTGCTGCAACGTTTCCAACTCGTAGCTGGGGTCAATCTAACAGCGGAGGAGGAGGTGGTGGAGACGGAGGAGGAGGAGGAGGGTTTTATTCTCGTGTCCCTGCCAGGAATGTTAGGCGGGGAGACGAGGTACACCGGGCCAGTTTGGGAAGCAGTCCCAGCCTCAACTACATTCACCCAGTGTGCCGTCAGTGAAATGTAGCGTCCCTGTCCGCATGCACTTGTCCACGCGTCGGTGGTCAAGTGGACCTTTGTGCAAAGCGCGGAACTAAGGGTCCGCCTGATGTTGAGTGACACGTGCTGGTGCAAGGCGAGGACGGCACACCGGGAGAAGTAGTGACGGCTGGGGACGGCATAGCGAGGTGCCGCAGTTGCCATCAGGTCCAGGAAGGTGGGAGTTTCAACAAGCTGGAACGCCAACATCTCCTGGGCCAGCAGTTTAGCGATGTTGGCGTTCAAGGCTTGCGCGTGTGGGTGATTAGTGGTGTATTTCTGCCACCGCTCCAATGTCTGAGAGATGGTGGGTTGTTGTAAAGAAGCCCCTGATGGTGCCTTTGATGATGCAGGAGAAGGAGATAAGACAGGAACAGGGGAGGATGAGGGAGAAGTCAACAAAGTGGCGGAGGCAGATGAAGTGGTGTCCTGGCTCGTCCTCTGGAGTGCATCACCAGCACTGTGAGCAGTGGCAGAGGCAGTGGCGTGAACGGCAGGCGGCCTTTGTCCTGCCGTTGCTGCCTGCCACTGATTCCAGGGCTTGGATTCCAAATGACGGCGCATTGAAGTGGTGGACAGGTTGCTCTTCTCAGAGTTCCTACTCAATTTCGAGAGGCAAATTGTGCAGACAACACTATATCTGTCCTCGGCGCATTCCTTGAAAAAACTCCACACCTTTGAGAAATGTGCCCTCGAGGTGGGAGTTTTGCGGGGGTGGGTACGAACTGGAACATCTTAGGAGATTCCGGGTGTGGCCTGGCTTCGCCTAAGCTGCTGACCTCTGCCTCTGCCTCTAGCTACCCTTTTTGGTGCTGCACCTGTCTCAACATCCACACTACTTTCCCCGCTTGACATCCCCCCTGTCCAGGTCGGGTCAGTGTCCTCATCATCCACCACTTCCTCTTCCAACTCCTGTCTCATCTCCTCCTCCCGCACAATGCGCAAGTCAACTGGCTGCCCTGACGGCAACTGCATCTCATCGTCGTCAATGAGGGTGGGTGGGTTGCTGGTCATCCGCCACCAAATCGAACGGAGGTGGAGGAGACTCCACTGTTTGAGCATCTGGACAAAGATGCTCGTCTTTTAGGTCCGTGGAATCGCGAAATGGAGGGGCAGGTTGAGGGACAATGAAAGGAGCGGAGAACAGCTCTGGGGAGCAGGGACAGTTGGGGTTATTGTTCTGGGAAGATTGGGAATTTTGGGAGGAAGGAGGACAAGACTGTTGGGTAAGAGGAGGAGAGAAGGCAGAGGCTGACTGGCTGGTGGACAATGTGATGTAAGCGTTATCTGACAGCCATTGCAAGACCTGTTCCTGGTTCTCGGGCCTACTAAGGTTTGTACCCTGCAGTTTAGTTAATGTGGCAAGCAACCCTGGCACTGTGGAGCGGTGCAATGCTTGCTGCCCCACAGGAGTAGGCACGGGACACCCTGTGGCTTCACTGCTAACTTGCTCCCCAGAACCATTCCCCCGACCTCGCCCACGGCCTCGTCCACATCCCTTTCCGGGAGCCTTGCGCATTTCAATATGCTTTTCTTGCTTAAACACACTCAGAACCTGGGTGTATATGCCAATACCAATAAATTGAGGGTGTATGCAGGCCCCAATTTATTGGGTGGGATTAACACTCAGAACCTGGGTGTTTATGCAAATATAAACAACTTAAGGGGGGGGATGCAACCCCCAATATATTAGGGGAATTCACACTCCAAAACTGGCACTATATGCCTATAGCAACAATTGAGGGTTGTATGAAGGCCCCAGTATATTTTGGGAATTAACAGTCAGAAACTGGCACTATATGGCAGTAAAACACCAAAAAAAATTTGTACCCAAAATTTCTCTTTGCTATACAGTTCTGAGAACCAATTTCAAATATACAAACAAAAAACACAGAACTAAATAAAGTAACATAAAAATTCAGAAATTTTTATTAAATACTCCAAAAAATAAAAAAACATAAGACACTGGAGGACAACAGAGGAGGATCCACCTAGATGTTTATAGGTGGACAAATACCACAACCCTCCCACAAATGACTAGCTGGGAGTAACCCAAAAAAATGACACAATATATATAGAGACCCCAACACTTGTAGGTAATAATGGAGATATGTCCATACATACACTGTCCTAAAGAAATAACATTCAGATGGTATCCTATATCCACAATATAATATAGTGACTAGTCCGAATAATAAATCATATTTGCCACGGCATTATATGTACACCGAAAGGATCAGACAAAGGTAACACTGATAAGAATATTTACAACAAAGAGACCAGTCATAATAAATAACAATACATACCAATTGACATGCTGACAGCGTAATACTATGCACAGGGGAACTCCCAGGGTGCCACTTGTGGGACAAAAGAAAAATGCCTGACGCGCGTTTCGCCTAGCGTGGCTTCATCAGAGGCAAGAAATTCTAAGCCATGATGCGATATATATATCCCACATATCAAACAAAACAATTCACCTGTAAAACGATTCATGTGTAAAGCCCCTGTGTAATGCTGCATTTCCGCATGTAGCCGTCGGTACGTGATGACGTCACCACGCACGCGTCACGCGGTGACGTCACCACACCCATCATTAAATAAATAAAGGTTTTCACAGAGGCCCCCAATCCCCGAGACGATAGGACGTCCCGGAGGATTGGAGGCACACTTGTGAACCTTCAGCAGTAAATAAAAAGTTGGATAGTAGAATTGGACACTTCAAGCCCAGCTGGGCTCAATGAAGCAGTCAGCTTTAAGTCCTTTTTGTAATTATTTGTTTTTGCGCGAATTTTAATGATTTTTTGTCTTTGTATATGTCCTTTGTTGTTTACTAATTTATATTTATAAATATATTTCTTAGGTTCATCTGTATTTGGATTTTCTTTGCCTCATCTGCGATTCGTTTAGGATGTTTGGAGAATTGGGAGCAGCTTTTTGGTGCTTTTTGGATCTTCTGTTTCTTCACGTTTTTTTTTTTTTTTTTCACATTTTTTTCTTATTTTTACATTTCCCATTTTTTTGGGGATCTTATTCACATACATTTATATTCTCCGAATAATTGGGGATCTTATTAATTTTTTCACTGTGTGTAAATGTCATATGAATAAAATTTATATATGTGTATACTCTATATTAGGGGTTATTTTATTAGATTATGTGAATACCTAGATGTATTGCCTATTTATTTTTAGCTATTTTCTTACTAATATTTGTAGCTTTCCCTTTAAATTAACTAGCAACATCCTATATATGCATTTGGCTATTTTTATTTATATTAATTGGTAGCCCTTTGACTGGTCATTTTTTGAGTATTGTAACATGAAATTATCTTTATTATTATTAAAATTGTCATTATTTGGGGGTTTCCTATATTTATATCTTTAAATTTTACCTTTGGGTAGTCACATGATTTCCCGGTGGCCATTTTAATGTAGTGCAGCATGAGAACAGCTGCCTCTACCTTTTGGATTCTGGCCGATGCGTGTACGCGTGCGCACTCGGCTGGCTTTATTTATTTAATGATGGGCGTGGTGACGTCATCACGTACCGACGGCTACATGCGGAAATGCAGCATTACACAGGGGCTTTACACATGAATCGTTTTACAGGTGAATCTTGTTTTGTTTGATATGTGGGATATATATATCGCATCATGGCTTAGAATTTCTTGCCTCTGATGAAGCCACGCTAGGCGAAACGCGCGTCAGGCATTTTTCTTTTGTCCCACAAGTGGCACCCTGGGAGTTCCCCTGTGCATAGTATTACGCTGTCAGCATGTCAATTGGTATGTATTGTTATTTATTATGACTGGTCTCTTTGTTGTAAATATTCTTATCAGTGTTACCTTTGTCTGATCCTTTCGGTGTACATATAATGCCGTGGCAAATATTATTTATTATTCGGACTAGTCACTATATTATATTGTGGATATAGGATACCATCTGAATGTTATTTCTTTAGGACAGTGTATGTATGGACATATCTCCATTATTACCTACAAGTGTTGGGGTCTCTATATATATTGTGTCATTTTTTTGGGTTACTCCCAGCTAGTCATTTGTGGGAGGGTTGCGGTATTTGTCCACCTATAAACATCTAGGTGGATCCTCCTCTGTTGTCCTCCAGTATCTTATATGTTTTTTTATTTTTTGGAGTATTTAATAAAAATTTCTGAATTTTTATGTTACTTTATTTGGTTCTGTACTATATGGCAGTAGCAAGAATTGAGGGTATTTGTAACCCCAATATATTCTTTGAATTCCCTGTCAGAAACTGGCACTATATGGCAGTAGCAAGAAATGAGGGTATTTGTAACCCCAATATATTCTTGGAATTCCCAATCAGACAATGGCACTATATGGCAGTAGCAAGAATTGAGGGTATTTATAACCCCAATTGTAGTGTTAGGGGACTTCCAGTGTATTGAAGTTAGTTTCTGGGGTGGAAGGGGGGCACAGCGTTGGAACGTGGATCGAGGGTATATATCGGGTATACGGGAATACACTGTCAGTGTATTCCATTCAGGATCCTGGGAAAGCTGGGTTGCGGCGATTGAGCCCATCAGTGCCACGTTACACTGACAAGCTTCTCCCTGGAATTTAGCTCTTACAAGAGCTGTTGGTTGTCTTCTCCTTCCTATCCTATTCTATCCCTGCCTACCAGAATCTAAGCCCTAGCTAAATGGACGGAAACTTCCGTCCCTGGTGAATTGCAAGCTAACAATGACGCAAACCTGGGCGGCGCTGTTCTTTTAAATCAGAGGTCACATGTTTTCGGCAGCCAATGGGTTTTTCCTACTTTTTTCAACGTCACCGGTGTCGTAGTTCCTGTCCCACCTACCCTGCGCTGTTATTGGAGCAAAAAAGGCGCCAGGGAAGGTGGGAGGGGAATAGAATAATGGCGCACTTTACCACACGGTGTTCGATTCGAACATGGCGAACAGCGTGATATCCGATCGTACATGTGTTCGATAGAACACTGTTCGCTCATCTCTAATAGACAGACGTGAACCTGATGTGTTTTCCTCTATCAGAACGGTGGTAAGGTAATCCTCATACAGGTAGACAAATGTCATATTTCCTTGGCAAGACAGAGCAAGATATGGCTCTACAATCTTCCTCAAACATCTCATTTCAGAGTTGTTTGACTTTTGAATCCTGCAACTCTATTACCAGTAGGAGTTCATGATTCAAAGAGGGGAGTAGATGATGAGAATTTTTAATTTTTTGTTAATTAATGAGATATTTTTTAAACTCCCTCTCAGAAGAGTCGGCTTCAGTCATGTTATTGATGCCCCATTGGAGAATCCTGACTATGAGATGTTTGTAGACGGTTCCAGATACCTAAT
Source organism: Leptodactylus fuscus (assembly GCF_031893055.1). NCBI lineage: Eukaryota > Metazoa > Chordata > Amphibia > Anura > Leptodactylidae > Leptodactylus > Leptodactylus fuscus. Next base: position 364,656,720 of record NC_134265.1, on the reverse strand, counting down.
AGAAAAAGGCAAATTTGTTACAGGGTATGCTGTAGTCACTATACATGACACCATAGTATAAGAAGCCCTTCCACCACACGTCAGTATAAGAGGCTGTATTAAAAGCCCCTATAGAAGCCTGCAAAGTAGCGAAGGATAGTACAGCAAACATTTACACTCACTCCTGGTATACTTTTGGCATTGCACATGGTTATGTTCCAATATGGAGGTCCAGGAACTTCCTGATGGCACAGGGCAAGCCAATTAAGATGGAAACTTAGTTGTGAAAGTCAGAGCTCACCCAAGGGGAAGAGACCATGAGGGTATTGGAAATGAGAAGGCTGATTGAGCAGCCAAAGCAGTGGCACTGCTGCCATGGAAAGGGTCTCAACCAGGTGAGCAAAGTGGATATTGACCTAGCAGACCCCAAGGGGCTGTACGCTAAGGTGATTAGTGAGGAATGTGAAAAATGGGGGAGATATTGTGTCTGCCCACAGCAGTATACCCCCAAATGGCTGGTTTGGCCCACGGTAAGGTGCATGCCTCTTGAAATGCCATGGAGTCACTAGTGGGTAAATTATGGTTGCCCCAAGTTTTGGAAGGGCTACAGGGAATCACGTAAAAGCATGTCACATATGTGCTCTACACAATCCAGGACAGGTAGTTAAAACACACCACATGCACACCAAAATCCCTGTATCCATACAATTGCCTGGATCTGGAACATACCAATATGTGTTGGTTTGTGTGGATTTATTCTCAGGTTGGATCCGGTCAGCCGAGCAACGACACAGGTAAATGCCAAGAAATTGATATCTGAGCTTGTGTGTAGATTGGGGATACCTGAAGTAATAGAGTCTGATAGAGGTACACAATTCACAGGTGAAATAATGAAGGAAATAATGTCTGTATTGGGAATTGAGCAGAGTTGAGGCAAAGTAGAAAGGTTAAATGGCACTCAATTTAAAAATCCAGAGTGCCTGTCTGTAGCATTATACTCAGTAGGAACCACCATCAAGGTCTGTCACCATCCAAGGTGCTTTATGGAAGTGTGCTTAGACTAAGGGTTGTATTTTCCCGAGTCTTCACAACTAAGTTATGATATTACTGCCAGCTATGTCCAGAACTTGTGTCAAAGACTGAAAGTAACATATGAACAGGTGTTTTCTTCTATTCTAGACCCTGTTGATTTTTCAGGAACACATAGCTTGCAGCTTGGTGATTGGGTGGTCGTGAAAAGACATATCAGAAAAACCTTGGACCCAAGATTTGATGGTCCCTTCCAAGTGCTGCTGACTACCAATATTTCTATGAAACTTGAAGGAAAGAGTAACTGTATCCATGCTTTACACTGCAAGGAAGTCTCCACACACAAAGCGATGAAGATTCTCCTGATGATACTGTTACAGATGGTCCTGGCGATAAGCCTGCATAGAATATTTGACAATGAGTGGGATAATACATTTCTTGAACATCATATGATCTTGAACGAAGATCTGAATGTGTCAGACTGTAGGATATGTACTCATAGCCCCATATTAGCCTCATTCATGTTATTTATATATAGCTGTTTTCATGACACAACAGGAAATGTTTGAAGTATGTAGGCAAGAAGATACCACCTTATATTTTAGGAACGATAGATAATATAAGCAAGTGAATATCAGTAAAGTTGCAGTAATAATCTTATGTTTATTTTGTTTGAGAGATACAAAGCAGACCGGAAATAAAAGGCCAGAACTATGATTGAGATTAGGTTGGAATACAGGAACACATGAGGGGAATCTGGAAAGGTCCAGCAGTAGACGTTAAGTCACTGAAGTACCTAAATATGAATTCCCGTATTCAACTAATCTCCAAAAATGGGGGACTGTAGGGGAACCTAAAATTATATATGAAAAATGATGTATAGAGGTAGAGGCAGAGATTGTTCTATCTGACCATTTTTCTCTCCCAGAGATGAGCAGTTTGGATCTTGCCAGATTGGTTATGTAAACACTATGCACTGTGTAGTGGATTGATGCTATTTTACAAAGAAACGGAGACAGTTTGGCTGGGACCAGGGGCATTGTTAGGAAAAGATCAAAGACAAAAGACCCATTTTAAGATAAAGGGACAAGAGAAGGGTAATTAAGCTAATTGTCTCCAACAAGGATGTAAACACAGGATGTCTATTGTCTTTAGAATACCATAAGATAGACATCTAGTGTGTGTGTGTGTGTGTGTGATCATCCCATATTGGAATGTACTAATTAGATGTAAATTATGTTAGGCCTTAGCCAATAACCATGTGCCATGTTATGTTACTATGTCATGATATTAGAACAACCCAACCTGTATAAGAACCATCTCTTTGTAACAATAAACTAGAATCCATTTGAAACACCAACCAACTAAGTGTGTCTCTGTTGCTTCTCCAGGCTTCAGGATGGGGGTAGCTCATCCAGGGCTGTGAATTTACAGACAGCAAAACTCAGGGGGTCTCATGCCCCCAACAATATCTTGGGGGCTTATCTGGTCTGTAATTGCCATTTGCTGTACTAGTGCACCCTCCTGCTAATTGATCTTGTTATCTCAGCAGGGTGGGGAGGCTGGTGTCAAATGGCAAAGTCTAATTACCTGTTGCAAGTTGCTAGGATCAAAGCCTATTGTCATCAGCTGGCCAATGCATTAACATACCTGTGCAAGCTCATTAGCTCCACAGGGGGCTTTCCTGCAACCCAAGAGTTGAATGGAATCCTCTTAGACTTTGCGGTGCCAAGCTGGAATAATAGGTAACTTCAAAGAGTTATGGTTTCATGATGATATTGCGACAGGGAGAGATGTTACCATTATGACAATTAATTCTTCAGGTGCACAGTACCAAGACGCATGTTTTTAACCCAAAAACTGTATGCCTGCGGGCCCAGGAAGAGCCCAGACGCTGATCTCATTACCCAAAGGGGTTTGGTGTATAGGTTTGGTGTCTATGTGTCAGGGACCTCACTGAGAACCCCGTCATGCCCCTGGTTTGACAGTATAATCATGTGATGAGGAATTATGACCATTTATAGTTATTTGATTGCTAAGATGGAGGGTGGGTCTGAAGTCCTGATGACATCATTCCAGGGTGGAGCCCGGGGTTAATATATGGTACTGTTACCCCAGAGCATCTTGGGGTGTCTATAGGCCTGATTTTGAAGTTGTCACCTAGTCAACAAGGAGAAGCTTTCCATTCAGTAAGAGTAGCATTGCCGCTTCTCCTACAGTGTCAACTTGGGAGCCCATAGATATATCTATGGACTTGTAGACACATTACGTAAGCAGCTTGAACACCACTATTATTGTCTGGTGAGAAGTTGCAGCTTAGGGTAATTTCCAGCTTCCAGACAGTGTTACCAGACTATATTACTTAGAGGTCCCAAAGTTACTGTCAATTGTAAATCTGTGATCTCCAGTTAGACAAGTTGCACATCACCAAAGAAAGCATCTGAATTTCTTCCACCGACCTCAAACAGGTGGATATTAGACTTTCCAGCCAGACAGTTCATAAGTCCGCATCTTGTTGGACAACCTTAGGGGAATACTCCTAGGTTTTTTGACCCTTGTACTATGAAGTTGTTCTTTTTTTTAGAGGGAGGGGAGGCTCCTACTCTGTTACCTCAAGCTTCTCAATACATCTTTCAAAATGTAAATAGTACATATTCCTGAATTGATTTTGGAGCTGGATGTTACATCCACCAAGTCACTTTGAACTACCCGGCCTATACAAGCCACAAAAATTATCATCCTGTGAGCCTGGAAAGATAAAGACCCATCCATAATCCACCAATGGTGGAAAAACATTCAAGTAACGAGGAACTGATTAACTGGAAATCTAAGACCTTAAAGAAAGATTCTTCAAAACACAAAGTCATTGAATCACTTCTCATGTCTCCAGAACAAACCCATGACCTTCCCCGGCCTCGCACTGAGCTCACGTATTCCTGGACCTGACAAATAATAATAAAGACTTATTCTATTCCAAGAAATAACAATGTCACAGAGACGATTCATTATAAACTATCAGGAACAAAGAGGAAACTGGATAAACCGGACATTGACAGTGGTTTTGTTTTAAAAAGTTCTCATGTCTTATTCTCAGGTTTTGGTTGAAAAAAATATTTTCTGATGGTGTTAAATACAGATTTTACATAAGTGTTACAATATATAAAAATTACATTAAGACACTCGAAGAAAAAAACCAAACACTAGAGATAACATTGCTGCAATTGTAGCCTCAGCAGTGTCAGGGGTTAATGTGAGTGATGACAATCTTTGTACAGGGCTGTGGAATATGTCTGTGGTATATTCTGTATAACACAAGGACGGCTGGGACTGGTTATTTCTTCTACAATTCTCTATAGTAAGGAATAGAGATGAGCGAACAGTGTTCTATCGAACTCATGTTCGATCGGATATTAGGCTGTTCGGCATGTTCGAATCGAATCGAACACCGCGTGGTAAAGTGCGCCATTACTCGATTCCCCTCCCACCTTCCCTGGCGCCTTTTTTGCTCCAATAACAGCGCAGGGTAGGTGGGACAGGAACTACGACACCGGTGACGTTGAAAAAAGTAGGCAAAACCCATTGGCTGCCGAAAACATGTGACCTCTAATTTAAAAGAACAGCGCCGCCCAGGTTCGCGTCATTCTGAGCTTGCAATTCACCGAGGACGGAGGTTTCCGTCCAGTTAGCTAGAGCTTAGATTCTGGGTAGGCAGGGACAGGCTAGGATAGGAAGGAGAAGACAACCAACAGCTCTTGTAAGAGCTAAATTCCAGGGAGAAGCTTGTCAGTGTAACGTGGCACTGACGGGCTCAATCGCCGCAACCCAGCTTTCCCAGGATCCTGAATGGAATACACTGTCAGTGTATTCCCGTATACCCGATATATACCCCCGATACCCGTTCCAACGGTGTGCCCCCCCACCTTCACCCCAGAAATACCCTGCAAGTCCCCTAGCAATAGAATTGGGGCTATATACACCCACTATTTTTGCTACTGCCATATAGTGCCATTGTCTGACTGGGAATTCAAAGAATATATTGGGCTTACATATAACTTCAATTCCAGGGAGAAGCTTGTCAGTGTAACGTGGCACTGACGGGCTCAATCGCCGCAACCCAGCTTTCCCAGGATCCTGAATGGAACACACTGACAGTGTATTCCCGTATACCCCATATATACACCCCAAATCCCCGTTCCAACGGTGTGCCCCCCCACCTTCACCTCAGAAATACCCTGCAAGTCCCCTAGCAATAGAATTGGGGCTATATACACCCACTATTTTTGCTACTGGTATATAGTGCCATTGTCTGACTGGGAATTCAAAGAATATATTGGGGTGACGTGCACCCACAATTTTTGCTACTGCTATACAGTGCCATTGTCTCACTGGGAATTCAAAGAATATATGGGGGTTATGTGCACCCACAATTTTTAATACTGGTATACAGTGCCATTGTCTGACTGGGAATTCAAAGAATATATTGGGAATACAAATACCCTCATTTCTTGCTACTGCCATATAGTGCCAGTGTCTGACTGGGAATTCAAAGAATATATTGGGGTTACGTGCACCCACAATTTTTACTACTGGTATACAGTGCCATTGTCTGACTGGGAATTCAAAGAATATATTGGGAATACAAATACCCTCATTTCTTGCTACTGCCATATAGTGCCAGTGTCTGACTGGGAATTCAAAGAATATATTGGGGTTACGTGCACCCACAATTTTTACTACTGGTATACAGTGCCATTGTCTGACTGGGAATTCAAAGAATATATTGGGAATACAAATACCCTCATTTCTTGCTACTGCCATATAGTGCCAGTTTCTGACTGGTAATTCAAAGAATATATTGGGGTTACGTGCACCCACAATTTTTACTACTGGTATACAGTGCCATTGTCTGACTGGGAATTCAAAGAGTATATTGGGAATACAAATACCCTCATTTCTTGCTACTGCCATATAGTGCCAGTGTCTGACTGGGAATTCAAAGAATATATTGGGGTTACGTGCACCCACAATTTTTACTACTGGTATACAGTGCCATTGTCTCACTGGGAATTCAAAGAATATATGGGGGTTATGTGCACCCACAATTTTTAATACTGGTATACAGTGCCATTGTCTGACTGGGAATTCAAAGAATATATTGGGAATACAAATACCCTCATTTCTTGCTACTGCCATATAGTGCCAGTTTCTGACTGGTAATTCAAAGAATATATTGTGGTTACGTGCACCCACAATTTTTACTACTGGTATACAGTGCCATTGTCTGACTGGGAATTCAAAGAATATATTGGGAATACAAAAACCCTCATTTCTTGCTACTGCCATATAGTGCCAGTGTCTGACTGGTAATTCAAAGAATATATTGGGAATACAAATACCCTCATTTCTTGCTACTGCCATATAGTGCCAGTTTCTGACTGGTAATTCAAAGAATATATTGGGGTTACGTGCACCCACAATTTTTACTACTGGTATACAGTGCCAATTTCTAACTAGGAATTCAAAATGCGCAAGGCTCCCGGAAAGGGACGTGGACGAGGCCGTGGGCGAGGTCGGGGGAATGGTTCTGGGGAGCAAGGTAGCAGTGAAGCCACAGGGCGTCCCGTGCCTACTCCTGTGGGGCAGCAAGCATTGCGCCACTCCACAGTGCCAGGGTTGCTTGCCACATTAACTAAACTGCAGGGTACAAACCTTAGTAGGCCCGAGAACCAGGAACAGGTCTTGCAATGGCTGTCAGAGAACGCTTACAGCACATTGTCCAGCAGCCAGTCAGACTCTGCCTCCTCTCCTCCTATTACCCAACAGTCTTGTCTTCCTTCCTCCCAAAATTCCGAAGCTTTACAGAACAATAACCCAAACTGTCCCTGCTCCCCAGAGCTGTTCTCCGCTCCTTTCATTGTCCCTCAACCTGCCTCTCCACGTCACGATTCCACGAACCTAACAGAGGAGCATCTGTGTCCAGATGCTCAAACACTAGAGTCTCCTCCATCTCCGTTCGATTTGGTGGTGGATGACCAGCAACCCACCCTCATCGACGATGATGTGACGCAGTTGCCGTCAGGGCATCCAGTTGACCGGCGCATTGTGCGGGACGAGGAGATGAGACAGGAGTTGGAAGAGGAAGTGGTGGATGATGAGGACACTGACCCGACCTGGACAGGGGGGATGTCAAGCGGGGAAAGTAGTGTGGATGTTGAGGCAGGTGCAGCACCAAAAAGGGTAGCTAGAGGCAGAGGCAGAGGTCAGCAGCTTAGGCGAAGCCAGGCCACACCCGGAATCTCCCAAGATGTTCCAGTTCGTACCCAGCCCCGAAAAACTCCCACCTCGAGGGCACGTTTCTCGAAGGTGTGGAGTTTTTTCAAGGAATGCGCCGAGGACAGATATAGTGTTGTCTGCACAATTTGCCTCTCGAAATTGATTAGGGGCTCTGAGAAGAGCAACCTGTCCACCACTTCAATGCGCCGTCATTTGGAATCCAAGCACTGGAATCAGTGGCAGGCAGCAACGGCAGGACAAAGGCCGCCTGCCGTTCACGCCACTGCCACTGCCTCTGCCACTGCCTCTGCCTCTGCCACTGCCACTGCTGACTGTGCTGGCGATGCACTCCAGAGGACGAGCCAGGACACCACTTCATCTGCCTCCGCCACTTTGTTGACTTCTACCTCATCCTCCCCTGGTCCTGTCTTATCTCCTTCTCCTGCACCATCAAAGGCACCATCAGGCGTTTCTTTACAACAACCCACCATCTCTCAGACATTGGAGCGGCGGCAGAAATACACTGCTAACCACCCACACGCGCAAGCCTTGAACGCCAACATCGCTAAACTGCTGGCCCAGGAGATGTTGGCGTTCCGGCTTGTTGAAACTCCCGCCTTCCTGGACCTGATGGCAACTGCGGCACCTCGCTATGCCGTCCCTAGCCGTCACTACTTCTTCCGGTGTGCCGTCCCCGCCTTGCACCAGCACGTGTCACTCAACATCAGGCGGGCCCTTAGTTCCGCGCTTTGCACAAAGGTCCACTTGACCACCGACGCGTGGACAAGTGCATGCGGACAGGGACGCTACATTTCACTGACGGCACACTGGGTGAATGTAGTTGAGGCTGGGACTGCTTCCCAAACTGGCCCGGTGTACCTCGTCTCCCCGCCTAACAATCCTGGCAGGGACACGAGAAGAACACCCCCCTCCTCCTCCTCCTCTACCGCCTCCTCCTCCGCCACCGCCTCCTCCTCCGCCACCGCCTCCTCCTCCGCTGTTAGATTGACCCCAGCTACGAGTTGGAAACGTTGCAGCACTGGCGTTGGTAGACGTCAGCAGGCTGTGCTGAAGCTGATCAGCTTGGGGGACAGACAGCACACTGCCTCCGAGGTGAGGGATGCCCTCCTCGATGAGACGGCAATATGGTTTGAGCCGCTGCACCTGGGCCCAGGCATGGTCGTTTGTGATAACGGCCGGAACCTGGTAGCAGCTCTGGAGCTTGCCGGACTCCAACATGTTCCATGCCTGGCCCACGTCTTCAACCTAGTGGTGCAACGTTTCCTAAAGAGCTACCCCAATGTTCCAGAGCTACTGGTGAAAGTGCGGCGCATGTGCGCCCACTTTCGCAAGTCGACAGTAGCCGCTGCTAGCTTAAAATCTCTCCAGCAACGCCTGCATGTGCCACAACACCGGCTTTTGTGCGACGTCCCCACACGCTGGAACTCAACGTTTCAGATGTTGAATAGAGTGGTTGAGCAGCAGAGACCTTTGATGGAATACCAGCTACAAAACCCTAGGGTGCCACAAAGTCAGCTGCCTCAGTTTCACATCCATGAGTGGCCATGGATGAGAGACCTTTGTGACATCCTACGGGTCTTTGAGGAGTCCACAAGGAGGGTGAGCTCTGAGGATGCGATAGTGAGCCTTACAATCCCGCTCTTGTGTGTTCTGAGAGAATCCCTGATTGACATCAGGGATAACTCAGATCACACAGAGGAGTCAGGGATAGCATCCGATCCGTCACAGCTGGAGAGTAGGTCCACACATCTGTCCGCTTCACTGCGTTTAATGGAGGAGGAGGAGGAGGAGGAGGAGGAGGAGGAAGAAGAGTTGTCCGATGATGTGATGGTGATACAGGAGGCTTCCGGGCAACTTCGAATCGTCCCATTGTTGCAGCGCGGATGGGTAGACATGGAGGATGAGGAGGAAATGGAGATTGAACTTTCCGGTGGGGCCAGAGGAGTCATGCCAACTAACACTGTGGCAGACATGGCTGAGTTCATGTTGGGGTGCTTTACAACCGACAAGCGTATTGTCAAAATCATGGAGGACAACCAGTACTGGATCTTTGCTATCCTTGACCCCCGGTATAAAAACAACATCTCGTCTTTTATTCCGGTAGAGGGGAGGGCCAATCGCATCAATGCTTGCCACAGGCAATTGGTGCAGAATATGATGGAGATGTTTCCAGCATGTGACGTTGGCGGCAGGGAGGGCAGTTCCTCCAGTAGGCAACCAAGTTCTCACCGGTCCACACAAACGAGGGGCACACTGTCTAAGGTCTGGGACACCTTGATGGCACCCCCTCGCCAAAGTGCCGCCACGGAGGGTCCTAGTGTCACCAGGCGTGAGAAGTATAGGCGCATGTTGCGGGAATACCTTTCCGACCACAGCCCTGTCCTCTCCGACCCCTCTGCGCCCTACACGTATTGGGTGTCGAAGTTGGACCTGTGGCTTGAACTTGCCCTATATGCCTTGGAGGTGCTGTCCTGTCCTGCCGCCAGCGTCCTATCTGAGAGGGTGTTCAGTGCAGCCGGTGGCATCATCACTGACCAGCGCACCCGTCTGTCAGCTGAGAGTGCCGACCGGCTCACTTTGATAAAAATGAACCACCACTGGATAGAGCCTTCATTTTTGTGCCCACCTGTGTAAAGCACCCCAACATGAAACTCCATGTCTGTACTCAACCTCTCCAATTCCTCCGCATCCTCATACTCATCCACCATAAGCGTTGCACAATTCTGCTAATACTAGGCTCCCTCCAACATGATTTCCCCCAACTCTGCTGGTTAGAGGCTCCCTCCACCCTGATTTCCACCAACTCTGCTGGTTAGAGGCTCCCTCCACCCTGCTTTCCCACAACTCTGCTGGTTAGAGGCTCCCTCCACCATGAATTTGCCCAAACTGGGCTGGTTAGAGGCTCCCTCCACCATGAATTGGTCCAAACTGGGTTTTTTAGAGGCTCCCTCCACCATGAATTGGTCCAAACTGGGGTTTTTAGAGGCTCCCTCCACCATGAATTGGTCCAAACTGGGCTGGTTAGAGGCTACCTCCACCATGAATTTCCCAAAACTTGGCTGTTTAGAGGCTCCCTCCACCATTAATTGGTCCAAACTGGGCTGGTTAGAGGCTCCCTCCACCATGAATTTGCCCAAACTGGGCTGTTTAGAGGCTCCCTCCACCATGAATTTGCCCAAACTGGGCTGGTTAGAGGCTCCCTCCACCATGAATTGGTCCAAACTGGGTTTTTTAGAGGCTCCCTCCACCATGAATTTGCCCAAACTGGGCTGTTTAGAGGCTCCCTCCACCATGAATTGGTCCAAACTGGGCTGTTTAGAGGCTCCCTCCACCATTAATTGGTCCAAACTGGGCTGGTTAGAGGCTCCCTCCACCATGAATTTCCCAAAACTTGGCTGTTTAGAGGCTCCCTCCACCATTAATTGGTCCAAACTGGGCTGGTTAGAGGCTCCCTCCACCATGAATTTGCCCAAACTGGGCTGTTTAGAGGCTCCCTCCACCATGAATTGGTCCAAACTGGGTTTTTTAGAGGCTCCCTCCACCATGAATTGGTCCAAACTGGGCTGTTTAGAGGCTCCCTCCACCATGAATTTGCCCAAACTGGGCTGTTTAGCGGCTCCCTCCACCATTAATTGGTCCAAACTGGGCTGGTTAGAGGCTCCCTCCACCATGAATTTGCCCAAACTGGGCTGGTTAGAGGCTCCCTCCACCATGAATTGGTCCAAACTGGGGTTTTTAGAGGCTCCCTCCACCATGAATTGGTCCAAACTTGGCTGTTTAGAGGCTCCCTCCACCATGAATTGGTCCAAACTGGGTTTTTTAGAGGCTCCCTCCACCATGAATTGGTCCAAACTGGGGTTTTTAGAGGCTCCCTCCACCATGAATTGGTCCAAACTTGGCTGTTTAGAGGCTCCCTCCACCATGAATTGGTCCAAACTGGGGTGGTTAGAGGCTCCCTCCACCATGAATTTGCCCAAACTGGGCTGTTTAGCGGCTCCCTCCACCATTAATTGGTCCAAACTGGGCTGGTTAGAGGCTCCCTCCACCATGAATTTGCCCAAACTGGGCTGTTTAGAGGCTCCCTCCACCATGAATTTGCCCAAACTGGGCTGGTTAGAGGCTCCCTCCACCATGAATTGGTCCAAACTGGGGTTTTTAGAGGCTCCCTCCACCATGAATTGGTCCAAACTTGGCTGTTTAGAGGCTCCCTCCACCATGAATTGGTCCAAACTGGGGTGGTTAGAGGCTCCCTCCACCATTAATTGGTCCAAACTGGGCTGGTTAGAGGCTCCCTCCACCATTAATTGGTCCAAACTGGGCTGGTTAGAGGCTCCCTCCACCATTAATTGGTCCAAACTGGGCTGGTTAGAGGCTCCCTCCACCATGAATTGGTCCAAACTGGGTTTTTTAGAGGCTCCCTCCACCATGAATTGGTCCAAACTGGGGTTTTTAGAGGCTCCCTCCACCATGAATTGGTCCAAACTTGGCTGTTTAGAGGCTCCCTCCACCATTAATTGGTCCAAACTGGGCTGGTTAGAGGCTCCCTCCACCATGAATTGGTCCAAACTGGGTTTTTTAGAGGCTCCCTCCACCATGAATTGGTCCAAACTGGGGTTTTTAGAGGCTCCCTCCACCATGAATTGGTCCAAACTGGGCTGTTTAGCGGCTCCCTCCACCATTAATTGGTCCAAACTGGGCTGGTTAGAGGCTCCCTCCACCATGAATTTCCCAAAACTTGGCTGTTTAGAGGCTCCCTCCACCATTAATTGGTCCAAACTGGGCTGGTTAGAGGCTCCCTCCACCATGAATTTGCCCAAACTGGGCTGTTTAGAGGCTCCCTCCACCATGAATTGGTCCAAACTTGGCTGTTTAGAGGCTCCCTTCACCATTAATTGGTCCAAACTGGGCTGGTTAGAGGCTCCCTCCACCATGAATTGGTCCAAACTGGGTTTTTTAGAGGCTCCCTCCACCATGAATTTGCCCAAACTGGGCTGTTTAGAGGCTCCCTCCACCATGAATTGGTCCAAACTGGGCTGGTTAGAGGCTCCCTCCACCATTAATTGGTCCAAACTGGGCTGTTTAGAGGCTCCCTCCACCATGAATTTGCCCAAACTGGGCTGTTTAGCGGCTCCCTCCACCATTAATTGGTCCAAACTGGGCTGGTTAGAGGCTCCCTCCACCATGAATTTGCCCAAACTGGACTGTTTAGAGGCTCCCTCCACCATGAATTTGCCCAAACTGGGCTGGTTAGAGGCTCCCTCCACCATGAATTGGTCCAAACTGGGGTTTTTAGAGGCTCCCTCCACCATGAATTGGTCCAAACTTGGCTGTTTAGAGGCTCCCTCCACCATGAATTGGTCCAAACTGGGTTTTTTAGAGGCTCCCTCCACCATGAATTGGTCCAAACTGGGGTTTTTAGAGGCTCCCTCCACCATGAATTGGTCCAAACTTGGCTGTTTAGAGGCTCCCTCCACCATGAATTGGTCCAAACTGGGGTGGTTAGAGGCTCCCTCCACCATGAATTTGCCCAAACTGGGCTGGTTAGAGGCTCCCTCCACCATGAATTGGTCCAAACTGGGGTTTTTAGAGGCTCCCTCCACCATGAATTGGTCCAAACTTGGCTGTTTAGAGGCTCCCTCCACCATGAATTGGTCCAAACTGGGGTGGTTAGAGGCTCCCTCCACCATTAATTGGTCCAAACTGGGCTGGTTAGAGGCTCCCTCCACCATTAATTGGTCCAAACTGGGCTGGTTAGAGGCTCCCTCCACCATTAATTGGTCCAAACTGGGCTGGTTAGAGGCTCCCTCCACCATGAATTGGTCCAAACTGGGTTTTTTAGAGGCTCCCTCCACCATGAATTGGTCCAAACTGGGGTTTTTAGAGGCTCCCTCCACCATGAATTGGTCCAAACTTGGCTGTTTAGAGGCTCCCTCCACCATTAATTGGTCCAAACTGGGCTGGTTAGAGGCTCCCTCCACCATGAATTGGTCCAAACTGGGTTTTTTAGAGGCTCCCTCCACCATGAATTGGTCCAAACTGGGGTTTTTAGAGGCTCCCTCCACCATGAATTGGTCCAAACTGGGCTGTTTAGCGGCTCCCTCCACCATTAATTGGTCCAAACTGGGCTGGTTAGAGGCTCCCTCCACCATGAATTTCCCAAAACTTGGCTGTTTAGAGGCTCCCTCCACCATTAATTGGTCCAAACTGGGCTGGTTAGAGGCTCCCTCCACCATGAATTTGCCCAAACTGGGCTGTTTAGAGGCTCCCTCCACCATGAATTGGTCCAAACTTGGCTGTTTAGAGGCTCCCTTCACCATTAATTGGTCCAAACTGGGCTGGTTAGAGGCTCCCTCCACCATGAATTGGTCCAAACTGGGTTTTTTAGAGGCTCCCTCCACCATGAATTTGCCCAAACTGGGCTGTTTAGAGGCTCCCTCCACCATGAATTGGTCCAAACTGGGCTGGTTAGAGGCTCCCTCCACCATGAATTTCCCAAAACTTGGCTGTTTAGAGGCTCCCTCCACCATTAATTGGTCCAAACTGGGCTGGTTAGAGGCTCCCTCCACCATGAATTTGCCCAAACTGGGCTGTTTAGAGGCTCCCTCCACCATGAATTGGTCCAAACTGGGTTTTTTAGAGGCTCCCTCCACCATGAATTGGTCCAAACTGGGCTGTTTAGAGGCTCCCTCCACCATGAATTTGCCCAAACTGGGCTGGTTAGAGGCTCCCTCCACCATGAATTGGTCCAAACTGGGTTTTTTAGAGGCTCCCTCCACCATGAATTTGCCCAAACTGGGCTGGTTAGAGGCTCCCTCCACCATGAATTGGTCCAAACTGGGTTTTTTAGAGGCTCCCTCCACCATGAATTTGCCCACACTGGGCTGGTTAGAGGCTCCCTCCACCATGAATTGGTCCAAACTGGGGTTTTTAGAGGCTCCCTCCACCATGAATTTGCCCAAACTGGGGTGTTTAGAGGCTCCCTCCACCATGAATTTGCCCAAACTCTGCTGGTTAGAGGCTCAATCCACCCTGATTTTCAAAACAAATGTTGGTGCCAACCTCAACTTACTACAAGGGCCAAATTCACTGCTGGTGACAAGCTCTCCTCACTGCAAGTGCCAAATACACATGTTTCAAGGTGTTTTCCTACTGTCAGAGAGGTGGTATTGAGTGTGTAAAGTGTGTAGTTGTTAGGCTGTGATGTTGGGGTAATAGAGGGTCTTTGGTGTGTTAGATGCCCCCAGACATGCTTCCCCTGCTGTCCCAGTGTCATTCCAGAGGTGTTGGCATCATTTCCTGGGGTGTCATAGTGGACTTGGTGACCCTCCAGACACGGATTTGGGTTTCCCCCTTAACGAGTATCTGTTCCCCATAGACTATAATGGGGTTCGAAACCCGTTCGAACACACGAACATTGAGCGGCTGTTCGAATCGAATTTCGAACCTCGAACATTTTAGTGTTCGCTCATCTCTAGTAAGGAAAGTTCAGAGCACAATCCTTGGAGAGCAGATCCAGAATGATGTGCGGTGAGAGCAGAGAATGTAACATCTATCCCATCATACTGTATAAAAGGAGGGGAGATGAGAGCAGTCACCATATAGCATGTCCCTGATCCTGGGGGCCGTGCTGTCTGTGTCACTGCTTCTATCCATCATGTCTCACTGAGGACTGGAGATACGTCATCTCATCATCATCATCAACATCATCATCATCATCATCATCATCATCATCCTGCTCCTACAAGGAGATGTGCAGTTTCCTTACTACGTTCCTTCTTTGGTTTCCTGTAACACAATTAGTCAGTGATCTCAGGATAAGAGAAGTTCATGAGCATCTACAGAAATGTTCCCAGGATGGAGATCTCATAATTGGGGGGTTATTGACGCTGTATAAATCTGCACTATATCATCAACCCCCAGGCTACAATTCCACAGGTTTTCGGTGTTATGAGTAAGTCCTTACTTAGAAGGGTCTCAAAAAGAAAAGAGACACCGAGCAACCCGTAGTGCAGATCGTACTGATAGTGATAATTTCAGATGACAAAAAACAGGCTCACCTTTTAGGTTGTGTGTATACACAACTGTTTTGGTGATGATGGGATCACTTGGCCAAGGATCTCTCTCAGGATTGTATGCAGCTGCAGGGTACCTCACACCTCACTGGTGTATGTATAGTACAAAGATGGACCAGATAACAGATTTGCGATTGCAAACCTGAACACAAAGGACCCGCGCTTGCCAAATGGATGAGTAGATATACGATTTTTATTGAACAACACACTACGCGTTTCGGGCTTAACTCCGCCCTTCTTCAGGTGTAAAAGTTCTTTACCGTCAGGCCAGGAAGCTTGTTAACCTTGCCTTCCGCCAGGTTTGCAATCACAAATCTGTTATCTGGTCCATCTTTTTACTTAGAAGGGTGGCGCAGAGATCCAAACTGGCAGTGACGTTACATATAGAGTCCTAGGAGTCCTGACAGTGTCATACACTATGTAATATAGATATATATAGTCCTAGGAGTCCTGACAGTGTCATACACTATGTAATATAGATATATATAGTCCTAGGAGTCCTGACAGTGTCATACACTAGGTATTATAGATATATATATATAGTCCTAGGAGCCGTGACAGTGTCATACACTATGTATTATAGATATATATAGTCCTAGGAGCCGTGACAGTGTCATACACTATGTATTATAGATATATATAGTCCTAGGAGCCCTGACAGTGTCATACACTATGTATTATAGATATATATAGTCCTAGGAGCCCTGACAGTGTCATACAGTCACAGAATAAGCTTTCTAGGGCCCCCGGTAGAGTTTATTTTGAGGGCCCACTATACAGCTATAAGTACAAATATTATTTGCCTCCCATTCACTTTCCAATTCATTAAGCAGCACCCACACACTATTTTCCAGTATAAGCCTTGTACCCAGTCCATACCTTGTACTGTTTCTCTCCTGTGGCCCTCACAGTAACCTCCTGGCCCATAGTTACCTCAGACTTGAGCCCCTTTACCTCTGTTATGAATATTATTGGCAATATGGCCCCCCCACAGTGACAATAAGGAAACAGGAGCCAGAAGGAGGATAATGAGCGGCCGCCTCTAGTCAGGGGAAGGCTATTAGCAAATCAGTAAGGGGGCAAATACTGTTACCCTCAATGTATGAGAAGAAGGGAGGAAAAACTCAACAGGTCTCTCTCATATTACTGAGGTTATGAAGTGAATAAATGGAGTCCAGATCTCTGGTCAGTTCCTCATCTTCATATATTTTTGTCTATTTACAGGTTGAATTTTGAGGGATTTGTATATTCTCTGATTTTTCTCTTTGCCATTGATAATATTAACCAGAATCCTGACATTTTACCCAATATTACACTGGGATATGATATTTATGACACATGTATGGATGAGCGTCTGGCGGTACACCATGTATTACATCTTCTATCTGGCCGGGGTAATGTAATACCTAATTACTCCTGTAGGGGACATGGCCAGCTGGCCGGTATCATTGGAGACCACCACTCATCTACCACTATTCCTGCAGCACAAATCCTTGGACTATATGGATATCCTCAGGTATTGGACACTCTAGACATTGTCTATTAGTGTAATATGAGTGAGATGGGATATATGTGAGTGTATACCTGACCTATAGAAAGCCACAAATCTACAACAATCACAAAGTGTCTTAGATAATGGAGAGATATTACTAGATGTATAGTGAATACTAGAGATGAGAGAACTGATTCGTATTGAGCCGGATTCAACCCCAATTTTCCAAAAGTTTTTTTTTATTGAAAACAAATCCTTTGTGTTTCATTTTCTGCAAACTAAAGTGGTCGCAGTGACATTCATTGCAGATCACATCTGTGCTGTGACGTTGGCCGGCTTCTGGCATCACCTGACAGACTCTCAGCCAATAGTGTAAGGTAGATGGCGACTTTACAGTCACATACACAATATCAGATGCTGCAGGCAGCGAGGAGAAGAGCCATTGTGTCATATTGTAGCGGCCAGGCTCATCTATCAGTCTAGACGCTACAGCGAGGCCTCTGGTCTGTGCCGGTCACTAAAGCGAGGCCTCTGGTCTGTGCCGGTCACTAAAGCGAGGCCTCTGGTCTGTGTCGGTCACTACAGCGATGCCTCTGGTCTGTTCCAGTCGTTACATTGGCTGCCTATTATTATCATTATAGAATAAAATATAAAGTTCTCCCCCTCCCCCACAAGGCTCTCCACAATGCCGCACCTCCCTACATTGCCTCCCTCTTCTCTGTATACCGCCCAACCCGTGCTCTCCGCTCACTCAATGACCTAACACTTCCATCCTCTATTATCAGAACCTCCAACACTCGTATACAAGACTTCTCCCGAGCTGCACCACTTCTCTGGAATGCTCTACCCCGGACAATCAGAGTAACTCCCAATTTCTACAGTTTCAAACGCAAACTAAAGACGCATCTTATCAGACCGGCCGATCACAATGTCTAACATAAACGCTCAACCCTCCTCTGTCCCCGCCCCCACATTACCCCACATGATATGAGGCCATCTCAGGATAACTTTATCTGTCCAAGCTCCATCCACATGTTACAGGACACGACTGTCGGCGGCTCATAAAGTCTTATGTTTGTGTAATGACAGTCACCTCTATTACAGAAGTGTCTGACCTCTGCATAAGTAATACCGCCCCTGCTACCTCTTGTGTCACCCCCTCTACCTCATAGATTGTAAGCTCTTGTGAGCAGGGCCCTCAGTCCCATTGTGTGAAATGACGTTCTTTGTTATGTATCTGTCTGTACTTGAACCCTACAAATTGTACAGCGCTGCGGAATATGTTGGCGCTATAGAAATAACATGTATTATTATTATTATTAGGATTAGGGGAAGCCTTGTTATCATCACTACAGGATCCAGAGCAATAGCTGCAGATTGTACTGGGTTATGTTTCTGCACCACATTGGTCTTGCCTGACATTTTTCATTTTAATAAAAGGTTAAAGAATAAAAGACACCCCCCCAGTATATTACACAGAAACCCCCCATATGTGATGGTGAACACCTGTACGGGCACATAACAGGCCTGGAGCATAAAAGAGCGTTATTTGGCTTTTGGAGGGCACATTTACTGGAATAGTTTTCAGGTAGCGGGGGCGGAGCCTGACTGCGCACAGTGATGGACACTTATTAATAGAGCTCCTCCACACTTAGCCCAAAAGAAGCCGTTATTGCTGTCTTATGTAAGCTGCCATGGTCAGAGCTAGTAGAGAGTGGACGGGAGACTCACCGGGCACACCAAGAGGTGCTCATCAGCAAGGAGACATGCAGAGATTTCTGTTTGAAAACAATTTTTATTGAAAAGTACAGAGGATAAAATAGTATACTAGTATATATATAGTATTATATACAAATAAGATGTCAATTTGGTTCCAATGAAATGGTGAGTTCTAGAGATGAGCGAACAGTAAAATATTCGAAGTTCGTTATTCGTTCCAAATAGCATCTCAATATTTGACTATTCAAATGGATATGGAACCCCATTATAGTCTATGGGAGAAAATGCTTCGTTTCAGGGGATCCCACCATTCCAGTCAGGAGGGTCACCAAGTCCACTATGACACCCCAGGAAATGATGCCAACACCTCTGCAATGCAACTGGGACAGCAGGGAAGCATGTCTGGGGGCATCTAACACACCAAAGTCCCTCTATTACCCCAGTATCACAGCCTAACAACTACACACTTTCCACATTCAAAAAAACCTCTATCAAAGTGGGAAAAAACCTGGAAACCTTCTTTACTCCCCAATTGTATGGACATAAACCCAAATTTTAAGCTAAAGAAACATTATCAAGCACCCCTTTAAATCATGTTGTCCATGACAACTACAGATGGAATAGACAATGGGAAATCTATCAGTCCCCACCCTGACCTGTCATTGTGTGTGTGTGTGTGTGTGTGATATGGTAAGACCTTCCAAAATTCACTTTTATGACCCTTAATGTGAGCCTGGCTGAATGTAGTTAAGGCTGGGACCAGGTTGCAAACTGTGGCGGCCTGCTTTGTCTTCCCCGCCCAATATTCCTGGCAGGAGTGCTGAAACACCATCCTCCTCCTCCTCCGCCATTGAATCGACCCCAGCTACTGGCGTGGGGAGATGTCAGCAGGCCGCGCTGAAGCTCATCAGCTTGGGGGACAGACAGCACAGTGCCTCCGAGGTCAGGGATGCCATCCTGGCTGAGATGGCATTTTTTTTTCCCTGCTACACCTGGGGCCTGGCATGTTTGTCTTGTGTGATAACCTGGTAGCGGCTCTGGAGCTTGCGAACCTCCAACACGTTCCATGCCTGGCCCACGTCTAACTTAGTGGTGCAATGTTTTTTGAAAACATACTCAAATGTACATGAGCTACTGGTGAAAGTGCGGCGCTTGTGCGCCGACTTTCGCAAGTGTACAGGAGCCGCTGCTAGCCTCTGAAGCCTCCAGCAATGCCTCCATCTGCCAGAACACCGGCTGATATGCGACGTTCCCACATGCTGGAACTCGACGTACCACATGTTGAGTAGAGTGTGTGAGCAGCAGAGACCCTTGATGGAGTACCATCTCCAAAACCCAAGGGTTCCTCAGAGTCAGCTCCTGCAGATTCTGCACCATGTGTTTCCATGGGTGGCAGACTTATGTGAAATCCTATCCCATCCTTTCCACTGCACACGAAACATTAGCATGCGCTTATCACAACTCTGGATATGGCAGCTGCGTTAAGCAGAGCGCAGGGTACAACGCAGACCAGGCCCAAGCTGTAGTTATGTGCGGTTTGCAGTAAGGGGACAGTGAGCAATTGGAAGAGGAGTTGGTGGACGACGAGGCCACCAACCCGACATGAACAGGGGTAATGTCTAGGGGCAAAAGCAGTGTAGATGTGGAGGGAAGCTAAATCAACAAAAAAGGTGGCTAGAAGCAGAGGCCTATCTCCTCTCCCAGCCCAAAATTCATGGCAGGAGTAGACTGAAACCCTACTACGCTGCAACCTCCACCCCAGCTACTAGCGGCAAATGCTGTAACACTGGCATGAGGAGATGTCAGCAGGACGTGCTGAAGCTCATCAACTTGGGGGACAGACAGCACAGTGCCTCCGAGGTCAGGGATGCCATCCTGGCTGAGATAGCAATGTGTTTTTCCCTCCTACACCTGGGGCCAGGCATGTTTGTCTTGTGTGATAATGGCTGGAACCTGGTAGCAGATCTGGAGCTTGCCAGACTCAAACACGGTCCACACATGGCCCACATTTTCAACTTGTTGGTGCAAAGGTTCTTTGAAACCTACACCATTGTGTCTGATATACAGGTCTAAGTGTGACCATTTTCGTAAGTGAGAAGTAGCCTCTGCTAGGCAGAAAACATTCAGAGCACACTCCTGTCATCTTCGCATCGTTGGCTGGCGGAGGAAGACGAGGGGGATGGAGTGGCATTTGATGTCACTGTCCCACACGAGGCTTGAGGGTGCACTTCAGTGCATCCCATTGCTTCACCACAAATGGTGTGAAGGGGAGTGGAAAATGGAGAGTGACCCTTACAGTTGGGGGCAGCAAAGTCATGCCAAGTAACACACTGGCACACATGGCTGACTTAATGTTGGGTTGCTTTTCAAGATACAAAGACATAGTTCACATCATGGAGTGCAAGCAATACTGGATTGAACAAAAAATTGGATTGAGCTGATATAGCGCGACTGAATTGCTGTGTATCACACTTACTTAGCTTTGGGGGGTAGACCCTTAGAAATTGGATTGAGCTGATATAGCCTGATTGAATTTTTGGGTCTCCCACTTAGCTTTAGGGGGTAGACCCTTAAAAATTGGAATGAGCTGATATAGCCTGACTGAATTTCTGGGTCTCCCACCTAAGTGTTGGGTTACACACCGTGAAAAACTGAAAAGAGCGGGCATAGCCTGACTGAAATTCTGTCTCTCCCACCTAGGTTTTGGGGTTGCACACCCTGGATATCTGGATTGAGCGGACATAGCCTGACTGAATTTCTGTCTCTCCCAGTTAGGTTTTGTGGGTACACACCCTGGATATCTGGATTGACCGGACATAGCCTGACCTAATTGCTCTGTATCCTTGTTTTGGGGTTACAAAGCCTAAAAAGCTGCTTTGCATGTATATAGCAAGAAGTAACTGCAGTGGATTGATGCAATTTTTCAAGAAGCAACAAAATTCAAGGTTTTAATTCAGCTATATGGACTTGTAAATGCAGTGGATTGCTGCTATTTTTCTGGCCCCCCCCAAAATTCAAGCATGCCCCCTTGCTTTTCCAGCAGCCGGTCAGCCACTACCTGCAGTCGTGTTCATACCCAAGAGTCTGCCCCTTCTTCCTCCCAACATGCCCAATCTTCCCAACAGAGTCATCCCACCCTTGCCTCCTCCCAGGATATCTTTCCAGGTCCTTTTACTGTCTCTCCCTCTGTTGAACCACTTCCCCTCAATACGGTGTGATACTAAACAATATATTTGATACTCGGATCGCTGATGTCTACCTATTCTCAATGGAAACTGGTGGCTTTCTTCCCAGTCACACAAGTACAGTTCAGGATTGTTTGATGCCATATCTCTCAACCTTTCACCCTCACAAGTTTATTTCCTAAAGTATAAGGAAACTTTAATGAAGGACAATCCGAACATCTGGTGTGACCGTCCATTGGCAACTGCAGCACTGAAGTTACTATCTCTGGAAGTGGTACACTTTTTTTTCTCTGTGTTTAGCCCTGCTCGCTGCTATGCTAGCTGACTACACTTGGTTGGTCGATGGTTCTCTTAATGCATATCGCCAAGGGACATCAGATGTGTTTCTCAGCACTGAGGCCACCTCCTCTGAGCTCCCAAAGGAACTTCAGCAGATTTGTGTATTATAGCAAAAGAGAAGAGAAAAAGCCTTGAAAGTATATCAAGTGAATGGTGCGGGTTTCCTCAAAAGGGCGGAGAAGTAATGGCTGCAGTTGTACTACATTTATAGAGCAGTTTTCAGTGTTCTAGTACCAGTGTCCGGTGCTTGTACTGCTTGAGTTATTGGTTGAAATAATGTCACAGAAATAAATGAAAAATACAAGGGGTAGACCCTTAAAAATTGGATTGAGCTGATTTAGCCTGACTGAATTTCGGTGTCTCCCACCTAGGTTTTGAGGGTACACACCCTGGATATCTGGATTGAGTGGACATAACCTGACTGAATTTCTGTCTCTCCCACCTAGGTTTTGGGGTTACACACCCTGGATATCTGGATTGAGCGGACATAGTCTGACTGAATTTCTGTCTCTCCCACCTAGGTTTTGGGGTTACACACTGTGAACAACTGTATTGAGCGGACATAACCGGACTGAATTTCGGTGTCTCCCACCTAGGTTTTGGGGTACACACCCTGGATATCTGGATTGACCGAACATAGTCTGGCCTAATTGTTCTGTATCCTTGTTTTGGGGTTCAACAGCCTGAAAAGATGCTTTGCATGTATATAGCAAGAAGTAACTGCAGTGGATTGATGCAATTTTTCAAGAAACAACAAAATTCAAGGTTTTTTTCAGCTATATGGACTTGTAAATGCAATGGATTGCTGCTATTTTTCTGGCCCCTCCAAAATTGAAGTTTTTTTTATTTTTCAGCTATATGGACTTGTAATTGCTGTGGATTCTGGCTATTCTGTGTGCGCACAGCCAACAATGAAACCTGTTTCTCCGCTATATATGAACTTGTATCTGTTCTGTATCCCTGTTTTCCACCGTCCGGGGAAAGCTGGACTGATGTCACTATAGTGTGTTAGGAGCACGAGACCCCTGAGTTATGTTGTCTGTACTTAGATATCAGGCCTGGAGAAGTCACCCCCATCATCAGGCCTGAAGAAGTCACACACACAGCTGATAGTGTATTAAGTGAGTTCTAATTTTAATGGTAGGAAAAGGTAGTTTAAATACAATACAGACAAGAGCAGGTTGGACTATAACATAACATGATTGGTTGTAGAGTTGTAACATAAACCTAGCATGTGACTATTGACTAAGGCCTGATGTAATCTCCATCTCATTATTACATGGCAAGAGAGATAATGATCACATGCTGGTCAGACCACTCCAGCCTTGGGGCTAACGATCAATAGGCTATAGAATAAGTGATTATGAGGATAATATTGTTTCCCTTAGTCCTAACAGCGACACAATGTGGGGTATTTCTGCCCCTGTGTGCTGGTAGGACAGGCGGATATCTAATTAGCCAATAAACGCGTGGCAGGCCCTATAAGAGGGCACAAGAACCTCCCCTCTGCGTGTAAATACAAAAGTACCTCCAATATATATATATATATATATATATATATATATATATATATATATACAGTTTCATACATAAGATATGATTCCCAGGGTGGGAAATCTTGTGCCGCTGTTAGGACTAAGGGAAACAAGATTATCCTCATAATCACTTGTTCCCTGTCATCCTCAACAGCGGCACAATGTGGGGATATAGCAAGTAGGTCCCCAAGATGGGTGGGATTTAACCCATAACTGAACTTAAGACGGTATGGGCAAAGGCAGTGGAGTCTCCAATATATGCCCTGACTCATTTGTATGAGCTGAACAAACCAAGCCCTTTTTGGCCAGAACAGGATTATGGCAATTCCCGAGGCTTGGTCCTGTCTTATTTTTATCAATACCTTTGGTATGACTGGAATTGGAGGGAATATGTAAAACAGCCTGAACCTCCATGGGATGGACAGGGCATCCACTGCCAAGGGATTGTCCTCCTGGTACAGGGAGCAGAAGGTCCCTACCTTGGCGTTGAGTCAGGTAGCCATAAGATTGACCTCCGGGAGACCCCATCTCTGGACGATCTGTTGAAATATGTCTGGATTGAGAGACCATTCTCCTGATACGATAATACCCCGACTCAGCTGATCCGCTACTATGTTCAGGGAGCCCTTTATGTGAACAGCGGATAACTGGACTAGATTCTTCTCTGCCCAGGCGATTAGGAGATTCGTCTCTCTCAGCAAGGCTGGTGACCTGGTGCCCCCTTGTTTGTTTATGTAGATTACCACCATCATATTGTCTGACCGGACCTTGACTGACTTGCCTTTCAATTCCGGGGCAAAGTGTACTAGGGCCAGGTACACTGCTCTGAGTTCCTTGAGATTGGATGACCCCAGCTCCGGACATCTCCATCGTCCCTGAACAGTTTTGTCCTGACAATGGGCTCCCCATCCCCACTGGGATGCTTCTGTTGTCAACAGGGTCCACACTGTCGGGACCGTGGACCTTCCGTCTTTCAGGTGTATCCACCATCTGAGGGAAAGATGGGAAGCGGGAGAAAGGCAGATCTTCTTGTGCAATCCCCGTGGAGACCTGTTCCAGGTTCTCAACACTTCCATCTGTAGGGGATGCAAATGCCATAAAGCCCAAGGGACCGCCCTGGCCGAGGATGACATCAGGCCCAGAACTCTCATGGCAGTGCGGATGGTTACCTGCCGAGTGCGCAATAGGAATCGCGCACTGGCCTGGATCCTTTCTTTCCTTGGACTGGAGAGGAAGATCTGCATCGCTTCTGAATCCACAAGAAAACCGAGGAATTTCCTTCGGGTGGATGGAACGACTTCAGATTTCTCCCAATTGATAATCCATCCTAATTCTTGTAGGAAGTTGGTGGCAAGGTTGAGCTGCTGGAGGAGGGCAGCAGGAGACTGAGCTTTCAGTAGCCAGTCGTCTAGATAATGAACGATGAAAAGACCGTAAAGTCTGAGGGCCGCGGCGACCGGAGCGATCACCTTGGTGAATACCAGTGGGGCGGATGTGATGCCGAAAGGCAGAGCTGTGAATTGATAGTGCTCCCTGTGACCGGCCATAGAGACGGCAATCCTGAGAAACTTCCTGTTTGAACAAGCAATGGGGACATGTAGGTAGGCGTCCTTCAAGTCGAGGGTAACCATCACCTCTCCTGGTTGAAGAAAAGCAGCCACGGAATCCACGGTCTCCATTCGAAATGACCTCTTCCTGATAAACTGGTTGAGGTACCTCAGGTCTTGTAAGGATTGGAGTCAGGGTCAGGCAGTGCAAAGTGACACAGCTGGAAAGCAACACTGTGCAGCTAATGACAAAAGGGGTTGTAGGCCCTGCAGCTATAACTATGTTGTAATATCTGAGATGAGGCAGACCAATGCACTTCCTAATTGAAGTGCGCCTACCACAGCTCCTGACCTTCTATCCGGCGGCTAGGATAAGGGGAGAGGAGGCCCTGAAAGTCCTAGGGACTGGAGTCACGGGGTCACACCTAAACAGAAAGCACAGTGTCAATGCCATGCAAAACAAAAGACTAAACAGCATGGAACCAGGGAGGACCACAAGTCTCAGCAAGACACAGAAGAGAAGGCGAGGTCAGACGAGCAAGAGGTCAAGCCAGGAGATATAATAAAAGGTACCAAATCAAAAGACAAGGGATAGTCAAAAATACAAGCCGGGTAAATAAACCAAGAGTACAGACCGAATACAAACAGACAGGGAATCAGACTGAGCAGAGGAACCAGGAACCACAAAGTGAATGGCTGGCAAGGATCCATGCCTGGGTGGGGTTTAAATAGCAGCAGAGAACACACCTGATGGCTAACGGCATGGAGACTGAAGGCAAGGAAAAGATTAACCCTTAATGACCTAAGCACACCCAATAGAACTCCTAACACGTCTCCCAGGGAGACGCCGCGCAGCAAGGAGACCGCGGCGACTCCGTATCTTTTGGGGACCAGAAAGACGGGGGAGTAAACTCCCAGACCGTGATCTGAGGCTGGTACCTTCTCCAGGGCGCCCTTGGTAACATATTCGGCAACCAAGGCTTCTAGACTGGCCTGCTGAGAAGGTGGAAGAATTCGGGTGGAGACGAACCGATCTGGAGGTGGAAGGTGAAAATCGATGAGATACCCGTGCTGTATGATCTTCAACACCCATGGGTCTTGAATATGGGTGAACCATGCTTTGAAAAAGGAGGAAAGACGTCCTCCCACAGGAAGGGGGGCCACAGGGAGCTGCCCCACGTCAAAACTCAGGCTTCCTCTTGGTGTCCTCCTTAGAAGCGCCACGACCGGCTCCCCTAGGGCGGTATCTAGAACGCCGTTGCTGAGCTGGGCATCTGTAATTAGAGGAAGAACCTCTGCCTCTAGAGGGAGCCCGTCTGCCCCTGGATGCTTGAGGTAGGGACTTTCCCCTACCTTCAGCTAATCCCTCCATAATGGCATCCAAACTTTGGCCAAACACTCTTCCCGGCTCAAAAGGGAGAGCGCAGAGAGCCGCCTTAGATGCAAAATCTGCACGCCAAGGCTTTAGCCACAGGGGTCTACGGGCCGCAGTAGACAATGCCATAGATTTGGCGGAGATCTTCAATTGATGGCGGGAAGCTTCCGCCAGATAATCTGTAGCCCTATGAACTCTCTTCATAGAGGCCAGAATTTCATCTCTATCCACGCCTGCATCTATTTCCCGTTCCAAGATGGCTAAACGGTTGCGCAGAAAGTCGCCAACCGTGGAGGAGGCTATGGCCACAGAGGCTTGTGCAGAAGAAGCGGAGTAGATCTTTTTTAGAACGGAGTCCGCCCTACGGTCCAGAGGGTCTTGAACATTTGAACCGTCCTCTAGGGGCACCAGGGTTCTGCGGGACAGCTTGGCTATGGCCAAATCCACCTTCGGGGGAGGCCCCCAGGAATCCCACTGGGCAGTGTCAACAGGAAACAGAGTCTTGAAAATCCTGGAGAGCGAGTGTCCCTTCTCTGGCTGTTTCCACTGCTGCGCCATAAGGTCGGACAGTGTGGCGTCCGCATGGAAGGCAATATGTCCCCCAGAGGCAGACGTGGAGGCTTCCCCGTCAACATCTCGGCCCACTGTAGACCGGATGGACTTCAGCAGCCTGCCTGTTTGTTCATAATGGAACACAGGTCTGCCGGAAATTACTGAGTCGTCCTCGGAGGAATCATCCTCTGCCACTCGCAGGTGTTCCAAGGGAGGGAGGGGGGAGGAACGGTGCTCAGAGCATGGTCTCTTGCTGAGCTGAGACAAGGTGGAATGGATTACTTTGAGAGAATTATCCTGTAAGACAAAGAAGGAGAGTACAAGCAAGGGAAAAACTAATTACCCAAGCAATGCCCAAACTCACCATCTCCTTGACCCAAGCCATCATATCTCTGGGAGAGGGCTCCTCAGGTGGAGGGCCTCTGCACCCGCGACAACGGGCCCATTCGTAGCCTAAAAATAATAGGCAAGTTATAGGACCACAGTACATCAAAGGGAATAACCCCTTAAGCCGCTACCTACCATCAGGGAGCGGAGTGTCGCAATTGAAACAGGAAAGATGTTTCCTCTTAGCAGAGGTTTTCCTCCTACCATCCCCAGGAGGGGTAGTAGAGGATGACATATCCTGCAGAAAGATATAAAAGACCATGCAATACTGTCACCATGATAACATGCCATGAGTTAAAAAAAAAAAAAAAAAGGTAGATCTTACCAGGTTCAGTAGACCGGAAAGTAACGGTGACAGACCAATAGGGTTAACAACAACAACCCCAACTCACAAGTTCACAAGCTCCTTGAATAAAACAGTGGAGCCTGGAGCGATTTGCTGACCTCGGCTACCGCGCTGCGAACTTCCGGTCAAAACCGGAAGTGCGTGCAGGCAAAATGCGGACGCCGCGAATGCAGCCGAGAACAATAGTTCCGGCTGCCGCCTGGACCCGCCGCAATCACGAACCTGAGCGGCGTGGTGAAGGGACGTCCTGGAGATCAGCGCTCCGGCTTCCTGCAGACGCTGGAGGTGAGGGGGAAGGGAAGGGGGGAGAGGCGAAGGAGGATTAGGGAAGTTAACCAATGCAGGCTAATCAGCTTCCCAAAGGAAAGAGGGAGACTTTTAAAAGAAAACAACATGCTCAGCCCAGCTGAGCCCTGTAAGAGGACACAAGTCCTCCCACCTGTCCTCTGTCCACACAGGACAGAAAAAAAACATGCAGAGGGGAGGTTCTTGTGCCCTCTTATAGGGCCTGCCACGCGTTTATTGGCTAATTAAATATCCACCTGTCCTACCAGCACACAGGGGCAGAAATACCCCACATTGTGCCGCTGTTGAGGGCGACAGGGAACCTATTTCTACACACCCAGTACATCTTCAATGGTGAGGCTTTAAAGACAAACAGAGTGATAAGGATTAGAGATGAGCGAACACTAAAATGTTCGAGGTTCGAAATTCGATTCGAACAGCCGCTCAATGTTCGTGTGTTCGAACGGGTTTCGAACCCCATTATAGTCTATGGGGAACAGACACTCGTTAAGGGGGAAACCCAAATCCGTGTCTGGAGGGTCACCAAGTCCACTATGACACCCCAGGAAATGATGCCAACACCTCTGGAATGACACTGGGACAGCAGGGAAAGCATGTCTGGGGGCATCTAACACACCAAAGACCCTCTATTACCCCAACATCACAGCCTAACAACTACACACTTTACACACTCAATACCACCTCTCTGACAGTAGGAAAACACCTTGAAACATGTGTATTTGGCACTTGCAGTGAGGAGAGCTTGTCACCAGCAGTGAATTTGGCCCTTGTAGTAAGTTGAGGTTGGCACCAACATTTGTTTTGAAAATCAGGGTGGATTGAGCCTCTAACCAGCAGAGTTTGGGCAAATTCATGGTGGAGGGAGCCTCTAAAAACCCCAGTTTCGACCAATCCATGGTGGAGGGAGCCTCTAAAAACCCCAGTTTGGACCAATTCATGGTGGAAGGAGCCTCTAAACAGCCCAGTTTGGGCAAATTCATGGTGGAGGGAGCCTCTAAACAGCCCAGTTTGGGCAAATTCATGGTGGAGGGAGCCTCTAAAAACCCCAGTTTGGACCAATTCATGGTGGAGGGAGCCTCTAAAAACCCCAGTTTGGACCAATTCATGGTGGAGGGAGCCTCTAACCAGCCCAGTTTGGACCAATTCATGGTGGAGGGAGCCTCTAAAAAACCCAGTTTGGACCAATTCATGGTGGAGGGAGCCTCTAACCAGCCCAGTTTGGACCAATTCATGGTGGAGGGAGCCTCTAAAAAACCCAGTTTGGACCAATTCATGGTGGAGGGAGCCTCTAACCAGCCCAGTTTGGGCAAATTCATGGTGGAGGGAGCCTCTAAAAACCCCAGTTTGGACCAATTCATGGTGGAGGGAACCTCTAAAAACCCCAGTTTGGACCAATTCATGATGGAGGGAGCCTCTAAACAGCCCAGTTTGGGCAAATTCATGGTGGAGGGAGCCTCTAAAAACCCCCAGTTTGGACCAATTCATGGTGGAGGGAGCCTCTAAAAACCCCAGTTTGGACCAATTCATGGTGGAGGGAGCCTCTAAACAGCCCAGTTTGGGCAAATTCATGGTGGAGGGAGCCTCTAAACAGCCCAGTTTGGGCAAATTCATGGTGGAGGGAGCCTCTAAAACCCCCAGTTTGGACCAATTCATGGTGGAGGGAGCCTATAAACAGCCCAGTTTGGGCAAATTCATGGTGGAGGGAGCCTCTAAAAACCCCAGTTTGGACCAATTCATGGTGGAGGGAGCCTCTAAACAGCCCAGTTTGGACCAATTCATGGTGGAGGGAGCCTCTAAAAACCCCAGTTTGGACCAATTCATGGTGGAGGGAGCCTCTAAAAAACCCAGTTTGGACCAATTCATGGTGGAGGGAGCCTCTAAAAACCCCAGTTTGGACCAATTCATGGTGGAGGGAGCCTCTAACCAGCAGAGTTGGTGGAAATCAGGGTGGAGGGAGCCTCTAACCAGCAGAGTTGTGGGAAAGCAGGGTGGAGGGAGCCTCTAACCAGCAGAGTTGGTGAAAATCAGGGTGGAGGGAGCCTCTAACCAGCAGAGTTGTGGGAAAGCAGGGTGGAGGGAGCCTCTAACCAGCAGAGTTGTGGGAAAGCAGGGTGGAGGGAGCCTGTAACCAGCAGAGTTGTGGGAAAGCAGGGTGGAGGGAGCCTCTAACCAGCAGAGTTGGGGGAAATCAGGGTGGAGGGAGCCTAGTATTAGCAGAATTGTGCAACGCTTATGGTGGATGAGTATGAGGATGCGGAGGAATTGGAGAGGTTGAGCACAGACATGGAGTTTCATGTTGGGGTGCTTTACACAGGTGGGCACAAAAATGAAGGCTCTATCCATTGGTGGTTCATTTTTATCAAAGTGAGCTGGTTGGCACTCTCAGCTGACAGACGGGTGCGCTTGTCAGTGATGATGCCACCGGCTGCACTGAACACCCTCTCAGATAGGACGCTGGCGGCAGGACAGGACAGCACCTCCAAGGCATATAGGGCAAGTTCAAGCCACAGGTCCAACTTCGACACCCAATACGTGTAGGGCACAGAGGGGTCGGAGAGGACAGGGCTGTGGTCGGAAAGGTATTCCCGCAACATGCGCCTATACTTCTCACGCCTGGTGACACTAGGACCCTCCGTGGCGGCACTTTGGCGAGGGGGTGCCATCAAGGTGTCCCAGTCCTTAGACAGTGTGCCCCTCGTTTGTGTGGACCGGTGAGAACTTGGTTGCCTACTGGAGGAACTGCCCTCCCTGCCGCCAACGTCACATGCTGGAAACATCTCCATCATATTCTGCACCAATTGCCTGTGGCAAGCATTGATGCGATTGGCCCTCCCCTCTACCGGAATAAAAGACGAGATGTTGTTTTTATACCAGGGGTCAAGGGTAGCAAAGATCCAGTACTGGTTGTCCTCCATGATTTTGACAATACGCTTGTCGGTTGTAAAGCACCCCAACATGAACTCAGTCATGTCTGCCACAGTGTTAGTTGGCATGACTCCTCTGGCCCCACCGGAAAGTTCAATCTCCATTTCCTCCTCATCCTCCATGTCTACCCATCCGCGCTGCAACAATGGGACGATTCGAAGTTGCCCGGAAGCCTCCTGTATCAGCATCACATCATCGGACAACTCTTCTTCTAGTGTTTGGCCATCAAATGGGCTCTGGAGTCCCTACGGTATTATTTGCTAGGCCGACAGTTTCGGTTGATTACTGACCACTCCCCTCTCACATGGATGTCTCAGGCTAAAGAAAGAAATGCCCGGGTTACGAGATGGTTCCTTACTTTACAAAATTTTAAATTTGAGGTCGAACACCGGTCCGGTAAATTACAGGGGAATGCAGACGCTTTGTCCAGGACACATTGTATGGTGGCGAAAGGTGTTCGCCCCTATAGGTTCGAACAAAGGGGGAGGGTATGTAAGAAAGTGACAGGAAAAGTCCTGGAAGGACGCTATATCTCCCCCAGAGTCCTCTCATATGTGTGGTGAGTGAGGGCTTCATATAGCGGTAGCAAGGCATCTAGCAGGTTAACCTCTTCTCATCCTACTGCAGGAAGGAGCTTGTGTGCACAGGTGGGAACAGTTAGGCCTAATCACAGGCCTATAAAGCCTCTCAAAACTTCTGTCCTGGGCAGTTCCTGGGGGAGAGTGGTGGAGCCAGGTCCTGTCCATCCAAACTGAAAACTGGTGAGACCAGTGGGTGCTCCACAGCTTGTATTTTTTGTTGCTTTGTTTTGTCCGTGTGGTTGAAGCAAGCCACACGTATAGACAGATTGCTTCTGTGTAGTTAGTCGCCTAGCCGGGCAGGTATTTATGTTTCTGTTTTTGCCTGAAGTAAAGGCCTGTTTTTGTTTGCCAACACCTTTTTGCAAAATAAACACACAGGGCTAAAACCCTGTTTAAACTGATTTTGGTGTCTGTCTCTGACTGTCTGGGTCCGCTGCTGCTACCGCTGAGCCTACCTCCCCCACAATATATATATATATTTTACCATGTTCAAACTATTTTTTTTAACCTTTGTTTCCTAAAAGGGAATGACAAAATGACTGTGACCCCAATATATAGTAACCCCCTGAGGATCGCCGTGGCATTGCCTTCCTGGTAGTGCTGTACTATTATAGCGGATGTCAGGAAAGTGTTATAGGTGACATCACTTATTAGAGAATGTATAAAGCTGCCCCTAGTGGTGACCGGGAGGATTATTGGTCTTTATTAACATGTCACATGGTAAAATAATGAGCCTTCCCCTCCCCCACACTCACTATTATTACCTATATGTAGCTATATACACTCACCGGCCACTTTATTAGGTACACCTGTCCAACTGCTCGTTAACACTTAATTTCTAATCAGCCAATCACATGGCGGCCACTCAGTGCATTTAGGCATGTAGACATGGTCAAGACAATCTCCTGCAGTTCAAACCAAGCATCAGTATGGGGAAGAAAGGTGATTTGAGTGCCTTTGAACGTGGCATGGTTGTTGGTGCCAGAAGGGCTGGTCTGAGTATTTCAGAAACTGCTGATCTACTGGGATTTTCACGCACAACCATCTCTAGGGTTTACAGAGAATGGTCTGAAAAAGAAAAAACATCCAGTGAGCGGCAGTTCTGTGGGGGGCGGAAATGCGTTGTTGATGCCAGAGGTCAGAGGAGAATGGCCAGACTGGTTCGAGCTGATAGAAAGGCAACAGTGACTCAAATAGCCACCCGTTACAGCCAAGGTAGCCAGAAGAGCATCTCTGAACGCACAGTACGTCGAACTTTGAGGGAGATGGGCTACAGCAGCAGAAGACCACACCGGGTGCCACTCCTTTCAGCTAAGAACAGGAAACTGAGGCTACAATTTGCACAAGCTCATCGAAATTGGACAATTGAAGATTGGAAAAACGTTGCCTGGTCTGATGAGTCTCGATTTCTGCTGCGACATTCGGATGGTAGGGTCAGAATTTGGCGTCAACAACATGAAAGCATGGATCCATCCTGCCTTGTATCGGTAACGGTTCAGGCTGGTGGTGGTGGTGTCATGGTGTGGGGAATATTTTCTTGGCACTCTTTGGGCCCCTTGGTACCAATTGAGCATCGTTGCAACGCCAAAGCCTACCTGAGTATTGTTGCTGACCATGTCCATCCCTTTATGACCACAATGTACCCAACATCTGATGGCTACTTTCAGCAGGATAATGCAATGCCATGTCATAAAGCTGGAATCATCTCAGACTGGTTTCTTGAACATGACAATGAGTTCACTGTACTCCAATGGCCTCCACAGTCACCAGATCTTAATCCAATAGAGCATCTTTGGGATGTGGTGGAACGGGAGATTCGCATCATGGATGTGCAGCCGACAAATCTGCGGCAACTGTGTGATGCCATCATGTCAATATGGACCAAAATCTCTGAGGAATGCTTCCAGCACCTTGTTGTATCTATGCCACGAAGAATTGAGGCAGTTCTGAAGGCAAAAGGGGGTCCAACCCGTTACTAGCATGGTGTACCTAATAAAGTGGCCGGTGAGTGTATCTCTTGTATTCAGTAGGAATCTGCTGAGCCTGAACGCTACATTGTCTATGTATAGTGTATATTCATTCAGTCCTGACATATCGCTGGCTGTGTAATGTGTGACGTCACATGTATTTCGATCATTAGAGATGAGCGAACACTGTTCGATTGAATAGGTATTCGATCAAATATCATGGCGTTTGATGTAGTTATTCCCAATTGAATACCACGCGGCATACGAAGTAAAAATTTGTGTCCCCTCCCACCTTCCCTGGCATGTTTTTTGCACCAATAACTGTGCAGAGGAGGTGGGACCGGAACTACGACAACGGAGGCAGTGAAATAAATTGAAAAAACCCATTGGCTGCCGAAAACATGTGACCTCCCATTCATAAGAACGGCCGCCGCCCTATTTGCCATTTTTGCGGTCAGAAAGAGAAACGTATCTGCTGAGGGCTAGATAGCGATTAGCTTCAGATAGGCAGGGAAGAACTAAAGAAGAAAACCAGCAGCTCTTCTCAGAGCTATACACTGTAGGGACATCAGTCCAGCTTTCCCCAGACGGTGGAAAACAGGGATACACAACAGATACAACTTCATATATAGTGGAGAAACAGCATTCATTGTTGACTGTCCGCACACAGAATAGCCGGAATCCACAGCAGTGACTAGATCATATAGAGCTGGAAAAAGCCTTGATTTGAAGGGGGGCTGAAGCATAGCAGCAATCCACAGCAATTACGAGTTCATATAGCTGAAAAAAAACCTTGAATTCTGTTGTTTCTTGAAAAATTGCAGCAATCGACTGCAGTTACTTCTTGCTATATATGTGCAAAACAGCTTTTCAGGCTGTGTAACCCCCAAAGAAGGATACAGAGCAATTAGGTCAGGCTATGTATGCTCAATCCAGATATCCAGGGTGTGTAACCCCAAAACCTAGGTGGGAGACACCGAAATTCAGTCCGGTTATGTCCGCTCAATACAGTTGTTCACAGTGTGTAACCCCAAAACTTAGGTGGGAGAGACAGAAATGCAGTCAGGCTATATCAGCTCAATCCAATTTTTAAGGGTCTATCCCTTGTATTTTTCATTTATTCCTGTGACATTATTTCAACCAATAACTCAAGCAGTACAAGCACCGGACACTGGTACTAGAAATTCAGTCAGGCTATATCAGTTCAATCCAATTTTTTGTTCAATCCAGTATTATTTGCTCTCCATGATGTGAACTATGTCTTTGTATCTTGAAAAGCAACCCAACATTAAGTCAGCCATGTGTGCCAGTGTGTTACTTGGCATGACTTTGCTGCCCCCAACTGTAAGGGTCACTCTCCATTTTCTACTCCCCTTCACACCATCTGTGGTGAAGCAATGGGATGCACTAAAGTGCACCTTCAAGCCTCGTGTGGGACAGTGACATCAGATGCCACTCCAACCCCCTCGTCTTCCTCCACCAGCCAATGGTGCGAAGATGAGAGGAGTGTGCTCCGAATGTTTTCTGCCTAGCAGAGGCTAGTTCTCATTTACGAAAATGGCCACACTTTGACCTGTATATCAGGCACAATGGTGTAGGTTTCAAAGAACCTTTGCACCAACAAGTTGAAAACGTGGGCCATGTGTGGACCGTGTTTGAGTCTGGCAAGCTCCAGATCTGCTACCAGGTTCCTGCCATTATCAAATACGGAAAAAGGCCCCAGGCCCCAGGTGCAGCAGGGAAAAACACATTGCCATCTCAGCCAGGATGGCATCCCTGACCTCGGAGGCAGTGTGCTGTCTGTCCCCCAAGTTGATGAGCTTCAGCACGTCCTGCTGACATCTCCCCACGCCAGTGTTACAGCGTTTACTGCTTGTAGCTGGGGTGGAGGTTGCAGCATAGTAGGCTTTCAGTTAACTCTTTCCATGAATTTTGGGCTGGGAGACTAAATAGGCCAACCCAGTTTGCACCCCGGGCTCAGATTCCACTACATTCACCCTGCCTGTAATCAAAGATAAGCAACATCCCTGACCACAGGCACTAGTCCATGCATTGGTGGTCAAATGGACCTTGCAGCAAAGCGTGGAGCTCTGGGCCCGACTGATGTTATGGGACACATGCTGTAACGATTCTGGTTATCAGATTTGGAGTCCAAATGGTGGGGCAAATGGTACAGTACTTAAATAGTAATAAATGAAGGATAAGTACCTCAGAAGTAGAAGAAACCGTGGTCAGACGTTAGCAAGGTTCGGTACACGGTAGGAGCAGATCAATCGTAGTCAGGCGTTAGCAAGGTTCGGTACACAAGAGCAGCAAGGCAGTGGTGAGGTTCAGGGCAACAGGAAGCAGACAGCCAGAATAATCAGGCACAGGATGGAGTGAGCTGTGAGTTTATATAGGACGGGCTAAACTGTGATTGGCCACAGAACAGGTGATCTTAATAAACCAATTACTCCAACAGAAGAGACCAGACAAGGTAAAGCACAGAACAAAACAGGTTTCCAAATAGTGCAATGGTTAAGGCCGCAGAACATAGTCAGGAAGTCATGGGTTCAAGACCCAGTGAGTTCAGTTCGTGACATTACTCCCCCTTCTCCAGGAGCGTCCTCTGGACGGTACATGGCTTGGCTTTTCTGGATAGCGCTGATGAAATTCTCTTACCAGTTGTGGAGCATGGATGTTGTTTATGGGTTCCCATGAATTGTCTTCAGTACCATACCCTTGCCACTTTATCAAGTACTGTAACTGATTTTGATGAATACGAGAATCCAAAATAGCCTCTACCAGATATTCCTCTTCTCCCTCAACAATAACTGGGTCAGGTGGAGGCAAGTTACGTCCCGGGAATGGATTTTCCACAAAAGGCTTGAGAAGAGAGGAATGAAAAACAGGGTGAATCCGCATAGATTCTGGGAGTTTTAAACGAAATGCTACAGGATTAATTTGAGCCACAATCTCAAAAGGTCCAATAAATTTCTGACCTAGCTTGGCTGAAGGTACCTTGAGCTTCAAATTCCTTGTAGAGAGCCATACCTTATCTCCTATACCAAAGGAAGGAAAAGACTTGCGATGTCTATCAGCAGTCTTCTTATAGCGATCTTGGGCTTCATGCAGAGCGTTTGTCAATTTTTCTTGAACTTGCTTCAAAGTAGACAGTCTGTCGGAGACAGCAGGAACTGAAGAAGAAATTGGAAGGTTGGGAATGAATGTAGGATGGAAACCCATATTGGCAAAAAATGGACTCTGGGATGTAGAAGAATGCTGGGAGTTGTTATAAGCAAATTCCGCTGTAGGAAGGAAATTAACCCAGTCATCCTGGAGGTAACTTGTGTAACACCGCAAATACTGTTCAAGGGTTTGGTTAGTGCGCTCAGTTTGCCCATTAGATTGTGGATGAAAGGCAGAAGATAAGTTTACTTCAATTCCTAGAGTGGCACAAAAACTCTTCCAGAACTTTGAGGTAAATTGTACCCCACGGTCAGAAACTACATTGTCGGGTATGCCATGTAGGCGGAAAACTTCTCGGATGACTAATTCTGCAGTCTCTTCAGCAGAGGGTACCCCCTTTGTTGGTATAAAATGAGCCATTTTGGTCAGACGGTCTACCACTACCAGAATTGTACGCATATCTCTTGAAGATGGTAGTTCAACAATAAAATCCATGGAAACAGAACCCCAAGGACGAGATGGAATAGGAAGGGGTTGAAGTAATCCCACTGGTGAGGATCGAGGGGCCTTATTCCTAGCACAGGTTTGACAGGAAGAAACATACTTCTTTACATCCACTTGATATTTGGGCCACCAAAATGAACGAGACAAAAGTTCTTTGGTTTTTTCGACTCCCATGTGACCTGCGGGTTTAGAGTCGTGAACAAGGCGCAGAATTTCTAATCGAGTAGTCTCAGGAACATATACACACTGATCAAGAGTCCAAACCCCATCTCTAAACCCCAAATCAATATCTGTGGGGGGATGATTAAGGAAGGGATCTCCATTATAACCTTCTTTGATCTTCTGAAGTATATCCTTAGAAATGATTGCCCCTACAAAATTCTTAGCAGGTAAGATGGTGGTTTCGGATGTGTCATCTTGTGTTATGTCAGAACACATCCGGGATAGGGCGTCTGCTTTTCCATTGCGGGATCCCGGTCTGTAGGAAATAATGAAATTAAATCTTGAAAAAAATAAAGACCATCTAGCCTGTCTACCAGAAAGTCTCTTGGCTGATCTAATAAATTCTAGATTTCGGTGATCTGTAAGAACCTGAACCACATGAGATGCTCCTTCAAGAAGATGCCTCCATTCTGTGAATGCTTTCTTAATTGCAAGTAATTCCTTATTCCCAATGTCATAGTTTCTTTCTGGAGGAGACATCAGGCAAGAAAAAAAAGCACAAGGATGAAGCAACTGTTTATCTCCAACTCTTTGGGACAACACTGCTCCTACTGCTGAATCTGAAGCATCCACTTCAACTATAAATGGGAGGTCTGGATTAGGATGAACTAAGATAGGAGCAGAAGTAAAAAGTGTCTTTAATTGGTTAAATGCTTCGTCGGCACTTGAAGACCATTTATAAGGAATCCCTTTCTGGGTTAATTTTGTTATCGGACTAATAACTTTTGAGAAATTCCTAATAAATTTGTGGTAGAAGTTTGCAAAGCCGACAAATCTTTGGATCTCCTTGACATTCTTGGGAGAAGGCCAGTCTAAAATAGCTTGGATCTTACTAGGGTCCATGCGCAATCCTTCCGTAGAAATGATGTACCCCAAAAACTGAATTTCTGTCTTTTCAAATTCACATTTTTCCAGTTTAATATATAGTTGGTTCTCTCTTAGACGGCTCAAAACCATGGTAACCTGCTTACGATGTTCTTCAAGGTTCTCAGAGTATATTAATATGTCATCCAAATACGCCACCACAAATTGATCCAGCAGATCTCGGAAGACATCATTAATAAAATGTTGAAAAGTTGCTGGGGCATTGCAAAGTCCAAAAGGCATAACAAGGGATTCAAAATGGCCGTAGCGTGTTCGGAATGCTGTCTTCCACTCGTCCCCAGGTCGTATATGGACAAGATTGTATGCCCCTCGTAGATCCAACTTAGTAAAGATCTTTGCTGACCGTAATCTCTCGAGTAACTCTGGAATAAGCGGAAGAGGATAACGATTTTTAACGGTTATTTGATTTAGTTCTCTATAGTCAATACAAGGACGTAATGTGCCATCTTTCTTTGGTACAAAGAATATAGGTGCACCTGCTGGAGAAGTGGAATGCCGTATAAATGCTTTGGCCAGATTTTCTTTGATGTACTCATCCAGGACCTTCAGCTCCATCTCTGCAAGTGGATAGATGCGTCCATAAGGTATGGATGCACCTGGTAACAGTTCAATAGGACAATCATATGCGCGGTGAGGGGGTAGTTGGTCGGCATTCCTTTTGTCACAAACATCTTTAAAGTCTTTATAAGGTTCAGGTAATTCGACAGCGATAGTGCTGGATCTTTCAGTAGCTCCCACCTGTGAAAGAATAGGCTGCTTCAGATGACAATTTTGTTGACAATATTCAGAAGTGAAAGTTACATTTCCTGACTTCCAGTCTACTGAAGGATTGTGGATGCTGAGCCATGGTATGCCCAAAATTACTGGAAATTTTGGTGAAGAGATTAACTGGAAACAAATCCTCTCCTGATGACCGGGATCAATCAATACTTCCAGTTCAGTAGTTTCATGAGTAACAGGACCAGAATTTAAAGGTGACCCATCAACAGTTACTAATTCAACTGGTGAAGATCTTGCACTGTGCTCAATATGATTATCAAATGCAAACTTAATGTCCATGAAATTTCCAGCTGCACCGGAATCCAACATTGCTGTAGTGGACAACTTGTAGGAACCATATGAAAGCTGAACTGGTAAGGTGAAATGAGGTCGGTTAGAGGTCATTTTGTCAGGACATGGTGTGGTGGAAAACAGAGGCTGTGTCACCAGACTAAGAGAAGCACAGTGGGGACAAGATTCCAAATTTGGTTGAATCTCAGTTGCCGCAACTGCCCGTTGAGGTTTCTTAGGGCAGTCAAGAACATAATGTCCAGGTTGTCCACAATAAAGGCATAATCTTTCAGCAAGGCGGCGACGTTTTTCAGCAGTTGAAATTGGTCCCCGGATGGCATCTACTTGCATAGGTTCTGGGGCCGAACCTGTTTGAGAAGGTGTCTGCATCTTTGGGAGAAACCGTCCCTCAGGTAAATGAGAGAAGGTGCCTGCATCATAATAGCCTCGTCTTTCTCGCTTCCTTTCCAGGAGTCTTTGGTCAATACGGACGCATAACCGTATATACTCCTCAAAGTCAGCTGGAAGTTCTACTTTAACAAGTTCATCTTTAACAGATTCAGAAAGTCCTCCATAGAACCGCCATTTTAGTGCAGAGGTGTTCCAGGAAACATCAGAAGCCCAGCGCCGAAACTCTGCAGCATATTCCGCAACAGAGCGTCTTCCCTGGCGAAGATCCCGCAGAGCCCCCTCAGCAGTGGCGCAACGATTGGGGTCATCAAATACTAAGTCCATTGCTGCAAGAAAGTCCTTCAGATTGTCCAAAATCTCATCATCCTGTTCTAAATAAGGTGATGCCCATGCTTGTGCATCGTCTATTAGCAGGGCAATGATGAACACAACTTTGGACCTATCAGTAGGGAACTGTGAGGAATGCGTAGAAAAAATCATCCGGCAATGATTAAGGAATCCTCGGTACAAGTGTCTCTTTCCACCAAATTTTTCTGGTAGTGGAATCCGGTAAACTTGAGAGGTGGCACTGACAGCAGCAGAATTTGCACGCAATTCATTTACTTGTTGTTGTAATTCAGTGACTTGACTTTTCATTTCATTTAATTGTCCTTGAAGGCCATACACAAGGTTATGCAATTCCGAGATCTGGAAGGCATGCTGTGACAAAGCAGACTCCGCCCCTCCGGCCTCCATGTTGGGCCTGATTATTATGTAACGATTCTGGTTATCAGATTTGGAGTCCAAATGGTGGGGCAAATGGTACAGTACTTAAATAGTAATAAATGAAGGATAAGTACCTCAGAAGTAGAAGAAACCGTGGTCAGACGTTAGCAAGGTTCGGTACACGGTAGGAGCAGATCAATCGTAGTCAGGCGTTAGCAAGGTTCGGTACACGGTAGGAGCAGATCAATCGTAGTCAGGCGTTAGCAAGGTTCGGTACACGGTAGGAGCAGATCAATCGTAGTCAGGCGTTAGCAAGGTTCGGTACACAAGAGCAGCAAGGCAGTGGTGAGGTTCAGGGCAACAGGAAGCAGACAGCCAGAATAATCAGGCACAGGATGGAGTGAGCTGTGAGTTTATATAGGACGGGCTAAACTGTGATTGGCCACAGAACAGGTGATCTTAATAAACCAATTACTCCAACAGAAGAGACCAGACAAGGTAAAGCACAGAACAAAACAGGTTTCCAAATAGTGCAATGGTTAAGGCCGCAGAACATAGTCAGGAAGTCATGGGTTCAAGACCCAGTGAGTTCAGTTCGTGACACATGCAGGTGCAAGGCAGGGACAGCACACCAAGAGAAGTAGTAACGGCTAGGCCCAGCATAGGGAGGTGCCCCAGCTGCCATCTGCTGACGTTAGGCCTGGGTATCCAGAAGCATAAACAAACACCAACATCTCCAGGGCCAGCAGTTTTGAGATGAGGCCGCTAAAGACTTGGGCATGTGGGTGGCTTGTGCTGTACTTCTGCCTGCAATGAAACGCCTGGGAGATGGGGAGTGGCTGGGAAGAGGCGCATGATGGTGCAGGCCAAAAGGGTGGATGAGGGTGAACTCCCTAATGTGTCAGAGGCAGATGTGTAGGTGTCCTTGCATCATATCCTTGCACCATACTTGGCTGGATTGCACTTTCATTTTGTGCCAAAAAGTGGTCAAGACAGCGATCCCTCAGCTAATCCCGTTACACCGTCCATTGCCAACTGCAGTACTGAAGTTACCATCTTTGTAAGTGGTACAACTTGTTTCTCTGCATTTATCCGTGCTGGATGCTATGGTAGCTGCCTACAGTTGGTTGCTTCAGGGTTCTCTTAACGCTAATTGCCAAGGGAACTCAGATGTGTTTTTCAGAACTGAGGACACCACCTCTGAGATCCCAAAGGAAGTTGAAAAGAGATGTGTATTGCAGAAAAAATGATGAGAAAATACAGTAAGTGTAGGGCACAGAGGGATCGGAGAAGACAGAGCTGTGGTCGGCCAGGTACTCCCTCAATATGTGCCTATACTTGTTCCTCCTGGTGACACTAGGCCCCTCAGTGGCAGTAATTTGGCCAGGGGGGGCCATTAATGTGTCCCAGACCTAGGAATAAGTCTTGCAACAGGGTAGAGTTTTGCATGCCTTTGTCTCTAGGCATCATTTTTGCTGCTTAGCTCCCCTTCACATCTACACTGCTTTCGCCCCTAGACATCACCCCTGTTCATATCGGGTCGGTGGCCTCGTCGTCCACCAACATCTCACAATTGCTCACTGTCCCCTTACTGCAAACCGCTCATAACCACAGCTCGGGCCTGGTCTGCGTTGTACCCTGCACTCTGCTTAACGCAGCTGCCATATCTGGAGTTGTGATGAGTGCATGCTAATGTTTCGTGTCCAGTGGAAAGGATGGGATAGGATTTCACATAAGTCTACCAACCATCTCTGCTGCTCACACACTCTACTCAACATGTGGTACGTCGAGTTCCAGCGTGTGGGGACGTTGCACAGCAGCCGGTGTTCTGGCAGATGGAGGCGTTGCTGGAGGCTTCGGAGGCTAGCAGCGGCTCCTGTACACTTGCGAAAGTGGGTGCACAAGTGCGCACTTTCAGCAGTAGCTCGTGTACATTTGGGTATGTTTTAAAAAAATGTTGTACCACTAAGTTAGAAGTAGGACAGGCA
The DNA here is from genome assembly GCF_031893055.1 of Leptodactylus fuscus. Taxonomy (NCBI): domain Eukaryota; kingdom Metazoa; phylum Chordata; class Amphibia; order Anura; family Leptodactylidae; genus Leptodactylus; species Leptodactylus fuscus. The sequence goes on along the minus strand of NC_134265.1, from coordinate 364,614,157 downwards.
TGGAACGTGTTGGAGGCTGGCAAGCTCCAGAACCGTTACCAGGACAAACATGCCTGGCCCCTGGTGTAGCAGGGAAAAACACACTGTCCCCCAAGCTGATGATCTTCAGTGCAACCTGCTGACGTCTCCCCACGTCAGTAGCTGGGGTCAATTCAATGGCGGAGGAGGAGGAGGGTGGTGTTTCAGCACTCCTGCCAGGAATATTGGGGGAGACAAAGCAGGCCACCACAGTTTGCGACCCGGTCCCAGCCTCAACTACATTCATCCAGGCTCACGTTAAGGGCTATAAAAGTGAATTTTGGAAGGTCTTACCATATCACACACATCCACAATGACAGGTCAGGTGGGGACTGATGGATTTCCCATTGCCTATTCCATCTGTGGTTGTCATGGACAACATGATTTAAAGGGGTGCTTGTTAATGTTTGTTGAGCTTAAATTTGGGTTTGTGTCCCTCCATTTGGGGAGTAAAGAAGGTTTCCAGCTATTTTCCCACTTTGATAGAGGTTTTTTGAGTGTGTAAAGTGTGTGATAGTGGGGTAATACAGGGACTTTGGTGTGTTAGATGCCCCCAGACATGCACCCCCTGCTGGCCCAGTTACATTGCAGAGGTGTTGGCATCATTTGCTGAGATGTCATAGTGGACTTGGTGACCCTCCTGAGTCGAATGGTGGGATCCCCTGAAACGAAGCATTTTCTCCCATAGACTATAATGGGGTTTGATATTCATTCGAATAGTCGAATATTGAGATGCTATTTGGAATGAATAACGAACATCAAATAATTTACTGTTCGCTCATCTCTAGCGATCATCTGCAGGGCACTCAGCACTAAGGATTGTGACCCTGCATTGCAACAGCACTAAAGTAACCCCCCCCCCCCCCCTATATGTATCACTGCAGCAGCATCTTCAGGGGTATAGGGGCAAAAGCTTTATAATAGAATATAATACAGAGATATTCTGCCTAGCACAGTGTATAATAGTGGTGTGGGGGAGGGGCATTATGTTACCACATGGCACATTACACACCATCATTTATTACTATTATTACAGTCATTCCTTTCTTCTCCCCAGCAGATCAGTTTTTCTGTTCATTTCTGATCTAAATAAAATAATAAAACATTTTGGGAAAAACACACAAGCTAAAAGTCCAGCACTGGAAGCCATTACTGCAAATATCTCCACGGCCACCATGTATTTCCCTCTGGTGCTCAGATAAGCCGGGATCATGGCCATCCAGACACTACAGAACAGCAGCATGCTGAAGGTGATGTACTTGGCCTCATTAAAACTGTCCGGTAATGTCCTCACCATGAAAGCCAGAAGAAAGCTGACAGCGGCCAGGAGCCCCATATAACCCAACATGGAGTAGAACCAGAGATCTGAGCCCTCATTACACTGAATGATGATCTTCTCAGGATAAGACTGAGTGTCCAGGTCCTGGAATGGGGGAGAAATAGACAACCACAGAACACAGATGACAACCTGGAAGGAGGAACACAACAACACTATGGTATAGGGCAGCTTCACACTCAGCCATTGTCTCCAGGGGCTTCCAGGCTTGGTGGACTTAAAAGCAACACAGACCATAACAGTCTTGGCCAGAAGTGAAGAGACGGCCACTGAGAAGAAGACTCCAAAACTGGTTTCACGTAATCTACAAGTGACATCACATGGACGACCAAGAAACAAGAAGACAGAGAGGAAGCTGAGGATGATGGAGACCAGGAGGAGATAACTCAGGTTCCGGTTATTAGCTCTAACAATAGGAGTGTCCCGGTAGGAAATAAATATTCTAAATATGGAGCCGGTCACAAGACATCCGAAGAGCGAGACGGAGGAAGATACAGAAGCAATGGTGTCATTATGGTAAGAGATGAATTCCATTACTTTGGGCAGACATCGGTCTCTCTTCTCATTCGGCCACTTGTCACTTTGGCACTTACTGCAGCTGTCGGCATCTGTAGGGAGATTTCATTACATATTAGATATTATAAAGGACCTATCTGTCTGATAACAACAAAAGTCAGGACTCTCAGGACCTGCAGGAACAAATAGTAAATGTAACAAACTAGATATTTAGTATCAGTGGAATCCTGTGACACATCGTATAAAGGTAACATATCTTATCTATGTCCCATGGGGAAATGTAGAGAAAGATAATGGAAGACTTGGTGCAGAAATAGTTACTACAAGCTAATAAGTAAGTTCATACAACTCAGTGTGAAGGAAACGTCCCAATATGGGAACAATGAGAAAAATGAAAAAATTATAATTCCTAGAATGTTACAATGACAAGACAAGGCAAAGAACACTTAGCCATTATGGTCTTATAACATTGAGGAGGTTAGATGGATGACATGGTCTTACAGATGTGTCCTGCCTTACCATTACTATTGGCCGAACCTGTAATCCCAATAGAAAACAAGGAGCTCACCCATTTTACTCCAAACATAAAATACCAATGCTTATAAACATGAGACCACAGCGGTTTCTTGTCACCACCCCGAGAATAGATATACATGACAATATGAGGGCGGCTCTGAGATTAGTTATTATACATACACTATGTCATTGCTTATTGGACTTATCTCATCACTAGTAGAGATGAGCGAACAGTGTTCTATCGAAGCCCAGCACCGCCCAGGTTCGCGTCATTCTGAGCTTGCAATTCACCGGGGACGGAGGTTTCCGTCCAGCTAGCTAGGGCTTAGATTCTGGGTAGGCAGGGACAGGCTAGGATAGGAAGGAGAAGACAACCAACAGCTCTTATAAGAGCTAAATTCCAGGGAGAAGCTTGTCAGTGTAACGTGGCATTGACGGGCTCAATCGCCGCAACCCAGCTTTCCCAGGATCCTGAATGGAATACACTGACAGTGTATTCCTGTATACCCTATATACCCCCGATCCACGTTCCAAAGGTGTGCCCCCCCACCTCCACCCCAGAAACTAACTTGAATACACAGTAAGTTCCCTAACAATAGGACTGGGCCTACATACACCCTCAATTCTTGCTACTGATATATAGTGCCAGGGTCTGACTGGGAATTCAAAGAATATATTGGGGCTACATACAACCTCAATTCGGTTGAGCGGAGGGGCCAGATCGGAGTGGAGGGGGTGGCGCGGGCGGTGTGAGCAGGCAGGGAGAGGACCTGCTCTCTGCTAAGTGTGAGGGGCGGCCGCTGCAGCAGCGTTGCGTCCACAAGGCTGCCCCAATCCACCGCTCAGTAACGGTGATGCTAAGCCAGTCCAGGACAGCTTGTCCTGGACTGGCTTAGGACAGCAAAAATGCCGCCCTCTCCGGAGCGGTCGCTTCAGGTCGCCTCATGAGAGGTGCAGCGCTGTTGGCATATAGTGTCTGACTGTAAATTCAAAAAAGATATTGGGGCTTGCCTTTCATACCACCCTCAATTCCTTCTATTGGCATATAGTGCCACTTTCTGACTGTTAATTCCCAAAATATATTGGGGCCTTCATACAACCCTCAATTGTTGCTATAGGCGTATAGTGCCAGTTTTGGAGTGTGAATTCCCCTAATATATTGGGGGCTGCATCCCTCCTTAAGTTGTTGATATTCGCATAAACACACAGGTTCTGAGTGTTAATCCCACCCAATAAATTGGGGCCTGCATACACTCTCAATTTATTGGTTTTGGCATATACACCCAGGTTCTGAGTGTGTTTAAGCAAGGAAAGCATATTAAAATGCGCAAGGCTCCCGGAAAGGGACGTGGACGAGGCCGTGGGCGAGGTCGGGGGAATGGTTCTGGGGAGCAAGTTAGCGGTGAAGCCACAGGGCGTCCCGTGCCTACTCCTGTGGGGCAGCAAGCTACTGGTGAAAGTACGGCGCATGTGCGCCCACTTTCGCAAGTCGACAGTAGCCGCTGCTAGCTTAAAATCACTCCAGCAATGCCTGCATGTGCCACAACACCGGCTTTTGTGCGACATCCCCAAACGCTGGAACTCAACGTTTCAGATGTTGAGTAGAGTGGTTGAGCAGCAGAGACCTTTGATGGAATACCAGCTACAAAACCCTAGGGTGCCACAAAGTCAGCTGCCTCAGTTTCTCAGCCATGAGTGGCCATGGATGAGAGACCTTTGTGACATCCTACGGGTGTTTGAGGAGTCCACAAGGAGGGTGAGCTCTGAAGATGCGATGGTGAGCCTTACAATCCCGCTCTTGTGTGTGCTGAGAGAATCCCTGATTGACATCAGGGATAACTCAGATCACACAGAGGAGTCAGGAATAGCATCCGATCCGTCACAGCTGGAGAGTAGGTCCACACATCTGTCCGCTTCATCGCGTTTAATGGAGGAAGAGGAGGAGGAAGAGGAGGAAGAAGAGTTGTCCGATGATGTGATGGTGGTGCTTTACAACTGACAAGCGTATTGTCAAAATCATGGAGGACAACCAGTACTGGATCTTTGCTATCCTTGACCCCCGGTATAAAAACAACATCTCCTCTTTTATTCCGGTAGAGGGGAGGGCCAATCGCATCAATGCTTGCCACAAGCAATTAGTGCAGAATATGATGGAGATGTTTCCAGCATGTGACGTTGGCGGCAGGGAGGGCAGTTCCTCCAGTAGGCGACCAAGTGCTCACCGGTCCACACAAACAAGGGGCACACTGTCTAAGCTCTGGGACACCTTGATGGCACCCCCTCGCCAAAGTACCGCCACTGAGGGTCCTAGTGTCACCAGGCGTGAGAAGTATAGGCGCATGTTGCGGGACTACCTTTCCGACCACAGCCCTGTCCTCTCCGATCCCTCTGCGCCCTACACGTATTGGGTGTCGAAGTTGGACCTGTGGCTTGAACTTGCCCTATATGCCTTGGAGGTGCTGTCCTGTCCTGCCGCCAGCGTCCTATCTGAGAGGGTGTTCAGTTCAGTGTCAGTTCATCACTGACAAGCGCACCCGCCTGTCAGCTGAGAGTGCCGACCGGCTCACTTTGATAAAAATGAACCACCACTGGATAGAGCCTTCATTTTCGTGCCCACCTGTGTAAAGCACCCCAACATGAAAGTCGATGTTTGTGCTCAACCTCTCCAATTCCTCCTCCGCATCCTCATACTCATCCACCATAAGCGTTGCACAATTCTGCTCCTACTAGGCTCCCTCCACCCTGATTTCCCCAAACTCTGCTGGTTAGAGGCTCCCTCCACCCTGATTTACCCAAACTCTGCTGGTTAGAGGCTCCCGCCATCCTGATTTCCCAAAACTCTGCTGGTTAGAGGCTCCCTCCATCCTGATAGTTTGCAGAAGAGAAGGCTGAGGGGAGATTTAATAGCAGTCTACAAATATCTGAAAGGTAGTCACAGTGCAGAGGGATCTCCCCTATTCTCATTAGTACAAGGAAGTACAAGAAGCAATGGGATGAAACTAAAGGGAAAGAGATACAGATTAGACATTAGGAAAAACTTTCTGACAGTGAGGGTAGTGAGAGAGTGGAATAGGCTGCCACGGGAGGTGGTGGGCGCTCCATCAATGGAAATCTTCAAGCGGAATCTGGATAAACATATAGCTGGGATGATTTAGGAAAACCTGCACCCTGATTTCCAACAACTCTGCTGGTGAGAGGCTCCCTCCACCCTGATTTCCCACAACTCTGCTGGTTAGAGGCTCCCTCCACCCTGATTTCCCACAACTCTGCTGGTTAGAGGCTCCCTCCACCCTGATTTCCCACAACTGTGCTGGTTAGAGGCTCCTTCCACCATGAATTTCCCCAAACTTGGCTGGTTAGAGGCTCCTTCCACCATGAATTTCCACAAACTGTGCTGGTTAGAGACTCCCTCCACCATGATTTCCCCAAACTGGGCTGGTTAGAGGCTCCTTCCTCCATGAATTTCCCCAAACTGTGCTGGTTAGAGGCTCCCTCCACCATGAATTTCCCCAAACTGTTCTGGTTAGAGGCTCCCTCCACCATGATTTTCCCTAAACTGTGCTGGTTAGAGGCTCCTTCCACCATGAATTTCCCCAAACTGTGCTGGTTAGAGGCTCCCTCCACCATGAATTTCCACAAACTGGGCTGGTTAGAGGCACCCTCCACCATGAATTTCCCCAAAGTGTGCTGGTTAGAGGCTCCATCCACCATGAATTTCCCCAAACTGTGCTGGTTAGAGGCTCCCTCCACCATGATTTTCCCCAAACTGTGCTGGTTAGAGGCTCCTTCCATCATGAATTTCCACAAACTGGGCTGGTTAGAGGCTCCTTCCACCATGATTTTCCCCAAACTTTGCTGGTTAGAGGCTCCTTCCATCATGAATTTCCACAAACTGGGCTGGTTAGAGGCTCCTTCCACCATGAATTTTGCCAAACTGGGCTGGTTAGAGGCTCCTTCCACCATGAATTTTGCCAAACTGGGCTGGTTAGAGGCTCTTTCCACCATGATTTTCCCCAAACTGTGCTGGTTAGAGGCTCCTTCCATCATGAATTTCCACAAACTGGGCTGGTTAGAGGCTCCTTCCACCATGAATTTTCCTAAACTGGGCTAGTTAGAGGCTCCCTCCACCATGAATTTCCCCAAACTGTGCTGGTTAGAGGCTCCTTCCACCATGAATTTCCCCAAACTGGGCTGGTTAGAGGCTCCTTCCACCATGAATTTCCCCAAACTGTGCTGGTTAGAGGCTCCTTCCACCATGACTTTCCCCAAACTGCACTAGTTAGAAGCTCCCTCCACCATGAATTTCCCAAAACTTGGCTGGTTAGAGGCTCCTTCCACCATGAATTTACCCAAACTGTGCTGGTTAGAGACTCCCTCCACCATGATTTTCCCCAAACTGTGCTGGTTAGAGGCTCCCTGCACCATGAATTTCCCCAAACTGGGCTGGTTAGAGGCTCCTTTTCCATGAATTTCCCCAAACTGTGCTGGTTAGAGGCTCCCTCCACCATGAATTTCCCCAAACTGTGCTGGTTAGAGGCTCCCTGCACCATGAATTTCCCCAAACTGTGCTGGTTAGAGGCTCCTTCCACCATAAATTTCCCAAAACTGTGCTGGTTAGAGGCTCCTTTCACCATGAATTTCCCCAAACTGGGTGTTATGGTTCTGGATATTTATATAAAAATAATATTTTTAAACCGCAGAGCCTCTTGGGCTGCAAGGCACTGCAGCGAGGTCCACAGGCCCTATGGGCGGCTGTATGTCAAAATGCGACAGTACAGCGGTACAGCACAGTGTGAATTGGGAGCAACACAAGTTCACCAGTTAGACTCACTGAGTGAATGGACAGTGCAGCTCCCAATGTGAACAGGTTGGAAACAAACACAAGCTAGCTGCCCAGGGTTAACACTCACCCCAGGTCAGCGACAAACATAATCCCCTGCAGTAGCTAGGGGTGCTCCTGCACACAGCTAGGAGCTACCAACGGTGTTAGACAGGGCGGGCACGGCTAACTTGGAAACCACACCTGCTGCAGCTCCACAGGCTGGAACAATGTCTATTGCTCCAGGCCTTGGTGTAGAGCTGACAGTCCTTCAGGATTTACAGGTCTATCTACTAGCACCCTAGACTGCCACCTGCCTAAACATTGGAGACTCTCCCTGGGACTACTGTCTTTAGGACTGGTAGTATCAGATAAAGTGTGAGCACCGGGCGGGCGTCGACTCACTACTTTTAAAGGAAAGTCCCCGCCCAATAAGGGCGGTGGCCATGACCTCACCGCTCATGCTCAGTCAGAGAGAACTGGCACTTAGGCTGTGAGCGACTCCAAAAAGACCGAGCATGCTCAGTCGGAGAAAACTGAGTCTTAGTCTCCAGAGACTTCACCACACGCCGCCGGGAACGAGGGTTGGATTGGCCCGCAGGTGGCGCTGTGCGCCGGAAGGCAAATCTGCGGGACCCCATCCTAACACTGGGCTGGTTAGAGGCTCCTTCCACCATGAATTTCCCCAAACTGGTCTGGTTAGAGGCTCCCTCCACCATGAATTTACCCAAACTGTGCTAGTTAGAGGCTCCTTCCACCATGAATTTCCCCAAACTGTGCTGGTTAGATGATCCCTCCACCATGAATTTCCCCAAACTGGGCTGGTTAGAGGCTCCCTCCACCATGAATTTCCCCAAACTGTGCTGGTTAGAGACTCCCTCCACCATGAATTTCCCCAAACTGGGCTGGTTAGAGGCTCCCTCCACCATGAATTTCCCAAAACTTGGCTGGTTAGAGGCTCCTTCCACCATGAATTTACCCAAACTGTGCTGGTTAGAGGCTCCCTGCACCATGAATTTCCCCAAACTGGGCTGGTTAGAGGCTCGTTCCACCATAAATTTTCCCAAACTCTGCTAATTAGAGGCTCCTACCACCATGAATTTCCCAAAACTTGGCTGGTTAGAGGCTCCTTCCACCATGAATTTACCCAAACTGTGCTGGTTAGAGGCTCCCTGCACCATGAATTTCCACAAACTGGGCTGGTTAGAGGCTCCTTCCACCATGAATTTCCCCAAACTGGGCTAGTTAGAGGCTCCTTCCACCATGAATTTCCCCAAACTGTGCTGGTTAGAGGCTCCTTCCACCATGACTTTCCCCAAACTGCACTAGTTAGAAGCTCCCTCCACCATGAATTTCCCAAAACTTGGCTGGTTAGAGGCTCCTTCCACCATGAATTTACCCAAACTGTGCTGGTTAGAGACTCCCTCCACCATGATTTTCCCCAAACTGTGCTGGTTAGAGGCTCCCTGCACCATGAATTTCCCCAAACTGGGCTGGTTAGAGGCTCCTTTTCCATGAATTTCCCCAAACTGTGCTGGTTAGAGGCTCCCTCCACCATGAATTTCCCCAAACTGTGCTGGTTAGAGGCTCCCTGCACCATGAATTTCCCCAAACTGTGCTGGTTAGAGGCTCCTTCCACCATAAATTTCCCAAAACTGTGCTGGTTAGAGGCTCCTTTCACCATGAATTTCCCCAAACTGGGTGTTATGGTTCTGGATATTTATATAAAAATAATATTTTTAAACCGCAGAATCTCTTGGGCTGCAAGGCACTGCAGCGAGGTCCACAGGCCCTATGGGCGGCTGTATGTCAAAATGCGACAGTACAGCGGTACAGCACAGTGTGAATTGGGAGCAACACAAGTTCACCAGTTAGACTCACTGAGTGAATGGACAGTGCAGCTCCCAATGTGAACAGGTTGGAAACAAACACAAGCTAGCTGCCCAGGGTTAACACTCACCCCAGGTCAGCGACAAACATAATCCCCTGCAGTAGCTAGGGGTGCTCCTGCACACAGCTAGGAGCTACCAACGGTGTTAGACAGGGCGGGCACGGCTAACTTGGAAACCACACCTGCTGCAGCTCCACAGGCTGGAACAATGTCTATTGCTCCAGGCCTTGGTGTAGAGCTGACAGTCCTTCAGGATTTACAGGTCTATCTACTAGCACCCTAGACTGCCACCTGCCTAAACATTGGAGACTCTCCCTGGGACTACTGTCTTTAGGACTGGTAGTATCAGATAAAGTGTGAGCACCGGGCGGGCGTCGACTCACTACTTTTAAAGGAAAGTCCCCGCCCAATAAGGGCGGTGGCCATGACCTCACCGCTCATGCTCAGTCAGAGAGAACTGGCACTTAGGCTGTGAGCGACTCCAAAAAGACCGAGCATGCTCAGTCGGAGAAAACTGAGTCTTAGTCTCCAGAGACTTCACCACACGCCGCCGGGAACGAGGGTTGGATTGGCCCGCAGGTGGCGCTGTGCGCCGGAAGGCAAATCTGCGGGACCCCATCCTAACACTGGGCTGGTTAGAGGCTCCTTCCACCATGAATTTCCCCAAACTGGTCTGGTTAGAGGCTCCCTCCACCATGAATTTCCCCAAACTGTGCTGGTTAGATGATCCCTCCACCATGAATTTCCCCAAACTGGGCTGGTTAGAGGCTCCCTCCACCATGAATTTCCCCAAACTGTGCTGGTTAGAGGCTCCCTCCACCATGAATTTCCCCAAACTGGGCTGGTTAGAGTCTCCCTCCACCATGAATTTCCCAAAACTTGGCTGGTTAGAGGCTCCTTCCACCATGAATTTACCCAAACTGTGCTGGTTAGAGGCTCCCTGCACCATGAATTTCCCCAAACTGGGCTGGTTAGAGGCTCGTTCCACCATAAATTTTCCCAAACTCTGCTAGTTAGAGGCTCCTACCACCATGAATTTCCCCAAACTTGGCTGGTTAGAGGCTCAATCCACCCTGATTTTCAAAAACAATGTTGGTGCCAACCTTATCTTGTTACAAGGGCCAAATTCACTGCTGGTGACAAGCTCTCCTCACTCCAAGGCCCAAATACACATGTTTCAAGGTGTTTTTGCTCTGTCTGAGAGGTGGTATTGAGTGTGTAAAGTGTGTAGTTGTTAGGCTGTGATGTTGGGGTAATAGAGGGTCTTTGGTGTTAGATGCCCCCAGACATGCTTCCCCTGCTGTCCCAGTGTCATTCCAGAGGTGTTGGCATCATTTCCTGGGGTGTCATAGTGGACTTGGTGACCCTCCAGAGACGGATTTGGGTTTCCCCCTTAACGAGTATATGTTCCCCATAGACTATAATGGGGTTCGAAACCCGTTCAAACACTCGAACAGTGAGCGGCTGTTCGAATCGGATTTCGAACCTCGAACATTTTAGTGTTTGCTCATCTCTAATCACTAGCCATCTCCTGGTTTGTTATGTTATATATTGTAATGTATATATATTCTGGGGGTGTTTTCAAATAACTGCTGTGGTCTTCATGTATATAAGGATTGTATTTTTGTATTGATTTTGGACTGAGATCCTTTTATTCTATTGAGATTCTGTCACTTTCTGTAATGATTGGCTTTGTTCTTGTAGCTTTATGATGATCAGATATGTGTAACATGAGATGACCAGATAGAACATCATCACACTGGTAAGACAGTACTACTACTCCTACTAGAGCATCGTCACACTGGTAAGACAGTACTACTACTCCTACTAGACCATCATCACACTGGTAAGACAGTACTACTACTCCTACTATTGTCAAGTCTGAGAACATGAATCAAGTTTCATATACTTTATATGTATGATGTGTTTTGGAAATACTAATTTTTCCTACAACTCTGAGACAAAGGAATTTCCAAGAGGGAACTTGTTTGCCATGCCTCGTGGAAGAAGTCTTCAAATTACAGCAAGGGGGGTCGTCTGGGTGGACGAAGGAAGGCTGGACATCAAAGGACTGAAACCAATAGAAGCTGGACAACTCAGGAATGCCAAGGGGGCAGTGACCCCTCCTTTCTTTGTCTCTAAAGTGTGTGTACTTTCAATAAAGAGCCAGTAATGCTGAGGTGGGCGAAGAGCATGGCTGGTTTGATACGGAACTCTGTGTCTGTCTCATTATTAGCAATTTGTGCACAAACATGCTCATTTAATTTGGACTGACTGATTGATCCATGATATAGTCAATATTTTGACGTTAACACTAGAACATCATCACACTGGTAATACAGTACTACTACTCCTACTAGAACATCATCACACTGATAATACAGTACTACTACTCCTACTAGAACATCATCACACTGGTAATACAGTACTACTACTCCTACTAGAACATCATCACACTGGTAAGACAGTACTACTACTCCTACTAGAACATAATCACACTGGTAAGACAGTACTACTACTCCTACTAGAACATAATCACACTGGTAAGATAGTACTACTACTCCTACTAGATCATCATCACATTGGTAAGACAGTACTACTACTCCTACTAGAACATAATCACACTGGTAAGACAGTACTACTACTCCTACTAGGTCACCATCACACTGGTAAGACAGTACTACTACTCCTACTATAGCATCATCACACTGGTAAGAGACAGTACTACTACTCCTACTAGAACATCATCACACTGGTAAGACAGTACTACTACTCCTACTATAGCATCATCACACTGGTAAGACAGTACTACTACTCCTACTAGAACATCATCACACTGGTAAGACAGTACTACTACTCCTACTATAGCATCATCACACTGGTAAGACAGTACTACTACTCCTACTATAGCATCATCACACTGGTAAGACAGTACTACTACTCCTACTAGAACATCATCACACTGGTAAGACAGTACTACTCCTACTAGACCATCATCACACTGGTATGACAGTACTACTACTCCTACTAGATACATCATCACACTGGTAAGACAGTACTACTACTACTACTAGAACATCATCACACTGGTAAGACAGTACTACTACTCCTACTATAGCATCATCACACTGGTAAGACAGTACTACTACTCCTACTAGAACATCATCACACTGGTAAGACAGTACTACTACTCCTACTAGAACATCATCACACTGGTAAGACAGTACTACTACTCCTACTAGAACATCATCCACTGGTAAGACAGTACTACTACTCCTACTAGAACATCATCACACTGGTAAGACAGTACTACTACTCCTACTAGATACATCATCACACTGGTAAGACAGTACTACTACTACTACTACTAGAACATCATCACACTGGTAAGACAGTACTACTACTCCTACTATAGCATCATCACACTGGTAAGACAGTACTACTACTCCTACTAGAACATCATCACACTGGTAAGACAGTACTACTACTCCTACTAGAACATCATCACACTGGTAAGACAGTACTACTACTCCTACTATCATATACCGGTTATATTGGAGATCTCTCCCTTTGAACATGGCGCGCAGTCATAGCAGCAGGTGTGAATTGTTTCTCTTGTTTTCTTCCTGCTTCCAGGTAAACATGGCTCTGAGCAGCGGGATACTGGGACCTGAAGGAGAAGACAAGAACCTTTACTGGATATATCACAAGCAGATTTTTCATATATGACATCAAAGGGTTAAGTACAGAAGGTGAAGTGTCCCATGAGGTGTCCCCAGGTCAGTGAGATATGGAGTCTCTTGTTTTTCTCCATCCCTTGTTACATCAGTGTGAGTGTTTGCTCCAATATATCCGGTCTGATGTGATCTCCGTCCTCACTAAATGGCAGCATTCATGTTTGGATTTCTTCCATAATAGCCATGACTATGACATCATCAGTGACCTCACACTCCTATAGTCCCTCATGACTAGCTTAGGTAGAGCTTTACTAGGGAGAACTTTAGAGCCTTTTTTCCCACAAAAACGAAGTAAAACAGTTTATTAAACTATATAACCAAAATGTTCCCCAAACTCCCCCCTACACAATAGTAAATCTGTATTATTAGTAATGATGTATAAATGAGAACTGCGGCAATTTCTGGGGAGCGCTATGCAACAAAATGAGATTTATGTGTCATTAACTTGTCACTGTGACACAGACTGAGCTGAAATATAAGAAATGGTATAAAAGGGGAATCCAGGGGAATCTCTGTAAGATAATGAGATGTCTGTGTCACTAATTGTCACTTCACTTGAATACAATGTGATAGAATGTGAGACATGTGATAGTGATGCGGCAGCTCTGACAGCAATGACATTGTCTTTCTGTCTCCATAAATTCTCTTGGTTGCCCTCGTAGCATTATGGGGAATCCAGCCCGGTCTCCGCTCCAGGTCATGGGCTCCTCTCTCTCTGGCAGACGTCATTTTATTAGAATTGCACAAAATTAGAGATGCACGAACACTAAAATGTTCGAGGTTCGAAATCCGATTCGAACAGCCGCTCACTGTTCGAGTGTTTGAACGGGTTTCGATCCCCATTATAGTCTATGGGGAACATATACTCGTTAAGGGGGAAACCCAAATCAGTCTCAGGAGGGTCACCAAGTCCACTATGACACCCCAGCAAATGATGCCAACACCTCTGGAATGACACTGGGACAGCAGGGGAAGCATGTCTGGGGGCATCTAACACACCAAAGCCCCTCTATTACCCCAACATCACAGCCTAACAACTACACACTTTACACTTTCCAAAAAACTTCTATCAAAGTGGGAAAATACCTGGAAACCTTCTTTACTCCCCAAATGGATGGACACAAACCCCAATTTAAGCTCAACAAACAGTAACAACCACCCCTTTATATCACGTTCCCCATGACAACCACGGATGGAATAGGCAATGGGAATTCCAAAAGCCCTCACCCTTAACTGTCATTTTGAGTGTGTGTGTGTGTGTGTGTGTGTGTGTGTGTGTGTGTGTGTGTGTGTGTGTGTGTGTGTGATGTGGTAAGACCTTCCAAAATTCACTTTTCTAGCCCTTAACATGAGCCCTTCCAAACAAAGTTACAGGACCTTAAGCTGAGCTACCAGCAGAGATTGAGGCCCTTGGCATGAGTAAAGCCTTGCACCAGCAGTGTTTTTGGCCCTTAGGGTGAGTTGAGCCTTGTACCAGCGTGTGTCCCGTAACATCAGGCGGTTAACATCAGTTCTGCGCTTTGCACAAAAGTTTAACACTAACTAGGCTGAATGGTACAAACCTTAGTAGGCCCGAGAACCAGGAACAGGTCTTGCAATGGCTGTCAGATAACGCTTAAAGCACATTGTCCACCAGCCAGTCAGCCTCTACCTCCTCTCCTCCTCTTACCCAACAGTCTTGTCCTCCTTCCACCCAAAATTCCCAATCTTCCCAGAACAATAACCCCAACTGTCCCTGCTCCCCAGAGCTGTTCTCCCTTCCTTTGACTGTACCGCAACCTGCCCCTCCATTTCGCGATTCCACGGACCTAACAGACGAGTATCTGTGTCCAGATGCTCAAACACTAGAGTCTCCTCCATCTCCGGTCGATTTGGTGGCGGATGACCAGCAACCCACCCTCATCGACGAGGATGAGACGCAGTTGCTGTCAGGGCAGCCAGTTGACATGCGCATTGTGCAGGAGGAGGAGGTGAGACAGGAGTTGGAAGAGGAGGTGGTGGACGACAAGGACACTGACCTCACCTGGACAGGGCGGATGTCAAGCGGGGAAAGTAGTGTGGATGTTGAGGCAGGTGCAGCACCAAAAAGGGTAGCTAGAGGCAGAGGTCAGCAGCTTAGGCGAAGCCGGGCCACACCCGGAATCTCCCAAGATGTTCCAGTTTGTACCCAGCCCCGAAAAACTCCCACCTCGAGGGCACATTTCTCGAAGGTGTGGAGTTTTTTCAAGGAATGCGCCGAGGACAGATATAGTGTTGTCTGCACAATTTTCCTCTCGAAATCGAGTAGGGGCTCTGAGAAGAGCAACCTGTCCACCACTTCAGTGCACCGTCATTTGGAATCCAAGCACTGGAATCATGGCAGGCAGCAACGGCAGGACAAACGTCGCCCGCCGTTCATGCCACTGCCTCTGCTCACAGTGCTGGCGATGCACTCCAGAGGATGAGCCAGGACATCACTTCATCTGCCTCCGCCACTTTGTTGACTTCTCCCTCATCCTCCCCTGTTCCTGTCTTATCTCCTTCTCCTGCACCATCAAAGGCACCATCAGGCGCTTCTTTACAACAACCCACCATCTCTCAGACATTGGAGCGGCGGCAGAAATACACCGCTAACCACCCACCCACGCAAGCCTTGAACGCCAACATCGCTAAACTGCTGGCCTAGGAGATGTTGGCGTTCCGGCTTGTTGAAACTCCGACCTTCCTGAACCTGATGGCAACTGTGGCACCTCACTATGCCGTCCCTAGCCGTCACAACTTCTCCTGGTGTGGCGTCCCCGCCTTGCACCAGCACGTGTCACTCAACATCAGGTGGGCCCTTAGTTCCGTGCTTTTTTGCAAGGTCCACTTGACCTCTGACACATGGACAAGCGTCTGTGGTCAGGGATGCTGCTTATCTTTAATGACAGGAAGGGTGAATGTGGTGAAGTCTTGTCCCGGGGTGCAAACTGGGGTACCCTATCTCCTTTCCCGGGCCAAAATTCATGGCAAGAGTAGACTGAAACCCTACTACGCTGTAACCTCCACCCCAGCTACTAGCGGCAAACGCTATAACACTGGCGTGGGGAGACATCAGCAGGCCGTGCTGAAGCTCATCAGCTTGGGGGATGGACAGCACACTGCCTACAAAATGAGTCATGACATCCTCGATGAGACGGCAATGTGGTTTTTGCCACTGCACCTGGGCCCAGGCATGTTGTCATGTGTGATAATACAAGCCGTAACCTGGGATCGGCTCTGTAGCTTGGCAGCCCGTAACATGTTCCATGCCTGGGCCACGTTTTTAACTCATTGCTGCTAATCTTTTTAAAAAAGTACCCCAATGTTCCTGAGCTACTGGTGAAAGTGCGGCGCTTGTGCGGATAGTTTTGAAAGTCTATAGTTGCTGCCGCTAGCCTCTATGCACTCCTACAATGCCGGTATCTGCCCCAAACAACGGCTGTTGTGTGACGTCTCCACACTGCTGGAACTAAACATATCATCTCTTGAGCAGAGTGTGTGAGCAGCACAGACCTTTGATGGAGTTCCAACTGCAAAACCCTAGGATTTGTCAAAGTCAGCTCCCTCAGTTGCTCAACCATGAGTGGCCATGGGTGGCAGACTTATGTGAAATCCTATCCCATCCATAGCAGTGGACACAAAACATTAGCATGCGCTCATCACAACTCCGGATATGGCAGCTGCGTTCAGCAGGGTGCAGGGTACAACACAGACCAGGCCCGAGCACCAGGAACAGGTGTTAGAAATACTGCAGCATCCACCATTTCCTTCCAATGTTGTGGTTGTGGACCCGCCACTGACGTTTCTGGACCTCAGTGAGGATGATGAGATACAGTTGCCATCAGGGAAAGCTGTGGTCATGTGTGGTTTGCAGTAAGGGGACAGTGCGCAATTGGAAGAGGAGTTGGTGGATGATGAGGCCACCCACCCCACATGGACAGGGGTGATGTCTAGGGGCTAAAGCAGTGTAGATGTGGAGGGAAGCTAAATCAACAAAAAACCTGGGTAGAAGTAAAGGCATAAACTGGGGTGATGTTTAGGGGCGAAAGCAGTGTAGATGTGGAAGGAAGCTAATTCAACAAAAAAACAGGGTAGAAGCTGAGGCATAAACTGGGGTGAGTTTTAGGGGCAAAAGCAGTGTAGATGTGGAGGGAAGCTAAGCAGCAAAAACAGTGGATAGAAGCAAAAGCATGCAAAACTCTACCCTGTTGGAAGACTTATTCCTAGGTCTAGAACACGTTAATGGCCCCCCTGGACAAATTACTGCCACTCAGGGGCCTAGTGTCACCAGGAGGGACAAGTATAGGCGCATGTTGTGGGAATACCTGGCCGACACCAGCTCTGTCCTCTCCGATCCCTCTGTGCTCTACAGCCTACACTTATTTTCTCATCTTTTTTTCTGCACTGCACATCTCTTGCCAACTTCCTTTGTGATCTCAGAAGAGGTGTTCTGCGTTCTGAGAAACACATCTGATTCCCCCAAGCCTTTAATGGCCTCATCGATAAACTGCTGGCCCTTTAGATGTTGGTGTTTAGGCTTCTGGATACCCAGGCCTTCCGTCAGCAGATGGCAGCTGGGGCACCTCCCTATGCTGGGCATAGCCGTTACTACTTCTCTTGGTGTGCTGTCCCTGCCTTGCACCTTGCACCATAACATCAGTCAGGCCCAGAGCTCTGCGCTTTGCTGCAAGGTCCACTTGACCACCGACACATGGACAAGCGCCTGTGGTCAGGGATGCTGCGTATCTTTAATGACAGGAAGGGTGAATGTGGTGGAGTCTGGTCCCCGGGTGCAAACTGGGGTGGTCTATCTCCTCTCCCAGCCCAAAATTCATGGCAGGAGTTAACTGAAAGCCTACTACGCTGCAACCTCCACCCCAGCTACTAGCAGCAAATGCTGTAACACTGGCGTGGGGAGATGTCAGCAGGATGTACTGAAGCTCATCAGCTTGGGGGACAGACAGCACAGTGCCTCCGAGGTCAGGGATGCCATCCTGGCTGAGATGGCAATGTTTTTTTCCCTGCTACACCTGGGGCCAGGCATTTTTGGGCCTGTGATAATGGCTGGAACCTGGTAGCAGATCTGGAGCTTGCCAGACTCAAACACGGTCCACACATGACCCACATTTTCAACTTGTTGGTGCCATGTTTCTTTGAAACCTACACCATTGTGACTGATATACAGGTCAAAGTGTGGCCATTTTCGTAAGTGAGAACTAGCCTCTGCTAGGCAGAAAACATTCAGAGCTCTCAGCTCTCATCTTCGCACCGTTGGCTGGCGGAGGAAGACGAGGGGAATGGAGTGGCATCTGATGTCCCTGTCCCACACAAGGCTAGAGGGTGCACTTCAGTGCATCCCATTGCTTCACCACAGATGGTGTGAAGGGGAGTGGAAAATGGAGGAAATTAGGGTGTATGTAACCCCAATATATTCTTTGAATTCCCAGTCAGAAAATGGCACTATATACCAGTAGCAAGGATTGAGGGTGTATATAGCCCCAATTCTATTGTTAGGGGACTTCCAGTGTATTCAAGTTAGTTTCTGGGGTGGAGGTGGGGGGGGGGGCACACCGTCGGAACGTGGATCGGGGGTATATAGGGTATACGGGAATACACTGTCAGTGTATTCCATTCAGGATCCTGGGAAAGTTGAGTTGCGGCGATTGAGCCCGTCAGTGCCACGTTACACTGACAAGCTTCTCCCTGGAATTTAGCTCTTACAAGAGCTGTTGGTTGTCTTCTCCTTCCTATCCTAGCCTGTCCCTGCCTACCCAGAATCTATCTATTTTTTTCAACGTCACCGGTGTCGTAGTTCCTGTCCCACCTACCCTGCGCTGTTATTGGAGCAAAAAAGGCGCCAGGGAAGGTGGGAGGGGAATCGAGTAATGGCGCACTTTACCACGCAGTGTTCGATTCGATTCGAACATGGCGAACAGTGTGATATCCGATCGAACATGTGTTCGATAGGACACTGTTCGCTCATCTCTACACATAATGAATTCAAAAAATTATTTATTCCAAAAATTGGGAATTTTGGACTGAATTTGGTTGGTGTCATGTTGAATCGCTCATCTCCACTGCAGATTATTGTTCCTCTTTTGTATATACAGAACTATAGATGATGTTTTGGGGATTTATATACTTATAGTTCTTCTATCTGTTTTAGTGTAACCAGTTTTTTTGTTAGTTTTTTTACCGTAATGACTTTATTAGAATGTAGTTCACAAAAAAGAAACTGAAAAATGTAAGTAATGTCCAATAATGTAAGTGCAAAGTAAGAGAAGAGCTGATGTAGAGGAATCCTATATGTAACCTATATAATGATGTATAAGGGCAGACAGAAGCGTTACATAGTCACATGTATAATGGAAGACTTCTTACCTTCTGTATGTGTCTCCAATCGCGCACCGTAAAAAAAAATGCGGCGTACACGCGCCGTAAATGCGCCACATTGCGCGGCACGTTTACTCCTTGTGAACGAGCCCTTATGTGCTATTCCGATGTGCAGACAGGACAGGAACATTCCTTCATTGTGTTGGTCAGCAAGATCCTAATTTTTGGAGGGCAAGAAGGGGAAGGACCTGGTACTTTTGGAGTGAGGGCCCCTGTATTATTCCAGGGCAACAATTCTCTGGTGAAGTTCCCCAATCTGAAAAGAAGGGAAGAATCCTTTTTTTCCTTAATTTTTTTTTTTCCTGTTTTGGTACCTCAAGGTTTCTGACAATATCACATGGCACACTGAAAAACAGCAAATCTTCCCTCCAAATATAATTCTGTCCCTTCTAAGTTCTACCGTGTTCTCTAACACCAGCTTACATCTACAGTAAATAAATTAGGAGTAGAGATGAGTGAACGCCGTTCGATCGAATAGGTATTTGATCGAATATCATGGCGTTCAATGTATTCGTTCACAATCGAATACCAGGCCGCATACGCAGTAAAAATTTGTGTCCCCTCCCACCTTCCTTGGCACGTTTTTTGCAGGAATAACTGGGCAGGGGAGGTGGGACAGGAACTACGACAACAGAGGCAGTGAAAAAAAATTGAAAAAACGCATTGGCTGCCGAAAACATGTGACCTCCCATTCATAAGAACGGCCGCCGCCCTATTCGCCATTTTTGCAGTCAGACATAGGTAGAGAAACATATCTGCTGAGGGCTAGATAGTGATTAGATTCAGATAGGCAGGGAAGAAGTAATGAAGAAAACCAGCAGCTCTTCTCAGAGCTATACACTGTGGGGGGCCAATAATATCTCTTGAAAAATTATGTATGAACACGGGTGGTGGCCGAGACTGCTCTATCTGGCTCTATCTCTCTCGATCTCTCTCTGTCTCTCAGAGATGAGCAATCTGTTACACAAGGAGCCAGTTAGGCTGGGTTTGTGTTGCAGAATACAAAAGATCAAAGAAGAGAGTCCAAGATGAGTGAATGGGCTATGAATCCTTATCACTCTGTTTGTCTTTAAAGCCTCACCATTGAAGATGTACTGGGTGTGTAGAAACAGGTTAGCCCCAAGGCTGGAGTGGTCTGACCAGCATGTGATCATTATCTCTCTTGCCATGTAATAATGAGATGGAGATTACATCAGGCTTTAGCCAATAGTCACATGCTAGGTTTATGTTACAACTCTACAACCAATCATGTTATGTTATAGTCCAACCTGCTCTTGTCTGTATTGTATTTAAGCTACCTTTTCCTTTCATTAAAATTAGAACTCACTTAATACACTATCAGCTGTGTGTGTGTGTGTGACTTCTCCAGGCCTGATGATGGGGGTGACTTCTCCAGGCCTGATATCTAAGTACAGACAACATAACTCAGGGGTCTTGTGCTCCTAACACACTGTAGTGACATCAGTCCAGCTTTCCCCGGACGGTGGAAAACGGATACAGAACAGTTACAACTTCATATATATAGCAGAGAAACAGGTTTCATTGTTGGCTGTGCGCACACAGAATAGCCAGAATCCACAGCAATTACAAGTTCATATAGCTGGAAAAAGCCTTGAATTTGGGGGGGCCTGAAACATAACATCAATCCACAGCATTTACAAGTCCATATAGCTGAGGAAAAAAACTTGAATTTTGGGGGGGCCAGAAAAATAGCAGCAATCCATTGCATTTACAAGTGCATATAGCTGAAAAAAAACCTTGAATTTTGTTGTTTCTTGAAAAATTGCATCAATCCACTGCAGTTACTTCTTGCTATATACATGCAAAGCAGCTTTTCAGGCTGTGTAACCCCAAAACAAGGATACAGAGAAATTAGGTCAGACTATGTCCGGTCAATCCAGATATCCAGGGTATGCAACCCCAAAACCTAGGTGGGAGACGCCAAAATTCAGTCAGGTTATGTCCGCTCATCCAGATATCCAGGGTGTGTAACCCCAAAACCTAGGTGGGAGATACCGAAATTCAGTCCTGTTATGTCCGCTCAATACAGTTGTTCACAGTGTATAACCCCAAAACCTAGGTGGGAGAGACAGAAAATCAGTCAGACTATGTCCGCTCAATCCAGATATCCAGGGTGTGTAACCCCAAAACCTAGGTGGGAGACACCGAAAGTCAGTCAGGCTATATCAATTCAATCCAATTTTAAGGGTCTACCCCTTATATTTTTCATTTATTCCTGTGACATTATTTCAACCAATAACTCAAGCAGTACAAGCACCGGACACTGGTACTAGAACAATGAAAACTGCTCTATAAATGTAGTACAACTGCAGCCATTACTTCTCTGCCCTTTTGAGGAAACCCGCACCATTCGCTTGATATATTTTCAAGGCTTTTCCTCTTCTCTTGCTGTAATACACAAATCTGCTGAAGTTCCTTTGGGAGCTCAGAGGAGGTGGCCTCAGTGCTGAGAAACACATAAGATGTCCCTTGGCGATATGCATTAAGAGAACCATCGACCAACCAAGTGTAGTCAGCTAGCATAGCAGCGAGCATGGCTAAACGCAGAGAAAAAAGGTGTACCACTTCCAGAGATAGTAACTTCAGTGCTGCAGTTGCCAATGGATGGTCACACCAGATGTTCGGATTGTCCTTCATTAAAGTTTCCTTATACTTTAGGAAAGAAACTTGTGAGGGTGAAAGGTTGAGAGGGGGCAAGGGTGGGATGACTCTGTTGGGAAGATTGGGCATGTTGGGAGGAAGGAGGGGCAGACTCTTGGGTATGAACACGACTGCAGGTAGTGGCTGACCGGCTGCTGGAAAAGCAAGGGGGCGTGCTTGAATTTTGGGGGAGCCAGAAAAATAGCAGCAATCCACTGCATTTACAAGTCCATATAGATGAAAAGAAACGTTGAATTTTGTTGTTTCTTGAAAAATTGCATCAATCCACTGCAGTTACTTCTTGCTATATACATGCAAAGCAGCTTTTCAGACTTTGTAACCCCAAAACAAGGATACAGAGCAATTAGGTCAGGCTATGTCCGGTCAATCCAGATATCCAGGGTGTGTAACCCCAAAACTTAGGTGGGAGACCGAGAAATTCAGTCAGGCTATATCAGCTCATTCCAATTTTTAAGGGTCTCCCCCCTAAAGATAAGTGTGATACACAGCAATTCAGTCAGGCTATATCAGCTCAATCCAATTTTTAAGGGTCTACCACCTAAAGCTCAGTGGAAGACCCAAAAATTCAGTCAAGCTATATCAGCTCAATCCAATTTCTAAGGGTCACTCTCCATTTTCCACTCCCCTTCACACCATCTCTGGTGAAGCAATGGGATGCACTGAAGTGCACCCTCAAGCCTCGTGTGGGACAGTGACATCAAATGCCATTCCATCCCCCTCGTCTTCCTCCGCCAGCCAACGGTGCAAAGATGACAGGAGTGTGCTCTGAATGTTTTCTGCCTAGCAGAGGCTACTTCTCACTTACGAAAATGGCCCCACTTTGACCAGTATATCAGGCACAATGGTGTAGGTTTCAAAGAACCTTTGCACCAACAAGTTGAAAATGTGGGCCATGTGTGGACCTTGTTTGAGTCTGGCAAGCTCCAGATCTGCTACCAGGTTCCGGCCATTATCACACAAGACAAACATGCCTGGCCCCAGGTGTAGGAGGGAAAAACACATTGCCATCTCAGCCAGGATGGCATCCCTGACCTCGGAGGCAGTGTGCTGTCTGTCCCCCTAGTTGATGAGCTTCAGCACGTTCTGCTGACATCTCCTCATGCCAGTGTTACAGCATTTTCAGTTAACTCCTGCCATGAATTTTGGGCTGGGAGAGGAGATAGGCCTCTGCTTCTAGCCACCTTTTTTGTTGATTTAGCTTCCCTCCACATCTACACTGCTTTTGCCCCTAGACATTACCCCTGTTCATGTCGGGTCAGTGGCCTCGTCGTCCACCAACTCCTCTTCCAATTGCTCACTGTCCCCTTACTGCAAACCGCACATAACTACAGCTTGGGCCTGGTCTGCGTTGTACCCTGCGCTCTGCTTAACGCAGCTGCCATATCCAGAGTTGTGATAAGCGCATGCTAATGTTTCGTGTGCAGTGGAAAGGATGGGATAGGATTTCACATAAGTCTGCCACCCATGGAAACACACGGTGCAGAATCTGCAGGAGCAGAAGGGTCTCTGCTGCTCACACACTCTACTCAACATGTGGTACGTCGAGTTCCAGCGTGTGGGGACATCGCATATCAGCCGGTGTTCTGGCAGATGGAGGCATTGCTGGAGGCTTCAGAGGCTAGCAGCGGCTCCTGTACACTTGCGAAAGTCGCCGCACTTTCACCAGTAGCTTGTGTACATTGGGGTATGTTTTCAAAAAACATTGCACCACTAAGTTAGACATGGGTCAGGCATGTAACGTGTTGGAGACTGGCCCCACACAAGACAAACATGCCAGGCCCCAGGTGTAGGAGGGAAAAACACATTGCCATCTCAGCCAGGATGGCATCCCCGACCTCAGAGGCAGTGTGCTGTCTGTCCTCCAAGCTGATGAGCTTCAGTGCGGCCTGCTGACATCTCCCCACGCCAGTAGCTGGGGTCGATTCAATGGTGGAGGAGGAGGAGGAGGGTGGTGTCTCAGCACTCCTGCCAGGAATATTGGGCGGGGGAGACAAAGCAGGCCACCACAGTTTGCGACCCGGTCCCAGCCTTAACTACATTCAGCCAGGCTCACAATAAGGGCCATAAAAGTGAATTTTGGAAGGTCTTACCACATCACACACATCTACAATGACAGGTCAGGGTGGGGAGTGAAGGATTTCCCATTGTCTATTCCATCTGTGGTTGTCATGGACAACATGATTTAAAGGGGTGCTTGATAATGTTTCTTTAGCTTAAAATTTGGGTTTCTGTCCATCCAATTGGGGAGTAAAGAAGGTTTCCAAGTATTTTCCCTCTTTGATAGAGGTTTTTTTGAATGTGGAAAGTGTGTAGTTGTTAGGCTGTGATACTGGGGTAATAGAGGGACTTTGATGTGTTAGATGCCCCCAGACATGCGCCCCCTGCTGTCCCAGTTGCATTTTAGAGGTGTTGGCATCATTTGCTGAGGTGTCATAGTGGACTTGGTGACCCCTCCTGAGTCGAATAGTGGGATCCCCTGAAACGAAGCATTTTCTCCCATAGACTATAATGGGGTTCGATATCCGTTCGAATAGTCGAATATTGAGGGGCTATTTGGAACAAATAACGAACATCGAATATTTTACTGTTCGCTCATCTCTAGAACTCACCATTTCATTGGAGCCAAATTGACATCTTATTTGTGTTATACATGGTCTGTTTGCGTATTGTGTTATAAAAAAACAAAAATGTTGTACATTGTGCTTTGTATATTTGATTGTGAATTGTGTTTGCTATTTTATCCTCTGTACTTTTCAATAAAAATTGTTTTCAAACAGAAATCTCTGCATGTCTCCTTGCTGATGAGCACCTCTTGGTGTGCCCGGTGAGTCTCCCGTCCACTCTCTACTAGCTCTGACCATGGCAGCTTACATAAGACAGCAATAACGGCTTCTTTTGGGCTAAGTGTGGAGGAGCTCTATTAATAAGCGTCCATCACTGCGCGCAGTCAGGCTCCGCCCCCGCTACCTGAAAACTATTCCAGTAAATGTGCCCTCCAAAAGCCAAATAACGCTCTTTTATGCTCCAGGCCTGTTATGTGCCCGTACAGGTGTTCACCATCACATATGGGGGGTTTCTGTGTAATAAACTGGGGGGTGTCTTTTATTCTTTAACCCTTTGTTAAAATGAGAAATGTCAGGCAAGACCAATGTGGTGCAGAGACATAATCCAGTACAAACTGCAGCTATTGCTCTGGATCATGCAGTGATGATAACAAGGCTTCCCCTAATAATAATAATAATAATAATAATAATAATAATAATAATAATAATAATAATAATAATAATAAATGTTATTTCTATAGCGCCAACATATTCTGCAGCGCTGTACAATTTGTAGGGTATAAATACAGACAGAAAGATACATTACAAAGAAAGTCATTTCACACAATGGGACTGAGGGCCCTGCTCGCAAGAGCTTACAATCTATGAGTTAAAGGGGGTGACACAAGAGGTAGCAGGGGCGGCATTGGAGGTAGCAGGGGCGATATTGCTTATACAGAGGTCAGACACTTCTGTAATAGAGGTGACTGTCATTACACAAACATAAGACTTTATGAGCCGTCACTAGTCGTGTCCTGTAACATGAGGATGGAGCTTGGACCTATAAAGTTATCATGAGATGACATCATATCATGTGGGGAAATGTGGGAACGGGGACAGAGGAGGGTTAAGAGTTTACGTTAGACATTGTGATCGGCCTGTCTGATAAGATGCTTCTTTAGTTTGTGTTTGAAGTTGCAGAAATTGGGAGTTAATCTGATTGTCTGGGGAAGAGCATTCCAGAGAAGTGGTGCAGCTCGGGAGAAGTCTTGTATACGAGCGGGGGAGGTTCTGATAATAGAGGATATAAGTGTTAGGTCATTGAGTGAACGGAGGGCACGGGTTGGGTGGTAGACAGAGATGAGGGAGGAAATGAACGGAGGTGCGGCATTGTGGAGAGCCTTGTGGGGGAGGGGGAGAACTTTATATTTTATTCTATAATGAATTGGAGCCAATGTAATGACTGGCACAGACCTGAGGCATCGCTGTAGTGACCGGCACAGACCAGAGGCCTCGCTGTAGCGTCTAGACTGATAGATGAGCCTGGCCGCTACAATATGACACAATGGCTCTTCTCCTCGCTGCCTGCAGCATCTGATATTGTGTATGTGACTGTAAAGCCGCCATCTACCTTACACTATTGGCTGAGAGTCTGTCAGGTGATGCCAGAAGCCGGCCAACGTCACAGCACAGATGTGATCTGCAATGAATGTCACTGCGACCACTTTAGTTTGCAGAAAATGAAACACAAAGGATTTGTTTTCAATAAAAAAAACTTTTGGAAAATTGGGGTTGAATCCGGCTCAATACGAATCAGTTCCCTCACCTCTAGTATTCACTATACATCTAGTAATATCTCTCCATTATCTAAGACACTTTGTGATTGTTGTAGATTTGTGGCCTTTCTATAGGTCAGGTATACACTCACATATATCCCATCTCACTCATATTACACTTGTACTAATAGACAATGTCTAGAGTGTCCAATACCTGAGGATATCCATATAGTCCAAGGATTTGTGCTGCAGGAATAGTGGTAGATGAGTGGTGGTCTCCAATGATACCGACCAGCTGGCCATGTCCCCTACAGGAGTAATTAGGTATTACATTACCCCGGCCAGATAGAAGATGTAATACATGGTGTACCGCCAGACGCTCATCCATACATGTGTCATAAATATCATATCCCAGTGTAATATTGGGTAAAATGTCAGGATTCTGGTTAATATTATCAATGGCAAAGAGAAAAATCAGAGAATATACAAATCCCTCAAAATTCAACCTGTAAATAGACAAAAATATATGAAGATGAGGAACTGACCAGAGATCTGGACTCCATTTACTCACTTCATAACCTCAGTAATATGAGAGAGACCTGTTGAGTTTTTCCTCCCTTCTTCTCATACATTGAGGGTAACAGTATTTGCCCCCTTACTGATTTGCTAATAGCTTTCCCCTGACTAGAGGCGGCCGCTCATTATCCTCCTTCTGGCTCCTGTTTCCTTATTGTCACTGTGTGGGGGCCATATTGCCAATAATATTCATAACAGAGGTAAAGGGGCTCAAGTCTGAGGTAACTATGGGCCAGGAGGTTACTGTGAGGGCCACAGGAGAGAAACAGTACAAGGTATGGACTGGGTACAAGGCTTATACTGGAAAATAGTGTGCGGGTGCTGCTTAATGAATTGGAAAGTGAATGGGAGGAAAATAATATTTGTACTTATAGCTGTATAGTGGGCCCTCAAAATAAACTCTACCGGGGGCCCTAGAAAGCTTATTCTGTGACTGTATGACACTGGCAGGGCTCCCAGGACTATATATATCTATAATACATAGTGTATGACACTGGCAGGGCTCCCAGGACTATATATATCTATAATACATAGTGTATGACACTGTCAGGGCTCCTAGGACTATATATCTATAATACATAGTGTATGACACTGTCAGGGCTCCTAGGACTATATATATATATATATATATATATATATATATATATATATATATATATATATATATATATAATACATAGTGTATGACACTCCTAGGACTATATATCTATAATACATAGTGTATGACACTGTCAGGGCTCCTAGGACTATATATATCTATAATACATAGTGTATGACACTGTCAGGACTCCTAGGACTATATATATATATATATATATATCTATGATACATAGTGTATGACACTGTCAGAACTCCTAGGACTATATATCTATAATACATAGTGTATGACACTGTCAGGACTCCTAGGACTATATATCTATAATACATAGTGTATGACACTGTCAGGGCTCCTAGGACTATATATCTATAATACATAGTGTATGACACTGTCAGGACTTCTAGGACTATATATATCTATAATACATAGTGTATGACACTGTCAGGGCTCCTAGGACTATATATCTATAATATATAGTGTATGGCACTGTCAGGGCTCCTACGGCTCTGCTATATGTAACGTCACTGCCTGTTCGGGTCTCTGCGCTAGCCTTCTAATTAAGGACTTACTCATAACACCGAAAACATGTGTAATTGAAGAGTGGAGGTTGATGATAATATGCAGATTTATACAGCGTCAATAACCCCCCAATAATGAGATCTCCATCCTGGGAACATTTCTGTAGATGCTCATGAACTTCTCTTATCCTGAGATCACTGACTAATTGTGTTACAGGAAACCAAAGAAGAAGGAACGTAGTAAGGAAACTGCACATCTCCTTATAAGAGTAGGATGATGATGATGATGATGATGATGATGATGATGATGATGATGATGATGATGATGAAATGACGTATCTCCTGTCATCAGTAAGACTTGATGGATAGAAGCAGTGACACAGACAGCACGGCCCCCAGGATCAGGACATGCTATATGGTGACTGCTCTCATCTCCCCTCCTTTTATACAGTATGATGGGATAGATGTTACATTCTCTGCTCTCACCGCACATCATTCTGGATCTGCTCTCCGAGGATTGTGCTCTGAACCGTCCTTACTATAGAGACTTGTAGAAGAAATAACCGGTCCCAGCCGTCCTTGTGTTATACAGAATATACCACAGACATATTCCACCGCCCTGTACAAAGATTGCCATCACTCACATTAACCCCTGACACTACTGAGGACACAATTGCAGGAATGTTATCTCTAGTGTTTGGTTTTTTTCTTCGAGTGTCTTAATGTAATTTTTATATATTGTAACACTTATGTAAAATCTGTATTTAAAACCATCAGAAATGTTTTTTTTTTTTTAACCAAAACCTGAGACTAAAACATAACAAAACCACTGTCAATGTCCGGTTTGTCCAGTTTCCTCTTTGTTCCTGATAGTTTATAATGAATCGTTTCTGTGACATTGTTATTTCTTGGAATAGAATAAGTCTTTATTATTATTTGTCAGGTCCAGGAATACGTGAGCTCAGTGCAAGGCCGGGGAAGGTCATGGGTTTGTTCTGGAGACATGAGAAGTGATTCAATGTGTCAGGATACGGAGTCGCCGCGGTCTCCTTGCTGCGCGGCGCCTCCCTGGGAGACGTGTTAGGAGTTCTATTGGGTGTGCTTAGGTCATTAAGGGTTAATCTTTTCCTTGCCTTCAGTCTCCATGCCGTTAGCCATCAGGTGTGTTCTCTGCTGCTATTTAAACCCCACCCAGGCATGGATCCTTGCCAGCCATTCACTTTGTGTTTCCTGGTCCCCCTGCTCAGTCTGATTCCCTGTCTGTTTGTATTCGGTCTGTTCCTTGGTTTGTATGCCCGGCTTGTATTTTTGACTATCCCTTGTCTTTTGATTTGGTACCTTTATTATATCTCCTGGCTTGACCTCTTGCTCGTCTGACCTCGCCTTCTCTTCTGTTTCTTGCTGGGACTTCTGGTCCTCCCTGGTTCCATGCTGTTTAGTCTTTTATTTTGCATTGCAGTACACTGTGCTTTCTGTTTAGGTGTGACCCCCGTGACTCCAGTCCCTAGCACTTTCAGGGCCTCCTCTCCCCTTATCCTAGCCACCGGATAGAAGCGTAAGGAGTCGTGGTAGGCGCACTTCAATTAGGAAGTGCATTGGTCTGTCTCATCTCAGATATTACAGCATAGCTATAGCTGCAGGGCCTACGACCCCTTTTGTCATTAGTTGCACAGTGTTGCTTTCCAGCTGTGTCACTTTGCACTGCCTGACCCTGACTCCAATCCTTACATAATGGCTGGCCCTTACCCTAGGCAGACCGCCCGGCGGTTTAGTGTGGATGCCGAACACTCTGTAACTGACCGCCTGGACGAACTGTCAAGGCAGGTGCAGGGCATGGCTGGGTTAATTCACCAAGTCTCGCAGCGTCTGGAGGCTTTGCCTGATCCAGCATCAGCCGCTGCAGGTTCTTCTATTCAAACGCCAGTTCTTCCTATATTGAATACCCATCAGGATCCTAAAATGCTCTTGCCTGACCGTTTTGACGGTAAACCAGACAGATTCCGAACATTTCAGGAATCTTGCCATTTATTTTTTCGTTTTAATTTCCTTTCTTCTGAAGCAGAGCAGGTGGCGCTGGTGGTGTCCCTTCTACGAGGATCACCACAAGACTGGGCCTTGGCTCTACCTGCTGGAGCTCCTGAATGGAATTCATTAAATAAGTTTTTTCAAACATTAGGTCAGATTTATGATGACCCTAATAGAGTTGCCTTGGCCGAGTCCCATCTGTTGTCTATTCAGCAGGGAGTTAGAACTGCCGAGGATTATTGTACGGAGTTTCGTCAGTGGAGCTCTCAGTCAGGGTGGACAGACAGACCTTTGTTAACCCTTTTTAGACAAGGCTTATCTGATTCTGTAAAAAGATTAACCCTTAATGACCTAAGCATGTTATGTCAGTCCAGGTAGCTGCAACGGGGCTAAGGGATAGCAGTAGGGAATCTCGCCCTGCACTACTCCCACTAGCTATCCCGGTCCCTGCCTCACGGGTGTTAGTCGGCTGTACTCAGGCTAAGCCTGACCCCGACAGCTCCTCTCTCACTGATTCCGTAGGCCTAGAGGGAAGTGGGAGAAGGAATGCCCTATAAGATCTCTAGGGACTGGAGACTAAAGGGGGTCACCCCTAACGAACAAGTGAAGCTGCTACTGACAGGGACTGACAAGGGTGTGCGCTGACTAACAACACAAGCAGCACACAGGAAAAATGTGGGAAAGGATTCCCCCAAACCAATATGG
The DNA here is from genome assembly GCF_031893055.1 of Leptodactylus fuscus. Taxonomy (NCBI): domain Eukaryota; kingdom Metazoa; phylum Chordata; class Amphibia; order Anura; family Leptodactylidae; genus Leptodactylus; species Leptodactylus fuscus. The sequence continues at coordinate 364,583,509 of NC_134265.1, read as the reverse complement.
GAAGGAACCATACACTAGGAAACAAACACAGGGAAACTGAGTAGAAATCAAAGGATAAGGCAATTCACTCACACAGTCAATTATACACAGAGGGAGGATTGGTGAACACAGAAGGGAAAACACACAAACCAACTCGTTCACCCAAACCTCCCAAAAAACAACCACGGAACTTCCTCTATCCCAGAACACCACCTACTCCTCCTGCTAAGGCCTAGCTCTGTAAAAGCGACACTCAGCACAGAACCATGGGAGGCATGGGTTTAAATACAGAGTAGAGACCACTCCTCCCAGGTGCAAATGGGAGGACAGACTAATCAACCAGGAGATAAAGCTGCCTACCAGCAGTGCGCGCGTGCAAGTCAGAAGGTGTGCACCAATACTCACGACAGGACAACCCCGCAGCGCCAGGATGCCACCCCAGACACTGCGCAGCCAAAAACTCCCCAGGTAAGAAAAATAGAAATTAAAGAACCTAAATACTCCTAACAAAGCACACCCAATAGAACTCCTAACACGTCTCCCAAGGAGACACCGCGCAGCAAGGAGACTGCGGCGACTCCGTGTCCTGACACAATGACTTTGTGTTTGAATATTAGATTTCTAGTCAATCAGTTCCTCGTTACTTTAATGTCTTTCCGCCATTGGTGGATTATAGATGGGTCTGTGTCTTTCCAGGTTCACAGGATGATAATTTTTGTGGCTTGTATAGACCAGGTAGTTCAAGAAGATTTGGTGGATGTAACATCCAGCTCCAAAATCAATTCAGGAATATGTAGTATTTCAATTTTGAAAGATGTAGACTTATGAACTGTCTGGCTGGAAAGTCTAATATCCACCTGTTTGAGATTGGTGGAAGAAATTCAGAAGTGGTCCTTGGTGATGTGCAACTTGTCTAACTGGAGAACACAGATTTACATTTGACAGTAAGTTTGGGACCTCTAAAGTAATATAGTCTGGTAACACTGGCTGGAAGCTGGAAATTACCCTAAGCTGCATCTTCTCACCAGACACCAATGGTGGTGCTCAAGCTACTTACGTAATGTGTCTACAAGTCCATAGATATTTATACCTCAAAAACAAAAGGGAATATAGACACCGAGCAGACCGTAGTGTAGTATTTTTACAAGCGTTTAGAGCGTTTAAACAGATGAAAGACGCTCACCTTGTAGGGTTGTGAGCCCGTGTCACAACTCTGAAATCGCACTACAAGGAGGCCGAAGGGTTATTCTTCGGGTTGAGGCAGCATGTTCCTAACACCACATGGGTGGATAAGCGTATACACAAAGGACCAATCCGGATAAAACCGGCAAAAAAGGAACTGCGCTCTTCTTATTGGCAAATACAGATTTATTGGCATCAAACTCACACACAACGTGTTTTTATAATTATAATAATTATAATTATAATTAATAACTGAATTATGGGTCATACCTATTCATTGTTTTTGAGGCCTCCATAACCCCCTTGTTTGGGCATTGGGGAGTATTATATCAGGCAAACGTTAATAGAATAAGTAAAAGGGACTGGTTAGTATATAAAAGAATTTTTTGAAGGTCAGTGTATTTGGGACATGGACTTAAAACTTAAAACTTAAAAGATAGAGATTGTCATCTCCTAACACTACTGTGTGTATATCATGATTTTTTGAACGTTCAAATGTGTTCTATGGCGCATATAGATGCTGGGTATACTTCTTTTGTTTGTTTGTTGATGTCACACTATATTTTATGTATTTTGATTGTAGAAACTATTACACCTGAAGAAGGGCGTGGTTATACGCCCGAAACGCATTGTGTGTGAGTTTGATGCCAATAAATCTGTATTTGCCAATAAGAAGAGCGCAGTTCCTTTTTTGCCGGTTTTATCCGGATTGGTCCTTTGTGTATAGATATTTATACGGGCTCCCAAGTTGACACTGTAGGACAAGTGGCAATGCAGCCGCTACTTTTACTGCATGGAAAGCTTCTCCTTATCGACTAGGTGACAACTTCAAAATCAGGCCTATAGACACCTCAAGATGCTCTGGGATAACAGTTGGCACATTGATCTACAATCGATAGAGGATAATGGTAGATAATAAGTACAACCTGCAAAACTCTAGTGTGAAGGATCATGCCTCCGCCCACGCCACTTCGGCGCAGCCTCTGACCTACCTGGCCTTCCCAGGCAAAACCGCGATCACCTTCTAACCTTTAATATGAGACGAGCCTTCTAAAGTTTTATATTGAGCAATATGAGCCTGAAGCTGGGGGTAGTACCTCAACTGTGGAAAACATCTTGCGTGGTACCAGTCCCAAAGAAACCCAACCCGATGGGCTACAATGACTACCGACCTGTAGCACTGACATCCCACCTGATGAAGGTCCTAGAGAGACTGGTCCTGACACACCTACGCCCCCTAGTGAGCTTCGCTCTGGACCCCCTCCAGTTTGCCTACCGGCCAGGCATTGGGGTAGATGATGCCATCATCCACCTTCTTCATAGAGCTCTCTCTCACCTAGAGAAACCCGGGAACACTGTGAGAATAATGTTCTTTGATTTCTCCAGTGCGTTCAACACCATTCAGCCAGGGCTACTGAGGGAGAAGCTGAACCTTGGTGGTGTGGACCATCACCTGTCCAACTGGATCCTAGACTACCTGACAAACCGCCCTCAGTATGTGAGAGCCCAGGACTGTGTGTCTGACACTGTGATCTGTAGTACGGGGGCACCTCAAGGTACAGTTCTTGCCCCATTCCTCTTCACACTGTACACTGCTGACTTCAGGCACAACTCATCCAGCTGTTACTTACAGAAGTACTCCGATGACTCTGCTATAGTCGGTCTTATCACTGATGGCGATGATAGGGAATACAGAGCTTAAACCGGGATTTTGTTGAATGGTGCCAGCAGAACCAGCTCAGGATTAATGCTGGGAAGACCAAGGAGATGGTGGTGGACTTTAGTAAACGGAGAGGTGCTCCGACCCCGGTGGAGATCCAAGGAACATGTATTGAGATAGTCAGGACCTATAAGTACCTGGGCGTGCTCCTCAATAATAAACTAGACTGGGCTGATCACCTGGAGGCGCTGCACAGAAAGGGCCACAGCAGACTCTACCTGCTCAGGAGGCTGAGGGCCTTCGGAGTCCGGGGGACACTTCTTAGGGCCTTCTTCAACTCTGTGGTTGCCTCAGCCATCTTTTTCGGTGTGGCCTGCTGGGGAAGCAGTATATCAACCAGGGACAGAAATAGACTTGACAGGCTGATCAGGAGGGCCAGCTCTGTCCTGGGGAGCCCCTTGGACCCAGTACAGGTGGTGGGTGACAGAAGGATACTGTCTGTGGTGACCTCCATGCGGGAGAACAAATCCCACCCCATGTATGGGACCCTGATGGGACTTGGCAGCACTGTAAGCGACCGTCTGCTTCACCCCAAGTGTGAGAAGGAGCGCTATCGCAGGTCCTTCCTTCCAACTGCGACCAGGCTGTATAATCTACATCAGACCAAACGAAGAGCTCTCCGCACAGAGAACTAATGATTATGAGGATGACCATGAGGTCTTCCTCTTTCTCTTCTGTTTTTCCTTAGCTGCCATGGACTCCTAGTATATCTTCTCTTCTCAGCTTATCTGTGTCTACGTCTGTAACATATTACTCTGTATTATCCTGTATCTGTATTACTATGCTGCTGTAACACGCTGAAATTTCCCCAAGGTGGGACTATTAAAGGATTATCTTATCTTATCTTATTTATTAACCCAAGGGGGTCGATACTAGTTGGCCAGCATACATAGAGATATACACTGGCGGATACAAGCTTATACGGTTACAGAAAGGTATAATACAGTGCAGTAAGATAAAAAGAATAAAAGATTAGAAACAGAAACAGTCCTTAGGCACATGACACTTCTGCAGCCAGCGCACGATATCCATAAGGCAAGAGATTACGGCCCAATAGTGTCCATGGTAGTGGGACATACAGCTCCACCCCATAACATATAGCAATAAAGTGCGTTTTTAATCCATACTGGTATAACAGTCCATCAGTCCATGATCAGTTCATTATAGCTCCTCATAATCCATAAATCCAAGAGGGTTCCATCATAATCCATAAGTCCATGATCAGAGTCTGTAAGCACATCTTCTTCCAGAGCCATATAGCTTCTTTGACCCCGCCCTGCCCCCCATCACAGGGGGGGGGGGGGGGAAGGGGCCACACACACAGAGCCGACTCGCTCACATGTGTACAGGCCAGACCAGGGAGAGCGAGGCTCCGCCCCAGGTCAACCATATATTGACCCCCGGGCTCCACCCTGGAGTGATGTCATCAGGGCTTCAGACCCACCCTCCATATTAACCATCAAATAACTATAAATGGTCATAATCCCTCATCACATGATCATACTGTCAAACCAGGGGCATGACGGGGTTCACAGCGAGGTCCCTAACACATAGACACCAAGCCTGATACCCCAAACCCCTTTGGGTAATGAGATCAGTGTCTTGGCTCTTCCTAGGCCCATACGGTTTTTGGGTTAAAAACGTGCGTCTTGGTACTGCGCACCTGAGGAACTAATTGTCATAATGGTAACATCTTCCCCTGTCGCAATATCACCATAAAACCATAACTCTTGGAAGTTACCTATGATTCAAGCTTGGAACTGCAAAGTCTAAGAGGATTCCTTTCAACCCTTGGGTTGCAGGAAAGCCCCCTGTGGAGCTAACGAGCTTGCACAGGTATGTTAATGCATTGGCCAGGAGATGACAATAGGCTTTGATCCTAGCAACTTGCAACAGGTAATTAGACTTCGCCATTTGACCTCAGCCTCCACTCTCTGCTGAGATAACAAGATCAATTAGCAGGAGGGTGCAATTACTATGGCAAATGGCAATTCCCCCACGTCCAAACTGCGGCACAATAAATGGGGTATTCCTACCCCTGTGCGTGGTTTAGGATAGGTGGATTTTTAATTAATTAACTTCACACTGACCACCCCTCCCTATAAGAAGGTAAGAGGAACCTCCTCCCCTTGTGTTTTTTTCTGTCCTGTGTGCAGGATAGGTGGAAGGAGGTTTCTCTTACCGCCTTGCCTACTTTTTTACTTACCTTGGTGTGGGGAACAGTCTTCATTGTTCCTCGCTCCTGCTCCAAGCCGGGCCGGCATTTCCTCTGGCCGGTGCTTCTGCTGGTGTGTGTTCGGCCAGGAGGAGGCGTCCCTCCCTGGCTTCCTGGCCGAACACTTAACCCTCTCTCTCCCTGTTGGGGGGAGAGTGGAATTACTACCAATATTTTAAAGATATAAAGGGTTAGGCCCCATTAGGGGTTGCTCTTGCTCCCCTAGTGGGAGAGAAGAAAAAACGAAAAAAAAGGGGAGTGGAAGGGAGGAAGAGTGGGAGGAGTTTGTGATCCCTCCTCTTCCTCCTTAGGTATTTAAACCTTGCCAAGACAAGGTGACAGTGCTTGCTCTGTTTGTTGGACCAAGCTCCGCTGCTGCTAGCATTCCTTGTTGTGTTGCCTTGTTGCCTTGTTCTAAGGACTAGTGCTTATTCACTACGGTACTATTAACCCTAGCTAGGCTATGGTGTTTTTTTCCTTGAAATACTTAGTTTATTTCTTCTCTTTTACAGATGTCTTCCTCTCCCAAAGAGGACGAGCCTCCCAGGCGTAAGGGGTCATCTAAATGCAGGCATCTTGCTTGCAGGGATTGCGACATCCCACTCCCTGATGGGTACGAGTGCCCCTCCGCCTGAAGAACCCGCTCTCCGCGACATGGTCGCGTGGTTGAAAGAATTTGTCACTGAGTCCATGCTGGAGATGAAGGAGGCCTTTGTCAGCTCTGCCAAGAGAACTCGCAGAGAACCACAGCCCTTATCATATCCTTCGGAGGAAAGTTCTAATACCGTGGATGCCTCTTCTGATGAAGATTCTGACACTCCCAGAACTGCTTTTCCTGTGGAGAAGATGCCAGAACTCCTCAGGTCCATCCACCCAGGCGGGTGTGATGTTGACGAGGGGGAAGCCTCAGACTCCACCTATAGAAGGTCCAGGACCTTCCAAGTGGAGCCCGCCCTGGCCAAAGCTATGAAAGCTGAATGGACCAGGAACATCATCTCATGGCAGAGGCTCCCAGCGCCAATCGTCATCCAGGCCACAATATAGAAGGTCAGGCTTTCAGTCCAGAGGATCTGGCCGCCGTTTTTCCAAGGAGGGGCCAAAGAAGCCATCCTTTTGACAATTATGATATCCCTCCAAGGGAGAGATACCCACCTGTCGGAGGGCACCTACAAAAGTTTCTTCCAGCCTGGCGTCAAAACATCCAGGTCCCTTGGGTCCTACAACTAATTCAACACGGTTATCACATAGATTTTGTGTCGCCTCCCCCGCCAGGTATATATATATTTCCGGATGGAAACAATAAAGTCTATGATCACCTTTCTCCAGCCCGGCGACGTTTTCGCCACTTTGGACCTCAAAGATGCCTACCTTCACATCCCAATTTTTCCTCCTCACAAGAAATATCTGAGGATAGCCGTTTTAATACACAGCCGGCTGTGTCACTTCTAGTTTGCGGCTCTACCGTTTGGTATCTCCACGGCACCCTATATCTTCACGAAGGTCATAGCTCCGCTCGCCGCCTGTCTCAGGGTCCAAGGGCTGTTTATAAGATAAGATAAGATATTCCTTTAATAGTCCCACAATGGGGAAATTTCAGTGATACAGTTTCATAGATGGTACAGTAGTATATAACAAGAGAGAAAACACATACAAGCTCATGGCAGATAGAGAAATCCTAGGAATAATAGCAACTAAAAAAAGAAAGAAACACAGACACACTGCAGGATCATTTAGTTCTCTGTGCGGATTGATGTTAATAATACAGCCGAATGTGGTTGGTTATACTGGTTATAGTCCCGTACTTGAGCGATTGGCTGCTAAAGGCGCACTCAGAGGAGTTCCTGGCTGAAGCAGCCACTTATCAGGTAAAGGTGGCCGCAAAGGCTTATGTCCGTCTCTGCGGAGGCAGTCCCATGGGCAATGTGGCATATGCGCCCTCTTCAGAGCGAGGTCCTCAAGAAGTGGAACCGCAGCCCTCTGCGTCTGGATTCATACATCCATCTATCCCTCAATACCAGTCAGTCACTCAGGTGCTGGGCCCATCTGAAAGGCGGAAGGTCCACGATCCAGCCGGTCTGGATCCTGTTGACAACGGATGCATCTCTTACCGGTTGGGGAACCCATCTAGGTGAGATGTATGCAAGAGGGGTTTAGAATCGGTCAGAAAGGACCAGGTCTTTCAATTGGCGCAAAATCAGAGCCATCTACCTAGCACTTCTACATTTTGCTCCCTCCCTTCGGGGCAGGGCAGTGAAGATACGTTCAGACAATTCAACCGCAGTCCTCTACCTGAACAAGCAGGGAGGTACCCGGTCATTCGCCTTTCTGAGAGACAGAGCTCATTTTCTCCTGGGCAGAGAAGAATGTTACCCATCTCATGGCAGTTCACATCAAGGGAGCCTTGAATGTGATAGCGGACCAGATGAGCCAGGGTCTGACGGTGTCAGGCGAGTGGTCCCTGAACAAAGAGGTATTTCGCCAAATAACCGAGATGTGGGGAACTCCGGAAGTGGACCTGATGGCCACCACATACAATGCCAAGGTAGAGAAATTTTGCTCCCTCTATCTGGAGGACAATCCCTTGGCAGTGGATGCCCTGTCGATTCCATGGAGGTTCAGGCTGGCGTACATCTTCTCTCCGCTTTCCATGATACCAAGGGTATTGATGAACGTCAGACAGGAGCAGGCATCTGTGATTGCAATAACTCCATTTTGGCCAAAGAGGGCATGGTTTACCCAGCTCATTCAGATGAGTCGAGGGATATATTGGAGGCTCCCCCCACGGCACAACCTGGTCACTCAGGGTGCCAGAGTATGCCAAGACCTCAACAGGTTCAACTTGACAGCCTGGAAGCTGACCGGTCCATACCTGGACTAGAGTTGCTACCTACAGCCATCAGGAATACCATACCTCACTCTAGAGCTCCAGCCACTAACCAGGCCTACCGCAGAATCTTGAATATCTTCAAGTTCTGGTGTACAAAGAAATGGGTATCTCAGGATAGCCCTTCCATACAGACCATTTTGGAATTCCTGCAGGATGGCTTGGATAAAGGCCTTACACCAGGTACACTGAAAGTACACATAGCTGCCTTATCAGGTTGTCTAAATAGGCGTCTGACCCCAGACACCTTCATATCCCGGTTTCTGAAAAGACCCCAGAGTATAATGATTGTTTATGGGTGTCCACAGTTGGGCATAATGTGCAGGGGACACTATTGGGGATAATATTGTGTGTGCAGGGGACACTATGGCGGATAATTCTGTGTGCAGGGGGCACTATGGGGGATAATTCTGTGTGCAGGGGCCACTATGGGGGATAATACTGTGTGCAGGGGCCACTATGGGGGATAATTATGTGTGCAGGGGCCACTATGGGACATAATACTGTGTGCAGGGGCCACTATGGGACATAATACTGTGTGCAGGGGCCACTATGGGACATAATACTGTATGCAGGAGTCACTATGGGACATAATACTGTGTGCAGGGGCCACTATGGGACATAATACTGTTTGCAGGGGTCACTATGGGGGATAATACTGTGTGTAGAGGACACTATGGGGATAATACTGTGTGCAGGGGACACTATGGGACATAATACTGTGTGCAGGGGCCACTATGGGACATAATGCAGCAGAGCTAAGTGTGCAGCAGGGTTCAGCGCACACTCAGCTCTGCTTCATGTCCGGTGTAGCAGTGCTGAGTTCACGGCCAGCACTGCTACATCTCGGCATAGAAAAGCATTGACCAGCGTTGATTGGCCAAATGCCATACAGAGTACAGCATTCGGCCAATCAACGCTGGTTCTGCCGGAGGAGGCGGAGTCTAAGATCGGTCCACAGCAGTCTCCATTCTGGTCCGATCTTAGACTCTGCCTCCTCACAGACGAGCCTCCGGCAGAACTAGCGTTGATTGGCCAAATGCTGTAGTCCTATTGGACTCCTATTGCATTCCTATGGGAAAAAGTCAGCTCTCGCATACCGCAAGCTGACAGGGATCCTGACATAATACAGTGACTTGGGCATGTTAGATGCCCCCAGACATGCTTCCCCTGCTGTCCCAGTTGCATTCCAGGGTGTTAGCATCATTTCCTAGGGTGTCATAGTGGACTTGGTGACACTCCTGAGTCGAATAGTGGTTTCCCCCTAAACCAGTATTTATTCCCCATAGACTATAATGGGGTTCGATGTTCGATCGAACAGTCGAGTATTGAGCGGCTACTCGAATCGAACTTTGAACATTTCACTGTTCGCTCATCTCTAGTGCTGGCTCATTGCCAAATTTTTAGTCCCAGGAAGAGATTGTAGATATGAGAGATAGCAGTAACTGAACCTGTGTGGGATTAGTCTCGCTCACTTTGGCTATTGCTGCCAATGCCAATTCTATTCTTATTTTATGAGCTGGTGACGCCATTTCATGTAAGTATGGAGAGTCCTAGTTTCTACGGGTGTTCCTGCACGGCCATTACTAATTTTCTGCTTGCAGAACTTTCACCTTGTCATGAATATAAAAGAGATGACCATGTGTAGCTGCTGTCACCAACACCATTTGAGTGATGTCTGCACCACCTGAGATTGCTATAGATGTATCTCAAACAGTTTTTGGATGTTGCGACCTTGGATAACATTGTTACTATTGTAGCTGCAATCAGCCTGTTCCTCTGATGTCACCCTGTCATCCTAGCTCAGTTACCAGGTCTTAGCTGCAATAGAATCATCATTGGATTCCTATTGTTCCACTTTTTATTGACTCATCATGGCATCAAAATTCCTAATAGCAGGACAGATACCAGTAGCCCATTCCCCTCCACTACTCCCTTCACCACCACCAACAGTAGCACCATTGTTTCTTCCCACTACTTTAACCTTTTCCTTTCCCTGCTTTTTCAAGTTATTTTTAGGATTGAGCGATCGGGATCGGATGGAAAATGATCGAAATTGGATTTTAAAAACTATCCTGAAATCTTAAGATTGGCTCAACCCTCGTCATTTTATAAGATATATCATGAAGGCCAGTAGTGATACAGACCCACTTCTCGTCAAACTAGAAAGTGACAGGTGCCCCGCCCCTTTTATGATGTAACCACACCCATTTTATGATGAGACCACGCCCCTTTTGTGATTTCTCCCTCCTCCCATCCTGATTCATGTTCTATCAGGAGTATATTACTAGCAATTCTTTAGCTGATGTAATATAGGGTAACCAGATTTATTTTTGCGCTGGCATGAATGATATTTCTTTGATAGAAAGGAATATCAATTATTTCATCACAAAGTGTCTATAGGATAGTTAAGATAAAATAATATACTTTTTTAAATTTCTTTTTGATCAATCCAGGGTCCTCAGCGAGGGCGCTGGGGCATGTCCGTACGGGCAAAACATGTCCCGACATGCATAGCATATGCAAACTACGAAAAAACCATGCTCCGACATGTATAGCACAGGTGATGCTGCAAACCTCTGTTTTCCAGAGCGAACCGCACACACAGACAATTATTTAAAAGTTTTTATTCAGAACGCCAAAATACAATAGATATTATTACAATGTTAACCGCGCTTGCTGTAATTTTGGAATAGTTCTCACTTTAGGCAATAAAGTCCCGTGGGTCAACACTGAGGGAGATGAGGGAAAAATGGGCACTCTGGCCCGAGGAGGCTCTGAAGTTGAGGGGTGAATCAGTTTCATTTTTAAACTGTCCAGAATTTCTCTCCTCATAGGATTACCTACCACAGTGGACGGTATATTTAATTCTACCATCGAGCTGAAGAATACGTCCCATCCCGGAGGCGTATTCATTTTCACCAAGCCATGACTCTGCGTGACGTGTTTAATGAGGTCCAGTATGTTAGATCCGAGAACCGGCTCACCTCTGTAAATAAATTCACCTTTGTCATTCCCGGCTGTGACATCAGATTTCTGCTCCATTTTGCTTAGTATAATTTTGGCGCTCCTTTTAAAGCGCGGGCTGACGCTGTCCACAATTTCACGGATTGAGGCATTTTTTATCAGGTAATGTATTTGACAATTGCTGGTGCTCGGGTAGAGTTGGCAGAATCAGGTTCAGACTAGATAACTCGCTCATCTCCTGTTTTACAAGATCCAAGTACCTCGCTAGCACCTCTGTGTATTTCTTAATCTTCACATCATCAGGGAGATCTCTATGCAGTAACATGTTGTTAAGCTCCTCCTCCAGAGTGTGCAGGGTATTTTGGCGCATAGTGGGGGTTGGTGTATTAGGCTGTTTTAGTTTGTTAAGGTCACTTTTAGGCACCGGGTACATTTTCTCTGCGTGTTCCATTACTTGTTAGCTATGAGACTCGCTATTAGCGGTATAATAAAACTCAGCAGAGGTCCTATAAATCCGCCGCGCTGGTTCACTATGTGCTTCTTTTTCTTTGCGTCTATACATTTATCCCCCAGCTGTCTTATAGCCTTACGCCATTTCTTCAGTATATTCTTCTGTCTCTCTTTTACAGGAATTCTACCTTTCAAAATAGCAGCACAGCTCTTATTCTACTTACAGACTCCATATACAATGGTGGACATGGATTCGAGTTCATCATTCGTCATTACAGCCGGTCTGCAGGGTGCCGACTCGCAGGTCTCCTTCACTTTCGTAAGCGGTACATTTTCTTTAATTTTTGTTGATTTTGTTCTGTAAATCTAAATTAAGGGTTGTTATTCACATTATTTGTCTCAATAAAAAGTATACATCGTTAGTAGAACACATTCTCGTTGGTCTTTTCCACATTTTTCTATTTGTAATTGCTCGCATTAACCGAGATTAAATAAACAGAATACCGTTATGTTCGTTCCTTAAGTTTTTGTTGAGGCTGTCACAACGACTGACTGTCGACGGTTGCTGAAATACGTCCCCTGACAACGCGTCACAGAGTTGAGCTAATTAGGGTTAAAAGAATTGCATTTTTGCATTTTTATACACTGAAATAGAAAAAAGTTATCAGCCGTACATGCAGGGGTGAACCTGCCCTTTTCGCCGCCCGAGGCGGACGACAGAAAGCCGCCCCCTACCCCCAACCCGGGAGGAGGGGGTGGAGTGGAGGGGCGGAGTGAGTGGGGGTGGGGCGAAGGGGCGGGGCGAAGCAGCGTTTGCAGGCAGAGAGCAGGCAGGGAGAGGACCTCCTCTCTGCCTGAGCATGAGTGGAGGCCGCTGGAGCAGTGCTGCTCCAGCGGCCTCCCCAATCCACTGCTCGGTGCTTGCCCTGGACTGGCTTAGGTAAGCAAAAATGCCGCCCTCCCTGGGGCCCTGGCATAGCGCCGCCTGAAGCGGTTGCTTTAGGTCGCCTCATGGGAGGTGCGGCACTGCGTACATGGCAGTAAGAATATTGCTGCACTCGCACTATCGTCATTTTTCTTCTCCATCAAATAATAAAAACAATGTGTCAATATAATGACCAAAAATTGTATCTGAGCACAAATTAGCTAGCTAGGAGCTCTAATAATAAAACCCACGTTCAATTAGAGGAAAATGGTGAAGAAGTGAAACGTGTTACTAAAGTGTGCTCTTTGGCAAGGCAGATTCTGAGGTTGAGTAGCTTCTGTGACCGGCAGATGGCCAATGCTTCTGATAAATACCATCACATTTGATTGGCCAGGCGGGACACCCCGCCCAAAGAATAGTAGGGGCGGAATACCCCGCACAGAATTTTGTAATGTAACCACACATCACTCACAAACCACGCCTTAATAGATGTAATGCTATTCCTAAATTGACTGAAATGGAAGTATCGGACCGTTATTATAACCCCAGGCTGGCGGGGTCCTATGGCGGGATTGATGCTTTATATAGGAATGCCGCAAACGTTTCTTACCAAGAAATTGTTCAATATCTGAATAATGAAGATAATTATTCATTATTTAAACCAGTATGGAAATCTTTTCCGCGAAATAAGGTGTTCGTGTCGGACGTGGATCATCAATGGCAGGCGGATCTTGTATGCATGAATAATTATTCAAAAGACAATGACGGGGTAAAATTCTTATTGACAGTCATAGACATTCTATCTCGTTACGCATTGTGTGTAGCTTTGAATGAAAAGTTGGGTCATTCTTTTTGCAAAAGCGTTCAAATTAATTTTGGAAAATGACGGACGTGTTCCACGAAAATTACAGATGGACAGAGGCCGAGAATTTATGAATGCGGCCCTGAAGAAGCTCTGCAAAATTTACGTGATAGAGAAGATCTTTACTACAAATTCTGTAAAAGCTGCCTTAGTGGAAAGAATGAATCACACCCTTAAATCGCGTGTGTGGAAATATCTTGGTCACCATAACACTTATAGATATACTTAGAGATGAGCGAACACCGTTTGATTGAATAGGTATTCGATTGAACATCAAGGCATTCGATGTATTCGTACACAATCGAATACCAGGCCACACATGCAGTTAAAATTCGTATCCCTCCCCCACACACACACACACACCTTCCCTGGCGCGTTTTTTGCACCAATGTGCAGGGGAGGTGGGAAAAGGAACTACGACAATGGAGGTAGTAAAAAAAAAATTAAAAACCCCGTTGGCTGCTGAAATCAGGTGACCTCTAGAGATGAGCGAACAATAAAATATTCGATATTTGTTATTAGTTTCGAATAGCCGCTCAATATTCGACTATTCGAACGAATATGGAACCCCATTATAGTCTATGGAAGAAAATGCTTTGTTTCAGGGGATCCCACCATTCCACTCAGGAGGGTCACCAAGTCCACTATGACACCCCAGGAAATGATGCCAACACCTCTGCAATGCAACTGGGACAGCAGGGGGCGCATGTCTGGGGGCATCTAACACACCAAAGCCCCTCTATTACCCCAACATCACAGCCTAACAACTACACACTATACACACTCACTACAACCTCTATCAAATTGGGAAAATACCTGGAAACCTTCTTTACTCTCCAAATGGATGGACACAAACCCCAATTAAAGCTCAACAAACATTACCAAGCACCCCTTTAAATCAAGTTGCCCATGACAACCACAGATGGAATAGGCAATGGGAAATCCTTCAGTCCCCACCCTGACCTGTCATTGTGGATGTGTGTGTGTGTGTGTGTGTGTGTGTGTGTGTGTGTGTGATGTGATAAGACCTTCTAAAATTCACTTTTATGGCCCTTAACATGAGCCCGTACAAATGAAGTTACAGGTCCCTAAGCTGAGCTCCCAGCAGAGATTGAGGCCCTTTAGGTGACTTCAGCCTCTACCTGCAGAGTTTTAGGCCCTTTAACTTAGTTCAGCCTTGCACCAGCAGAGATTTTTTGGTCCTTTGGGTGAGTTGAGCCTTTAAACAGCAGAGATTTAGTTTTTGGCCCTTGGAGTGAGTAGAGCCTTTAAAATACAGTGCTTTTGGCCCTTGGAGTGAGTACAGCCTTGCACCAGCAGAGTGTTAGCCCCTTTAAATTTCTTAGCCCCTAAAACAGTGGTTCCAGAACCATCACTCTCATTGTGTGGGATTGATGCAGTGGATTGGACTGAGGACCCAGACATTGACCTTGATTTTGATTGTGAAATTGATAACATTTTGGCATCAAGTCCTGGGGGTAACTTTTTTTAGAGGGCCGCAAAGGGGGAGAATTGGCTGCAGCCACTACTAGCGGTAATGGTCCTCTAATATCGGACTCTACATTACCTCTACAGGGTTCTGATCAGGTGTTAATAGTCCAAACAACATGCTCCAGTACTTTAGATGTAGATCAGAAACCACTTTCCCTTCCGACTCCAGATTTAACCAAGCTTCACCATCATCATCCTGCTGAGATGGAGCCACTAAAGTAAACCTTGCCTTCCAAGGCCTGTCCTGGAGCTGCGACTGAGCCAAATCTAAGCACAGAGTCCTTTGGAACTGAACAAAATTCAAAGTGTCAAAAGACTTTAGAGACTGTTGAAAGTAATGGGATCCAGAATGAGGAGTTCATCACAAGGCTGACAGACCCAACTCCAAATGCTGCAGCACAAGCAACCAGCAGTCAGACTAAGATGGTCTCTTCTTCAAGCAAGACACAAGATTATTTGGCGGCCTGCTTTGTCTCCCCGCCCAATATTCCTGGCAGGAGTGCTGAAACACCACCCTCCTCCTCCTCCGCCGTTGAATCGACCCCATATATTGGCATGGGGAGACGTCAGCAGGCCGCGATGAAGCTCATCAGCTTGGGGGACAGACAGCACACTGCCTCCGAGGACAGGGATGCCATTCTGGCTGAGATGGCAATGTGTTTTTTTCCTGCTGTACCTGGGGCCAGGCATGTTTGTCATGTGTGATAATGGCAGGAACCTGGTAGCGGCTCTGGAGCTTGCCAGCCTCCAACATGTTTCATGCCTGGCCCACGTCTAAGTTGGTGGTGCAACGTTTTTGAAAACATACCCAAATGTACACAAGCTACTGGTGAAAGTGTGGCACTTGTGTGCCAACTTCCGCAAGTCTACAGGAGCCGCTGCTAGCCTCAAAACACTCCAGCAACGCCTCCACCTGCCTCCATCTGCCCGAACACCGGCTGTTGTGTGATGTCCCCACACGCTGAAACCCTAGATACCATATGTTGAGCAGGGTGTGTGAGTTGCAGAGACCATTGATGGAGTTCCATCTCCAAAACCCAAGGGTTCATCAAAGTCAGCTCACTCAGTTTCAGCACCATTAGTTTCCATAGGTGGCAGAGTTATGTGAAATCCTATCCCATCCTTTCCACTGGACACGAAAAATTTGCATGCACTCATCACAATTCTGGATATGGCAGCTGTGTTAAGCAGGGTGCAGGGTACAACGCAGACCAGGCCCGAGCTGTGATTATGTGCGGTTTGTAGTAAGGGGACAGTGAGCAATTGGAAGAGGAGTTGGTGGACGATGAGGCCACCGACCCGACATGGACAGGGGTGATGTCT
The DNA here is from genome assembly GCF_031893055.1 of Leptodactylus fuscus. Classification (NCBI taxonomy): domain Eukaryota; kingdom Metazoa; phylum Chordata; class Amphibia; order Anura; family Leptodactylidae; genus Leptodactylus; species Leptodactylus fuscus. The sequence goes on along the minus strand of NC_134265.1, from coordinate 364,567,511 downwards.
AGCGGGTAAAGCAGTGTAGATGTCGAGGCAAGCTAATCAACAAAAAAGGTGGCTAGAAGCAGAGGCATAGACTGGGCTGATGTCTAGGGGAAAAATCAGTGTAGATGTAGACTCAAGCTAAGCAGCAAAAAAAAGTGGCTAGAAGCAGAGGCATAGACTGGGATGATGTCTAGGGGCGAAAGCAGTGTAGATGTGGAGGCAAGCTAAGCAGCAAAAAAGGTGGCTAGAAGCAGAGGCATAGACTGGGATGATGTCTAGGGGAAAAAAATCAGTGTAGATGTAGACTCAAGCTAAGCAGCAAAAAAAGTGGCTAGAAGCAGAGGCATAGACTGGGATGATGTCTAGGGGCGAAAGCAGTATAGATGTGGAGGCAAGCTAAGCAGCAAAAACTGTGGCTAGAGGCAAAGGCATGCAAAGGCATGTTACAAGACTTATTCCTAGGTCTGGGGCACTTTAATGGCCCCCCTGGCCAAATTACCGCCACTTAGGGACCGAGTGTCACCAGGAGGGACAAGTATAGGCGCATGTTGTGGGAATACCTAGCTGACCCCAGCTCTGTCCTCTCCGATCCCTCTGTGCTCTACAGCCTACACTTATGTTCTCATCTTTTTTTCTGTACTACACATCTCTTGTCAACTTCCTTTGGGATCTCAGAGGTGGTGTCCTCAGTGCTGAAAAACACATTTGAGTCCCCTTGGCAAGTACCAGTAAGAGAACCCTGGAGCAACCAACTCTAGCCAGCTACCATAGCATCGAGCTTGGCTAAATGCAGAGAAAGATTTTGGACCACTTCCAGAGATGGTAACTTCAGTGCTGAAGTTGGCAATGGACAGTGTAACGGGATTAGCTGAGGGATCGCTGTCTTGATGCTATGTCTCAGGCCCCCCCAAAATTCAAGGATTTTTCCAGCTCTATATGATCTAGTCACTGCTGTGTATTCTGGCTATTCTGTATGCGGACAGCCAAGAATGAACGCTGCTTCTCCGCTATATATGAAGTTGTATCTGTTCTGTATCCCTGTTTTCCACCGTCCAGGGAAAGCTGGACTGATGTCCCTACAGTGTATAGCTCTGAGAAGAGCTGCTGGTTTTCTTCTTTAGTTCTTCCCTGCCTATCGGAAGCTAATCGCTATCTAGCCCTCAGCAGATATGTTTCTCTCCCTATGTTTGACCACAAAAATGGCGAATATGCAAGCGGCCGTTCTTATGAATGGGAGGTCACATGTTTTCGGCAGCCAATGGGTTTTTTCAATTTTTTTCACTGCCTCCGTTGTCGTAGTTCCTGTCCCATTTCCCCTGCACAGTTATTAGTGCAAAAAACGCGCCAGGGAAGGTGGGAGGGGATACAAATTTTTACTGCGTATGCGGCCTTGTATTCAATTGTGAATCGAATGCCATGATATTCGATCGAATACCTATTTGATCGAACGGCGTTTGCTTATCTCTAATAATAATAATAATAATAATAATAATAATAATAATTATTATTATTATTATTATTATTATTATTATTATTATTATTATTATTATTATTATTATTATTATTATTATTATTATTATTATTATTATTATTATTATTATTATTATGGTAGTATTAGTAAGGATGTGTACTTCATTATTATAATTTTATTTATTATATTCATTTCAATTTTTTTTTCAACAATTCGTTTAAAAAATAAAAATAAAACAAAACTATTCATTGACTAAAGGGTTAACCAAGATGTGTACTTTGTTATATATGATTATAAAATAATAACAAAAATACAATTACTGCTAATTATTATTATTATTATTATTATTATTATTATTATTATTATTATTATTATTATTATTATTATTATTATTATTATTATTATTATTATGCTAGTAGTAATAATGTTGTATAATTTATTGTATAATTTATTATTGTATTACATTATTATATTCATTCCAATGCTATATTATACATTACATTACAGTTTATTGTATTGCCAATCCATTACATAGATGTGATATCGGATACATGACATGACTCTGAACATTTTTCAATGATGAATTTCTCTCCTGTAACATTAATACACTCAGATATATTTCAGTCTGTAATTCCCGATCTGCAGAAAGTTTCTGAGCTGTAAATAAGTAAAAGTTTCTCGTTGTTCTCTCCAGTCCTGACCCCGGAGACAATACGGTTCCTGCCCTGTAATTATGATAGTGAATGACGGCATATGGCGGGGGAATTCTACACTGGGCGACATTGTGAGATATGAGGAGGGGGCCGCTCCTCTCACCTCAGTCACTCTTACTATAGACTTTGATTCTTTGTGTCTCCTGTATAATTATGTATCCAGGTGACTGACTCCGAGATGTATTACAGATTTATCCATGTAGTGAGGGAGGGGGAGCGGAGGGCGAAAGCTGGGACTGCAGGTCTGACCTGTCATCTGGTTATACACCAGGAGTCAGTGTAATGTCTAATGCTGGGAATAATACGATAATGTCTAATGCTGGGAATAATACAATAATGTCTAATACAGAGAATAATCCAATAATGTCTAATACAGAGAATAATCCAATAATGTCTAATACAGAGAATAATACAATAATGTCTAATACAGAGAATACAATAATGTCTAATACAGAGAATAATCCAGTAATGTCTAATACAGAGAACAATACAATAATGTCTAATACAGAGAATACAATAATGTCTAATACAGAGAATAATACAATAATGTCTAATACAGAGAATAATACAATAATGTCTAATACAGAGAATGATACAATAATGTCTAATACAGGGAATAATACAATAACGTCTAATACAGAGAATAATACAATAATGTCTAATACAGAGACTAATCCAATAATGTCTAATACAGAGAATAATACAATAATGTCTAATACAGAGAATAATACAATAATGTCTAATACAGAGAATAATACAATAATGTCTAATACAGAGAATACAATAATGTCTAATACAGAGAATAATACAATAATGTCTAATACAGAGAATAATACAATAATGTCTAATACAGAGAATGATACAATAATGTCTAATACAGAGAATAATACAATAATGTCTAATACAGAGACTAATCCAATAATGTCTAATACAGAGAAAAATACAGTAATGTCTAATACAGAGAATAATCCAATAATGTCTAATACAGAGAATAATACAATAATGTCTAATACAGAGACTAATACAATAATGTCTAATACAGAGAATAATCCAATAATGTCTAATACAGAGAATACAATAATGTCTAATACAGAGAATAATACAATAATGTCTAATACAGAGAATACAATAATGTCTAATACAGAGAATAATACAATAATGTCTAATACAGAGAATAATACAATAATGTCTAATACAGAGAATAATACAATAATGTCTAATACAGAGAATGATACAATAATGTCTAATACAGGGAATAATACAATAACGTCTAATACAGAGAATAATACAATAATGTCTAATACAGAGACTAATCCAATAATGTCTAATACAGAGAATAATACAGTAATGTCTAATACAGAGAATAATCCAGTAATGTCTAATACTGGGAATAATCCAGTAATGTCTAATACAGAGAATAATCCAATAATGTCTAATACAGAGAATAATACAGTAATTTCTAATACAGAGAATAATACAATAATGTCTAAGGGTGAATTCACACTGAGTAAACGCTAGCTTATTCTGAACGTAAAACACGTTCAGAATAAGCGGCGTCTAAAGCAGCTCCATTCATTTCTATGGGGAGCGCTCGTATCCCCGCTCCCATAGAAATGAATGGGCTGCTTCTTTCACTCCGTGCAGTCCCATTGAAGTGAATGGGGAGTGCCGGCGTATACGGCAAGCTCTGCTCATGCCGGAGCGTACACGCCGGCACATCCCATTCACTTCAATGGGACTGCACGGAGTGAAAGAAGCAGCCCATTCATTTCTATGGGGAGCGCTCGTATCCCCGCTCCCATAGAAATGAATGGAGCTGCTTTAGACGCCGCTTATTCTGAACGTGTTTTACGTTCAGAATAAGCTAGCGTTTACTCAGTGTGAATGCACCCTTACACAGAGAATAATCCAATAATGTCTAATACAGAGAATAATCCAATAATGTCTAATACAGAGAATAATACAGTAATGTCTAATACAGAGAATACAGTAATTTCTAATACAGAGAATAATCCAATAATGTCTAACACAGAGAATAATACAATAATGTCTAATACAGAGAATAATACAATAACGTCTAATACATGCAAGCATGCGCTCATCACAACTCCGGATATGGCAGCTGTGTTAAGCAGAGTGCAGGGTACAACGCAGACCAGGCCCGAGCTGTGGTCATGTGCGGTTTGCAGTAAGGGGACAGTGAGCAATTGGAAGAGGAGTTGGTGGACGACGAGGCCACCGACCCGACATGAACAGGGGTGATGTCTAGGGGCGAAAGCAGTGTAGATGTGGAGGGAAGCTAAATCAACCAATAAGGTGGCTAGAAGCAGAGGCATAAACTGGGGTGATGTCTAGGGGCAAAAGCAGTGTAGATGTGGAGGGAAGCTAAGCAGCAAAAAGGGTGGGTAGAGGCAAAGGCATGCAAAACTCTACCCTGTTTCAAGACTTATTCCTAGGTCTGGGAAACGTTAATGGCCCCCCTGGCCAAATTACTGCCACTGAGGGGCCTACTGTCACCAGTGTTGTGGGAGTACCTGCTGACCCCAGCTCTGTCCTCTCTGATCCCTCTGTGGCCTACACTTATTTTCTCATCAGTTTTTCCGCAATACACAAATCCTGTGAAGTTCCCTTGGGATCTCAGAGGAGGTGGCCTCAGTTCTGAAAAACGCATCTGAGTTCCCTTGGCAATTATCGTTAAGAGAACCCTGGAGCAACCAACTGTAGCCAACTACCATAGCATCGAGCCTGGCTAAATGCAGAGAAAGAAGGTGTACCACTTCCAGAGATGGTAACTTCAGTGCTGCAGTTGGCAATGGACGGTGTAACGGGATTAGCTCAGGGATCGCTGTCTTGACCACTTTTTGGCGCAAAATGAAAGTTCAATCCAGACAAGTATGGTGCAAAGATTTAACCCCACATATCCCAAAACCTGGAGTAGCTGAATGGAGTACAGACACCAATACTCCCTGCTCCAGCAGCCAGACCTTTACCAGGGTTTTGGTAAGACCCACCAGCCAGGAGCGCAGCTTTTCTCAGCTGCACCTAGATTGTGTCTGACAGGAACCTGGGAGAAATGTATACTCCTTCTCCCACTTTTACCCTGGTCCTGTCACAACGGTCACACCAGATGTTCGGATTGTCCATCATTAAAGTTTCCTTATACTTTAGGAAATAAACTTGTGAGGGTGAAAGGTTGAGATATCGCATCAAACAATCCTTAACTGTACTTGTGTGACTGTGAAGAATGCCAACAGTTGCCCTTGGAAATAGGTAGACACGAGCGACCTGAGTATCCAATATATTGTTTAGTTTATCACACCGTATTGAAGAGAAGGGGTTCAACAGAGGGAGAAAAGGATCCGAAAAGAGATCCTGGGAGGGCGGAGAAGTAATGGCTGCAGTTGTACTACATTTATAGAGCAGTTTTCAGTGTTCTAGTACCAGTGTCCGGTGCTTGTACTGATTGAGTTATTGGTTGAAATAATGTCACAGAAATAAATGAAACATACAAGGGGTAGACCCTTAAAAATTGGATTGAGCTGATATAGCCTGACTGCATTTCTGGGTCTCCCAACTAGGTTTTGGGGTTACACACTGTGAACAACTGTAATGAGCGGACATAACTGGACTGAATTTTGGTGTTTCCCACCTAGGTTTTGGGAGTACACACCCTGGATATCTGGATTGAGCATACATAGCCTGACCTAATTCCTCTGTATCCTTGTTTTGGGGTTACACAGCCTGAAAAGCTGCTTTGCATGTATATAGCAAGTAGTAACTGCAGTGGATTGATGCAATTTTTCACGAAATAACAAAATTCAAGGCTTGAATAAGTCTTGAAACAGTGTAGAGTTTTGCATGCCTTTGCCTCTACCCACCCTTTTTGCTGCTTAGCTTCCCTACACATCTACACTGCTTTCGCCCCTAGACATCACTCCTGTTCATGTCGGGTCGGTGGCCTTGTCGTCCACCAAATCCTCTTCCAATTGCTCATTGTCCCCTTACTGCAAGCCGCACATAACCACACCTCAGGCCTGGTCTGTGTTGTACCCTGCACCCTGCTTAACGCAGCTGCCATATCCGGAGTTGTGATGAGCGCATGCTAATGTTTCGTGTCCAGGGAAAGGATGGGAAAGGATTTCACATAAGTCTGCCACCCATGGAAACTCATGGTGCAGAAACTGCGGGAGCTGACTCTGAGGAACCCTTGAGTTTTGGACATGGTACTCCATCAAAGGTCTCTGCTGCTCACACAATCTATTCTGGCAGATGGAGGCGTTGCTGGAGGCTTCGGAGGCTAGCAGCGGCTCCTGTACACTTGTGAAAGTGGGCGCACAAGTGCCGCACTTTCACCAGTAGCTTGTGTACTTTGGGGTATGTTTTCAAAAAACGTTGCACCACTAAGTTAGAGGTGGGCCAGGCATGGAACGTGTTGGAGGCTGGCAAGCTCCAGAGCCGCTACCAGGTTGTTATGGTTCTGTGTGCAAATACAAAAATAATAATAAACGTAACAGAACCGCTAAGCCGCAGAGCACTGCGGCGAGGTCCACAGACCCAGATGGGCGGCCGTGTGCCAGTACCAGGCAGCAGTGTGTCTGAACAGGAAGTAACGTAAATGTACCAGTTCACTTCACTGGGTGAATGCGTCAGGGCTGCAGCAGTGTGAACGGGCTGCGACAAGGTTGTACCAGTTGCACCAGTTAACTTCACTGGGCAACTGTGTTACACAATGGAGATTTACTCCAGTTAACCTCACTGGGTAAAAGCTTTACAGCTTCAGTATTTAACAGACTGGAATGAAGTTTTACACCAGTTCACTGCACTGGGGAAATAGTTTGTTCAGCTTCAGGTGGACCAGCTGCAACCAGACTGCCAGGGGTTAACGTCACCCCTAACAGCAACACAAATGGCTCCGAACAGCTAGGAGCTATAACACACACACAGTGACAGATAGCCCAGCTAAAGAGACCAAGCCTGCTGCCAGTCCACCGGCTGGTACAGAGTCCACTGCACCGAGCCGTAGTGTGGAGCTGCCAGAACATTCAGGACTTAAAGGTCTTGCTAACAGCACTAGATGGAACCTGCCTAGCTACTGGAAGCAGCCTGGAGCTCCTGTCATACCCTCCTGTCTTACGTGTTTTTCAGATAAAGTGTGAGCACCGGCCGGGCGTCGGCTCACACCTTTTAAAGGCTAATCCCCGCCCAACAGGGGCGGTGGCATAACATCACCGATCATGCCCAGTAAGGCCAAACTGGGACTTAGCCTCGGAGCGGACCCAAAATGCCTGAGCATGCTCAGTAGGGAGAGAATGGCACTTAGCCTCTGAGCAGCTCCAAAATGCCTGAGCATGCTCAGAGGGCCGAAAACCGGACTTAGACTCCAGACATCCTATTACCCAACGCCGAGGGCGAGGTTCGGATTGGCCCGAAGGTGGCGTTGTGCGCCGTGATGGAACCCTGCGAGACCCGATCCTAACACAGGTTCCTGCCGTTATCACACACGACCATGCCTGACCGCAGGTGTAGCAGGGAAAAACACATTGCCATCTCAGCCAGGATGGCATCCTTGACCTCGGAGGCAGTGTGCTGTCTGTCCCCCAAGCTGATGAGCTTCAGTGCGGCCTGCTGACATCTCCCCACGCCAGTAGCTGGGGTCTATTTAATGGCGGAGGAGGATGGTGTTTCAGCACTCCTACCAGGAATATTGGGCGGGGAGACAAGGCAGGCCACCACAGTTTGTGACCTAGTCTCAGCCTCAACTACATTCAGTCAGGCTCACGTTAAGGGCCATAAAAGTGAATTTTGGAAGGTCTTACCACATCACACACATCCACAATGACAGTTCAGGGTGGGGACTGAAGGATTTCCCATTGCCTATTCCATCTGTTTTTGTCATGGGGAACATGATATAAAGGGGTGCTTGTTAACATTTGTTGAGCTTAAATTGGGGTTTGTGTCCATCCATTTGGGGAGTAAAGACGGTCTCCAGGTATGTTCCCACTTTGATAGAGGTTGTAGTTAGAGATGAGCGAACAGTGTTCTATCGAACTCATGTTCGATCGGATATTAGGCTGTTCGGCATGTTCGAATCGAATCGAACACCGCGTGGTAAAGTGCGCCATTACTCGATTCCCCTCCCACCTTCCCTGGCGCCTTTTTTGCTCCAATAACAGCGCAGGGTAGGTGGGACAGGAACTACGACACCGGTGACGTTGAAAAAAATAGATAGATTCTGGGTAGGCAGGGACAGGCTAGGATAGGAAGGAGAAGACAACCACAACAGCTCTTGTAAGAGCTAAATTCCAGGGAGAAGCTTGTCAGTGTAACGTGGCACTGACAGGCTCAATCGCCGCAACCCAGCTTTCCCAGGATCCTGAATGGAATACACTGTCAGTGTATTCCCGTATACCCGATATATACCCCCGATACCCGTTCCAACGGTGTGCCCCCCCACCTTCACCCCAGAAATACCCTGCAAGTCCCCTAGCAATAGGATTGGGGCTATATACACCCACAATTTTTGCTACTGCCATATAGTGCCATTGTCTGACTGGGAATTCAAAGAATATATTGGGCTTACATATAACTTCAATTCCAGGGAGAAGCTTGTCAGTGTAACGTGGCACTGACGGGCTCAATCGCCGCAACCCAGCTTTCCCAGGATCCTGAATGGAACACACTGACAGTGTATTCCCGTATACCCCATATATACACCCCAAATCCCCGTTCCAACGGTGTGCCCCCCCACCTTCACCTCAGAAATACCCTGCAAGTCCCCTAGCAATAGAATTGGGGCTATATACACCCACTATTTTTGCTACTGGTATATAGTGCCATTGTCTGACTGGGAATTCAAAGAATATATTGGGATTACGTGCACCCACAATTTTTGCTACTGGTATATAGTGCCATTGTCTCACTGGGAATTCAAAGAATATATTGGGGTTACAAATACCCTCATTTCTTGCTACTGCCATATAGTGCCAGTTTCTGACTGGTAATTCAAAGAATATATGGGGGTTATAAATACCCTCATTTCTTGCTACTGGTATATAGTGCCATTGTCTGACTGGGAATTCAAAGAATATATTGGGGTTACAAATACCCTCATTTCTTGCTACTGCCATATAGTGCCAGTTTCTGACTGGTAATTCAAAGAATATATTGGGGTTATAAATACCCTCATTTCTTGCTACTGGTATATAGTGCCATTGTCTGACTGGGAATTCAAAGAATATATGGGGGTTACAAATACCCTCATTTCTTGCTACTGGTATATAGTGCCATTGTCTGACTGGGAATTCAAAGAATATATTGGGGTTATAAATACCCTCATTTCTTGCTACTGGTATATAGTGCCATTGTCTGACTGGGAATTCAAAGAATATATTGGGGTTATAAATACCCTCATTTCTTGCTACTGGTATATAGTGCCATTGTCTGACTGGGAATTCAAAGAATATATTGGGGTTACGTGCACCCACAATTTTTGCTACTGGTATATAGTGCCAATTTCTAACTGGGAATTCAAAATGCGCAAGGCTCCCGGAAAGGGACGTGGACGAGGCCGTGGGCGAGGTCGGGGGAATGGTTCTGGGGAGCAAGGTAGCAGTGAAGCCACAGGGCGTCCCGTGCCTACTCCTGTGGGGCAGCAAGCATTGCGCCACTCCACAGTGCCAGGGTTGCTTGCCACATTAACTAAACTGCAGGGTACAAACCTTAGTAGGCCCGAGAACCAGGAACAGGTCTTGCAATGGCTGTCAGAGAACGCTTACAGCACATTGTCCAGCAGCCAGTCAGACTCTGCCTCCTCTCCTCCTATTACCCAACAGTCTTGTCCTCCTTCCTCCCAAAATTCCCAAGCTTCACAGAACAATAACCCCAACTGTCCCTGCTCCCCAGAGCTGTTCTCCGCTCCTTTCATTGTCCCTCAACCTGCCTCTACACGTCACGATTCCACAAACCTAACAGAGGAGCATCTGTGTCCAGATGCTCAAACACTAGAGTCTCCTCCATCTCCGTTCGATTTGGTGGTGGATGACCAGCAACCCACCCTCATCGACGATGATGTGACGCAGTTGCCGTCAGGGCATCCAGTTGACCGGCGCATTGTGCGGGAGGAGGAGATGAGACAGGAGTTGGAAGAGGAAGTGGTGGATGATGAGGACACTGACCCGACCTGGACAGGGGGGATGTCAAGCGGGGAAAGTAGTGTGGATGTTGAGGCAGGTGCAGCACCAAAAAGGGTAGCTAGAGGCAGAGGCAGAGGTCAGCAGCTTAGGCGAAGCCAGGCCACACCCGGAATCTCCCAATATGTTCCAGTTCGTACCCAGCCCCGAAAAACTCCCACCTCGAGGGCACGTTTCTCGAAGGTGTGGAGTTTTTTCAAGGAATGCGCCGAGGACAGATATAGTGTTGTCTGCACAATTTGCCTCTCGAAATTGATTAGGGGCTCTGAGAAGAGCAACCTGTCCACCACTTCAATGCGCCGTCATTTGGAATCCAAGCACTGGAATCAGTGGCAGGCAGCAACGGCAGGACAAAGGCCACCTGCCGTTCACGCCACTGCCACTGCCTCTGCCACTGCCTCTGCCTCTGCCACTGCTGACTGTGCTGGCGATGCACTCCAGAGGACGAGCCAGGACACCACTTCATCTGCCTCCGCCACTTTGTTGACTTCTCCCTCATCCTCCCCTGTTCCTGTCTTATCTCCTTCTCCTGCACCATCAAAGGCACCATCAGGCGCTTCTTTACAACAATCCACCATGTCTCAGACATTGGAGCGGCGGCAGAAATACACTGCTAACCACCCACACGCGCAAGCCTTGAACGCCAACATCGCTAAACTGCTGGCCCAGGAGATGTTGGCGTTCCGGCTTGTTGAAACTCCCGCCTTCCTGGACCTGATGGCAACTGCAGCACCTCGCTATGCCGTCCCTAGCCGTCACTACTTCTCCCGGTGTGCCGTCCCCGCCTTGCACCAGCACGTGTCACTCAACATCAGGCGAGCCCTTAGTTCCGCGTTTTGCACAAAGGTCCACTTGACCACCGACGCGTGGACAAGTGCATGCGGACAGGGACGCAACATTTCACTGACGGCACACTGGGTGAATGTAGTTGAGGCTGGGACTGCTTCCCAAACTGGCCCGGTGTACCTCGTCTCCCCGCCTAACATTCCTGGCAGGGACACGAGAAGAACACCCCCCTCCTCCTCCTCCTCCACCTCCTCCTCCTCCACCGCCTCCTCCTCCGCCACCGCCTCCTCCTCCGCCACCTCCTCCTCCTCCGCTGTTAGATTGACCCCAGCTACGAGTTGGAAACGTTGCAGCACTGGCGTTGGTAGACATCAGCAGGCTGTGCTGAAGCTGATCAGCTTCGGGGACAGACAGCACACTGCCTCCGAGGTGAGGGATGCCTTCCTCGATGAGACGGCAATATGGTTTGAGCCGCTGCACCTGGGCCCAGGCATGGTCGTTTGTGATAACGGCCGGAACCTGGTAGCAGCTCTGGAGCTTGCCGGACTCCAACATGTTCCATGCCTGGCCCACGTCTTCAACCTAGTGGTGCAACGTTTCCTAAAGAGCTACCCCAATGTTCCAGAGCTACTGGTGAAAGTGCGGCGCATGTGCACCCACTTTCGCAGTCGACAGTAGCCGCTGCTAGCTTAAAATCTCTCCAGCAACGCCTGCATGTGCCACAACACCGGCTTTTGTGCGACGTCCCCACACGCTGGAACTCAACGTTTCAGATGTTGAATAGAGTGGTTGAGCAGCAGAGACCTTTGATGGAATACCAGCTACAAAACCCTAGGGTGCCACAAAGTCAGCTGCCTCAGTTTCACATCCATGAGTGGCCATGGATGAGAGACCTTTGTGACATCCTACGGGTCTTTGAGGAGTCCACAAGGAGGGTGAGCTCTGAGGATGCGATGGTGAGCCTTACAATCCCGCTCTTGTGTGTTCTGAGAGAATCCCTGATTGACATCAGGGATAACTCAGATCACACAGAGGAGTTAGGGATAGCATCCGATCCGTCACAGCTGGAGAGTAGGTCCACACATCTGTCCGCTTCACTGCGTTTAATGGAGGAGGAGGAGGAGGAGGAGGAGGAAGAAGAGTTGTCCGATGATGTGATGGTGATACAGGAGGCTTCCGGGCAACTTCGAATCGTCCCATTGTTGCAGCGCGGATGGGTAGACATGGAGGATGAGGAGGAAATGGAGATTGAACTTTCCGGTGGGGCCAGAGGAGTCATGCCAACTAACACTGTGGCAGACATGGCTGAGTTCATGTTGGGGTGCTTTACAACCGACAAGCGTATTGTCAAAATCATGGAAGACAACCAGTACTGGATCTTTGCTATCCTTGACCCCCGGTATAAAAACAACATCTCGTCTTTTATTCCGGTAGAGGGGAGGGCCAATCGCATCAATGCTTGCCACAGGCAATTGGTGCAGAATATGATGGAGATGTTTCCAGCATGTGACGTTGGCGGCAGGGAGGGCAGTTCCTCCAGTAGGCAACCAAGTTCTCACCGGTCCACACAAACGAGGGGCACACTGTCTAAGGTCTGGGACACCTTGATGGCACCCCCTCGCCAAAGTGCCGCCACGGAGGGTCCTAGTGTCACCAGGCGTGAGAAGTATAGGCGCATGTTGCGGGAATACCTTTCCGACCACAGCCCTGTCCTCTCCGACCCCTCTGCGCCCTACACGTATTGGGTGTCGAAGTTGGACCTGTGGCTTGAACTTGCCCTATATGCCTTGGAGGTGCTGTCCTGTCCTGCCGCCAGCGTCCTATCTGAGAGGGTGTTCAGTGCAGCCGGTGGCATCATCACTGACAAGCGCACCCGTCTGTCAGCTGAGAGTGCCGACCGGCTCACTTTGATAAAAATGAACCACCACTGGATAGAGCCTTCATTTTTGTGCCCACCTGTGTAAAGCACCCCAACATGAAACTCCATGTCTGTACTCAACCTCTCCAATTCCTCCGCATCCTCATACTCATCCACCATAAGCGTTGCACAATTCTGCTAATACTAGGCTCCCTCCAACATGATTTCCCCCAACTCTGCTGGTTAGAGGCTCCCTCCACCCTGATTTCCACCAACTCTGCTGGTTAGAGGCTCCCTCCACCCTGATTTCCACCAACTCTGCTGGTTAGAGGCTTCCTCCACCCTGCTTTCCCACAACTCTGCTGGTTAGAGGCTCCCTCCACCCTGCTTTCCCACAACTCTGCTGGTTAGAGGCTCCCTCCACCCTGCTTTCCCACAACTCTGCTGGTTAGAGGCTCCCTCCACCCTGATTTCCACCAACTCTGCTGGTTAGAGGCTCCCTCCACCCTGCTTTCCCACAATTCTGCTGGTTAGAGGCTCCCTCCACCCTGATTTCCACCAACTCTGCTGGTTAGAGGCTCCCTCCACCATGAATTGGTCCAAACTGGGCTGTTTAGAGGCTCCCTCCACCATGAATTGGTCCAAACTGGGGTTTTTAGAGGCTCCCTCCACCATGAATTGGTCCAAACTGGGTTTTTTAGAGGCTCCCTCCACCATGAATTGGTCCAAACTGGGGTTTTTAGAGGCTCCCTCCACCATGAATTTGCCCAAACTGGGCTGTTTAGAGGCTCCCTCCACCATGAATTGGTCCAAATTGGGGTTTTTAGAGGCTCCCTCCACCATGAATTTGCCCAAACTGGGCTGGTTAGAGGCTCCCTCCACCATGAATTGGTCCAAACTGGGCTGGTTAGAGGCTCCCTCCACCATGAATTGGTCCAAATTGGGGTTTTTAGAGGCTCCCTCCACCATGAATTGTTCCAAACTGGGCTGTTTAGAGGCTCCCTCCACCATGAATTGGTCCAAACTGGGGTTTTTAGAGGCTCCCTCCACCATGAATTTGCCCAAACTGAGCTGTTTAGAGGCTCCCTCCACCATGAATTTGTCCAAACTGGGGTTTTTAGAGGCTCCCTCCACCATGAATTTGCCCAAACTGGGCTGGTTAGAGGCTCCCTCCACCATGAATTGGTCCAAACTGGGGTTTTTAGAGGCTCCCTCCACCATGAATTGGTCCAAACTGGGGTTTTTAGAGGCTCCCTCCACCATGAATTGGTCCAAACTGGGGGTTTTAGAGGCTTCCTCCACCATGAATTGGTCCAAACTGGGCTGGTTAGAGGCTCCCTCCACCATGAATTTGCCCAAACTGGGCTGTTTAGAGGCTCCCTCCACCATGAATTTGCCCAAACTGGGCTGTTTAGAGGCTCTCTCCACCATGAATTTGCCCAAACTGAGCTGTTTAGAGGCTCCCTCCACCATGAATTGGTCCAAACTGGGGTTTTTAGAGGCTCCCTCGACCATGAATTGGTCCAAACTGGGGTTTTTAGAGGCTCCCTCCACCATGAATTGGTCTAAACTGGGTTTTTTAGAGGCTCCCTCCACCATGAATTGGTCCAAACTGGGCTGTTTAGAGGCTCCCTCCACCATGAATTGGTCCAAACTGGGGTTTTTAGAGGCTCCCTCCACCATGAATTTGCCCAAACTGGGCTGGTTAGAGGCTCCCTCCATCATGAATTGGTCCAAACTGGGGTTTTTAGAGGCTCCCTCCACCATGAATTGGTCCAAACTGGGGTTTTTAGAGGCTCCCTCCACCATGAATTGGTCCAAACTGGGGTTTTTAGAGGCTCCCTCCACCATGAATTTGCCCAAACTGGGCTGGTTAGAGGCTCCCTCCACCATGAATTGGTCCAAACTGGGTTTTTTAGAGGCTCCCTCCACCATGAATTGGTCCAAACTGGGTTTTTTAGAGGCTCCCTCCACCATGAATTGGTCCAAACTGGGCTGTTTAGAGGCTCCCTCCACCATGAATTGGTCCAAACTGGGGTTTTTAGAGGCTCCCTCCACCAGAATTGGTCCAAACTGGGGTTTTTAGAGGCTCCCTACACCATGAATTGGTCCAAACTGGGGGTTTTAGAGGCTCCCTCCACCATGAATTTGCCCAAACTGAGCTGTTTAGAGGCTCCCTCCACCATGAATTGGTCCAAACTGGGGTTTTTAGAGGCTCCCTCCACCATGAATTGGTCCAAACTGGGGTTTTTAGAGGCTCCCTCCACCATGAATTTGCCCAAACTGGGCTGTTTAGAGGCTCCCTCCACCATGAATTTGCCCAAACTGAGCTGTTTAGAGGCTCCCTCCACCATGAATTGGTCCAAACTGGGGTTTTTAGAGGCTCCCTCCACCATGAATTTGCCCAAACTGGGCTGGTTAGAGGCTCCCTCCATCATGAATTGGTCCAAACTGGGGTTTTTAGAGGCTCCCTCCACCATGAATTGGTCCAAACTGGGGTTTTTAGAGGCTCCCTCCACCATGAATTGGTCCAAACTGGGCTGTTTAGAGGCTCCCTCCACCATGAATTTGCCCAAACTGGGCTGGTTAGAGGCTCCCTCCACCATGAATTTGCCCAAACTGGGCTGTTTAGAGGCTCTCTCCACCATGAATTGGTCCAAACTGGGCTGGTTAGAGGCTCCCTCCACCATGAATTTGCCCAAACTGGGGTTTTTAGAGGCTCCCTCCACCATGAATTGGTCCAAACTGGGGTTTTTAGAGGCTCCCTCCACCATGAATTTGCCCAAACTGGGCTGGATAGAGGCTCCCTCCATCATGAATTGGTCCAAACTGGGGTTTTTAGAGGCTCCCTCCACCATGAATTTGCCCAAACTGGGCTGGTTAGAGGCTCCCTCCACCATGAATTGGTCCAAACTGGGGTTTTTAGAGGCTCCCTCCACCATGAATTGGTCCAAACTGGGGTTTTTAGAGGCTCCCTCCACCATGAATTTGCCCAAACTGGGCTGGTTAGAGGCTCCCTCCACCATGAATTGGTCCAAACTGGGTTTTTTAGAGGCTCCCTCCACCATGAATTGGTCCAAACTGGGTTTTTTAGAGGCTCCCTCCACCATGAATTGGTCCAAACTGGGCTGGTTAGAGGCTCCCTCCACCATGAATTGGTCCAAACTGGGTTTTTTAGAGGCTCCCTCCACCATGAATTGGTCCAAACTGTGCTGTTTAGAGGCTCCCTTCACCATGAATTGGTCCAAACTGGGGTTTTTAGAGGCTCCCTCCACCATGAATTGGTCCAAACTGGGGTTTTTAGAGGCTCCCTACACCATGAATTGGTCCAAACTGGGGGTTTTAGAGGCTCTCTCCACCATGAATTTGCCCAAACTGAGCTGTTTAGAGGCTCCCTCCACCATGAATTGGTCCAAACTGGGGTTTTTAGAGGCTCCCTCCACCATGAATTTGCCCAAACTGGGCTGGTTAGAGGCTCCCTCCACCATGAATTGGTCCAAACTGGGTTTTTTAGAGGCTCCCTCCACCATGAATTGGTCCAAACTGGGTTTTTTAGAGGCTCCCTCCACCATGAATTGGTCCAAACTGGGCTGGTTAGAGGCTCCCTCCACCATGAATTGGTCCAAACTGGGTTTTTTAGAGGCTCCCTCCACCATGAATTGGTCCAAACTGGGCTGTTTAGAGGCTCCCTCCACCATGAATTGGTCCAAACTGGGGTTTTTAGAGGCTCCCTCCACCATGAATTGGTCCAAACTGGGGTTTTTAGAGGCTCCCTCCACCATGAATTGGTCCAAACTGGGGTTTTTAGAGGCTCCCTACACCATGAATTGGTCCAAACTGGGGGTTTTAGAGGCTCCCTCCACCATGAATTTGCCCAAACTGAGCTGTTTAGAGGCTCCCTCCACCATGAATTGGTCCAAACTGGGGTTTTTAGAGGCTCCCTCCACCATGAATTTGCCCAAACTGGGCTGTTTAGAGGCTCCCTCCATCATGAATTGGTCCAAACTGGGGTTTTTAGAGGCTCCCTCCACCATGAATTGGTCCAAACTGGGGTTTTTAGAGGCTCCCTCCACCATGAATTGGTCCAAACTGGGGTTTTTAGAGGCTCCCTCCACCAGGAATTGGTCCAAACTGGGGTTTTTAGAGGCTCCCTCCACCATGAATTTGCCCAAACTCTGTTTGTTAGAGGCTCAATCCACCCTGATTTTCAAAACAAATGTTGGTGCCAACCTCAACTTACTACAAGGGCCAAATTCACTGCTGGTGACAAGCTCTCCTCACTGCAAGTGCCAAATACACACGTTTCAAGGTGTTTTCCTACTGTCAGAGAGGTGGTATTGAGTGTGTAAAGTGTGTAGTTGTTAGGCTGTGATGTTGGGGTAATAGAGGGTCTTTGGTGTGTTAGATGCCCCCAGACATGCTCCCCCTGCTGTCCCAGTTACATTGCAGAGGTGTTGGCATCATTTGCTGGGGTGTCATAGTGGACTTGGTGACCCTCCTGAGTGGAATGGTGGGATCCCCTGAAATGAAGCATTTTCTCCCATAGACTATAATGGGATTCGATATTCGTTCGAATAGTCAAATATTGAGATGCTATTCGGAACGAATAATGAACATCAAATATTTTACTGTTCGCTCATCTCTAATTAACATCATACAGTGAATAAATCTATAAACTGATAGGTCCAAACTCTACAGGTTATATTACAACGAGTAATATATTAAAGCATGAATGTAGACTCTAAAATCTATAATCCATGACATAATATGATCATTTCATTGGTCTGTAGTAGTTATCATAGTAAGCAATAGCAAATCAGTCGGGTAGAAAGTGAATGAGGCTAATGTAGCAGAATATGGCAGACAAGGTGCGTATCGGGGCCTCGGGAGCACGATTGGTGCAAGAAAGGGCTTTGTTCCAAGCATATACCTCAATATCTTCTCGCTAGGCCAGAAAATAGTCTTTTAGATATTGATGCAACTCAATATATGATAAATAACACACACACACACATATACATATATCATAAATAGAGATGAGCGAGTTTTTGAAAATTCGATTCATCAGCTTCGCCGAATTTTCTGATACTATTAGATTCGATTTGAATGAATGTATGACAAGTTGTATTAAAACTGCAATTTCCTGGCTACATCAAGCCTGTATAGTGGTGGAGAACACAGGACCTTGCCGTGGTTTTTAGGGATGTCCTACTAGGGGACCTGAACCAGTGATACACTGATTGCTGATTCAGCACTATAGACTGCAATACACGTATATAGCAGTCTATAGAGGAGGCCAGTCTATGCAGATACATAAGCTTACTTCCTCACTTCTGGGCAGGATCAACCAGGTAACTGGGTCTTCTAGCAGCCCATGGTCACTGGCTCGACCCCAGCTGTCAAAGATCTCGCCATGAGGTGGCCGGAGGGGGACCTGAATCATGGCAGAACCCCTTGGAGCACAAGTCCAATCGAGGGTTATAGAGCAGAATGTTCGCTGTCAGTTGCTGGCTGATGATTAGCTGCATATATGTCATTGCCGGCGATTCCTTGTTCCCAGAGTTCCTTGCACCATGTCCTAACATGTGCAGCGGCCATTTTATGAAAAAGTGCGATTCGTTACCATGAAGCGTGAGGAAATCTGGTTTTGATTCAAATGGAATGTTTCCTGATATATATATATATATATATATATATATATATATATATATCTCCCTATATTATAAAAATGAATTTCTGTCTGTCTGTCTGTCTGTCTGTCTGTCTGTCTGTCTGTCTGTCTGTCTGTCTGTCTGTCCGTCTGTCTGTCTGTCTGTCTGTCTGTCTGTCCGTCTGTCTGTCTGTCTGTCTGTTCTCTAATGCGAACCAAACGACTGGACCGATCTTCACCAAATTTGGTACAGAGATACTTCAGGTATCCGGGAAGGTTTAAGACGAGACTCCAACTCGCTCGGACGCACCGTTGCTGAGATACAGCATTCCAAACACAGTGCCCCCCCTTAGCCAATACAAACCTGCAAGACTTTCACTCATATTCCAACTGCAATACACACGGTCACTCCACATGCACAATACAACACTGATATCCAAACTGAGATACACACATCAGAGGATTAGATACACAGATCAGCACACAGTATCACACGCCAGAGGATTAGATACACACGTCTGCACACAGTCCCACACACCAGAGGATTAAATACGCACTTCTGCACACAGTTCCACACACTGAAGGATTAGATAAGTGCATCTGCACACGGTTCCACATGCCGAAGGATTAGATACAGGCGTCTACACACAGTTCCACACACCAGAGGATTAGATACGCGCATCTGCACACATTTGTACACACCATAGGATTAGATACACACGTCTGCACAGAGTACCACATGCCGTAGGATTAGATACACGCGTCTACACACAGTACCACATTGTCGTAGCATTAGATATGCGCGTCTGCACACAGTACCACTTGCCGTAGGATTAGATACGCGCATCTACACACAGTTCCACACTCCAGAGGATTAGATACGCACATCTGCACACATTTGTACACGCCATAGGATTAGATACACACGTCTGCACAGAGTACCACATGCTGTAGGATTAGATACACGCGTCTACATACAGTTCCACACTCCAGAGGATTAGATACGCGCGTCTGCACACAGTTGTACACACCATAGGATTAGATACACGTGTCTGCACACAGTACCACATGCAGTAGGATTATATACGCGCGTCTACACATAGTTGCACACGCCAAAGGATTAGATACGCGCCTCTTCACACAATACCACACAAGGGAGGATTAGATACATGTGTGTGCACACAGTACCACACTTTGGAGGATTAGATACATGCCTCTGCACACAGTACCACAAGCCAGAGAATTAGATACGCGTCTCCGCACACAGTATCACATGGGGGAGGATTAGATACGCGCGTCTGCACACAGTACCACACGGGGGAGGATTAGATACGCGCGTCTACACACAGTACCACATGCCATAGGATTAGATACGCGCCTCTTCACACAATACCACACAGGGGAGGATTAGATACAGGTGTCTTCACACAGTTGTACATGCCATAGGATTAGATACACGCGTCTACACACAGTAACACATGCCGTAGGATTAGATACGCGCGTCTACACACAGTACCAGATGTTGTAGCATTAGATACTCGTGTCTGCACACAGTACCACTTGCCGTAGGATTAGATACGCGCATCTACACACAGTTCCACACTCCAGAGGATTAGATACGCGCATCTGCACACATTTGTATACGCCATAGGATTAGATACACACGTCTGCACAGAGTACCACATGCCGTAGGATTAGATACACGCGTCTACACACAGTACCACATTGTCGTAGCATAAGATGTGCGTGTCTGCACACAGTACCACTTGCCGTAGGATTAGATACGCGCATCTACACACAGTTCCACACTCCAGAGGATTAGATACGCGCATCTGCACACATTTGTACACGCCATAGGATTAGATACACACGTCTGCACAGAGTACCACATGCCGTAGGATTAGATACACGCGTCTACATACAGTTCCACACTCCAGAGGATTAGATACGCGCGTCTGCACACAGTTGTACACACCATAGGATTAGATACACGTGTCTGCACACAGTACCACATGCAGTAGGATTATATACGCGCGTCTACACATAGTTGCACACGCCAAAGGATTAGATACGTGCCTCTTCACACAATACCACACAAGGGAGGATTAGATACATGTGTGTGCACACAGTACCACACTTTGGAGGATTAGATACATGCCTCTGCACACAGTACCACAAGCCAGAGAATTAGATACGCGTCTCCGCACACAGTATCACATGGGGGAGGATTAGATACGCGCGTCTGCACACAGTACCACACGGGGGAGGATTAGATACGCGCGTCTGCACACAGTACCACATGGGGGAGGATTAGATACGCGCGTCTACACACAGTACCACATGCCATAGGATTAGATACGCGCGTCTGCACACAGTGCCACATGCCGGGGGATTGGATATGCGCGTCTACACACAGTTCCACACGCCAGAGGATTAGATACACGCCTCTTCACACAATACCACACAGGGGAGGATTAGATACAGGTGTCTTCACACAATTGTACATGCCATAGGATTAGATACACGCGTCTACACACAGTAACACATGCCGTAGGATTAGATACGCGCGTCTACACACAGTCCCACACTCCAGAGGATTAGATACGCGCATCTGCACACATTTGTACACGCCATAGGATTAGATACACACATCTGCACAGAGTACAACATGCCGTAGGATTAGATACACGCGTCTACATACAGTTCCACACTCCAGAGGATTAGATACGCACGTCTGCACACAGTTGTACACGCCATAGGATTAGATACACACGTCTGTACACAGTACCACATGCAGTAGGATTAGATACGCGGGTCTACATACAGTTCCACAAGCGGAAGGATTAGATACGCGCCTCTTCACACAATACCACACAGGGGAGGATTAGATACGTATGTGTGAACACAGTACCACAGTTTGGAGGATTAGATGCATGCCTCTGCACACAGTACCACAAGCCAGAGAATTAGATACGCGTCTCAGCACACAGTATCACACGGGGGAGGATTAGATAGGCGCGTCTACACACAGTACCACATGCCATAGGATTAGATACACGCGTCTACACATAGTTCCACACACCGAAGGATTAGATATGCGCCTCTTCACACAATACCACACAAGGGAGGATTAGATAAGTGTGTGCACACAGTACCACACTTTGGAAGATTAGATACATGCCTCTGGACACAGTACCACAAGCCATAGGATTAGATACGCGTTTCCGCACACAGTACCACACGGGGGAGGATTAGATACGCGCATCTACACACAGTACCACATGCCATAGGATTAGATACGCACGTCTGCACACAGTACCACATGCCGGGGGATTGGATACGCGCGTCTACACACTGTTCCACACGCCATAGGATTAGATATGCACCTCTTCACACAATACCACGCAGGGGAGGTTTAGATACACGTGTCTTCACACAGTTGTACACGCCATAGGATTAGATACACACGTCTGCACAGAGTACCACATGCCGTAGGATTAGATACATGCATCTACATACAGTTCCACACTCCAGAGGATTAGATATGCACGTCTGCACACAGTTATACACGCCATAAGATTAGATACACACATCTGCACACAGTACCACATGCTGTAGGATTAGATACGCGCGTCTACACACAGTTCCACACACCAAAGGATTAGATACGCGCCTCTTCACACAATACCACACAGGGGAGGATTAGATACATGCGTCTGAATACAGTACCACACTTTGGAGGATTAGATACATGCATCTGCACACAGTACCACATGCCAGATAATTAGATACGCGTCTCAGCACACAGTATCACACGGGGGAGGATTAGATACGCGCATCTACACACAGTACCACATGCCATAGGATTAGATACACGCGTCTACACATAGTTCCACACACCGAAGGATTAGATATGCGCCTCTTCACACAATATTACACAGGGGCGGATTAGATACATGCATCTGCACACAGTACCACATGCCAGATAATTAGATACGCATCTCAAAACACAGTACCACACGGGGGAGGATTAGATACGCGCATCTGCACACAGTACCTCACGCCAGGGATTAGATACACCTGTCTGCACACAGTACCACACGCCAGAGGATTAGATACACGCGTCTGCACATAGTACCACATGCTGTAAGATTAGATATGCACGTCTGCACACAGTTTCATTTACCGGAGGATTAGATACGTGCCTCTTCACACAATGCCACACGGGGGAGGATTAGATACACACATCTGTACACAGTACCACACCAACAAGGATTAGATACTTGCGTCTAAACACAGTACTGCATGGGGAAGGATTAGATACAGCTTTACTCCAGGTATCCATAACAACTGATCACAGGTTTTTCACTGATATCCAAAATGAGATACACATAATCACATGACGCTTATGGACATACACACAAACAACATACAAAATACATCAGTACAAAATTGGACAATTCTTATGAGGCCACTACACAAACATAACATGTAATTTACCCGTGCAAAGCCGGGTCCTCCCTCTAGTATATATATATATATATATATATATATATATATATATATATATATATATATATATATATATGTAGAGGCATTTTCTATACACTGGAACACAGTAGATAAGGGTTCAGCACAGGGTCGACAAAAATATCCAGTTGGGCCCCCTACCTTGGTATACGGATATTATCAGCTTGCTGTGGTTGAACGGCATGGACTGCAAATGGATGACATAAAGTGAGGCCAGTAAGCATGGGCCGTGAAACAGACGTGATGTAATAAGGAAAGTGATTTATAACATTGTGTTTTTTTATTTTAATAATATTATAATTTTTTATTGTTATTGTTACATTTTTATTCCGCTTCTACAGATAGTTAAAGGTATATTTACATAGAGTTTTTTGCAGTCATATTTTTAGCTGGAATCCACGTCAAGAAAAGCCTCCCCACTCTCCCATGTATTTCAGTGGGAGTCAAGCAGATTATTTCCTCCAGCTATTTTTTAGCATCTTGACTTATCATCAAGCAGATTCTGCCTTGCAAAACCCATTGAAATACATTGAAATAATTATGAGACAGAAAAAAAGTTTTGGAGCAGTTTTTGCAAGTAGTCTAGTACTAAGTACTAAGTCCCGACTAAGTTTAGATATTGCAGTTTACTGTACAATCCACTGGCAGTCTATAATAGCATCGTAATAGTGACAGGCCTCGACACCTTGATTAGACTCCAGGCTGTCACGGTAATGGATAGAGACCCCTGAATATTGCTCTGGGGACAGCAATGAGTCAGCATTACAGCTCTTCAGATACCTTGGTCACATTTAGAGATGAGTGAGTTTTTCAAACAGATTTGATTTGGTCTGAATTAATTTGCAGCAAATCATGTTGCAAACAGCCTGTATACTGGTGTAGAACACTGTCCCTTGCAGTAACACACATGGGGAGTCTGCTGTGGTATTGAAACAATACAGTGAGTGAGTATAACACAGAACTGTGCAGAGGCCCAAGGTCCTACTGTAGCATAAAAGAGTGCACTCCTTTGACATCCTCATCTACTGCTTCCACACAAATGTCTACAGAACTTGTTCTAGTAAATGCTTATACAAGTAGAGCCTCCCTGAAAGAGTGGATAGGGCAGCAGAATAAGGAGAGCACAGACTGGCAAGGTGATATAATGTGGAGGTGGCAGTAGCCTTGGACTGGACTAATTGCCCGGTGACAGAGTGTGAGTGTAGCAGTTCCCATAGGAGGTCATATAGTGCCCGGTGACATAATTTGTAGGTGGCAGCAGCCTTAGGAGGTCACAAAATGCCCAGTGACAGAGTGTGGAGGTAGCAGCAGCCTTTGGAGGCCACATAATACCCAATGACTTAATTTGGAGGTGGCAGCAGCCTTAGGAGGCAATCGAGTGACCCGCTGACAGAGTGTGGAGGTGGCAGCAAGGTGTGGAGGCCATAGAGTGGCTAGGTGACATAATGTGGAGGTAGCAGCAGCTATAGGAGGCCATAAAGTTCCCGGTGACAGTAAGTGTAGGTGGCAGCAGCAAGAGCATCACCTGGCCAGTTGCTGGTGTTTGGAGGCAGGAACAACTTTCAACCAGTGGGCCGTAAAGGACATATATCTTCCTTGACCATAGTTACAGCTCCACACATCTATATAGAGTAGTAATGGACTTTACACTGAATAGTTATTATTATTATTATTATTATTTATTTATATAGCACCATTTATTCCATGGTGCTTTACATTTGGGGGTTACATACAATACACAGAATATACAGGTAGATTTAATACTAACAGTGACTGACTGGCACAGTGGGGTAGAGGGCCCTGCCCGCAAGGGCTTACAATCTATGAGTTAGTATACAGAGTTCCATTTATTCAATCCGTGCCAATAGAGGAAAACTACAATGGTTGCAGATAAACACCAATGGTCTACATGTAGAATTACAGCACAGCCTTAGCCACAGGGTCCCTTACCTCAGTCCATTGCTGAATGGCCTGTAGAATACCACAAGAAAGTTGTGCCCGAAGCAGAATAGCGCCAGTGGAATTGTGGGTAATCCCAGGAGAAATAGTGTATGGTGACAGTATTACCTGAGCTTGTTTAAATACAGGATGCCAAAGCACTCTGGCCGCGCGATCGAAGAGGGAGGGCGCATGTGCGAACAAAGAGGGTAAGCGCAAACGCAATAGGGGAATTGGCCAGCATTTCCCCGTCGGCCAGCATCTCTTCGTTCGCGCGTGCATCCACCCTAGTTTGTGTCGTGGCCCCTTAAGAATTGCCCAGTTTTGCACTGCCTTATCTTGTATGTTGTTTGTACGTGTGTCCATAAGCATCACGTGGTCATGTGGATCTCAGTTTAGATATCAGTAAAAAACCTTCGATCAGTTGTTATGGATACCTGGTGTAAAGGTGTGTGAATGTGAATTTGTGTAACGGTGTCATCAAAAGCGCCCTGCTATCACGATTGTGTTTATGCCCAAGCAATCGAATACTGAATGCAGCGTGCACCACTATGGGAATGGGGAAGGAAACTCTCCCTGGAACTACAACAGCTGACTAGGCCATGCCTGAGGGTGTTGGTCGGCTGTTCCCAAGCTAAGTGTTAGGATGGGGTCCCGCAGGCTTCCTGTCCAGCGCATAGCGCCACCTATGGGCCAATCCAACCCTCGCCCTCGGCATCGTGCAGTGAGGTGTCTGGAGTCTAAGTCCAGCTTTCGGCCCCCTGAGCATGCTCAGACATTTTGGAGCCGCTTAGAGGCTAAGTGCCATTCTTTCCCTACTGAGCATACTCAGACATTTTGGAGCCGCTCAGAGGCTAAGTCCCATTTTGCCCATACTGAGCATGATTGGTGACGTCATGGCCACTGCCCCTGTTGGGCGGGGACTAGCCTTTATATAGTGTGAGCCGACGCCCGCCCGGTGCTCACACGTTGACTGAAAATACCTTGAGACAGGAGGTTAGGGCTAGGCACCAGTGTAAGGAAGGAGCTGACTAGGGACCTAGTTAGAATTCCTTGGCTCTGCTAGTTTGAATCAGTAAAGCCTATTGACTGTCTAATTTCATTGTAGCTCCTAGAAGGTTAAGGAGCCCTTTTCTGTTACTGAGCAGGAGTGAAGTTAACCCCTGGCAGTCTTGATTGTGTAGCAGAGTGAAGCATATGCTAGGGCCTGGTTCTTCTGCTGTAATTAGCAGGTGCTTCTTGCAAGGCTTCATTTGGCTTCACACAACAACTATACACATGAACGCTTTCCCAGTGAACTTAACTGGTGAGAGTCTGTTGCAGCCTGTTCACATTGGTGCCGCGCAACATCACTGCCAGTGCAGTTTAACTGGTGGTTCGTATTCAGGCAGACGGCTGCCCTTCTGGGCTTGTGGACCTCACTGCAGTGTCCTGCAGTTTAGCGATCCTGTCGTGTCTAAAATTTATTATTTTCATATATAAAGACAGAACTGTACCACTAAGCTTGGCCCCGACAACTTCTTGCTCTCTAAACATGAAGACCTAACGGATAGGTAGGGAGAGAGCTAAAAGAGGCTAGGAACTGAGGATACTAAAGGTGGTCACCCCTAGTGAAGAACAGGTGCAGCTGCAAACAGAAACAACTGGGGCGGGACATGCTGGAAAACAAACACGCAACACAACATAAACACACAATAGAAGTATGAGGAGAGGAACAGTGGAATAGTGAGGAATGGGTTACGCAAGACAGGGGCAAAATAAACCTGGAACCCAAAACAAAAACTCACTAATACCAAGTCAGTGTCAGGCAACCAGAAAATGAAGGACAGGGGTTGAGTAGAAGTGTAGGGGGATAATCCAGACTCTCACACAAGGAAACACTCACACCACCTCCAAATCAGCTCCTACAACTGTGTAACTTCCACAAATAACTCCCCCTAATTGGGCCACAAATTCAGGTTGGTAACAACGAAAAGCGGCAAAGACTGAAGTCAGCCCTCTGCCTTATACAGACCCCGAAACAATCTGATAGGTTGATGAGTATGACAAACACCTGAGGCTCAAATCAAAGAAACCTCAAATGTACACTAAAGGCAGATACCCTAAACCCAAATGAATAGCTTAGTGGTTAGAAAACCACCAGAGAGCCACAGAACACCGACTCAAATCCCCAACCAAACCCCACCAGAAAAACACACAAATTTTTATAAAGTACTCAGGTCCTGACATCTGCCTGATTAAAGCTGACCCACAACAGTGAAGAAAAATGGCTGGGTTCTTATAGAAAACTAAAGTAAAGCTCTGACGTTTTATGGTGTGTGCTGTGTATCTAATGCCTTGAAGTGTGATAATGTATGATGAGCTGTGTATCTAATCCTCTGTGTGATACTGTGTTCTGAGCTGTGTATCTAATCCTCTGATGTGTGTGAGTGTGTGCTGAGCTGTGTATCTAATCCTCTGATGTGTGTGAGTGTGTGCTGAGCTGTGTATCTAATCCTCTGATGTGTAATACGTTGTGCTGAGTGGTGTATCTAAGCCTATGATGTGTGATACTGTATGCTGAGATGTGTGTCTAATCCTCTGTGTGTTGGTGTGCTGAGCTATGTATCTAATCCTCTGATATGTGATACTGTGTGCTGACTTGTGTATCTAATCCTCCTGCATGTGGAACTTTGTGCAGATGCGCATATCTAATCCTCTAGCGTATGATCTAATCTCATGATTTATGATAATGTGTGCTGTGATGTGTATCTAATCCTCTGGTGTGTGATGCTGTGTGCTGAGTGGAGGATCTAATCATATGATGTGTGATACTTTATGCTAATCTGTGTATCCACAACAGTAAAGAAAAATGGCTGGGGTGTTATGGAAACCTGGAGTAAAGCTCTGATGTGTGATGGTGCATGCTGTACTGTGTATCTAATCATCTGGTGTATGAAACTGTGTGCTGAGCTGTGTGTCTAATCCCCTGATTCGTGATAGTGTATGCTGAGCTATGTATTTAATTTTCTGATGTGTGATACTGTGTGCTTAGCTGCATATCTGATCCTCTATTGTGCAATACTGTGTGCTGAGCTGTGTATCTAATACCCTGATATGTGTCAGTGTGTGATAAGCTTTGTACCTGATCCTCTAGTGTGTGGTACTGTGTGCTGAGCTGTGTATCTAATCCTCTGATGTGTGTTGTGTGCTGAGCTGTGTATCTAATCCTCTAATATGTTTTAGTGTGTGGTGAGCTGTATATCTAGTCCTATGATGTGTGATACTGTGTGCTGATCTGTGTATCTAATCCTCCAGCGTGTGTTACTTTGTGCAGATGCATTTATCTAATCCTTTGGCATGTGGAACTGTGTGCAGACGCGTGTATCTAATCTTTAGCCATGTGGTACTTTGTGCAGACGCACGCATCTAATCATCTGGCATGTGATACTGTATGCTGACCTATGTATCTAATCCTCTGGCATGTGGTACTCTGTGCTTACCTGTGTATCTAATCCTCCGGCATGTGGTACTCTGTGCAGACGCATGTATCTAATCCTCTAGCATGTGGAACTGTGTGCAGAAGTGCGTATCTAATCTTTCGGCATGTGGTACTTTGTGCAGATGCACATATCTAATCATTCAGCATGTGGAACTGTGTGCAGATGCGTGTATCTAATCCTCTGCTGTGTGATACTGTGTGCTGACCTGTGTATCTAATCCTCCAGCATGTGGTACTTTGTGCAGACACATGTATCTAATCCTCTGGCATGTGGAACTGTGTGCAGATGCGCGTATCTAATCTTTCAGCGTGAGGTACTTTGTGCAGACGAGCGTATCTAATTATCTGGCATGTGGAACTTTGTGCAGATGCGCATATCTAATCCTCTGCCATGTGGAACTGTGTGCAGATGCACGTATCTAATCCTTCAGCTTGTAGAACTGTGTGCAGATGTGCATATCTAATCCTCCTGCGTGTGGAACTTTGTGCAGATGTGCGTATCTAATCCTCTGGTGTGTGATACAGAGTGCTGACCTGTGTATCTAATCCTCTGATGCGTGTATCTCAGTTTGGATATCAGTGTTGTATTGTACATGTGGAGTGATTGTGTTTATGGCAGTTGGAATATGAATGAAAGACTTATTGGCTAATGGGGGGTCAGGATTTTGGGAAAGCTGTATCTCCGGAACGGTACGTCTGAGCGATTTGGGGTCTCATCTTAAACCTTTCCGGACAACTGAAGTACCTGTGTGCCAAATTCCATGAAGATCAGTCCAGTCATTTGTTTTTGGCATAAAAAACAGACAGACAGAAACTCATTGTTATATATATTACAGACTAGCAGGAGGACCCGGCTTCACTCAAGTATATGTATATGCCCCTTTAAGGCTGACCCATAACAGTGAAGAAAAATAGCTGGGTTCTTATAGAAATATAGAGTTAAGTTCTGATGTGTGATAGTGCGTGCTGTGCTGTGTATCTAATCCCATGATTTATGATAGTGTGTGCTGTGATGTGTATCTAATCCTCTGGTGTGTGATGCTGTGTGCTGAGTGGAGGATCTAATCATATGATGTGTGATACTTTATGCTAATCTGTGTATCCACAACAGTAAAGAAAAATGGCTGGGTTGTTATGGAAACCTGGAGTAAAGCTCTGATGTGTGATGGTGCATGCTGTACTGTGTATCTAATCATCTGGTGTATGATACTGTGTGCTGAGCTGTGTGTCTAATCCCCTGATTCATGATAGTGTATGTTGAGCTATGTATTTAATCCTCTGATGTGTCATACTGTGTGCTTAGCTGTATATCTGATCCTCTATTGTGCGATACTGTGTGCTGAGCTGTGTATGTAATACTCTGATATGTGTCAGTGTGTGATAAGCTTTTTACCTGATCCTCTAGTGTGTGGTACTGTGTGCTGAGCTGTGTATCTAATCATCTGACGTGTGATAGTGTATGCTGAGCTGTGTATCTAATCCTCTAATATGTGTTAGTGTGTGGTGAGCTGTATATATAATCCTATGATGTGTGATACTGTGTGCTGAGCTGTGTATCTAAACCTCTGGTGTGTTATACCCTGTGCTGAGCTGTGTATCTTATTCTCTTATGTGTGATAGTTTGTGATGAGTTGTGTATTTAATCCACTGATGCGATACTACTTTCTGAGCTGTGTATCTAGTTCTCTGATGTCTGATACTGTGTGCTGAGCTGTATATTTAATCTGAGATGTGTTATATTGCATGATGAGATGCTCAAAATATCATCTTCCATTGAGTTCAATGGGTTCCTTTACCTGCGGGTTTGTTCCCACTCGCGGAAAAAAGAAGCAACATGCTATTTCTTGAGGTGGATTCCGGGACTAAATGTCCACGGTTCAACATTCCCTCCTGACTAGGCCCATTCATTTGGGCCTTCTGGAGCATAATACAATGACTGGATTCCGGTGCACTGTATGCAGTCGTGGCTAGCCATTTTTTGGACTATATTTTGAGGTGGCCCCTGCCTCAAAATCCTTTCCAAAAAAAACCCATGTGAACCCAGCCTAAGATTATTCTACTCTATGTTGTATAGATAGATTCCTAAGAGCCCTAAGATTGTTCTACATTATGTTTTAAGACAATTTAAGGTGTGGTTCATATCAAACTAGTTTGACCTGAAACGAATCAGCTGTTATGGTTCTGGGTATTTATATAAAAATAATATTTTTAAACCGTAGAACCTCTTGGGCTGCAAGGCACTGCAGCGAGGTCCACAGGCCCTATGGGCGGCTGTATGTCAAAATGCAACAGTATAGCGATACAGCACAGTGTGAACTGGGAGCAACACAAGTTCACCAGTTAGTCTCACTGAGTGAATGGACAGTGCAGCTCCCAATGTGAACAGGCTGGAAACAAACATAAGATAGCTGCCCAGGGTTAACACTCACCCCAGGTCAGCGACAAACATAATCCCCTGCAGTAGCTAGGGGTGCTCCTGCACACAGCTAGGAGCTACCAACGGAGTTAGACAGGGCGGGCACGGCTAACTTGGAAACCACACCTGCTGCAGCTCCACAGGCTGGAACAATGTCTATTGCTCCAGGCCTTGGTGTAGAGCTGACAGTCCTTCAGGATTTACAGGTCTATCTACTAGCACCCTAGACTGCCACCTGCCTAAACGCTGGAGACTCTCCCTGGGACTACTGTCTTTAGGACTGGTAGTTTCAGATAAAGTGTGAGCGCCGGGCAGGCGTCGACTCACTCCTTTTAAAGGAAAGTCCCCGCCCATTAGGGGCGGTGGCCATGACCTCACCGCTCATGCTCAGTCAGAGAGAACTGTTTTTGGAGGCTGTGAGCGACTCCAAAAAGTTCGAGCATGCTCAGTCGGAGAAAACTGAGTCTTAGTCTCCAGAGACTTCACCGCACGCCGCCGGGAGCGAGGGTTGGATTGGCCCGCAGGTGGCGCTGTGCGCCGGAAGGCAAATCTGCGGGACCCCATCCTAACATTACCCCCCCCCTAGCGCCCCCCCCCCATCAAAAGCCGCAATAAGGTCTGGTGCATCAACATCCTCCGCGCGCGCCCAAGACCGGTCCTCCGGCCCGAAACCTGTCCAGTCAACCAGGTAGAATTTCTGTCCCCGGACCTCCCTGGAATCGAGAATGGAGTCGATCTCGAAGTCGCTCTCTGCTGATTCAGGTTCCGAGGGTATAGGAGGGGAGAAGGCGTTAGTGTGCACGGGCTTCAATAAGGAGACGTGGAAAGTGTCTGCAATGCGTCAACTAGGAGGGAGTTTAAGGCGATAAGTGACCGCATTCACCTGGGCGACAATCTCAAAAGGACCCACGTAGCGTGGGGAGAATTTAGCTGAGGCTACCTTCAACCTAATATGTCTGGCTGAGAGCCACACTCGATCCCCAGGCTGGAAAGAGGGACCGGGACGGCGGCGAGTGTCAGCCGTGGTTCGCATCCTCTCCTTAGCAGCCGACAGAGCCTCCTGCGTGGAGTCCCATACTAATCGCACCTCCGTGGCCCATTCCCTCACCGCGGGCAATGGGGACTCCGCAGGGAAAGGCACCGGTACCCGTGGATGTTGCCCAATGTTTAGGAGGAACGGGGTCTTCCCTGTGGCATCTGCAAGGGCATTGTTGAGAGCAAACTCTGCCCAGGGGAGCAAAGATGCCCAGTTGTCATGGTGAGCGGAGACGAAGTGGCGAAGATACGTCGCCAGTGACTGGTTGGTGCGCTCCACCAGACCATTAGTCTGTGGGTGATAGGCCGAAGAGAAACAAAGCTCGACCTCCATCAATCGGCACAGTTCTCGCCAGAACCGTGCTGAGAACTGGGTACCCCGGTCAGTCACCACTCTGTCGGGCATGCCATGCAGGTGGAAGACATGTGTGACAAAGAGCTGCGCCAACTCCCTAGCTGTGGGCAACTTGGGTAAAGCCACTAGATGGGACATCTTGGAGAAGTGGTCCGTAGTGACCAAAATGACCCTATGGCCCGTTGAGGGGGGCAGGTCCACAATGAAATCCATCCCCACTGTATCCCATGGTCTATCAGGGACTGGAAGGGGCTGAAGCAGACCTGCGGGCAACTCCCTAGAGGGCTTATTACGGGCGCAGGGCACACATGCCCGCACAAACTCCCTGACATCCCGAGCCATTCCAGGCCAGAAATAGGATCTGCCCAGGAGTTCCTGCGTTCTCCTGCTACCAAAGTGTCCCCCAATACGTGAGGAGTGCGCCCAGGCGAGCATCTCCCGACGCCTATCAGATGGCACAAAAGTTTTATCAGGCGTCCCCCATTCTTGGGAGAGAGGAGAGACCACTTGGACCTTCTCGGAGGGAATAATGAGACGCTCCGTTTCAGTGGCCTCATCGAGAGGATCAGACGAGCAGGAGAGAGCATCCGCTCGCACATTCTTTTCCCCAGGCAAAAAATGAAGGGTGAAATTAAACCTAGAAAAGAAAAGTGACCACCTAGCCTGGCGAGGATTTAACCGCTGGGCGGTCTGGAGGTACAACAAGTTTTTGTGATCGGTATAAACCTCGAAAGGGTGTCTGGATCCCTCTAAGAGGTGTCGCCATTCCTGAAAAGCCAACTTCATAGCAAGGAGCTCACGATCCCCTATCGAATAATTCCTTTCTGCGGGAGAGAATGACTTGGAGAAGAAGAAACAGGGGCGCCTTCTTCCCTGAGTGTCTTTCTGTGACAGAACCGCTCCCGCACCGACCGAGGAGGCATCCACCTCCACATAGAAGGGCTTATCCAAGTTTGGTTGGTGCAGAATAGGAGAGCGTGAAAAATGAGACTTAAGGGTGGAGAACGCGTCCGACACCTCTTGAGTCCAAACCTTAGGGTTCATGCCTTTATGGGTAAGAGCCACCAGCGGTGCCGCCAAGGTAGAAAAATGGGGGATAAACTGACGGTAATAATTAATAAACCCCATAAACCGCTGGATGGCCTTCAGTGAGCGGGGTTCCGGCCATTCTTGGACTGCGGACATCTTAGAAGGATCCATGGCTAGACCTGTGCCAGATATGATGTAACCCAGAAAAGGCAAAGAGGACTGTTCAAACAAACATTTTTCTAACTTGGCGTATAGCCGATTTGTACGGAGGCGTTTTAGCACCTCAGCGACAGTGGCTCTATGTGTGCGGAGATCCGCAGAAAAAATAAGTATGTCGTCCAAATATACAACGACTGAGATCTGGAGTAGATCCCGGAAAATGTCATTCATGAAATCTTGGAAGACGGCAGGGGCATTGCACAGGCCAAAAGGCATCACAAGATATTCGTAATGGCCGTCGCGGGTGTTAAATGCGGTCTTCCATTCGTCCCCCTCACGGATGCGGATCAGGTTATACGCCCCCCTCAGATCCAATTTAGTAAAGACGGTAGCCCCACGTAGTCAATGCAGGGGCGTAGTCAATGCAGGGGCGTAGAGAATCGTCCTTCTTGGCTACAAATAAAAAACCGGCGCCAGCTGGTGACACCGATTTCCTGATAAACCCCCTGGCTAGGTTATCCCTGATGTATTCTGACATGGCCTCAGTCTCAGGTACCGATAATGGATACACATGACCTCTAGGAGGTACAGCTCCAGAGATCAACTCTATGGGGCAGTCATAGGGGTGGTGAGGTGGCAGACTCTCCGCTGCCCTCTTAGAGAAGACATCCGCAAAGGCAGAATATTGGGATGGCAGACCCGAGAGGTCGGGTGTCACGGGTTGGAGAGTGACCTGCTCTGATGGTAACAGGCAATGCTGGTGACAGTGCTCACCCCAGGACAATATTTCCCCGGTGACCCAATTAATCTGCGGAGAGTGTTGGCGAAGCCACGGGAGCCCCAGGAGAAGATCATCCATACCCTCATGCAGGGACAAGAATGAAATGGTCTCCTTATGTTTAGATGGAAGGGACATGCTTAGCGGTACCGTTCATTGTGTGATTTCAATGGGTAAGATGGAGCCATTCACGACTCGCACCTTAATTGGCTGAGGAAGAAACACCAACGGAATGCCTTTTTTGCGTGCGAACTCAGAGGACATAAACACCCCGTCTGCTCCTGAGTCTATACACGCCTTGGCAGATATCGTGCGGGTACCTTCCACTAGGAGAACAGTAAAAACTAGTTTGGTGGGCGGTATAGACATCGCTAGTGATCCCCCACCAATGGATACTAGCGGCTAGCGTTTCCCTGCCCCTTAGGACAGTGAGAGGAGAGATGCCCTGGCAGGCGGCAGGAGAAGCATACATAATTTCGCCTCGGACGCTGGGGAGTGGCTCCGGCGCGAGAAACGTCCATAGGCTCAGGGGAACTCTCTATTGGCCGTACGGGAAGACTGGAAGAGGGGAATATGTGAGCCAACCGAATACGGGCTCGGTTGGTCGCCACCTCCAGTTTCCGTGCGCTGTGTCGCAAGTCAATGCGGGTGGCCAGGGCGATTAGCGCTTCTAGGGTCAGGGGAACCTCCCGGGTTGCCAAAGCATCCTTAACGTGGGGAGCCAATCCTTTCCAGAACACTGGCACCAAGGCCTTATCCGGCCAATCGATCTCGGATGCCAGTGTCCTAAATTGGACTGCGTACGTACTAACGGAGCCCAAACCCTGGCTTAGGTCAAGTAGCTGCAGGGCCGATTCAAAGGTGACCCGTGGACCCAGGAAGACCTGTTTCAGGGACCCTAGGAATGTTACGGCTCGTGTAGTGACAGGATCGCCCCGCTCCCACAATGGCGTAGCCCACTCCAAGGCCCGTCCTGCCAGGAGGGAGATAACAAACCCCACCTTACTTTTTTCAGTGGGGAATGTGGCCGCCTGTATCTCAAAATGGATGGTACACTGGCTTATAAAACCCCTACACTCCCTCGACTCTACTGAGAATTTATTGGGGAGGGCCAGACGGAGGGTTGCGCCAGTAGCCGATGGTGTTTGGGCTAAGGCTTGTGCCAGCGACTGTGCAGTGAGGGGGGTGTCCCCTGTTGCTGGTACTCGCTGCTCCAGCGACTGCAGACGAGCTTCTAATTGCTGCACATAGCGCTGCAACTGCGCGTGCTCAGACATAGCAGCAAGACCTTGGCTCACACTTATGTTATGGTTCTGGGTATATATATAAAAATAATATTTTTAAACAGGCCCTATGGGCGGCTGTATGTCAAAATGCAACAGTATAGCGGTACAGCACAGTGTGAATTGGGAGCAACACAAGTTCACCAGTTAGTCTCACTGAGTGAATGGACAGTGCAGCTCCCAATGTGAACAGGCTGGAAACAAACATAAGACAGCTGCCCAGGGTTAACACTCACCCCAGGTCAGCGACAAACATAATCCCCTGCAGTAGCTAGGGGTGCTCCTGCACACAGCTAGGAGCTACCAACGGAGTTAGACAGGGCGGGCACGGCTAAGGCAGAGTTCACACGGAGTAAACGCGCCGCGCATTGTGGCGCGTTTACGGCGCGTGTACGCCGCGTGTTTTTACGGTGCGCGATTACGCCGCGTTAGCGCCGCGTAAACACGGCGTTAACGCGGCGTAATCGCGCACCGTAAAAAAAACGCGGCGTACACGCGCCGTAAACGCGCCACAATGCGCGGCGCGTTTACTCCGTGTGAACTCTGCCTAACTTGGAAACCACACCTGCTGCAGCTCCACAGGCTGGAACAATGTCTATTGCTCCAGGCCTTGGTGTAGAGCTGACAGTCCTTCAGGATTTACAGGTCTATCTACTAGCACCCTAGACTGCCACCTGCCTAAACGCTGGAGACTCTCCCTGGGACTACTGTCTTTAGGACTGGTAGTTTCAGATAAAGTGTGAGCGCCGGGCAGGCGTCGACTCACTCCTTTTAAAGGAAAGTCCCCGCCCATTAGGGGCGGTGGCCATGACCTCACCGCTCATGCTCAGTCAGAGAGAACTGTTTTTGGAGGCTGTGAGCGACTCCAAAAAGTTCGAGCATGCTCAGTCGGAGAAAACTGAGTCTTAGTCTCCAGAGACTTCACCGCACGCCGCCGGGAGCGAGGGTTGGATTGGCCCGCAGGTGGCGCTGTGCGCCGGAAGGCAAATCTGCGGAACCCCATCCTAACATCAGCAATTCCGAGTCACATAAACCCAAAAACAATCAAATATATATATAGTTTATTTGCCACAGATGAATCATCAGAATCTGTCTCCACAATTCAGCTCACAACACTGACCATTTTCTGACTGTAACATTTGGAGAGAAATGTCTACAATAAAGATGAGTGATGGATTTTCCACCTCCCCTGGAGATTTCACAGCATCTGTTTCTGACTTGGACTCTAGCCCTCATCTCTATTGTAGAGCAAGGAATCTCTGAACACATTTGTGGGTTACATTATAGATCCTCATTGATCTCCTTCAGCTTTACCTCCTCATCTTTTTATATTCTAGAGGTCGGCCTGAATTCCCTCTCTGAAATCTGTGAAGGACTCACTCTCCTCCGAGTTTATAAATGACTAGCTGGTACCCGCGACTTTGTCTGTGGTGATTGTAGCAGTGGGTAAATACAGGCGCGGGTAAGGTTTTCGTACTGTATATGGGATGGGATCTGAAATGTAACTTTGTATGTTGTTTTTGCTTTAATTCAGAGAATATGTGAGACTTTTGTGATGAATGTAATTTGTATTTGAGCCGCTATACGGTGTTGGTATAAACTGTACATAGTGACTTTGGGACAGAGGTATTTGAAGTGAATATACCTCGATATACGACATTGTATGCTTTGTTATTTTCTGCCAGTAGTGTGTTGACATTTTTTTGTTTTTAAAAGTTGCCATATTCTGACATTTTTTTCGGGGTCGGGTGTAGTTTGTAGTTGTTACATTTTTGGGAAATGCTATTGGTTGGATCACTTTTGATTGATATTTGTATGATAATGAAAATAGTGAAAAAAACAGCGGTTTTGGACTTTTCAGTATGTTTGCCGCTACGGCGTTAAGCGTCCAGGCAAAATATTTGTATAGCTTTGTAGAGCGGGCAATTTCGGACGTGGGGATACCTAACATGTATGTGTTTCACAGTATTTAACTACTTTTATATGTGTTCTAGGGAAAAGGGGGTGATTTGAATTTGTAATACTTTTTATTTTATTTATTTTATTTTTTTTTTTGCATTTATTAGAGCGCCTAGGGGTATTGACATGGGTGGGTGGTGTCGCGGATTGTCAGAGCGGTGGGGGTCGGCAAACATGGCTGCTCCGGAGCGTTAAAGAGAGCCTACTGGAGTATTGTTAAGTAGAGATGAGCGAACAGTGTTCTATCGAACACATGTTCGATCGGATATCAGGGTGTTCGCCATGTTCGAATCGAATCGAACACCACGTGGTAAAGTGCGCCAAAATTCGATTCCCCTCCCACCTTCCCTGGCGCCTTTTTTGCACCAATAACAGCGCAGGGGAGGTGGGACAGGAACTACGACACTGGGGGCATTGAAAAAAATTGGAAAAAGTCATTGGCTGCCGAAATCAGGTGACCTCCATTTTAGACGAATAGTGGATTTCAAATCCGGGTCATATGAGAATGTGAACTTTGTGACTATGAGACAGGGATAGCTGTACAGGCAGGGATAGCTAGGGATAACCTTTATTTAGGGGGGAATGTTATTAAAAATAACTTTTTGGGGCTCTATCGGGTGTGTAATTGTGATTTTTGTGAGATAAACTTTTTCCCATAGGGATGCATTGGCCAGCGCTGATTGGCCGAATTCCGTACTCTGGCCAATCAGTGCTGGCCAATGCATTCTATTAGCTTGATGAAGCAGAGTGTGCACAAGGGTTCAAGCGCACCCTCGGCTCTGATGTAGCAGAGCCGAGGCTGCACAAGGGTTCAAGCGCACCCTCGGCTCTGATGTAGGAGAGCCGAGGGTGCACTTGAACCCTTGTGCACCCTCAGCTCTGCTACATCAGAGCCGAGGGTGCGCTTGAACCCTTGTGCACACTCTGCTTCATCAAGCTAATAGAATGCATTGGCCAGCGCTGATTGGCCAATGTATTCTATTAGCCTGATGAAGTAGAGCTGAATGTGTGTGCTAAGCACACACATTCAGCTCTACTTCATCGGGCTAATAGAATGCATTGGCCAGCGCTGATTGGCCAGAGTACGGAACTCGACCAATCAGCGCTGGCTCTGCTGGAGGAGGCGGAGTCTAAGATCGCTCCACACCAGTCTCCATTCAGGTCCGACCTTAGACTCCGCCTCCTCCGGCAGAGCCAGCGCTGATTGGCCGAAGGCTGGCCAATGCATTCCTATGCGAATGCAGAGACTTAGCAGTGCTGAGTCAGTTTTGCTCAACTACACATCTGATGCACACTCGGCACTGCTACATCAGATGTAGCAATCTGATGTAGCAGAGCCGAGGGTGCACTAGAACCCCTGTGCAAACTCAGTTCACGCTAATAGAATGCATTGGCCAGCGCTGATTGGCCAATGCATTCTATTAGCCCGATGAAGTAGAGCTGAATGTGTGTGCTAAGCACACACATTCAGCACTGCTTCATCACGCCAATACAATGCATTAGCCAGTGCTGATTGGCCAGAGTACGGAATTCGGCCAATCAGCGCTGGCTCTGCTGGAGGAGGCGGAGTCTAAGGTCGGACCTGAATGGAGACTGGTGTGGAGCGATCTTAGACTCCGCCTCCTCCAGCAGAGCCAGCGCTGATTGGTCGAGTTCCGTACTCTGGCCAATCAGCGCTGGCCAATGCATTCTATTAGCCCGATGAAGTAGAGCTGAATGTGTGTGCTTAGCACACACATTCAGCTCTACTTCATCGGGCTAATAGAATGCATTGGCCAATCAGCGCTGGCCAATGCATTCTATTAGCGTGAACTGAGTTTGCACAGGGGTTCTAGTGCACCCTCGGCTCTGCTACATCAGATTGCTACATCTGATGTAGCAGTGCCGAGTGTACATCAGATGTGTAGTTGAGCAAAACTGACTCAGCACTGCTAAGTCTGCATTCGCATAGGAATGCATTGGCCAGCCTTCGGCCAATCAGCGCTGGCTCTGCCGGAGGAGGCGGAGTCTAAGGTCGGACCTGAATGGAGACTGGTGTGGAGCGATCTTAGACTCCGCCTCCTCCAGCAGAGCCAGCGCTGATTGGCCGAATTCCGTACTCTGGCCAATCAGCACTGGCTAATGCATTGTATTGGCTTGATGAAGCAGTGCTGAATGTGTGTGCTTAGCACACACATTCAGCTCTACTTCATCGGGCTAATAGAATGCATTGGCCAGCGCTGATTGGCCGAATTCCGTACTCTGGCCAATCAGCACTGGCTAATGCATTGTATTGGCTTGATGAAGCAGTGCTGAATGTGTGTGCTTAGCACACACATTCAGCTCTACTTCATCGGGCTAATAGAATGCATTGGCCAGCGCTGATTGGCCGAATTCCGTACTCTGGCCAATCAGCACTGGCTAATGCATTGTATTGGCTTGATGAAGCAGTGCTGAATGTGTGTGCTTAGCACACACATTCAGCTCTACTTCATCGGGCTAATAGAATGCATTGGCCAATCAGCGCTGGCCAATGCATTCTATTAGCGTGAACTGAGTTTGCACAGGGGTTCTAGTGCACCCTCGGCTCTGCTACATCAGATTGCTACATCTGATGTAGCAGTGCCGAGTGTGCATCAGATGTGTAGTTGAGCAAAACTGACTCAGCACTGCTAAGTCTCTGCATTCGCATAGGAATGCATTGGCCAGCTTTCGGCCAATCAGCGCTGGCTCTGCCGGAGGAGGCGGAGTCTAAGGTCGGACCTGAATGGAGACTGGTGTGGAGCGATCTTAGACTCCGCCTCCTCCAGCAGAGCCAGCGCTGATTGGTCGAGTTCCGTACTCTGGCCAATCAGCACTGGCCAATGCATTTCTATGGGGAAAAGTTAGCTTGCGAAAATCGCAAACTGACAGGGATTTCCATGAAATAAAGTGACTTTTATGCCCCCAGACATGCTTCCCCTGCTGTCCCAGTGTCATTCCAGGGTGTTGGCATCATTTCCTGGGGTGTCATAGTGGACTTGGTGACCCTCCAGACACGAATTTGGGTTTCCCCCTTAACGAGTTTATGTTCCCCATAGACTATAATGGGGTTCGAAACCCATTCGAACACTCGAACAGTGAGCGGCTGTTCGAATCGAATTTCGAACCTCGAACATTTTAGTGTTCGCTCATCTCTATTGTTAAGGTGAGGGGCAAAGTGGTAAAGTATCTGTATATGTGATTGTGTGGGGTTAGGGGCGAGGCTGTAGAGGGCAATATGAATTTTGTGGCTTGCTATGGTCCAAAGTGTGTGAGATTGCAGAGATGGTGGTGTGAGTTTGGGTTTTGTGGGGGTCCTGGCACAAACGTATGTGCACTATTGTGACGAAAAGTAGCCTATTGCGCAATCGGGTGTATTAACTATGTTTGTGGAAACTTTCAGCCAAATCGGTCGAGCGGGTTTTGCGTGATTGAGGAACAAACATCCACACAAACATCCAAACTCACAAACTTTTTATAATATTAATAGGCTGGATTGTTTAGAAGTGTCTCTTAGGGCTCGTTCACACGGTGTAACGTTCCGCGAGATTTGGCACGTGTACGCCGCGTGACCCTTTGTGTGCCGTACACGCTCCCATTGAGTTCAATGGGAGCGGGGATCGTATGCGCCGCGCTAGTTTGCGGCCGTGCATTTATTCACGGCCGCAAACTAGCGCGGCGCATACGATCCCCGCTCCCATTGAAATGAATGGGAGCGTCTACGGCACGCAAAGGGTCACGCGGCGTACACGTGCCAAATCTCGCGGGATGTTACACCGTGTGAACGCGCCCTTATTCTGAAATGCAACCACCTGAAGGCATTGATGAGCTTATCTTTGTATAGGTTATCACTGGAAGGTTGATGGGGTTCCACCACCTAGAACCTTAATGGATAATCTGTTATAGTTTGGTCTTTGTATAGTCATTGGATGTCACTGTCAGCACCCTCGAGCGCAGCAAAAGCTTTGAAAATAGACTAGAAACCCTCATTACCCCCTTCTCATCTAATCTGTAACAGTCAATGAGCAAAATGGACATCAAGGGGGGAATTGGAGTGAGATAAAGTGGGCCAGGTGTTAAGGGATCCATCAAAATATCATCAAAAACATAAAACGAGCAGAAGAAAAAGGAATATGATATATAAAACATAAAGCAATATCTGCCTAGTATTCTAGATGATGGATGGAGGGGTTAGAAGTGTCTCTTCTCTTGGACTGCAACCACCTGAAGGCACTGATGATCTTATCTTTGCAAAAGAAAATAGTATAGTAACCCTCAATATCCCCCTTGTCATCTAATAGTGTACAGGAAAGCTAGTTATGCAGGCCTGTCTATACACTTAGACTTTGAGTCTATACTATACTGTCTGTACTAGTCTGTACTATAAATCTTTCATGACCTGTCTTAATGTGAATATCCTGTGAGAAGAGAATCTGTACTCTTTTTGTATATGTTGAATATAGGAAATTAAGCTTTTGTTCAGGAATATTGAAGCCTGTAGGAGTCAATGAGCAAAATAAACATTTGGAAAGGAGGATTGGAGAGAGAGAGAATGGGCCAGGTGTTATGGGATCCAGTGAGCTATCAACAAAGACATAAAAAGAAGAAAAAGGAATAAGACACATAAATCATAAAGCAATATCTGCCTAGCGTTATCAGGGTGATAAATACCAGGGTTCTGAATTTCCTCAGCCTAATAACACCAGCCTGCATCAACCCCAGTACCCGATGATCTCTAAATGATTGGGCACTGGACTGTACCCAGCTATTTCCAGTACCCCTGATGCTTCATTGCATTAATAGACCCCCATATGACCCTTGTTTATTTTTTTTTTAAGTGTCAAAAGAACCGACACTAGTCATCGGCAGAGTCCACCAGATAATATTTAGTGGCTCTGAAAAAATAACAGAAAGAAAAAAAACATTACGTTACATTGATTAAATAAACAATACAATTGCCATAAATATCTGTCCCAGTCCTTGTGCAGCTTCCTCATATGGAGGCAGCACATTTGGGGCTTCCATGTACCAGAGTATGGGGATCTTTCTCCTAATGTTGGGGTCCTTGCACTCATGGAAACACCACAATTAACCTCTTCTTGGGTAAATAGCAATTCCAGCACTTAGATTGGACTGCTGAATGCAGCGCAGGGGGCTCAGGGAGCCAGAGGTAAATACTGCTCACTATTGCTACTAGGTCGGTGGGAGAGGTGGGTAAGGAGGAATACAAAGGTTGCAAAATCTGTATATGAGGAGGGGGCAACCACAGGCAGCAGAGGAGAACACAGGGGTAGCCACCTGCAGCTGTCTTATCTGTAGATTCCACAAATTTATTCAGATTGAAATTAATTTTAGGACTGGAGTCAAAATAATATGAAACTTAAGAGGTTTTTTGAGCACATTATTACTTAAGATTCACAGGAATGATAGAAAACCCTGAATGCAAGTGTGAACATAGATTTAGGCGTATGGTCTAAAAATACTAGTTTACACAACATTTGTCCACCATTCCAAAGATGATATAGGTGAATGATCATTTTATTTAATAAATAAACATAACAATGAAGACATTACTAAACAACAACTTAGGTCCACGAGTGCAAGTAACAAACGTCCTACATAACTTAGGGTATACTAGAAGTAATGTTGTATCTTTCATCCATTACTCAGACATTGGGCAGGAACCACATGTGATACATCGATGCTACAAATGTTCCTTTTCGACTATTTGCTTTCTGCAGTTAAGCTCAAGTTTAAAGCTTAAAATATATAATTTAGGAAAAAATATACAGCCTAATATCCCAGCACTGGAGGTCAATATGGCGAATATCTCCACGGCCACCATGTATTTCCCTCTGGTGCTCAGATAAGCCGGGATCATGGCAATCCAGACACTACAGAACAGCAGCATGCTGAAGGTGATGTACTTGGCCTCATTAAAACTGTCCGGTAATGTCCTCACCATGAAAGCCAGAAGAAAGCTGACAGCGGCCAGGAGCCCCATATAACCCAACATGGAGTAGAACCAGAGATCTGAGCCCTCATTACACTGAATGATGATCTTCCCAGGATAAGAGTGATGGTCAAACTCTACATACGGAGGAGACACCAACAACCACACAATACATATTAGAAGCTGTATAGAAGAACATATACCCACAATATAATAGGATGATCTGACTCCCACTAGCTTCCTCAAGGAACTGCCTGGTTTAGTGGCTTTGAAAGCAATGTAGACCATGATCGTCTTGGCCAAAACACAAGAGACAACAGTAGAGAAGAAAAATCCAAAGAATGTTGGTCTCAGTTTACAAGTTATATTCACTGGACAACCAACGAAGAAGAAGACACAGAGGAGGCTGAGGAAGATGGAAACCAGGAGGATGAAGCTGACTGTCCGGTTATTGGCCTTCACAAGAGGAGTGTCCCAATATATAATAAACTGTCTTATGATAAAGCAGGTTATGGCACAACAGAGGATCACAGTTACGGAGAAGAAAGAAGCTATAGCATCTTCATAAGAGAGGAATTCATACACTCGAGGAAGACATCTTGTTTTCTCTGGGTCTGGCCATTGATCTTCAGGACATTTGCGGCAAATTTCACTGTCTGGAAAAAATTTAACAAATTAAGTATTAATAAAAAGTAATTTCCCACAACTGTACATATATATGAAACTGCAGACACTCTCAAGACCTGTAATGTTTTATAATTCGTATGTAACAACTAGCTTCTGCCCGCGACTTGTTCGGCATGGATTTCAGAATTGGGTCCAGAGAGAAATGAAAAATATGTGAGCAATAAAAAATTTTTTCCTACGCAAGCGTTTTGGCAGCTCTCAAGCTGGCTTGCTGCTGAACTTGTTCCTGGCATTTTGCCTGTGATTGTTCCAGCATCTCAGTAGCTCACAAATGCAAATAAATCAAAGAAAAAAGTCTCGATCTCACCATATAGATACAGTCCTATGAAAAAGTTTGGGCACCCCTATTAATCTTAATCATTTTTAGTTCTAAATATTTTGGTATTTGCAACAGCCATT
The DNA here is from genome assembly GCF_031893055.1 of Leptodactylus fuscus. Classification (NCBI taxonomy): domain Eukaryota; kingdom Metazoa; phylum Chordata; class Amphibia; order Anura; family Leptodactylidae; genus Leptodactylus; species Leptodactylus fuscus. The sequence goes on along the minus strand of NC_134265.1, from coordinate 364,522,863 downwards.
TCAGTTTGATATATCTAATAACTGATGGACACAGTAATATTTCAGGATTGAAATGAGGTTTATTGTACTAACAGAAAATGTGCAATATGCATTAAACCAAAATTTGACCGGTGCAAAAATATGGGCACCTCAACAGAAAAGTGACATTAATATTTAGTAGATCCTCCTTTTGTAAAGATAACAGCCTCTCTTCGCTTCCTGTAGCTTTTAATCAGTTCCTGGATCCTGGATGAAGGGATTTTGGACCATTCCTCTTTACAAAACAATTCAAGTTCAGTTAAGTTAGATGGTCGCCGAGCATGGACAGCCCGCTTCAAATCATCCCACAGATGTTCAATGATATTCAGGTCTGGGGACTGGGATGGCCATTCCAGAACATTGTAATTGTTCCTCTGCATGAATGCCTGAGGATTTGGAGCGGTGTTTTGGATCATTGTCTTGCTGAAATATCCATCCCCGGGGTAACTTCACCTTCGTCACTGATTCTTGAACATTATTCTCAAGAATCTGCTGATACTGAGTGGAATCCATGCGACCCTCAACTTTAACAAGATTCCCGGTGGAGGCATTGGCCACACAGCCCCAAAGCATGATGGAACCTCCACCTAATTTTACAGTGGGTAGCAAGTGTTTTTCTTGGAATGCTGTTTCTTTTTGGACACCATGCAGAACGCCTTTTTTTTTTTTTATAACCAAACAACTCAATCTTTGTTTCCACAATGAAGTTGGCTTGTCCAAATGTGCTTTTGCATACCTCAGGCAACTCTGTTTGTGTCGTGCTTGCAGAAACAGCTTCTTTCTCATCACTCTCCCATACAGCTTCTCCTTGTGCAAAGTGTGCTGTATTGTTGACCGATGCACAGTGACACCATCTGCAGCAAGATGATGCTGCAGCTCTTTGGAGGTGTCTGTGGATTGTCCTTGACTGTTCTCACCATTCTTCTTCTCTGCCTTTCTGATATTTTTCTTGGCCTGCCACTTCTGGGCTTAACAAGAACTGTCCCTGTGGTCTTCCATTTCCTTACTATGTTCCTCACAGTGGAAACTGACAGGTTAAATCTCTGAGATAACGTTTTGTATCCTTCCCCTGAACAACTATGTTGAACAATCTTTGTTTTCAGATCATTTGAGAGCGGTCTGTCCATGCTCGGCGACCATCAAACTTAACTGAACTTGAATTGTTTTGTAGAAAGAAATGGTCCAAAATCCCTTCATCCAGGATCCAGGAACTGATTAAAAGCTACAGGAAGCGACTAGAGGCTGTTATCTTTGCAAAAGGAGGATGTACTAAATATTAATGGCACTTTTCTGTTGAGGTGCCCATACTTTTGCACCGGTCAAATTTTGGTTTAATGCATATTGCGCATTTTCTGTTAGTACAATAAACCTCATTTCAATCCTGAAATATTACTGTGTCCATCAGTTATTAGATATATCAAACTGAAATGGCTGCTGCAAACACCAAAATATTTAGAACTAAAAATGATTAAGATTAATAGGGGTGCCCAAACTTTTTCATAGGACTGTATGCTCCAAAGTCTCCCTCTGGGTGCACGGCCTTTTACCTCTGGACTGAACGAGACAAGCTTCACAACTGAATATTCAACCACAAAATAGCAGGTTCGTACTCCTTGGGCTTCATAAAATATAACTTTTAATAAGCTATTAAAAACTCGAAAAGCGTCGGCGGTTTTAAGCACTATGTGTCTTTTTTTCTAACTTTTCACATTTTTGTTCTATGTTTTGTGAGTTTTTAATGGCTTATTAAAAGTTATATTTTATGGAGCCCAAGGAGTGCGGACCTGCTATTTTGTGGTTGAATCTCAGTAGCTCGCTGGGACGCCATATGATGAGCTTGTTGTTGGCATCAATGATCCGCCTACTTAAAGAGGACCTTTCATCAGATCGGGCACATGCAGTTTTATATACTGCTGGAAAGCTGACAGTGCGCTGAATTCAGCGCGCTATCCGCTTTCCCGATCTGTGCCTGGTGTAAAGCGCTATAGGTCCCAGTACCGTAGCGATTTACAGTCAGAAGGGCGTTTCTGACAGTTAGCCAGGGACGCCCTTCTGCCCAGCAGTGCCTATCGCGCTGTGCTGTGTGAGCGGGGAAGAACTCCCCCCTCCCTCTCCTGATAATACTCGTCTATGAACGAGCTGTGTGAGCAGAGGGAGGGGGCTTTCCTCCCCGCTCACACTCTACAGCGCGATAGACGCTGCTGAGCAGAAGGGTGTCCCTGGCTAACTGTCAGAAACGCCCTTCTGACACTAAAGCGCTACGGTAGGATGAGGAAAAAGCACAAGTATTAAATGCCTTCTTCTCTGCAGTGTTTACACAAAAAAATCCATTGGCCAGAAACATGATTAGGGGTAACGTGAACTCTCAATTACACATCACCTGCTTAACCCAGGAAGAAGTGCGGCACCGCCTGCAAAACACTAAAATAGAGAAATTGCTCGCTCCAGATGGAATACACCCCCGAGTTCTGAGGGAATTAAGCATGGTCATAGACAGACCCTTATATCTAATATTTAAGGATTCAGTAATGACTGGGTCTGTTCCACAGGATTGGCGAATAGCAAATGCGGTGGCAATTTTCATAAAGGGGTGTAAAAGGGAACCTGGAAACTATAGGCCAGTAAGTTTAACTTCTGTGGTGGGAAAGATATTTGAGGGCTTTCTAAGAGATGCTATCCTGGAGTATCTCAATGTAAATAATCTTATAACACCCAATCAGCATGGGTTATGAGGAATCGGTCCTGTCAGACAAATCTGATCAGCTTCTATGAGGAGGTCAGTTCAAGACTGGACATGGGTAATGCAGTGGACCTGGTGTATCTGGACATGGGTAATGCAGTAGACGTGGTGTATCTGGACATGGGTAATGCAGTAGACGTGGTGTATCTGGACATGGGTAATGCAGTAGACGTGGTGTATCTGGACATGGGTAATGCAGTAGACGTGGTGTATCTGGACATGGGTAATGCAGTGGATGGGGTGTATCTGGACATGGGTGATGCAGTAGACGTGGTGTATCTGGACATGGGTAATGCAGTAGACGTGGTGTATCTGGACATGGGTAATGCAGTAGACGTGGTGTATCTGGACATGGGTAATGCAGTAGACGCGGTGTATCTGGACATGGGTAATGCAGTAGACGTGGTGTATCTGGACATGGGTAATGCAGTAGACGTGGTGTATCTGGACATGGGTAATGCAGTAGACGTGGTGTATCTGGACATGGGTAATGCAGTGGATGGGGTGTATCTGGACATGGGTGATGCAGTAGACGTGGTGTATCTGGACATGGGTAATGCAGTAGACGTGGTGTATCTGGACATGGGTAATGCAGTAGACGTGGTGTATCTGGACATGGGTAATGCAGTAGACGCGGTGTATCTGGACATGGGTGATGCAGTAGACGCGGTGTATCTGGACATGGGTGATGCAGTAGACGTGATGTATCTGGACATGGGTAATGCAGTAGACGTGGTGTATCTGGACATGGGTAATGCAGTAGACGTGGTGTATCTGGACATGGGTGATGCAGTAGACGTGGTGTATCTGGACATGGGTGATGCAGTAGACGTGGTGTATCTGGACCTGGGTAATGCAGTAGACGTGGTGTATCTGGACATGGGTGATGCAGTAGACGTGGTGTATCTGGACATGGGTAATGCAGTAGACGTGGTGTATCTGGACATGGGTGATGCAGTAGACGTGGTGTATCTGGACATGGGGATGCAGTAGACGTGGTGTATCTGGACATGGGTAATGCAGTAGACGTGATGTATCTGGACCTGGGTAATGCAGTAGACGTGGTGTATCTGGACATGGGTGATGCAGTAGACGTGGTGTATCTGGACATGGGTAATGCAGTAGACGTGGTGTATCTGGACATGGGTGATGCAGTAGACGTGGTGTATCTGGACATGGGTAATGCAGTAGACGTGGTGTATCTGGACCTGGCTGATGCAGTAGACGTGATGTATCTGGACATGGGTAATGCAGTAGACGTGATGTATCTGGACATGGGTGATGCAGTAGACGTGGTGTATCTGGACATGGGTAATGCAGTAGACGTGGTGTATCTGGACATGGGTAATGCAGTAGACGTGGTGTATCTGGACATGGGTGATGCAGTAGACGTGGTGTATCTGGACATGGGTAATGCAGTAGACGTGGTGTATCTGGACATGGGTAATGCAGTAGACGTGGTGTATCTGGACATGGGTAATGCAGTAGACGTGGTGTATCTGGACATGGGTGATGCAGTAGATATGGTGTATCTGGACCTGGCTGATGCAGTAGACGTGATGTATCTGGACATGGGTAATGCAGTGGACGTGGTGTATCTGGACATGGGTAATACAGTGGATGTGGTGTTTATCTGGACTTTTCAAAGGATTTTGATACTGTACCACATAAATGGTTGGTATTCAAAATAAGAATTTTGGATCTCGGTGAAAATATTTGCATTTGGGTTAGCAACTGGCTCACTGATAGGAAACAGAGGGTACTTGTTAATGGTAAAGATTCAGACTGGGTCACAGTCACCAGTAAGGTGCCACAGGGGTTATCATTGGAGTGGTTACAGTCACCAGTGGGAGGCCACAGGGGTCAGTATTAGGTCCTCTCCTGTTTAACATGTTTATTAATGACCTGGTAGAGGGTTTACAGAGAAGGGTGTCCATATTACAGAGCAAGGTGTCCATATTACAGAGCAAGGTGTCCATATTACACAGCAGGGTGTCCATATTATAGAGCACGGTGTCCATATTATAGAGCAGGGTGTCCATATTACATAGCAGGGGGTCCATATTACAGAGCAGGGGGTCCATATTACACAGCAGGGTGTCCATATTACAGAGCAGGGGTCCATATTACATAGCAGGGGGTCCATATTACAGAGCAGGGGGTCCATATTACACAGCAGGGTGTCCATATTACAGAGCAGGGGGTCCATATTACATAGCAGGGGGTCCATATTACAGAGCAGGGGGTCCATATTACACAGCAGGGTGTCCATATTACAGAGCAGGGGGTCCATATTACATAGCAGGGGGTCCATATTACAGAGCAGGGGATCCATATTACACAGCAGGGTGTCCATATTATAGAGCAGGGTGTCCATATTTGCAGATGATACTAAACTTTGTAAGGTAATAAATAATGAGGAGGATAGTAGAATATTACAAGGGGATCTAAGGGAACTGGAAGCATGGGGGGCGGAGACATGGCAAATGAAGTTTAATGTTGACAAATGTAAGGTAATGCACTTTGGTCGACGTAATAAAATGTCTGACTATGGCCTAAATAGTAAATTACTGGGTAAGACTGCCAATGAAAAAGGGACAACACAAAGAACTTTCTAAGGATCTTTTTACTCCTAGGCCAGTGACAGTGACAAGAGGACATCCTCTACATCTGGATGAGAGAAAGTTCTACCAGAAACATAGAAGGGGATTCTTCACAGTAAGAACAACGAAGCTCTGCAACTCTTTGCCCCAGGAAGTGGTGATGGCGGATTCATTAAATAAGCTCAAAGTGGGCCTGGCTGCCTTTCTTGAAGAGAACAATATAACAGGTTATGGACACTAGATTTTAAGGACACATTGATCCAGGGGATTTATACCGACTGCCAGATTAATAGAAGGGTTAATATTCAATGAGCAAAATACAAAGTGTATAAAGACAAAAGAAATGTAAATCGCATCAGTTTTAGGTGTGACCTTCGCCCTTTGTAGGAGTCTTGGAGGTGATGATATGGCTCCACAGATAGCCCTGATCCCACCATCACCCGGTCTGCCTGGGATGATATGAGAAAACAGAAAGATTGGAGCAGGCCTACATCCACAGAAGATCTGGGCTTAGTTCTCCAAGATGGTGGCAGGGACAACCTCCTTGGCCACTTCGTCAAAAATTGTCTGCAAGTACCAAGAAGAACCGATGGAAGGCAAAGGGTAAAGGTCACACCGAATATTAATGATATGCACAGAACTATACATGTGGATTTTGATACGGATTTTCTCCATGTAAATCCCGATTATATTCATGTACCCGAAATCTCCTCCATCGTCTGAAGATAATTTTATATTTCACTGTTGATTTTCAGCAAACATCATCTACCAGAAGTTTGGAGATAAAATGTTGGAAAATCGACAGAAAAACTCTTTTCCATCTACTGATTCTGTGATTTGTGATGATTGAAGTGAAAGCACTTTCTTACCTGTTGTATTGGACATCTCTCCCTCAGAACACGGGACACAGTCATAGCAGCAGACGTGATATCCTCCATTAGGAGCTTTTCTGGAACCAGGAGGACATTTGTCATTGCAACGAGATTGTGGCTTCTAAGATCAAAATATATATCCTTTATAATTACTGTTACAGCATGTATAGTGTATGTGATAAATGTCTAACCAATAAATCAGGTGGTTATTTTTTATTTAGCTTTTTTTTAAACTATTTTTTCTAGTTTTGGACCATAAAACACAGTTTTTAGTACAAGAAATTTAGAAATTTTGATGAATGGCCCTTATGGCTTATAGTTATTAAGAACAGTCTGGCTCAGTGGTGTAACTAGGAATGGTGGGACCCCGAGGCAAACTTTTGACATGGGGCCTTCCCCCCGACCAACACCCGCCGAAGATCCGGACTGACCGACCTCCCCAAAAACCCTGACAAATCCCCCACCCCCTCATTTCTACCTGCACTATTATGTTACATAGTGGCCCCATGTACACACAATTATGTCCCATAGTGGCCCCTGCACACAGTATTATCCCCCATAGTGACCCCTGCACACAGTATTATGTCCCATAGTGGCCCCTGCACACAGTATTATGCCCCATAGTGGCCCCTGCACACAGTATTATGTCCCATAGTGGCCCCTGCACACAGTATTATGTCCCATAGTGGCCCCTGCACACACTATTATGTCCCATAGTGGCCCCTGCACACAGCATTATGCCCCATAGTGGCCCCTACACACAGTATAATGTCCCATAGTGGCCCCTGTACACAGTATTATGTCCCATAGCGGCCCCTGTACACAGTATTATGTCCCATAGCGGCCCCTGTACACAGTATTATGTCCCATAGCGGCCCCTGAACACAGTATTGTGTCCAATAGTGGCCCCTGCACACAGTATTATGTCCCATAGTGGCCCCTGCACACAATATTATGCCCCATAGTGGCCCCTACACACAGTATTATGTCCCATAGCGGCCTCTGCACACAGTATTATGTCCAATAGTGGCCCCTGCACACAGTATTGTGGCTCCTGCACACAGTATTATGCCCCATAGTGGCCCCTGCACACAGTATTATGTCCCATAGTGGCCCCTGCACACAGTATTATGTCCCATAGTGGCCCCTGCACATAGTATTATGTCCCATAGTGGCCCCTGCACACAGTATTATGTCCCATACTGGCCCCTGCACACAGTATTATGTCCCATAGTGGCCCCTGCACACAGTATTATACCCCATAGTGGCCCCTGCACAAAGTATAATGCCCTATTGTGGACACCCATGAACAATTATTATACACTGGGTCTTTTCAAACCCCAGAGTATAATAATCGGAGACCCAGGGGAGCTAAGAGCAGGAGATAACAGCTGTGAGAGGAACTGTGATGCTGAAAACTCAGCCCCCCTCCCCTCCAGAGAGCCGATAGTCACGTCACCCATCTGGAGATGCTGGGTAAGGACAAAGTCCCGGCCAGGGACCAAGGAAATGTTGTGTTAACAATGAGAATAATAATCACACATAGCAGGTAAACAAAGCTGCATGTCTAAAGCAATGTATTTTGGAAAACGCTTGAATTTTCATATGGTATTTGAGATGAGAATACGCCTTTAACTTGTAACAACATTTGCATTAATTTGGTATAAATTTCTGTCTTAAACTTAGCCAAATAATAGGTTGTATAACTGATAATGCACCAGATATCTTTCACTGGCTATTCCAGCCAGTCCCTTTGGTAATCTGGACCCCTTAGGGCTCGTTCACATGGTGTAACGTCCCGCGAGATTTGGCACGTGTATGCCGCGTGACCCTTTGCGTGCTGTACACGCTCCCATTCATTTCAATGGGAGCGGGGATCGTATGCGCCGTGCTAGTTTGAGGCCGTGCATTTATTCACGGCCGCAAACTAGCGCGGCGCATACGATCCCCGCTCCCATTGAAATGAATGGGAGCGTGTACGGCACGCAAAGGGTCACGCGGCGTACACGTGCCAAATCTCGCGGCATGTTACACCGTGTGAACGAGCCCTTAGTGGACCCAGCGTGTTCTGCGTGTCCATTTAATGTTAATCACTAATGTGAACTTCTACTTCTACTACTGCTGGAGTCACATTAAGACCCCATAAATGCTGTATACGCAAAATAATAAGACTGTGCACAATGTTTTTTAACCTAGAGGTCTGGGTGGAAGCATCCTCCTGGTGACAATGTTACTCAAGTCACTTACAACAACACAGCAAAACAGCAACATTGTCACCAAAGATGATGTGTGCCCCTAGCGTTAGTCATGACTCCAATCCAAGTTTGTAGCAGTATACATATAGCATCACGTAATATACTGTATAGTTTCCAGAAACAATGCTTCAACATGAAACAATGATTTGTGGAACAATAACATAAAGCACTGTCCACCAGTCCGGCAGTCGTTCTGCACCGTGAAGAGTATTACTGTATATTCTACACATAACAAAGACTGAAAACCAGAAATCACAAAACTTACCACATTGTTTTTCCATATTAATTCATTATCAAGAATTTGCAGCCACCGATCCTGTGGTATGGATTCCATCGGCAGGAAGTAACTATGTAACTTTGTTAGAAATTTCGCTTTTTCATTGTAATAAAAGATCCAGTTACATAACACCAGGAATGGTGAGGAAATGTATTTTCCCTCCTTAAGTGATATGGTTTTTCCAACAATATCCGTATATTTAAGTTGTCTCACAAAAAACTTTAGCTTTATAAAATATATATAAAATATTACTTATATATACAATACTAGTTAGCAAAAAGTACAAGACCCCTGACCATAATAATATAGATTATGGGGATAACGTCTATCCTTAGGGAGAGACCACCTTTTCAGGTGTGTGGAGACTTATACAGCCATAGTTGATCCACTGCAAGGGAACATGGGAAGAATAGGCAAATCTGTTTCCCAAGATGTAAACAGGGAGACAGTGCCTCTGTTATGCTGCCCTCTATGGGAAGCACCCTGAACATCATGCCCAACTTTCCCAGAAGTCTTTACTGCATAATGCGGGGTTATAACCAAATCAATTTCTCAGCTACGGACGGCACCGTTTCTATCTGGTTGGACTTCTTCAGCGCAGCCTAGAGAGAACTGATTTGGTAAAAGTGAGATTATCCCCATAATCTGGTCTCTCAGCCTCTCACTTCTACCAAATCAGTTCTCTCTAGGCTTCGCTGATGAAGTCTGACCAGATAGAGCCCCAAAGAGCTGGGTGAATAACATTCCCCCCTAAATAAAGGTAATCCCTAGCTAACCCTGCCTGTACATCTGTTCCTGTCTCACAGTCACATAGTTCACAGTCTCAAATTAATTGAATGTTAAATCCACCATTCGTCTAAATGGGAGGTCACCTGATTTCGGCCGCCAATTCCATTTTCCGATTTTTTTTCAATGCCTCCGTTGTCATAGTTCCTATCCCACCTCTCCTGCACAGTTATTGGTGCAAAAAATGTGCCAGGAAAGGTGGGAGGGGATACAAATTTTTACTGCGTTTGCCTCGTGATATTCGATTGAACATCTATTCAATCGAGCGGTGTTCGCTCATCTCTACTGCTCATAACTCATACCTGTGTGTTCAAGTTCGAACACAACAAGCCTTTTACAGCAAAAACAGTGAATTATCCACTAGTACCTGCACTCAGCTCATCACCCCCATTTTAAAGGCGTTCAATAGTGGGAAAAGAAATGAGTGGCTCATTAGCAATTGTATTTAGAGTATACTGCTGCTCATTACTCATACCTGTGTGTTCAAAGTGGAATACAGCAAGCCTTTTACAGTGCATTACATTTAAAAAACAAAACAAAACTGTGAATTATCAACCATACATACCTGAACTCACCTGTTCTATTGTGTTTTTAAAGACCTTTAATAGTGGAGAAAGAAATTAGGGTCTCAATAGCCATTATGTGCAGAGTATACAATTACAGGCCATTTCTCATTACAGTTGTGGAAAAAAATCAAGAATTCTTAGCCACTAATCTCTTTAGTTAACGGCTATTCTAATGTTTGATTAAAAGTGTTTATTAGTGGGGAAACGAGGGGCATATTCGCCGTCCTGTTCTGTAAAGTTACAGGCTATTTTGGCACCCTGCCCATGCTTTACCTTCTGTCCACAGAATGAGTATATGGCCATTTTCACCTTCCCTGGCAACTTATCAAAAATTACCATACAGCTTAGAAGGTGATTTTACCCCCAACACTCCGCAATAACTTACTGCTACAGCCACTCCCTCTGTAAACCCCTGCACCACTGCTTTCTGGGCAGGTACGGTATTGCAAAGAGGGAGATCAACCCTAGGCACATTTGGCTCTCAACCTCCCACTGCTGCCACCGCCACTGCCTTATGTTTATGCTGCCACCCTCTTCTCCCGATGACAATGAAAACACTTCGCCATCTGGCTCCCAATTGCGATCTGCTACATCATCATCCACTAATGTCTGCAGGTCACTTATGTCCTACTGAACAATCTCTCAGCCAGAAGACTGACCGCTCACAACACCAGGTACCTCGCTACTCTCCTCATCACTACTTGCCCGCCTACTGGAGGAAGCGGCAGACATTGGCTGAGCAATAGCTGCTGACTGTGTCTATTAGCTCTATTGCCCATCCTCACTGTTTAATGGACCTGAGCCCACAACATAGAGCTCTTCTCTGGATAAGGATGGATGACCGCTCACAACACCAGCTACCACACCACTCTCATAATTGCTACTAGAGGAAGCGGTGAATGTCTCTTCTAGATCTTGGCTGCACACTAGCTGCTGACTGTCCTGTAGTAGCTCTTCCTCACTGAATAGTGAATCTGAGCCCACAGCATAGAGTATTTCCCTAGCTGAGGGAGCTGAAAAGGACAGAGGCAGGTTGCGGACAGGTGAGGGCACAGGGCTTGCTCCCGGGCCATGCCAACTTAGGGTTGTGTCTGCTGAACCCACCAACTCCTGGCTGGGTGTGTCTTATGTGACTTGGGATGAAGTGGATGACCAGTCCAATGTTGGTTGGATTGCTTGTCAAGACACGACCGCTACTTGTCACCGTGAGCTCAGGCCTCTGTGAGTGACCCCTGCAGCCAAGGCCCTGTACTTTGCTGTGATCTGGGCCTGTGCCAGAAATATTTAGGCCTACAGTCCTCCATCGTGCATGGCCTGCTGCTTCCCTGTCTAACATACTGTTAATTAATTAATACAGGCATATACAGAGGCACCATAAAGTGGACTGGGAGAGCCATGGCTCCGACGTGGGGGTCCAGCCTGTCACAGGAACTGTTGCATTACTCAGTGGCACACAGCCTATTTCAGGCAATCAAGGTTCCATCAACTTAGCCACAGGAAGCTGTGTGTCCTTCCCATCAACTGTATGGCCCTAGGGATGTTGCTACCTATCCATTATATCATTTTGCCACTCTTTGGCCTACTCACACTACTGTCACCTTCATAATCTACCACTGGGTGACTGTAATGGCACCTCACACTGCTTCCACCTCTGCACTCTACCACTGGGTGACTGTATGGACGTTATAAGGCTGCTGCAACCTCCACACTGGACATGTGACACAGCTTCTACCTTCATGTTCTCAAGCTATTGGTCCTGCAATGTCTGTCTCACTCTCCACTGTGTCCTCAGCCTCCACTGCAGATACAACTCCAAGTGCTCCTCCAAGATACTGTTCTACACCTCATTTGTCTGGGCGAAAGAAGTAACACAGGAAACTGGAGATCTGGTACCTACATCTCGAGGTTACATAAACCCTGTGGGGGCTGAACTCTGAGGAGGAGGCCCTGAGCACTCAATTGCTTTAGCATGACAGCTGTGGGAGGGGGTGGGGTGGCAGGAGCATTATGGGCTCCATCAATAGCAGCCTGAGCCTAGAGTCGCTGATAAGCATTTTTCTTCACCTGCACAGTGAAAAAGCTGCTCATTGGTTTCTAGACACAGAGCAGAACTTGAACCAGTAGGTGGTGGCATACTTAGAATACACCCTGCCACCTGTCATGAAAAATACATTGGACTTCTGGGCAGCCAAACTAGATTTGTGGCAGCAACTGGCCAAGTTAGCCCTGAAAAAGATGTACTGCTCAGCCACTAGTGTGAGATCAGAGTGTGTGTTTAATGTGGCAAAGGCCATAGTTAACCCAAAGAGAACCCACCTGTCCTTCTAAAATTTGTACATACTCACCTTTGATAAGATGAATCAGGCGTGGATCAGCCAGGATTTCCACTGGGTCACTGTATGGCCTCATAAGACTACTGCCACCTCCACACTCTGTCACTGGGTCACTGTATGGCCTCATAAGCCTGCTGAAACCTCCAAACTCTGCCACTGGGTCACTGTATGGCATCCTAAGGCTAATACCCCCTCCACCTCTGCCACTGGGTCAATGTTTGGCTTCATAAGGCTCCTGCACTCCACATTCTGCCACTGGGTCACAATAAGACCTCAAAAAGCTACTGCCACCTCCACATTCTTCCACTGGGTCACTGTATGGCCTCATAAGGCTGTTGCAACATCTACACTGGACCAGTGATGCAGCATCTGCCTCCATGTTCCCACGCCATTGGCCCAGCAACAACATCCGTATCATCCTCCACTGTGTCATCAGTCTTGACTGCAGGGTCTCCTTCAGCATATCACCAGCATACCAGTGTTCCTCCAGCATGCCACATGTGCAAAGCACAGCATTGTCATGCTGTTCTGCACCTCATTAACCTGGACGAACAAAGTCACACGGGGGAAGGGGGGGGGAGTCCTCCATTGTCTCAATCAAGAAATCGAGTCCTGGCTTTCTTCAAGGGATTTTAAGCACTATAAGGCTAGTGAAACCTCCACACTCTGCCACTGGGTTATTGTAGGGCCTCATCATGCTACTGCCACCTCCCCACTGTTCCATTGGGTCACTGTATGACCTCATAAGGGTATAGCAACCTCCACACTCAGCCAATGGGTCACTGTATGGCATCATAAGGGTATAGCAACCTCCACACTCTGCCCCTGGGTCACTTTATGGGTCAGTGTATGGCCTTATAATGTTACAGCCATCTCGATATTCTGCTACTTGGTCACTGTATGCCCTCATAAGTTTGCTGCAACCTCCACTCTCTGCCACTGTGTCCAAATAAGCAAAGTGTGCAGCGATTCTAAGAGCGAAGTCTGTCATATGTGTGTCATACTCACTGTATGACACACACATGACTGTATTTTTTGACTACCACAGCAGACTCCTCATGTGTTACTGCAAGGCACAATGTTCTACACCACTGTACAAGCTATACAGCAAAGTATTTTCATGTTATTCACCATGAATCAATTCAGAAAGAATCAAATCTTTTTGTGAAATCCAGAGAAGCGGCCAAATCGAATTTTCCAAAACTTTGCTCATCTTTAATAGTAATGTCTATCTATGTCTGGAAGGAAAGTGAGCAAGATCATTCTACTCCGGCTTCCCATGATCTTCCTTGCAGGATGGCGATTTCTACTAGCCCATGATAATCTTTATCATCGTCATCACCATCGGCTTCTCCTCCTCCATACCAACTTTCGTCATCCATCATGGAATATGTCTCCAGAAAACAGCAATACAGGTCCATTCATCTGGTATACGAACAACTTAACTGGCACCTGGCCAAGTTCCTAGAGGTGCCATCCCAGCCACATCACAATGCGTTTCATCAACCGATTGGAGACAACTAGAGATGAGCGAACACTGTTCAGATCAGCCGTTCCGAACAGCACGCTCCCATAGAAATGAATGGAAGCACCTGGCACGTACACTTTGCCAGCGGCCGGTCGCCGTGCCAGGTGCTTCCATTCATTTCTATGGGAGCGTGCTGTTCGGAACGGCTGATCTGAACAGTGTTCGCTCATCTCTAGAGACAACCTCAGGTGAAGATACTTAGCTACCATTATTTCTCTAGAAGAGCTGTCCTTGTATTAAATCACCATGCACAATGTGACTCGCTCCTTGGATATGCAGAAACTTGCACACCTTAGGGTTTATGGGTAGGGAGAATACATGACTTCAATGATTTGAGCAGCAGTGGCCACAATCCAAAAACAAAAATGCCAGTCCTGACACCAACCCATTTGTCAAGTCCCAGTTCTAACACCATATGGGACTCTCCACCTCCTCTGGTTCCTCCTCACTGGACTACTTCTTGCCTGTGACTTTATACTCCCCCTCCCTCATTAAATATATTTAAGGTGAATTGCTGCCATGCAGAATTTGTGGTCCATTATGGCTGTAACATTTTTCTCATACGGCCTATATTATAAAAATGAATTTCTGTCTGTCTGTCTGTCCTCTAATGCGAACCAAACGACTGGACCGATCTTCACCAAATTTGGTACAGAGATACTTCAGGTATCCGGGAAGGTTTAAGACTAGAGATGAGCGAACAGTGTTCTATCGAACTCATGTTCGATCGGATATTAGGCTGTTCGGCATGTTCGAATTGAATCGAACACCGCGTGGTAAAGTGCGCCATTACTCGATTCCCCTCCCACCTTCCCTGGCGCCTTTTTTGCTCCAATAACAGCGCAGGGGAGGTGGGACAGGAACTACGACACCGGTGACGTTGAGAAAAGTAGGCAAAACCCATTGGCTGCCGAAAACATGTGACCTCTAATTTAAAAGAACAGCGAGGCCCAGGTTCGCGTCATTCTGAGCTTGCAATTCACCGAGGACGGAGGTTTCCGTCCAGTTAGCTAGGGCTTAGATTCTGGGTAGGCAGGGACAGGCTAGGATAGGAAGGAGAAGACAACCAACAGCTCTTGTAAGAGCTAAATTCCAGGGAGAAGCTTGTCAGTGTAACGTGGCACTGACGGGCTCAATCGCCGCAACCCAGCTTTCCCAGGATCCTGAATGGAATACACTGTCAGTGTATTCCCGTATACCCAATATATACCCCCGATACCCGTTCCAACGGTGTGCCCCCCCACCTTCACCCCAGAAATACCCTGCAAGTCCCCTAGCAATAGAATTGGGGCTATATACACCCACTATTTTTGCTACTGCCATATAGTGCCATTGTCTGACTGGGAATTCAAAGAATATATTGGGGTTACGTGCACCCACAATTTTTACTACTGGTATACAGTGCCAGTTTCTGACTGGGAATTCAAAGAATATATTGGGGTTACAAATACCCTCATTTCTTGCTACTGCCATATAGTGCCAGTTTCTGACTGGTAATTCAAAGAATATATTGGGGTTACGTGCACCCACAATTTTTACTACTGGTATACAGTGCCATTGTCTGACTGGGAATTCAAAGAATATATTGGGGTTATAAATACCCTCATTTCTTGCTACTGCCATATAGTGCCAGTTTCTGACTGGGAATTCAAAGAATATATTGGGGTTACGTGCACCCACAATTTTTACTACTGGTATACAGTGCCATTGTCTGACTGGGAATTCAAAGAATATATTGGGGTTACAAATACCCTCATTTCTTGCTACTGCCATATAGTGCCAGTTTCTGACTGGGAATTCAAAGAATATATTGGGGTTATAAATACCCTCATTTCTTGCTACTGGTATATAGTGCCAGTTTCTGACTGGGAATTCAAAGAATATATTGGGGTTACGTGCACCCACAATTTTTACTACTGGTATACAGTGCCATTGTCTGACTGGGAATTCAAAGAATATATTGGGGTTATAAATACCCTCATTTCTTGCTACTGGTATATAGTGCCATTGTCTGACTGGGAATTCAAAGAATATATTGGGGTTACGTGCACCCACAATTTTTGCTACTGGTATATAGTGCCAATTTCTAACTGGGAATTCAAAATGCGCAAGGCTCCCGGAAAGGGACGTGGACGAGGCTGTGGGCGAGGTCGGGGGAATGGTTCTGGGGAGCAAGGTAGCAGTGAAGCCACAGGGCGTCCCGTGCCTACTCCTGTGGGGCAGCAAGCATTGCGCCACTCCACAGTGCCAGGGTTGCTTGCCACATTAACTAAACTGCAGGGTACAAACCTTAGTAGGCCCGAGAACCAGGAACAGGTCTTGCAATGGCTGTCAGAGAACGCTTACAGCACATTGTCCAGCAGCCAGTCAGACTCAGCCTCCTCTCCTCCTATTACCCAACAGTCTTGTCCTCCTTCCTCCCAAAATTCCCAAGCTTCACAGAACAATAACCCTAACTGTTCCTGCTCCCCAGAGCTGTTCTCCGCTCCTTTCATTGTCCCTCAACCTGCCTCTCCACGTCACGATTCCACGAACCTAACAGAGGAGCATCTGTGTCCAGATGCTCAAACACTAGAGTCTCCTCCATCTCCGTTCGATTTGGTGGTGGATGACCAGCAACCCACCCTCATCGACGATGATGTGACGCAGTTGCCGTCAGGGCATCCAGTTGACCGGCGCATTGTGCGGGACGAGGAGATGAGACAGGAGTTGGAAGAGGAAGTGGTGGATGATGAGGACACTGACCCGACCTGGACAGGGGGGATGTCAAGCGGGGAAAGTAGTGTGGATGTTGAGGCAAGTGCAGCACCAAAAAGGGTAGCTAGAGGCAGAGGCAGAGGTCAGCAGCTTAGGCGAAGCCAGGCCACACCCGGAATCTCCCAAGATGTTCCAGTTCGTACCCAGCCCCGAAAAACTCCCACCTCGAGGGCACGTTTCTCGAAGGTGTGGAGTTTTTTCAAGGAATGCGCCGAGGACAGATATAGTGTTGTCTGCACAATTTGCCTCTCGAAATTGATTAGGGGCTCTGAGAAGAGCAACCTGTCCACCACTTCAATGCGCCGTCATTTGGAATCCAAGCACTGGAATCAGTGGCAGGCAGCAACGGCAGGACAAAGGCCGCCTGCCGTTCACGCCACTGCCTCTGCCACTGCTGACTGTGCTGGCGATGCACTCCAGAGGACGAGCCAGGACACCACTTCATCTGCCTCCGCCACTTTGTTGACTTCTCCCTCATCCTCCCCTGGTCCTGTCTTATCTCCTTCTCCTGCACTATCAAAGGCACCATCAGGCGCTTCTTTACAACAACCCACCATCTCTCAGACATTGGAGCGGCGGCAGAAATACACTGCTAACCACCCACACGCGCAAGCCTTGAACGCCAACATCGCTAAACTGCTGGCCCAGGAGATGTTGGCGTTCCGGCTTGTTGAAACTCCCGCCTTCCTGGACCTGATGGCAACTGCGGCACCTCGCTATGCCGTCCCTAGCCGTCACTACTTCTCCCGGTGTGCCGTCCCCGCCTTGCACCAGCACGTGTCACTCAACATCAGGCGGGCCCTTAGTTCCGCGCTTTGCACAAAGGTCCACTTGACCACCGACGCGTGGACAAGTGCATGCGGACAGGGACGCTACATTTCACTGACGGCACACTGGGTGAATGTAGTTGAGGCTGGGACTGCTTCCCAAACTGGCCCGGTGTACCTCGTCTCCCCGCCTAACATTCCTGGCAGGGACACGAGAAGAACACCCCCCTCCTCCTCCTCCTCTACCGCCTCCTCCTCCGCCACCGCCTCCTCCTCCGCTGTTAGATTGACCCCAGCTACGAGTTGGAAACGTTGCAGCACTGGCGTTGGTAGACGTCAGCAGGCTGTGCTGAAGCTGATCAGCTTGGGGGACAGACAGCACACTGCCTCCGAGGTGAGGGATGCCCTCCTCGATGAGACGGCAATATGGTTTGAGCCGCTGCACCTGGGCCCAGGCATGGTCGTTTGTGATAACGGCCGGAACCTGGTAGCAGCTCTGGAGCTTGCCGGACTCCAACATGTTCCATGCCTGGCCCACGTCTTCAACCTAGTGGTGCAACGTTTCCTAAAGAGCTACCCCAATGTTCCAGAGCTACTGGTGAAAGTGCGGCACATGTGCGCCCACTTTCGCAAGTCGACAGTAGCCGCTGCTAGCTTAAAATCTCTCCAGCAACGCCTGCATGTGCCACAACACCGGCTTTTGTGCGACGTCCCCACACGCTGGAACTCAACGTTTCAGATGTTGAATAGAGTGGTTGAGCAGCAGAGACCTTTGATGGAATACCAGCTACAAAACCCTAGGGTGCCACAAAGTCAGCTGCCTCAGTTTCTCATCCATGAGTGGCCATGGATGAGAGACCTTTGTGACATCCTACGGGTCTTTGAGGAGTCCACAAGGAGGGTGAGCTCTGAGGATGCGATGGTGAGCCTTACAATCCCGCTCTTGTGTGTTCTGAGAGAATCCCTGATTGACATCAGGGATAACTCAGATCACACAGAGGAGTCAGGGATAGCATCCGATCCGTCACAGCTGGAGAGTAGGTCCACACATCTGTCCGCTTCATCGCGTTTAATGGAGGAGGAGGAGGAGGAGGAGGAGGAGGAAGAAGAGTTGTCCGATGATGTGATGGTGATACAGGAGGCTTCCGGGCAACTTCGAATCGTCCCATTGTTGCAGCGCGGATGGGTAGACATGGAGGATGAGGAGGAAATGGAGATTGAACTTTCCGGTGGGGCCAGAGGAGTCATGCCAACTAACACTGTGGCAGACATGGCTGAGTTGATGTTGGGGGTGCTTTACAACCGACAAGCGTATTGTCAAAATCATGGAGGACAACCAGTACTGGATCTTTGCTATCCTTGACCCCCGGTATAAAAACAACATCTCGTCTTTTATTCCGGTAGAGGGGAGGGCCAATCGCATCAATGCTTGCCACAGGCAATTGGTGCAGAATATGATGGAGATGTTTCCAGCATGTGACGTTGGCGGCAGGGAGGACAGTTCCTCCAGTAGGCGACCAAGTTCTCACCGGTCCACACAAACGAGGGGCACACTGTCTAAGGTCTGGGACACCTTGATGGCACCCCCTCGCCAAAGTGCCGCCACAGAGGGTCCTAGTGTCACCAGGCATGAGAAGTATAGGCGCATGTTGCGGGAATACCTTTCCGACCACAGCCCTGTCCTCTCCGACCCCTCTGCGCCCTACACGTATTGGGTGTCGAAGTTGGACCTGTGGCTTGAACTTGCCCTATATGCCTTGGAGGTGCTGTCCTGTCCTGCCGCCAGCGTCCTATCTGAGAGGGTGTTCAGTGCAGCCGGTGGCATCATCACTGACAAGCGCACCCGTCTGTCAGCTGAGAGTGCCGACCGGCTCACTTTGATAAAAATGAACCACCACTGGATAGAGCCTTCATTTTTGTGCCCACCTGTGTAAAGCACCCCAACATGAAACTCCATGTCTGTACTCAACCTCTCCAATTCCTCCGCATCCTCATACTCATCCACCATAAGCGTTGCACAATTCTGCTAATACTAGGCTCCCTCCAACATGATTTCCCCCAACTCTGCTGGTTAGAGGCTCCCTCCACCCTGATTTCCACCAACTCTGCTGGTTAGAGGCTCCCTCCACCCTGCTTTCCCACAACTCTGCTGGTTAGAGGCTCCCTCCACCATGAATTTGCCCAAACTGGGCTGGTTAGAGGCTCCCTCCACCATGAATTGGTCCAAACTGGGGTTTTTAGAGGCTCCCTCCACCATGAATTGGTCCAAACTGGGGTTTTTAGAGGCTCCCTCCACCATGAATTGGTCCAAACTGGGGTTTTTAGAGGCTCCCTCCACCATGAATTTGCCCAAACTGGGCTGTTTAGAGGCTCCCTCCACCATGAATTGGTCCAAACTGGGGTTTTTAGAGGCTCCCTCCACCATGAATTGGTCCAAACTGGGCTGGTTAGAGGCTCCCTCCAACATGAATTGGTCCAAACTGGGTTTTTTAGAGGCTCCCTCCACCATGAATTGGTCCAAACTGGGGTTTTTAGAGGCTCCCTCCACCATGAATTTTGCCCAAACTGGGCTGTTTAGAGGCTCCCTCCACCATGAATTGGTCCAAACTGGGTTTTTTAGAGGCTCCCTCCACCATGAATTGGTCCAAACTGGGGTTTTTAGAGGCTCCCTCCACCATGAATTGGTCCAAACTGGGGTTTTTAGAGGCTCCCTCCACCATGAATTTGCCCAAACTGGGCTGTTTAGAGGCTCCCTCCACCATGAATTGGTCCAAATTGGGGTTTTTGGAGGCTCCCTCCACCATGAATTGGTCCAAACTGGGATTTTTAGAGGCTCCCTCCACCATGAATTTGCCCAAACTGGGCTGTTTAGAGGCTCCCTCCACCATGAATTGGTCCAAATTGGGGTTTTTAGAGGCTCCCTCCACCATGAATTGGTCCAAACTGGGGTTTTTAGAGGCTCCCTCCACCATGAATTTGCCCAAACTGGGCTGTTTAGAGGCTCCCTCCACCATGAATTGGTCCAAATTGGGTTTTTTAGAGGCTCCCTCCACCATGAATTGGTCCAAACTGGGTTTTTTAGAGTCTCCCTCCACCATGAATTGGTCCAAACTGGGTTTTTTAGAGGCTCCCTCCACCATGAATTGGTCCAAACTGGGGTTTTTAGAGGCTCCCTCCACCATGAATTTGCCCAAACTCTGCTGGTTAGAGGCTCAATCCACCCTGATTTTCAAAACAAATGTTGGTGCCAACCTCAACTTACTACAAGGGCCAAATTCACTGCTGGTGACAAGCTCTCCTCACTGCAAGTGCCAAATACACATGTTTCAAGGTGTTTTCCTACTGTCAGAGAGGTGGTATTGAGTGTGTAAAGTGTGTAGTTGTTAGGCTGTGATGTTGGGGTAATAGAGGGTCTTTGGTGTGTTAGATGCCCCCAGACATGCTTCCCCTGCTGTCCCAGTGTCATTCCAGAGGTGTTGGCATCATTTCCTGGGGTGTCATAGTGGACTTGGTGACCCTCCAGACACGGATTTGGGTTTCCCCCTTAACGAGTATATGTTCCCCATAGACTATAATGGGGTTCGAAACCCGTTCGAACACACGAACAGTGAGCGGCTGTTCAATTCGAATTTCGAACCTCGAACATTTTAGTGTTCGCTCATCTCTATTTAAGACGAGACTCCAACTCGCTCGGACGTACCGTTGCTGAGATACAGCATTCCAAATACAGTGCCCCCCCCTTAGCCAATACAAACCTGCAAGTCTTTCACTCATATTCCAACTGCAATACACACGGTCACTCCACATGCACAATACAACACTGACATCCAAACTGAGATACATGCATCAGAGGATTAGATACACAGATCAGCACACAGTATCACATGCCAGAGGATTAGATACACGGGTCTGCACACAGTCCCACACACCAGAGGATTAAATACGCACCTCTGCACACAGTTCCACACACTGAAGGATTTGATACGTGCATTTGCACACGGTTTCACATGCCAAAGGATTAGATACAGGCGTCTACACACAGTTCCACACTCCAGAGGATTAGATACGTGCGTCTGCACACATTTGTACACGCCATAGGATTAGATACACGCGTCTGCACACAGTTCCACATTCCAGAGGATTAGATATGCGCGTCTGCACACAGTTGTACATGCCATAGGATTAGATACACGCGTCTGCACACAGTACCACATGCAGTAGGATTAGATACGCGCGTCTACACATAGCTCCACACGCCAAAGGATTAGATATGCACGTCTGCACACAGTACCACACGGGGGAGGATTAGATACGCGCATCTACACACAGTACCACATGCCATAGGATTAGATATGCGCATCTGCACACAGTACCACATGCCGGGGGATTGGATACGCGCGTCTACACACGCCGTAGGATTACATACGCGCCTCTTCACACAATACCATACACGGGAGGATTAGATACACGTGTCTTCACATAGTTGTACACGCCATAGGATTAGATACACGGGTCTGCACACAGTCCCACACACCAGAGGATTAAATACGCACTTCTGCACACAGTACCACATGCCATAGGATTAGATACGAGCGCCTGCACACGGTTCCACATGCCGAAGCATTAGATACAGGCGTCTACACACAGTTCCACACTCCAGAGGATTAGATACACAGATCAGCACACAGTATCACACGCCAGAGGATTAGATACACGGGTCTCCACACAGTCCCACACACCAGAGGATTAAATACGCATTTCTTCACACAGTTCCACACACTGAAGGATTTGATACACGCGTCTGCACACGGTTTCACATGCCGAAGGATTAGATACAGGCGTCTACACTCAGTTCCACACTCCAGAGCATTAGATACGTGCGTCTGCACACATTTGTACACGCCATAGGATTAGATACACGCGTCTGCACAGAGTACCACATGCTGTAGGATTAGATACACGCGTCTACACACAGTTCCACATTCCAGAGGATTAGATATGCGCGTCTGCACACAGTTGTACACGCCATAGGATTAGATACACGCGTCTGCAGACAGTACCATATGCAGTAGGATTAGATACGCGCGTCTACACATAGTTCCACACGCCAAAGGATTAGATACGCGCCTCTTCACACAATACCACACTTTGGAGGATTAGATACGTGTCTCTGCACACAGTACCACAAGCCAGAGAATTAGATACACGTCTCAGCACACAGTATCACACAGGGGAGGATTAGATACGCGTGTTTACACACAGTACCACACGGGGGAGGATTAGATACGCGCGTCTACACACAGTTCACATGCCATAGGATTAGCTATGCGCATCTGCACACAGTACCACATGCCGGGGGATTGGATACACGCCTCTACACACAGTTCCACATGCCGTAGGATTAGATACGCGCCTCTTCACACAATACCACACAGGGGAGGATTAGATACACGTGTCTTCACACAGTTGTACACGCCATAGGATTAGATACACGCGTCTGCACACAGTACCACATGCCGTAGGATTAGATACGTGCATCTACACACAGTACCACATGCCTTAGGATTAGATACACGCGTCTACACACAGTACCACATGCCTTAGGATTAGATACACGTGTCTACACACAGTTCCACACGCCGTAGGATTAGATACGCGCCTCTTCACACAATTCCACATGCCGTAGGATTAGATACGCGCCTCTTCACACAGTACCACACGGGGGAGGATTAAATACGTGCGTCTGCACACAGTACCACACGCCAGAGGATAAGATAAGCGCGTCTGCACACAGTACCAAGTTCCGTAGGATTAGATACGCACGTCTGCACACAGTACCACATGCCTTAGGATTAGATACCCACGTCTACACACAGTTCCACATGCCGTAGGATTATATACGCGCCTTTTCACACAATACCACACAGGGGAGGATTAGATACGTGCATCTGCACACAGTACCACATGCCAGAGTATTAGATACGCGCATCTGCACATGGTACCGCACGCCAGAGTCATTAGATATGCGCGTCTGCACACAGTTTCACTTACTGGAGGATTAGATACGCGCCTCTTCACACAATACCACACGGGGAGGATTAGATATGTGCATCTGCACACAGTACCACACCAACAAGGATTGGATACTTGCATCTAAACACAGTACTACACGGGGAAGGATTAGATACAGCTTTACTCCAGGTATCCATAACAACTGATCACAGGTTTTTCACTGACATCCAAAATGAGATACACATAATCACATGACGCTTATGGACATACACACAAACAACATACAAAATACATCAGTGCAAAATTAGACAATTCTTATGGGGCCACTACACAAACATAAAATGTAATATACCCGTGCGAAGCCGGGTCATCCCTCTAGTATATATATATATATATATATATATATATATATATATATATATATATATATATATATATATATGAAAATACAAACAAAATAGGAGGGAAATTGTGTCCGGTTTTCAATTTTATTTTTTTTAATTTAATGACGCATAGTGCTATACAGAAATTTTATAAAATAATTTTTTCTCTCCATTATGGTAATTTTTATTTTGTATGGAGATGTCGGGGGTGGGGACCTTTAATAACAGCATTTTATTGGCGGATTATTTTATTTTTTTAATTATTCTATTTAGATTTAAAAAAAAAAAAAAACTTTATTAAGTTTTTTTTTTTTTTTTTCAGATTTTGTGCCCATAAGGTCAGAAAAGACCTTTGGGGACATCTGATCACTTTTTTCTTTGTACCAGCCCAAGTTACAGGCTGATTTCCCCTTTAACGTTGGGCTGGTACGTTTAGCCCCAGTTGCAGGAGGAATACAGCCAAGGGTTAGCACTGCACTATGTGGTGGGACACTGTGATCTTTGGTCTTTATGCTGTATAAGGTATGTGGTTGGTGTTAGGATCACATCCTCCATCTTGTATTTTGTCAGCCATCTTGTCCCTATCAAAGATAAGTAGTTTTGTCTCAAAAAGGAATTGGTTAGACTAATTAACATGGAGATGTGATGGGCTGTGTACTATTTAGACTTTAAACAAAAGATCAAAGAAGAGAAACCCTTCTTTAGGTGATAAGGAAATAGAATGATAACACTAATTGTCTGCAAGGAGGATGTGTACACAGGATGTCTATTGAAATGTTAGCCCCCAGACTGGCACCGAACCTTGAGATACACATCTAGAATGACTGTGAGGTATACTGCATTAGGCCTTAACCAATCATGTCAGGCCAACTATGTCCCAATCTGCCTTTGTCTGTATAAAACTACCTCTTTTGTAACAATAAATCAGAACTCACTTAATACAGTGTGTGTGTGTGTGTGTGTGTGTGTGTGTGTGTGTGTGTGTGTGTGTGTGTGTGTGTGTGTGTGTGTGTGTGTGTGTGTGTGTGTGTGTGTGTGTGTGTGTGTGTGTGTGTGTGTGTGTGTGTGTGTGTGTGTGTGTGTGTGTGTGTCTTCTTCAGGCCTGCATATTTAAATTATACCTACTTCAACATACGTCAGGGGTCTTGTGCCCCTAACAGAAATTGTCGCTCAGCGTGAGGGCATCGATGATCGTTTGATGTGCAACCGATAGAATACCAACCCACCCATCAACCAACTTAGGAGACGGGCCCGGAGGACCTCAGATGAATAAAACAGCGCTGTAGGTAAGCCTTTGTTTACCATATAAGTAATCTGAGTTCCCACGTGTCCCGGATCCTGTGTGTTGATGAATGAGGTTAGTGCTGCATGTCTTTTTATAACAATCGATGCCATTTTTATATAGCTCGAAAGAACCAAAAGCATATGTTGTTGTAGCGGGGTGGGAAATGTTATACCTCATTCTTTGTATACTGTCCATGCTGTCATTTGATTGATACATCTGTTATAAAGTGTATAAGGCGGTACAGGAGGGAGAGTCAATCTCTATCCTTATGCCATAGAATTGCGAAAGTACTGAGTGATTGAAAAGTCCTTGTTTGGGAACACTAGCCTCCAGCCGTGCCTGGACGGTCAGGGTCGAATGAGACCTGAGTAGTAGTACTAAGGACTGAGTAGAATCCGCGCAAGTACGTGCAAACATTCAGGTGTGTTTTTGTAAGGGGACACAGACAGAAAGTTGAGTCTGTGGAAACCAAATGAGGTTTTGTCCTGAGCACTACGCCAGAATTTTGCACATTAGAAATTAGTTCGACTGTTTAAGAGTTCCCCTAGAGAAAAGGTCTGTGTGGCCTTAGAACGGTCTGTGTGGCCGTGGAGCAGTCTGTGTGGCCGTGGAGCAGTCTGTGTGGCCCTAGAAAAATCTTTGAGAGGTCTGGGTGGCCTAGAGAAATAGAGGTCTGAGTGGCCCAAGAATTGTGGAAAGGTCTGTGTGGCCCTAGAGAAATTTGTGCAACCCTCTATTGTCTTAATTGCCCTAGAGGAGTGGGAAGCTCACAGCTGAGTGGCCATCAGCTAACATGGGGAAGGGACCCTCTAAGATTTGGTACACCCCATGTGAACTAATAGAAATGAGAGAAGGGAAAGAAGTTACTGCCGAAGTAAAAATGAAAATTTTTAAAAAGAACAAGACTGTTTGATAGTAAATTTTGGGAACCAATGGAGATTAGATCATGCAGGACAGATACAAGAGCATAAGTTACAAAGGGGAATATATGCTCTGATTGAAGAACAGAATGGGAGGAGTGGAGAGTCAGCTAGTATGAAAATCAGCCCAAGGGATAGTTTAAAGAAAGAGCAGTTGGAAAAGGACGTGATAAACTGCTGATAAGATGTTGAATAGTTGGATAAAAATTAAGTAAGGAATGGTTACAGAAATAAGGTATTAAGTGTTTGTATATTTTTCTTAGTGTAAGGAAATGCATAGTGAGCACCCACTCACAGTCCAGCTAAAGGGTTAATGGGGTCTGCATTGTGTTGTTAGCGCCATGTGAGTGATGACTAGATAAAGATATAGGGAGAGTCTGCTGAAGTATATTGTGGCAGACCACTCACCAAGGTAGACTCTGGGTGAAATCAGGTCTAAAATGCTTTGAAAAACACCATGATTGTTGAAGCATTTATGCAAGGAATCACTATGCAAGCACTATGTGGTGGGACACTGTGATCTTTAGTCTTTATGCTGTATAAGGTATGTGGTTGGTGTTAGGATCACATCCTCCATCTTGTATTTTGTCAGCCATCTTGTCCCTATCAAGATAAGTAGTTTTGTCTCACAAAGGAATTGGTTAGACTAATTAACATGGAGACGTTATGGGCTGCGTGCTATTGAGACTTTAAACAAAAGATCAAAGAAGAGAAACCCTTCTTTAGGTGATAAGGAAATAGAATGGTAACACTAATTGTCTCCAAGGAGGATTTGTACACAGAAAGTCTATTGAAATGTTAGCCCCCAGACTGGCACCGAGCCTTGAGATACACATCTAGAATGACTGTGAGGTATATTGCATTAGGCCTTAACCAATCATGTCAGGCCAACTATGTCCCAATCTGCCTTTGTCTGTATAAAACTACCTCTTTTGTAACAATAAATCAGAACTCACTTAATACACTACGCTGTGTGTGTGTGTGTGTGTGTGTGTGTGTGACTTCTCCAGGCCTGCATATTTAAATTAGATCTACTTCAACATACGTCAGGGGTCTTGTGCCCCTAACATTCGCTTTACAATTGGTGATGTGTTCTTTATTAATGAATATGTGCCATCTCACTTTCCATGTTCATCCTTTTTGTTTAGGTCATCTTTATTGATCCTGGATATGTCTGCTACAATCTTAGGGGCGTGGTGGGGCGGTTTGATGAAAAGGTGCGATGCTTCACTACTGCTGCTGAATTGGGATGAGCACTGTTGTAATGGCCTGAACATATTAATGGACTTTATACCTTCTAATATGACAATATAATCTCTGAGTTACTGCTGAATCCGGATTAATATTGATGAAATGGCCTGAACATAATAACGACCTCCACACAGATGTTGTGATACATTCATTAACGCTACATTCATTAACTTCTATCTAGTTTTATAAGGCTCTTTCTTATGTTTTTAATTGATATTTCTGAACTTCTAGATGTCACGCAGGTGAAGGACATTGCAGACCGAAACGTCCGATTATTGACATCAAATACCACGTGAAAAATTTTTATATTATGGCTATGGGAACATTTTTTGGATGGAATAAAGTTTGTTGAAACAAAACATTTGGAAGTACTATGTCATCATTGACCCATGGTATTTACCGATATCTTCAGGCACCGATTGGGGATTAGATATCCATATAATAAAGGAGTCTGGATCTTTTTTTGTATACTTGGGGTTAACTTGCACGAAGGGTCAAATATAAGAAGAATTCTATGGAAGGTTAAGGGCGGACACTTCCTGACACTTCTTTCATCCCTTAATTAACTTATACTGCATACGTTCTATTCACTAAGATAATCCCGAGTGTTCACTCGGCAGTTTTCCTATCACTATAATAGAATTCCTCTCAGCATAATGAAATGTACACATCCATTAGGACGATTACCATCAATTTAAACTGTGAATGCGGATACCTTCTCCATGTATTTACCTTTCCCCTTTCTCCATTTCAATAGCTGTACCGAGTAATGAATCAACATAAGGTCTGTTCTTAGATTCATTCCGTTCGGCTTACGGTTATTGAACTTAAATATATAGTATGCTTCCTTTTGCAACAAACGTTCTTTTCTATTACCCTCTCTTAAGTTCTCTTTAACCATTTCAATACCAAAGAAACGTAAGGTATCAGTTTTTCCCTTGTGAACTAATGCAAAATGTTATGTGGCACCTGAAACATTTTCTGCTGTAACTTTAGTGCCGTCTCTTAGGTGCTCCAAAATACAAATTTTTAATGCCCTAGACGTACAACCTATATACTCCCTTGCACATTCTATACATTTGATGCAATAAATAACATAGTTACTATGAACACTCGGGATTATCTCAGTGAATAGAACGTATGCAGTATAAGTTAATTAAAGGATCAAAGACTCCATTAGAATAAGGAAAAGGAAAGTATGAGGCAAGTTCAGGATTAGAGATGAGCGAACACTAAAATGTCCGAGGTTCGAAATCCAATTAGAACAGCCGCACACTGTTCGACTGTTTGAACGGATTTCGAATCCCATTATAGTCTATGGGGGGAAATGCTCGTTTCAGGGGTACGCAAAATTCAATAAAATTATACTTACCAAGTCCACGAGTGACGGTCGGGCTGGATTCTCCTTGAAGTCTTCTCCCGGCGCAGCGCCCCCACAGCGTCTTCCGGCTGGAATTCACTCTGCCTAGGCATTGGAGCCTAGGCAGAGCCAACTGCGCATGCGCGGTTGGCTCTGCCCGGCCCGATGCCTGAGCAGAGCTGACTGCGCATGCGAGAGCATGCCCGCGCATGCACAGTCGGCTTTGCCTAGGCCAAATGCCTAGGCAGAGTGAATTCCAGCCGGAAGACGCCGCGGGGACGCAGCGCGGAGAAGACTTCTAAAGGTAAGAGAAGAACCAGCATTGATTGGCAGAATGTATAAAACTTCGAACAGCTAGTAGTTTTCGATCGAGTACGAGTATTTCGAATACCGTAGTATTCGATCAAACACCTACTCGATCGAACACTACTCGCTCATCTCTATTTAGGATAAAACAAGTGATGTTCAATCAGTTCATTATGTTCAGACAGAAAGAAGCAGGAAATAGTATATAAGTCTGACTGCACATATACTTCATTAGGCTATGACTAAGGGGCCAGAGCGCCCAGAAACGCGTCAGCCAGTCAGGATTTTTTAATCACTTTGCTGTGGTTTTGTTCACTTGCACGTTTGTTTTTTGCCTGTATGAAAATGGAATTTAAAGCAATACATTAAAGATGAAGTTTTAAGAAAAAGAGGAGTACGGACCTAATCTCTTCGTATACTATTGGATTGATTGAGCTCTATGAGTCCGGAGCCATTTGGTTGTGCACCCGGGGAACTTATAATATTTACCAACAGAAGCGGTGAGCTAAAAGTTTTCCTTACTCCATTTGTACTTCTTGACATTATTATTATTTCTTTACCTTGTCTATAAATCTTGACATCGGGCGTCCGCTATAAAAACTTTTCTGAAACAGAATCATGTTATGAAGAGCAATAGCCAGGAAAGTCACAGCTGTGTACACATTAGATACGACTCCATCCTGTGGATATATAGATTGGGTCACAAAGTATTCATCAGAACAATATTTCAGTATCATTTTCATCTCGTGGATTCGTATGAGATTATACGTTTCATTTGAGCTGACACAATAAAAGTAGAAAATGTCTTCCAACAATTCATCCTCGGGGTGATCCTTCGGCCTCCAAGAATGTATAAATTTCCAGAGATCGGGTAATGGGGTTGTTACTGGTGAAAAACTCAAACTACAATTTACTAACTTCATGTAGTAAGAGCCTAAGAATGGATGTGCAAACCAGGAGTCGTCCAGGATCAGGGTTTTGTCTTCTATAAACTCATAAGATACTAAAAACTTGAATAACACAGAGAAAGAGCCGTATATTACAATGACCTGGGCTCTGTATTTCTCAATGACCTGACGTTGTTTATCACTTTCCTCCAAAGTGTTTATTCTAACAATAAACTCAATGCAGATTCCATGTCTGGACATCTCTCTGCTGAGCTCCAGCACTTCGGCCTCCGTATTGTCATCCCGGGTTGTTATTATCCCAATCCAGTTCCATTCAAAGTGTTTCAAGCAGAAGACAATAGCCAGATGGTGGTTATGAACATCCTGGGCCATAGTGAAGAATGGCTGCTCCAAATCCTTCTTATTGAACAGTTTATCTTTAATCCCATAGCTTATCTGAAGAAGTCAGAAAACATCCAAAAATGTGACCTTTACCCCTCAAGCCTATAACATACTGTAGTAATATGGTGTGCATGGAAATAACCAATATGCCATCTAGATCAATGTATTCTCCTACAATGTTCAATGGAAGGTAAAGAATTTCTTGAGACAGAATCTATTTATCCTTATCTTTAAAAAATTCTTAGATCTCCATAGTGTTACTGCTGGTTTTAGCCCCCCACCCCCACAACCGATTGATGGCAAATATTTGACTAGGTTTCTCTATTACCATTACTACACCTTTAAAAGAATATATGGGTGGAAGAAGTAGGTGCTCATACCCCAGCTGTATAACCTATGCAGTGTCAAACTACCCCTACACATGTTTCCAGTGCAGTCCCTCAGTGGGGGATGTCTTACCGTTATGGTGCTCTTGCCCTCAGATAACCAGGTTCTGGGGCAGGTGTTTGGCCTTCTCTTTGGCTTGATCATTCATAAAGATCCATAAGTGGCCATACAGCTTTTTAAGTTTCCTTCTCTGATTTATATTCAATTTACCCTCCTCACTTTTGTATTAATGGCAGCCGAGTAGTCAATAGCGCATTCTTATCAACAAAGACACTAATTTCCCTTTCAAGACCTTAAATTCTGACTAGGTAACTTCCGTATCATTGAATAAGTCCCCGGTATCCATCTAGAATCCAATGCTAAATCCGGAAAGCTATGGCTCCCCTAGATCTGCTACATCCCAATATACTGTAGACTGTCTTGATGTCACTTTCATAGACTACATTGGTCTTGAATACATAAATGTACAGTCGAGAATTCCTACTCCACTGAATCTTCACTTATTATTGCAGTTCCTCTTGTATTCTATTCTACATGGATGAAAATCTGCTTATGTCTAATCCTAATGGATGCCTCATGGTCACAACCTTATCAGGGGTATACACAGGGATTATTTGTAAAACGAATATGGTTGTATTGACCTTTATGTTCACTCCAGTTTGGTTAAGGACATTCATCTATATAATGGAGCAGCTACAGGGGGTCACAGGAATCACAACTACGACTGGGCCCCTAGTCCAGGGGGCGCTACAGGCTTCCCTTGCCACACTACTGTATTGGGAATTGTATACATAACCTCTCTTCCTACACAGTGCTGATGTGGTGCCCGGCTCTGCAGCTCTTCTGTTATCCTCCCTGCTCCCCTGGCTCCTGCTGTACAGAGAAGAGGATATAGTGAGGACAATAGATGAGATGTACAGCCATGTGCTGCATTAATACTGTGTAGGAAGAGAAGGTAAGTAACTTACTGGTGTGGCCTGGGGAGTATGTAGGATAAAGGGAAGGAGGGAAACATTAGTAGTGGGGGCACTTATATCTATATAGGGGGAATTATTATAGCACCATTACCATTTGGCAGAGATAAGATACGATAAGATAATCCTTTAATAGTCCCACAGTGGGGAAATTTCAGCATGTTACAGCAGCCTAGTAATACAGATACAGGATAATACACAGTAATATAATACAGACATAGTCCATAGCAGCTAAGGAACGGAAGAGAAAGAGGAAGACTTCATGGTCATCGTCATAATCATTAGTTCTCTGTGCGGAGTGATCTTCGCTTGGTCTGATGTAGATTATACAGCCTGGTCGCGGTTGGAAGGAAGGACCTGCGATAGCTCCTTCTCACACTTGGGGTGAAGCAGACGGTCACTTACAGTGCTGCCAAGTCCCATCAAGGTCCCATACATGGGGTGGGATTTGTTCTCCCGCATGGAGGTCACCACAGAAAGTATCCTTCTGTCACCCACCACCTGTACTGGGTGCAAGGAGCTCCCCAGGACAGAGCTGGCCCTCCTGATCAGCCTGTCAAGTCTATTTCTGTCCCTGGTTGATATACTGCTCCCCCAGCAGGCCACACCGAAAAAGATGGCTGAAGCAACCACAGAGTTGAAGAAGGCCCTAAGAAGTGTCCCCTGGACTCCAATGGCCCTAAGCAGTGTTCCCTGGACTCCGAAGGCCTTCAGCCTCCTGAGCAGGTAGAGTCTGCTGTGGCCCTTTCTGTGCATTGCCTCCAGGTGATCAGCCCAGTCTAGTTTATTATTGAGGAGCACGCCCAGATACTTATAGGTCCTTACTAGAGATGAGCGAACAGTGTTCTATCGAACTCATGTTCGATCGGATATTAGGCTGTTCGGCATGTTCGAATCGAATCGAACACCGCGTGGTAAAGTGCGCCATTACTCGATTCCCCTCCCACCTTCCCTGGCGCTTTTTTTGCTCCAATAACAGCGCAGGGTAGGTGGGACAGGAACTACGACACCGGTGACGTTGAAAAAAGTAGGCAAAACCCATTGGCTGCCGAAAACATGTGACCTCTAATTTAAAAGAACAGCGCCGCCCAGCTTCGCGTCATTCTGAGCTTGCAATTCACCGGGGACGGAGGTTTCCGTCCAGTTAGCTAGGGCTTAGATTCTGGGTAGGCAGGGACAGGCTAGGATAGGAAGGAGAAGACAACCAACAGCTCTTGTAAGAGCTAAATTCCAGGGAGAAGCTTGTCAGTGTAACGTGGCACTGACGGGCTCAATCGCCGCAACCCAGCTTTCCCAGGATCCTGAATGGAATACACTGTCAGTGTATTCCCGTATACCCGATATATACCCCGATACCCGTTCCAACGGTGTGCCCCCCCACCTTCACCCCAGAAATACCCTGCAAGTCCCCTAGCAATAGAATTGGGGCTATATACACCCACAATTTTTACTACTGGTATACAGTGCCATTGTCTGACTGGGAATTCAAAGAATATATTGGGAATACAAATACCCTCATTTCTTGCTACTGCCATATAGTGCCAGTTTCTGACTGGTAATTCAAAGAATATATTGGGGTTACGTGCACCCACAATTTTTACTACTGGTATACAGTGCCATTGTCTGACTGGGAATTCAAAGAATATATTGGGAATACAAATACCCTCATTTCTTGCTACTGCCATATAGTGCCAGTGTCTGACTGGGAATTCAAAGAATATATTGGGGTTACGTGCACCCACAATTTTTACTACTGGTATACAGTGCCATTGTCTGACTGGGAATTCAAAGAGTATATTGGGAATACAAATACCCTCATTTCTTGCTACTGCCATATAGTGCCAGTTTCTGACTGGGAATTCAAAGAATATATTGGGGTTACGTGCACCCCCAATTTTTACTACTGGTATACAGTGCCATTGTCTGACTGGGAATTCAAAGAATATATTGGGGTTATAAATACCCTCATTTCTTGCTACTGCCATATAGTGCCAGTTTCTGACTGGTAATTCAAAGAATATATTGGGGTTACGTGCACCCACAATTTTTACTACTGGTATACAGTGCCATTGTCTGACTGGGAATTCAAAGAGTATATTGGGAATACAAATACCCTCATTTCTTGCTACTGCCATATAGTGCCAGTTTCTGACTGGTAATTCAAAGAATATATTGGGGTTACGTGCACCCACAATTTTTACTACTGGTATACAGTGCCATTGTCTGACTGGGAATTCAAAGAGTATATTGGGAATACAAATACCCTCATTTCTTGCTACTGCCATATAGTGCCAGT
Organism: Leptodactylus fuscus; assembly: GCF_031893055.1. Classification (NCBI taxonomy): domain Eukaryota; kingdom Metazoa; phylum Chordata; class Amphibia; order Anura; family Leptodactylidae; genus Leptodactylus; species Leptodactylus fuscus. The sequence goes on along the minus strand of NC_134265.1, from coordinate 364,488,898 downwards.
TTCTGACTGGGAATTCAAAGAATATATTGGGGTTACGTGCACCCACAATTTTTACTACTGGTATACAGTGCCATTGTCTGACTGGGAATTCAAAGAATATATTGGGGTTATAAATACCCTCATTTCTTGCTACTGCCATATAGTGCCAGTTTCTGACTGGGAATTCAAAGAATATATTGGGGTTACGTGCACCCACAATTTTTACTACTGGTATACAGTGCCATTGTCTGACTGGGAATTCAAAGAATATATTGGGAATACAAATACCCTCATTTCTTGCTACTGCCATATAGTGCCAGTGTCTGACTGGTAATTCAAAGAATATATTGGGGTTACGTGCACCCACAATTTTTACTACTGGTATACAGTGCCATTGTCTGACTGGGAATTCAAAGAGTATATTGGGAATACAAATACCCTCATTTCTTGCTACTGCCATATAGTGCCAGTTTCTGACTGGGAATTCAAAGAATATATTGGGGTTACGTGCACCCACAATTTTTACTACTGGTATACAGTGCCAATTTCTAACTAGGAATTCAAAATGCGCAAGGCTCCCGGAAAGGGACGTGGACGAGGCCGTGGGCGAGGTCGGGGGAATGGTTCTGGGGAGCAAGGTAGCAGTGAAGCCACAGGGCGTCCCGTGCCTACTCCTGTGGGGCAGCAAGCATTGCGCCACTCCACAGTGCCAGGGTTGCTTGCCACATTAACTAAACTGCAGGGTACAAACCTTAGTAGGCCCGAGAACCAGGAACAGGTCTTGCAATGGCTGTCAGAGAACGCTTACAGCACATTGTCCAGCAGCCAGTCAGACTCTGCCTCCTCTCCTCCTATTACCCAACAGTCTTGTCTTCCTTCCTCCCAAAATTCCGAAGCTTTACAGAACAATAACCCAAACTGTCCCTGCTCCCCAGAGCTGTTCTCCGCTCCTTTCATTGTCCCTCAACCTGCCTCTCCACGTCACGATTCCACGAACCTAACAGAGGAGCATCTGTGTCCAGATGCTCAAACACTAGAGTCTCCTCCATCTCCGTTCGATTTGGTGGTGGATGACCAGCAACCCACCCTCATCGACGATGATGTGACGCAGTTGCCGTCAGGGCATCCAGTTGACCGGCGCATTGTGCGGGAGGAGGAGATGAGACAGGAGTTGGAAGAGGAAGTGGTGGATGATGAGGACACTGACCCGACCTGGACAGGGGGGATGTCAAGCGGGGAAAGTAGTGTGGATGTTGAGGCAGGTGCAGCACCAAAAAGGGTAGCTAGAGGCAGAGGCAGAGGTCAGCAGCTTAGGCGAAGCCAGGCCACACCCGGAATCTCCCAAGATGTTCCAGTTCGTACCCAGCCCCGAAAAACTCCCACCTCGAGGGCACGTTTCTCGAAGGTGTGGAGTTTTTTCAAGGAATGCGCCGAGGACAGATATAGTGTTGTCTGCACAATTTGCCTCTCGAAATTGATTAGGGGCTCTGAGAAGAGCAACCTGTCCACCACTTCAATGCGCCGTCATTTGGAATCCAAGCACTGGAATCAGTGGCAGGCAGCAACGGCAGGACAAAGGCCGCCTGCCGTTCACGCCACTGCCACTGCCTCTGCCTCTGCCTCTGCCACTGCCACTGCTGACTGTGCTGGCGATGCACTCCAGAGGACGAGCCAGGACACCACTTCATCTGCCTCCGCCATTTTGTTGACTTCTACCTCATCCTCCCCTGGTCCTGTCTTATCTCCTTCTCCTGCACCATCAAAGGCACCATCAGGCGTTTCTTTACAACAACCCACCATCTCTCAGACATTGGAGCGGCGGCAGAAATACACTGCTAACCACCCACACGCGCAAGCCTTGAACGCCAACATCGCTAAACTGCTGGCCCAGGAGATGTTGGCGTTCCGGCTTGTTGAAACTCCCGCCTTCCTGGACCTGATGGCAACTGCGGCACCTCGCTATGCCGTCCATAGCCGTCACTACTTCTCCCGGTGTGCCGTCCCCGCCTTGCACCAGCACGTGTCACTCAACATCAGGCGGGCCCTTAGTTCCGCGCTTTGCACAAAGGTCCACTTGACCACCGACGCGTGGACAAGTGCATGCGGACAGGGACGCTACATTTCACTGACGGCACACTGGGTGAATGTAGTTGAGGCTGGGACTGCTTCCCAAACTGGCCCGGTGTACCTCGTCTCCCCGCCTAACATTCCTGGCAGGGACACGAGAAGAACACCCCCCTCCTCCTCCTCCTCTACCGCCTCCTCCTCCGCCACCGCCTCCTCCTCCGCCACCGCCTCCTCCTCCGCTGTTAGATTGACCCCAGCTACGAGTTGGAAACGTTGCAGCACTGGCGTTGGTAGACGTCAGCAGGCTGTGCTGAAGCTGATCAGCTTGGGGGACAGACAGCACACTGCCTCCGAGGTGAGGGATGCCCTCCTCGATGAGACGGCAATATGGTTTGAGCCGCTGCACCTGGGCCCAGGCATGGTCGTTTGTGATAACGGCCGGAACCTGGTAGCAGCTCTGGAGCTTGCCGGACTCCAACATGTTCCATGCCTGGCCCACGTCTTCAACCTAGTGGTGCAACGTTTCCTAAAGAGCTACCCCAATGTTCCAGAGCTACTGGTGAAAGTGCGGCGCATGTGCGCCCACTTTCGCAAGTCGACAGTAGCCGCTGCTAGCTTAAAATCTCTCCAGCAACGCCTGCATGTGCCACAACACCGGCTTTTGTGCGACGTCCCCACACGCTGGAACTCAACGTTTCAGATGTTGAATAGAGTGGTTGAGCAGCAGAGACCTTTGATGGAATACCAGCTACAAAACCCTAGGGTGCCACAAAGTCAGCTGCCTCAGTTTCACATCCATGAGTGGCCATGGATGAGAGACCTTTGTGACATCCTACGGGTCTTTGAGGAGTCCACAAGGAGGGTGAGCTCTGAGGATGCGATGGTGAGCCTTACAATCCCGCTCTTGTGTGTTCTGAGAGAATCCCTGATTGACATCAGGGATAACTCAGATCACACAGAGGAGTTAGGGATAGCATCCGATCCGTCACAGCTGGAGAGTAGGTCCACACATCTGTCCGCTTCACTGCGTTTAATGGAGGAGGAGGAGGAGGAGGAGGAGGAAGAAGAGTTGTCCGATGATGTGATGGTGATACAGGAGGCTTCCGGGCAACTTCGAATCGTCCCATTGTTGCAGCGCGGATGGGTAGACATGGAGGATGAGGAGGAAATGGAGATTGAACTTTCCGGTGGGGCCAGAGGAGTCATGCCAACTAACACTGTGGCAGACATGGCTGAGTTCATGTTGGGGTGCTTTACAACCGACAAGCGTATTGTCAAAATCATGGAGGACAACCAGTACTGGATCTTTGCTATCCTTGACCCCCGGTATAAAAACAACATCTCGTCTTTTATTCCGGTAGAGGGGAGGGCCAATCGCATCAATGCTTGCCACAGGCAATTGGTGCAGAATATGATGGAGATGTTTCCAGCATGTGACGTTGGCGGCAGGGAGGGCAGTTCCTCCAGTAGGCAACCAAGTTCTCACCGGTCCACACAAACGAGGGGCACACTGTCTAAGGTCTGGGACACCTTGATGGCACCCCCTCGCCAAAGTGCCGCCACGGAGGGTCCTAGTGTCACCAGGCGTGAGAAGTATAGGCGCATGTTGCGGGAATACCTTTCCGACCACAGCCCTGTCCTCTCCGACCCCTCTGCGCCCTACACGTATTGGGTGTCGAAGTTGGACCTGTGGCTTGAACTTGCCCTATATGCCTTGGAGGTGCTGTCCTGTCCTGCCGCCAGCGTCCTATCTGAGAGGGTGTTCAGTGCAGCCGGTGGCATCATCACTGACAAGCGCACCCGTCTGTCAGCTGAGAGTGCCGACCGGCTCACTTTGATAAAAATGAACCACCACTGGATAGAGCCTTCATTTTTGTGCCCACCTGTGTAAAGCACCCCAACATGAAACTCCATGTCTGTACTCAACCTCTCCAATTCCTCCGCATCCTCATACTCATCCACCATAAGCGTTGCACAATTCTGCTAATACTAGGCTCCCTCCAACATGATTTCCCCCAACTCTGCTGGTTAGAGGCTCCCTCCACCCTGCTTTCCCACAACTCTGCTGGTTAGAGGCTCCTTCCACCATGAATTTGCCCAAACTGGGCTGTTTAGAGGCTCCCTCCACCATGAATTGGTCCAAACTGGGTTTTTTAGAGGCTCCCTCCACCATGAATTGGTCCAAACTGGGCTGGTTAGAGGCTCCCTCCACCATGAATTGGTCCAAACTGGGCTGGTTAGAGGCTCCCTCCACCATGAATTGGTCCAAACTGGGGTGGTTAGAGGCTCCCTCCACCATTAATTGGTCCAAACTGGGCAGGTTAGAGGCTCCCTCCACCATTAATTGGTCCAAACTGGGCTGGTTAGAGGCTCCCTCCACAATTAATTGGTCCAAACTGGGCTAATTAGAGGCTCCCTCCACCATGAATTGGTCCAAACTGGGTTTTTTAGAGGCTCCCTCCACCATGAATTTGCCCAAACTGGGCTGTTTAGAGGCTCCCTCCACCATGAATTGGTCCAAACTGGGCTGGTTAGAGGCTCCCTCCACCATGAATTGGTCCAAACTGGGCTGGTTAGAGGCTCCCTCCACCATGAATTTCCCAAAACTTGGCTGTTTAGAGGCTCCCTCCACCATTAATTGGTCCAAACTGGGCTGGTTAGAGGCTCCCTCCACCATGAATTTGCCCAAACTGGGCTGTTTAGAGGCTCCCTCCACCATGAATTTGCCCAAACTGGGCTGGTTAGAGGCTCCCTCCACCATGAATTTCCCAAAACTTGGCTGTTTAGAGGCTCCCTCCACCATTAATTGGTCCAAACTGGGCTGGTTAGAGGCTCCCTCCACCATGAATTTGCCCAAACTGGGCTGTTTAGAGGCTCCCTCCACCATGAATTTGCCCAAACTGGGCTGGTTAGAGGCTCCCTCCACCATGAATTGGTCCAAACTGGGCTGGTTAGAGGCTCCCTCCACCATGAATTTGCCCAAACTGGGCTGTTTAGAGGCTCCCTCCACCATGAATTTGCCCAAACTGGGCTGGTTAGAGGCTCCCTCCACCATGAATTGGTCCAAACGGGTTTTTAGAGGCTCCCTTCACCATGAATTGGTCCAAACTTGGCTGTTTAGAGGCTCCCTCCACCATGAATTGGTCCAAACTGGGGTGGTTAGAGGCTCCCTCCACCATGAATTTGCCCAAACTGGGCTGTTTAGAGGCTCCCTCCACCATGAATTGGTCCAAACTGGGTTTTTTAGAGGCTCCCTCCACCGTGAATTGGTCCAAACTGGGCTGGTTAGAGGCTCCCTCCACCATGAATTGGTCCAAACTGGGGTGGTTAGAGGCTCCCTCCACCATTAATTGGTCCAAACTGGGCTGGTTAGAGGCTCCCTCCACCATTAATTGGTCCAAACTGGGCTGGTTAGAGGCTCCCTCCACCATGAATTTGCCCAAACTGGGCTGGTTAGAGGCTCCCTCCACCATGAATTGGTCCAAACTGGGGTGGTTAGAGGCTCCCTCCACCATTAATTGGTCCAAACTGGGCTGGTTAGAGGCTCCCTCCACAATTAATTGGTCCAAACTGGGCTAATTAGAGGCTCCCTCCACCATGAATTGGTCCAAACTGGGTTTTTTAGAGGCTCCCTCCACCATGAATTTGCCCAAACTGGGCTGTTTAGAGGCTCCCTCCACCATGAATTGGTCCAAACTGGGCTGGTTAGAGGCTCCCTCCACCATGAATTGGTCCAAACTGGGGTTTTTAGAGGCTCCCTCCACCATGAATTGGTCCAAACGGGTTTTTAGAGGCTCCCTTCACCATGAATTGGTCCAAACTTGGCTGTTTAGAGGCTCCCTCCACCATGAATTGGTCCAAACTGGGGTGGTTAGAGTCTCCCTCCACCATGAATTTGCCCAAACTGGGCTGTTTAGAGGCTCCCTCCACCATGAATTGGTCCAAACTGGGTTTTTTAGAGGCTCCCTCCACCATGAATTTGCCCAAACTGGGCTGGTTAGAGGCTCCCTCCACCATGAATTGGTCCAAACTGGGGTGGTTAGAGGCTCCCTCCACCATTAATTGGTCCAAACTGGGCTGGTTAGAGGCTCCCTCCACCATTAATTGGTCCAAACTGGGCTGGTTAGAGGCTCCCTCCACCATGAATTTGCCCAAACTGGGCTGGTTAGAGGCTCCCTCCACCATGAATTGGTCCAAACTGGGGTTTTTAGAGGCTCCCTCCACCATGAATTGGTCCAAACTGGGGTTTTTAGAGTCTCCCTCCACCATGAATTGGTCCAAACTGGGGTTTTTAGAGGCTCCCTCCACCATGAATTTGCCCAAACTCTGCTGGTTAGAGGCTCAATCCACCCTGATTTTCAAAACAAATGTTGGTGCCAACCTCAACTTACTACAAGGGCCAAATTCACTGCTGGTGACAAGCTCTCCTCACTGCAAGTGCCAAATACACATGTTTCAAGGTGTTTTCCTACTGTCAGAGATGTGGTATTGAGTGTGTAAAGTGTGTAGTTGTTAGGCTGTGATGTTGGGGTAATAGAGGGTCTTTGGTGTGTTAGATGCCCCCAGACATGCTTCCCCTGCTGTCCCAGTGTCATTCCAGAGGTGTTGGCATCATTTCCTGGGGTGTCATAGTGGACTTGGTGACCCTCCAGACACGGATTTGGGTTTCCCCCTTAACGAGTATCTGTTCCCCATAGACTATAATGGGGTTCGAAACCCGTTCGAACACACGAACATTGAGCGGCTGTTCGAATCGAATTTCGAACCTCGAACATTTTAGTGTTCGCTCATCTCTAGTCCTTACTATCTCAATACATGTTCCTTGGATCTCCACTGGGGTCGTAGCACCTCTCCATTTACTATAGTCCAACACCATCTCCTTGGTCTTCCCAACATTAATCCTGAGCTGGTTCCGCTGGCACCATTCAACAAAATCCCAGTTTAAGTCTCTGTATTCCCTTTCGTCACCATCAGTGTAAGACCGACTATTGTAGAGACATCGGAGTACTTCTGTAAGTAACAGCTGGAGGAGTTGTGCCTAAAGTCAGCAGTGTACAGTGTGAAGAGAAATGGGGCAAGAACTAGACCTTGTGGTGCCCCCGTACTACTGATCACAGTGTCAGACACACCGTCTTGGGCTCTCACATACTGAGGGCGGTTTGTCAGGTAGTCTAGGATCCAGTTGGACAGGTGGTGGTCCACACTATCAAGGTTCAGCTTTTCTCCCAGTAGCCCTGGCTGAATGGTGTTGAACGCACTGGAGAAGTCAAAGAACATTATGGTTTCTCTAGGTGAGAGAGAGCCCCGTGAAGAAGGTGGATGATGGCGTCATCTACCCCAATGCCCGGCCGATAGGCAAACTGGAGGGGGTCCAGAGCGGGGCTTACTAGGGCGCGTAGGTGTGTCAGGACCAGTCTCTCTAGGACCTTCATCAGGTGAGATGTCAGTGCTACGAGTCAGTAGTCATTGTAGCCCATCGGGTTGGGTTTCTTTGGGACTGGTACCACGCAAGATGTTTTCCACAGTACCACTCCCAGCTTTAGACTCATATTGTACATGTGCATAATGCCACCTAGCTGGTCCCTGCACATTTTAAGAAGTCTTGCGCTTATACCATCAGGTCCTCCGGCCTTGTCTGCTTTAATCTTCTTGATTTCCCTACACACCTGAGATTCCTGCAGGATCAGATAGTCAGATTGCAGTTGACTGCAGGTCAGTGGGGGTTGGGTCTTGGTGTGTGAGGAGAGGGGGGTTGACTGACATGCTGTTGAAGAGAGTGTTGGCTTGGAGTCAAACCTATTGAAGAATAGATTAATCTCGTTAAGTCACTTCCTGTCCCCTACTGTTCGATGACCTGCCTTTTGTTTGTGTCCAGATATAGCATTAAGACTATCCCACACCTCCGAGATTCTACCCTCCCCCATCTGTATAATTGGGGCACTACTAGCTGTAGGGGGCACTAGTACTTATGTGGGGAATGGGCACTATCAGGGACTATTACCTGTGTGGGCAGGCACTGTTACTTGTGTGTTGGGGCTTTTACTTTTTGAGGCGGGCACTGTTAGGGTCTATTAGTTATGAGAAGAGACTATTGTCAATGTGGGGTCGGCAGGAGAGGGACATTATTGCTTTGCTGTATAAATAGGTAGTTTCTAAGAGACCCAGCAATGCAGATAAAATTTGGGCAGGGGCCACATAGTGACTTTTGCCACAACTCCTGTAACACCTTGTGACATTAATGTAAGTGAATTTGTGACAATGATGGTACTGCGTGGGTGACATCCAGTCACAAGGGAATACTTTTTATGTGACTAGAAGTCAAAGTTTTAACATCTCCCAGGTTGCAATGTGGCTGCATTAACTTACAATAGTGGAGTTGCAGATAAAGTCACCATGTAGTCCTGGCTTTAGACAGAGGGCCAGGGGCCAGGGTTGAAGTTGTAAGTGGGGGTGGGGGGCCTAAACTGAGCTTTCGCACCAGGGGTCATGAGTCTTTAGCTACCCCCTTCATTCAGTACAATATCGCTACATTCTAGCAAGACTCTTCAAAGGTTACAATTCACCTGTCAAATACACACACTTATACAAAGACTGGGATAAAGGCACTCATCATACAAATGGAGTAATGTAAAATTACAAAGATTATTAAATATCAAAATACAAGAAATGGAAGGAAAAGCTACCGATAGACAAAAAGGTCAAAGCAGGGGGGAGGCAAGGAAACTGGGTAATATGACAAAAATACCAGTGTTTTCAACACCACTGCACAAATATCAAGATAATGCTAGTAACAATAAGAGAATACAATATAGGATTGTTCCTAGTATGTATGGGTATGTGTTATGGTCAGCAGGGTTTATTAAAAAAAAAAACAACTTAAATGAAAACCCCACGGAGCCCTCTGGGCCACTAACTGCAAACCAACCTGGTGTGAACACCGACTAACAGTTCCTGTCACTGCTAGCCAAATTAAAAGGACCAGGTGCGCTCTGTTGAAATTCACAGAGCCCTGTGCAGTCAGAGCAGCCGCACAAATAAACAAGCTGGCTAGCCCGAACTCCAGGACTAGCCAGAGACCAAGTAAACCCTGTGTGCAGTTCCACCCAGCCACCCAGGCAACTACTGCCAAGCCCACTCCCAGTCACCCTGTCTGGGAAGTATTGCTAGCTGCCCCTACAGAGTTGCACCACAAACATACAAGGCAGCATGCTGCCTGACTACCAGTGGCATTGCTAGCTCAGGGGTCTTTTGCTAACTAGGGCAATTCTAATAATATTTCAGGCAGGAACCCAAGCACACACACAACACACATCAATTCAGGTTTTGAATGAGATCATAGAGCGCCGGGCGTCCAGACCAGCCCCCTTATATAGGCAAGGGGCGGTCACCAGCTGCCCAATCCGAGCGTCTATTGGTCGACTCCTATGTCAATCAACCAGTCGACCACGCCCGGCTGTTGCAAGGCAGGTTAACCCTTGCAACCCTGGATTGTGCAGAGGAACAGACAGCGACGCCCATATCATGGCCGCAGTCTCTGCACAATCCTAACACTACCCCCCCCCCCCCTCCACGGCGCAACGACGCCATGCGTCTCTGGGTCGGAGACGAAAATGGCGAGGAGTGAGCCAGACACGATCCCTTGGGGATAACTCCGTCCCTGACCTATGTCTGATGTCAGCTGTTGCTCTGCTCCTGGCCTGACTCACGGTAGAGTGCACAGGCCATGGAGCCTTGCCATTTAATAAAATATTTGGCAAGTCAGAGGTGTGTACAAGTCTAGTCCCTTTATTCCGCCCAGAAACTGTGCCAACACTCTTAGTGTTTGGTTTTTCCCTAGCTTTCCCTTGCGGGCAAAAACCCTGGCTGGCACCAGATGGCAGGGGACAATGAGACTTTCCTGCAGATTTACGCCTCCTGTTTCTGTGTTGAGGCGGCGTTGCCCTTGGCAACTGCTCAGTGGAGTAGTTTTGAGACCTAGGTACTGGCAGAGTCTTAGTAATATTTAAAGCAAAGATCTCTGCAGGCTGAGGGGCTAAGTCCTAATGTTTTGAAGGCCTTACTGGAGGGACGGCAAGTGGTATAGCCTCCATACACCTTCCCTTGCACTCAGGACTCCACGTATTAATCTCCCCTTGCCTCCAGTCTATGACTGGTGAGTGCCGGCGCAACCATGGGAGACCTAGCATTACTGCATCAGTTAAGCCCTCCAAGATGTGAAAAGAGAGCTTCTCTGTATGCAGTGTTCCACTCCACAGAAGCAACGGTGGCGTCTCAAATCGGATCTGCGGCCGAATCTGAGACCCATCAACCACCGTAATGTTTATGGGGGTCTTAAGAGCTTTTATGGGAATACCATTTTGCTGGGCGAATTTGGCTGACATGAAATTCCCCATGCTTTAGTATTAACCCAACCGTTACCCAGTTTAAAGGCTACTAGAAAACGGACACGATTATGGGACTTTTGTGTACCAAGTAACCCACCCCCGATGGACACTTGGCTAGCTTTCTTTTCCAGTGGGGTCGAGCATTGAGGAGCAATATGCCCTGGCCTGTTGCAACGGTAACAAATTACCCCCTTAATTTTCCTACTCCTGTTGCCACCAGGAGTGGAAACACGGGAGGTGTCCATAGGTTCCGTGGACTCCATAACGGGCGAGACAGAGGTAGATTTTATGACCCCCCCTCTGTGACATAAGATTATGCTCGAGCCCCCGCTCCACTCTCCTATCAGACAACTGTGTATCCACATGAGTAGCTGAATTTATTAGGGCAGAGAGGGAGGTAGAAGGCTTTCGGCCTGCTAGTTCATCCTTAATATTTGAGGACAAACCTTCCCAAAAAATTGCCACCAGTACCTTGTCTGGCCAATCCAGCTCAGATGCCAAGGTTCGAAACTCAATAGCAAAGTCCGCTACTGAGCTCTGGCCTTGCTTTAAACGTAAGAGCTGCGAGGCAAAGGTGGACTGGGGCACTGGGCCATGACACACCAGGCGTAGTGCTTCACACAGCGCGGCTAGTGTAGCCAAGTCCGCTGCGTCCCGTTCTTTTAACGGGGTGACCCAGGCCAATGCTCTCCCAGTGAGCAAGGAAACCACAAAGGCTACTTTAGATTTCTCATCTGGGAAGAGACTGGGACAGGCTTCAATGTATGTTTTACACTGGTGTATGAATCCCCGACATCCCTGCGGCTCACCCGCATACCGCTCCGGAGGCAGGAGAGGACACGGTGACGCTGCAGGGGTCGGCAGACTACCAACCAACTGAGCCATAGCCTGAACTAACCCTTGAGATAGGTCAGAAAAATTAATTGGGGCAGCTGGTGGAGATTGCTGCAAGTGTTGCTCCACCGCGCCCAGGCGTGTGTTCAGACTATTGACAAGACTCGCCAATTGTGAAGACGAAGTCATTATGGCGGCGGGGCTCTGGCTCTATGATACTGTTATGGTCAGCAGGGTTTATTAAAAAAAAACAACTTAAATGAAAACCCCACGGAGCCCTCTGGGCCACTAACTGCAAACCAACCTGGTGTGAACACCGACTAACAGTTCCTGTCACTGCTAGCCAAATTAAAAGGACCAGGTGCGCTCTGTTGAAATTCACAGAGCCCTGTGCAGTCAGAGCAGCCGCACAAATAAACAAGCTGGCTAGCCCGAACTCCAGGACTAGCCAGAGACCAAGTAAACCCTGTGTGCAGTTCCACCCAACCACCCAGGCAGCTACTGCCAAGCCCACTCCCAGTCACCCTGTCTGGGAAGTATTGCTAGCTGCCCCTACAGAGTTGCACCACAAACATACAAGGCAGCATGCTGCCTGACTACCAGTGGCATTGCTAGCTCAGGGGTCTTTTGCTAACTAGGGCAATTCTAATAATATTTCAGGCAGGAACCCAAGCGCACACACACAACACACATCAATTCAGGTTTTGAATGAGATCATAGAGCGCCGGGCGTCCAGACCAGCCCCCTTATATAGGCAAGGGGCGGTCACCAGCAAATAGCCCAGCTGCCCAATCCGAGCGTCTATTGGTCGACTCCTATGTCAATCAACCAGTCGACCACGCCCGGCTGTTGCAAGGCAGGTTAACCCTTGCAACCCTGGATTGTGCAGAGGAACAGACAGCGACGCCCATATCATGGCCGCAGTCTCTGCACAATCCTAACAGTATGTTACTTTATGCTATTTAAACACTATATGAGTCGTCAGACTCACCTTGGTGTAGCCGTACAGTTGCAGGATTTGTTCCATCTCAAAGTGATAACCCACAAAACCAGCCACTTCTCCATGTTCCAGGCAGGAATAGTTCGGGACATTCTTATCTGCACCAGACAGAATATGTAGGACGCTTTGTACAGATTTTATTTCATCTTCATGCGCATCATACACATGATAACCCAGAGTGATATTGGGGAGAAGATCTGGATTGTTATTAATCTCGGCGACAGCATAGAGGAAGGCGAGTAATGCAGCGTAGCTCCTTAGGAGAGGTCTGTGAGATTGGGTTGGAAAGCAAAATTATATGATAGTGACTATATGATAAAAGATATAGATTATTCAGTGTTCAACTTTGTCGTGAGACACTGGCCCTTTAAATATGAAGTGTATATAGGGTTAAAAAAAACACCTTTTGCTTTTACTCCACATAAAATAATACATTTCTTCATTATCTAACTCCTACAATAATACTTTTTATCATTTTCTATTGACCTACCTGTATAGGGGCTTGTTTTTTTGTGTACTTGTTTTTTACCAGTTTGGCGTCAAGTAATATATTGATAATTTATATTATCTTACCTTTATGTAATGGAGGGGTTAAAAGAAGGGAAACTCTGAGGTTCTTTAAGCCTAAATACCTTCATACTGTGGCCCCTACCTCCTCACTGTACAATACTCACCTCCTGATACATCAGTGTAAACATCCAGACACTTGTGGCCAAATCCTGAGGAGCAACAAGACTTACATGACAGTGTTACCTGCACCACAAAGAGGGCGCCAGATGGTGACGCAAGACAGGAACACCAAACCCTCAATTATATTCTGCATCTAAGGACACTGACACAATTGGATTACAAGATGGGGAAAGATCTTGGAGTCGCTTCCCTTACAGTATAACACACCTATATGGTGGTCTCTCCCTAAGGAGTGACAATATCCCAGTAACCCTGTCTAAGCCTCTCACCTCTACCAGGTTATAGTCCTCTCTACATCGGGCTGAAGAGATGCAAATACATCGAAACAGCTGTCCTCGATTGAGAGACTATACCTGGTAAAAATCCCAGCGTCATTGCAAAACAAAGGCCTCTTGGAAGGTCGGGCATGACGCAAAAGGGAGCAAACCTTTATTGGGCTATTTCACTGGAATTCTGTCTTCCCAACTACATCAGGGAAGATAGGCTTGCACATTCCAGTGAGCACCCTCTATTGGTTTGTAATATAGAGGCAGCATCTGACTTCCTAATTACATCATCGAAGACAGATTTGCATATTCTTCCCATAGTCTAACATCCTATGAGCCTACATGGTTTGCATGTAGCTGAGGTTGGCCATGGCTCCAGGTTCCAGGTTTATGGCAGGATGTCAGTGTCAGTGACATTTAACACACGAGGAACATATTTTCTTTATTAATATCAGTAAATTACATACTGAATAGTCAATCTGGAGCTTGTGACACATGGTACAGACACGTAACACTCCCTTCTACATAAACCAGTAGAGCATCATGTTTGGAAGGCGACCTGAGCTCCGTGCAGTCACTTTATATGGTTATACATATGGCATTATCTCCCACCTAACAAGGTTACTAATAGAGATGAGCGAACAGTGTTCTATCGAACTCATGTTCGATCGGATATTAGGCTGTTCGGCATGTTCGAATCGAATCGAACACCGCGTGGTAAAGTGCGCCATTACTCGATTCCCCTCCCACCTTCCCTGGCGCCTTTTTTGCTCCAATAACAGCGCAGGGTAGGTGGGACAGGAACTACGACACCGGTGACGTTGAGAAAAGTAGGCAAAACCCATTGGCTGCTGAAAACATGTGACCTCTAATTTAAAAGAACAGCGCCGCCCAGGTTCGCGTCATTCTGAGCTTGCAATTCACCGAGGATGGAGGTTTCCGTCCAGCTAGCTAGGGCTTAGATTCTGGGTAGGCAGGGACAGGCTAGGATAGGAAGGAGAAGACAACCAACAGCTCTTATAAGAGCTAAATTCCAGGGAGAAGCTTGTCAGTGTAACGTGGCACTGACGGGCTCAATCGCCGCAACCCAGCTTTCCCAGGATCCTGAATGGAATACACTGTCAGTGTATTCCCGTATACCCGATATATACCCCGATACCCGTTCCAACGGTGTGCCCCCCCACCTTCACCCCAGAAATACCCTGCAAGTCCCCTAGCAATAGAATTGGGGCTATATACACCAACAATTTTTACTACTGGTATACAGTGCCATTGTCTGACTGGGAATTCAAAGAATATATTGGGGTTATAAATACCCTCATTTCTTGCTACTGCCATATAGTGCCAGTTTCTGACTGGGAATTCAAAGAATATATTGGGGTTACGTGCACCCACAATTTTTACTACTGGTATACAGTGCCATTGTCTGACTGGGAATTCAAAGAATATATTGGGAATACAAATACCCTCATTTCTTGCTACTGCCATATAGTGCCAGTGTCTGACTGGGAATTCAAAGAATATATTGGGGTTACGTGCACCCACAATTTTTACTACTGGTATACAGTGCCAATTTCTAACTAGGAATTCAAAATGCGCAAGGCTCCCGGAAAGGGACGTGGACGAGGCTGTGGGCGAGGTCGGGGGAATGGTTCTGGGGAGCAAGGTAGCAGTGAAGCCACAGGGCGTCACGTGCCTACTCCTGTGGGGCAGCAAGCATTGCGCCACTCCACAGTGCCAGGGTTGCTTGCCACATTAACTAAACTGCAGGGTACAAACCTTAGTAGGCCCGAGAACCAGGAACAGGTCTTGCAATGGCTGTCAGAGAACGCTTACAGCACATTGTCCAGCAGCCAGTCAGACTCTGCCTCCTCTCCTCCTATTACCCAACAGTCTTGTCTTCCTTCCTCCCAAAATTCCGAAGCTTTACAGAACAATAACCCAAACTGTCCCTGCTCCCCAGAGCTGTTCTCCGCTCCTTTCATTGTCCCTCAACCTGCCTCTCCACGTCACGATTCCACGAACCTAACAGAGGAGCATCTGTGTCCAGATGCTCAAACACTAGAGTCTCCTCCATCTCCGTTCGATTTGGTGGTGGATGACCAGCAACCCACCCTCATCGACGATGATGTGACGCAGTTGCCATCAGGGCATCCAGTTGACCGGCGCATTGTGCGGGAGGAGGAGATGAGACAGGAGTTGGAAGAGGAAGTGGTGGATGATGAGGACACTGACCCGACCTGGACAGGGGGGATGTCAAGCGGGGAAAGTAGTGTGGATGTTGAGGCAGGTGCAGCACCAAAAAGGGTAGCTAGAGGCAGAGGCAGAGGTCAGCAGCTTAGGCGAAGCCAGGCCACACCCGGAATCTCCCAAGATGTTCCAGTTCGTACCCAGCCCCGAAAAACTCCCACCTCGAGGGCACGTTTCTCGAAGGTGTGGAGTTTTTTCAAGGAATGCGCCGAGGACAGATATAGTGTTGTCTGCACAATTTGCCTCTCGAAATTGATTAGGGGCTCTGAGAAGAGCAACCTGTCCACCACTTCAATGCGCCGTCATTTGGAATCCAAGCACTGGAATCAGTGGCAGGCAGCAACGGCAGGACAAAGGCCGCCTGCCGTTCACGCCACTGCCACTGCCTCTGCCACTGCCTCTGCCTCTGCCACTGCCACTGCTGACTGTGCTGGCGATGCACTCCAGAGGACGAGCCAGGACACCACTTCATCTGCCTCCGCCACTTTGTTGACTTCTACCTCATCCTCCCCTGGTCCTGTCTTATCTCCTTCTCCTGCACCATCAAAGGCACCATCAGGCGTTTCTTTACAACAACCCACCATCTCTCAGACATTGGAGCGGCGGCAGAAATACACTGCTAACCACCCACACGCGCAAGCCTTGAACGCCAACATCGCTAAACTGCTGGCCCAGGAGATGTTGGCGTTCCGGCTTGTTGAAACTCCCGCCTTCCTGGACCTGATGGCAACTGCGGCACCTCGCTATGCCGTCCCTAGCCGTCACTACTTCTCCCGGTGTGCCGTCCCCGCCTTGCACCAGCACGTGTCACTCAACATCAGGCGGGCCCTTAGTTCCGCGCTTTGCACAAAGGTCCACTTGACCACCGACGCGTGGACAAGTGCATGCGGACAGGGACGCTACATTTCACTGACGGCACACTGGGTGAATGTAGTTGAGGCTGGGACTGCTTCCCAAACTGGCCCGGTGTACCTCGTCTCCCCGCCTAACATTCCTGGCAGGGACACGAGAAGAACACCCCCCTCCTCCTCCTCCTCTACCGCCTCCTCCTCCGCCACCGCCTCCTCCTCCGCCACCGCCTCCTCCTCCGCTGTTAGATTGACCCCAGCTACGAGTTGGAAACGTTGCAGCACTGGCGTTGGTAGACGTCAGCAGGCTGTGCTGAAGCTGATCAGCTTGGGGGACAGACAGCACACTGCCTCCGAGGTGAGGGATGCCCTCCTCGATGAGACGGCAATATGGTTTGAGCCGCTGCACCTGGGCCCAGGCATGGTCGTTTGTGATAACGGCCGGAACCTGGTAGCAGCTCTGGAGCTTGCCGGACTCCAACATGTTCCATGCCTGGCCCACGTCTTCAACCTAGTGGTGCAACGTTTCCTAAAGAGCTACCCCAATGTTCCAGAGCTACTGGTGAAAGTGCGGCGCATGTGCGCCCACTTTCGCAAGTCGACAGTAGCCGCTGCTAGCTTAAAATCTCTCCAGCAACGCCTGCATGTGCCACAACACCGGCTTTTGTGCGACGTCCCCACACGCTGGAACTCAACGTTTCAGATGTTGAATAGAGTGGTTGAGCAGCAGAGACCTTTGATGGAATACCAGCTACAAAACCCTAGGGTGCCACAAAGTCAGCTGCCTCAGTTTCACATCCATGAGTGGCCATGGATGAGAGACCTTTGTGACATCCTACGGGTGTTTGAGGAGTCCACAAGGAGGGTGAGCTCTGAGGATGCGATGGTGAGCCTTACAATCCCGCTCTTGTGTGTTCTGAGAGAATCCCTGATTGACATCAGGGATAACTCAGATCACACAGAGGAGTTAGGGATAGCATCCGATCCATCACAGCTGGAGAGTAGGTCCACACATCTGTCCGCTTCACTGCGTTTAATGGAGGAGGAGGAGGAGGAGGAGGAGGAAGAAGAGTTGTCCGATGATGTGATGGTGATACAGGAGGCTTCCGGGCAACTTCGAATCGTCCCATTGTTGCAGCGCGGATGGGTAGACATGGAGGATGAGGAGGAAATGGAGATTGAACTTTCCGGTGGGGCCAGAGGAGTCATGCCAACTAACACTGTGGCAGACATGGCTGAGTTCATGTTGGGGTGCTTTACAACCGACAAGCGTATTGTCAAAATCATGGAGGACAACCAGTACTGGATCTTTGCTATCCTTGACCCCCGGTATAAAAACAACATCTCGTCTTTTATTCCGGTAGAGGGGAGGGCCAATCGCATCAATGCTTGCCACAGGCAATTGGTGCAGAATATGATGGAGATGTTTCCAGCATGTGACGTTGGCGGCAGGGAGGGCAGTTCCTCCAGTAGGCAACCAAGTTCTCACCGGTCCACACAAACGAGGGGCACACTGTCTAAGGTCTGGGACACCTTGATGGCACCCCCTCGCCAAAGTGCCGCCACGGAGGGTCCTAGTGTCACCAGGCGTGAGAAGTATAGGCGCATGTTGCGGGAATACCTTTCCGACCACAGCCCTGTCCTCTCCGACCCCTCTGCGCCCTACACGTATTGGGTGTCGAAGTTGGACCTGTGGCTTGAACTTGCCCTATATGCCTTGGAGGTGCTGTCCTGTCCTGCCGCCAGCGTCCTATCTGAGAGGGTGTTCAGTGCAGCTGGTGGCATCATCACTGACAAGCGCACCCGTCTGTCAGCTGAGAGTGCCGACCGGCTCACTTTGATAAAAATGAACCACCACTGGGTAGAGCCGTCATTTTTGTGCCCACCTGTGTAAAGCACCCCAACATGAAACTCCATGTCTGTACTCAATCTCTCCAATTCCTCCGCATCCTCATACTCATCCACCATAAGCGTTGCACAATTCTGCTAATACTAGGCTCCCTCCACCCTGATTTCCCCCAACTCTGCTGGTTAGAGGCTCCCTCCACCCTGCTTTCCCACAACTCTGCAGGTTAGAGGCTCCCTCCACCATGAATTTGCCTAAACTGGGCTGTTTAGAGGCTCCCTCCACCATGAATTGGTCCAAACTGGGGTTTTTAGAGGCTCCCTCCACCATGAATTGGTCCAAACTGGGCTGTTTAGCGGCTCCCTCCACCATTAATTGGTCCAAACTGGGCTGGTTAGAGGCTCCCTCCACCATGAATTTGCCCAAACTGGGCTGTTTAGAGGCTCCCTCCACCATGAATTTGCCCAAACTGGGCTGGTTAGAGGCTCCCTCCACCATGAATTGGTCCAAACTGGGGTTTTTAGAGGCTCCCTCCACCATGAATTGGTCCAAACTTGGCTGTTTAGAGGCTCCCTCCACCATTAATTGGTCCAAACTGGGCTGGTTAGAGGCTCCCTCCACCATGAATTGGTCCAAACTGGGTTTTTTAGAGGCTCCCTCCACCATGAATTGGTCCAAACTGGGGTTTTTAGAGGCTCCCTCCACCATGAATTGGTCCAAACTGGGCTGTTTAGCGGCTCCCTCCACCATGAATTGGTCCAAACTGGGCTGGTTAGAGGCTCCCTCCACCATGAATTTGCCCAAACTGGGCTGTTTAGAGGCTCCCTCCACCATGAATTTGCCCAAACTGGGCTGGTTAGAGGCTCCCTCCACCATGAATTGGTCCAAACTGGGGTTTTTAGAGTCTCCCTCCACCATGAATTGGTCCAAACTTGGCTGTTTAGAGGCTCCCTCCACCATTAATTGGTCCAAACTGGGCTGGTTAGAGGCTCCCTCCACCATGAATTGGTCCAAACTGGGTTTTTTAGAGGCTCCCTCCACCATGAATTGGTCCAAACTGGGGTTTTTAGAGGCTCCCTCCACCATGAATTGGTCCAAACTGGGCTGTTTAGCGGCTCCCTCCACCATGAATTGGTCCAAACTGGGCTGTTTAGCGGCTCCCTCCACCATGAAATGGTCCAAACTGGGCTGTTTAGCGGCTCCCTCCACCATTAATTGGTCCAAACTGGGTTTTTTAGAGGCTCCCTCCACCATGAATTGGTCCAAACTGGGTTTTTTAGAGGCTCCCTCCACCATGAATTTGCCCAAACTGGGCTGTTTAGAGGCTCCCTCCACCATGAATTTGCCCAAACTGGGCTGGTTAGAGGCTCCCTCCACCATGAATTGGTCCAAACTGGGCTGGTTAGAGGCTCCCTCCACCATGAATTGGTCCAAACTTGGCTGTTTAGAGGCTCCCTCCACCATTAATTGGTCCAAACTGGGCTGGTTAGAGGCTCCCTCCACCATGAATTGGTCCAAACTGGGTTTTTTAGAGGCTCCCTCCACCATGAATTGGTCCAAACTGGGGTTTTTAGAGGCTCCCTCCACCATGAATTGGTCCAAACTGGGCTGTTTAGCGGCTCCCTCCACCATTAATTGGTCCAAACTGGGCTGGTTAGAGGCTCCCTCCACCATGAATTTGCCCAAACTGGGCTGTTTAGAGGCTCCCTCCACCATGAATTTGCCCAAACTGGGCTGGTTAGAGGCTCCCTCCACCATGAATTGGTCCAAACTGGGGTTTTTAGAGGCTCCCTCCACCATGAATTGGTCCAAACTTGGCTGTTTAGAGGCTCCCTCCACCATGAATTGGTCCAAACTGGTTTTTTTAGAGGCTCCCTCCACCATGAATTGGTCCAAACTGGGGTTTTTAGAGGCTCCCTCCACCATGAATTGGTCCAAACTGGGCTGTTTAGCGGCTCCCTCCACCATGAATTGGTCCAAACTGGGCTGTTTAGCGGCTCCCTCCACCATGAATTGGTCCAAACTGGGCTGGTTAGAGGCTCCCTCCACCATGAATTTGCCCAAACTGGGCTGTTTAGAGGCTCCCTCCACCATGAATTTGCCCAAACTGGGCTGGTTAGAGGCTCCCTCCACCATGAATTGGTCCAAACTGGGGTTTTTAGAGTCTCCCTCCACCATGAATTGGTCCAAACTTGGCTGTTTAGAGGCTCCCTCCACCATTAATTGGTCCAAACTGGGCTGGTTAGAGGCTCCCTCCACCATGAATTGGTCCAAACTGGGTTTTTTAGAGGCTCCCTCCACCATGAATTGGTCCAAACTGGGGTTTTTAGAGGCTCCCTCCACCATGAATTGGTCCAAACTGGGCTGTTTAGCGGCTCCCTCCACCATGAATTGGTCCAAACTGGGCTGTTTAGCGGCTCCCTCCACCATTAATTGGTCCAATCTGGGCTGGTTAGAGGCTCCCTCCACCATGAATTTGCCCAAACTGGGCTGTTTAGAGGCTCCCTCCACCATGAATTTGCCCAAACTGGGCTGGTTAGAGGCTCCCTCCACCATGAATTGGTCCAAACTGGGCTGGTTAGAGGCTCCCTCCACCATGAATTGGTCCAAACTTGGCTGTTTAGAGGCTCCCTCCACCACTAATTGGTCCAAACTGGGCTGGTTAGAGGCTCCCTCCACCATGAATTGGTCCAAACTGGGTTTTTTAGAGGCTCCCTCCACCATGAATTGGTCCAAACTGGGGTTTTTAGAGGCTCCCTCCACCATGAATTGGTCCAAACTGGGCTGTTTAGCGGCTCCCTCCACCATTAATTGGTCCAAACTGGGCTGGTTAGAGGCTCCCTCCACCATGAATTTGCCCAAACTGGGCTGTTTAGAGGCTCCCTCCACCATGAATTTGCCCAAACTGGGCTGGTTAGAGGCTCCCTCCACCATGAATTGGTCCAAACTGGGTTTTTTAGAGGCTCCCTCCACCATGAATTGGTCCAAACTGGGGTTTTTAGAGTCTCCCTCCACCATGAATTGGTCCAAACTTGGCTGTTTAGAGGCTCCCTCCACCATTAATTGGTCCAAACTGGGCTGGTTAGAGGCTCCCTCCACCATGAATTGGTCCAAACTGGGTTTTTTAGAGGCTCCCTCCACCATGAATTGGTCCAAACTGGGGTTTTTAGAGGCTCCCTCCACCATGAATTGGTCCAAACTGGGCTGTTTAGCGGCTCCCTCCACCATGAATTGGTCCAAACTGGGCTGTTTAGCGGCTCCCTCCACCATTAATTGGTCCAAACTGGGCTGGTTAGAGGCTCCCTCCACCATGAATTTGCCCAAACTGGGCTGTTTAGAGGCTCCCTCCACCATGAATTGGTCCAAACTGGGTTTTTTAGAGGCTCCCTCCACCATGAATTGGTCCAAACTGGGGTTTTTAGAGGCTCCCTCCACCATGAATTGGTCCAAACTGGGTTTTTTAGAGGCTCCCTCCACCATGAATTGGTCCAAACTGGGTTTTTTAGAGGCTCCCTCCACCATGAATTGGTCCAAACTGGTCTGTTTAGAGGCTCCCTCCACCATGAATTTGCCCAAACTGGGCTGGTTAGAGGCTCCCTCCACCATGAATTGGTCCAAACTGGGCTGGTTAGAGGCTCCCTCCACCATGAATTTGCCCAAACTGGGCTGTTTAGAGGCTCCCTCCACCATGAATTGGTCCAAACTGGGTTTTTAGAGGCTCCCTCCACCATGAATTGGTCCAAACTGGGCTGTTTAGAGGCTCCCTCCACCATGAATTTGCCCAAACTGGGCTGGTTAGAGGCTCCCTCCACCATTAATTGGTCCAAACTGGGCTGGTTAGAGGCTCCCTCCACCATGAATTTGCCCAACCTGGGCTGGTTAGAGGCTCCCTCCACCATGAATTGGTCCAAACTGGGATTTTTAGAGGCTCCCTCCACCATGAATTTGCCCAAACTGGGCTGGTTAGAGGCTCCCTCCACCATGAATTGGTCCAAACTGGGTTTTTTAGAGGCTCCCTCCACCATGAATTTGCCCACACTGGGCTGGTTAGAGGCTCCCTCCACCATGAATTGGTCCAAACTGGGGTTTTTAGAGGCTCCCTCCACCATGAATTTGCCCAAACTCTGCTGGTTAGAGGCTCAATCCACCCTGATTTTCAAAACAAATGTTGGTGCCAACCTCAACTTACTACAAGGGCCAAATTCACTGCTGGTGACAAGCTCTCCTCACTGCAAGTGCCAAATACACATGTTTCAAGGTGTTTTCCTACTGTCAGAGAGGTGGTATTGAGTGTGTAAAGTGTGTAGTTGTTAGGCTGTGATGTTGGGGTAATAGAGGGTCTTTGGTGTCTTAGATGCCCCCAGACATGCTTCCCCTGCTGTCCCAGTGTCATTCCAGAGGTGTTGGCATCATTTCCTGGGGTGTCATAGTGGACTTGGTGACCCTCCAGACACGGATTTGGGTTTCCCCCTTAACGAGTATCTGTTCCCCATAGACTATAATGGGGTTCGAAACCCATTCGAACACACGAACATTGAGCGGCTGTTCGAATCGAATTTCGAACCTCGAACATTTTAGTGTTCGCTCATCTCTAGTTACTAACAAGTCTCCTTATAGACTCCATATAAACCCTGAAGATATAAACCCCAGTGTCTGGGACAACAGTTCTCACTAATGTGAAATCCCTTCTGCAGCTCCACTACATAGTTGTTACGGACATTGCAGTGAGGTCCACAATCCTCAGGGGGAAGTGGCGTCCGTGTGTCTGAAAGGCTAACCAGCAGTTAACTGCACTGGCAGTGGTGTTTGTGCGGTTCTGGTGTGAATTAACTGCAAACACACTCTCACCAGTTAACCTCACTGGGACAGTGCACCTGTGCAAAGCCGCTGGGTGAAGCTGAATGAGGCCTTGCACAAAACCTCTGCTAAATCACAGCAGAGGGATAGGCACTAGTATAAGCTTCAGCCTGCTACACAGGAAAGGCTGCCAGGGGTTAAACGTCACCCCTGGTCAGTAACACAAAGAGCTCCAACAATATGATTGGACAGTTCCAATAGGTTTAGGGGATTCCTACTGGCAGAGCCAAGGAGTCCTAGTTTAGATCCCTGATCTGACAACCTGGCATTAACAGGAACCTAACCCTAACCTCCTGTCTCAATTTTAGTCAAAGTGTGAGCACCGGGTGGGCGTCGGCTCACACTATATAAAGGCTAGTCCCCGCCCAACAGGGGCAGTGGCATTACATCACCGATCATGCTCAGTTGGCCAAAATGGGATTTAGCCTCTGAGCGGACCCAAAATGTCTGAGCATGCTCAGTGGGCCGAAAGCTGGACTTAGACTCCAGACACTTCACTGCACAACGCCGAGGGCGAGGTTTGGATTAGCCCGCAGGTGGTGCTATGGACGGGACCCAATCCTAAAAATAGTATAAGGCAGCCAATGTACATATCAGTGACAAGAGACAAGTAAAGCTCTAGGAGGACGTCATGGAAAGACTTACAGATTGATTTCAAGTCTTTCTTCATATGTTTTAAAGGTCGGTTTTCTCTGATTTATCCACATGACAGAGAAGAGCCCCCCGATAATGACGTCTCCTGTCTTATAATATTCATATCTCATTCTAGGAGCTGTAAGGCGACATTGTGAGGATGAGGAGGAAAAATCTTCAGTCGCATTTCTACAAGATGATAAAAACAGGATAATGGTCCAGAATATGAATGTAAAGACATAAGTTGTGATGTCCACCAGGGAGCGATCCATGGGCAGCGGATTCTTCACTCCATGTTGTCAGTGACAGCTCTGCAGACCTTCAGCACTCCAACATCCCTGTGTGATAATACAGCGAGTGCCTGCACTTTATATAATCCATCTATCATCAGCTTACAGCACCAGGTGCAGAGTAACGTCACCCAGATAAATCCAGACTGGCAGCTAATGTTCTATAAAATGTTGTTTTCCTCAATATTTTAAGTATTTTTTTTATTACTTTACAAATGGCAAAAATCTCTAAAGAAATTCAGGAATAATCCCATTCAGTTACCCTGTACACTAAGTCCTATCAGCCTCACTAGTACACTGCAGTATACGTATTCTTATACAATACAGATTTTTAAATAAAATTTTGGAATAAAGTTTTAGTTTTTTCACAATCTTCGATTGAGTCCGTGAGCAATAGACAATAAGTAGCTACAACACTACTGAACCTCATAAATTGTAGAGAGGCAGAAATACAGTTGTAGAATAAAAGGCAATGTGTAAGAGAGTGACGTGAAATTGTGGGACGATCCGTCACAGTGATAATTCTATCCATTGTAAGCCCTGGTCGCATCAAAACAAAGGTGCTGTGCAGACCTGAGCATGATAATGAAAATAAAAATGAATTACTTCTGAGACTGCGGTGGTGATGCCAACTGAACAAAGATTATGCTTGGCTGACATTTGCTTTATGGTTATCGGAATGCCAGAGCATTGCTGATTCCTTAACATGACAAGAACCTATGGAGCTTGGAGAAAAACAATGGCCAATAAGGGATCCTTCAATGTTTTGTTGTGTTGCCGTAAGTGCATTTCTAGAAGAGCAATTCCCCATTAGCTGCCGGTGAACCCTGGGGAGAGGGGAACAATAGACAGTGAACCCTAATCTGAACATCCCCCCACCCCCACCCCACCCCGTCTCTTCCTTGTAATGCCAGGAGGTTTGGCTGCAATGTTAGAACATGGAGACTTGCTGCTATCATCCCAATCCAGCAGAGGGAGCCGATTTCCAGCTAGAGACAAGAGAGTTACCTGTGGAAGAAGAAGCCAGGGACACAGATAGTCTAGGTCAGACAGGGCTTCCAAAGGAAAGGAAGCAGTGTTTGAGAAGCAGTGTCTGCCAAACGAACTCAAGGGTGTTGTCATATACTGACCAAAGCCAAGCAGAACAGCCCAGCCAGGTACAGAAGTGCTGCAGCAAGCAGAGAACATGTCTGCACTGAAACAGGAGAGCAACATAGACCAGCGCAAGTAAGTCAGTATGACACATCAGAGGATTAGATACACGTAGATAAACCGCTCAGCACACAGTGTCACAAGTTGAAGGATTAGATACACAGTTCAGCACACAGTATAACACATTGTAGGATTAGATACGGGGCTCAGCACACATTATCACATGTCAGAGGATTAGATATGTGGCTCAGTGACTGCCCTGAGACAGATAGAGCACGCCTCACCACTGAATTTCTGAACTCACTTAACCTCCCTACCCTGCCCCCCACTGACACAACAGCCCTGCTAGCCCCTATTACGGCCAGTGAACTAAACTCAGTCATACATAGCTTTCCCCTAGGTAAAAGCCCTGGCCCGGACGGCTTCCCCCTTCAGTATTATAAAAAATTTCTTAATATTCTCTCACCGCACCTTGTCAGATTGTGTAACGCACTCCTTCTAGGAGGGTCCCTCCCAACCCAATCCCAGGATGCTTATATAACTCTCATCCCAAAAGAAGGCAAAGATCCAACCCAATGTGGAAGCTACCGCCCGATATCTTTACTTAACGTAGACCTTAAAATCTGGGCCAAGCTACTCGCCCTTCGCCTTAGGCCCCTTCTCCCACACTTGATCCATGACGAGCAGGCCGGATTTGTTCGTGGCAGGGAAGGCAGGGATAATACAGCGATTCTTCTTCCATTGATACAACGGGCAACCACCCTCAAAGAACCCTTGATACTGCTAGGAGTGGACGCGGAAAAAGCGTTCGATAGGGTGGATTGGGATTTCATGCGCTCAACGCTACTCAACTTTGGCTTCCCACCCCCCTTTATAGCTGCCATATTCACGCTCTACGCCCATCCCCACGCATGGATACGAATCAATGGCACCTTATCTAGCCCATTCACTATCTCTAACGGTACCTGCCAGGGATGCCCCCTCTCTCCCTCCCTTTTCATTTTAGTTTTGGAAACGCTCCTGCAAGCCGTTCGCCAGTCTGATCTTGTGCAGGGCGTCTCCATTAAAGGTCGCACCTTTAAGGCAACAGCATTTGCGGACGACGTACTTTTCATTATATCCAACCCCCTTACTGGCCTTCAAGCCATTACGAACATCCTCACTGCATATGGTACTATTTCCAAATACAAAGCCAATTTATCAAAATCTGAGATCTTGCCTGTCTATTTACCACCATCTCTCAAGGCCACCTTACAGACTTCAACCCCCTATCAATGGACTGACACATCCCTTAAGTACCTTGGAATTTACCTGGCCCCAAACCTGGCAGACCTTTACAACTTAAACTTTGCGCCGTTGCTTCGAGACCTCCGAAAAGACCTTGACATGCACTCCTCCCTCCCACTTTCATGGTTTGGCCGCAAAAACCTCATCCAGACTTACCTAGTCCCTAAAATCCTATATAAATTGAATATGCTTCCCATCTTCCTCCCTAAGATATTTTTTGTTAAACTTCGGCAGCTCTTCTCCCGATTTATCTGGAGAAATAAACCCCCGAGGCTCTCATGGGCTTTACTGGTTAAACCAAAAGCTGAAGGCGGTATAGGCCTACCAGACATATCACGCTACAATGCTGCCGCTCAATTGCGATGGTGGTCGAGCCTTACCTCTCCTATCCGACCCACAACATATGAAAGAGATGCTCGTACGCTGTCAATGCTTTGGCTCCCACCCCCGCGCATATCAGCCTCATTTTCTTCCTCGCTTCTACTCCGTGGTGCTCTAGAAATCTGGAGATCCTTGGCGCCCTCTCTTGCGCCGTCCCCATTTCCGCTACTTCCAGTTGGACTCTTACCTTGCCTTCAGCTGTATCCCTCGTCAATAGACGATGACCCCTGGCAATCTTTGATGAATGTCACACTATTGGATATTGTCTCTCCAGACGGCCTACTGTCTTGGGAGAAATGCGTTCCACTGCTCCCGTCTAGAAAGCTCTCCTTTCTACACCTTCGAACTCTTAAGTTCCACATAGACAAGTTTAATGCCTCATCCCCTTTACGTACCTCCCTCACTCTCTTTGAAAAGACACTGGTTTCCAAAACCGGACTCCTGAGGAAGACCTCTACCCTCCTGCATAAACACATTCACCCTTCCAAATTTTCCAAGCCGGCATTCATCTCGAGCTGGGAAATGGATCTTCACCTGACTCTTACTGAGGAGGAAATTAAATCTGTGCTACGCCAATCCCATGGCCCCTCACCATGCATTAGAATTCAATAATCGCACTATAAACTCCTCACCCGCTGGTACCGCACCCCCGACTGGCTCTACAACAAACGCCTTTCCGACACTGACAAATGCTGGCGTTGCGACTCCGCTCAGGGCACATACCTCCACCTTTGGTGGACCTGCCCGGTAATTAGAGACTTCTGGGAGACGATACAACTACATATCAGACGCATTACGGGATCCAAACTGACCATCTCCCCTGAAAATATTTTTCTCTCACTCCCATCCCCCTCTTTTCTGCCGCAAACTCACATTCTAGCCTCATACCTTCTCACAGCGGCAAAGACGCTTATACCTAGATATTGGCTTCAACCTTCCTCTCCACCAATTTCACTCTGGTGGGAAAAAATACATGAAATCGCCCGCTTTGAGGAGTTATTAAGCAAATCCCGAAGGAGGCACGACTCTTTCCAAAAAATCTGGAGGCCATTCCTGGAGTATTCGAGGTGCTAGTACTTCTACCCCCCCCACACCCCCCTACTTTCCTTTGCTTTCTTGTCTTGTGACACTTCTCAATTCCTCCCCTCTGTCGCCCTTCCTCCACTAGCTGCTTCTTACTTGATATTACTTGATATTCTTATGTCGAATCTTCTCCCCCCCATGTCTTCACCTACGCTACCCTCAGCCGCACTATCCTCCCCTCCTCACTTACTGAGTCTTCCCCCCCCTTCTTTATTGCCTTTCTTACGCCCCTTGTCTTACCCCCCTCCTTTTGTGTCTCACCCCTCCACAACCCCCCCCCCCCATACCCCCGCTCCTTTATCCCAACCCCGCCACTGGACTCAGGGAGAGGATGAGAGAGGGAGATAGGGACAATTAACGTGCTCCTATGTCTCACGTCCCGCATCTTGCAATCATTAGAGATTGCGAGACTCTACCTCCCCTTACTAGTTCATCTTTTCCATACCCCTTACATACTCTGATTCCGATCTGTTATCCAATTAGCCCATCAGATGAATCTATTTCTAACCTGATTAGTGTTCATTCTTACAATTGTATGCCGTTTATACATTCTTTTTGCCTGTTCATTGCTAACATTGTTATGTAAGACTTCTGCAATATTCCTCTGTAAAATGTAAAAAACTGTTCAATAAAGTTTACTTGAATAAAAAAAAAAAAAAAAGATATGTGGCTCAGCACACAGTATCATACATCAGAGGGTAAGATACATGTGTCAGCACACAGTATCACACATCGGAGGATTAGATACATGACTCAGCGCACAGTATAACATGTTGGAGGATTAGATACATGGCTCAGCATATAGTGTCACACGTTGGGGGGAAGGTACACAACTGAGCACAGAGTATCACACATCAGAGGATAGGATACTCTGCTTAGCACACAGTATTTCATGTCAAAGGATGAAATACATAACTCATCACACAGTATCACATGTTGGAGGATTAGATATGTGGCTTCTCACAAGTATCACACATCAGTGCATTAGATATACTGCTCAGCACACAGTGTCACATGTCTGAGGAGAAGATACTGTTAGGATTGGGTCCCGCAGCTTACTATCATAGCGCACAGTGCCACCTGCGGGTCAGTCTAACCGTCCAGCATTCACCTTACTGAGCATGCTCAGACGTATTGGAGCTGCTCACAAGCTAAGTGCCATTTCTCCCCTACTGAGCATGAGCGGTGAGGTCATGGCCACCGCCCCTATTGGGTGGGGACTTCCCTTTAAATAGCCTGAGCCGACGCCCACCGGGGGCTCACACTTCCACTAAAATTTCCTCAAAGTCCACGGAGTGAATGACAGTAGTTTTCAGGGATAGGCTCCAGTACTCAGGCAGGTTTCAGACTAGGCCTATGTGTGGGGTTCCTCTGCTTCTCCTGGGTGCTGTTAGATAGGACCTGTAAACCCTGAACTGTTAGATCTACTCCAGGGATAGGAGCTGTAGATGCCGTTCCAGCTTGTAGATCTGCAGCAGGTATGGTCTCTGAGATAGCCTATGTGTACTGTCTGACTTCATATATGGCTCCTAGCTGTGTGCAGGAGCATGGGTGTTTGATGGCTCCAAGCTGTGTGCAAGACCATGCAAACTCCTCTGGTAACTCCAAGCTGTGTGCAGGAGAATGTTCTAAACTTCCGTGGTGGCCCCTAGCTGTCGCAGGGGTAAGTGTGTGTTTGCTGGCCTGGGGTGAGTGTTATCCCTTGGCAGCCGTGTGTGTTTCACTTGTACTGGTGCACCTGGCCAGTGAGCTAAACTGACAGGGTTTTAGTTGCACCTTGTTCACATGGAATGTTGCACAGTACACACTGTTCACATTAAGTATCGCGCTGCAGTGTCTCTGCAGCTGTTCACATTGAGTTCAGACATACAGCCGCCCACCATTGGGCCTGTGGACCTCGCTGTAGTGTTCTACAGCTAAGAGGTTCTGTAGTTTAAAAAAAATATTTATATATATATATATATATACACAGAACCGTAACAGATACGTGGATCAGCACACAGGATCACACATTGGAGGATTAGATATGTGGTTTCTCACAAGTATCACACATCAGCGCATTAGATATACTGCTCAGCACACAGTGTCACATGTCTGAGGAGAAGATACGTGGATCAGCACACAAGATCACACGTTAGAGAATTAGATATGCAGCTCAGCACACAGGATCACATGTAGGAGGATTAAATACGCAGTTCAGCACACAGGATCAGACGTTGTAGGATTATATACATGGCTTAGCTATCAAGAGAATGCCAAGAGTGTGCAAAGCAGGAATCAAAGCAAAAGGTGGCTGCTTTGAAGAACCGAAAATATAAGACAGATTTTCAGTTGTGTCACACTGTTTGGTAAGTCTATAATCCCACATGTGTTACTTCATAGTTTTGATGCCTTCAGCGCGAATCTACAATTGTCAGTCATGAAAATACAGAAAACTCTTTGAATGAGAAGGTGTGTCCAAACTTTTGGTCTGTACTGTATGTACAAGACTATCCTGCATTGCTATTTCCGGGGTTTCACAATTGTGTGGCGGGGTGGATGTATGTTCTCTTTAAAAATACTGTCTCTTGAATTAGTAAATTTGAACTCTACGAACATAGTTTTTAATGTATGAATATAAATATTACACTTATTTTAGTATCACACATTTTTTTCATTTTAAGCTACAATATACACTAGTACTTTTTTTTGCATGTGTGATGGCGAATGGAGTCTTTTTCTGTGCCCCGCTTAAATATTAGCGGGTGACTCTTAAAATCTGAACAACAAGATGATAAAATACAATTTTAAAATGTTGTTACCTAATATTGTGTACACAAAGCAGTGAAAAACAAATATAAACACAGTATCTGTAAAATACAGTTAGGGCCAGAAATATTTGGACAGTGACACAATTTTCGCGAGTTGGGCTCTGCATGCCACCACATTGGATTTGAAATGAAACCTCTACAACAGAATTCAAGTGCAGATTGTAACGTTTAATTTGAAGGGTTGAACAAAAATATCTGATAGAAAATGTAGGAATTGTAGACATTTCTTTACAAACACTCCACATTTTAGGAGCTCAAAAGTAATTGGACAAATAAACATAACCCAAACAAAATATTTTTATTTTCAATATTTTGTTGCGAATCCTTTGGAGGCAATCACTGCCTTAAGTCTGGAACCCATGGACATCACCAAACGCTGGGTTTCCTCCTTCTTAATGCTTTGCCAGGCCTTTACAGCCGCAGCCTTCAGGTCTTGCTTGTTTGTGGGTCTTTCCGCCTTAAGTCTGGATTTGAGCAAGTGAAATGCATGCTCAATTGGGTTAAGATCTGGTGATTGACTTGGCCATTGCAGAATGTTCCACTTTTTTGCACTCATGAACTCCTGGGTAGCTTTGGCTGTATGCTTGGGGTCATTGTCCATCTGTACTATGAAGCGCCGTCCGATCAACTTGGCAGCATTTGGCTGAATCTGGGCTGAAAGTATATCCCGGTACACTTCAGAATTCATCCGGCTACTCTTGTCTGCTGTTATGCCATCAACAAACACAAGTGACCCAGTGCCATTGAAAGCCATGCATGCCCATGCCATCACGTTGCCTCCACCATGTTTTACAGAGGATGTGGTGTGCCTTGGATCATATGCCATTCCCTTTCTTCTCCAAACTTTTTTCTTCCCATCATTCTGGTACAGGTTGATCTTTGTCTCATCTGTCCATAGAATACTTCTCCAGAACTGAGCTGGCTTCTTGAGGTGTTTTTCAGCAAATTTAACTCTGGCCTGTCTATTTTTGGAATTGATGAATGGTTTGCATCTAGATGTGAACCCTTTGTATTTACTTTCATGGAGTCTTCTCTTTACTGTTGACTTAGAGACAGATACACCTACTTCACTGAGAGTGTTCTGGACTTCAGTTGATGTTGTGAACGGGTTCTTCTTGACCAAAGAAAGTATGCGGCGATCATCCACCACTGTTGTCATCCGTGGACGCCCAGGCCTTTTTGAGTTCCCAAGCTCACCAGTCAATTCCTTTTTTCTTAGAATGTACCCGACTGTTGATTTTGCTACTCCAAGCATGTCTGCTATCTCTCTGATGGATTTTTTCTTTTTTTTTCAGCCTCAGGATGTTCTGCTTCACCTCAATTGAGAGTTCCTTTAACCGCATGTTGTCTGGTCACAGCAACAGCTTCCAAATGCAAAACCACACACCTGGAATCAACTCCAGACCTTTTAACTACTTCATTGATTACAGGTTTACGAGGGAGACGCCTTCAGAGTTAATTGCAGCCCTTAGAGTACATTGTCCAATTACTTTTGGTCCCTTGAAAAAGAGGAGGCTATGCATTACAGAGCTATGATTCCTAAACCCTTTCTCCGATTTGGATGTGGAAACTCTCATATTGCAGCTGGGAGTGTGCACTTTCAGCCCATATTATATATATAATTGTATTTCTGAACATGTTTTGTAAACAGCTAAAATAACAAAACTTGTGTCACTGTCCAAATATTTCTGGCCCTAACTGTACATAAAAATAGTGTAAAAATAAATCCATTTCAATAAATATTAGAAATTACAATGTAGCAGAGCCGAGGGTGTGCTTGAACCCTTGTGCACCTTCGGCTCTGCTACATCAGAGCCGAGGGTGCGCTTGAACCCTTGTGCACACTCTGCTTAATACTTTTTATTTTTTTTTATTGCATTTATTAGACCCCCTAGGGGTGTTGAACCCCAAGGGGTCTGATCACTAATGCAATGCATTACAATGCTAATGCATTGCAATGCATTGCAAAAAATCATCCTTTCTTTTGCAGGCTGCATAGACCAGCCTGCAAAAGAGACAATTTGCAGACAAGCCTGGGAGCCTTGTAAAGCCTCCCAGCTGTCATGCCAACGTGACATCGGCCCTGGAACATGCTCCAGGAAACGGCGATCACCGGCAAAATGGCCTTTGACCGTGGCGCCGGAGGGGTTAATGCCTACGATCGGTTCGGGGACCGATCAGAGGCATTAAAGCTGGTTGTCTACTGTTTAAAGCAGTAGACACCCGGCGGCTATGACTGTCGCCTGGCTCCCGGGCGGTCACCATAGTTACAGATCCGACATGCGCCGTACTATTACGGCGCATGTCGAGAAGGGGTTAATACACATTGCAGCGCTCACTGCTGCTATACTGCTGCTCATTACTTTATACCTGTGTGTACAAGGTGGAACACAACAAGCCTTTTCCAGTGCAGTGCAGCAGAAACCACTGAATTATCATCCTCTACTATCTGCACTTATCTGTTCTCACGACTTTTTCAAGGCAATTATTATATGGGGCTTATTCACTGTTCATTCAAAACATATCATCACAGGTCTTTATTACTGCTGCTCCAAAGAAAACAGAATTCTTATCCAGTAATCTCTGCAGTCATCTGTTCTAACACTTACATAAAGGCGTTTATTAGTGCGGAAACAAAGAAGGGGCATATTACCCATTGTTTGCAGAGTTTACAATTACTGGCCATTTCTCGATTCAATAGTACTAAAAATCAATAATTCTTAGTCATTAATCTCTGCAGTTAGCGGTTATTCTAACGCTTAATTAGAGATGTTTATTAGTGGGGAAACAGATCTGTTCCAAGTATAAAATTATAGGCCATTTTGTAGTACAGTACTGCAAAAAATCGTAATTCTTATCCAGTAATCACTGCCTTTATCTCACTTTATTAACCCCTTAGCGACCCATGACGTACTATTACCTCATGGGCGCTAGGTACCGGGGGTGCCGGTATCTCTACTATGCAGTCTGGGGTCTGGCCAGTAACCCCAGGCTGCCCTGAGCCCCCGTTACCTGCAGTCTGTGTCTCACAGAGCATAATACAGGATTAGTGATGAATGATTAAGGTTAATAGGGGTGCCCAAACTTTTTCATGCTGTATATAAAAAGATAGAGACAGAAAACTTTTTGTTCCTTTAGATAATGTTCATTTTAAAAGTAATAACATTTCTATAGTCTTAGCAGCTGTAACCGCAGTACACTGGTTGTAGACCCGATCACCATTATCCCTAATAATTCATTTTTTGCATTCTTAGTGCAATGAATAGTATTAGTATTTAGGACTATACACACCAAAGCTCCTAGAGCCACTAATGATAACACTTAACTTTTAATTATAGTGTTCATAAAAATTTGTCAGTAAAATCAGTCCCTCCACTTAACTAATGACACCCTGGAGATGTATAGTGTCCAAGGAAAAAACTAGGAAACTGCTCTGTAACTGCAGAACCGGGGGATAGATCAGATTTCAATAAATCATAGCAATCTGTATGCAAATAAATATCCCCTTGTTACTGTAACAATGTGCTCAGTGCGTTCCTAGTTAGTAAAGGACGCTCAGTTCAATGTAAGAATGTTCAGGTAATTTTCCTAATGCGGTCTATGTGTATAGCCTTGATGACTCAGCTGTATCTGTTCAATCTTGGTATTAGATCACCGTGTAGGGAGCCTACACCCTGCCAGACTTCTGATAAAGTAAATTAAATGTCCTCAACGCGTTTCCGTAGAATAGTTCATCAGGAGGACTATAAATTAGAGCATTCAGATATCTCGAAATGGACGATGTGCAGTAAAAACCGCAGTTCTCGGAACCATGATGGTTGGCCCCGCTACTTAGGGATTGACACTGAACGTTCGTATCACCTTTAAATAGAGCAAGCCGGAGAGGTTGCGCCTCTCCAGGTGCTGCCCCCCTCTCCCCACGAACCAATCAATGTGTGCCGGGTGGCCTGGCCTCTCGGGGGCGGAGTTAATGTCCAGGGGCGTTCCTATGTATATTCTCACATAAATGAAGCTGGCATTTCTTCTATCGGCTCTGCTATATTCCTGTTACATATCTCCAGGTAGCAATTCCCCATTGGTAAGTATATTGCTGGCAGAAATATGGAACAGATATAGGTCACAAACCAATCTGTGTGACACATTCGGATGTCAAGAAGGAATCTTAGTACATTACGATTTCCATTGATAGTCGTTTCAAATAATTGCTCCATATTACCAAACACGTTTCATCTGTAATTTATTCTGGTTCCATCCCAGATCGTGCTGGGACAACAGAACCTCCATTGTTCCCAGTGGATATGATCAGCTACAGAGGTGTAATTATATAAATGGACAACACCATCCGGACTGATTGTTGGAGACATCTAATCCAACTATATTTAGAATGTACTGACAGGCCACGTCAGACATGGAGGGATGACATCACAAAAGAGGGGGGCGGGGTTACCACGGGTCAGTGATTCTGTGCTCTTAATAACATGATGAAATAATATTAGAATGGGTCTCACTGAACTGACAATCTAGATTGCTCTACGACATCCCAGTCATCAAATGGATAGATATTCAAGCAAAAAATTCAGCCTCCCCCCCCTCCCCACCCCCTCTATGCTAACATAGCCATATCATTATGCACTGATCCTATAAGGTGGTCCACAACCCCATAAAGTCCTAGAAGTTGCACCAGTATTGTCCAGTTTCTCCATTCCGTTAGCACTTCAGGCACCCTTGCAGAGATGCCTAAACCCCTCTCTATTTATAGAAAAGGCAAATATGAGATTGAATCATTCAGACCCAGTGGTGTTACTGACTTAAAACAAAACATCCACTGTGCCTTCTTCTGGAGTATCAGGCCGTCCCAGTCGCCATGTCTGACGCTAGGTTCACACCTGCGTTCAGCTGTCCGTTTTGTGCTTTCCATCTTCTGCATGCAAGAAGACGGAAAGCACAGACCGGGTCCGGCCGTGAGCGGTGGTGAGCGTTTTATGCTCTCCACCGCGAAGCCGTTTTTTTTTAAATCCGGACACAGAGTACTGCATGTCCGACTCTGTCCGGATTAAAAAACCTGGTTTCGCGGCGGAGAGCGTAAAATGCTCACCGCCGCTCACGGTCGCACAGCTTTCTCACTCATTCAAATGAATGGGTGAGAGACTCCTGCAGGTTTCCGTCTCCTGCCTCTGTTTTATGCAGGAAACGGAAACCTGCATAACGGAGACCGGGTGCAGATGTGAACCAGCCCTGATCGATCTCGGTACCTTTTCAATCCCTTGAAACTTGATCGCAAAGGGGTCTCCAGAGTGATGCATCCAAATATGGTTTGCTACCGGGGTCTCTCGCCTATGGTCAAAAATCCTCCTGCGAAACTCAAGTTTTGTTTCTCCTACATAGTTAATGGAGCAGGAGCATGTGATAACATAGATGACACCTTCACTCTGACAGTTAATAAATAGTGATGAGTGAACACTAAAATGTCCGGGGTTCGACTGTTCGAACGGATTTCGAACCCCATTATAGTCTATGGGGGGAAATGCTTGTTTCAGGGGTACGCAAAATTCAATAACATTATACTTACCAAGTCCACGAGTGACAGTTGGGCTGGATTCTTCTCCCTGCGCAGTGACCCCGAGTCTTCTTCCGGCTGGAATTCACTCTGCCTAGGGATTGGCGCCTAGGCAGAGCCGGATGCCTAGGCAGAGTGAATTCCACCCGGAAGAAGACGCGGGAACGCAGCGCGGAGAAGACTTTGGAAAGGTAAGAGAAGAACCAGCGTTGATTGGCAGAATGTATAGCATGTATAGAATGTATAGCATTCTGCCAATCAACACTGGTTCTGCATCGAACCTTAAACTTCGAACAGCTAGTAGTATTTGATCGAGTACGAGTATCTCGAATACCGTAGTACTTGATCGAACACTACTCGCTCATCTCTATTAATAAGCTGTCTGATTTTGTAGGATTTTCCTGTGGTATGTGCCACTACTTCAGTGCATTTCTTTATGTACACATGCCCTGCACGATCCACACTTGTAGGTCCCAGTAGTCTGTAATTTGCCAAGGCATGAAGGATTGGATGAAAAGGGACTAAGATGGCTCCGGGTTACGTAGTCTCCTATATGTGATTGATGGTCGGGGTATTATAAGTATTATGGACCTTACTTTGATGAGAAAGGAGAATCAGGCCAACCATCTTAAAATTATCAAATGGCAAATCAATAACCATTCATTATAATAATGTTGGTAACTTTACACCACGAGCCATAGATGAAAAGCTTCAAGTCAATTCCAGTTTAAAAACATGGACACACACTAAAGAAGTAAGAAAAGGTGACTAATGTCTTGTTAACTCAAAGTGTAAAAAATTCATATGGAATTATAAGAACCCCACACAAGTGGCTCAGGTAGTGCAGCTCATCCAGGATGGCACATCAATGGGAGCTGTGGAAAGAGGGTTTGCTTTGTCTGTGTCAGCGTAGTGTCCAGAGGCTGAAGGTGCTACCAGGAGACAGGCCAGTACACCAGGACACATGGAGGGAGCCATCAGAGGCAACAACCCAGCAGCAGGACCACTATCTCCATCTTTGTGCAAGGGGGAACAGGAGGAGCACTGCCAGAGCCCTGAAAAATGACCTACAGCAGGCCACAAATGTCCATGTGTCTACACAAGTGGTTAGAAACGGACTTCATGTGAATGGTATAAGGGCCCAATGTCCACAAATGGGGGTTGTGCTCACAGCCTAACACCGTGCAGGACGCTTGGCATTTGCCACAGAACAGGATTGGTAACTTCACCACTGGCGCCCTGTGCTCTTCACAGATGAAAGCAGGTTCACACTGAGCACATGTGACAGAGTCTGGAGATGCCGTGGAGAGTGATCTACTGTCTGCAACATCCTTCAGCATGAGCGGTTTGGCAGTGGGTGAGTAATGGTTTTGCGTGGCATTTCTTTGGAGGGCCGCACAGCACTCAATGTGCTCACCAGAGGTAGCCTGACTGCCATTAAGTACCAATATGAGATCCTCAGAGCTCTTGTGAGACCATATGCTGGTGCGGTTGGCCCTGGTTCCTCCTAATCCAGGACAATGCCAGACCTCATGTGGCTGGAGTGTCAGCAGTTTCTGCAAGATAAAGGCATTGAATCTATGGACTGGCCCGCCTGTTCCCCAGACCTGAATCCGACTGAGCACATCTGGGACATCATGTCTCACTCCATTCACCAACGTTACGTTGCACCACAGACTGTCCAGAAGTTGGCAGATACTTTAGTTCAGGTCTGGGAGGAGATCCCTCAGGAGAACATCTGCAACCTCATCAGGAGCATGCCCGGGTGTTGTAGGGAGGTCATACAGGCACATGAAGACCACACACACTATTGAGCCTCATTTTGACATGTTTTAAGGACATTACATCAAAGTTGGATCAGCCTGTAGTGTTTTTTTTCCACTTTAATTTTGGGGGTGACTCCAAATCCAGTCCCCCATTAGTTAATAAATTTATTTAATAAATTTGATTTTTGTTGTCATTACATTCAACTTTGTACAGAACAAAGTATTCAATGAGAATATATCATTCATTCAGATCTAGGAGGTGTTATTTTAGTGTTCCCTTTATATTTTTGAGCAGTGTATATCTGGAACCCGAGCCATCATGCTGAAAAAATCCAGAAACTTCCTCAGATGCCATAGCAGAAGTCATGCATACTTGCTCTGTTGTTTTTGGAACTGGAGCATGATGGGAGTTGTAGTTTCACAGCAGCTGGAGAGCCGAAGGTTCCCTATCCCTGCCATAGCAGAAGTCACTGTGGAGCCTTGCTATGATGTACAGGTGACTGCACTTTTGGGATTACACTGATATCACTCGCAGTAAATGTGCACTTTCAGAAGTTTATAGAAACACTGAACTGGGACGGCAGTGCTTTATCTTCAGCTGGTGGACCTACACAAGCTGGTCATGGTCTTTAGTGACACACAAAAAAAATCCCCTTTCAACTAATTAACATATTTTTAAAAGTGTTGTTTTTTTCTCAGTAAAAAAAA
Organism: Leptodactylus fuscus; assembly: GCF_031893055.1. Taxonomy (NCBI): domain Eukaryota; kingdom Metazoa; phylum Chordata; class Amphibia; order Anura; family Leptodactylidae; genus Leptodactylus; species Leptodactylus fuscus. The sequence continues at coordinate 364,450,210 of NC_134265.1, read as the reverse complement.
GTCATAGAGGAAAGACATCTTCGGAAAACCATGCAAAGCCCTTTAACCCCTTAACGACCGGCCCATAGTAAAATTACGTCGGCACTGACAGGTCCTTCCTGACTGCCCTATAGTAAAATTACGTCGGGCAGTCAGGGAAGGATTCCCTGTCAGTGCCGATGTAATTGGAGCGGATCTTAGCTGTATCTGACAACTAAGACCCTGCTCCATTACCCCCCATCGGAGGGGGCTCCGATCGGGGGGTTTTAACCCCTTCAGTTCCGTGATCAAACATGATCATGGAACTGAAGCGGTTCCGTGACGGTGCCGGCCGAATCGGCACCCCCCGCGGCGAGATCGAGGGGTGCCGATGTCTCTAACATGGAGCCTGGGGTCTGGCCAGTGACCCCAAGCTCCAAAAGACCCCCAATACCTGGTTGATCCTGCCGCTTTGAGGAAGTCAGACACAGGCAGCCCCTGCAAGACACTGAGAGCTGTGTCCTGAAGCGTCTAATAGAGAATTAGTGATGCTTTTATCAAAGCATCACTAATCCAAGTGTCCTAAAGTAAAAAGTGTAAAAGTAAAAAATAAAAAGTGAAAAATAAATAAAGTATCTGATAAAAATGAATAAACTCATAAAGCCCCAAAATTTCCTTTTTTCTATAAAAAATGAATTATATAAAAAAAAAACTAAAACTTAATAAAAACAATACATATTTGGTATTGTCGCGTCCGTAACAATCTGAACAATAAAACTCCAACAATATTTAATGTATACGGTGAACGTCGAAAAAAAAACCCGGAAAAAACCCGCCGGAAGTAGTGATTTTTCGCCATCTCACCATACAAAATATGCTATAAAAAGTGATCAAAAAGTCATATACACCCCACAACAGTACCAATAAAAAGCGCACATTGTCCTGCAAAAAATAAGCCCTCAACCAACACTGTCAACCGAAAAATAAAAATGTTACGCTTCTCAGAAGATGGCGATGCAAAAAACATTGATTTATGTCCCTAAATGTGTTTTTATTCTACAGAATTAGTATCGCATAAAAAAATACTATAAATGAGGTATCGCCGTAACCGTACCGACCCGCAGAATAAAGGGAACATGTTACTTATATTGTATGCTGCATGGCGAAAAATTTAAAAGGTAGAATGCAATGCCAGGATTGATTTTTCTTTAAAAAATCCTGCAAAAAAGGGTTAATAAAATGTATTCAATAAGTTGTAGGCACCCAAAAATGGTGTCATTACAAAATGCATCTCATCCCGCAAACAACAAGCCCTTATATGGCCACGTCACCAGAAAAATAAAGAAAATATAGCATCTAGTAATGTGAAGACAAACAACCCCAAAATCGCCAAATCATTAGAACACAACTGGGTGCGTCAGGTAGGGAATATATAAGCTGTGCAGGCGAATATCAGGGGACACCCCAGATTTACAGCTTACGAGGGAAAAGACACCGGAAGTGACCCCCTAAGTGACCCCAGAGTGACTCCCCCAATCATGGGACATAGTAGGGAATTTGGTGTTTGCAATGTCCTCCACACCGCTTATATATTCCCTCTTCGCCATCCCCTCTGCAATCACGTCCGGGGTACTAATACTCACTACACCCCCTGATATATTCTTTCAGGGGTGCAGTTTTCAAAATGGGGTGACTCCTTTGGGGAATCCAGTTTTCTGGTACGTTATAGGCTCTACAAACATGACATGGCGTCCGGATACCAAACATCTGAATCTGTACTCTAAAAGTCGCATAGCGCTCCTTCCCTTCTGCGCCCTGCTGTGCGCCCAAACTGCAGTTTATGCCACATGTATGACACATGTATGACACTGGTGTACCCAGGATAACGTACGTAATGTCATATGTGGGTATAAACTGATATTAGGGCACAGCCGGACACAGAAGGGAAAAGAAGGGTTATTGGGTTTTTGGAGCACAGACGGTTTGGTTTTTGGATGCCATGACACTTTTGCAGAGCTGAAGCGCCAGTAAAGTGGAATCCCCTGATATGTGACCTTATTTTGGAAACTACACCCCTGAAGGATTTATCCAGGGGTACAGAGAGCATTTTTAACCCCCAAGTGTTGCTATAACATATTATCCATAAATGAATACAAAGCTGATTGTGAGAAGTGAAAATGCCAATTTTTCCAAGAATCGGTCATTTCAGTGCATAATATGTTGTGTCTGACTCGTATCAGAGATGAACGCTCTGAAAGCTGTTATGCCCGGGATACCCACTTAACAGTTTTTGGAGTGTGTATCTCTGCTGACATAAGTTGGGCACAACATATCAGATACTGAAATGGCGAATCTCTGGAAAACTTCATTTTTAACTTCTCATTATCAGCCGCAATTTCATTTCTGGAAACCAAATAAATGCAACCCTCAAGGGTTAAAATGCTCGCTACACCGCTTGATAAATGCCATCAGTGGGGTAGTGTCCAAAATGGGGTGAGATGTCTGCAGATTCCACTTCAGGGGCTTTGCAAAAGTGGCATGGTGTCCTAAAACCAAACTGTGCTCCAAAAACCAATATAGCGCTCCTTTCCTTCTGTGCCCGGCTGTGCCCAAACAGCCTTTCTACCTACATATGGCATTAAGTCCGTTATCCGGGGTACACCAGTGTCATACATGTGGGCATACACCGCCATTTGGGTACACAGCAGGGCGCAGATGTGAAGGAGCGCTATGTGCTTTTGGAGTGCAGATTTAGATTGTTGGTTTTTGGACACCATGTCATATTTGCCGAGACCCTAAAATTTCCCCTACAAAATGGGGTCACTTCTTGGCGAATTCCAGTTTACTGTCACCTCCAGGGCTCTGCAAAAGCAACATGGCGCCCCGAAAGTCCCTCTAACACTGTACCCCAATAGCTAAAAAGCGCACTGCTCCTTCTCTTCTGAGCCCTGCTGTGTGCCCAAGCAGCAGTTTACACCCACATATATAATTTTTTGACCCTCGGGATGGCCCCTTAATAGTTTTAGGAGTGCAGGTCTCTGACAACACAAAGTGGGTGCAACGTATTGGGCACCGAAATGGCAGATTTCTTTAAAAATTTCAATTTTCATTTTATACATTAATTTTTGGGAAGCATTTTTAGGCTCAAAATGATAATACCCCTTGATACATTCCTTGATGGGTGTAGTTTTTAAAATGGAGTCACATTTGAGGGGTTTCCATTGTATTGGTACTTTAGGGGTTCAGCAAATGCGACATGGCACCTGAAAACTATTCCAGCAACATCTGCCCTCCAAAATCCAAATAGCGCTCATTCCATTCTGAGCCCCACCATGTCCCCATACAGCAGATTATGGCCACATATGGGGTATTGCCGTGTTCAGGAGAAATTGTGTAACAAACTGTGGGGGGCTTTCTCTCCTTTAACCCCTTGTGAAAATGAAAACTTTGGGGATAAAGGGACATTTTACTAATTTTTAACCTACACATCCCTAAGTTAGTAAAATCTGTGAAACGGCTATAGGGTCAAAATGTTCACTATACCCCTCAATGAATACCTTAAGGGGTCTAGTTTATAAAATGGGGTCATTTATGGGGGGTTTCAAGTGTTTTGGTATCTCAAATCTTGTTTGAATGTGCAATGGGCCTGAAATATCTGCAAGCAAAATTTGTGTCTTGAAATCCAGTTGGTGATCCCTTCTTTTTGGGCCCTACCGTGCGTCCGTACATAGAATTAAGGCCACAAAGTGTACATTTTTGAACACGGGAGAAATGGGGCCATCTATTTTGGGGTGTTTTTCTTCATTTTCATGTGTTATGTGCAAAAAAACTGCCTTTAAAATTACTCTTTTGTGTAAAAAATATGAGAATTTTTTGTTTGACGCAAATTCTTTTAAAACCTATGGGGTCAAAATACTCACTATACCCCTCAATGAATACCTCAAGGGGTCTAGTTTATAAAATGGTGTCATTTATTGGGGTTTTCAATTGTTTTGGTAACTCAAATCTTGTTTGAATGCGCAATGGGCCTGAAACATTTAGAAGCAAAAATTGTGTCTTGAAATCCAGTTGGTGCTCCCTTCTTTTTGGGCCCTACTGTGCGTCCGTACATGGGATTAAGGCCACAAAGTGTACATTTTTGACCACGGGAAAAATGGGGTAATCTATTTTGGGGTGTTTTTCTTCATTTTCTTGTGTTATGTGCAAAAAAAACGGCCTATAAAATGACACTTGTGTAAAAAATATGAATTTTTTTTTGTTTGACGCAAATTTTCTCAAAACTTATAGGGTCAAAGTACTCTCTATACCCCTCAATGAATACCCTAAGGGGTCTAGTTTATAAAATGGTGTCATTTATGGGTGTTTTCAATTGCTTTGGTAACTCAAATATTGTTTGAATGTGCAATGGACATAAAATATCTGCAAGCAAAATTTGCGTTTTGAAATCCATTTGGCCCTCCCTACCTCTTAGGCCCTACTGTATGTGCGTACATAGGACTAAGGCCACAAAGTGAACATTTTTTTAACACGGGAGAAGTGGGGTGATATATTTTGGGGTGTGTTTCTTCTTTTTGATGTGTTGTGTGCAAAAAAACTGGCTTTAATATGACACATATTTGAAGAAAATGAAAATGAATTTTTTTTCATCTTTTGTAATAATTCTTGCAAAACAATATTTGTTTGATCAAAATGCTCACTATACCCCTCAAAGAATACCTGAAGGGGTCTAGTTTTCCAAATTGGGTCATTTAATGGGAGTTTCTGTCATTATGCCACCTATTCCTGTCTGCAAACATAGCTTGGTACAGGAAAAAATCACACACTCAAAATTTCCAAAATTTGCTTATAAACTTGATAAACTTGTAAATTGTCTAAGTTACTCAAATATGCTAAAATTATCTCAAATATGCTTGAAACACAAAAGGAAAATTTGGAAATATATAACTACTAACTTTTTTGCCCTGTATTATTGTGTATATGTGAGATATCGCAGCTAAAAATGGAAAACATTGAAAAATTTTCAAAATTTTCAGCATTTGCGAGTTTTTTAATAAAGTTACACAAGTTATATCAGTCTAATTTTACCTTCTCAGTAAAGTACAACATGTCACGAAAAAACAATATCAGAATCGCTTGGATGCAATATACTGTTACAGAATTATTCATTGATAAAGTCACACAGGGCAAATTTCAAAAATTTGGCTTGGTCATTAAGGTCCAAAACAGGCTGGTCACTAAGGGGTTAAGGTACAGTGTATAGGTTACCATGCTATTTGCATTGCCAAATATTGTATTTATTAAAACAAGAGGGTGAAAAACATTACTTTTTTTGCTTTGTATTTTCTGTACATAATTCTTTGCCTGACCTTTCTGCTCTGCTCAGTAATATCACTTAGAAACTTACTCCACGACAAAAGCGCATTACAAATATTTATCATTGTCATTCTCAGATTGGTCATGACCAGAGGCAGCACTAGTTTCTATATCAAAAATTCATAAATGTATATTTAACATAAAAATTTGGTTGAAATTGGCCATTTTCTAACTCATCTCCTTTTGATCATCTAAACAAGAGAGACAGGAGATGTCCTGGTCTAAGATTCAAAATAGACACATGACATCAAACAATAACCTGCACTATCACATACAAGATACCTGGAAATCCATCACATAGAGCAATGAACAGTCAGTCCAATATGGTAAAGAAATCATTTTCAAAAAAAGCACAACATATAAAATATACTTTACATCATTACACCTTTTATAATTAGTTTTTCTCCTTTATGTTTTTTCTACAATTTAGTTCTGGTTTTAGAAGCAGAATGTAGAGTTTAGGGAAAAATATACATCCGAGAACTCCCGCACATGAGGTCAGTATAGCAAATATCTCCACAATAGTCATGTATTTCCCTCTGGTGCTCAGATAAGCCGGGATCATGGCCATCCAGACACTACAGAACAGCAGCATGCTGAAGGTGATGTACTTGGCCTCATTAAAACTCTCCGGTAATGTCCTCACCATGAAAGCCAGAAGAAAGCTGACAGCGGCCAGGAGCCCCATATAACCCAACATGGAGTAGAACCAGAGATCTGAGCCCTCATTACACTGAATGATGATCTTCTCAGGATAAGACTGATGGTCAAACTCTACATAGGGAGGAGACACCAACAACCAGATAACACAAATGAGGACTTGTACAGAAGAACACACCAAGACCACGGAATAAGAGACTCTGGGTGAGATCCACTTCACCCAGACACTGCCGGGTTTGGTGGCTTTGAAGACAATACAGACTGTGATAGTCTTGGAAAGAACAGAAGAGACACCAATGGAAAAGAAGATCCCAAATGATGTTTGTCTCAGTAAGCAGGTTATGGCCACTGGACAACCAAGGAAGAAGAAGACACAGAGGAAGCCGAGCAAGATGGAGACCAGGAGGATGAAGCTCACAGTCCGGTTATTGGCTTTAACAATTGGAGTGTCCCAGTAATAGATGAAGATTCCCAATATACACAATGTTATAATAGAAAAAAGTAAAGATAATCCTAAAAATACAAAAATCAAAATATCCTTCTCATAAGATAGAAATTCATAGGGTTTGAGGATACATTTCTCTCTCTTCTCATCAGGCCACTCTTCTTCAGGACACTTATGGCAGATGTCACTATCTACAATTACACACAGAGAAATACTGGGGTCAGTAATATGCTCAGCAGATATATCATACAGACACAAATATTCATTTATTCTCACGTCTACTAGGTTTCAGTTTGCAACCCCAATTTTTAACAAATAGCTAAAAGGAAAATGTACAGACAAATCCCTTCCCTCCAAAAATGTCTTGGGTTCAAGTTCTGTTAATTACCAATAATGCATTAGATTTCCTGGGATAATTGTAACAGAATTCTAGATTCATCTCTATCAGATATACTAGTCTACATGTTGTGTACCGCATCTATTATTAGAGATGAGCGAACAGTGTTCTATCGAACACATGTTCGATCGGATATCAGGGTGTTCGCTATGTTCGAATCGAATCGAACACCGCGTGGTAAAGTGCGCCAAAATTCGATTCCCCTCCCACCTTCCCTGGCGCCTTTTTTGCACCAATAACAGCGCAGGGTAGGTGGGACAGGAACTACGACACCGGGGGCATTGAAAAAAATTGGAAAAAGTCATTGGCTGCCGAAATCAGGTGACCTCCATTTTAGACGAATAGTGGATTTCAAATCCGGGTCATATGAGAATGTGAACTTTGTGACTATGAGACAGGGATAGCTGTACAGGCAGGGATAGCTAGGGATAACCTTTATTTAGGGGGGAATGTTATTAAAAATAACTTTTTGGGGCTCTATCGGGTGTGTAATTGTGATTTTTGTGAGATAAACTTTTTCCCATAGGGATGCATTGGCCAGCGCTGATTGGCCAGAGTACGGAACTCGACCAATCAGCGCTGGCTCTGCTGGAGGAGGTGGAGTCTAAGATCGCTCCACACCAGTCTCCATTCAGGTCCGACCTTAGACTCCGCCTCCTCCAGCAGAGCCAGCGCTGATTGGCCGAATTCCGTACTCTGGCCAATCAGCACTGGCTAATGCATTGTATTGGCGTGATGAAGCAGTGCTGAATGTGTGTGCTTAGCACACACATTCAGCTCTACTTCATCGGGCTAATAGAATGCATTGGCCAATCAGCACTGGCCAATGCATTCTATTAGCGTGAACTGAGTTTGCACAGGGGTTCTAGTGCACCCTCGGCTCTGCTACATCAGATTGCTACATCTGATGTAGCAGTGCCGAGTGTGCATCAGATGTGTAGTTGAGCAAAACTGACTCAGCACTGCTAAGTCTCTGCATTCGCATAGGAATGCATTGGCCAGCTTTCGGCCAATCAGCGCTGGCTCTGCCGGAGGAGGCGGAGTCTAAGGTCGGACCTGAATGGAGACTGGTGTGGAGCGATCTTAGACTCCGCCTCCTCCAGCAGAGCCAGCGCTGATTGGTCGAGTTCCGTACTCTGGCCAATCAGCACTGGCCAATGCATTTCTATGGGAAAAAGTTAGCTTGCGAAAATCGCAAACTGACAGGGATTTCCATGAAATAAAGTGACTTTTATGCCCCCAGACATGCTTCCCCTGCTGTCCCAGTGTCATTCCAGGGTGTTGGTATCATTTCCTGGGGTGTCATAGTGGACTTGGTGACCCTCCAGACACGAATTTGGGTTTCCCCCTTAACGAGTATATGTTCCCCATAGACTATAATGGGGTTCGAAACCCATTCGAACACTCGAACAGTGAGCGGCTGTTCGAATCGAATTTCGAACCTCGAACATTTTAGTGTTCGCTCATCTCTATCTATTTTGTGTGTGAGAAAGTATTATAGCCTTTACTTTGCCAACCAGGGCACCTATGACTATTTATTTAGCTAAAGAAGACAACTCACACGCTCCAAACAAAGCCATCTATTATTCGGGCCTTCTTGCATCCTGCTGTGATTCATCGTTTCACCTCGTCTGCTCTTCTCAGTGATCTGTCTAGAAATTTATTGGCATGTTGGGCTAGTGTAAGGTACGTGTAGAACTATCTGTAGGATTCTGGTTTGCCCATATACAGTATTGACTTATATAAAAAAAAATTGCATAACTTTGATTTGATGACTTCTCTGATTATTCTGACTTCTTTGCTGTACTAAATTAACTAATTAACTAAGGGACTGCTGAGATGAGTGAATCAGCTGATAATCAGCCTTGTTTGTCCTGAATAACCCAAATAGTTGCCTTATCTATAGGTTACTAGGTTTTATCTATACGCTACTAGGAGCCCAAGGAGTTTTCTTCGCTATGTTTTATAGATAGGTTCCTAGGAGTCCTGACAGTGTCATACACTATGTTTTATAGATAAGTCTCTACGAGTCCTAAGAGTATTCTACACTATGTTTTATAGATAGGTGTTAGGACAGTGCGGCAGCTGCGGCCGAGGGGATGGGTCACAGTCCGCTCCTTGGTTGTTGCGCCTTGCCAGCTGTTACATCACCCTACTTGATTCTGTCCTCCTTGCAGGGATTAACTTTCATTGCAGCAGTCGGGCATGGCCAGCTGTCTGACTGACTAGGGTGTCGGCCAATCTCCGCTCAGCGTGGGCAGCTGGGCTGTTTGCTTGGACCACCCTTTCCCTATTTAAGGAGCTAGATTCCTCAGCATTCCAGATCCTGGTTGCTGTGTGTGTGAATGGGTTCCAGTGAGAACAATCTTTAGTTGGCCTTAGCTAGAAATTACCCCTGAGTCAGTTAAGCCATTGTTAGTTGGGCAGTAAGCTGCCTTGTACACTGCACTGCACTGGTAGCACATACTGGGTACTGGTCTTGGTCTAGTTCTGAGGTCCAGACTAGACTGACTTGGTGTAGTAGTGGCTGCTCTGAGCTGCACAGGCCTTTGTGATTTAACAGAGAACACCCGGTTGGTGTAGTGGGCTGACAGTGACGCTAACTGCCGAACCTTGTTCACACCAGGGTGTTCCTGCAGTTCAGAGCCCAGTAGGGCACCGCAGGGTTTTAGTTTATCTGTGAATTTTTGAAAATTTGTAATGAATCCATCTCATTACACGATGGTTTGCTCCTCTCTAGCAGGTATAACACTGTTTTATTGAAGGTACCAGCAATGTTTTCAGTCCTACACAACACTTTTAGGATAACTTTTTGTGTTTATATAGAACGTGACTATTCAGAAATATTTCCTGACACTTTGAGCTTCATAACTTGAACCCTCCCATGTTTTTCTGCAGATTAAAGTTTATTTACCTGTATACAAACACCAGTCCCACACTTGGTTCCTATATCATATATGCTGGATTATCTCATGTATAATATATTCTTACCTGTTATATTGGACACTTCCCCCTCAGAACACGGGACACAGTTATAGCAGCAGACATGATATCCTCCATTAGGAGCTTTTCTGTATCCCGGAGAACACGGCTCATTACAGCGGCCTTGTGGCATCTTGTACATGCAGTGAATGATGCACAATACATACAGTCATACATACAGTGTATATTATTACTGACCAGTCACACAGCTGGATTGTATTCATCATTTATGTTCTGGATACACATTAATATTTATTCTGATGCTGAATGTAAGACTAACAGTATGATATAACCTCACCGAAACATAATACAATGTATATTCTACTCTATTTTAGAGATTTTTTTTCAGTTAGACTATGTAGCAATGAAGGGAAATCTATCTGTAATGTGAGTCCACACTGAGGACACTGCACTCCGCCATCGCTCAGGAAGACATCTTCAACTTAAAAGTTTGGATGCATTTAACAAACATTGACAACACTGACAATTGTGATCTCATGATGTGCAATGCTGTGCAAAAGTTTTAGGAATGCATATAAATAATGATGCAAAAAATGCTTTAAAAAAACAAAAGGGTTAATAGTGAACGAGTGAACGAGGAAAAGAGAAATGTAAATCCCATCAATATTTGGTGATTTTGCACTTTGGGGAGGAGTCCTGTTAGACATGATATGGCCCCTGTAGATATAGCCCCGATCTAAACACAATCCAGTCTGTATAGGATGACATGAATTTACAAGTGGATTGGATCAAGTCTACATCCAAGATGGTGGTGGCAACAACCTCCCTGCCAAAGTTATGCCACAAACTGCCTGTAAGTACCAAGAAGAATTCATGGAAGGCAAAGAGCAAAGGTCACACCAAATATCGATGGGATTTACATTTCTTTTCTTCATTAATTTCATTTTGGTAATTAACAATAATAAACTATTAATAGAGATGAGCGAACACTAAAATGTTCGAGTTTCGAAATCCGATTCGAACAGCCACTGACTGTTCGAGTGTTCGAACGGGTTTCGAACCCCATTATAGTCTATGGGGAACATATACTCGTTAAGTGGGAAACCCAAATCCGTCTCAGGAGGGTCACCAAGTCCACTATGACACCACAGGAAATGATACCAACACCTCTGGAATGACACTGGGACAGCAGGGGAAGCATGCCTGGGGGCATCTAACACACCAAAGACCCTCTATTACCCCAACATCACAGCCTAACAACTACACACTTTCCACATTCAAAAAAACCTCTATCAAAGTGGGAAAATACCTGGAAACCTTCTTTACTCCCCAAATGGATGGACACAAACCCCAATTTTAGCTTAACAAACAGTAACAACCACCCCTTTAAACCATGACAACCACAGATGGAATAGGCAATGGGAAATCCTTCAGTCCTCACCCTCAACTGTCATTGTGTGTGTGTGTGTGTGATGTGGTAAAACCTTCCAAAATTCACTTTTCTAGCCCTTAACATGGGCCCTTCCAAACAAAGTTACAGGACCTTAAGCTGAGCTACCAGCAGAGATTGAGGCCCTTGACATGAGTAGAGCCTTGCACCAGAAGTGTTTTTGGCCCTTAGGGTGAGTTGAGCCTTGTACCAGCGTTCATACAACCCTCAATTGTTGCTATAGGCATATAGTGCCAGTTTTGGAGTGTGAATTCCCCTAATATATTGGGGACTGCTCCCCCCCCCCCTTAAGTTGTTTATATTTGCATAAACACCCAGGTTCTGAGTGTTAATCCCACCCAATAAATTGGGGCCTGCATACACCCTCAATTTATTGGTATTGGCATATACACCCAGGTTCTGAGTGTGTTTAAGCAAGGAGAGCATATTAAAATGTGCAAGGCTCCCGGAAAGGGACGTGGACGAGGCCGTGGGCGAGGTCGGGGGAATGGTTCTGGGGAGCAAGTTAGCGGTGAAGCCACAGGGCGTCCCGTGCCTATTCCTGTGGGGCAGCAAGCATTGCACCGCTCCATAGTGCCAGAGTTGCTTGCCACATTAACTAGGCTGAATGGTACAAACCTTAGTAGGCCCGAGAACCAGGAACAGGTCTTGCAATGACTGTCGGATAACGCTTAAAGCACATTGTCCACCAGCCAGTCAGCCTCTGCCTCCTCGCCTCCTCTTACCCAACAGTCTTGTCCTCCTTCCACCCAAAATTCCCAAGCTTCCCAGAACAATAACCCCAACTGTCCCTGCTCCCCAGAGCTGTTCTCCCTTCCTTTGACTGTACCACAACCTGCCTCTCCATTTTGCGATTCCACGGGCCTAACAGACGAGTATCTGTGTCCAGATGCTCAAACACTAGAGTCTCCTCCATCTCCGGTCGATTTGGTGGCGGATGACCAGCAACCCACCCTCATCGATGACGATGAGACGCAGTTGCTGTCAGGGCAGCCAGTTGACATGCGCATTGTGCAGGAGGAGGAGGCAAGACAGGAGTTGGAAGAGGAGGAGGTGGACGACGAGGACACCGACCCCACCTGCACAAGGCGGATGTCAAGCTGGGAAAGTAGTGTGGATGTTGAGGCAGGTGCAGCACCAAAAAGGCTAGCTAGAGGCAGACGTCAGCAGCTTAGGCGACGCCAGGCCACACCCGGAATCTCCCAAGATGTTCCAGTTTGTACCCAGCCCCGAAAAACTCCCGCCTCGAGGGCATGTTTCTCGAAGGTGTGGAGTTTTTTCAAGGAAGGCGCCGAGGACAGATATAGTGTTGTTTGCACAATTTGCCTCTCAAAATCGAGTAGGGGCTCTGAGAAGAGCAACCTGTCCACCACTTCAATGCACCGTCATTTGGAATCCAAGCACTGGAATCAGTGGCAGGCAGCAACGGCAGGACAAACATCGCCTGCCGTTCACGCCTCTGCCACTGCTCACAGTGCTGGTGATGCACTCCAGCGGACGAGCCAGGACATCACTTCATCTGCCTCCGCCACTTTGTTGACTTCTCCCTCATCCTCCCCTGTTCCTGTCTTATCTCCTTCTCCTGCACTATCAAAGGCACCATCAGGCGCTTCTTTACAACAACTCACCATCTCTCAGACATTGGAGCGCCGGCAGAAATACACCGCTAACCACCCACCCGTGCAAGCCTTGAACGCCAACATCGCTAAACTGCTGGCCCAGGAGATGTTGGCGTTCCGGCTTGTTGAAACTCCGGCCTTCCTGGACCTGATGGCAACTGCGGCACCTCGCTATGCCGTCCCTAGCCGTCACAACTTCTCCCATTGTGGCGTCCCCGCCTTGCACCAGCACGTGTCACTCAACATCAAGTGGGCCCTTAGTTCCGCGCTTTGCTGCAAGGTCCACTTGACCACCGACACATGGACAAGCGCCTGTGGTCAGGGATGCTGCTTATCTTTAAGGACAGGCAGGGTGAATGTGGTGGAGTCCGGTCCCGGGGTGCAAACTGGGGTACCCTGTCTCCTCTCCCAGGCCAAAATTCATGGCAGAAGTAGACTGAAACCCTACTACGCGGCAACCTCCACCCCAGCTACTAGCGGCAAACGCTAAAACACTGGCATGGGGAGACGTCAGCAGGCAGTGCTGAAGCTCATCAGCTTGGGGGACAGACAGCACAGTGCCTCCGAGGTCAGGAATACCATCCTGGATGAGATGACAATTTGTTTATCCCCGCTGCCCCTGGGGCCAGGCTTTTTTGTCTTGTTGGAGGGCTCTGGAGCTTGCTAGCCTCCAACACGTTCCTGTAAGGATTGGAGTCAGGGTCAGGCAGTGCAAAGTGACACAGCTGGGAAAGCAACACTGTGCAACTAATGACAAAAGGGGTTGTAGGCCCTGCAGCTATAACTATGCTGTAATATCTGAGATGAGACAGACCAATGCACTTCCTAATTGAAGTGCGCCTACCACGGCTCCTAACCTTCTATCCGGCGGCTAGGATAAGGGGAGAGGAGGCCCTGAAATTCCTAGGGACTGGAGTCACGGGGTCACACCTAAACAGAAAGCACAATGTAAATGCAATGCAAAACAAAAGACTAAACAGCATGGAACCAGGGAGGACCATAAGTCCCAGCAAGACATAGAAGAGAAGGCGAGGTCAGACGAGCAAGAGGTCAAGCCAGGAGATAATAATAAAGGTACCAAATCAAAAGACAAGGGACAGTCAAAAATACAAGCCGGGTATACAAACCAAGGAACAGACCGAATACAAACAGACAGGGAATCGACTGAGCAGGGGAACCAGGAAACACAAAGTGAATGGCTAGCAAGGATCCATGCCTGGGTGGGGTTTAAATAGCAGCAGAGAACACACCTGATGGCTAACGGCATGGAGACTGAAGGCAAGTTAAAGATTAACCCTTAATGACCTAAGCACACCCAATAGAACTCCTAACACGTCTCCCAGGGAGACGCCACGCAGCAAGGAGACCGCCGCGACTCCGTATCCTGACAGTTCCATGCCTGGCCCACGTGTTCAATGTAGTGGTGCAACGATTTTTAAAATCATACCCCAAATTAGCGGAGCTAAGGGTGAAAGTGCGGCACTTGGACACCCATTTTCCCAAGTCTACAGTACCTGGAGCTAGCCGCAATACACTCCAGAAAGGCCTACATCTGCCTGAAGCACCTACTGTTGTGCGAGGTTAGCACACGCTCAAACCCTAGATACCGTATGTTGAGCAGGGTGTGTGAGCAGCAGAGACCTTCCATCTACAAAACCCAAGGGTTCCTCAAAGTCAGCTCCCTCAGTTTCTGCACCATGAGTTTCCAGGGGTGGCAGAGTTATGGCTAGAGGCAGAGGCATGTATAGGGTTGATGTTTAGGGGCAAAAGCAGTGTGGATGTGGAGGGGAGCTAAGCAGCAACAACTGGGGGTACAAGCAGAGGCATGGACTGGGGTGATGTTTAGGGGTGAAAGCATTGTTGATGTTGAGGGAAGCGAAGCAGCAAAAAATGGGAATACAAGCTGAGGCATGGGCTGGGGTGATGTCTAGGGACAAAAGCAGTGTGGATGTGGAGGCAAGCTAAGCAGGGAAAAAGGTGGCTAGAGGCAAAGGGATGTCCAGAGGCAGCAAGGGCAAAGATGCAAAACTCTCCCCTGTTTCAAGAATTTTCCCTAGGTATGGGACACGTTAATGGCACCCCCTGGGCAAACTACCGCCACTGAGGAGCCTAGTGTCACCAGGAGGGACAAGTATAGGCGCATGTTGCGGGACTACCTGGCCGACCCCAGCTCTGTCCTCTTCCATCCCCCTGCGCCCTACACTAGTGTCTCCAAGTGTGATTTGTGGCTGGAACTTGCGCTGTTTGCTTTGGAGGTCCTTCCCTGCTGCCAGCGTGCTATCTGAAAGGATCTACAGCGCAGCCGTGGCATCATCACCGATAAGTACAGCTGTCTATCAGCTGACAGGCTGACTTTCACCAAAATGAACAGACAATGGATAGACCCATCACATACATGTCA
Organism: Leptodactylus fuscus; assembly: GCF_031893055.1. NCBI lineage: Eukaryota > Metazoa > Chordata > Amphibia > Anura > Leptodactylidae > Leptodactylus > Leptodactylus fuscus. Next base: position 364,434,964 of record NC_134265.1, on the reverse strand, counting down.
GATACATGACAAATTTAGTGCAGTTTGCTCACTTTGCAAGTCTAACATGAGTTGGAGATCTGCAGAGAGCAACCTCACCACCTCTTGCGTGTGCTATCATTTGGAAGGCAAGCCCTGGGCTCAGTGGGTGAGAGCAAGCGCAGGATAATCGTCGTTTGGCCTTGCGGCCACTGCCTCTCCCACCGTTGACAGTGCTGGCGCTGCAGTCCAGACCACCATCCAGGTCACCTCCAAATCTAACTCTGACACTTTGGGGAGTTCACCCTCATCCTCCCCTTTTCCTGCCACTTCTCCTTTTGCCTGCGCCATCATGCGCCTCTTCCCAGCAACTCCCCATCTCCCAGGCCTTTCATTTCAGGCTAAAGTACAGCGCAACCCACCCACATGCCCAAGGCTTCAACGGCCTCATCTCAAATATTCTGGACCAGGAGATGTTGGGGTCCCGGCTTGTGGACACTCTCTGCCCTTTTTGGGCAGAGTGTCTACGGCGCCACCTCACTGAGCCGTCCACACCAGCACTTTTCACCAAACATGAGGCGGTCCCTAAGTTCAACGCTTTGCACAAAGTTCCACCTGACCAGCTACGCATGGAGAAGTGCATGCGGACAGGGATGCTACCTTTCAATCTTGGCACAGTGGTTGAATGTACTTGAGGCGGGGACTGCGTCACTAAATGTGGTGGACTGACTTGTCTCCCCACACAACATTCCTGGGAGGAGGGCTGAAACACCACCCTCCTCCTCTTCCTCCGCCGTTAAGTGGACCCCAGCTACGAGCTGGAAACGCTGCAAAACTGGTGTGGGGAGACGTCAGCAGGCCGTGCTGAAGCTCATCAGCTTGGGGGACAGACAGCACAGTGCCAACAAAGTGAGTCATGCCATCCTCGATGACATGGCAATGTGGTTTTTGCCACTGCACCTGGGCCCAGGCATGTTGTCATGTGTGATAATGGCCGTAACCTGGGATCGGCTCTGTAGCTTGGCAGCCGGCAACATGTTCCATGCCTGGGCCACGTTTTTAACTCATTGCTGCTAATCTTTTTAAAAAAGTACCCCAATGTTCCTGAGCTACTGGTGAAAGTGTGGCGCTTGTGCGGATAGTTTTGAAAGTCTATAGTTGCCGCCGCTAGCCTCTATGCACTCCTACAACGCCGGTATCTGCCCGAACGGCTGTTGTGTGACGTCTCCACACTGCTGGAACTAAACATATCATCTCTTGAGCAGAGCTCCCTCAGTTGCTCAACCATGAGTGGTCATGGGTGGCAGACTTATGTGAAATCCTATCCCATCCATTGCAGTGGACACAAAACATTAGCATGCGCTCATCACAACTCCGGATATGGCAGCTGCGTTCAGCAGGGTGCAGGGTACAACACAGACCAGGCCCGAGCACCAGGAACAGGTGTTAGAAATACTGCAGCATCCACCATTTCCTTCCAATTTTGTGGTTGTGGACCCGCCACTGACGTTTCTGGACCTCAGTGAGGATGATTTCCAACTCTACCATAAGAAATAAGAAATGATGAGACACAGTTGCCATCAGGGAAAGCTGTGGTCATGTGCGGTTTGCAGTAAGGAGACAGTGCGCAATTGGAAGAGGAGTTGGTGGATGACGAGGCCACCGACCCCACATGTACAGGGGTGATGTCTAGGGGCTAAAGCAGTGTAGATGTGGAGGGAAGCTAAATCAACAAAAAAACAGGGTATAAGCAAAGGCATGCAAAACTCTACCCTGTTCGAAGACTTTTTCCTAGGTCTGGGACACGTTAATGGCCCCCCCTGGACAAATTACTGCCACTCAGGGGCCTAGTGTCACCAGGAGGGACAAGTATAGGCGCATGTTGTGGGAGTACCTGGCCGACCCCAGCTCTGTCCTCTCCGATCCCTCTGTGCTCTACAGCCTACACTTATTTTCTCATCTTTTTTTCTGCACTGCACATCTCTTGCTATCTTCCTTTGGGATCTCAGAAGTGGTGGTCCACTTCCACAGATGGTAACTTCAGTGCTGGAGTTGTTAATGGACAGTGTAACGCGATTAGCTGAGGGATCGCTGTCTTAACCACTTTTTGGCACAAAATTGAAGTCCAAAGCCAAGTATGGTGCAGGTATATGATGCAAGCACACCCACACATCTGTCTCTGACACATTGGGGAGTTCACCCTCATGCGCCCTTTTGGCCTGCACCATCATGCGCCTCTTCTGAGCCACTCCCCATCTCCCAGGCTTTTCATTGCAGGCAGAAGTACAGAACAACCCACCCCCATGCCCAAGCCTTTAACAGCCTCATAGAAAAACTGCTGGCCCTTTAGATGTTCGCGTTTAGGCTTCTGGATACCCAGGCCTTCCGTCAGCAGATGGCAGCTGGGGCACCTCCCTATGCTGGGCCTAGCCGTTACTACTTCTCTTGGTGTGCTGTCCCTGCCTTGCACCTGCATGTGTCCCATAACATCAGTCGGGCACAGAGCTCCGCGCTTTGCTGCAAGGTCAAATTGACCACCGACACATGGATAAGCGCCTGTGGTCAGGGATGCTGCTTATTTTTAATGACAGGCAGGGTGAATGTGGTGGAGTCTGGGCCCAGGGTGCACACTGGGGTGGCTTGTCTCCTCTCCCAGGCCAAAATTCGTGGCAGGAGTAGACTGAAACCCTACTACGCTGCAACGTCCACCCCAGCTACTAGCGGAAAACGCTAAAACACTGGCGTGGGGAGATGTCAGCAGGACGTGCTGAAGCTCATCAGCTTGGGGGACAGACAGCACAGTGCCTCCAAGGTCAGGGATGCCATCCTGGCTGAGATGGCAATGTTTTTTTTCCCTGCTACACCTGGGGCCTGGCATTTTTGCACCTCTGATAATGGCTGGAACCTGGTAGCAGATCTGGAGCTTGCCATACTCAAACACGGTTCACACATGGCCCACGTTGTTGTTGGTGCCATGTTTCTTTGAAACCTACACCATTGTGCCTGATATACAGGTCAAAGTGGGACCATTTTCGTAAGTGAGAACTAGCCTCTGCTAGGCAGAAAACATTCAGAGCACACTCCTCTCATCTTCGCACCATTGGCTGGTGGAGGAAGACGAGGGAAATGGATTGGCATCTGATGTCCCTGTCCCACACGAGGCTAGAGGGTGCACTTCAGTGCATCCCATTGCTTCACCACAGATGGTGTGAAGGGGAGTGGAAAATGGAGGAAATGGAGAGTGACCCTTACAGTTGGGGCCAGCAAAGGCATGCCAAGTAACACACTGGCACACATGGCTTACTTCATCTTGGGTTGCTTTTCAAGAGTCTAACACATATTTCACATCATGGAGAACAAATAATACTGGATTTTTACAAGCCTCGAACCCCGGTCTAGGTCTAATGTCTGTTCCTTTGTTATATTAGGGGAGAGGAAAAAAAAAATACTTAAGTGATGCGTTTAGCGTACATAGACTGACTATTAATGTGTATCTCACTTAGTGTTGTTAGGGTTACACACCGTCACAACCTGGCTAAAGCTTCTATAGCTGTTAATAAAGTCAACATAACTTTACAGTATCCAAAAAGACAGCTGGTACCGACAGAGAGCAAGACAAATGTCAACAAAAGTTGTGAGCTCTGAACACCCACAGTGACTTTGGCGTCATCATTATAAGGGAGCAGGTGGTAAAAAATAACTTGGCAGTGCCTAAAACCCAACAAGCTTATACAACTATATTTACATTAAGATACACAAATGACACTTTTTAGTAGCATGTCATGAGACAAGCTGATAAGATATTCCTTTGTGCAGTGCCATGTGAAAGTTAATAGCTGCCTTCATTTTAATTAAGGAGAAGGTGCAGACAGATTAGATTTAGAACATGTTGTCTTCATTGTCAAAATCCTCTATATAGGGAATGGGTTTTTTGGGCTGAGCTGTCTGGGAACGAGCTGGTGCAGCACTGACAACCTGGGTGAATATGGCAAGAGCCTGAGATGTAGGGTGAATGTATCCCCAAATTATTTGGTGAATTTCCACTCAGAAACTGGCACTATATGGCAGTAGCAAGATTTGAGGGTGTATGTAGCCCCAATTCTATTGTTAGGGGACTTACAGTGTATTCAAGTTAGTTTCTGAGGTGGAGGTGGGGGGGCACACCGTTGGAACGTGGATCAGGGGTATATAGGGTATACGGGAATACACTTTCAGTGTATTCCTTTCAGGATCCTCAACACTGTGGAAAGCTGGGTTGCGGCGATTGAGCCCGTCAATGCCACGTTACACTGACAAGCTTCTCCCTGGAATTTAGCTCTTACAAGAGCTGTTGGTTGTCTTCTCCTTCCTATCCTAGCCTGTCCCTGCCTACCAGAATCTAAGCCCTAGCTAAATGGACGGAAACCTCCGTCTCCGGTGAATTGCAAGCTCAGAATGACGCGAAGCTGGGCGGCGCTGTTCTTTTAAATCAGAGGTCACATGTTTTCAGCAGCCAATGGGTTTTTCCTATTTTTTTCAACGTCACCGGTGTCGTAGTTCCTGTCCCACCTACCCTGCGCTGTTATTGGAGCAGAAAAAGCACCAGGGAAGGTGGGAGGGGAATCGAGTTATGGCGCACTTTACCACGCGGTGTTCGATTCGATTAGAACATGGCGAACAGCGTGATATCCGATCAAACGTGTTCGATAGAGATGAGCGAACAGTGTTCTAACTATTAACCCTTCTATTTATGAAAGCATTCTTACTCTACAACATTTTTCATCACCTCTGAAACCTAACACTGTCTGTAGGAGTTATTATGTATTTTACTAAATTGTTGTTAAGGTCATTTCCTTTATGGAAAACATTTGATTTCCTGCAAACATTTTTTGTGGGCAATAAAAGAATTTGAAAGTTGTTCATATTTATGACAAAACTGACTTTTGGCTCCGCTAAGTGTCCTCTTGGCTGGACATGTCCAGGTTGGTGGATCACAAATTAAGCAGATTTGCTAGAGGTAACATGGTTATTAAGGTGAGTGGTGGTGGACCTATTGAATACAACCAAACCAGTCTGATTTAGGCCACCTTTAAGGACATTGCTGAAGTAGCCTCCCTGTAGAAGAATGTGGACTTTGCTGTGTGGAGACTGTCAGTTTGCAGGGCCCCGGGGATCACACAATAGACTGGTCTGGGCAGGTTCCAAGGTACAGAAGCCAAGTCCAAGCAAGGCTTGACCTCTGTCAGGACAGGAAAGACAACCATGTGCTGTCCATGTATTATCTGTTTTTCCCAGAGTCTTTACTAGATAAAGAAGACAGCAAATGCTTTTAAAAATGCAAAAAATAAAAAAAAAATAAAAAATGGATGACACACGGATAGCACACAGGTCAAACTGAAAAAAAGTAGTTTTTTTATATAGCCCACAAAAAAAATAGTTTGTGTAAAAGCAGCCTAATGTCTTGGAAGGAGACTTGTGTGCCATCCATGTTTAGCACGGTTGAGCATGCATGGCCCTGGTAGAATCAGGATTAATAGCTCATCTTACCTCGTTGTTTTTCCATATGACTTTCCCTCCATTCATATTGAGCTCACTGCGGTTTACTGATGATTTATTAAAGGTCCCAAATTCTTTTAAACGATATACATAATTATTGCCACCAGTATGGTTACAAATCAAGTTATTTAACGACCATGTAAATGGCACGTCACCTCTTTCATTGAAGGAAACATAATTTCCATTGATATCCCTGAACCTTAAATTTCTCACATATTTATGTAGCTGAATAAAAAAAAGGAGAAAAGTTAGAAAAATTCTAATAATTTTTGACAAACTTTATTGCAGAGTTGCAAACCCCCAATTTGCAACATGTTAACTCTAGAGATGAGCGAACACTGTTCGGATCAGTCGATCCGAACAGCACACTCCCATAGAAATGAATGGAAGCACCAGGCATGCAGACTTTGCCGGCGGCCGGCCGCTTAACCCCCTGCGTGCCGGCCGCTTCCATTCATTTCTATGGGAGCGTGCTGTGAGCGTGCTGTTCGGAACGACTGTTCCGAACAGTGTTCGCTCATCTCTAGTTAACTCCAGTCAATAAGCAGATAACATATTGCTCCTATGTGTGCATCATGGCAGCAGAGCAGAGGTCAGTGAGCACATCACTTCACAATAAACCTGTCAGTAAATCATTCAGTAATATTACACTTCACACAGGCTCAGTTTTTTTGGAGTGTTTCTTTTACACAGACTGAAATTCTTCTCCCCTCTGTAGTTCCTCTTCTCCGGCGCGGTTCTTACTGCTCCGGCGCCTTGTTCCTTCAGGGGGAACTATTTTTTCCTCTCTTGCCAAGGAGTGGGTTTCAGCAGGTTGGTTTCCGCCTGGGCATATAGAGTAACATGCTTCAGATTCACTTCCGGGTCGGTTCTGCACATGCGCAGTACATTTTTGCTAAAAAAGGCCACTCGGACCCGATTTTTTATGCTGAAAGCGGAGGTTTTTTCCCTCCTTCTTAGGGGGGGGATTGTGCCTTACCTCCACAGTCGGGCCCCTTTCTCTTCCTCTGTTCTGAGGTCTGTGTTGTGGCTGGGGAGTAGGGGGGAGCAGACTCAGGTGTTTGCTGCGCCCCTCTTCCTCCCTGGTCTATTTAAGCCTGGCTGACCCTGTGGTCTGTGCATGTCCACATCCCTGTGCAAAAGCTTATTGGTGCTCTGCGGTTTACTTTTTGTTTTCAACTTCCTTCCCTGGTTTTGCACTGTGAAGGTCTGAGATGCTTGTGTAAAGGGTTATTTATTCCTCTAACTAGAAATTATCCTGTATTCTCTTGTTTTATTAGGTGTCCTCCTCTTCCTCTCTCTTGGTGAATCCCAGGAGAAAGACGGGCTCCAAACGCAGGCATTTAGCCTGCAGAAAGTGTGAGATTCCTTTGCCTGATGGCTATGAATATCAATGCTGCCGTGGGTGCCAGGGTCCACAATCTGAAGATACCGCCGTTCAGGATGTTGCTGGATGGGTGAGAGAATTTGTGGAGGAATCTATGAAGGAGATGAAGGATTCTATATCTCTTTTTGGCAAAAAGACCTCGGGTTGAGTCCCACCAAGTATACCTTCCCCCTCTGGAAGACCTTCGCATAGTAGATGAAATTTCCTCTGATGAGGAAACTGAGGAATCTGAGAAACCCATCTTCCTGATTGAGAAGATGCCAAAATTACTTAAGACTATCCGGTCTAAGGACTGTGAGAGGGATTTGGTGGAAGAAGGATCGTCCAGAGGATCTAAGTCCTTTAGGGCCAGTACTGACCTGGTCCATAGGATGAAGGCGGAATGGAGACGCCCGGAGAAAGAATTCAATCCCTCCAGACAATTCAGAGCTCTCAACATGGCTCTGGGTGTTTCCCCCTAGAGTAGATATGGCAGTAGCTAAGCTATCTAGATGTACAGTGGTCCCTGCTGAAGACGGGTCCAACCTTCAAGATGCAATAAATCGCCGTGCGGAGGGATTACTTAGGCGGATTTATTCAACTTCCTCTGCTGAAGCCTTGGTAGGAATTTCCGCCAGTGAAGTGGTGGCGAATATCCATTCTGACTTGTCCTCCCTAGAGAAGGACATTGATTCAGGAGTTCATCGTGATGACTTGCTGACATCCATGTTGGGTATTTCCCTTATGGTTAATTTTCTGTCCGAGGCAACCTTCCAACAGATGAAGCTAGCCTCTAGAGCTATGGCTCTATCTACAGCGGTCAGACATCCGCTGTGGCTGAAACTATGGAGGGCGGACAACGCCTTCAAGTTTAATCTTTGTGCCCTTTCTTTTGAGCCAGGTAGGCTATTCAGATTATGGAGGGTCTCACCGACTCTAAGTGTAAGAACCTTCCCCAGTCTTCCAGGGGGAGATGGAGGTCATCCTTTCGTGGCCGGGGATTTTCAAGAGGGCCCGCCAGAGGGAAATCCCAGAGGCGCCCTAACGGACAGTCCAGGGGTGGCAGTCGCGGGTCCTCCCGCGATCCTGAGAAGAAAAGATCCTTCTGACTATCCCGGTCCCCCCGCAAGATATTGCGGCAGTAGGAGTTTGCCTCTCTCTTCATATGTCAACCTGGTCATCGATATTGCAGTGTACCTAAATGGAATATTGCTTCATTTCCAGTTTACGGCTCTCCCATTTGGCATATCCTCTGCCCCCCACACCTTCACAAAGGTAATCTTTATTGTCCCATACCTAGACGACTGGCTCCTAAGAGCCCAGTCAAAGGAGGTTGTTGCCAAACAGTTGGAGTCCACAGTGGCTTTACTAAGCAAGCTGGGCTGGCTAGTAAACTGGCAGAAGTCAGTAGTGGTTCCATCTACCCAGATTCCATTTCTGGGGTTCATCCTGGATTCTCTCAGCATGATGATCTCCCTGTCTCCTCCTCAGAAGGAGAAGATTGGTCGAATGTCTCATCACCTGTCCATAACTCAGAAGATTACCATCAGGACCGCCATGAAGGTCCAAGGTCTCATGTCCGCTGCTGTCGAGGCAGTTCTGTGGGCCCTGTGGCATATGCGCCCCTTACAGTGCGAGATCCTGAGAGTCTGGAACCACAGCCCTTCGGGGCTACAGAAGCCTATCCAGTTATCCATCAGATCTCGTCGATCACTTGCTTGGTGGTCCCAGCTCAGAGACAGACGGTCCACGGTCCAGATATCCTGGACGCTGTTGACCACAAATGCCTCCCTCACAGGATGGGGAGCACATCTCGGGGAGACCCTGGTACATGGGACCTGGAACCAACTAGAGAGGTCACGTTCATCCAACTGGCGTGAGCTTACTGCGGTGCACCGTGCGCTTCTGATGTTTGCACCCCACCTGCAGGGAAGAGCTGTGAGAGTGAGAACAGACAACTTAACAGCAGTTCGGTATATCAACAAACAGGGAGGAACCAGATCCCCCTCGCTTCTGCAGGTGAAAAATCTAATATTCTCCTGGGTGGAGAAGAATCTAATGCAACTGTTCATATTCGAGGTCAGCTGAATATCCTTGTGGATCAGCTAAGCGTAGGGTGAATGGTCCCTAAATCCAGACATCTTTCATCATCTCACCGAGATGTGGGGTCTCCCCGAGGTGGATCTGATGGCCACCCAGTACCACACCAAAATTAGGAAGTTTTGCTCCCTCTACCAAGAAGACAATCCTTTGGCGGTAGATGCCCTGTTGATACCTTGGAGGTTCAAACTGGCATACATTTTTCCTCCAATTACTATGATTCCCAAGGTATTAGCGAAACTCAGGAAAGACAAGACTTCGGCAATAGTGATCATGCCGTTCTGGCCAAAAAGGGCATGGTTTACCCACCTCATTCTAATGAAACTAGGGACGTACTGGAGGCCTCCTCAAGTCCAAAACCTGGTAACTCTAAACAGACAGCTCTACCAGGACCTGGACAGGTTCAACCTCACTGCCTGGAGGATGACCACGCCGTATGGCAAGATAGAGGATTGTCCCAGGCCGTTCTAAGAACTTTGGCCCCTAAGTAAGTTAGTTCTCTCTAGGCTGCGCTGATTAAGTCCAACCAGACAGAAATGGTGCCGTCCGTAGCTGAGAAACTAACTTGGTAAAAAACCCACATTATGCAGTAAAGGCTTCTGGGAAAGTCGGGCATGATGTTCAGTGTGCTTCCCATAGAGGAGAGCATAACAGAGGCACTGTCTCCCTGTTTACATCTTGGGAGAAAGATTTGCATATTCCTCCTATAATCTTCTAGTATGAGCTATAAATAAGTGCTAAAAAGAGATGAGTGAACTGGTTTAGAATGAATCGATTTCCAGAACTTTTTATTTCTAATGGGGGGGGGGGGTCATCACCAAGTACAAGGACAGTATACATTAACCATTCCACACAAGTATCAAAGACAAGCATTGCACAATTCAAATATAGTGCACTAAACTAGCACATGCCAGTACACAAGTAGATGCACACTTAGTACAAAATACAAAACACCCCGCTATAATATAACGTTATATCATCAATGTTGTCCAGGTAAACATATAACTCTATGCATGTTAGAACTGTGCGGTAGGTGCGGCCAAGGTATCAGGGTTGCAGCCTGTTCTGCTGTCACTGCTCAGTTCAGCATGGCAGGGGTTAAGTCCTTGCAGCCAGGTGGGCGTGGTTGGTTGCCTGACTGACAGGGGTGTCGACCAGTGAGCGCCCAGCTTGGGCAGCTGGGCTGGGTGCTTGGGCGTCCCTTCCCCTATTTAATGAGGCAGGTCACTCAGCCCGCTGCCATAGCATCTTTCCAGATCCTCAGTGCTGTTTTGTTGTGTGCATGGGTTCATGTGTGATTCTCTAGTTGGCCATGGCTAGATTCATTTCCCCTGAGATAGAATCACACCATTAGTTGTTTGGGCAGCAAGCTGCCTTGTGTGTTTGATTGGAACTGGTAGCACACACTTTGAGTTGGTCAGTCTAGCTCTGTTGTACTGCTAGACTTCCTCTCCTCTATCCTCAACTCAGAATCATTTCTGGTTACGCTGTGTGTGGTGCTGCGGCTGTGTATTTGGCCCAGCACTGATCTATGTTTTTGTCTATGTCTTATATGTTTGTGGAAGTAGGTCTCCCATCCGAAATGTAGGCTCTTCATATAGGACTTAGTTCACACAGTCTGTCAGCTTCCTGGCTGTGCAGCATCAGCGGGTGGCTGTAGAGGGTGCGGCCCAGTATAGTAACTGGGAGCACATGGTCAGAGTTCTGTTTGTCTTGCAGTAGAGTAACTGCAAGACTATTGTATTAATTTGTGGCTGCTTGTTAGGATGGGTTCTCGCAGGTGCACCTTCAGGCGCACAGCGCCACCTGCGGGCCAGTCCAACCCTCGCCAACAACGTCAGACAGTGAGATGACTAGAGGCGAAGTCCTGTTTTGGCCACACTGAGCATGTTAGGTGAGTTTATGGGCACCTTCCTGCTGGGCGGGGACTTCCCTTTAAATAGCTTGAGTATCCGCCGCCCGGCGCTCACACTTAAACTCAAACTGGGGAAGGATACTGCAGGGCTAGGTTCCAGCAATGCTAGGTGGACAGGTTAGGCCTCTGTGTGGGGATACCTCTGTCTCTAACTCTGGGAACATTTAGGTAGAGCCTATAAATCCTGAACTGCCAGATCCACACTAGGGCTTGGGAGCAGCAGACGCTGTCCTAGCTCGTGGCACTTCAGCAGGTGTGGTTTATCTAGTTAGCCTATGTCTTTGTCTTCCGTAACTGTAACTCCTAGTGTTTAAGGAGTCTTGTTTGGTTTTCTGACCAGGGGTGACGTTAACCCCTGGCAGCCTGGGCTGCAGCCTAACGCTCTGGTGCAGTCCCCCAGTAAAGGTTACTGGTGTGCGGCTATTGCAGCTAATCCACATTAAGAGCTGTACACACCCATTCACCCAGTGAAGTTAACTGGAGTGAATCCTTCCATGTGTCTGGTTCACATTAAAGCTGCACACACACCATTCACCCAGTGGAGTTAACTGTAGTGAACTCCCCTTGCAGCACTGTTCACATTAGGAGCTGCACCACCACTTTTCTCTAGTGAAATTAACTGGTGTATGAGTGTTGCCCCTGTGCACACTAACGCAGTACTGCAGCTTGCTCAGACACACGGCCGCCCCAGAGGCTTGTGGACCTCACTGCATTGACCTGCAGTCTAGCGGTTCCGTGGTTAAAATACTATTTTTTATATTTGTCCACAGAACCGTAACACTGCTCTGTCCTGCAGAGAACTTTACTATTTAGTTTCTGTGTTTACCCAGATGGTGTTGTAGCCTGGTAGTGACATTAACTTTTGGCCTTTGTTCACACCAGGGTGCTCTACGGTTCAGGGCCCAGTTGGGCTCCGCAGGATATTTAGGTTTTTTTTATAGTATCCTGCCAATCATAACAACGCTTCAGACTCAAATGTTGATAACACCACCCTAAAAATCCTCCCTTTTAGTACAAAGTACTTTAAATGTCACTCTAAGATCCAAATCACCACATTTTTTAATGAATATTCTCCACTATGTGTTATAGATAGGTTCCAAAGAGCTCTACTAATGTTCTATGGTACACTATGTATTATAGATAGGTTCCTAGGAGTCCTAAGAGTATGCTACACTATGTTTTATAGATAGGTTCCTAGGAGTCCTAAGAGTATGCTACACTATGTTTTATAGATAGGTTCCTAGGAGTCCTAAGAGTATTCTACACTATGTTTTATAGATAGGTTCCTAGTAGAGATGAGCGAGTAGGTATTCAATCTAATATTACAGTATTCAAAATACTCGTACTTGGTCGAATACCACGCAGTAAACCCAGTAAAAATATGATTCCCCTCCCACCTTCCCTGGTGCTTTTTACACACCAATAATTATGCAGGGAAGGTGGGACAGGAACTAGGACAATGTAGGCATCGAAAAAAAAAACTTATACAGTCATTGGCTGGCGAAATCAGGTGAAACACTGCCGGTGCAAGGCTCTACTCACTCCAAGGGCCAAAAACACTGCTTCTTAAAGGCTCTACTCACTCCAAGGGTCAAAAGCACTGCATTTTAAAGGTTCTACTTACTTCAAGGGCCAAAAACACTGCCGGTGCAAGGCTCTACTCACCCAAAGGGCCAAAACACTGCTGGTGAATTTTGTTCAGTTCCAAAGGACTCTGTGTTTAGATTTGGCTCAGTCGCAGCTCCAGGACAGGCCTTGGAAGGCAAGGTTTCCTTTAGTGGCTCCATCTCAGCAGGATGATGATGGTGAAGCTTTGTTAAATCTGGTGTCGGAAGGGAAAGTGGTTTCTGATCTACATCTAAAGTACTGGAGCATGTTGTTTGGACTATTAACACCTGATCAGAACCCTGTATAGGTAATGTAGAGTCCGATATTAGAGGACCATTACCGCTAGTAGTGGTTGCAGCCAATTCTCCACCTTTGCGGCCTTCTAAATAAAAATTACTCCCAGGACTAGGACTTAATGCCAAAATGTTATCAATTTGACAATCAAAATCAAGGTCAATGTCTGGGTCCTCAGTCCAATCCACTGCATCAACCCAACACAATGAGAGTGATGGTTCTGGAACCACTGTTTTAGGGGCTAAGAATTTTAAAGGGGCTAACACTCTGCTGGTGCAAGGCTTTACTCACTCCAAGGGCCTAAAACTCTGCAGGTAGAGGCTGAAGTCACCTGAAGGGCCTCAATCTCTGCTGGTAGCTCAGCTTAAGGGCCTGTAATTTAATTTGGAAGGGCTCACGTTATGGGACAGAAAAGTGAATTTTTGAAGGTCTTACCACATCACACACATCCACAATGACAGTTAAGGGTGGGTACTGTTGGATTTCCCATTGCCTATTCCATCTGTGATTGTCATGGGCAACATGATTTAAAGGGGTGCTTGTTAATGTTTCTTTAGCTTAAATTTGGGTTTCTATCCATGCAATTGGGGAAGAAAGAAGATTTCCAGGTATTTTCCCACTTTGATAGAGGTTTTTTTGAGTGTGTATAGTGTGTAGTTGTTAGGCTGTGATAGTGGGGTAATACAGGGACTTGGGCTTGTTAGATGCCCCCAGACATGCTTCTCCTGATGTCCCAGTTGCATTGCAGAGGTGTTGGCATCATTTGCTGAGGTGTCATAGTGGACTTGGTGACCCTCCTGAGTCAAATGGTGGGATCCCCTGAAACTAAGCATTTTTTTTCCATAGACTATAATAGAATATCGAGCGGCTATTCGAAACAAATAAATATCGAATATTTTTTACTGTTCGCTCATCTCTAGTTCAAATCAAATTTGTTCATCCCAAAATGAACCAAGGACCTGAGCCGCTTAATCTAAACAACATGAAACATATTTTGAGAGGTTCGCTCATCTCTACAACTGACCTGAATATTGCATTCTGGTCAATGGGAAGATGGTAATTAGGAGCTGGAGAGAACTGCCTCCCTCTGACTACTCTCTGGAGGATGATATATATCTGTATAACATTGTTATCTAATGATACAAGGGTCCATGAATATTATGGATAACTTTGTAAAGGCTCTGTGGGGGGTCAGGAGTTTCTAAGAGGAGCAATTGGACATCTCTTCTAGCTGGACTATTTTTCAGTGAATTCCAGGGCAGGAGACACTTTGATATTAATTCTTCATCTCTGTTGCACTTTAGAGTTCTGAGCCACATATTGGATTAATAAATGAATGGGCCGTCCTGAAACCTGAACAATAGAAGGAATCTATACAATATGTAGCGGAGAAGAGAGAGCTGGGAGGACTTTTACCATATACAATATTTTCATACACGCCACTTACATCTCGGACTGCTCCGTGCTTATTTGTGGTCATCTTCTGAATGACTTGTGCCAGGATATAAACTGATGCATATGTATAGTAGGAGTTTTTGTTTCTGCTATCAGATATTGGAAGACGATAGATTTTAGTACAATTTTTTAAGCTAGTCTTATAAAAACTTTGAAAAAAAATATTTTTCTCTTTATTTTTGATAAGACAAGCATAATATGACTGCCAAATGTCCTCCAATATTGGGTCATCTGGACGGCTTAATGTAGTTATACCAGCCATCATGTATTCAATATGAGGAATTTTTCCGTATGGTAACATAAATAATAAGCTGCAGTTTATAACTGAATGTAAATGATCTTGTTGATCTAAATAATAAGCCCAAGATTCATGAAGGATCAGTGTGTGATTCTCTAAGTCATTTCTGAAGCTTTGGAAATATTTAGCATAGTTTAAGTTGTATTGGCCAAATATCACCAGAACTCTAGTCGTTGATTTCTTTATCTGACCCATCAAATCTCTGTCTCTTTCCTCAGAACCAGTAAATCGTATAAGAAATGCAATACAGATCCCATTCTGCTCCATTCTCTTCTTCAGTTGTAATAACCCCATATCACCATTTTTATCTGGTGGGGCGATAATTCCAACCCAATTCCATCCAAAGTGTATCAGACAGTTAACAATAGCTGCATAGAGGACCTGATCATCAGCAACCATCTTGAATAGACGTGCTGATGGTTCTTTGTCATTTTGGTAAGAGCCCAGATCTCCATGAATAATCTACAGAAAGAGAATGTACTTATGTTTTAAACTTTTTTCTTCTAAAATGAAAAGAAAGATTATGAATGATAATCTGTTTTCCCTTAACCCAAACAGCAGCACAACTGGGGTATTCCTGCCCCTAATGAGCTGTTAGGACAGGTGGAATTTTTAATTACCTAACAGCTTTTGACCCCTATAAGAGGCCGGAAGACCTGCTCCTCCTTGTGTTAGTAGCAAGTATAAGTACAGTATAAACTTTTATGCACACATAAAATATACAAATAGTACATCCTAGGGAGGGAGCCTTGTGCTGTTGTTTGGGCTAAGGGAAAACAGATTATCATTCATAATCTTTCTTTCCCCCTACACCCAACAGCAGCACAACTGGGGATTTAGCAAGTATTATTTCCACTAGCGTGGGCCATCTTGGCAAGCTGATGCCAAAACAGAGTGTCCAAAGGCAGTTGACTTTGTTGTACGCCAGTCCAGCCTGTAGTGCTCGGCAAAAGTCAGCTGTGAGCTCCACGAAGCCTCAGCACATATCTGCTCTAAGGAAAGACACTGTGTCTCTGCCCATGATTTTGCTACTGTACGGGTGGTATGGGCACGTATAAATTCTGGAACAGGAAGCCCCTGAGCCCGTAAGGAACAACTGATGGCTTCCCTGATCCATCTTGACAGGGTGGTCTTTGATGCTTTAGAGCCTCTATTGTGGCCCACCACATTGACCAGAAGATTGTACGGTCTAGGTAAATACGTAAAGTCCTTATCAGATCAAATGTGTGCAACCTCTTCTCCTGCTCGGAAGCAGGGGAGGGAAAGAAAGCTGGCAAAATGATTACCTGGTTAATATTTTGACGGGTTGGTACCTTTGGCAAGAATCCTGGGATGAACCTCATCTGAACTCTGTCTTGAAAGAAGGTAGTAAAAGGTTCAGCGGCCGATAAGGCCTGTAACTTGCCAACTCTCTTGGCGGAAGTTATTGCCAACAGGAAAGTCATTTTGTATGATAGGTACTTCCAGTCCACTTCAGATAAGGGTTCAAAAGGGGGGGAGCAGAGGCCTTGTAGAACCGCAGCCAGGTCCCAGCTGGGGACAGGGGGATGCACCTGGGGGTGGAACCTGGCAGCCCCCCTTAGGAACTGCTTGACTAGAGGATCTAGTGCCAGACGTGTCTCCACGAGAGCAGATAGAGCTGAGACTTGGACTTTCAGGGTAGATGCTGCTAACCCTCTCTCTAGGCCATTCTGTAGGAACTCCAGAACTGAGTTTCTATCCGGATCGCATTGATTTCTCGCACACCAATCCTGGAATATGCGGGCGATCCTACTGTAGCTCTGATTAGTTGACTCTGCTCTTGAATGAGCTAAGGCACTTAGCACTCCCTGGGACAATTCTCTGTCTGCGCGTATGGTGCGGTTAACCTCCAGGCAGTGAGGTTCAATTTGTCTAGGACTGTTCAGTGACTCCAGATCTTGTACTGGTGGAAGCCTCCAGTAGTTCCCCCGGTTCATTAGGATGAGGTCGGTGAACCATGCCCTTTTCGGCCAGAACGGCATGATCACTATTGCCGAAGTCTGGTCCTGCCTGAGTTTCGCCAATACCTTCGGAATCATTGGAATGGGAGGGAAAACATATGCCAGCTTGAACCTCCATGGTGTTGACAGGGCATCCACCGCCAAAGGGTTGTCTTCCCGGTACAGGGAGCAAAACCTTTCTACTTTGGCGTTGTATCAGGTGGCCATCAGATCCACCTCGGGGAGACCCCATATCATGGTAAGGTAGTGGAAGATGTCCTGATGTAAGGACCATTCGCCTGTGACTGTCTGACTCAGCAGAGGCCTATCCGCCAGGATGTTCAGACGACCTTGGATGTGTACCGCAGTCAGCTGGGAGAGATTCTGTTCTGCCCAGGAGAAGATTCGGTTGGTGACTTGTAGAAGCAAGGGAGACCTGGTCCCTCCCTGCTTGTTGATTTAGTGGACTGTCATCAGGTTGTCCGACCTCACCTTGACCGCTGTCCCCCGCAGAACTGGAGCAAACGCTAGAAGAGCCCGATGAACTGTCGTAAGCTCGTGCCAATTGGATGAGTGCGCCCTCTCCTGCTGATTCCACGTACCTTGTACCGGGGTCTCCCCCAGATGTGCTCCCCAGCCTGTGAGGGAGGCATCTGTAGTCAACAGGGTCCATATGGGCTGGACCGAGGACTTCCCATCATTCAGATGGGTCCACCAGGGCAGGGTTTGCCGGGTGCTGATGGTTAACTGGATAGGCTTCTGTAGTCCTGAAGGATTGTGGTTCCAGACTCTCAAGATTTCGTTCTGCAGTGGGTGCATGTGCCATAGGGCCCAGGGGACTGCTTCTATAGTGGCGGACATCAATCCTAGGACCTTCATGGCTGTCTTGATGGTGACCCTCCGGGTAGTGGCTAGATCATGAACCGCTCGCGCAATCTTTCCCTTGCGAGAGGAGGGTAGCGAGATCGTCATGCTGCGAGAGTCTAGAATGAATCCCAGGAACTGAATTTGTGTCGCTGGCACCACCACCGATTTTTGCCAGTTTATCAGCCACCCCAACTTGGTTAACAGAGCTACTACAGTCTGCACCTGCGTGGTAAGAAGCTCCTTTGAGTGGGCTTTGAGAAGCCAGTCGTCCAGATAAGGGACTATAAATATGCCTTGAAGGTGCAGAGCGGCAGTGACTGGAGCTATTACCTTGGTGAAGGTGTGGGGGGCGGAGGATATGCCAAACGGGAGGGCTGTGAATGGAAAGTGCGCCTCTTTCCCTTCTATGTATATGGCAATCTTTAGGAATTTCTGGTGCGCTGGAAATATGGGTATGTGGAGATAGGCGTACTTTAGGTCCAGGTTGACTAAGTGATCTCCGGGCTGTAGGAATGGCAGCACCGACCTGATGGTTTCCATGCGGAAGCGCACCTTGTGGATAAACTGATTCAGGTATCTGAGATCGATGATCATACGCCACTCGCCTGATGTCTTTGGGACCAAGAAGACTGGAGAGTAGACGCCTTTGCCTTGCTCTGCGTGAGGGACCACCTCCAGCACGGCTTTGTCCATGTACTCTTGGATGGATTTCTCCAGACGAAGTTGTTTGGAGCCCTGAAGAGGGCAGGTTCTTACCATCTTCTCTGGCGGCTGAGAAATAAAACTGATTTTGTAACCCTCCTGGATAGTCTGTATAGCCCAGGCGTCCCAAGTGTGCTGGCGCCAGGCAACCACATAGTGGAAAAGACGACCACCCACTACAGGGGGGGAAGGGGGGGGAGGGGGTTTTCAGAAGGAGTCCTGCTTACGGTCATGAGAAGCGCCCCTTCCTCTGCCGGAGTGCCACCGTCCTCTGGACCCTCTTCTTGCAGAACCCCGCCCCAAAAGGAGGATCTTCGTCCCTCCAAGGGCTGTGGGAGGTTTTTCCCCTTGGAGTCGGCCAGGCCCTCCATGATCCAGTCGAGCTCTTTTCCAAACAACCACCCAGGCTGAAAGAGGAGGCCTCAGAGGCTGCTTTTGGAGGTGATGTCAGCCCTCCATGGTTTCAACCACAAGGGCCGTCAGGCAGCAGCCGAAAGTGCCATCGCCCTGGAGGCTAGCCTCGTCTGGAAGCAGGTGGCCTCCGCTAGGTGGTACGCCTGCAAGGAGATGTCTGCCATTGTATCCAGGAGGTCATCCCGATGGACTCCGGAATCAATGTCCCTTGATAGGGACAACAACTCAGCCCGAAGGCCCAAAGCCACTTCATTGGCCGAGATGCCTAAGGAGGCCTGGGCGGAGGAGGCTGAATAGATACGCCTCAGAGAACTCTCGACCTGACGATCCATTGGGTCCCTTAAACTTGACCCGTCTTCTGTGGGCAGCACATTACGCCTAGACAATTTGGCCACTGCGACATCCATCTTGGGGGGGGGTGTCCCCATGCCTTCAGCTGGGCCTCCGCCACGGGGAACAGTGTCTTGAAATGCCTGGAAGGTATGAACGGTTTATCCGGGCGCCTCCATTCCTCTTCCATCACACGGGCCAAGTCCGGGCTGGGTCTGAAGGTCTTGGTTTTGCGACTTGGACCTTCACCGCAGTATCTTTAGTGTTTTAAACACTCTAGAGATCTTCTCTAGGGGGAAGCTCTCTTTCTCTCCTTCCTCAGAGTCGTCCTCTGAAGACTCCACGTCTCTAATCCGCAAGTTTTCCAACGGCGGTAGCGACAGCTCGCATGGTTCCAGGCGCGGTCTTTTCGCTAAGTGGGAAACCGTATCTTCCACCCGCTTCATGGAATCCTGGACAATCCCCTTCACCCAGGGGACCATTTCGCGCATGGGGGTCGCATCAGATGAAGGAGCTCTACACCCTTGGCAAAATCGATACGGTGAGTCATCCGGTAATGGAACCCTACACT
Organism: Leptodactylus fuscus; assembly: GCF_031893055.1. NCBI lineage: Eukaryota > Metazoa > Chordata > Amphibia > Anura > Leptodactylidae > Leptodactylus > Leptodactylus fuscus. Next base: position 364,415,590 of record NC_134265.1, on the reverse strand, counting down.
TGGCGCATGCTAGGTGCTTTCTTTTACTCCTAGCCTTATTTTGAGGCGGAAAAATGGAGGAAGATGAGGATGACATCCTGGGAAGAGAATAAACACCCCTAACAAACTGCTTTAACAGGCAGAGCCACCCCCCCTTTCCTCCACCCCCTCCCCCAAACCTTTCAAATCCGTAGAAGTCAGACTGCACTTCACGCAATGTACAGCAAGGCAAAGCTTACTGAGTTGCTTGCAACCGGAGCGGCAAGCAAAGAATGAATGGTTGAGGGGGGAACTTATAGGAGCCGGTGGAGGGGCTTACAGCGGGACCACCCACTGACAAACCTGCACTGTGACAGCCTGGGGGCCCTTCTCCCTCCCCCCAAACAGCCCCCAGAGCAAGAGGGGAAACGAGGGGGCGCTATCTTTCCAAGGGGGAACAAACAAAAAAAATCCCCTAGATTTTTAATATAATCTCCCGGGGGGATGCCATAGCCAGCGGACCTGGGGAACCTGAGAGAGGTTTCCAAGAAAAAAGGTTCCCCCTCCTCCTACCACCAAGCACCCGGTGGTAGGGAGAGCAGGTCTTCCGGCCTCTTATAGGGGTCAAAAGCTGTTAGGTAATTAAAAATTCTACCTGTCCTAACAGCTCATAGGGGCAGGAATACCCCAGTTGTGCTGCTGTTGGGCTTGGCAGGAAAGAGTGTTATGCTGACTGCAGGATATGCTGGATATACAGAAGAAATTACCTATTTTATTTTTGTTACACATTTTTTTCATGCACAAGACCATATGAAACAATGGAGTTCACTGAAATATAGGATACTAAGTCTCCAATGGTCAAACAAACATGGATGAGAAAAAATTCTCAGCTAAAGGTCCATTCGTACAGAGTTTTTTAGCGATGAAAAAATCTGCTTCAGGAATTAGGAAATTTGCCAATTCCACATGGTTTTTTTGCCAATTCAACGTGGATTTTCCGCCTCCTATTGACTGCGTTGTTTTTTTCAGGCGGTGTCCGCCTGATAGCTTTTTTTTCCAACAGAAAAAAAAAATCCACTAGCGGAAAGAAAAAGCTAACGTGGATTATAACACGGATTCAGCGCCCAAATCCTCACCAAGAAACTCCTTGTGAATGGACCCTAAAAGACCTTGGTCAAAAAACTATTTTAACCCTTAAGGCTAAGGCCCCACGGGCCGTAATTGCAGCGCTAAAGAAAGAACCGCTGCATGAACGCATTGTGGTTCTTTCCGCAGCGCTTTTAAGAGAAAGTTCAGAGTTTTCCTCTGCGGACTTTCTCCTAACATATCTATGGGAAAGCCGCCTGCATTTCCTTAGATATAATTGACATGCTGCAATTTCGAAAGCTGCAACGGCTTTGCCAATCGCAGCGTGTCTGCGCTGCAATCTTTTCTGTGGGGATGGGATTCGCATGATCATGGCGTTTATGTCCCGTGGGGCCCCAGCCTAAAGGAGTATTCCCATGAACATGCTCATATCTATATTTGTAGATAATTAAAAGTTAAGCATTTTTGCAAATATAAGCAGTTAAAAATCCAGCAGCGTTTTAAAGATTTTCTATAACCATCTGAGTGCTGACAGTCTGTTGTCTTGATTGGTTGCCAATGGATACGACCAAAAATGCTGAATTTTTGTGTGATCTGGGACGTGTCAGGAACCCAGCTATGATTTTCTTATTGTAGCTGGTTATCAGGCAACGGGTTATGGTCAGCAGGGTTTATTTAAAAAAACAAACAAACAAACTAAACCCTGCGGAGCCCTCTGGGCTACTGACTGCTAAACAACCTGGTGTGAACACTGCCTGACAGTTGATGTCACTGCCAGCTAAATTGAACAACCAGGTTTGCTCTGTTATAGTTCAGAGTCCTGTGCAGTCAGAGCAGCTGCTACAAATAAACAAACTCCAGGACAAGCCAGAGACCAAGTAAACCCTGTGTGTAGTTGTTCCACCCAACCCCCCAGGCAACTACTGCCAAGCCCACTCCCAGGTCACCCTGTCTGAGAAGTATTGCTAGCTAAACCTACTGAGTTCTACCACACACATACAAGGCAGCCTGCTGCCTGACTAACAGTGGCATTGCTACCTCAGGGATAAGTTACACACACACACATATTATTTCAGGTTTCAGAATGTGATCTTAGAGCACCGGGCATCCAGACCAGCCCCCTTATATAGGCAAGGGGCGGCCACCAGCAAATAGCCCAGCTGCCCAATCCGAGCGTCCATTGGTTGGCACACCAGTCCATCAAAGACTCGACCACACCCGACTGTTGCAAGGTAGGTTAACCCCTGCAACCCTGGACTGTACAGAAGAACAGGCAGCGATGCCCATCTCATGGCCGCAGTTACTGCAGAATCCTAACACTACCCCCCCCCTCCACGGCGCAATGACGCCATGCGTCTCCGGGTCAGAGACGAAAATGGCGAAGAGTGAGCCAGATACGGTCCCTTGGGGACAGGTCTGTCCCTGACCTATGTCTGCTATAAACCGTTGCTCCGCTCCTGCCCTTGGCCTGCCTCATGGCAAAACAGATAGGCCGTGGAACTTTGCAATTTAGTACAGGACTTGGCAAGTCAGAGGTGTGTACAAGTCTAGTCCCTTTATTCTGCCCAGAAACTGTGCCAACACTCTGCTTAGTGTTAGGTTTTTTCCTAGCTTTCCCTTGCGGGCAAAAACCCTGGCTGGCACCTGATGGCAGGGGACCAAAAGACTTTTTTGCAGATTTATGCCTCCTGTTTCTGCCTTGAGGTGGCGTTGTCCTTGGCAACAGGTCAGTGGAGTAATTTTGAGACCTAGGTACTGGCAGAGTCTTAGTAGCATTTATAGTAAGGACCTCTGCAGGCTGAAAGGGTAAGACCTCCTGCTTTGAAGGCCTCACTGGAGGGACGGCAGGTGGTATAGCCTCCAAACACCTTCCCTTGCACTCAGAACTCCACGTATTAATCTCCCCTTGCCTCCAGTCTGTGACTGGTGAGTGCCGGTGTAACCATGGGAGACCTAGCATCACTGCATCAGTTAAGCCCTCCAAAATTTGGAAAGAGAGCTTCTCTGTATGCAGTGTTCCACTCCGCAGAAGCAACGGTGGCGTCTCAAAATGGATCTGCGGCTGAATCTAAGACCCATCAGCCACCGTAATGTTAATGGGGGTCTTAAGAGCTCTCATGGGAACACCATTCTGCTGGGCGAATTTGGCTGACATGAAATTCCCCATGGCCCCAGAGTCTATCATTGCTCTAGAATTTACCCAACCGTTACCCAGTTTAAAGGCTACTGGAAAACGGAAACGATTACGGGACTTTTGTGTACCAAGTTGCCCACCCCCAATGGACACTTGGCTAGCTTTCTTTTCTAGTGGAGTCGAGCATTGAGGGGCAATATGCCCTGGCCTGTTGCAACGGTAACAAATTACCCCCGATTTTCCTACTCTTGCTGCCCCCAGGAGTGGAAGCACGGGAGGTGTCCATAGGTTCCATGGACTCCTGAACAGGCGAGGCAGTGGTAGATTTTATGACCCCCCTCTGTGACATAAGATTACACTCGAGCCCCCGCTCCACTCTCCTATCAGACAACTGTGTATCCACACGAGTAGCTGAATTTATTAGGGCAGAGAGGGAGGTAGAAGGCTTTCGGCCTGCTAGTTCATCCTTTATATTTGAGGATAAACCTTCCCAAAAGATTGCCACCAGTACCTTGTCTGGCCAATCCAGCTCAGATGCCAAGGTTCGAAACTTGATAGCAAAGTCCGCTACTGAGCTCTGGCCTTGCTTTAAACGTAAGAGCTAAGAGGCATAGGTGGACTGGGGCACTGCACCATGAAACACCAGGCATAGTGCTTCACACAGCGCAGCTAGTGTAGCCAAGTCAGCTGAATACCGTTCTTTTAACGGGGTGACCCAGGCCAAGGCTTTCCCAGTGAGCAAGGAAACCACAAAGGCTACTTTAGATTTTTCATCTGGGAAGAGACTGGGACAGGCTTCAATGTATGTTTTACACTGGTGTATGAATCCCCGACATCCCTGCGGCTCACCCGCATACCGCTCCGGAGGCAGGAGTGGACACAGTGACGCTGCAGGGGTCGGCAGACTACCAACCAACTGAGCCATAGCCTGAACTAACCCTTGAGATAGGTCAGAAAAATTAATTGGGGCAGCTGGTGGAGATTGCTGCAAGTGTTGCTCCACCGCTCCCAGGCGTGTATTCAGACTATTGATAAGACTCGCCAATTGTGAAGACGAAGTCATATTGCGGCAGGGCTCTGGCTCTATGATACTGTTATGGTCAGCAGGATCTATTTAAAAAAAAAATAAACAACTGAAAAACCCTGCGGAGCCCTCTAGGCTACTGACTGCTAACACCTAAGTGTGAACACTGTCTGACAGTTGATGTCACTGTGTTATGGTTTGCTGGGTTTATTAAAAAAAAACAAACAAAGGAAACCCAAAGGAGCCCGCTGGGCTCTGGACCACAGAAGCGCACTGGTGTGAACAGGGTCTGACAGTTAGACGCCACTGCCAGCCCCCTACACACCCTAGTTCGCTCTGTACTATCACAGCGGCCTGTGCAGGTCAGAGCAGCCGCACAAGGACTCAGTCTAGACAGCACTTTGGTGCTAGACTGTCCACAATAAGCTAGTGTGCACAGTGGCTTCCTGATGCACATCAAGCAGCTAACAGCTAAAGTTTTCTTTCCTTTTTTAGGAAGTAGAGTTCTACCCTGAACTACAATTTCTGCCTAACATAATTTCTAGCTATCTAGCTATCCTGAGCACACGCAGTGCATTTGTAAATTGACATTAGGGCAGCGGGCTGAGGAACCTCCCTCTTTATAAAGGGAAAGGGCGGTCCACTTTCGGCCAAGCCAGCTGCCCAAGACGGAGGTGGTTGGTCGATACGACTGTCAGTCACAGCCTGACCACACCCTCCGGCTGCAAGAGGGTTTAACCCTTGCCAAACCTGACTGCCGTCACGAGGAGGGAGTGACAGGCGGAAATACGCTACCGCAGAGGGACGGGCAGCGACCTGACCACTCTGCCGCAGTTGCCGCACAGTCCTAACACACTGCCAGCTAAATTAAATGACCAGGTTTGCTCTGTTATAGTTCACAGAGTCCTGTGCAGTCAGAGCAGCCGCACAAATAAACAAACTGGCTAGCCTGAACCCCAGGAAAAGCCAGAGACCAAGTAAACCCTGTGTGCAGTTGTTCCACCCAACCACCCAGGCAACTACTGCCAAGCCCACTCCTAGTCATCCTGTCTGAGAAGTACTGCTAGCTGACCCTACTGAGTTCTACCACACACATACAAGGCAGCATGCTGCCTGACTAACAGTGGCATTGCTACCTCACAGATAAATTGCTAGCTGGGCCAACTAAGGATTACAGGCTGGAAACCATACACACACACAAATTATTTTGGGTTTGAGAATGAATCTTAGAGCGCCGGGCGTCCAGACCAGCCCCCTTATATAGGCAAGGGGCGGTCACCAGCAAATAGCCCAGCTGCCCAATCCGAGCGTCCATTGGTCGACACACCAGTCCATCAAAGACTCGACCACTCCTGGCTGTTGCCAGGCAGGTTAACCCCTGCAACCCTGGACTGTACAGAAGAACAGGCAGCGACGCCCAGATCATGGCCGCAGCTTCTGCACAATCCTAACACAACGACACTACATGTATGAGAAGATATCCCAGCGACAATAAGGAAATCATAGCTGATTTTGTTACCTATAGAAAGGTCTTGCATTCATGGTCGTATCCACTGGTATCCAATCAAGACAGCAACTCTAGGCTCATGCTGATGGCGCTAGGCCTGTGCTCCTCCCCTGTCCCCCTTCTCTGTCTGATATATTGTTAGATCAAATAAGTAAATCAATAGAAAATTAATACAGGGCAAAAACACCTGTTATTTTCTACCTTCAAGTCTCTGGACCAGAGATGAAAATGGCGAGGAGTGAGCCAGACAGGATCCCCCGGGGACAACTCAGTTCCTGACGTAAGCCTGATGTCAGGTGTTGCTCTCCTCCTGCCCTTGACCTGCCTCATAGCAGAATATAAAGGCCGTGGAGCTTTGCCATCAAATACAGAATCTGGTAAATCAGGGGTTTGTACAAGTCCAGTCATTTTATCCTGCCCAGAAATTGTGCCTTTACTATACGAAGGGTTCGGTTTTTCCCTATTTTTCCCTTGTGGGCAAAAAACCTCCCTGGCACCTGATGGCAGGGGACAATGAAACTTTTTTGCAGATTTAGGGGGCATTCACACGGAGTAACACCAGGCGTGTATTACAGCCGTACACGCCGGCGCTACGACAGACTGCCGAACACTTCCCATTCACTTCAATGGGAGTGCTCGTAACAGCGGCGTTTACGAGTGCTGCCATTGAAGTGAATGGGAAGTGTTCGTCAGTCTGCTGTAGCGCCGGCGTTACTCCGTGTGAATGCCCCCTTAAGCCTCCTGCTTCTGCCTCGGGGCAGCATTGCCATTGGCAGCAAGTCAGTGGATTATACATGAGGCCTAGGTTCTGGCAGTGCCTTAGGACTCGTTCACATCTGCACCTAGTCTCGTTCTGCAGGTTTCTGTTTCCTGCACAAAACAGAGGCAGGAGGGGCCACACGGTGGCTCAGTGGTTAGCTCCTGGTGTTCAGATCCCGCCAAGGGCTAAAAACCGTCTGCAAGGAGTTTGTATGTTCTCCCGTGTTTGCATGGATTTCCATCCCATATTCCAAAGACATACTGATAGGGAAAAAATGTACATTGTGAGCTCTATGTGGGGCTGACAATCTACATAAAAATAAAAAAAAACAGTAGGAGACGGAAACCTGCAGGACTCTTTCTCACCCATTCATTTTAATGGGTGAGAAAGCTGTCCGGCGGTGAGCGTTTTATGCTCTCCGCCGCGAAACCGGTTTTTTTAATCCGGACACAGAGTCAGACATGCAGTACTCTGTGTCCGGATTTAAAAAAACTGGTTTTGCGGCGGAGAGCATAAAACGCTCACCGCCGCTCACGGCCGGACCCGGTCTGTGGTTTCCGTGTTCTTGCATGCAGAAGACGGAAACCACAGAACGGAGACCAGAACGCAGGTGTGAACCTAGCCTCAATATCATTTTTAGTAAAGATCTCTGCAGGCTGAGGGAGTAGGCCCTCCTTTTTAGAAGGCCCCACTGGACGGACTGGTATAGCCTCATTGGGCTACACCCCAGTCAGTCAGACAGACAGCTGGCCACGCCCGGCTGCTGCAAGGGAAGTTAACCCTATGAATGCTGCACTGTGCAGTGGAACAGGCTGTGACCCTATTATCATGGCCACACCTGTCGCACAGTCCTAACAGATGTGTACTCTGCATATGTTAGTGGCTACTACCAACTTATAATTGAAATGAGTGAGTACTGTTGGGATCAGCCGATCCGAACAGCACGCTTGCATAGAAATGAATGGACGTAGCCGGCACGCGGGGGGTTAAGCGGCCGGCCGACGTCAAAGCGGAAGTACCAGGTGCATCCATTCATTTCTATGGAGCGTGCTGTTCGGATCGGCTGATCCGAACAGTACTCGCTCATCTCTAATAATTAATAAACCCATTAATAAATGTATAGAATTTATAACTATTGTTTCATGTTCTCCTATGAACTCAGGCAATCAAAGGGTGTGAGTGGAAGGTAAGAGGGGTGACCGCAGGCGTGCTAAGCGGCCTGGCAGAGTGGTAGAAGTGACAGTGGAGATTAATTGAATAGAATTATTTTCTTTTTTCTTTTTTTTTTTTTTTTTTGCCACTACTGCAGTGCCATAAACGTCAGTAGTTTTCTACCTTCAAGAAAACGGTGAATAAGCCCCTGATTTTTCTCCACTAATAAACGCCCAGAAAGGACATTATAACAGAGAACTTCGGAGATTAATGGATAAGAATCCTTTTTTTTCCCACTACTGCACTGCAAAAAGTCTTGTAATCTTCTCCCTTGCACACAGGTATGATCTATTGCAAAACCTGCAATGAGCAGCTGGATAATGATAGTCAGTGCTGCAATGTGTAGTAGGATTGTTGTTATTACCGATGCTGCAGCCACCCCAAATAAACCCTGTTCTGCTTTAATACTGTGTATAAATTCCTCCCTATCCCTTCCCTACACTTCTATTAAGCAAACTATCCATTTTGAAGTTTTTTCTACCACTTTCCTTAGCGCCTGCTCACATCTGTCCCTGCACTAAGTACGATGTGAAATGACTGAACCTAGAATGGCGGAGGGTAGTTGTAGGGCTGTGACATCGCAGGGTCGGCTGCTGATTAGCTGCACGATTGGCATTATGGATTGGTCCCGCATTCCCAGAGTTCTCTTCCCCTTGTCCTAACATATGCAACAGCCATTTTAGAAAAAAATGGGATAAGATACATCGAAACAGGAGGATATCCGGCTTCTTGGCAAATTGATTTTTTAAATTCGGAACAAATTCCACTTCATCAATTTTGGTTTGCTCATCTCTAATCATTAGTTATTTTATACTATATAGCAGATAAGACTGATATGTAAGTGCCACTTACCTGTGTGTATCTATGTAGAATAGGAATATCAATCATGACTTGACTTGTAAAATAATTAGAGTTAGACACAAAAGCCATCACTTCTCCACGATCTCTACAGGAATAATTGGGAACCTCCGGCTGTTTTCCAGACAATATATGGAAGGCAGATTTTATAGTTTGCAATGGACATCCACAAGAATCAAATATATGATACCCCAGAGTCATGTTGGGCAGAAAGTTAGGATTTCTGTTAATCTCATCCACAGCAATGATGAAGGCCAAGATGCTTTTATATATTTCAAGATGAATTCTATCAAATAATAATAATAATAATAATAATAATAATAATAATAATACATAATATTTCTAGAGTTTCATCACTTTCAATGGTGCTTTGCACATCAGTTTGGACATGTATGACATTTACATACATAGCCCCTTTCTGACCTCCACCATACATGGGAATGCATGGAGTGGGATCAGTAGCTGTCTTTGCTCCATGCAATAAAGGCACAAGATCTATTAAACACTTAAAACACTTATTATTGTGGGAATTCAACAACAAACAGTCTGTGGATCCAGAGTCATCCTGAGCCTCTTCCTTATCCAATCAGTCAATAGGTGACTGAGCAATAAGGTTCCTAGCTTACTAGTGTTCCACAGAGCTGTTTCTATATTGTCTGTTACTGTTCATTGACCCAGCCTTGATAACTGACTAGCACTTCTATGTCGTCTTCTACTTTGCTACTCATCTGCCTCTTACCTTTGAACTCTTGCTGACCATTCATCTGTCCACTGACTAGCAGAAAAAAAAACCCATTGAAGTCAATGGGAGGCTTTATTTTCAGCGCTGAAATTCCACATCAAATTCCTCACCATTTTCCTCCGCCTCAGTTTCCGTACCAAAAACCCCCCGTGTGCACTCAGCCTTAGGGGGTTACAAGATGAAAACCAGAGAATTAACTAAAAAATGTTTTTAGAAGTTAAACTAATCCAAAATTGCTTGGTGACACAGAGGACCCTCCTCCACTGGTTATTACAAACTGTATCATTGTCATCTTTACACTGATAATATTACATTACCTAGACTGTAATATAACATTACTTTATATCAATGTAAGTATTGTTTCATTGCTGTCTTTCTATATCAAGACTCAATGGCTTACGCATTCAAAAAATGTTTTCCCAACTCTCTTAATGCAAAGCAAAACGTATGACTGGTACTGCACAGTACTGAAGATGGGTTGGGGACCAATGGATAGGAACCCCAAAGAAAAATATCCGATGGTGCTCACAAAGTCTTCAGACAACACTCGGATGAGTGAAAAGGAAAGTATTTAGAGATGAGCGAACACTAAAATGTTCAAGGTTCCAAAACCGATTTGAACAGCCGCTCACTGTTCGAACAGGTTTCGAACCCCATTATAGTCTACGGGGAACATATACTCGTTAAGGGGGAAACCCAAATCCGTCTCAGGGGGGTCACCAAGTCCACTATGACACCACAGTAAATGATGCCAACACCTCTGGAATACAACTGGGACAGCAGGGGAAGCATGTCTGGGGGCATCTAACACACCCAAGACCCTCTATTACCTCAACATCACAGCCTAACAACTACACACTTTACACACTCAATACCACCTCTCAGACAGTGGAAAAACACCTTGAAACATGTGTATTTGGCCCTTGGAGTGAGGAGAGCCTGTCACCAGCATTGTATTGGGTACTTGGAGTAAGGAGAGCCTTGCACCAGCAGTGAATTCGGCCCTTGTAGTGAGTTGAGGTTGGCACCAGCATTGTTTTTGAAAATCAGGATTGAGCCTCTAACCAGCAGAGTTTTGGGAAATTCATGGTGGAGGGAGCCTCTAACCAGCAGATTTTTGGTAAATTCATGGTGGAGGGAGCCTCTAACCAGCAGATTTTTGGTAAATTCATGGTGGAGGGAGCCTCTAACCAGCAGAGTTGTGGGAAATTCATGGTGGAGGGAGCCTCTAACCAGCAGAGTTGTGGGAAATCAGGATGTAGGGAGCCTCTAATCAGCAGAGTTTTGGGAAATCAGGGTGGAGGGAGCCTCTAACCAGCAGAGTTGTGGGAAATCAGGGTGGAGGGAGCCTAGTAGGAACAGAATTGTGCAACGCTTATGGTGGATGAGTATGAGGATGCGGAGGAATTGGAGAGGTTGAGCACAGACATCGACTTTCATGTTGGGGTGCATTACACAGGTGGGCACGAAAATGAAGGCTCTATCCATTGGTGGTTTATTTTTATCAAAGTGAGCCGGTCGGCACTCTCAGCTGACAGACGGGTGCGCTTGTCAGTGATGATGCCACCGGCTGCACTGAACACCCTCTCAGATAGGACGCTGGCGGCAGGACAGGACAGCACCTCCAAGGCATATAGGGCAAGTTCAAGCCACAGGTCCAACTTCAACACCCAATACGTGTAGGGCGCAGAGGGATCGGAGAGGACAGGGCTGTAGTCGGAAAGATATTCTCGCAACATGTCCCTATACTTCTCACACCTGGTGACACTAGGACCCTCAATGGCGGTACTTTGGCGAGGGGTGCCATCAAGGTGTCCCAGACCTTAGACAGTGTGCCCCTTGTTTGCGTGGACCAGGGAGCACTTGGTCGCCTAGTGGAGGAACTTCTCTCCGACAACGTCACATGCTGGAAACATCTCCATCATATTCTGCACCAATTGCTTGTGGCAAGCATTGATGCGATTGGCCCTCCCCTCTACCGGAATAAAAGATGAGATTTTTTTTATACTGGGGGTCAAGGATAGCAAAGATCCAGTACTGGTTGTCCTCCATTATTTTGACAATACGCTTGTCGGTTGTAAAGCACCCCAACATGAACTCAGCCATGTCTGCCACAGTATTAGTTGGCATGACTCCTCTGGCCCCACCGGAAAGTTCAATCTCCATTTCCTCCTCATCGTCCATGTCTACCCATCCGCGCTGCAACAATGGGACGATTCGAAGTTGCCCGGAAGCCTCCTGTATCACCATCACATCATCGGAAAACTCTTCTTCCTCCTCCTCCTCCTCCTCCTCCATTAAACGCGATGAAGCGGACAGATGTGTGGACCTACTCTCCAGCTGTGATGGATCGGATGCTATCCCTGACTCCTCTGTGTGATCTGAGTTATCCCTGATGTCAATCAGGGATTCTCTCAGAACACACAAGAGCGGGATTGTAAGGCTCACCATCGCATCCTCAGAGCTCACCCTCCTTGTGGACTCCTCAAACACCCGTAGGATGTCACAAAGGTCTCTCATCCATGGCCACTCATGGCTGAGAAACTGAGGCAGCTGACTTTGTGGCACCCTAGGGTTTTGTAGCTGGTATTCCATCAAAGGTCTCTGCTGCTCAACCACTCTATTCAACATCTGAAACGCTGAGTTCCAGTGTGTGGGGACGTCGCACAAAAGCCGGTGTTGTGGCACATGCAGACATTGCTGGAGAGATTTTAAGCTAGCAGCGGCTACTGTCGACTTGCGAAAGTGGGCGCACATGCGCCGCACTTTCACCAGTAGCTCTGGAACATTGGGGTAGCTCTTTAGGAAACGTTGCACCACTAGGTTGAAGACGTGGACCAGGCATGGAACATGTTGGAGTCCGGCAAGCTCCAGAGCTGCTACCAGGTTCTGGCGGTTATCACAAATGACCATGCCTGGGCCCAGGTGCAGCGGCTCAAACCATATTGCTGTCTCATCGAGGAGGGCATTCCACACCTCGAAGGCAGTGTACTGTCTGTCCCCCAAGCTGATCAGCTTCAGCATGGCCTGCTGACGTCTACCAACGTCAGTGCTGCAACGTTTCCAACTCGTAGCTGGGGTCAATCTAACAGCGGCGGAGGAGGAGGAGGCGGTGGTGGAGGAAGAGGAGGAGGAGGAGGGTGTTGTTCCCGTGTCCCTGCCAGGAATGTTAGGTGGGGAGACGAGGTACACCGGGCCAGTTTGGGAAGCAGTCCCAGCCTCAACTACATTCACCCAGTGTGCCGTCAGTGGAATGTAGCGCCCCTGTCCGCATGCACTTGTCCACGCGTCGGTGGTCAAGTGGACCTTTGTGCAAAGCGCGGAACTAAGGGCCCGCCTGATGTTGAGTGGCATGTGCTGGTGCAAGGTGGGGACGCCACACCGGGAGAAGTAGTGATGGCTAGGGACGGAATAGCGAGGTGCCACACTTGCCATCAGGTCCAACAACCTGGAACGCCAACATCTCCTGGGCTAGCAGTTTAGCGATGTTGGCGTTCAAGGTTTGCGCATGTGGGTGGTTAGCGGTGTATTTCTGCCGCCGCTCCAATGTCTGAGAAATGGTTGGTTGGTGGAAAGAAGCGCCTGATGGGGCATGAGATGGTGCAGGAGAAGGAGATAAGACAGGAGCAGGGGAGGATGAGGGAGAAGTCAACAAAGTGGCGGAGCCAGGTGATGTGGTGTCCTGGCTTGTCCTCTGGAGTGCATCGCCAACACTGTGAGCAGTGGGAGAGGCAGTGGTGTCAATGGCGGGCGACGTTTGTCCTGCCGTTGCTGCCTGCCACTGATTCCAGTGCTTGGATTTCAAATGACAGTGCATTGAAGTGGTGGACAGGTTGCTCTTCTCAGAGTCCCTACTCAATTTCGAGAGGCAAATTGTGCAAACAACACTATATCTGTCCTCGGCGCATTCCTTGAAAAAACTCCACACCTTCGAGAAATGTGCCCTCAAGGTGGGAGTTTTTCTGGGCTGGGTACAAACTGGAACATCTTGGGAGATTCCGGGTGTGGCCTGGCTTCGCCGAAGCAGCTGACCTCTGCCTCTAGCTACCCTTTTTGGTGCTGCACCTGCCTCAACATCGACACTACTTTCCCCGCTTGACATCCCCCCTGTCCAGGTCGGGTCAGTGTCCTTGTCGTCCACCACTTCCTCTTCCAACTCCTGTCTCACCTCCTCCTCCTCCTGCACAACGCTCATGGCAACTGGCTGCCCTGACGGCAACTGCATCTCATCGTCGTTGATGAGGGTGGGTTGCTGGTCATCCGCCACCAAATCTACCGGAGATGGAGGAGGCTCCAGTGTTTGAGCATCTGGACACAAATACTCATCTGGTAGCTCCGTGGAATTGAAATGGAGGGGCAGGTTGAGGGACATTGAAAGGACTGGAGAACAGCTCCGGGGAGCTGGGAAAGTTGGGGTGGTTGTTCTGGGAATTTTGGGAGGAAGGAGGACAAGACTGTTGGGTAAGAGGAGGAGAGGAGGCAGAGGCTGACTGGCTGGTGGACAATGTGCTGTAAGCATTATCCGACAGCCATTGCAAGACCTGTTCCTGGTTCTCGGGCCTAGTAAGGTTTGTACCCTGCAGCTTAGTTAATGTGACAAGCAACACTGGGACTGTGGAGCGGCGCAATGCTTGCTGCCCCACAGGAGTAGGCACGGGACGCCCCCTGTGGCTTCACCGCTAACTTGCTCCCCAGAAACATTACTCCGACCTCGCCCACGGCCTCGTCCATGTCCCTTTCCGGGAGCCTTGCGCATTTTAATATGCTTTCCTTGCTTAAACACACTCAGAACCTGGGTGAAATTAAGGGTGTATGTAGGCCCCAATTTATTTGGTGGAATTAACACTCAGAACCTGGGTGTTTATGCCAATATCAACAAATTAAGGGGGATGCAGGCCCCAATATATTTGGGGATTTTACAGTCAGACCCTGGCACTATATGCCAATAGCAAGAATTGAGGGTGGTATGAAGGCCCCAATATATTTGGGGAATTTGCAGTCAGAAACTGGCACTATATGCCAATAGCAACAATTGAGGGTGGTATGAAGGCCCCAATTTATTTGGGGAATTTACAGCCAGAAACTGGCACTATATGCCAATAGCAAGAATTGAGGGTGGTATGAAGGCCCCAATATATTTCAGGAATTACCAGTCAGACCCTGGCACTATATGCCAATAGCAGCAAATGGAGGGTGTATGTAGCCCCAATTTTATTGTTGGGGGATTACACACAGTGTATTCAAGTTAGTTTCAGGGGTGGGGGTGGGGGTGCACACTGTTGGAACATGGATTGGGGGTATATAGGGTATATGGGAATACACTGTCAGTGTATCCCACTCAGGATCATCCACACTGTGGAAAGCTGGGTTGCGCAGATTGAGCCTGTCAATGCCACGTTACTGTGATGGACACTGACAAGACACCGGAATGTAGCTCTTAAAAGAGCTGTTGGTTTTCTTCTCCTTCCTATCCTATCCCTGCCTACCAGAATCTAATACCTATCTCTATGCCCGCAGAGCTCCGTCTGTGACCAAGTGTGAACTATGTCTGAGTGATTTCTAGAAAAATTGTGGAAGCAGCGAAAGAAAAAGCAGAAAAAATAAGTCAAATAGAGTGTTTACAACTAGAGATGAGCGAACACCGTTTGATCGAATACATATTCGATCGAATATCAGGCAGTTCGAGGTATTCGATTACAATTGAATACCATGAGGCAAACGTAGTAAAAATTCGTATCCCCTCCCACCTTCCCCGACACGTTTTTTGCACCAATAACTGCGCAGGGGAGGTGGGACAGGAACTACGACAACGGACGTATAAAAAAAAGAATCGGAAAAAGGAATTGGCTGGCTAAATCAGGTGACCTCCAATTTATACGAATGGTGGATTTAACATTCGATTAATTTGAGACTGTGAAGTATATGACTGTGAGACAGGGACAGATGTACAGGCAGGGTTAGCTAGGGATTACCTTCATTTAGGGGGGAATGTTACTCACCCAGCTCTTTGGGGCTCTATCTGGTCGGGATCCCTGTCAGCTTGCAATATGCTGGAGCTGACTTTTTCCCATAGGAATGCATTGACCAGCGTTGATTGGCCAGTGTACAGCATTCCGCCAATCAACGCTGGTTCTGCTGGAGGAGGAGGGGTCTAAGATCTGTCCACAGCAGTTTCCATTGTGGTCCGATCTCAGATGTAGCAGTGCTGACACAGTACTGCTACATCAGAGATGAAGCAAAGCTGGGCTTGCGCTCTGCTTGGCTGCATCTCTAGAGTAGTTTTGCTGAGCACACGACCTGATGTAGCAGAGCTGGCTGATGTCGCAGTGTCCGATGTAGCAGTCTGATGCAGCGGAGCTGAGTGTGTAGCAGGTAAAAGCCCGGTCCAGGTTCTCCTTTATATAAGCCGACATGGCCTGAGTCTTGGAGAGGGAGAGAGGGTAAACACTGCCCCAAGGCAGCTTTGCCCCTGACAACAGGTCTATAGCACAGTCCTAAGGCCTGTATTCAGGCAGAGTCTCAGCAGCTTTTTTAGACAAGACATCTGCAAACTCTCCAGTTCCGGATGCACCACTGGAGAGATAGCTGGTGGTACAGACACCATACACCTCTCCTTGCACTCCAGACTCCACCTAATGATCACCCCTTGCCTCCAGTCTATGATGGGGGAGTGCCAACGTAACCACAGGAGGCCTAACAACACTGCATCCACTAAGGCTTCCATAATGTGGAAGGAGAGATGCTCAGTGTGCAGCGTCCCAACTCACAGAAACACCGGTGAAGTCTCAAACTGGATCTGTGAGCAGAGCTGAGAACCGTCAACCACCGTAATGTCAGTGGGGGTCTCAAACGCTTTCTTGGGTATACCATTCTCTTGGGTGAATTTATCTGGTATAAAATTCCCCATGGCCCCAGGGAAAGGACTGGAAGACCCCTGGAGATAATTGTTTATGAACGCTTTAGTTTTGAACCGATCGACCTCCAGCTTGAGGGCTACAGGAAACCGAATATGAGCAAGGGTTTTCAGTGCACCAAGTACCCCCCCGACAGGCGCTTGGCAAGCTCATTTCCCGGTGGACTCAAACATTAAGGGGCAATATGCCTTGGCTTGTGGCAGCAGTAACAGACTACCCCTTTAGTTTTCCCTCTTCCCGCAACCAGAAGAGGAATCTTGGGGGGCAACACGGTGGCTCAGTGGTTAGCACTGCAGCCTTGCAGTACTGGAGTGCTGGGTTCAAATCCTGCCAGGAACAACATCTGCAAGGAGTTTGTATATTCTCCCCGTGTTTGCATGGATTTCTTCCCATTCTACAAAGACATACTTAAATGAAAAAAAAAAAAAAAAAAGTACATTGTGATCCCTATATGGGGCTTACAATCTACATTTGCATATGCAAGAACAAACCTTCCCAAAAGATTTCCAGTAATACCCTGGTTCACTCATGTATCGATCCGGGGGCAAAAGCGAACATGGTGAAGCCACAGGGGTTGGCAGACTAACCACTAACTGAGCCATAGCCTGAACTAAGCCCTGAGACAGAGTGGAAAGATCAGTGGAGGCAGCTGGTGGAGATTGCTGTAAGTGACGTTCCCCCCGCACCCAGGCGAGTGGTCACGCTGCTCACTAGATCCGCCAAATGTGTGTGCCAATCCATTAAGTGGTGGAGCTCTGGCCCTAGCATACTGTTATGGTCTGCAAGTTAACTAAAAAATATAATAAATAATAACTTGCAGAGCCCAACTGAGTTCTGAGCCGCAGGGCTACCCTGGTGTGAATGAAGCCTGACAGTTTATCACTGCCAGGCTACTCCATCATCTGCGTGTCTCTGTTAACCTCACAGAGACAGCCTCTGCAGCTCAGAGCAGCCGCTAAAGAAATACAGTCTAGCCATAACCTCTGAACTAGACACAGACCAACTTAAAGTGTGTGACTCCAGTGCAATACTGAAAACAAGGCAGCTTTCTGCCAGAGAACTAATAGTGTGATTCTAATTAAAGGAAAATTCTAACTATGGCCAACTACTGAGCAACAGCAATGGAACCTGCACACAACAATACAAAATGCAGATCTGGAAAGAGGATAGGGCAGTAAGCTGAGCCACCTGCCTCCTTAAATAGGGAAAGGGCGGTGCCAACAAACCAGCCCAGCAGCCCACGCCGGACGTACATTGGCTGACATCCCTGTCAGCCACACAACCAAACACACCCTGCTGCTGCTTGGAAGTTAACCCCTGCTAAGCACGGCTGTTTGCAACAGGGAAAGGGCGACAGCCGGCAAGAAGCCACAACAGAGGAACGGGCCGTGACCCAACCTCTAGGCCGCAGCTTCCGCACAGTCCTGACAGTTACATGGACTGGAAGACCCCTGGAGATAATTGTCTGTGACAGCCTCCCAGTCCGTCTTTCCACAGACATATGGACTCAGCATACATAAAGATATAGTTACATTCATTTCGGGCACAGCTCAGATGATTCCTGCAATATTATTATCAATAAGAGTCAGAGATTGCAATAAACTGAGAGGAATTCTGGAACTTCCCTGCTACTATACAGAGAAAAACCACTGACTAGTAAATTACACCCTGCTGTCATATTTACTATGGATTTCACCTAACGCTCTATAAAATATACAGATTGTGCTGAGAATTTCAGACCAGTACAATATATAACCTCAGAGTATAGTTGGCCACACGCGAGAAAAAAGTCAATTAAAAAAAAAATTACCATTTGCCATTTTGCAATATTTCATGGATTTTATTATGATTTAATCACTTTTTTTTTTTTTTTTTAAATTCAAGCGTAAGTAAACTTTCTGACAGCTTGTGATTTCCTGGCAGTATTTTGGTTCCTTTGTGTGAAATCCTGCATTTTTTCACTCTTTCCCTTCCTTCTGTATTGAGAGCTGTTCCTGCCTCTCACTGAATGTTACTGTGTATGGAGGACGAAGAGGAGGGTGAAGGAAGGTCACTGCAAGCAGTTATATCTCAGACACTATAAAAAGTACAAACTTACTTGTGGTGTCATAAGAAGAGGAGATTCTCTTTCTTATTACTGGCTGTATCTGCAGTTGGGATTAGGATATTTATATGCAGCTATATAATATTTCATATAATAATCCCAATCCTGACTGTGTCCTCAACTAGTGATATCTCTGGAAATAATTTAGGTAGCACTGCAGCCTTCATGTCATATGGAAGGAGAGAATCTCCTCGTTTGTAGGACACCAAAAGCAAGTTTATATGTTTTAGAGTGGGAGGCAGAAAACAAGAAACAATACAGAACCAAGGGGAATAGTCAAAATTCAGGATTTCACAGAAAGGAGACAAAGTGTGTTAGTAAAGTCTATTACAGAATGTATCAGTGACACAAATACTGCCAGAAAATCACAAGTTATCAGAACGTTTAGTTATGCTTGAATACCATAAAACATGAAGGAGTTGGATTCTCCGGATTTTACCTATAGTATGAACATCTCGAAGAATTGAGGAATCTCCAAGTCACTGTGAGAAGGGAATATACAGAACTTAGTCATGTCAGTTCTTGTGTGTGCATTATATGAGGTCTGGATATAAAATATTACTGATACATTTCTGATACAGCTTTATCCTTAGAAAGAAAAGGAAATACTCACTGGAAACAGTACAAATTTAAAAAACTTGGATGACTGTAAGAACCATAACCTATTCTTCCCAGATGAGCAGAAGTCAGACCTCCGATAATGAAGTCTCCCTTCTTATAATATTCATATGGAAAGGCAAGCTTCAATCCAGACAACGCACAGCGAGGGGTTATACTTCCAAAATATGTCACAAGTACAAAGGTTACAAACATGTAAGAGACATAGAGAACAGGAGACAATTGCATGACCCAAACAAGGTCTGGTACAGCACAGACAGTGACAGCCCTGCAGATCCTCAGCACAGGTAAGATATGACAGTCAGCTCAGCAGCCGCTTATATATGTTACCTGCCACTGATTTACACTGACTACAATCACCAGGAGGATAAAGATTATAGGATAAAAGAGGAGAAGCTCTAAGTTTAATTTATTTAATTAATTTTGTGTTAGAAAAGAAAATTAACCATGTATTCAGTTCAAGAGGTTTTCTGTGACTGCGATGTTGATTGCTAAGGCTTCACTACTGACCAGTCACAGTGCCATACATTATCTAGTGGCTGTACTTGGCATTGCAGCATTGTACCATTCATTTGAATAGGACTAAGCTGTAGTATGACCGTATGGCCAATGGAGGTGATGTCATCACTAGAGATGAGCGAGTAGTGAAATATTCAATATTCGATATTCAATTCGAATAGACCCTCAATATTCGACTATTTGACCAAATATTGAATTCCATTATAGTCTATGGGAAAAAAAATGCTCATTTCGGGGGAACCAAAATTCGACCAATTAGAGTCACCAAGTCCACAATGACATCCAC
Source organism: Leptodactylus fuscus (assembly GCF_031893055.1). Classification (NCBI taxonomy): domain Eukaryota; kingdom Metazoa; phylum Chordata; class Amphibia; order Anura; family Leptodactylidae; genus Leptodactylus; species Leptodactylus fuscus. The sequence goes on along the minus strand of NC_134265.1, from coordinate 364,395,868 downwards.
CGACATCAGGCAAAAAGAGTCTTTATTTCTGGTGAGCTTAATTTTCAGATCCAGACCATTAAGTATGAGTTTCGGTTGATTAAATATATCGCCAAAAATGGGGCCCAAAAGCTGTACAGGTCTAGATCGCGAAGTATAGCAAGCTCTTTTAGCAAACCCAAGATTATTACCCGCAAGGGCCCTTTCATGATGGTGTCCGGCCGTGTCTTTATAGAACAGGCCCGATGTGAACTGCGTCAACAGAGTCTGCGGGCTGTAATTCAATATTGTGTCTATATAGGCCCTAAAACTATACAAATTATCCGAGCGTGAAATAAGTCTGTCGCCGAGCGTCACGTCCGTCTGGCTGAAAAGCGTGGCTATTGGGTAATTAACCAAGCCAACATTAGCGTCCGCGGGAATAGCCGTATTGTCCGCCTTCACAATACGGCAGGTGATGTACAGAAGCGTATTGTTCAGGTCGTAATAATATTCACCACTCCCTGAAATGAAGAACTCCAATGGGGCATTGTCCGCAAGAGACGCTATGGGCTGTACCTCTACAAAGAGCGATTTTTCTATGCTCGTCTGCGTCGGGGGTAAATCAAAAATATCTAGTTCAGATTTGGTGCACTCCAAAGACCCGTCATGTATAAAGGCCATATTATTTCACTAAAAGATATCGTCTCCAGACTAACAAGTCTCTGGCGGCGGCGTCTTTTACGCCTATTGTTTTTATTCTTGAGCACAGACGGAAATGAGGCGCTGTGTTTTCTTTTAGCGGGTTTCTTCACAACATAAACTACATAAGCTAGTCACTATGACACCCCAGGAAATGATGCCAACACCCCTGCAATGCAACTGTGACAGCAGGGGAAGCATGTCTGGGGGCATCTAACACACCAAAGACCCTCTATTACCCCAACATCACAGCCTAACAACTACACACTTTACACATTCAAAAAAACCTGTATCAAAGTGGGAAAATACCTGGAAACCTTTTTACTCCCCAAATGGATGGACACAAACCCCAATTTAAGCTCAACAAACAGTAACAACCACCCCTTTAAACCATGACAACCACAGATGGAATAGGCAATGGGAAATCCTTTAGTTCTCACCCACAACTGTCAGTGTGTGTGTGTGTGTGTGTGTGTGTGTGTGTGTGTGATGTGGTAAGACCTTCCAAAATTGACTTTTCTAGCCCTTAACATGAGCCCTTCCAAACAAAGTTACAGGACCTTAAACTGAGCTTACCAGCAGAGATTGAGGCCCTTGGCATGAGTAGAGCCTTGCACCAGCAGTGTTTTTGGCCCTTAGGGTGAATTGAGCCTTGAACCAGCGTGTGTCCCGTAACATCAGGCGGGCCCTAAGTTCTGCGCTTTGCACAAAAGTTCCACTTGACCACCGACGCGTGGACAAGTGCATGCGGCCAGGGACGCTACATCTGAATCACGGCACACTGGCTGAATCTAGTTGAGGCTGGGACTGGGTCGCAAACTGTGGCGGCCTGGCTTGTCTCCCCGCCCAATATTCCTGGCAGGAGTGCTGAAACACCACCCTCCTCCTCCGCCCTTGAATTGACCCCAACTACTGGCGTAGGGAGACGTCAGCAGGCCGCGATGAAGCTCATCAGCTTGGGGGACACACAGCACACTGCCTCTGAGGTCAGGGATGCCATCCTGGCTGAGATGGCAATGTGTTTTTCCCTGCTGCACCTGGGGCCAGGCATTTTTGTCATGTGTGATAACAGCAGGAACCTGGTAGCGGCTCTGGAGCTTGCCAGCCTCCAACACGTTCCATGTTTGGTCCATGTCTAACTTAGTGGTGCAACGTTTTTTGAAAACATACCCAAATGTACCAAAGCTACTGGTGAAAATGCGGCGCTTGTGCGCCCACTTTTGCAAGTGTACAGGAGCCGCTGCTAGCCTCAAAACACTACAGCAAGACCTACATCTGCCTGATGTCCACACACGCTGAAACGCTACATACCATATCTTGACCAGAGTGTGTGAGCTGCACAGACCTTTGATGGAGTTCCACCTACAAAACCCAAGGGTTCCTCAAAGTCAGCTCCCAAAATTTCTGCACCATGAGTTTCCAGGGGTGGCAGAGTTATGGCTAGAGGTAGAGGCATGGATAGGGGTGATGTCTAGGGACAAAAGCAGTGTGGATGTGGAGGCAAGCTAAGCAGCAAAAACTGGGGATACAAGCATAGGCATGGACTGGAGTGATGTCTAGGGGCAAAAGCAGTGTGGATGTGGAGGCAAGCTAAGCAGGGAAAAAGGTGGCTAGAGACAAAGGGATGTCCAGAGGCAGAAGACAGCTGCATGACAGAAGCTAGGCCTGAGCCAGCAAGGCCCAAGATGCCCTCTTTTCTAGCTTCCTTAGAAAAATTCCCCCATCGAGGCCACGTTCCTTGCTGGGGGAGATAATTTCTAAATGTATAGGTCAAGGACAAACTGAGTGTGGTTTACACACTTTGCAATGCGACTCCCCATCTCCCACGCCTTTCATTCCAGGCTAAAGTACAGCGCAACCCACCCACATGCCGAAGGCTTCAACGGCCTCATCTCAAAAATTCTGGCCCAGGAGATGTTGGGGTCCCGGCTTGTGGACACTCTGCCCTTTTTGGGCCTGCTGGCTACTGCGCCACCTCACTGTGCCATCCACACCAGCACTTTTCCCCAAACATGAGGCGGACCCTAAATTCAGCGCTTAGCCCTAAAGTTCCACGTGACCAGCTACGAATGGACAAGTGCATGCGGACAGGGATGCTACCTTTCAATCTTGGCACACTGGTTGAATGTACTTGAGGCATGGACCAGGTCGCAAAATGCGGTGGACTGACTTGTCTCCCCACACAACATTCCTGGGAGGAGGGCTGAAACACCACCCTCCTCTTCCGCTGTTAGATTGACCCCAGCTACGAGCTGGAAACGCTGCAACACTGGTGTGGGGAGACGTCAGAAGGCCGTGCTGAAGCTCATCAGCTTGGGGGATGGACAGCACACTGCCTCTGAGGTCAGGGATGCCATCCTGGGTGAGATGGCAATTTGTTTATCCCTGCTGCCCCTGGGGCCACGCTTTTTTATATTGTTGGAGGGCTCTGGAGCTTGCCAGCCTCAAACACGTTCCATGCCTGGCCCATGTGTTCAATGTAGTGGTGCAACGATTTTTAAAATCATACCCCAAATTAGCTGAGCTAAGGGTGAAAGTGCAGCACTTGGACACCCACTTTCCCAAGTCTACAGTACCTGGAGCTAGCCGCAATACACTCCAGCAAGGCCTACATCTGCCTGAAGCACCTACTGTTGTGCGAGGTCACCACACGCTCAAACCCTAGATACCATATGTTGAGCAGGGTGTGTGAGCAGCAGAGACCTTTGAGGAACCCTTGGGTTTTGTAGATGGAACTCCATCAAAGTCAGCTCCCTCAGTTTCTGCACCATGAGTTTCCAGGGGTGGCAGAGTTATGGCTAGAGTTTCAGAGGCATGGATAGGGGTGATGTCTAGGGGCAAAAGCAGTGTGCATGTGAAGGGAAGCTAAATCAACAAAAAAAAGCTGGGTAAAAGCACAGGCATAAACTGGGGTGATGTTTAGGGGTGAAAGCATTGTTGATGTGGAGGGAAGCTAAGCAGCAAAAACTGGGGATACAAGCTGAGGCATGGGCTGGGGTAATGTCTAGGGACAAAAGCAGTGTGGATGTGGAGGCAAGCTAAGCAGGGAAAAAAGGTGGCTAAAGGCAAATGGATATCCAGAGGCAGCAAGGGCAAAGATGCAAAACTCTCCCCTGTTTCAAGAATTTTCCCTAGGTATGGGACACGTTAATGGCACCCCCTGGGCAAACTACCGTGGTGGACTGACTTGTCTCCCCACACAACATTCCTGGGAGGAGGGCTCAAACACCACCCTCCTCTTCCTCCTCCGCCATTAACTGGACCCCAGCTATGAGCTGGAAACGCTGCAACACTGGTGTGGGGAGACGTCAGCAGGCCGTGCTGAAGCTCATCAGCTTGGGGGACAGACAGCACACTGCCTACAAAGTGAGTCATGCCATCCTCGATGACACGGCAATGTGGTTTGTGCCACTGCACCTGGGCCCAGGCATGTTGTCATGTGTGATAATGGCCGTAACCTGGGATCGGCTCTGTAGCTTGGCAGCCCGCAACATGCTCCATGTCTGAGCCACGTTTTTAACTCATTGCTGCTAATCTTTTTAAAAAAGTACCCCAATGTTCCTGAACTACTGGTTAAACTCCGGCGCTTGTGCGGATAGTTTTGAAAGTCTATAGTTGCCGCCGCTAGCCTCTATGCACTCCTACAACGCCGGTATCTGCCCGAACAACGGTTGTTGTGCGACGTCTCCACACTGCTGGAACTAAACATATCATGTGTTGAGCAGAGTGTGTGAGCAGCACAGACCTTTGATGGAGTTCCAACTGCAAAACCCTAGGATTCGTCAAAGTCAGCTCCCTCAGTTTCTTAACCATGAGTGGCCATGGGTGGCAGACTTATGTGAAATCCTATCCCATCCATTGCAGTGGACACAAAACATTAGCATGCACTCATCACAACTCCGGATATGGCAGCTGCGTTCAGCAGGGTGCAGGGTACAACACAGACCAGGCCCGAGCACCAGGAACAGGTGTTAGAAATACTGCAGCATCCGCCATTTCCTTCCAATTTTGTGGTTGTGGACCCGCCACTGACGTTTCTGGACCTCAGTGAGGATGATGAGACACAGTTGCCATCAGGGAAAGCTGTGGTCATGTGCGGTTTGCAGTAAGGAGACAGTGCGCAATTGGAAGAGGAGTTGGTGGATGACGAGGCCACCGACCCCACATGGACAGGTGTGACGTCTAGGGGCTAAAGCAGTGTAGATGTGGAGGGAAGCTAATTCAACAAAAAAACAGGGTAGAAGCAGAGGCATAAACTGGGGTGATGTTTAGGGGCGAAAGCAGTGTAGATGTGGAAGGAAGCTAAGCAGCAAAAACAGTGGGTAGAAGCAAAGGCATGCAAAACTCTACCCTGTTGGAAGACTTATTCCTAGGTCTGGAACACGTTAATGGCCCCCCTGGACAAATTATTGCCACTCAGGGGCCTAGTGTCACAAGGAGGGACAAGTATAGGCGCATGTTGTGGGAATACCTGGCCGACCCCAGCTCTGTCCTCTCCGATCCCTCTGTGCTCTACAGCCTACACTTATTTTCTCATCTTTTTTTCTGCACTGCACATCTCTTGCCAACTTCCTTTGGGATCTCAGAAGTAGTGGTCTCAGTGCTGAGAAACACATCTGAGTCCCCCTGGCAATATGCATTAAGAGAACCCTGGAGCAACCAACTGTAGCCAGCTACCATAGCATCGAGCCTGGCTAAATGCAGAGAAAGATTTTGGACCACTTTCAGAGATGGTAACTTCAGTGCTGCAGTTGGCAATGGACGGTGTAATGGGATTAGCTGAGGGATCGCTGTCTTGACAACTTTTTGGCACAAAATGAAAGTCCAATCCAGCCAAGTATGGTGCAAGGATATGATGCAAGGACACCTACATATCTGTCTCGGACACATTGGGGAGTTCACCCTCATCCACCCTTTTGGCCTGCACCATAATGCGCCTCTTCCCAGCCACTCCCCATCTCCCAGGTGTTTCATTGCAGGCAGAAGTACAGCGCAAGCCACCCACATGCCCAAGCCTTTAATGGCCTCATCGATAAACTGCTGGCCCTGGAGTTGTTGGTGTTTATGCTTCTGGATACCCAGGCCTTCCGTCAGCAGATGGCAGCTGGGGCACCTCCCTATGCTGGGCCTAGCCGTTACTACTTCTTTTGGTGTGCTGTCCCTGCCTTGCACCTGCATGTGTCCCATAACATCAGTCGGGCCCAGAGCTCTGCGCTTTGCTGCAAGGTCCACTTGACCACAGACACATGGACAAGCACCTGTGGTCAGGGATGCTGCTTATCTTTAAGGACAGGCAGGGTGAATGTGGTGGAGTCTGGTCCCGGGGTGCAAACTGGGGTGGCCTATCTCCTCTCCCAGGCCAAAATTCATGGCAGGAGTAGACTGAAACCCTACTACGCTGCAACCTCCACCCCAGCTACTAGCGGCAAATGCTGTAACACTGGCGTGGGGAGATGTCAGCAGGACGTGCTGAAGCTCATCAGCTTGGGGGACAGACAGCACAGTGTCTCTGAAGTCAGGGATGCCATCCTGGCTGAGATGGCAATGTTTTTTTTTCCCTGCTACACCTGGGGCCTGGCATTTTTGCGCCTGTGATAATGGCTGGAACCTGGTAGCAGATCTGGAGCTTGCCAGACTCAAACACGGTCCACACATGACCCACGTTTTCAACTTGTTGGTGCCATGTTTCTTTGAAACCTACACCATTGTGCCTGATATACAGGTCAAAGTGTGGCCATTTTCGTAAGTGAGAACTAGCCTCTGCTAGGCAGAAAACATTCAGAGCACACTCCTCTCATCTTCGCACCGTCGGCTGGCGGAGGAAGGCGAGGGGGTTGGAGTGGCATCTGATGTCCCTGTCCCACACGAGGCTAGAGGGTGCACTTCAGTGCACCCCATTGCTTCACCACAGATGGTGTGAAGGGGAGTGGAAAATGGAGGAAATGGAGAGTGACCCTTACAGTTGGGGCCAGCAAAGACATGCCAAGTAACACACTGGCACACATGGCTGACTTCATGTTGGTTTGCTTTTCAAGAGTCTAACGCATACTTAACATCATGGAGAGCAAATAATACTGGATTTTTACAAGCCTCGAACCCCGATCTAGGTCTAATGTCTGTTCCTTTGTTATATTAGGGGAGAGGGGAAAAAAAATTACTTCAGTGATGCGTTTAGCGTACATAGACTGACTATTAATGTGTATCCCACTTAGTGTTGTTGGGGTTACACACCGTCACAACCTGGCTAAAGCTTCTATAGCTGTTAATAAAGTCAACATAACTTTACAGTATCCAAAAAGACAGCTGGTACCGACAGAGAGCAAGACAAATGTCAACAAAAGCTGTGAGCTCTGAACACCCACAGTGACTTTGGTGTCATCATTATAAGGGAGCGGGTGGTAATAAATAACTTGGCAGTGCCTAAAACCCAACAAGCTTACAACTATATTTACATTAAGATACACAAATGACACTTTTTAGTAGCATGTCATGAGACAAGCTGATAAGATCTTCCTTTGTGCAGTGCTATTTGAAAGTTAATAGCTGCTGTTAGGGGCACAAGACCCCCAGAGCTTATGTTGTTGTAGTTTCAACTTAAATAACAGGCCAAGATCGGCTACAGCCATCTTTGACCTGGAGAACCGCAAAGATACAGATGGTGGTGTATCGAAATGGATTCTGATTTATTGTTACAGAGAGGTAGTTTTTATACAGACAAAAAAAGCAGGTTGGACTTATAACATAACATACCAGGATTGGATGTGGAATGGTAGCCTCTATCCATTGGCTAAAGCCTCATTACATTCCAACAGGAAGCTAACCCACCACAGTCACTGTATATTTGTATCTCAAGGCTCAGAAGACAATTATACATCAAAAGACTTGGTGCCACTTCTTGGATCTAACATTAAATAGACTATAGACATCCTCTGTTTACACACTTTACATTGACACAAAGGTGCAACTCTAAAGTCGATCAGCTAGATAAGGATTCATTAGCATTCCATTTCCTGGTAGCCCATAGCATCTCCATGCTAATTAGTCTAACCAATTCCTTTTTGAGACAAACCACTTATCTTTGATAGAGAAAGATGGATGCCAAAATACAAGATGGAGGATGTGATCCTAACACTGCCTGCATTTTAATTCAGGAGAAGGTGCAGACAGATTAGATTTAGAACATGTTGTCTTCATTGTCAAAATCCTCTATATAGGTAATGGGTTTTTTGGGCCGAGCTGTCTGGGAATGAACTGGTGCAGCACTGACAACCTGGGTGAATATGGCAAGAGTCTGAGATGTAGGGTGAATGTATCCCCAAATTATTTGGGGAATTTCCACTCAGAAACTGGCACTATATGGCAGTAGCAAGAATTGAGGGTATATGTAACCCTAATATATTCTTTGAATTCCCAGTCAGAAAATGGCACTATTTACCAGTAGCAAGAATTGAGGGTGCACGTAACCCCAATATATTCTTTGAATTCCCAGTCAGAAAATGGCACTATTTACCAGTAGCAAAAATTGAGGGTGCACGTAACCCCAATATATTCTTTGAATTCCCAGTCAGAAAATGGCACTATATACCAGTAGCAAGAATTGAGGGTGTATGTAACGCCAATATATACTTTGAATTCCCAGTCAGACCCTGGCACTATATACCAGTAGCAAGAATTGAGGGTGTATATAGCCCCAATTCTATTGTTAGGAGACTTACAGTGTATTCAAGTTAGTTTCTGGGGTGGAGGTGGGGGGGGGGCAACCGTTGGAATGTGGATCGGGGGTATATTGGGTATAAGGGAATACACTGTCAGCTGGGTTGCGGCGATTGAGCCTGTCAGTGCCACGTTACACTGACAAGCTTCTCCCTGGAATTTAGCTCTTATAAGAGCTGTTGGTTGTCTTCTCCTTCCTATCCTAGCCTGTCCCTGCCTACCCAGAATCTAACCCCTAGCTAACTAGACGGAAACTTCCGTCCCCGGTGAATTGCAAGCTCAGAATGACGTGAAGCTGGGCGGCGCTGTTCTTTAAAATCAGAGGTCACATGTTTTCGGCAGCCAATGGGTTTTTCCTACTTTTTTCAACGTAGTTCCTGTCCCACCTACCCTGCGCTGTTATTGGAGCAAAAAAGGCGCCAGGGAAGTTGGGAGGGGAATCGAGTAATGGCGCACTTTACCATGCGGTGTTCTATTCGATTCGAACATGGCGTGATATCCGATCGAACATGAGTATATATATATATACATATATATATATATAATATTTATTTATACGGTTAGAAAATTAGTAAGCTGTATTTTAAAATTGTTGCGTATCCCCTGGTGCTATATGTTTAAGAGCCAAAACGCCAATATTTCAAAGTTAACCGTCAAAATTTATCATGCCTTATGCCTTAACACCTATGCTATACATGTCGGAGCATGTTTTTGCGTAGTTTGCATATGCTATGCATGTCGGGACATGTTTTGCCTGTACAGACGTGAGTCAGCGCCCTCACTGAGGACCCTGGATTGCTCAAAAAGAAGTAAAAAAGGTATATTATTTTATCTTAACTATCCTATAGACACTTTGCGCTGAAATAAATGATATTCCTTTCTATCAAAGAAATATCATTCATGCCAGCGCAAAAATAAATCCGGTTACCCTATATTACATCAGCTAAAGAATTGCTATTAATATACTCCTGATAGAACATGAATCAGGAGGGGAGGAGGGACAAATCACAAAAGGGGCGTGATCTAATAATAAAAGGGGCGTGGTTACATCATAAAAGGGGCGGGGCACCTGTCACTTTCTAGTTTGACGAGAAGTGGGTCTGTATCACTAATATTGTTTAGAGGGTGGTATACAATCCATCAGTTTGTGGAGTCACTCATTCCTGTATACTATCATACAGTATATAGGACCTAATATACGTTCAATATATGTAGTCTCTGTGTATACAAAAAAAAAATGTATACATCTCAAAATGCTTAAGGCTAGTGCTAAGGGACATGGACGAGGACGTGCCTGGGGGCATGGAAATGCAGCTGGGGTGCAAGGTTGCGGTTAAGCTACAGCTAGAGGCAGAGGCATGTCCAGAGGCACAGGACAGCTGCTTCACAGTACCAGGCCAGAGCCAGCAAGGCCCAAGATTTTCCCTGTACTAGCCGCTCACCCAAAACTCGCCAATGTTGGCCACCTCCCTCGATGCTGTGTAGATTTTGCAACATATGCGTGGAGGACAAACTGCAATTTCCACACTGTGAAACTTAAAACTAAATAGGGGCTCTGAGAAAAGCAACCTGAGCACCTCAGCCATGTGCCGTCATTTGTAAGGCAAGCAGTGGGAAAGAGCAAACACAGGACAATCGTCGGCCAACACTGACTCTTCCTCTCTTTCCAGTGCTGGCGCTGCAGTCCAGACCACCAGCCAGGACACCGCCTCATCTGCCTCGGACACCTTGGGGACTTCACCCTCATCTTCTGCTTTTCCTGCCTCTGCTCCTTTTGCCTGCACCATCATGCGCTTCTTCCCAGCAAATCTCCATCTCCCAGGTGTTTGATCGCAGGCAGAAGTACAGTGCAACCCAGCCACATGCCCAAGCCTTAAACGGCCACATCTCAAAACTGCTGGCCCTGGAGATGTTGGCGTTTCTGCTTGTGGAGACTCGCTATGCTGCCCTTAGCCATCACTACATCTCTTGGTGTGCCGTCCCCGTCTTGCGCCAGCATGTGTCCCATAACTTTAATTAGGCCCTGAGTTCCGCGCTTTGCTCTAAGGTCCACTTGACCACCGATGCATGGACACTGCTTCTCTACAATGACAGACAGGGTGAATGTAGTGGAGGCTGGGCCCAGCTCACAAAATGGGGCAGCCTATCTCCTCTCCAAGCACAAAATTTATGCCTGGAGTTCTCGGAAAGCCTGCTGCTTCACTGCAACATTGACCACACCTGCGAGCTGTAAATGCTGCAGCACTGGCGTGTGGAAATGTCAGCAGGTCATGCTGAAGCTCAGCTTGGCTGACAGAAACCACACACCCCCTGAGGTGAGGGATGTCATCCTAGTTGAAATGGCAATGTTGTTCTCGCTGATGCACCTGGGCCAGGCATGGTCGTGTGTGATAATGGCTGGAACCTGGTAGCGGCTCTGGAGCTTGTCAGACTCAAACACGGTCCACACATGGCCCACGTTTTCAACTTGGGCCATGTGTGGTACAGACACCATACACCTCTCCTTGCACTCCAGACTCCACCTAATGATCACCCCTTGCCTCCAGTCTATGATGGGGGAGTGCCAACGTAACCACAGGAGGCCTAACAACACTGCATCCACTAAGGCTTCCATAATGTGGAAGGAGAGCTGCTCAGTGTGCAGCGTCCCAACTCACAGAAACACCGGTGAAGTCTCAAACTGGATCTGTGAGCAGAGCTGAGAACCGTCAACCACCGTAATGTCAGTGGGGGTCTCAAACGCTTTCTTGGGTATACCATTCTCTTGGGTGAATTTATCTGGTATAAAATTCCCCATGGCCCCAGGGAAAGGACTGGAAGACCCCTGGAGATAATTGTTTATGAACGCTTTAGTTTTGAACCGATCGACCTCCAGCTTGAGGGCTACAGGAAACCGAATATGAGCAAGGGTTTTCAGTGCACCAAGTACCCCCCCGACAGGCGCTTGGCAAGCTCGTTTCCCGGTGGACACAAACATTAAGGGGCAATATGCCTTGGCTTGTGGCAGCAGTAACAGACTACCCCTTTAGTTTTCCCTCTTCCCGCAACCAGAAGAGGAAGCTTGGGGGGCAACACGGTGGCTCAGTGGTTAGCACTGCAGCCTTGCAGTACTGGAGTGCTGGGTTCAAATCCTGCCAGGAACAACATCTGCAAGGAGTTTGTATATTCTCCCCGTGTTTGCATGGATTTCTTCCCATTCTACAAAGACATACTTAAATGAAAAAAAAAAAAAAAAAAAGTACATTGTGATCCCTATATGGGGCTTACAATCTACATTTGCATATGCAAGAACAAACCTTCCCAAAAGATTTCCAGTAATACCCTGGTTCACTCATGTATCGATCCGGGGGCAAAAGCGAACATGGTGAAGCCACAGGGGTTGGCAGACTAACCACTAACTGAGCCATAGCCTGAACTAAGCCCTGAGACAGAGTGGAAAGATCAGTGGAGGCAGCTGGTGGAGATTGCTGTAAGTGACGTTCCCCCCGCACCCAGGCGAATGGTCAGGCTGCTCACTAGATCCGCCAAATGTGTGTGCCAATCCATTAAGTGGTGGAGCTCTGGCCCTAGCATACTGTTATGGTCTGCAAGTTAACTAAAAAATATAATAAATAATAACTTGCAGAGCCCAACTGAGTTCTGAGCCGCAGGGCTACCCTGGTGTGAATGAAGCCTGACAGTTTATCACTGCCAGGCTACTCCATCATCTGCGTGTCTCTGTTAACCTCACAGAGACAGCCTCTGCAGCTCAGAGCAGCCGCTAAAGAAATACAGTCTAGCCATAACCTCTGAACTAGACACAGACCAACTTAAAGTGTGTGCCTCCAGTGCAATACTGAAAACAAGGCAGCTTTCTGCCAGAGAACTAATAGTGTGATTCTAATTAAAGGAAAATTCTAACTATGGCCAACTACTGAGCAACAGCAATGGAACCTGCACACAACAATACAAAATGCAGATCTGGAAAGAGGATAGGGCAGTAAGCTGAGCCACCTGCCTCCTTAAATAGGGAAAGGGCGGTGCCAACAAACCAGCCCAGCAGCCCACGCCGGACGTACATTGGCTGACATCCCTGTCAGCCACACAACCAAACACACCCTGCTGCTGCTTGGAAGTTAACCCCTGCTAAGCACGGCTGTTTGCAACAGGGAAAGGGCGACAGCCGGCAAGAAGCCACAACAGAGGAACGGGCCGTGACCCAACCTCTAGGCCGCAGCTTCCGCACAGTCCTGACAGTTACATGGACTGGAAGACCCCTGGAGATAATTGTCTGTGACAGCCTCCCAGTCCGTCTTTCCACAGACATATGGACTCAGCATACATAAAGATATAGTTACATTCATTTCGGGCACAGCTCAGATGATTCCTGCAATATTATTATCAATAAGAGTCAGAGATTGCAATAAACTGAGAGGAATTCTGGAACTTCCCTGCTACTATACAGAGAAAAACCACTGACTAGTAAATTACACCCTGCTGTCATATTTACTATGGATTTCACCTAACGCTCTATAAAATATACAGATTGTGCTGAGAATTTCAGACCAGTACAATATATAACCTCAGAGTATAGTTGGCCACACGCGAGAAAAAAGTCAATTAAAAAAAAAATTACCATTTGCCATTTTGCAATATTTCATGGATTTTATTATGATTTAATCACTTTTTTTTTTTTTTTTTAAATTCAAGCGTAAGTAAACTTTCTGACAGCTTGTGATTTCCTGGCAGTATTTTGGTTCCTTTGTGTGAAATCCTGCATTTTTTCACTCTTTCCCTTCCTTCTGTATTGAGAGCTGTTCCTGCCTCTCACTGAATGTTACTGTGTATGGAGGACGAAGAGGAGGGTGAAGGAAGGTCACTGCAAGCAGTTATATCTCAGACACTATAAAAAGTACAAACTTACTTGTGGTGTCATAAGAAGAGGAGATTCTCTTTCTTATTACTGGCTGTATCTGCAGTTGGGATTAGGATATTTATATGCAGCTATATAATATTTCATATAATAATCCCAATCCTGACTGTGTCCTCAACTAGTGATATCTCTGGAAATAATTTAGGTAGCACTGCAGCCTTCATGTCATATGGAAGGAGAGAATCTCCTCGTTTGTAGGACACCAAAAGCAAGTTTATATGTTTTAGAGTGGGAGGCAGAAAACAAGAAACAATACAGAACCAAGGGGAATAGTCAAAATTCAGGATTTCACAGAAAGGAGACAAAGTGTGTTAGTAAAGTCTATTACAGAATGTATCAGTGACACAAATACTGCCAGAAAATCACAAGTTATCAGAACGTTTAGTTATGCTTGAATACCATAAAACATGAAGGAGTTGGATTCTCCGGATTTTACCTATAGTATGAACATCTCGAAGAATTGAGGAATCTCCAAGTCACTGTGAGAAGGGAATATACAGAACTTAGTCATGTCAGTTCTTGTGTGTGCATTATATGAGGTCTGGATATAAAATATTACTGATACATTTCTGATACAGCTTTATCCTTAGAAAGAAAAGGAAATACTCACTGGAAACAGTACAAATTTAAAAAACTTGGATGACTGTAAGAACCATAACCTATTCTTCCCAGATGAGCAGAAGTCAGACCTCCGATAATGAAGTCTCCCTTCTTATAATATTCATATGGAAAGGCAAGCTTCAATCCAGACAACGCACAGCGAGGGGTTATACTTCCAAAATATGTCACAAGTACAAAGGTTACAAACATGTAAGAGACATAGAGAACAGGAGACAATTGCATGACCCAAACAAGGTCTGGTACAGCACAGACAGTGACAGCCCTGCAGATCCTCAGCACAGGTAAGATATGACAGTCAGCTCAGCAGCCGCTTATATGTTACCTGCCACTGATTTACACTGACTACAATCACCAGGAGGATAAAGATTATAGGATAAAAGAGGAGAAGCTCTAAGTTTAATTTATTTAATTAATTTTGTGTTAGAAAAGAAAATTAACCATGTATTCAGTTCAAGAGGTTTTCTGTGACTGCGATGTTGATTGCTAAGGCTTCACTACTGACCAGTCACAGTGCCATACATTATCTAGTGGCTGTACTTGGCATTGCAGCATTGTACCATTCATTTGAATAGGACTAAGCTGTAGTATGACCGTATGGCCAATGGAGGTGATGTCATCACTAGAGATGAGCGAGTAGTGAAATATTCAATATTCGATATTCAATTCGAATAGACCCTCAATATTCGACTATTTGACCAAATATTGAATTCCATTATAGTCTATGGGAAAAAAAATGCTCATTTCGGGGGAACCAAAATTCGACCAATTAGAGTCACCAAGTCCACAATGACATCCACCGACATCAGGCAAAAAGAGTCTTTATTTCTGGTGAGCTTAATTTTCAGATCCAGACCATTAAGTATGAGTTTCGGTTGATTAAATATATCGCCAAAAATGGGGCCCAAAAGCTGTACAGGTCTAGATCGCGAAGTATAGCAAGCTCTTTTAGCAAACCCAAGATTATTACCCGCAAGGGCCCTTTCATGATGGTGTCCGGCCGTGTCTTTATAGAACAGGCCCGATGTGAACTGCGTCAACAGAGTCTGCGGGCTGTAATTCAATATTGTGTCTATATAGGCCCTAAAACTATACAAATTATCCGAGCGTGAAATAAGTCTGTCGCCGAGCGTCACGTCCGTCTGGCTGAAAAGCGTGGCTATTGGGTAATTAACCAAGCCAACATTAGCGTCCGCGGGAATAGCCGTATTGTCCGCCTTCACAATACGGCAGGTGATGTACAGAAGCGTATTGTTCAGGTCGTAATAATATTCACCACTCCCTGAAATGAAGAACTCCAATGGGGCATTGTCCGCAAGAGACGCTATGGGCTGTACCTCTACAAAGAGCGATTTTTCTATGCTCGTCTGCGTCGGGGGTAAATCAAAAATATCTAGTTCAGATTTGGTGCACTCCAAAGACCCGTCATGTATAAAGGCCATATTATTTCACTAAAAGATATCGTCTCCAGACTAACAAGTCTCTGGCGGCGGCGTCTTTTACGCCTATTGTTTTTATTCTTGAGCACAGACGGAAATGAGGCGCTGTGTTTTCTTTTAGCGGGTTTCTTCACAACATAAACTACATAAGCTAGTCACTATGACACCCCAGGAAATGATGCCAACACCCCTGCAATGCAACTGTGACAGCAGGGGAAGCATGTCTGGGGGCATCTAACACACCAAAGACCCTCTATTACCCCAACATCACAGCCTAACAACTACACACTTTACACATTCAAAAAAACCTGTATCAAAGTGGGAAAATACCTGGAAACCTTTTTACTCCCCAAATGGATGGACACAAACCCCAATTTAAGCTCAACAAACAGTAACAACCACCCCTTTAAACCATGACAACCACAGATGGAATAGGCAATGGGAAATCCTTTAGTTCTCACCCACAACTGTCAGTGTGTGTGTGTGTGTGTGTGTGTGTGTGTGTGTGATGTGGTAAGACCTTCCAAAATTGACTTTTCTAGCCCTTAACATGAGCCCTTCCAAACAAAGTTACAGGACCTTAAGCTGAGCTTACCAGCAGAGATTGAGGCCCTTGGCATGAGTAGAGCCTTGCAACAGCAGTGTTTTTGGCCCTTAGGGTGAATTGAGCCTTGCACCAGCGTGTGTCCCGTAACATCAGGCGGGCCCTAAGTTCTGCGCTTTGCACAAAAGTTCCACTTGACCACCGACGCGTGGACAAGTGCATGCGGCCAGGGACGCTACATCTGAATCACGGCACACTGGCTGAATCTAGTTGAGGCTGGGACTGGGTCGCAAACTGTGGCGGCCTGGCTTGTCTCCCCGCCCAATATTCCTGGCAGGAGTGCTGAAACACCACCCTCCTCCTCCGCCCTTGAATTGACCCCAACTACTGGCGTAGGGAGACGTCAGCAGGCCGCGATGAAGCTCATCAGCTTGGGGGACAGACAGCACAGTGCCTCTGAGGTCAGGGATGCCATCCTGGCTGAGATGGCAATGTGTTTTTCCCTGCTGCACCTGGGGCCAGGCATTTTTGTCATGTGTGATAACAGCAGGAACCTGGTAGCGGCTCTGGAGCTTGCCAGCCTCCAACACGTTCCATGTTTGGTCCATGTCTAACTTAGTGGTGCAACGTTTTTTGAAAACATACCCAAATGTACCAAAGCTACTGGTGAAAATGCGGCGCTTGTGCGCCCACTTTTGCAAGTGTACAGGAGCCGCTGCTAGCCTCAAAACACTACAGCAAGACCTACATCTGCCTGATGTCCACACACGCTGAAACGCTGCACAGACCTTTGATGGAGTTCCACCTACAAAACCCAAGGGTTCCTCAAAGTCAGCTCCCAAAATTTCTGCACCATGAGTTTCCAGGGGTGGCAGAGTTATGGCTAGAGGTAGAGGCATGGATAGGGGTGATGTCTAGGGACAAAAGCAGTGTGGATGTGGAGGCAAGCTAAGCAGCAAAAACTGGGGATACAAGCATAGGCATGGACTGGAGTGATGTCTAGGGGCAAAAGCAGTGTGGATGTGGAGGCAAGCTAAGCAGGGAAAAAGGTGGCTAGAGGCAAAGGGATGTCCAGAGGCAGAAGACAGCTGCATGACAGAAGCTAGGCCTGAGCCAGCAAGGCCCAAGATGCCCTCTTTTCTAGCTTCCTTAGAAAAATTCCCCCATCGAGGCCACGTTCCTTGCTGGGGGAGATAATTTCTAAATGTATAGGTCAAGGACAAACTGAGTGTGGTTTACACACTTTGCAATGCGACTCCCCATCTCCCACGCCTTTCATTCCAGGCTAAAGTACAGCGCAACCCACCCACATGCCGAAGGCTTCAACGGCCTCATCTCAAAAATTCTGGCCCAGGAGATGTTGGGGTCCCGGCTTGTGGACACTCTGCCCTTTTTGGGCCTGCTGGCTACTGTGCCACCTCACTGTGCCATCCACACCAGCACTTTTCCCCAAACATGAGGCGGACCCTAAATTCAGCGCTTAGCCCTAAAGTTCCACGTGACCAGCTACGAATGGACAAGTGCATGCGGACAGGGATGCTACCTTTCAATCTTGGCACACTGGTTGAATGTACTTGAGGCATGGACCAGGTCGCAAAATGCGGTGGACTGACTTGTCTCCCCACACAACATTCCTGGGAGGAGGGCTGAAACACCACCCTCCTCTTCCTCCTCCGCCATTAACTGGACCCCAGCTACGAGCTGGAAACGCTGCAACACTGGTGTGGGGAGACGTCAGCAGGCCGTGCTGAAGCTCATCAGCTTGGGGGACAGACAGCACACTGCCTACAAAGTGAGTCATGCCATCCTCGATGACACGGCAATGTGGTTTGTGCCACTGCACCTGGGCCCAGGCATGTTGTCATGTGTGATAATGGCCGTAACCTGGGATCGGCTCTGTAGCTTGGCAGCCCGCAACATGTTCCATGTCTGAGCCACGTTTTTAACTCATTGCTGCTAATCTTTTTAAAAAAGTACCCCAATGTTCCTGAACTACTGGTTAAACTCCGGCGCTTGTGCGGATAGTTTTGAAAGTCTATAGTTGCCGCCGCTAGCCTCTATGCACTCCTACAACGCCGGTATCTGCCCGAACAACGGTTGTTGTGCGACGTCTCCACACTGCTGGAACTAAACATATCATGTGTTGAGCAGAGTGTGTGAGCAGCACAGACCTTTGATGGAGTTCCAACTGCAAAACCCTAGGATTCGTCAAAGTCAGCTCCCTCAGTTTCTTAACCATGAGTGGCCATGGGTGGCAGACTTATGTGAAATCCTATCCCATCCATTGCAGTGGACACAAAACATTAGCATGCACTCATCACAACTCCGGATATGGCAGCTGCGTTCAGCAGGGTGCAGGGTACAACACAGACCAGGCCCGAGCACCAGGAACAGGTGTTAGAAATACTGCAGCATCCGCCATTTCCTTCCAATTTTGTGGTTGTGGACCCGCCACTGACGTTTCTGGACCTCAGTGAGGATGATGAGACACAGTTGCCATCAGGGAAAGCTGTGGTCATGTGCGGTTTGCAGTAAGGAGACAGTGCGCAATTGGAAGAGGAGTTGGTGGATGACGAGGCCACCGACCCCACATGGACAGGTGTGACGTCTAGGGGCTAAAGCAGTGTAGATGTGGAGGGAAGCTAATTCAACAAAAAAACAGGGTAGAAGCAGAGGCATAAACTGGGGTGATGTTTAGGGGCGAAAGCAGTGTAGATGTGGAAGGAAGCTAAGCAGCAAAAACAGTGGGTAGAAGCAAAGGCATGCAAAACTCTACCCTGTTGGAAGACTTATTCCTAGGTCTGGAACACGTTAATGGCCCCCCTGGACAAATTATTGCCACTCAGGGGCCTAGTGTCACAAGGAGGGACAAGTATAGGCGCATGTTGTGGGAATACCTGGCCGACCCCAGCTCTGTCCTCTCCGATCCCTCTGTGCTCTACAGCCTACACTTATTTTCTCATCTTTTTTTCTGCACTGCACATCTCTTGCCAACTTCCTTTGGGATCTCAGAAGTAGTGGTCTCAGTGCTGAGAAACACATCTGAGTCCCCCTGGCAATATGCATTAAGAGAACCCTGGAGCAACCAACTGTAGCCAGCTACCATAGCATCGAGCCTGGCTAAATGCAGAGAAAGATTTTGGACCACTTTCAGAGATGGTAACTTCAGTGCTGCAGTTGGCAATGGACGGTGTAATGGGATTAGCTGAGGGATCGCTGTCTTGACAACTTTTTGGCACAAAATGAAAGTCCAATCCAGCCAAGTATGGTGCAAGGATATGATGCAAGGACACCTACATATCTGTCTGTGACACATTGGGGAGTTCACCCTCATCCACCCTTTTGGCCTGCACCATAATGCGCCTCTTCCCAGCCACTCCCCATCTCCCAGGTGTTTCATTGCAGGCAGAAGTACAGCGCAAGCCACCCACATGCCCAAGCCTTTAATGGCCTCATCGATAAACTGCTGGCCCTGGAGTTGTTGGTGTTTATGCTTCTGGATACCCAGGCCTTCCGTCAGCAGATGGCAGCTGGGGCACCTCCCTATGCTGGGCCTAGCCGTTACTACTTCTTTTGGTGTGCTGTCCCTGCCTTGCACCTGCATGTGTCCCATAACATCAGTCGGGCCCAGAGCTCTGCGCTTTGCTGCAAGGTCCACTTGACCACAGACACATGGACAAGCACCTGTGGTCAGGGATGCTGCTTATCTTTAAGGACAGGCAGGGTGAATGTGGTGGAGTCTGGTCCCGGGGTGCAAACTGGGGTGACCTATCTCCTCTCCCAGGCCAAAATTCATGGCAGGAGTAGACTGAAACCCTACTACGCTGCAACCTCCACCCCAGCTACTAGCGGCAAATGCTGTAACACTGGCGTGGGGAGATGTCAGCAGGACGTGCTGAAGCTCATCAGCTTGGGGGACAGACAGCACAGTGTCTCTGAGGTCAGGGATGCCATCCTGGCTGAGATGGCAATGTTTTTTTTTCCCTGCTACACCTGGGGCCTGGCATTTTTGCGCCTGTGATAATGGCTGGAACCTGGTAGCAGATCTGGAGCTTGCCAGACTCAAACACGGTCCACACATGACCCACGTTTTCAACTTGTTGGTGCCATGTTTCTTTGAAACCTACCTTAAAATCTTAATGTGCCGTCACTCGGTCAAGGAGTTTGGTGCCAGGAAAAGGCTTCTCATAGCCATAGCAAAATAGAAATAAATTTCCTGCACTCAAATTAATGCTTCCAAAATATTGTGAACTTTTATTAACATCCGACAAAAACGTTTCGGTCTTATATAGACCTTCTTCAGTTTGTCTTAAAAATACAAAAGGAAATAACAAAATATAAGTGATTCCATCTCATAAATATAGTACAAATAATATACAAATAACATACAGACAATAGTACACAACAAGGTAATCAATGGTGTTAAATATGTAGCCCAAAAGGTATAAGGTTTATAAGACATATGCATATCTGGGTAACACCATAAAATGAGCAGACAATAGTAGAGCATGCGGTCACATCTTCGACCCACCATTTTCAGCGACAATACGGAGTATTGCTCATTGTTTGAGCAAATTCTGAACAAATGCTCTTTGGACTTGATGACCCTAACAGTTGACTACCTTCAAAAATCCATTACTCAACAACAAGAAAAAATTAAAAGTATTGAGTCACAACTGAGATCCACCCTCTCTGAAACGGATTTCTCCACACTTAAAAATAAAGTAGACTCTACCCTATCTACCTACAGACAGGAACAGGAGAAGAAAAAAAGGAATAAATTTCTACGGGACGCCGAGGATTATACCACCAACCGGGTCTACAAATGGCAGGATACACTCAACTCCTCAAGATTCCACAGAAGAGGTCCCCGTTTCCATGGCTACTCTTCAAATTCAGGTTCGGAGAGCGACCTATCTGGAAATCGTTCCGGACCATCCACTTTTTTAGGACGGAATTCAAGACCACCCAGAGGAAGAAGACAAGGAGGGGTGGCCAATGCAGGAGAGGACGATCAAACACGGATGACAACTCGCTCACAGGTAATACAACACCACTTGTAGTGAACATTTCCTCCAAGAACTTATCACCCTCCCAACTTAAATTACTTCAGAAAGGCTTGTCCTTCTGTCCTGCTTACAAGTTCAATTCTTTCCAACTTGAAATGGATCTTGAGCGTTTCTTTAGGAATATACGCTTGAAAGCCCATTTTCACAAGGACGAAGTAGCCTCTATTCCAGATACCTCACAGGATACTACTCCTGTGAGCGTCACTACCCTCGGATTGAGAAATAAGAGTACTTATATTCCCCCAAGAGGCTCACATGCGTTAGAAGCATTTGTGGACCTGGTTAAGAAAGATATTAGGGCCCTTTGCACTAATATAGAGAGAGGTACCTGGTTCAATCCTCCCAACCTGACCCCAGAAGAACTAACATCCCTCAAAACCCTTATGGAGGATAAGGACGTAATAATTAAACCCGCAGATAAGGGTGGGGCAATAGTGATATGGGATAAAAGAGCTTATATTCAGGAGATTGAATCTCAGCTCACTGATACCAAAATCTACCAGAAATTACCAGGTAACCCTACCCTATCCATTATGAATAAGATCAAGACTATTATGGACATGTTTTTGGAAAGAAAGATCATTGATTCCAAGACACATGAATTTCTCCTTAAAAAATATCCCATCATTCCTGTCTTTTATGTACTTCCCAAAATACATAAACGATTGGAAAACCCCCCGGGGAGGCCAATCGTAGCTTCAACGGATTCGGTCCTGTCACCCCTGGCCATTGTATTGGAGAGAATACTCACTCCATTAGTCAAAAAAACTAAATCTTTTTTATTAGACACAGGAGACTTCCTAAACCATATTAAGACCCTACCCAAACTAGGACAGGATTGTTGGCTGGTGACGTTTGACGTCAACAGCCTATATACTTCAATAATACATCAGAAAGGTATTGAGGCCACTCGTACATTACTAGAAAATTCCAATAAATCTCCAGCCACAATAGAATTCTGCATGACTGCTTTAGAACTGGTTTTGACTAACAATTTCTTTATGTTCCGTGATGATTTCTTCCTACAGGTACAGGGTACCGCTATGGGGTCCAATGTGGCCCCCCCATATGCAAACGCGTATATGTCATTCTTCGAAGAGAAATACATTTACAACAACATTTTGTTTCAACAACATTGTTTATGTTGGAAAAGGTTCATCGATGACGTTTTCTGCATATGGGAGGGCCCATTGGACACCCTCCTCCACTTTCACTCTTTTTTGAACTCAGTATGGGTTGAACTACAGTTCACCATACACCATAATACACAGCAAATTGATTTCTTAGACACCACAGTGATTAAACAATTTGATGGCTCTCTTCAAACTGACTTATTCACTAAAGCTACAGACCGTAATAGTTTATTACACTATTCTAGCTACCATCCCCCAGCAACTAAAAGATCTCTTCCATGGTCCCAATACCAAAGGGTCTCACGCATTGTGTCTGACAGCTCACTCAGGGAACAAAGGTTACTAGAAACACAATCGAAATTCACTGAGAGAGGATACCCATCAAAAATCACTACTTTGAACAGAAATCATACCCCCAGAACACACTATGATAACTCTAAGCGTATCCCCTTTATCCATACATTTCATCCGTTTACTTACAAGGTCCACAGAATTATCCGTACCCATTGGCCGTTATTACAAAAAGGTTATCCTGATATTCCATCTTTCACGCAACCTTTTCTTCCATGTTTCAGGAGAGCCGCCAATTTACGTAACAAATTAGTCAAAGCAGACTTAGGCTCAAGTACTAGACAACCACGACAAACATTTCTCAATACCCGCAAAAATGGTACATTTCCTTGTTTACATTGCCCACAATGCAATAACATTCAGAAAGGTGACCATCTTACACATCCACACACAAGTAGGAAGTTTCCTATTAAAGACTACTTTAGTTGCGACACTAATTTTGTAGTCTACATGATTAAATGTCCATGTGGTTTAGCGTATATTGGAGAAACGACACAGGCCATTCGTGACCGTATCTCTCAACATAAGAGTACCATACGAACTAAAAATTTGTTATTACCAATTCCCTACCACTTCCACCAAGCCAAACACACCATTTCTCAGTTAAAATTCCAGGTCATAGAACATATACCTAAGGCCAGACGAGGGGGTGACAGAATTAAAACATTAAAACTCAGAGAGGCTTTTTGGATTCACAAATTCCAAACACTAGAGCCTCGCGGACTGAACCGTGATTATGACATCAGGAGTTTTTGTTAAGTCTTTGCTTAGACTCTTTATTTGATTACTAAAATATATTTTTCTTTCTCTGCAGAATCGATTATGACCTAGGAGGAAAATTATGGTGCCCGGGCAATACTTACCGGTGTCTTCTTACAAGGGGTAGTTCGCTGCCCCTTACCCACTTCTTTTCTTCTTTTCTTTTTTCCTTTCGTTCCCCCTTTCCCCTTCTTCACCTCTTTTTTCTTTTTTCCTTCTCCCCCCCCCCTCCCCTTAGTACCCCCCTTTTTTTCCCCCTTCTCTTCTGATTTTTCCCCCTTTTTTTCCCCATTATTCCTTCACTTTTTTCTTCCTTATTTTTCTCCTTTTTTCTTATTTAGATTTTTCCCCCTTTTTTTTCCCCTTTTTTCCCCCTTTTTTTTCCTTTTTTTCCTTTTATATACACATGTCCCTTTAATTCCTCCATGTATTCCAGCCTGGAACGCATGGTTATTCCATTACACACTTGTCCTTGTTTTTTATTTTTTATTCTTTATTTTTATTATACTTTCTCCTTCCTTTCTTCTTTCCTGTGATCTACTCCATTAGTTCTTCCTATGCAGACTTGCCTGCACTCTCCTATTTTCGGCTATCTTAGCCGAACAACACACTTCCCCCGATGCGTTCCACTGTGGAACGCATAACTTCCGGCCGCGGCACATGCGAACCGGAGGTGCCCGTCTTCCTTGTGCGTTCCACAGTGGAACGCATAACTTCCTGTCGCGGCACACGCGAACCGGAAGTGCCCGACTTCCACACTCCACGGGGCGGCTAATAACGCTGCGGACACAGGGAAACCTGTGTCTGCCCTCTATACCACCAACGCCATCCTCCTTCTCCTCCTTCTTCCCCTTAGCTGATTAGACATTGTGGGGGAGGCGCCGAGGGTCCTTTGGCTTGGGGCCACGCCCCCTTTAGGGGCGGGGCTCCCGGTCTGATGGCTCTTGGCGCCAAAAATCCCTTTTAA
The DNA here is from genome assembly GCF_031893055.1 of Leptodactylus fuscus. Lineage (NCBI taxonomy): Eukaryota > Metazoa > Chordata > Amphibia > Anura > Leptodactylidae > Leptodactylus > Leptodactylus fuscus. The sequence goes on along the minus strand of NC_134265.1, from coordinate 364,371,703 downwards.
CCCCACACTCTCATACCTCTACTGCACCCTCTGACCTGGACCATTTCAGAAGCTTCCACTTTCCACTATACCCCACCGGTAAGATTGTACAGGATTTGTGATACCAATGTATTCATAGGACATAACATTTTGTCTAGTAAGCTGGGCACCATTCCTCAGTAGAAGCACGGCGACATATCCTATTCGGTTTGGCAGTATATCATCTTGTTGAATACACCTACTTCACCTGTTTATGCATGCTCTACTATTGTCTGCTCATTTTATGGTGTTACCCAGATATGCATATGTCTTATAAACCTTATACCTTTTGGGCTACATATCTAACACCATTGATTACCTTGTTGTGTACTATTGTCTGTATGTTATTTGTATATTATTTGTACTATATTTATGAGATGGAATCACTTATATTTTGTTATTTCCTTTTGTATTTTTAAGACAAACTGAAGAAGGTCTATATAAGACCGAAACGTTTTTGTCGGATGTTAATAAAAGTTCACAATATTTTGGAAGCATTAATTTGAGTGCAGGAAATTTATTTCTATCTTCTTTGAAACCTACACCATTGTGCCTGATATACAGGTCAAAGTGTGGCCATTTTCGTAAGTGAGAACTAGCCTCTGCTAGGCAGAAAACATTCAGAGCACACTCCTCTCATCTTCGCACCGTCGGCTGGCGGAGGAAGGCGAGGGGGTTGGAGTGGCATCTGATGTCCCTGTCCCACACGAGGCTAGAGGGTGCACTTCAGTGCACCCCATTGCTTCACCACAGATGGTGTGAAGGGGAGTGGAAAATGGAGGAAATGGAGAGTGACCCTTACAGTTGGGGCCAGCAAAGACATGCCAAGTAACACACTGGCACACATGGCTGACTTCATGTTGGGTTGCTTTTCAAGAGTCTAACGCATACTTAACATCATGGAGAGCAAATAATACTGGATTTTTACAAGCCTCGAACCCCGATCTAGGTCTAATGTCTGTTCCTTTGTTATATTAGGGGAGAGGGGAAAAAAAATTACTTCAGTGATGCGTTTAGCGTACATAGACTGACTATTAATGTGTATCCCACTTAGTGTTGTTGGGGTTACACACCGTCACAACCTGGCTAAAGCTTCTATAGCTGTTAATAAAGTCAACATAACTTTACAGTATCCAAAAAGACAGCTGGTACCGACAGAGAGCAAGACAAATGTCAACCAAAGCTGTGAGCTCTGAACACCCACAGTGACTTTGGCGTCATCATTATAAGGGAGCGGGTGGTAATAAATAACTTGGCAGTGCCTAAAACCCAAAAAGCTTATACAACTATATTTACATTAAGATACACAAATGACACTTTTTAGTAGCATGTCATGAGACAAGCTGATAAGATCTTCCTTTGTGCAGTGCTATTTGAAAGTTAATAGCTGCTGTTAGGGGCACAAGACCCCCAGAGCTTATGTTGTTGTAGTTTCAACTTAAATAACAGGCCAAGATCGGCTACAGCCATCTTTGACCTGGAGAACCACAAAGATACAGATGGTGGTGTATCGAAATGGATTCTGATTTATTGTTACAGAGAGGTAGTTTTTATACAGACAAAAAAAGCAGGTTGGACTTATAACATAACATACCAGGATTGGATGTGGAATGGTAGCCTCTATCCATTGGCTAAAGCCTCATTACATTCCAACAGGAAGCTAACCCACCACAGTCACTGTATATTTGTATCTCAAGGCTCAGAAGACAATTATACATCAAAAGACTTGGTGCCACTTCTTGGATCTAACATTAAATAGACTATAGACATCCTCTGTTTACACACTTTACATTGACACAAAGGTGCAACTCTAAAGTCGATCAGCTAGATAAGGATTCATTAGCATTCCATTTCCTGGTAGCCCATAGCATCTCCATGTTAATTAGTCTAACCAATTCCTTTTTGAGACAAACCACTTATCTTTGATAGAGAAAGATGGATGCCAAAATACAAGATGGAGGATGTGATCCTAACACTGCCTGCATTTTAATTCAGGAGAAAGTGCAGACAGATTAGATTTAGAACATGTTGTCTTCATTGTCAAAATCCTCTATATAGGTAATGGGTTTTTTGGGCCGAGCTGTCTGGGAATGAGCTGGTGCAGCACTGACAACCTGGGTGAATATGGCAAGAGTCTGAGATGTAGGGTGAATGTATCCCCAAATTATTTGGGGAATTTCCACTCAGAAACTGGCACTATATGGCAGTAGCAAGAATTGAGGGTATATGTAACCCTAATATATTCTTTGAATTCCCAGTCAGAAAATGGCACTATTTACCAGTAGCAAGAATTGAGGGTGCACGTAACCCCAATATATTCTTTGAATTCCCAGTCAGAAAATGGCACTATTTACCAGTAGCAAAAATTGAGGGTGCACGTAACCCCAATATATTCTTTGAATTCCCAGTCAGAAAATGGCACTATATACCAGTAGCAAGCATTGAGGGTGTATGTAACGCCAATATATACTTTGAATTCCCAGTCAGACCCTGGCACTATATACCAGTAGCAAGACTTGAGGGTGTATGTAACGCCAATATATTCTTTGAATTCCCAGTCAGACCCTGGCACTATATACCAGTAGCAAGAATTGAGGGTGTATATAGCCCCAATTCTATTGTTAGGAGACTTACAGTGTATTCAAGTTAGTTTCTGAGGTGGAGGTGGGGGGGGCAACCGTTGGAACGTGGATCGGGGGTATATTGGGTATAAGGGAATACACTGTCAGCTGGGTTGAGGGGATTGAGCCCGTCAGTGCCACGTTACACTGACAAGCTTCTCCCTGGAATTTAGCTCTTATAAGAGCTGTTGTGGTTGTCTTCTCCTTCCTATCCTAGCCTGTCCCTGCCTACCCAGAATCTAAGCCCTAGCTAACTGGACGGAAACTTCCGTCCCCGGTGAATTGCAAGCTCAGAATGACGCGAAGCTGGGCGGCGCTGTTCTTTAAAATCAGAGGTCACATGTTTTCGGCAGCCAATGGGTTTTTCCTACTTTTTTCAACGTAGTTCCTGTCCCACCTACCCTGCGCTGTTATTGGAGCAAAAAAGGCGCCAGGGAAGTTGGGAGGGGAATCGAGTAATGGCGCACTTTACCATGCGGTGTTCTATTCGATTCGAACATGGCGTGATATCCGATCGAACATGAGTTCGATAGAACACTGTTCGCTCATCTCTAGCTGTTATATATATATATATATATATATATATATATATATATATATATATATATATATAAAATTATTTATATATATATATATATATATATATATATATATATATATATAATATTTATTTATACGGTTAGAAAATTAGTAAGCTGTATTTTAAAATTGTTGCGTATCCCCTGGTGCTATATGTTTAAGAGCCAAAACGCCAATATTTCAAAGTTAACCGTCAAAATTTATCATGCCTTATGCCTTAACACCTATGCTATACATGTCGGAGCATGTTTTTGCGTAGTTTGCATATGCTATGCATGTCGGGACATGTTTTGCCTGTACAGACGTGAGTCAGCGCCCTCACTGAGGACCCTGGATTGCTCAAAAAGAAGTAAAAAAGGTATATTATTTTATCTTAACTATCCTATAGACACTTTGCGCTGAAATAAATGATATTCCTTTCTATCAAAGAAATATCATTCATGCCAGCGCAAAAATAAATCCGGTTACCCTATATTACATCAGCTAAAGAATTGCTATTAATATACTCCTGATAGAACATGAATCAGGAGGGGAGGAGGGAGAAATCACAAAAGGGGCGTGATCTAATAATAAAAGGGGCGTGGTTACATCATAAAAGGGGCGGGGCACCTGTCACTTTCTAGTTTGACGAGAAGTGGGTCTGTATCACTAATATTGTTTAGAGGGTGGTATACAATCCATCAGTTTGTGGAGTCACTCATTCCTGTATACTGTCATACAGTATATAGGACCTAATATACGTTCAATATATGTAGTCTCTGTGTATACAAAAAAAAAATGTATACATCTCAAAATGCTTAAGGCTAGTGCTAAGGGACATGGACGAGGACGTGCCTGGGGGCATGGAAATGCAGCTGGGGTGCAAGGTTGCGGTTAAGCTACAGCTAGAGGCAGAGGCATGTCCAGAGGCACAGGACAGCTGCTTCACAGTACCAGGCCAGAGCCAGCAAGGCCCAAGATTTTCCCTGTACTAGCCGCTCACCCAAAACTCGCCAATGTTGGCCACCTCCCTCGATGCTGTGTAGATTTTGCAACATATACGTGGAGGACAAACTGCAATTTCCACACTGTGAAACTTAAAACTAAATAGGGGCTCTGAGAAAAGCAACCTGAGCACCTCAGCCATGTGCCGTCATTTGTAAGGCAAGCAGTGGGAAAGAGCAAACACAGGACAATCGTCGGCCAACACTGACTCTTCCTCTCTTTCCAGTGCTGGCGCTGCAGTCCAGACCACCAGCCAGGACACCGCCTCATCTGCCTCGGACACCTTGGGGACTTCACCCTCATCTTCTGCTTTTCCTGCCTCTGCTCCTTTTGCCTGCACCATCATGCGCCTCTTCCCAGCAAATCTCCATCTCCCAGGTGTTTGATCGCAGGAAGAAGTACAGTGCAACCCACCCACATGCCCAAGCCTTAAACGGCCACATCTCAAAACTGCTGGCCCTGGAGATGTTGGCGTTTCTGCTTGTGGAGACTCGCTATGCTGCCCTTAGCCATCACTACATCTCTTGGTGTGCCGTCCCCGTCTTGCGCCAGCATGTGTCCCATAACTTTAATTAGGCCCTGAGTTCCGCGCTTTGCTCTAAGGTCCACTTGACCACCGATGCATGGACGCTGCTTCTCTACAATGACAGACAGGGTGAATGTAGTGGAGGCTGGGCCCAGCTCACAAAATGGGGCAGCCTATCTCCTCTCCAAGCACAAAATTTATGCCTGGAGTTCTCGGAAAGCCTGCTGCTTCACTGCAACATTGACCACACCTGCGAGCTGTAAATGCTGCAGCACTGGCGTGTGGAAATGTCAGCAGGTCATGCTGAAGCTCAGCTTGGCTGACAGAAACCACACACCCCCTGAGGTGAGGGATGTCATCCTAGTTGAAATGGCAATGTAGTTCTCGCTGATGCACCTGGGCCAGGCATGGTCGTGTGTGATAATGGCCGGAACCTGGTAGCGGCTCTGGAGCTTGTCAGACTCAAACACGGTCCACACATGGCCCACGTTTTCAACTTGTTGGTGGTAAGGTTTTTAAAAACCTACTCCATTGTGCCTGATATACTGGTGAAAGTGCAGCCATTTTTGTAAGTCTAAAGTAGCCGCTGCTAGCCAGAAAACACCAGAGCACACTCCTGTCATCTTCTCATCGTTGGATGATGGTGGAAGAGGAGGAGCATGAAGTGGCAAATGATGTCACTGTCACACATGAGGCTAGCAGGGAAGTCCAGTGTGTGCCATTGCTTCAGTGCGGATGGTGTGAATTGGAGTTTAAAATGGAGGAACTGGAGAGTGACCCTTACAGTTGGAGGCAGCAAAGTCATGCCAAGTAACACACTGGCACACATGGCTGACTTCATGTTGGGTTGCTTTTCCAGAGACAAAGGCATAGTTCACATCATGGAGAGCAACCAATGCTGGATTTTTGCAAGTCTCAATCCCTGGTATAAAAATAACATCTCGTCTTTCATTCTGGTAGAGGAGAGGACCAATCGCATAAATGATTGCCACAAGCACCTGGTGCAGAATATGATGGAAATGTTTCTGTCAACCGTCGCTGGCGGCAGAGAGGAGATTTCCTCAAAGAGGCTCACAACTTCCATCCGGTCCACAACCACCAGCGGAACAGTCTCCAAGGTGCAGGACACGATAATGCCCCCTCCCCCATGCCACCACTGTGGGGCCTAGTGTCACCAGGAGGGAAAATTATAGGCGAGGGAAAATTACGTGAGCACCTGGCCAACCACAGCCCTGTCCTCTCCAATCCCTCTGCGCCTGACACATATTGGGTGTAAAAGTTGGACCTGTGGCCCTTGGGGTGAGTGGAGACTTTCCCCCAGGTGAGGTTTGGGTGAGTTTGGTGAGGGGGTGTAAGTAGGCCACTCAGTTAGCCTTTTTGGTGGCATAGAGTGTACACAATGAACCCCAACTTTCACTTGCTGAGGCACCAGGGGCGGATCCAGGGCCGGGCGAGCCGGGGCCCCGTGCTTAGCGGGGCCCCACGGCGCGGCCGGGACCTAACAAAATGGTCCCGGTCAGCATGTCCCGATTCCAACTGAGCTCAGCGTTAAAGCAGGAGCTGACAGCTCCTGCTTTAAATGCCTATGTATTCGGCTCATCGGCGGTACGCCGATGAGCCGAATACATAGGTGTTTAAAGCAGGAGCTGTCACAGCTCAGCTCCTGCTTTAACGCTGAGCTCCGGGCTCCGGCATTTGTAGCCGCTATGTGATGACGTCATCACATCGCGGCTACAATATGTGTATGAGGAAGAGAGCTGCGAGGGAACGAGGAATGGTGAGTGTGTGTGTGAGTGTGAGAGTGAGAGTGAGACCAGCATGACACTGGGGCAGATGGAGGGGGGAGAACGGCATGACACTGGGGCAGAGACGGGGGGGGAAATGAAACTGTGGGCAGATAAAGGGGGAGAATGGCATGAAACTGGGGACAGAGATAGAGGGGGGCACATGAAACTAGAGGTAGATGAAGGGTGTATATGAAAATGGGGGGGAGATATAATTTACGGGTGACTGTAGGAGGATTATACTATGTGGAATCACATGAAATGAGAATGGGTGGAGTCAACATAAAAGTGGGCGGGGCCTAATTTTTGTTCCCTCTTTCTAGTCTTCAACAGTTGGGAAGTACAGGTTAGAAGTGCGAGACCCCCAGTAAGTAGGGCCCCGCCAAAGTCAATTGCCCAGGGCCCCGCAAACCCTGGATCCGCCACTGTGAGCCACTCTTCTACTTGTAACTTCATGATAGAACCTGCGTGTCTAGGCTTTCTTTTCAGTTCTACTTAGATTTGTGCACCTGCTTTTCAAGTTTATGTCCCATTCTGTTGCTTCAGGCGACAAGCAGAGATTCAGCCGTGCCACCCCCAGTAGTAATTCTTTCACCCCTCTTTTCACTTGTGAGTTTACAGTGTCAGACCTATTCTGTTGCTACAGCCCAGGTATATACTGTATACCAGTGCTACGGAATTTCAGCCCTAAAAGTGGTTTTGAGAACTTTCTGTAGGATGAGCCTATAAGCTGATGGTGTTTATAGACTCATCAAGCAATGTTGCTATTTTCAGAATATTTCCTGCCTAGCAGAAGCTAAAATTTCTCTCTGACCCTCAGCACGAAGTCTCTCTCTATCTATCCCAGCCGCAAAAGACACAAACATGGCTGCCACTATTCTTATAGATCCGAGGTCACCTGATTTTGCCAGCCAATTACGTTTTCCTATTTTTTTTCAATGCCTACATTTACCTGCTTCCTGTCCCACCTCCCCTGCACAGTTATTGGTGCAGAAAAAGCGCCAGGAAAGGTGGGAGGGGATACAAATTTTTACTGCATTTACCGTGTGGTATTCAATTGGAATCGGATATGTTGAATACCTTAATATTCGATCAAATATCTACTTGATCGAACGGTATTCGCTCATCTCTAAATATTACTAATTGTTAAAGATTATGTAATGTTCTAATTACTGGAGAAATTACTGTAGACAATATCATAATAATCCTATATATACATGAGTCATTAATATACAAGATGTAGAGAAGCTTTGATTTTAGTGTAATATAGTTTGAAAATTTGTAATGTTCAGAGTTAGTCACTATTATAAGGGGGTTAATATTTTACAGTCATTCCTTTCTTCTCCCCAGCAGATCAGTTTTTCTGTTCATTTCTGATCTAAATAAAATAATAAAACATTTTGGGAAAAACACACAAGCTAAAAGTCCAGCACTGGAAGCCATTACTGCAAATATCTCCACGGCCACCATGTACTTCCCTCTGGTGCTCAGATAAGCCGGGATCATGGCCATCCAGACACTACAGAACAGCAGCATGCTGAAGGTGATGTACTTGGCCTCATTAAAACTGTCCGGTAATGTCCTCACCATGAAAGCCAGAAGAAAGCTGACAGCGGCCAGGAGCCCCATATAACCCAACATGGAGTAGAACCAGAGATCTGAGCCCTCATTACACTGAATGATGATCTTCTCAGGATAAGAGTGAGTGTCCAGGTCCTGGAATGGGGGAGAAATAGACAACCACAGAACACAGATGACAACCTGGAAGGAGGAACACAACAACACTATGGTATAGGACAGCTTCACACTCAGCCATTGTCTCCAGGGAGTTCCAGGCTTGGTGGACTTAAAAGCAACACAAACCATAACAGTCTTGGCCAGAAGTGAAGAGACGGCCACTGAGAAGAAGACTCCAAAACTGGATTCACATAATCTACAAGTGACATCACTGGGACGACCAAGAAACAAGAAGACAGAGAGGAAGCTGAGGATGATGGAGACCAGGAGGAGATAACTCAGGTTCCGGTTATTAGCTCTAACAATAGGAGTGTCCCGGTAGGAAATAAATATTCTAAATATGGAGCCGGTCACAAGACATCCGAAGAGCGAGACGGAGGAAGATACAAAAGCAATGGTGTCATTATGGTAAGAGATGAATTCTATTACTTTGGGCAGACATCGGTCTCTCTTCTCATTCGGCCATTCATCACTTTGACATTTCATGCAGTTCTCGGCATCTGTAGGGAAAAAAAACATAATCCATCACATTTTATGGAGAACCTACTATGTATCTATCTATTGCTGGGAAGGTGGCTTGGTAGAAGCAGTGGTGCAGACCCAACCAGTCAGAAACAGAGACACAAATCTTTCATCAAAGTGGATTATTTAAAAAATAAATAATAGAAAAATAAATAAACCTTTATATCAGACACAGGAGAAGCAAAATAAAATATAGCCTTAACTTCAGGCAAAATAACGTCAAACACCGTGATCATCTGAGCGTTAACTAAACTTTCAGCCACACAAAATCAACCAAAGAAACACTGTACTGTATCACAAGCCTCTCAGTGTCAGGACAGACCCAGCCACTTCCTCTCCCCCCATGAACTAGATACTATTTAGTACTACTACTCTTAGTAGAACATCATCACACTAAGACAATACTACTACTCCTATTATCATATGCCAGTTATATTGCAGATGTCTCCTTCTGAACATCACCATACTAGTAAGACAGTACTACTACTCCTACTAGAACATCATCATACTGGTAAGACAGTACTACTACTCCTACTAGACCATCATCACACTGGTAAGACAGTACTACTACTCCTACTAGATCATCATCACACTGGTAAGACAGTACTACTACTCCTACTAGAACATCATCACACTGGTAAGACAGTACTACTACTCCTACTAGAACATCATACACTGGTAAGACAGTACTACTACTCCTACTATAGCATCATCACACTGGTAAGACAGTACTACTACTCCTACTAGAATATCATCACACTGGTAAGACAGTACTACTACTCCTACTAGAACATCATCACACTGGTAAGACAGTACTACTACTCCTACTAGAACATCATCACACTGGTAAGACAGTACTACTACTCCTACTAGAACATCATACACTGGTAAGACAGTACTACTACTACTCCTACTATAGCATCATCACACTGGTAAGACAGTACTACTACTCCTACTAGAACATCATCACACTGGTAAGACAGTACTACTACTCCTACTAGAACATTGTCACGGGGTGACTAATGCTATCACAGTCTCAGAACACTTCCCACTGACAAGTGTGTGATGTGATAATAGCAGTTGTAAAAGGAGATATTTTTGTAATGAAAAATTCTATTGTAGTAATTCTTTTTGACCACAAGATGCCGCTGTGTTAGGTAAAGGAAGAACCAGGAAGTGACGAGTGGAGGAAGTGAACTGGAGTGTGTGAGAAGAAGCTGGCTGTTGAGTAGTGAGAGATCTGAGGGACAATCCATCGCCATTTTGCTGCCGTGCAACGCTTGTTTCAGGCCAGGGCCAGCTCTGGAGAAGCCCGGACCTGTTGCTGGTTCCCATGTCAGGAGAGGTGGAGACGGTTGCGGTACAGACGCCGCGGAGCGGATGAAAGGAAGGACCAGCCCTTGTGACACCGTGTTCCAGTTGCCTGGAGGCAAGGAGATTCCTGTTTTCTTTGGAAAATCCATCTGACTGTTCGCCCCCTTGCTAACCCGGGTAAGCGGAGCTCCGATTCACCTTTCATAAGGGTGAATAGTGTATACACGCAGTAAATAGTTTTTGGCGCCAAAAACCTAGCATAGACTGGTTCCGGCCATTTTGCTTTAAAGTGAGTTCTATCTGAACGGAGATACAGCACGGGTTGTCCTGCTATTCAAAAGAGACACTATATCCTGGATTATAGTACCAGAAGTACGTCATAAGAGGAGTTATTTGTTTCACTGAGACTTGTGCAGCTAAGCACCAACTTCTGATTAAACAAAACCGGTTGCTGAAGTCCTCCCTGCAGGGTTGGGGTAGTGTGTTGAAATGTGGACATTGGGAATTGAGAAGGTTAAATAGTAAACTGTGATATTGTTAACCCCAGTGTGACACCGCAGGTGACCTTCCTCTGCATACTTACATTGTTTTGTTAGCTTGGTATTAATAGGTAAATTGTAGCTGCTTTATATAGGTAGCCGCTAGTTAAAGGCATAGTTCACTAATTCTGACATATTAGGTCACAGTGCAGTGTCACTCAGGGGTCTCGGCCCTCGGCTGAGTGTCTTGTATTTATTGATTTCATCAGGCCCGTTAGCCTGGAGTTCACCCAAAAAGGGTATAGAGTAAAAATTAGGTTTCTTACTTTGTGTCTGGTGTGTTTGTGTCTGTCCGTGGAACCGCTGTATCTAGAGATGAGCAAACAGTGTTCTATCGAACTCATGTTCGATCGGATATTAGGCTGTTCGGCATGTTCGAATCGAATCGAACACCGCGTGGTAAAGTGCGCCATTACTCGATTCCCTTCCCACCTTCCCTGGCGCCTTTTTTGCTCCAATAACAGCGCAGGGTAGGTGGGACAGGAACTACGACACCGGTGACGTTGAAAAAAGTAGGCAAAACCCATTGGCTGCCGAAAACATGTGACCTCTAATTTAAAAGAACAGCGCCGCCCAGCTTCGCGTCATTCTGAGCTTGCAATTCACCGGGGACGGAGGTTTCCGTCCAGTTAGCTAGGGCTTAGATTCTGGGTAGGCAGGGACAGGCTAGGATAGGAAGGAGAAGACAACCAACAGCTCTTATAAGAGCTAAATTCCAGGGAGAAGCTTGTCAGTGTAACGTGGCACTGACGGGCTCAATCGCCGCAACCCAGCTTTCCCAGGATCCTGAATGGAATACACTGACAGTGTATTCCCGTATACCCCATATATACACCCCAAATCCCCGTTCCAACGGTGTGCCCCCCCCCCATCTTCACCTCAGAAATACCCTGCAAGTCCCCTAGCAATAGGATTGGGGCTATATACACCCACAATTTTTGCTACTGCCATATAGTGCCATTGTCTGACTGGGAATTCAAAGAATATATTGGGGTTACAAATACCCTCATTTCTTGCTACTGCCATATAGTGCCAGTTTCTGACTGGGAATTCAAAGAATATATTGGGGTTACGTGCACCCACAATTTTTGCTACTGCTATATAGTGCCATTGTCTGACTGGGAATTCAAAGAATATATTGGGGTTACGTGCACCCACAATTTTTGCTACTGCTATATAGTGCCATTGTCTGACTGGGAATTCAAAGAATATATTGGGGTTATAAATACCCTCATTTCTTGCTACTGGTATATAGTGCCATTGTCTGACTGGGAATTCAAAGAATATATTGGGGTTACGTGCACCCACAATTTTTGCTACTGCTATATAGTGCCATTGTCTGACTGGGAATTCAAAGAATATATTGGGGTTATAAATACCCTCATTTCTTGCTACTGGTATATAGTGCCATTGTCTGACTGGGAATTCAAAGAATATATTGGGGTTATAAATACCCTCATTTCTTGCTACTGGTATATAGTGCCATTGTCTGACTGGGAATTCAAAGAATATATTGGGGTTACGTGCACCCACAATTTTTGCTACTGGTATATAGTGCCAATTTCTAACTGGGAATTCAAAATGTGCAAGGCTCCCGGAAAGGGACGTGGACGAGGCCGTGGGCGAGGTCGGGGGAATGGTTCTGGGGAGCAAGGTAGCAGTGAAGCCACAGGGCATCCCGTGCCTACTCCTGTGGGGCAGCAAGCATTGTGCCACTCCACAGTGCCAGGGTTGCTTGCCACATTAACTAAACTGCAGGGTACAAACCTTAGTAGGCCCGAGAACCAGGAACAGGTCTTGCAATGGCTGTCAGATAACGCTTACAGCACATTGTCCAGCAGCCAGTCAGACTCTGCCTCCTCTCCTCCTATTACCCAACAGTCTTGTCCTCCTTCCTCCCAAAATTCCCAAGCTTCACAGAACAATAACCCCAACTGTCCCTGCTCCCCAGAGCTGTTCTCCGCTCCTTTCATTGTCCCTCAACCTGCCCCTCCACGTCGCGATTCCACGAACCTAACAGAGGAGCATCTGTGTCCAGATGCTCAAACACTAGAGTCTCCTCCATCTCCGTTCGATTTGGTGGTGGATGACCAGCAACCCACCCTCATCGACGATGATGTGACGTAGTTGCCATCAGGGCATCCAGTTGACCTGCGCATTGTGCGGGAGGAGGAGATGAGACAGGAGTTGGAAGAGGAAGTGGTGGATGATGAGGACACTGACCCGACCTGGACAGGGGGGATGTCAAGCGGGGAAAGAAGTGTGGATGTTGAGGCAGGTGCAGCACCAAAAAGGGTAGCTAGAGGCAGAGGTCAGCAGCTTAGGCGAAGCCAGGCCACACCCGGAATCTCCCAAGATGTTCCAGTTCGTACCAAGCCCCGAAAAACTCCCACCTCGAGGGCACATTTCTCGAAGGTGTGGAGTTTTTTCAAGGAATGCGCCGAGGACAGATATAGTGTTGTCTGCACAATTTGCCTCTCGAAATTGATTAGGGGCTCTGAGAAGAGCAACCTGTCCACCACTTCAATGCGCCGTCATTTGGAATCCAAGCACTGGAATCAGTGGCAGGCAGCAACGGCAGGACAAAGGCCGCATGCCGTTCACGCCACTGCCACTGCCTCTGCCTCTGCCTCTGCCACTGCCACTGCTGACTGTGCTGGCGATGCACTCCAGAGGACGAGCCAGGACACCACTTCATCTGCCTCCGCCACTTTGTTGACTTCTTCCTCATCCTCCCCTGTTCCTGTCTTATCTACTTCTCCTGCACCATCAAAGGCACCATTAGGCGCTTCTTTACAACAACCCACCATCTCTCAGACATTGGAGCGGCGGCAGAAATACACTGCTAACCACCCACACGCGCAAGCCTTGAACGTCAACATCGCTAAACTGCTGGCCCAGGAGATGTTGGCGTTCCGGCTTGTTGAAACTCCCGCCTTCCTGGACCTGATGGCAACTGCGGCACCTCGCTATGCCATCCCTAGCCGTCACTACTTCTCCCGGTGTGCCGTCCCCGCCTTGCACCAGCACGTGTCACTCAACATCAGGCGGGCCCTTAGTTCCGCGCTTTGCACAAAGGTCCACTTGACCACCGACGCGTGGACAAGTGCATGCGGACAGGGACGCTACATTTCACTGACGGCACATTTCATTGAGGCTGGGACTGCTTCCCAAACTGGCCCGGTGTACCTCGTCTCCCCGCCTAACATTCCTGGCAGGGACACGAGAAGAACATCCCCCTCCTCCTCCTCCTCCTCCACCGCCTCCTCCTCCGCCACCGCCTCCTCCTCCGCTGTTAGATTGACCCCAGCTACGAGTTGGAAACGTTGCAGCACTGGCGTTGGTAGACGTCAGCAAGCCGTGCTGAAGCTGATCAGCTTGGGGGACAGACAGCACACTGCCTCCGAGGTGAGGGATGCCCTCCTCGATGAGACGGCAATATGGTTTGAGCCGCTGCACCTGGGCCCAGGCATGGTCGTTTGTGATAACGGCCGGAACCTGGTAGCAGCTCTGGAGCTTGCCGGACTCCAACATGTTCCATGCCTGGCCCACGTCTTCAACCTAGTGGTGCAACGTTTCCTAAAGAGCTACCCCAATGTTCCAGAGCTACTGGTGAAAGTGCGGCGCATGTGCGCCCACTTTCGCAAGTCGACAGTAGCCGCTGCTAGCTTAAAATCTCTCCAGCAACGCCTGCATGTGCCACAACACCGGCTTTTGTGCGACGTCCCCACACGCTGGAACTCAACGTTTCAGATGTTGAATAGAGTGGTTGAGCAGCAGAGACCTTTGATGGAATACCAGCTACAAAACCCTAGGGTGCCACAAAGTCAGCTGCCTCAGTTTCTCATCCATGAGTGGCCATGGATGAGAGACCTTTGTGACATCCTACGGGTCTTTGAGGAGTCCACAAGGAGGGTGAGCTCTGAGGATGCGATGGTGAGCCTTACAATCCCGCTCTTGTGTGTTCTGAGAGAATCCCTGATTGACATCAGGGATAACTCAGATCACACAGAGGAGTCAGGGATAGCATCCGATCCGTCACAGCTGGAGAGTAGGTCCACACATCTGTCCGCTTCATCGCGTTTAATGGAGGAGGAGGAGGAGGAAGAAGAGTTTTCCGATGATGTGATGGTGATACAGGAGGCTTCCGGGCAACTTCGAATCGTCCCATTGTTGCAGCGCGGATGGGTAGACATGGACGATGAGGAGGAAATGGAGATTGAACTTTCCAGTGGGGCCAGAGGAGTCATGCCAACTAACACTGTGGCAGACATGGCTGAGTTCATGTTGGGGTGCTTTACAACCGACAAGCGTATTGTCAAAATCATGGAGGACAACCAGTACTGGATCTTTGCTATCCTTGACCCCCGGTATAAAAACAACATCTCCTCTTTTATTCAGGTAGAGGGGAGGGCCAATCGCATCAATGCTTGCCACAAGCAATTGGTGCAGAATATGATGGAGATGTTTCCAGCATGTGACGTTGGCGGCAGGGAGGGCAGTTCCTCCAGTAGGCGACCAAGTTCTCACCGGTCCACACAAACAAGGGGCACACTGTCTAAGGTCTGGGACACCTTGATGGCACCCCCTCGCCAAAGTGCCGCCACGGAGGGTCCTAGTGTCACCAGGCGTGAGAAGTATAGGCGCATGTTGCGGGAATACCTTTCCGACCACAGCCCTGTCCTCTCCGACCCCTCTGCGCCCTACACGTATTGGGTGTCGAAGTTGGACCTGTGGCTTGAACTTTCCCTATATGCCTTGGAGGTGCTGTCCTGTCCTGCCGCCAGCGTCCTATCTGAGAGGGTGTTCAGTGCAGCTGGTGGCATCATCACTGACAAGCGCACCCGTCTGTCAGCTGAGAGTGCCGACCGGCTCACTTTGATAAAAATGAACCACCACTGGATAGAGCCTTCATTTTTGTGCCCACCTGTGTAAAGCACCCCAACATGAAACTCCATGTCTGTGCTCAATCTCTCCAATTCCTCCGCATCCTCATACTCATCCACCATAAGCGTTGCACAATTCTGCTAATACTAGGCTCCCTCCACCATGATTTCCCCCAACTCTGCTGGTTAGAGGCTCCCTCCACCCTGATTTCCCCCAACTCTGCTGGTTAGAGTCTCCCTCCACCCTGTTTTCCCACAACTCTGCTGGTTAGAGGCTCCCTCCACCCTGATTTCCCCCAACTCTGCTGTTTAGAGGCTCCCTCCACCATGAATTGGTCCAAACTGGGGTTTTTAGAGGCTCCCTCCACCATGAATTTGCCCAAACTGGGCTGGTTAGAGGCTCCCTCCACCATGAATTGGTCCAAACTGGGGTTTTTAGAGGCTCCCTCCACCATGAATTGGTCCAAACTGGGGTTTTTAGAGGCTCCCTCCACCATGAATTTGCCCAAACTGGGCTGGTTAGAGGCTCCCTCCACCATGAATTGGTCCAAACTGGGGTTTTTAGAGGCTCCCTCCACCATGAATTGGTCCAAACTGGGGTTTTTAGAGGCTCCCTCCACCATGAATTTGCCGAAACTGGGCTGGTTAGAGGCTCCCTCCACCATGAATTGGTCCAAACTGGGGTTTTTAGAGGCTCCCTCCACCATGAATTTGCCCCAACTCTGCTGGTTAGAGGCTCAATCCACCCTGATTTTCAAAACAAATGTTGGTGCCAACCTCAACTTACTACAAGGGCCAAATTCACTGCTGGTGACAAGCTCTCCTCACTGCAAGTGCCAAATACACACGTTTCAAGGTGTTTTCCTACTGTCAGAGAGGTGGTATTGAGTGTGTAAAGTGTGTAGTTGTTAGGCTGTGATGTTGGGGTAATAGAGGGTCTTTGGTGTGTTAGATGCCCCCAGACATGCTTCCCCTGCTGTCCCAGTGTCATTCCAGAGGTGTTGGCATCATTTCCTGGGGTGTCATAGTGGACTTGGTGACCCTCCAGACACGGATTTGGGTTTCCCCCTTAACGAGTATATGTTCCCCATAGACTATAATGGGGTTCGAAACCCGTTCCTACACACGAACAGTGAGCGGCTGTTCGATTCAAATTTCGAACCTCGAACATTTTAGTGTTCGCTCATCTCTAGCTGTATCCTAAAAGTTCCTGCAAGAGCCCCGGTAGCCAGTCGGCTGCCGTGTTTTTCCCTTCCTCCTTCCCCCTTTACAACCTCATACACTGGTAAGACAGTACTACAACTCCTACTAGAACATCATCACACTGGTAAGACAGTACTACTACTCCTACTAGAACATCATCACACTGGTAAGACAGTACTACTACTCTTTTTTTTTTTTCTTTTCTTTTTTGGTAGAGTTGGAAGGGACCTCAAGGGCCATCGGGTCCAACCCCCTGCGAGTGCAGGTTTTCCTAAATCATCCCAGCATATGTTTATCCAGATTCCGCTTGAAGATTTCCATTGATGGAGCGTCCACCACCTCCCGTGGCAGCCTATTCCACTCTCTCACTACCCTCACTGTCAGAAAGTTTTTCCTAATGTCTAATCTGTATCTCTTTCCCTTTAGTTTCATCCCATTGCTTCTTGTACTTCCTTGTGCTAATGAGAATAGGGGAGATCCCTCTGCACTGTGACTACCTTTCAGATATTTGTAGACTGCTATTAAATCTCCCCTCAGCCTTCTCTTCTGCAAACTAAACAATCCCAGTTCTTTTAGCCGCTCCTCATAGGACATGGTTTGCAGACCTTCCACCATTTTGGTTGCTCTTCTCTGGACTTGCTCCAATATATCGATGTCTTTCTTGAATTGAGGCGCCCAGAACTGTACACAGTATTCCAGGTGTGGTCTGACCAGGGAAGAGTACAGCGGAATAATGACCTCTCTTCATCTAGATTCAATGCTTGTCTTAATACATCCCAGAATTTTATTTGCCTTTTTTGCAGCAGCACCGCACTGTTGGCTCATGTTGAATTTGTGATCTACTATTATGCCCAAGTCCTTTTCCCCTATGCTATCACTTAGTTCTATTCCTCCCATACTATATATGTTTTTTTACATTTCTGTTATCCAGATGTAGAACTTTGCATTTGTCCCTGTTAAATACCATTTTGTTGGTCTCAGCCCATTGTTCCAGTGTGTCTAAGTCCTTTTGAATACACTCTCTCTCCTCTCTAGTGTTGGCTATTCCTCCTATCTTCGTATCATCTGCAAATTTTATGAGTTCCCCAATAATTCCATCGTCCAGATCATTTATAAAGATATTAAAAAGTACTGGGCCCAGAACAGAGCCCTGCGGCACCCCGCTTTTGACTTTCTTCCAGTTGGATGTGTAGCCATTTAGTATTACTCGTTGTGCCCGATCATTAAGCCAGTTGTGAATCCACCGAACTGATTTTTTGTCATAGCCATACTTAATCATTTTTTCAATAAGAAGGTTATGTGATACTTTATCAAATGCCTTACTGAAGTTAAGATATACTATGTCCACGGCATTCCCTTGGTCCAACCATTCAGTGATTTTGTTGTAGAAGGAAATCAGGTTAGTCTGACAAGATTTATTGGTCATAAAGCCATGCTGGCTCTGGTTAATTAATGCCTTCCCATCCAGGTACCGAAGTAAATGTTCCTTGACAATTTGCTCAAAGATTTTTCCTGCTATCGAGGTCAGACTTACCGGAATATAATTTCCTGGATTGTCCCTTTTCCCCTTTTTGTAGATGGGGACAACATTTGCCCTTTTCCAATCTAAAGGGACCACTCCTGTTTCCCATGACTTACCGAAGATTATAGCAAGGGGTTCTGTTATTTCCTCTGCTATCTCTTTCAGGACTCTAGGGTGTAAATCATCTGGTCCTGGGGACTTGGTTTCCTGTAACTTGGCTAAGTGCTCTCTTACCAGACCTTTGCTTATAGTCAGCTTGGAGTTCTCCTTCCCCTCATCTCCATCACCATTAATGTCGATATTTCCATTAGTTTCTTGGGAGAAGACGGATACAAAATATGAATTTAGTAGCTCCACCTGCTGTTCCACCATGATAACTGTTTCTCCTTTGTCATTCTTCAGGACTCCAATGGTCTCCTTCACTTTTCTTTTGCTTTTAACATATCCCCAAAATCCTTTTACCTTACTCTTTGCCTCTTTTGCAAGCTTCAATTCGTGTTCAGCCTTAGCTCCTTTGATGCTTGTCTTGCAGAGTCTGCAGACTGCTGTGTACGCTTCCTTAGGTATAGTTCCCATCTTCCACTTTTTGTATGCTTCCTTTTTCCTTTTTAGCAGGTTATGTAATTTTTTGGTCATCCATCCTGATATTTTTAGGTGCTTTCCATTTTTCTTCCTTCTAGGTATTGTTAGTTCCTGTGCTTTAATGATTTCCCTACGGAAGATTTCCCACCCTTCATGTGCATTTTTGTGCTTAAGAATTTTGCACCATGGAATTCTGCTAACCCTTGCCTTCAGGCTCTTGAAGTCTGCCCTGCTAAAGTCGAGCCTTGAAGTCTGTGTCTTCTCAGGTCTTCTTCTTCTTGCAACCCCAAACTCAAGTATAGCATGATCGCTGAATCCCAGTGTCCCTGCTACCCGTAGTCCCTCAACCATGTGCTCTTTGTTGGTTAGGACTAGGTCCAAAATGGATGTTCCTCTCGTGTTTTCTTCTACTAGCTGGGCAATGAAGTTGTCTGCTAGAGAGGATACAAATTTGATGGAGCCTTTACTCTTGGCTGTGTGGGTTTCCCAATGAATGTCAGGGTAATTGAAGTCTCCCATGATCACTATTTCATGTTTCTTTGAGAGCGTGGTCATTTGCTGTGAAAAAATCTCATCCATGTCTTCTGTCTGTCCTGGTGGTCTGTAATAAACGCCTAGTATGATGTCCTTATCATTGTTTTTCCCTTGAATTACTACCCAAATAATTTCCAGTAGATTATCATTCTGTAAAACTGTAATTTCTGTGGAGATGTGTTCTTTTTTAACATACAATGCAACTCCACCCCCTCTTTTATTAGTTCTATTCTTTTTGAATAAGTTGTATCCTTCCATCTGTATGTTCCAATCATGCATGTCGTTCCACCAGGTTTCTGTGATGCCGATGACGTCATAGTTTTCCTTGTGTATCATCAGCTCTAGTTCTCCTTGTTTGTTTCCCATGCTTTGTGCGTTTGTGTAAAAACATTTCAGATTGTGCTCTGTTGTATCCTTTTCCTTCTGAGTATCCTGTCTTGGGTCCTCTTTACCACATCTAGTAACCTTGTTTAGTATGTCTTTTAGCTGCATGTTCTTGTCTTTCTTTTTTCTTCCCATCCCCTCTTCTTCTAGTTTAAAGCCCTTCTGATGAGTGTGGCAAGTCTTCTGGCAAATATGTTTTTCCCAGGTTTTGTGAGATGTATCCCGTCTCTAGCAAGGAGTCCATCGTAGAGGTAATTCACGCCATGGTCCAAAAATCCAAATCCTTGCTCTCGGCACCACCGTCGAAGCCAGGTGTTTACCTCTAGTATTCTATTCCATCTCCTGATGCCATGACCATCAACTGGGAGGATTGATGAGAATACTACCTGCGCATCCAGTTCCTTCACTGTCTTCCCCAAATTTTCGAAGTCCTTATAGATAGTTGGTAAATCATTTTTTGCCGTGTCGTTTGTACCCACATGTATCAGTAGGAATGGGTAGTCGTCCTTGGAGCTGAGGAGGCTTGGTATCCTATCAGCCACATCCTTGATTTTTGCTCCTGGGAGGCAGCATACTTCTCGTGCGGTTAAGTCTGGCCTGCAGACAGCTGCCTCTGCGCCTCTTAGCAGTGAGTCACCCATAACCACTACTCTTCTTTTCTTCCTCGCAACACCATTTCTTGTTGCTCCTGATTGTCTCTGGTGACCTGATTGTCTCTGGGTGACTTTTGTTTCTTCTTTTGCTGATAGGTTATTTTTGTCATTTTCATCCGCCTGCATGAGAGTTTCATATCGGTTACTTAGCTGTGTGAGTTGTGATGGCCTTGTGATCCATTTGCATCTCTTGGTCACATGTGTCCAGTTTTCTGCCTCTGTAGGTTCTCTCAAGTATTCTTCCCTTACTGTATTCGGGGGACTTGCATCAGTCTCTGCAACTGTAGGCTCTTTAGCACTTTCATCCCCTACTGTGTTCTGGAGGCTTGCTTCAGCTTCATCAATGAAGACCTCACTTTCTTTGATGCTTCTCAACGTCACTATTCTTTCTTCCAACCTCTGCACTTTTTCTTCTAAAAGGGCCACTAGTTTACATTTCATACAGGTGAAGTTGGCTTTATGGTCCGGCAGATCTGTAAACATATAGCAAGTGTTGCAGCTCACCATGTGGGTTTTCTCCTCTTCCATGTTGCTCATTAAATTTGGATGAATGATCTTGTATATGTTTTTTTTGTTTTGTTTTTTCCTCGTCTGTCGCCGTCTACGAAGTGTAGAAACTCGCGCGCCGTTAGGCGCACGGTTTTGCAATGTCCTCTAACCAGCGAGACCCAGCAATTCCCAGCAATCGATGAGATTAAGGCGACTCTTCTCCTCTTCCCAGCATGCACCAGAAATATTCAGATGAGCTTCCAATCCCAGGTCCTTAGTTTCCTTAGATCCCCCTGTAATAGTCTACTATCCTCCTCATTATTAATTACCTTACAAAGTCCAGATACACCACATCCACTGTATTACCCCTGTCCAGTCTTGAACTGACTGCTTCACAGCGTATATTGAGGGAGGAAGAGGAGGAGGATAATGAAGTGGCAGATGATCTCATTGTCACACAGGAGGGTAGCGGGGCAGTTCATTGCGTCCCATTGCTGCAGCGCGGATGGGGATAAATGGAGGAGGAGGAAGAGGAGGAAATGGAGAGTGACCATTCCAGTGGGGGCAGCCAAGTGACACCAAGTAACACTCTGGCACACATGGCTGAATACATGTTGGAGTGCTTTGCAACTGACGAGAGCAGCGACTACTGGATTTTTGCAATCCTCGACCCCCGGTATAAAAATAATATCTCACATTTTATGCCAGTAGAGGGGAGGGCCAGTCGCATTAGTGATTGCCACAAGCAACTGATGCAGAATATGATGGAGATGTTTCCACCAACTGTCGTTGGTGGCACACAGGAGAGTTCCTCCAACAGGTGACACACTGTCATCTGGTCCACACCCGGCAGGGGCACACTCTCCAAGGTCTGGGACATGTTAATGGCACCCCCTGGCCAAACTACCGCCACTGAGGGGCCTAGTGTCACCAGGAGGGAAAAGTATAGGCGCATGTTGTGGGAGTACCTGGCCGACCCCAGCCCTGTCCTCTCCAATCCCTCTGCACCCTATACTTATTGAGTCTCCAAGTTGGATTTGTGGCTGTAACTTTCGCTGTACACATTGGAGGTCCTTTCCTGCCCTGCCGCCACCATGCTATTGGATAGGGTCTTCAGCGCAGCCGGTGGCATAACTACGGATAGGCACAGCCGGCTTTCAGCTGACAGTGCTGACCGGCTGACACTGATCAAAATGAACAGCCAATGGATAGACTCATCATTTGGATGTCCACCAGTCTCAAGCACCCCGACATGAAGTTTCGTGTGTGTGCTCACCCTCTACAATTCCTCCTCCTCCTCCTCCTCATACCTCTCCACCATCAGCATTGCACAATTCTGCTCCTACTAGGCTCAATCCACCCTGATTCTCCCCAACTCTGCTGGTTAGAGTCTCAATCCACTCGGATTCCCCCAAACTCTGCTGGTTAGAGTCTCAATCCACCCTGATTCCCCCCAACTCTGCTGGTTAGAGTCTCAATCCACCCTGATTCCCCCCAACTCTGCTGGTTAGAGGCTCTACTCACTCCAAAGGCCAAAAACTCTGGTGTTTAAAGGCTCTTTTCACTCCAAGGACCAAAAGCACTGCTGGTACAAGGTTAAATGCACGCCTGCCGGCGTTGTCGGCGGGGCGAGACAGAAGTGCTTGGCGGGCCACAGTTTGATGACCCCTGGCCTATGCCATCTGTTGTTCTCATGGGCAACGTGATTTAAAGGGGTGCTTGTTAATGTTTCTTTAGTTTAAAGTTTGGGTTTCTGTCCATCCAATTGGGGAGGAAAGAGATTTTCAGGTATTTTCCCACTTTCATAGAGGTTTTTTTGAGTGTGGAAAGTGTGTAGTTGATAGGTTGTGATGGTGGAGTAATAGAGGGACTTTGGTGTGTTAGATCCCCTGCTGTCCTAGTTGCATTGCAGAGGTGTTGCCCTCATTTCCTGAGGTGTCATAGTGGACTTGGTGACCCTCCTGACACAAATGGTGGGTTCCCGTGAAACAAAGCATTTTTACCCATAGACTATAATGGTCTATGGCTGCGTCTGCCTCCACATCTACACTGTGTTCCCCGCTAGACATCAACCCTGTCCAGGTCAGGTCGTTCGCCTCCTCGTCCACCACCTCCTCTTCCAATTGCTCACTCTGCTCCTCCTCCTGCACACCGCACATAACCACAGCTTGCCCTGATGGCAACTGTGTCTCATCATCATCACTGAGGATGAGAAATGTTGGGTGTGAGTCCACAACCACAAAATCGCCAGGACATGGCGGATGCTCCAGTGTTTGGGCATCAGGACACACAAAGTTGTCTGGTAGCTCCTGGGATTCGGGAAGTGGTTGAACAGACTGAGAGACAGTAAAAGGACCCAAAATCAGCTCCTGGAAAGGGGCAAGGGTGGGATGACTCTGCTGGGAAGATTGGGCATGTTGGGAGGAAGGAGGGCCAGGCTCTTGGGTAGGATGACAACTGGAGGTAGTGGCTGACTGGCTGGTGGAAAATCTGCTGGAAGCATTATCCGCTAGCCATTGTAACACCTGTTCCTGGTGCTCTGGCCTCATCAGCGTTGTACCCTGAACCCTGCTTAACATAGCCATCAAGCCAGGGATTGTGGAGAAGCGCAATACTGACTGCCCCTCACCATTAGGCATTGTATGCGCAGTAGCTTGACCGCGACCCTGGCCCCCAGCTGCATTTCCACACCCCCATCATCATCCTCGTCCCTGTCCCTTTGTGTTAGCCTTATGCATTTTACGATGTATACAAGCGTACTTTTGAAAGTATACACGGACGGTATATATATTGAGCGTATGTGAAGTTTGGTATACCGGATAGAAATATACACTTTGCTTCACACCCCTATGGATCAGGTATAATGGGCACACACACTGATGTATACAAGCGTACTGTTGCAAGTATACATGGACGCTATATATATTTAACTTATGTGAAGTATGGTATACCAGATGAAAATATATACTTTGCGTCACACCCCTATGTGAAAGGTATAATGGGCGCACACACTGATGTTGCAAGTATACACGGATGGTATATATATTGAGCGTATGTGAAGTACGGTATATACCGGATGGAAAGTATACACAGTGCTTCATACCCCTGTTTGACAGGTATATACTTTACACCAGTGATAGGGAATTTGAGCCCTAAAAAGGGCTTTTGTGAATTTTTTTACAGTACGAGTGTATATACTGGAGGTGTATATACACTCTTTGAGCAGTGTAACTCTTCAAAGAGCTGTTGTTTGTATATTGCCTGCCTAACAGAAGCTAAATCCTCTATAGCTCTGAGCAGAATGTCTCTCCCGGTCTAACTCCAAGCCGCATCTAACACAAATATGACACTATTCTTATAGATCTGAGGTCACCTGATTTCGCCAGCCAATGACTTTTTCCCTTTTTTTCGATGCCTACGTTTTCCTGCTTCCTGTCCCACCTCCCCTGCACAGTTATTGGTGCTAAAAAAGCACGAGGTAAGGTGGGAGGGGACACAACTTTTTACTGTGTTTACTGTGTGGTATTCATTTGGAATCAAATATGTCAAATAGCTTAGTATTCGATCAAATACCTATTCTATTGAACGGTATTCGCCCATCTCTACCCAGGAGTCTATAAGTGACATATATCGTCCTTGATCGTAATTACAGCTCCACACATCGGCGCTGCCGTACACTTTGGCAAACACCAACAGGCTCAAATACTGGCCCACCTTCTGTTCTACATATTTGTGCAGGGCTGGTACTGCTTTCTTGGCAAAGAAATGACGGCTTGGGACTCTCCACAATCTTGGCACAATCCATCAGTTGTCTGAATGGTGCAGAGTCCACCAATTGGAAAAGGAGGGACTGCAGCACCAGCAACTTGGACAGGAGGAGCCACTGAGTGATGCAATGGTTCCTCTGCAAGACAGGACCACCACATTGGAGTCACAGCTCTCCCAGGCCACTCTATGGTGACGATGTGGTGCCAATATTGGCACTCTAGCCACGCTTCACCTTGGGCCCACATATTAAACATACGGCCATATTCACCTCTCCTGGCGGCATAACAAAATACTGCCATACCCCCGAGTTTGGTGTAAATCTTGGATCCTATTTTGGGCTGTATTGTGTGTAAAAGATTTTAGGATTTATGTATAATCAAAAGATTTTGTATTTTTATATGAAATCATACCTCCATTGCTGTGTTTTTGGATATAGATTTAACTGGACATGTCTGACCAAGAGGAAAGTAAGAGAAGACACATCTATAGAGTTCTGATAGGAGAGTTCCCAATAAATCTGTCCCCTGTGTGTACATGTTTATGAGAGGGAACATTAGATTGTGACCTCAGCAGTGTCAGGGGTTAATGTGAGTGATGACAATCTTTGTACAGGGCTGTGGAATATGTCTGTGGTATATTCAGTATAACACAAGGACGGCTGGGACTGGTTATTTCTTCTACAAGTCTCTATAGTAAGGACAGTTCAGAGCACAATCCTCCGGGAGCCGTTTCAGAATAATATGCAATGAGAGCAGAGAATGTAACATCTATCCCATCATACTGTATAAAAGGAGGGGAGATGAGAGCAGTCACCATATAGCATGTCCTGATCCTGGGGGCCGTGCTGTCTGTGTCACTGCTTCTATCCATCATGTCTTACTGAGGACAAGAGATATGTCATTGTCCTGTTCCCACAAGGAGATGTGCAGTTTCCTTATTCTGTTGCTTCTTTCACAACTTCCTCTTACACAATTATTCTGTGACTTGAAGATAAAGCCTGTTTGGGATGATATACAGGAACATTACAAGGATGGAGATCTCATCATTGGCGGGTTGCTGACAATATACCAATCTACAAATGTTGAAGAAAACCCAGAGATAAATTACGAAGATATATGGTGTTCACAGTAAGTCCTACTTATGTATGTAGTGCCATTCAGTCTCTCCACCTTATCTGAGCTCTGGGGATGGTATGGAGTGTGAACGGCCAGTTCTATTCCAAGACTCTCCATGATGGAACTCTCATTACCTCACCTATAAAATGTGTACCTCTGTGTGACTCAATGGTCTCAGGCAAACCAAATCTGCAGATCAACTCAGAGAACAGTTTCTTGACTGTAACTTTTGCTGTGGCCTTAATAAATCCACAACAACCAGGATGTATTCATATGTCTCTACCTTCAACAGTTGTATGTAATCTATTTGTATTCTCTGAAAGGGGTACTGTGGTCTGGTCTCGGATTGTTCAGAGCACAGATCACACATGCATTCACATAAGCGCCTACTGTAAGCCGACTATAACGGCTGACACAGGAGGGCCCTCCCCTAGCAACAGCATCAAGTCTGGCACTGTAGTATGCTACAAGCCTGTGACCATGTTTTTGTGTTATGACAGCTGTGCCACGGCCCACATCTCAGATATGTATGGCTGAAAGGGCTTTTGGTAGTCTGGTAGTCTCACAGCGGGAACACTAGCTACCTGCACCTTCAATTGATAGAAGGCATCAATAGACAAGCCCCAAAAACGTACGTAACTGGGCATGTGACCTCGGCACCTGCAAGTCATCAATAACCTTCCTCCTGTCATCAGTAAGATGCTTTTGCTCCATTTCCTAAACAGTGACCAAGAAAGACAACCTTTGGCTGGCACCATTATAATTTATCATTGCTAGCTTTGCATCCATTTTCTGCAAGGAACTTATAGAGGTGTGCAGACAGGTGGGTCTATCCGGGGCACAGAGTAGGAGATCATCAACACACTGTAATAGAATAACCTGATCAGGTGTTTCCCAGGCTCCCAATACCATCTGCATAGCTCCAGTGTAGGCATTCGAGTTGTTTAGTCTGCCTTGTGGCCGGACTGTCCACGTGTACTGTTTACCCCTGAAAGTAAAAGCAAATAGATATTGACAATCAGGATGACCAAAATGCATTTGAAAGATCAACAACTGTATGAGCAGGTATATGGGACAACGGAGTGTGCGGCTTGGGCACCACAGGTGTGTCTAACTCTGTGACCTTATTGACCTCTCACAGACCATGTACCAGTCTATAGGTGTCAGGCTTCCCCTTCCACCTTTTTTTTTTAAACTTAACTTAATTTCCCATAAATTTCCCTCCCCTCGTGTCCAGTCATACCCACACTGTCACTTCCACTGTCACCTCTTTACTCTTTTAGTGAATACAATAGTTCAGGTGACGATAACAGACAAAACAATAAATTCACATGATATCGTACAAAACATAATCACAACATCATATTCATGAACATCCTTATCTATACATTGGCACCATACCTTATTTTTCATTTACTGTGAGTTAACCCTTTTCATCCAAATCATTTTCCTTTGGAGACAACAGATATTATACCTAGACTACAAACCGTGCTGACACAGACACAGGCCAGAGTTCACTCTGCAATTTGACTCTTCTGTGTTTTCCTAGACGCACTGATAAGAATGATAGTCAGCTAATGCTTGGTTTTCCTACTACATGACAAGAATATAAAATATAATTTAAGCAGACAAACAGTCAATACTGACACCAAAATTACATATTAATATTTTTGTGCAATTTTTGAATATTTCCATGGCAAACCCCACTCTTCTAATTACCACAGATGTTCAGAACCTCTTAAACTATATTTGAGGTTGCCTTAAGGGCCAACTGCCAGACTTTTAGCATTTTCTTTACGAGATTCCAATCAAAGGTTTTTTTTTTACCACTGCAAAACATCACAATATTCTTACACAAGGCTTAAAAGTCAATTTCTGGCATTGCTAAAAGCATTTTACACTATACAATTACAAATTGAACCATATATTCATAATTTTCCATATATTATACCAGTGGTGTTACAATCTATCACTTATAGCTGACATCTTAGTTACCCACCTTGTCTCATCCTCTCCTCCTCCACCTTCTTGCTAAGTTCTACCAAAGCATGTATACCTCTGCTGTAGATAAGAGGGACACTGGGGCTGGAGAGCCTGACCTTCATTGTGAGTTGTCCTGACCTTGATCAGGGACAGGCAGGCAGCTTCTAGACTGTCTTTTTTATTGTCACATCGCTTAGCACACCATCAATCTCTGGCCAAGTGTCCTTGTTTTTCACAGTTAAAACACATTTCACTCTATTCCTGTATCTGTCCTGCATAGTCTAATCTCCATTGGTCCCAAAATTTACTATCAAATAATCCTGTCTTGGAAACCCCTGCTCTCTTAAGGATTGTCTTTATTTGGGCGGCAACTTCTTTCCCTTCCCCCATCCCTATTAGTTCATATGGGGTGTACCATATCTCGGAGGGTCCCTTCCCCATACTGGCTGATAGCTAGTTAGCCGTGAGCTTCCCACTCCTCTAGGGCAATTAAAACAATAGAGGGTCACTTTGACTTCTCAAGGGTCACTCCGACTTCTCTTAGTGGGAACTCCCAAACAGTCACTCTGTTTCTGATGTGCATGTTCTTTTTTTTTTCTTTTTGGTAGAGTTGGAAGGGACCTCAAGGGCCATCGGGTCCAACCCCCTGCGAGTGCAGGTTTTCCTAAATCATCCCAGCTATATGTTTATCCAGATTCCGCTTGAAGATTTCCATTGATGGAGCGCCCACCACCTCCCGTGGCAGCCTATTCCACTCTCTCACTACCCTCACTGTCAGAAAGTTTTTCCTAATGTCTAATCTGTATCTCTTCCCCTTTAGTTTCATCCCATTGCTTCTTGTACTTCCTTGTGCTAATGAGAATAGGGGAGATCCTTCTGCACTGTGACTACCTTTCAGATATTTGTAGACTGCTATTAAATCTCCCCTCAGCCTTCTCTTCTGCAAACTAAACAATCCCAGTTCTTTTAGCCGCTCCTCATAGGACATGGTTTGCAGACCTTCCACCATTTTGGTTGCTCTTCTCTGGACTTGCTCCAATATATCGATGTCTTTCTTGAATTGAGGCGCCCAGAACTGTACACAGTATTCCAGGTGTGGTCTGACCAGGGAAGAGTACAGCGGAATAATGACCTCTCTTCATCTAGATTCAATGCTTGTCTTAATACATCCCGGAATTTTATTAGCCTTTTTTGCAGCAGCACCGCACTGTTGGCTCATGTTGAATTTGTGATCTACTATTATGCCCAAGTCCTTTTCCCCTATGCTATCACTTAGTTCTATTCCTCCCATACTATATATGTTTTTTACATTTCTGTTACCCAGATGTAGAACTTTGCATTTGTCCCTGTTAAATCCCATTTTGTTGGTCTCAGCCCATTGTTCCAGTGTGTCTAAGTCCTTTTGAATACACTCTCTCTCCTCTCTAGTGTTGGCTATTCCTCCTATCTTCGTATCATCTGCAAATTTTATGAGTTCCCCAATAATTCCATCGTCCAGATCATTTATAAAGATATTAAAAAGTACTGGGCCCAGAACAGAGCCCTGCGGCCCCCCCGCTTTTGACTTTCTTCCAGTTGGATGTGTAGCCATTTAGTATTACTCGTTGTGCCCGATCATTAAGCCAGTTGTGAATCCACCTAACTGATTTTTTGTCAAAGCCATACTTAATCATTTTTTCAATAAGAAGGTTATGTGATACTTTATCAAATGCCTTACTGAAGTCAAGATATACTATGTCCACGGCATTCCCTTGGTCCAACCATTCAGTGATTTTGTTGTAGAAGGAAATCAGGTTAGTCTGACAAGATTTATTGGTCATAAAGCCGTGCTGGCTCTGGTTAATTAATGCCTTCCCATCCAGGTACCGAAGTAAATGTTCCTTGACAATTTGCTCAAAGATTTTTCTTGCTATCGAGGTCAGACTTACTGGCCTGTAATTTCCTGGATCGTCCCTTTTCCCCTTTTTGTAGATGGGGACAACATTTGCCCTTCAAATCTAAAGGGACCACTCCTGTTTCCCATGACTTACCGAAGATTATAGCAAGGGGTTCTGTTATTTCCTCTGCTATCTCTTTCAGGACTCTAGGGTGTAAATCATCTGGTCCTGGGGACTTGGTTTCCTGTAACTTGGCTAAGTGCTCTCTTACCAGACCTTCGCTTATAGTCAGCTTGGAGTCCTCCTTCCCCTCATCTCCATCACCATTAATGTCGATATTTCCATTAGTTTCTTGGGAGAAGACGGATACAAAATATCTGGCATAGCGCTCAGGGCAAAACCTCATTCGGTTTCCACAGACTCAACTTTCTGTCTGCGTCCCTTTGCCTAAACAGCCCTGAATCTTTGCATGTACTTGCACGGATTCTACTGAGTACTTAGTGCTACTACTCGGGTCTCATTCGACCCTGACCGTCCAGGCATTGCTGGAGGCTAGTGTTCCAAAACAAGGACTTTTCAATCACTCAGTACTTTTACTCTCGCAACTCTAGGGATTAAGGATGGAGAATGATTCTCCCTTCTGTGCCACCTTATATACAGTCCTATGAAAAAGTTTGGGCACCCCTATTAATCTTAATCATTTATTCTAAATATTTTGGTGTTTGCAGCAGCCATTTCAGTTTGATATATCTAATAACTGATGGACACAGTAATATTTCAGGATTGAAATGAGGTTTATTGTACTAACAGAAAATGTGCAATATGCATTAAACCAAAATGTGACCGGTGCAAAAGTCTGGACACCTCAACAGAAAAGTGCCAGTAATATTTAGTAGATCTTCCTTTTGCAAAGATAACAGCCTCTAGTCGCTTCCTGTAACTTTTAATCAGTTCCTGGATCCTGGATGAAGGGATTTTGGACCATTCCTCTTTACAAAACAATTCAAGTTCAGTTAAGTTTGATGGTCGCCGAGCATGGACAGCTCGCTTCCAATCATCCCACAGATGTTCAATGATATTCAGGTCTGGGAACTGGGATGGCCATTCCATTGTAATGAATGCCTGAGTCTATTTGGAGCGGTGTTTTGGATCATTGTCTTGCAGAAATATCCATCCCCGGCGTAACTTCAACTTCGTCACTGATTCTTGAACATTATTCTCAAGAATCTGCTGATACTGAGTGGAATCCATGCGACCCTCAACTTTAACAAGATTCCCGATGCCGGCATTGGCCACACAGCCCCAAAGCATGATGGAATCTCCACCAAATTTTACAGTGGGTAGCAAGTGTTTTTCTTGGAATGCTGTTTTTTTTTGGACACCATGCATAACGCCTTTTTGTATGACCAAACAACTCAATCTGTGTTTCATCAGTCCACAGGACCTTCTTCCAAAATGAAGCTGGCTTGTCCTAATGTGCTTTTGCATACCTCAGGCAGGGGTGAACCATGGCTTTCTGCCGCCTGAAGCAGACGTCAGAAAGCCAGAGAGGGGGCGGAACAGAGGGGGCGGAACGGAGGGGGCGGGGTGGGTCGAGCGGAGGGGGCGGGGTGGGTCGAGCGGAGGCGGCGGGGCCGAGCGGAGCGATTGTCTTGAGCAGGCAGGGAGAGGACCTGCTCTCTGCCTGAGCGTGAGGGGCGGTCGCTGGAGCAACGCTGCCCCAGCGGCCTCCCCAATCCACCGCTCAGTGACGGTGACCCTAAGCCAGTCCAGGACAGCTTGTCCTGGACTGGCTTAGGTCAGCAAAAATGCTGCCCTCCCTGTGGCCCTGGCATAGCGCTGCCTGAAGCGGTCGCTTCAGGTCGCCTCATGGGAGGTGCGGCACTGACCTCAGGCAGTGACTCTGTTTGTGGCGTGCTTGCAGAAACGGCTTCTTTCTCATCACTCTCCCATACAGCTTCTCCTTGTGCAAAGTGCGCTGTATTGATGACCGATGCACAGTGACACAATCTGCAGCAAGATGATGCTGCAGCTCTTTGGAGGTGGTCTGTGGATTGTCCTTGACTATTCTCACCATTCTTCTTCTCTGCCTTTCTGATATTTTTCTTGGCCTGCCACTTCTGGGCTTAACAAGAACTGTCCCTGTGCTCTTCCATTTCCTTACTATGTTCCTCACAGTGGAAACTGACAGGTTAAATCTCTGAGACAACTTTTTGTATCCTTCCCCTGAACAACTATGTTGAACAATCTTTCTTTTCAGATCATTTGAGAGTGGGCTGTCCATGCTTGGCCACCATCAAACTTAACTGAACTTGAATTGTTTTGTAAAGAGGAATGGTCCAAAATACCTTCATCCAGGATCCAGGAATTGATTAAAAGTTACAGGAAGCGACTAGAGGCAAAAGGAGGAGCTACTAAATATTACTGGCACTTTTCTGTTGAGGTGCCCATACATTTGCACCAGTCAAATTTTGGTTTATTGCATAGTGCACATTTTCTGTTAGTACAATAAACCTCATTTCAATCCTAAAATATTACTGTGTCCAACAGTTATTAGATATTTGATATATCTAATAACTGTTGGACACAGTAATATGGCTGTTGCAAACACCAAAATATTTAGAACTAAAAGTGATTAAGATTAATAGGGGTGCCCAAACTTTTTCATAGGACTGTACTTTATAACAGATGTAGCAACCAAATGACAGCATGGA
Organism: Leptodactylus fuscus; assembly: GCF_031893055.1. NCBI lineage: Eukaryota > Metazoa > Chordata > Amphibia > Anura > Leptodactylidae > Leptodactylus > Leptodactylus fuscus. Next base: position 364,339,369 of record NC_134265.1, on the reverse strand, counting down.
CAGTAGACAAAGAATGAGGTATAACGTTTCCCACCACACAACAGGCAACATACTTTTTAGGTTCTTCCATACTATATACCGTATTTTTCGGACTATAAGACGCACTTTTTTTCCCCCAAATTTCGGAGGAAAATGAGGGTGCGTCTTATAGTCTGAATGTGGGATGGCCGCGCTACTGCCACCGCTTGTTTTCTTCAGCGGCAGTAGCGCGGCAATCTGCAGGCCCCGGCAGCTAAGACAGTCCCCGGCATCTGCTGTAATAGACCGGCGGATGCCGGGGAGTGTCTTAGCTCCCGGGGCCTGCAGATTGCCGCGCTACTGCCACCGCTGGTTTTCTTCAGCGGCAGGAGCGTGACTATACTGCAGGCCCCGGCAGCTAAGACACTCCCCGGCATCCGCCGGTCTATTACAGCAGATGCCGGGGACTGTCTTAGCTGCCGGGGCCTGCAGATTGCCGCACTACTGCCGCTGAAGAAAACCAGCGGTGGAAGCGCGGCCATGCTGCAAATCCGCTCCTCCTCCACAGGTCCCGGCAGTCAGTTAGCCCCGGGGCCGGTCCCCACCGGCCCCATACCTTTAGTGATGCAGGCCGGCTCCTGCACAGCGGAGGCCGCAGGAGTCGACCTGTTCCGATGACAGCCGGGAGCCTAATGAAGGCTCCGAGGCTTGTCATAGATATATATTACTATCGCGGCTGGTCTATGACCCTCCGCGATAGTAATGTATAGAATCTCCCAAATGATTGCAGGTTCAAGCCCCCTAGGCGGGGGATAATAAAATAGTAAAAAAAAAAAAAAAAAAAAAACACTTAAAAAAAATATAATAAAAAAATAAAATAAATAAAAGTTCACCTCCTTTCCCTAGAATACATATAAAAGTATAACATTACTGTGAAACATACACATTAGGTATCCCTGTGTCTGAAAATGCCCGGTCTACTAATATTTTTATGTACAGTGAACGTCAAAATCAAAAGTGCTAAACTGCCGGGTTTTTCTCTGTATTTTGCCTCTGAATTAAATAAAAGGTGATCTAAGCAATAAACATTTCCCAAAATGGTATATCTAAAAAGTACACCTGGCCCCACAAAAAAAAACGCCCTATACATCCCCGTACAGCTGCAGGGTCACCTGTCAATGTGGCCTTGCAGCTGTTCCAAAACTACAACTCCCATATATTAAATATTTTACCATTTTTTGCCTGAAATTTTTTTTTCCCTATTTTTCTCCTCTAAAACCTGGGTGCGTCTTATAGTCCGAAAAATACGGTAATATGGCATTGATTGTTACAGGAATATGCAGCAACTAACCTCACTCATCGACACACATGATCCGGGACACGTAGGAACTCAGATTAGTTATTTGGCAAGACAAAGGCATACCTTCCAGCGCTGTTTTATTCATCTGAGGTCCTCCAGGCCCATCTTCAAAATCGGTCGGTGAATGGACCAGTAAACTATCGGCTGCATATTCAACGATTATCGATGCCCCATGTTGGGCACCAATTTTGTTTAGGGGCTCAAGACACCTGGGTTATGTTGTAGTAGGCCTAATTCAATTAGGAGGATGTTTTGTGAGCTCAGGGAAACACAACACAGCTGCAGCTGTCAGTGATTCAAGTGTTTCATTTATTTGTAAAATACAGTGGGTTTTTATAGTCCTGAGCAAACTGCCCAGCCCTTTTTCCTTATCTGATCACATTGCCCATGACAACCACAGATGGAATAGGCAATGTGAAATCCAAAAGCCTCCACCCTTAACTGTCATTGTTCATGTGTGAGTGATGTGATGAGACTTTCAAATATTCAGTTTTCTGGCCCTTAACGTGTGCCCTTCCAAATTAAGTTACAGGCCCTTAAGCTGAGCTACCAGCAGAGATTGAGGCCCTTTAGGTGACTTCAGCCTTTTTCCTGCAGAGTTTTAGGCCTTTTAACTTAGTTCAGCCTTGCACCAGCAGACATTTGTTGGTCCTTTGGGTGAGTTGAGCATTTAAACAGCAGAGATTTTGTTTTTTTTCCCTTTGGGTGAGTTGAGCCTGTAAACAGCAGAGATTTACACTCACCGGCCACTTTATTAGGTACACCTGTCCAACTGCTCGTTAACACTTAATTTCTAATCAGCCAATCACATGGCGGCAACTCAGTGCATTTAGGCATGTAGACATGGTCAAGACAATCTCCTGCAGTTCAAACCGAGCATCAGTATGGGGAAGAAAGGTGATTTGAGTGCCTTTGAACGTGGCATGGTTGTTGGTGCCAGAAGGGCTGGTCTGAGTATTTCAGAAACTGCTGATCTACTGGGATTTTCATGCACAACCATCTCTAGGGTTTACAGAGAATGGTCCGAAAAAGAAAAAACATCCAGTGAGCGGCAGTTCTGTGGGCGGAAATGCGTTGTTGATGCCAGAGGTCAGAGGAGAATGGCCAGACTGGTTCGAGCTGATAGAAAGGCAACAGTGACTCAAATAGCCACCCGTTACAACCAAGGTAGCCAGAAGAGCATCTCTGAACACACAGTACGTCGAACTTTGAGGCAGATGGGCTACAGCAGCAGAAGACCACACCGGCTGCCACTCCTTTCAGCTAAGAACAGGAAACTGAGGCTACAGTTTGCACAAGCTCATCGAAATTGGACAATTGAAGATTGGAAAAACGTTGCCTGGTCTGATGAGTCTTGATTTCTGCTGCGACATTCGGATGGTAGGGTCAGAATTTGGCGTCAACAACATGAAAGCATGGATCCATCCTGCCTTGTATCGGTAACGGTTCAGGCTGGTGGTGGTGGTGTCATGGTGTGGGGAATATTTTCTTGGCACTCTTTGGGCCCCTTGGTACCAATTGAGCATCGTTGCAACGCCAAAGCCTACCTGAGTATTGTTGCTGACCATGTCCATCCCTTTATGACCACAATGTACCCAACATCTGATGGCTACTTTCAGCAGGATAATGCAATGCCATGTCATAAAGCTGGAATCATCTCAGACTGGTTTCTTGAACATGACAATGAGTTCACTGTACTCCAATGGCCTCCACAGTCACCAGATCTCAATCCAATAGAGGAGCATCTTTGGGATGTGGTGGAACGGGAGATTCGCATCATGGATGTGCAGCCGACAAATCTGCGACTGCAACTGTGTGATGCCATCATGTCAATATGGACCAAAATCTCTGAGGAATGCTTCCAGCACCTTGTTGAATCTATGCCACGAAGAATTGAGGCAGTTCTGAAGGCAAAAGGGGGTCCAACCCGTTACTAGCATGGTGTACCTAATAAAGTGGCCGGTGAGTGTAGTTTGTGGCCCCTTAGAGTGAGTAGGGCCTTTAAAATGCAGTGTTTTTGGCCTTTGTAGTGAGTAGAGCCTTTAAAATGCAGTGTTTTGGGCCCTTGGACTGAGTAGAGCCTTTAAAATACAGTGTTTTTGGCCCCTGGAGTGAGTAGAGCCTCTAACCAGCAGAGTTGGGGAGAATCAGAGTGGATTGAGACTCTAACCAGCAGAGTTATGCCACTGGCTGCGCTGAAGACTCTTTCCGAAAGCACGCTGGCAGCAGGAAAGGACCTCCAATGAGTACAGCGCAAGTTCCAGCCACAAATCCAACTTGGAGACCCAATAAGTATAGGGCGCAGAGGGATCGGAGAGGACAGGGCTGGTGTCGGCCAGGTACTGCCGCAACATGCGCCTATACTTGTCCCTCCTGGTGACACTAGGCCGCTGAGTGGCAGTACTTTGGCCACGGGGTGCCATTAACGTGTCCCAGACCTTGGATAGTGTGCCCCTGCCGGGTGTGAACCGGATGACAGTTTGTCGCCTGTTGGAGGAACTCTCCTGTTGCCGCCAATGTCAGTTGATGGAAACATCTCCATAATATTCTGCACCAGTTGCTTGTGGCAATGACTCATGCGACTGGCCCTCCCCTCTACCAGAATAAAATTACAAACATTATTTTTATACTGGGGGTCGAGGATTGCAAAAATCCAGTAGTTGTTGCTCTCCAGGATTTTGAAAATGCATTTGTCCGTTGCAAAGCACTACAACATGTATTCAGCCATGTGTGCCAGAGTGTTACTTGGCATCACTTGGTTGCCCTCACCTCGGAATGCTCACTCTCCATTTCCTCCTCCTCCATTTCGCCCCAACCGTGCTGCAGCAATGGGACACAATGAATTTCCCCGCTAGCCTCCTGTGTGACAATAAGATCTGCCACTTCGTCCTCCTCCTCCTCCCTCAATGTACGCTGTGAAGCGGACAGGAGTGTGCCATGAATATCCTGCTGTGATGGTTCTGCTCCTATGCCCGACTCCTCAGCGTACAATGCGTTATCCCTGATGGCGATGAGGGATTCTCGCATCACACACAGGAGCAGGATTCTGACACTCACGAGTGCGTCGTCACAGCTGACCCTCATGGTTGACTCCTCAAAGACACGCAAGATCTCGCATAAGTCTGCCATCCATGGCCACTCATGGTGCAGAAACTGAGGGAGCTGACTCTGAGGAACCCTTTTGGAGATGGTACTCCATCAAGGGTCTCTGCTGCTCACACACTCTGCTCAATATGTGATACGTCAAGTTCCAGCATGTGGGGACGTTGCACATCAGCTGGTGTTCAGGCAGATGGTGGCATTGCTGGAGGCTTCGGAGGCTAGCAGCGGCTACTGGAGACTTGCGAACGTGGGCACACAAGCGTCACACTTTCACCAGTAGCTCGGGTACATTTGGGTAAATTTATAAAAAACGTTGCACAACTAAATTGAACACCTGGGCCAGGCATGGAACGTGTGAGAGGTTGGAAAGCTCCAGAGGCGCTACCAGGTTGCGGCCGTTATCGCACACGACCATGCCTGGGCCCAGGTGCAGCGGCAAAAACCATGTTGCCGTCTCATCGAGGAGGGCATCCCTCACCTCGGAGGCAGTGTGCTGTCTGTCCCCCAAGTTTATGAGCTTCAGCACGGCCTGCTGACTTCTCCGCACACCAGTGCTGCAGCATTTCCAGCAGGTAGCTGGGGTCGATGTGATGGCAGAGGTGGAGGAGGAGGAGGAGGGTGGTGGTTAAGAGCCCCTGCCAGGAATGTTGGGTGGGGAAATGAGGTAGACCGCCCCAGATTGTGACCCGGTCCCAGCCTCAACTAAATTCACCCAGTGTGCCGTCAGTTAAATGTAGCGTGCCTGTCCGCATGCACTTGTCCACATGTCGGTGGTCAAGTGGAACTTTGTGCAACTTAGCGCAGAACTAAGGGCCCGCCTGATGTTACGTGACACATGCTAGTGCAAGTCGGGGACGGCACAGTGGGAGAAGTAGTGACGGCTTGGGACGGCATAGCGAGGTGCCGCACTTGCCATCAGGTCACGCAAGGCCTGAGTTTCCACAAGCCGGAACAAAAACATATCCTGAGCCAGGAGTTTGGAGATGTGCGCGTTTAAGGCTTGTGAATGGGGGTGGGTAGCGCTGTATTTTTGCCTGCACTCAAAAGTCTGGGAGATGATGGGTTGCTGTGAAGAGGCGCATGAATGTACAGGAGAAGGAGCTAAGGCATGAGAAGGAGCTGAGGCAGTAAAAGGGGAGGGTGAGTGAGAAGTGGTGGAGGAAGATGTGGACGTTTCTTGGCTGATGGTCTGGACTGCAGCACTAGCAACAATGGGAGAGGCAGTGGCGGCAAAGCTGGACGACGATTGTCCTGCATTTGCTCTCTGCCACTGAGCCCAGTGCTTGCCTTCCAAATGACGGCGCATGGCAGTGGTTGTAAGGTTGCTCTTTTCAGAGCCCCTACTCAGTTTTGAGTTGCAGAGTGTGCAAACCGCAGTATATTTGTCTGTCGCACAGACATTTAAAAAATTCCACACCACCGAAGACCGTGGCCTCGATGTGGGATTTTTTCTAGGCTGGGTACAAGAGGGAACATTTTGGGCCCTGCTGGCTGTGGCCTGGCTTTGGTGAAGCAGCTGTCCTCTGCCTCTCAACATGCCTCTGCCTCTAGCCACCCTCTTTGGTGCTGCACTTCCCTCCACATCTACACTGCTCTCCCCGCTTGACATCCGCCCTGTCCAGATCGGGTCAGTGTCCTCGTCGTCCACCACTTCCTCTTACAATTCCTCTGACGGCTCCTCCTCCTCTTGCACACCGCACATGGCAACAGGCTGCCCTGATGGCAACTGTGTCTCGTCATTGTCGTCACTGAGGGCCGATTGCTGCTCAACAACAACAACAGGAGATAACGGATGCTCCAGCGTTTGTGTATCAGGACACAGCAACTCATCTGTTACCTTTGGTGATTTAGGATGTGGTGGGACAGAAAGAGGGTCAGTGAATGGACCAGAAAACAGCTCCTAGGAGGTGGGAAAGGTGGGATTAGGTTGCTGGGAAGATTGGGCATGTTGTGAGGAAGGAGGACCAGACTGTTGGGTAGGAGGAGGAGTTGAGGTAGAGGCTGACTGGCTGGTGGAGAATGTGCTGGAAGCATTGTCCGCCAGTCATTGTAATACCTCTTCAGGGTGCTCGGGCCTGGTTAGGGTTGTACCCTGCACCCTACATAATGTGGCCATCAAGCCAGGGACTGTGGGGAAGCACAATGCTTGCTGCTGCAGAGCAGTAGGCACAGTAGAGGCTGTTGCATGAGGAATACCTTGCTCCACATCTGCATTTTCACGCCCCCGTCCTCGTCCCCGTACCCTTGCGCTAGCCTTACACATTTTATTTTAGCAAGAACTGCCTGCTGTGGATTTCTGCTCTTTTTTTGTGGGACACCCCTAATAAAAGCTGTTTATCACGTATATAGCAAGAAATAACTGCTGTGGATTTCTGCAATTTTGTGGGGGACACACCTAACAAAAGCTGGTTTGCACATATATAGCAACAAGTAACTGTTCTGTATCCCTGTTTTCCACCGTCCGGGGAAAGCTGGACTGATGTCCCTACAGTGTATAGCTCTGAGAAGAGCTGTTGGTTTTCTTCTTTAGTTCTTGCCTTCCTATCTGAAGCTAATCGCTATCTAGCCCTCAGCAGATGTCTCTCTCTCTCTCTTTCTCTGACCGCAAAAATGGCGAATACGGCGGCGGCGGTTCTTATAAATTGGAGGTCACATGTTTGCGGCAGCCAATGGGTTTTTTCAATTTTTTTAACTGCCTCCGTTGTCGTAGTTCCTGTCCCACCTCCCCTGCACAGTTATTGGTGCAAAAAACGCTCCAGGGAAGGTGGGAGGGGTTATGAATTTTTACTGCGTTTGCCTCGTGGTATTATTATTACATTCGAATACCCCAAACGGCCTGAGATTCGATCAAATATGTATTCGATCGAACTATGTTCGCTCATCTCTAAAGGAGACCAAAATAGAAATCATTTACAAAAATGAAGCGAAGCGGATTTGTTCATTTAAACCATGCGGTTGTGTAGTATTAAGTGTAAATATCCACTAGCATTCCTTCTGGGCAAGTGCATTTTCCCAGTTACCCATCCTGGATCCCAACCTAACGCCATCAATGACCAATACCCTAGGGTCTGAATTATGGAATAACTTGAAATGCTTTGGGATTGTCTTAAGAGAAAAATATGGTCACAATTTGTGGAAACAATAAAGCCCAAGATGTGTTCGCCCACACGTCTTTGTTACTCTCGAGTAGTAAGACCCATGTAAATAAGGGCACATGGGTGTATGGCATGATATATTACCCCTATAGAGTGACAAATGAAATGTGAAAAAATACAAAAATGATGTTTTCTGTCACTACTAGTAAATACACAACCGGAGTCGATGTTGCTATTTGTTGGTCTTTAAAAGGATGTGGGCCCACATAATGCTTGAAAATGGGGTCACAGGTAAGAACTCCCCAATATTTCTTTAGAATCCACTGTACCTGAAACCAACGTGAGTTAAAAGTGGTAATAAATCCTACCTGTTGATAAGACTGTTGAGATAAATTGTGAGAACATGAAGGCTGCAACAAATCACAGCGTTGTGATGCATTAGCATGAAGAAAACCATTACAAATCCAATGATCCCGGTAACCACATTGTCTGAATCTTGTGCTCAATTCATGAGCAGACTTAAAAGCTTCATTCGTGGAACAGATACGACAGGCTCTTGGCCTATAGGAATATTGAGAATTAGAGAATCAGGATGTGTAGAATGAGAATGTAAAAACTAATTTGTAGCCGTATCTTTACAATATAGCTCAATTTTTGTAGAACTCCATCCATAGGTCAATTTAGTATTCATGTTATTGTCATTCAGTGCTGCCAAAAATTATTCAAGACTGTCAACTGACCACTGCCAAATAAAAAGCACGTCATCAATATAATGACCCCAAAAATGGACGATCTCAATAAATCTAACAGGTTCTGTAAGAATCATGACTTGGGCCCACCCCATGTGACCATTGCGACCCCATAATAGACCTCACTGTTCCGCTGGGGAACATGAAGCCAACCAGGAGACTGCGAGGGAATGCAAAGGGACCACTGAATGCAGAGAGGAAGCCCCGGAACCCCATGCTATCTATATTACTTCCAGAGATATGACTGGTTGAAAACACAATCTGGGTCACTATATTTATATGCAGCTGTATAATATATGATATAAAAATTCTAATCCTGACTGAGTTTTCAACTAGTGATATCTCTGGAAATAATCTAGACAGCCCTGCTAATGACTGTAAGGCAAAGCTATTTGGACATCAGGAGGGGGGGGGGACATATTTTTAACTGCATTGTGTATGGTAAAGCTAATAAGGAATGAGCAGGACTATCTCATCTTACTGAGGTGGTGTAGTGCATAGTCAGTTACTTACCAGGATATATCTTTATCTATTTACAGGCCACAACTTCAGGGGATTATACATTATCTCATTGTTCTCACTGCCATTGATAATATTAACCAGAATCCTGACATTTTACCCAATATTACACTGGGATACCATGTTTATGACTCATGTGTAGATGGACGAGTGGCGGTAAGCCGTATATTACATCTTCTATCTGGCCGGGGTAATGTAATACCTAACTACTCCTGTAGGGGGCATGGCCAGCTCGCCGGTATCATTGGAGACCACCAATCATCTACCACTATTCCTGCAGCACAAATCCTCGGACTATATGGATATCCTCAGGTATTAGATACTCCGGCATTGTCTATTAGTGTATAGCAGACATGTAATATGTTTGGAGCAGGATATATGGGTGATGTGTGTAGTATGAATGATAGAGGTTTGATATTAGCAATATACATTATATGGAGACAATGATTGGTTCCCAGCTTCTTCTCATTGAATTCCAGTGGTTTATTCAGCCCTATTGCCCCAGCATGTAAAACCCAGCCCATTATCTTACAAACATTAGAGATAGAATAGTTGGTTTTCTGGAGCTCACTGAACCTCAGCATGGTCATGTAATTGGAGACATCGCAGAACCAAGTCACAACCTGACATTTCTTCCCTGCTAGATATTAGTGGTAAGAGTGTTATTTGCAAAAAGGGGAATGAACTTCAGTAACTCAGCCATAAAGTTACAGCGTGTGGGCACTGCCGAGTGCTAGGAAGTATAGATCATTACTGACTTCTTTCTTACTCTCCACTCGCACCCCACGAGTGTGCCCAGGTCCTATAGGATAATATGAACTGACCTTTATAAACTTTATATATTTATTAACCTGAGTGGGTCGGCACTAGCCACTGACATGTACAGAAATAAGTATCAGTGTGTGACAAGCAAATACAGTTAGAAGCATAATACAATACAGAAAATAAAATGGGAATAAAAGATGGAACAATACCAACAAGAGCCTGTACTTGGTTCTCTGTGGCCTCGTCCCCAGGCCTCAGGGCACACGCTTTAGTCAGTAAGGAGCTTAAACCTGCTCACATGTGTAAGCTGTGACAGGGGTGGGCTCCCCAGAATACAGTGAAGTCACAGATATGAAGACCGACCCAATACTAGTTCGGCTAAAAACGTATTTTACTAAAACCATGGTAAAAGAACCACACAGAATTTCACACACTTGACAGGGTAGCCGAGACCCCAGTGCTGCATAACATGGTAGGCTCTATATATGTAAACTACCTCACTATAGTTTGCTTACCGACGGGCCCATCTAGGATGGCACTCAAATTACCTATTAATACCTCTGATAAAGAAGGAAGTGTTTTGTGTGTAAAGCTGGATTACGAGGGCTAACAAACTTATAGAAACCCCTAAACCCAGACATACCTGATAACCCCTAGTGGGGGGGGGGGGGTAAACATCTTGTGACCAAAGGGCAATACTACGAGTGTTAGTCCATACAATATAATGTAATCAGCATACATTCTGTAACTATATACAATGGTACTCATTCAGGATATACAGGTTCTCAAACATGGGCATGTGTAGTGTATATGCCTGCCTCTCACATATGGCTTCCAGAAGTAGAACAAGTTTTGTCGCCCCCCACCCCTCCCAGGGGAGACAAGTCAAAGAGCATGTGGCTGAAACCCTCTTCCTCCAGAGAGACCAGATAACTCTCCCAGTCTCCTCTCAGGCTGATGTCATGAGAGGGGGAGGGGGAGTCTCGCTCTCCATCTTTAAACCAAATAACTATACACAGTCATAACACCTCACCAGTTGACCATAGTGTCAGACAAGGAGTATGATGGGGTTCGTGGTGAGACCCTCATTGTGTAAACACTAAGGCTGATACACTAATCCTCTTTGGATAATGAGTTCAATGTCCAGACCTTTGCGTTGCTCTCTACCGCACAACATTTGGACTCGAAATGCATGGCTTCACCTTGTGAATGTTAAATATTATAATATTACAATATTCTCTAGCACACAAAGGGTTAAAATCTACTGACATCACACTTCTATATTATGGGTACATGGGTGCGGTTAGAGTACACCATTTTAGAAATCTCCTTACATAGCAACAAGATGGAAGGTAACACCCTCTCTCATGTATATAAATGAGTAAGAAATACACGTCTGGGTCTCTTTGGGAAGACCAAGGTGGGTGGTCCAGGCAGGTGGTCATTCATGGAGGACATCTTGACCAGCCCAAGTCCATCAACCAGATGACAAGCATGAACCAAGCTGTAACTATAAGATATCCAGATGAAGAACTCTAACTTCTCTGAAGATGTAAGCTATTGAGACATTGACTATTTCTATTATTTTGGATGTTTTCACTGTTCCTGTGTTTTCCTTCAAGATATTAATAAACCTCTACACTGATTTATAACAAACTGGCTCCTCCTATTGTGATAAGGTCTCTCAACACGTGGTCACAAGTTTCACCGTAATTGCAGAATATTTAACGGTGCACCTGAGGAATTTACAAAAACACAAAACCTTTGAAGACGTCACCCATGAACCACGATCATACTCAGGGGATGTTAGGGAGAATAACCACTAATAATCATGTTATCTCACCTCTCCTGGGCATGATTGTGGCATCCAACAATCTCTGGCGTCCTCTTCAGGCTGATGTAAGAAATTGTTTATGTAAGGCTGATGTGTTAATTTGAGGAGCTGCACATCCCTGCATTGGACCATATATAGATAGAGTCCTGGGGTGGAGATGTCCAGTACTGAAAGTACAGTATATAAATATTGTGTTAGGAATGATCTTTGTCTCTTGTGTCTTGTACAGATCAGCTATGGAGCCACCGACCCCTCATTATCTGATAGACTCCTCTATCCACATGTTTTCCGGACAGTTCAAAATAGTCACATCCACAATATGGTGGTCACCGAACTGTTGGAGCACTTTGGCTGGACCTGGGTTGGGATTTTAGTATCAGATGATGATTATGGTGAGAAAGAACTGCAGATACTGACAAAGTACCTGAGAGAGCGCGGGATCTGTGTGGCCTTCACCATAAAACTTACAAAGACGAATGCAGAATATAAGAAGACATCACATGCAATAAACAATCCACAAGTCAGGGTCATTATATTGTGCGGGACATTTTCTGTGAATGTAATATCTTTACCGGTATTTACAGACAGAACTCTCATCCTTCCACCATCATGGGCCTTTAATTATTACATTACAGACATTCAGTACTCAGAATTTCATGGAAGTCTAGCCATCGACATTTTATCACAACCTTTCTTAGAAGTGGAAGATTTTGTGAAAAGCTACAGGAAACTCCCAAAAATAATTTTCTATGAGTCTTTCTGGAAAAAAATAGAGCCAATAATAAGAAATAAAAAGACAGATTCCTTCATTACAATAAACTACACTGATGAAGACCTTAATGAGAGTGTAATGGATATTGTACCAAGCCTGAGATTTCGCCTCACATCAGGTGTCTCTCAAAGACTGTACGAGGCTGTAGAAGTCCTGGCGAAAGCTCTCCATGAAATGTTCTTACTCATAAAAGACAAATATCAAGAAAATCCAATAACTGGACTTACCCAATACACACAGAAGTTACAGCGCCACCTACAGATGACAAAGCATCCACTGGATCCAAAGAGACCTTCATATTACTTCAATGACCAGAGGGAAACCGTACATCCATATAAGATCTTAAACTGGATCATTGTACATGGAGCCACACAGCCCATACGTGAGGTCAATGTAGGAAATGTTACCCCATGGGCTGTCAGTGGTCAGAAGCTTTATATAAATAACTCGTCTATAACATGGAGTCACACCCAGGAGGTAAGAAGCCTTCCATTATACATGAGATTATATAAAGCTTCTCTCTGCCCTTATATATCATTACATACAGTGGTACAGTATTGACACCTGTACGCTGATGGCTGGTCAGGTAATGGAGGGGGTGTACATCTCACCCAGACTACTCAGGTGGGTGAGATGAGAAAACTCCAGGAATATTTTTTCTCAGCAGACAACTTTCGTCTGCTGAGCATTTTGGTAAATGCTCTCTACTGGGCTGGATTTTTTGGAATGACAGATAGGATTGGTAATGGGACCTGTCAATCCACCCCCCTCCAGTCCAGTCCACACTTTGGGGATGATCCAGCAGTGATTCAGCTGCAGAGAGTCTCCTCGTCAGGGAGGCTTAAGAAGTTGCTCCAGCAGCAAATCTTTGGTAGAGCTTGGCTGGAGAGCAAACAGATGGGTCATATTTTTGGAGCTGTGTCCTGAGTGAGTCTACTGACTTTTTGGATTTCTGTGATTCTAGGTGAGGTAACCTATTCTATGTTTAGTTAGAGCCTAGCCAGGCAGGTATTTATTTTTGTATTGTTTCCTTTTGTTGCTGCACTACCTTTTTGAGTGAAAATAAACTCTACCTTTGTTTTTGGACTAAAGAAACTGGACTTGTGTGTCTATGCCACCCCACCTAGCAACCCCAGACCCTGACAATTGGTGGAGGACGTGGGCATACAGCAGTTGTTAGGGGCAATGGCATGTCCACTCCTTGCTGGAGTGAAGGCTCCTCCTTCTTCTTATTTAAAGGATTATCTTATCTTATCTTGAGTGAAGGCTGCTGCCTCTATACAGACCCAGACTATGGAGGAGATACTGAAGCATCTTGTACAGTCCAATGTGCAGCAACAACAAAGGAATCATTTGCTGATGGAGCAATTTGTGCTCCTGAAAGAGACTGGTGTCACTGGACTGCAGAGACCTGTGGAGCACAGAGATGAGAAGCAGGCTGTGCAAAGAGCTTTGCAGAAGATGACCGCAGATGATGACCTGGAGGCCTTCCTGACTGTGTTTGAGAGAGTGGCTGAATGGGAGAAACTGCCAGCTGCTGACTCGTCAGACGTCATTGCACCCTATTTGACCGGTGAACCCCAGAAGGCCCATTATGACTTCTGCCAGCAAGATGTCCAGGACTATGATAAGTTAAAGGCAGAAATTCTTGCTCGGCTGGGGGTAACCACTGCTGTCCATGCCCGGTGGGTACATACTTGGAGCTACCATATGGACAAGCCTGCTAGATCCCAGATGTACAACCTGATTCACCTGGTGAAAAAAGTGGCTGAAACCAGACACCTGTATGCCTACAAAGATGGTGGAGAAAGTGGTCCTAGATCGGTTCACCAGTGCTCTTCCTCCTACATTTGCAGTGCTGGGTTGGACATTGAGACCCCAAAGATGCCAACCAGCTCGTCAGCCTTCTGGAGAGGTAACTGGTGATTGGGGTGAACTCCGTGATGACCCTACAGCGCGACCATCCCCCAGGAACACCCAGTGGAGGGCGCCTCTCGGTAAGACTGTTCCATTATTTGACAGTGGAGGGAAAAGAGCTGGAGATGTGTTTTCTAGGCCGTCCACCAGCCCAAGAAGGGACTCTCTGCTGGAGAATCCAGGGCTGGTACAGTGTTGGAGATGCCATGAGCGAGGACATATTACTGCCCAGTGCCCAGTCACCTCTGAGCCAATGGACTGTGATGCTGGTGGGTGTCGATCATTATTTGCCAGACCTGTCTGTGCTGTGGCATTGGGACTAGGGACTGGGCCTCAGGTCTGTCAAGTTGAGGTGAATGGCCATTCTATCCAGGAGTTGTTGGACTCTGGTAGCCTGGTCACTCTGATGCATGCCAGCTTGATAGCTGGGGAATTTATCCCAGACAAACGTATGAGTGTTTGTTGCATCCATGGGGATGTCAAGGACTACCCAATGTCCAAGGTCACAATAGAGACTATAGTAGGATCTGTTTATTATGAAGTGGGTGTTGTAAAAAACCTTATGCAGAATGTGATTTTGTGATGTGATTTCCCTTTGTTCTGGGATTTGTGGGGAAAAGGTACAACCACACAACCAAAGGTGGAAACCCCGCCTACGCCCAAAGTGCATGAGAAGGGCGACACCTATCCATTACAGGTCCTACCTAGAGAGGAGGATGATGCCTCTTCCCCAGCTCCTCAGCCTAACATACCTGAATTAGAGGTCTCAAGGGATAATTCTGGTACTGCACAGTGTAGAGATCCCACTCTTGCTAATGCTCATGATAATGTGACAGTTGTTAACAATGTGCCTCAGGAACCTGATGCTGACCACCACATTTTGCTATGAATAATGACCTCTTGTATCTGATTGCAAAAAGTAATGGGGAAATTGTGGAGCAGCTTCTTGTACCAAAGCCATACCGCCGTGTGTTAATTGATATGGCCCATAATCATGTGCCTGGGGGACACCTAGGGGCGGAGAAAACACAGGAGAGGATTGGCCAGGCGTGTTCAGGGAAGTGAAGGACTATTGTGCGCCCTGTCCTTCGTGTCAGGTACAAGCCCCAGTCCTACATTTCCATAGTCCCTTGGCTCCCCTGCCCATCATTGAAGTGCCTTTTTGAAAGGATTGGTATGGACTTGGTTGGTCCAATAGTCAAGTCAGCTAGAGGTCACCAATATATTCTGGTTGTCTTAGATTATGCTACTCGCTATCCTGAGGCGGTTCCCTTGCGCAATACGACATCAAAGAGTATTGCCCGTTTGTTATTCTATATGTTTTCAAGAATAGGCATACCTAAAGAGATACTGACCGACCAAGGCACGCCCTTCATGTCAAAGGTGATGAAAGAGCTATGTAAGCTGTTTAATATTACCCACATACGGACCTCTGTGTATCACCCCCAGACAGATGGGTTAGTGGAGCACTTTAATAAGACTCTCAAGCATATGCTTAAAAAGGTGGTAGAAAAAGATGGTCGTGACTGGGATTGCCTGTCGCCATACCTGATGTTCTCTATTAGAGAGGTTCCACAAGCGTCTACAGGTTTTTCCCTTTTTGAATTAGTCTATGGTAGACACCCCAGGGCCTTACTAGATATAACCAAAGAAACCTGGGAAACTGAGGCTTCCCCATACCGTAGTGTCATAGAGCATGTAGCTCAAATACAGGATTGCATTTCAACAGTCATGCCAATTGTGAAAGAACATCTGCAAAGAGCACAAGAGGCCCAAAGCAGAATTTACAATTGTTCTGTCAGAGTCCGAGAGTTTAACCCAGGGGACAGAGTCCTTATTTTGGTGCCTACTGTGGAGAGTAAGTTCTTAGCAAAATGGCAAGGCCCATATGAAATTGTGGAAAAAGTAGGGACAGTCAACTATAAGATTCACCAACCAGGGAAAAGGAAGCCTTTTCAAATCTACCATGTGAACTTGATTAAGCCCTGGAACCAGAGGGAATCCTTGGTGGCCTCAAATACAGAGGTGGGTGATTCGTTGCCGCCAATCCCTCCATTCCGTGTGAATGAGACCCTCTCAGTACCCCAACAACAAGAGGCAAAAGAGTTCCTGCAGAAGCATAGATGCAAGTTCTCTGATCTACCAAGGCGTACACACCTGATTGAGCACCATGTAGAGACAGAACCTGGGAGGAAAGTAAACCTCAAACCCTACAGAATACCAGAGGCACGTAGGGAGGTAGTGTCAGCTGAGATTATGCACATGCTGGATTTAGGTGTAATTGAGGAATCCAAAAGTGAGTGGTCTAACCCAATTGTGTTGATAGCAAAGCCCAATGGTACTTGGCGGTTCTGCAATGCTTTTAGAAAATTGAATGAGATTTCCAAGTTTGACGCTTATCCCATGCCCAGGGTTGATGAGCTGATTGAGAAGTTGGGTAATGCCTGGTACATAACCACACTGGACCTTACAAAAGGTTACTGGCAAATACCTTTGTCTAAAGAAGCCAAGGAGAAATCTGCCTTTGTTGTTCCAGAAGGGCTGTTCCAGTACAGGGTTATGCCATTTGGACTGATTGGAGCTCCTGCTACCTTTCAGAGGTTGATGGACCAGATCTTGCGGCCACATCATGACTATGCAGCGGCTTACCTGGACAATGTGGACATTCATAGTCCATACTGGGGAAGTCATTTCTGTAAGGTGCAGGCAGTACTAGACTCCATAAGTGAGGCAGGCATTACTATGAAACCTGAGACATGTAATTTAGGGCTGGAGGAAGCCAAGTACCTGGGTTATGTCATTGGCAAAGGGGTAATAAAGCCCCAAATCAATAAGGTGGAGGCAATACAGAACTGGTCAATACCGCTAACCAAGAAGCAAGTCAGGGTATTTTTTGGCATTGCGGGCTACTATCGAAGGTTTGTGCCAAACTTTGCCTCTATTGCAGCTCCTCTCACTGACCTGATGAAAGGTGGGAAGTCATTGATGATCCACTGGACACCAGAGGCAGAGGAGGCGTTCTAGAGGTTAAAGCAAGCTCTATGCCAGCAGCCAGTGCTGATAGCCCCTGACTTTAGGAAGGAGTTCCTGGTGCAGACAGATGCCTCAAATGCAGGTCTAGGAGCAGTGCTGTCCCAGGTGGTAAATGGTGAGGAGCATCCAGTAATGTACCTGAGCAGGAAGCTGTCCCCCGCTGAGAAAAATTACACTATTGTAGAGAGGGAATGTTTGGCCATTAAGTGGGGCTGGATGCTCTGAGGTATTACCTCCTGGGCAGAAAGTTTAAATTGATCACTGACCATGCTCCCCTTACATGGATGAAAATCAAAAAGGACAGAAATGCTTGGGTTATCCGATGGTTCCTGTCTCTGCAAAATTTTGTGTTTGATGTAGAACACAGGCCAGGGAAATTATTGGGAAACGCTGATGCCCTATCAAGGTTGCATTGTATGATGGCCACAAATGCCCAACCCTCCGGTCTGGAGAAGAGGGGGGATATGTAAGCCATTGGCTGGTCAGGAAATTGAGGGGGTGTACATCTCACCCAGACTACTCAGGTGGGTGAGATGAGAAAACTCCAGGAGTGTTTGTCCCGACTCCCTAGCAGACAACTTTCGTCTGCTGAGCATTTTGGTAAATGCTCAGTACTGGGCTGGATTTTTTGGAATGACAGGTAGGTTTGGTAGTGGGACCTGTTATTCCACCTCCCTCCGGTACACAGTTTGGGGATGTTCCGGCAGCGACTCAACTGCAGAGAGTCTCCTCGTCAAGGAGGCTTAAGAAGTTGCTCCAGCAGCAACACTTTGGCAGAGCTTGGCTGGAGAGCAAACAGAGGGGTAATATTTTTGGAGCTGTGTCCTGAATGATTCTACTGGCTTTTGGATTTCTGTTATTCTAGGTGAGGTCACCTATTCTGTGTTTAGTTAGAGCCTAGCCAGGCTGGGAGTTATTTTTGTATTGCTTCCTTTTGTTGCTGCACTACCTTTTTGAGTGAAAATAAACTCTACCTTTGTTTTTGGACTAAAGAATCTGGAGTTTTGTGTCTATGCCACCCCACCTAGCAACCCCAGACCCTGACACACCCCTTTAACTTTTTCATATTTTGTCACTTCACAGCCACAAACTTGAATGTATTTATTGAGATTTTCAGTGAAAGCAACACAAAGTAGCCAATGATTTTAATCAAATAAAAATCTGAAAAGTGTGATGTGTAAAAATATTCACACCTCACCCATATCAATAGTTTTTAGCAATGGTATAACTAGGAATAGCTACATCCCAAGGTGAACATTTGATATGCCCCCCCAACCCCAACTCCCCTGCATAAACCAATTTACTGCACACACCATTATGCCCCATCGTGCCCCTACACACTATTATGCCCCATAATTGTCCCCTGTACACAATATTATGTGCCATAGCGGCCCCTGTACACAGTATTATGCCCCATTGTGGACCACCCATGAACAATTATTATACTCTGGTGTTTTTTCAAACCCCAGAATATAAGGATGAAGGATGAGAGACTCAGGGGAGGATACAAACATAAAAAAAACCACTGTTACTTACCTCTCCTTGGTTCTGGTGCGCTCCCCGCTACTTTTGTCCCTCTTCAATGTTGGACTAGACGTCACGTGAGCCAGGCCTGCATCGCGATGCATAATGACTAGAGATGAGTGAACACTATTTGAAACTCCCGTTTCGAATAGACACACACCCATAGGAATGAATGATCGCAGCCAGCACGCAGGGGGTTAAGCGGCCGGCGGCAAAGTCTGCGTGCCAGCCGCTTCCATTCATTCCTATGGGTGCATGCTATTCGAAACGGCCATTTCGAATAGTGTTCACTCATCTCTAATAATGACATCAGCCTGGACTGCGTGAGGTCAGGGACATCACCAAACAGACCCAAAGCCTGCCAGGGCACAGGACTGGTAAGTAACAGTTATGTATCCTCACCTCTCCTAGCCCTTCAATCATTATACTTGGGGTTCAAAAAAGTCCCCAGAGTATAATGATAGCAGTGTTTGTAGGGGTTAGTGGGACCATGGCCTTACTTACCAATCCCTGCACCAACGACCATGAGCACAAGTGGGAATAATTAAGTAAATAGGGCTCGTTATCTGCTGGGATTACTCCAGCAGGTCATGGCCTATTTAAAAAAAATATCAGAGGCCCGCCATGCCCCCTAATGTTCCGGGCTCTGTGGAAGCAGCTACCACTGTTCCCCCAGTATTTATGCTGCTGCTTTGTAGAGCCAACTTTTGCTGCAGTTGCAGCTAGAATTCTTTTGGCGTCTGTCTCTACCAGCTTTGCGCATCTAGGAACTAAGATTTTTGCCCATCCTTATTTGCAAAATAGCTCAAGCTCAGCCAGGTTGGATGGAGACGTCTATAAACAGTAATTTTCATTTCTTGCCACAGATGCTCAATGGGATTTAGGTCTGGAGAATGACTGCACTGTTCTAACACAGGAATATTATTTGATCCAAAACATTGCACTGTAGCACTGGATGTATTATTAGGGTCATTGTATTGCTGGAATCTCTTTCCCAGTCTCAAGTCTTTTGCATCCTCCAACAGGTTTTCTTCTAGGATTGCACTGTACAGTATTTAACTTCATCCATCTTTCTTCACCATCATCATCTTCTTTATCATCACCTCTGAGCAGCTTCACTGCCCCTGCTTAAGAAAAGCCTCCCCCCAGCATGACACTGCTCCCACCATATGTCACAATGGAGATGGTGTATTCAGGGGATGAGCAGGGTTACTTTTCCACAACACAGAGTGTGTTTCACTTAGGCCAAAAAGTTCACCTTTAGTCTCCTCTAACCTCCAGCCTTCTTCCACATGTTTACTGTGTTGATTAACATTCGGAAAACCATGTATCATTTTCATTTCACTTCACAATTATCAGCTACTTTGTGTTGGTCTACCACTGAAAATCTCAATAAAATATAAAATATGAAACAGTTTAAGGGGTGTGAATACTTTTGCAGGGCACTGTAGATCACAAATAGAATGAACCTATGTAAGCTGTTGAGTTACTTTGTATATACATTATACTTGTATTTTTGCTTTAGTCATCGACAAACACATTAATACAAAAGGTATTAAATCAATTAAACCTTAAAGAATGATAATTAGGAGTCAATGAGAGTGAAATGAAGACTGAGCTACTATATGGGCTCCTTAGTTATGAGCATGCAAAAGTAGAAAAAAAGAGATGTGCCCACTTTTAACTTAGCTCAAATATGGCTGAATGGGTTTTCCCATCCCCCTCTCAGCAGTTTGCCTGTTCTCTCCTTCAAACTTCCTGTATTCTTCCACAAGCTGGTGGGTGACTTTGTGTGATGACCAGGACAATATGAAATACCTCATTAGACACACATTGCCTTTACCAGGAGAGATTATTTATAATGATTACTGGAAATGAAATGTAAATGTGATCAAATAATATGCAGAGTAAATGTATATTACATTCACAGGGTTGGAGAGAAAAACAAACATACCTGCTGCAGAGGAGAGAACTGTGAGTGTTACCTGCGTGTTTACATATAGAAATGATCCAACACTGTCCGACTCTTTATCAGCAAACTGCAATTAGCTGAACTGATTGTCCTGTCCGCAGAATTATACATAACAGGTAGAGAACTCAGCCTCTCCAGAGAGCAGTGACCCCCCCCCCCCATCAATTCGGTCTTATCAGATACAGGTGTTGTACCAATGAAACACTGTGTAAATAATGAGTGGAATAATCTAACATAGCAGGCAAACAAAGCAGCATTGCTAAAGCAAAATATTAAGGAAAACTAGATGTGACCGAGGCACATGATGGATTGAGTTGGGTTTTACTTTAAGCTTCAGCATGACTAGTACAGTATTAACACTTCTACAAGAATTTCACCATAGACTGCAATACAGCAGTTACTGACCCCAATCCTGGCTTTAAAAAAAATGATTATTATAAATTATATTATTCAATTATTTAGATTGCATCATTATTGAGGGCTTTCAATGGGGGTTTAAACACAAGATAACATTTTATTTTTAAAGCTTTTTAAAAAAAAATTATATATATATATATATATATATATATATATATATATATATATATATATATAATTCTCTTTTAAATCCCTCTTCCTTATAAAAGGTAATAATAAAACTAAACAAATACATTTGGCATCTCCATGTCATAAAATGCCAGGACTTTAAAAAACAACTTGGGAGTGGGGAGGGGGGAAGGCAGTGTCTGACGCTGAAGTCCAGATGTGCCATGAAGTATGCTCTGCCGGAAACCTCAACAAAATGAGGGCAGAACCCACACCAGGAAGGTTTCAGACTAACCAATCTCAAACTTTTTTCAACTGTTGCTAGACACCACTCACTCCATTTACTCTTGCTGCACTGTTGGCCCTAGTGATTCTCTACACCTAGTTTTGGTCTAAGCCCAACCTGACATGGTACATAGCTGTCACAGAGGCGTGGTTGTCTTCTCTTACTGCAACTTAGCAGCGACCATCTTCTCCTGCACCACATGGCAAGGGGTCTCCCCTTCTTCGGGACGCCACTTGGCCACATTATAGCGGTTCCCCAACTTTGGAATTTGACTATCGTTAGTCGCAGCGGTGAATGGCCCCAAAGAGATAGTGAGCCTACCATTAAAGAGCTTATGGTATATCTACTAGAGATGAGCGAACACCGTTCGATTCAGTAGTTATTCAATGGAATATCAGGCCGTTCGAGGTATTCGATTCCAATCAAATACCAGGCCACAAATGCAGTAAAAATTTGTATCCCCTCCCACCTACCCTGGCGCGCTTTTTTGCACCAATAACTGTGCAGGGGAGGTGGGACAGGAACTACGACAACAGGCAGTGAAAAAATTGAAAAAACCCATTGGCTGCCAAAAACATATGACCTGCCATTTATAAGAACGGCCGCCGGTATATTCGCCATTTTTGCGATCAGAGATAGGGAGAGAAACATATCTGCTGAGGGCTAGATAGCGATTAGCTTCAGATAGGCAGGGAAGAACTAAAGAAGAAAACCAACAGCTTTTCTCAGAGCTATACACTGTAGGGACATCAGTCCAGCTTTCCCCGGACGGTGGAAAACAGGGATACAGAACGGTTACTTCTTGCTACATACCAGACAAACAACTTTTATTTAGGGGGGCCACAACAGCAATCCACAGCAGTTACTTCTTGATATATACGTGCAAACCAGCTTTTCAAGCTGTGTAACCCCAAAACAAGGATACAGAGCAATTAGTTCCGGCTATGTATGCTCAATCCAGATATCCAGGGTGTGTACCCCCAAAATCTAGGTTGGAGACACCGAAATTCAGTCAGGTTATGTCCGCTCAATCCAGTTGTTCACATTGTGTAACCCCAAAACCTAGGTGGGAGAACACAAAAGAGAGACACTGAGCGCGCTGAGTGCAGTAGTTCTCACCTGAAAAGGTTGTGAGCAGTCACAACCTCTATATGCGTTTGATTGGAAAAACAGATGGGAGTGGCAGCAGAGACAACAAAACACAGAGTAAACGGAGAAGAATAGGGACCAAGAACCAGAAGTTCGTGTTGGGTCTGCGCTCGCTGTTAGAGAAATGATGTGGAGACCAAATGGTCCAATGGAATAGATTTATTGTGATATAGCACGACACGTTTCGGGCCGCTACGGGCCCTTTTTCAAGTGCAAACAGAACTCTTAACACGTCAGGCCAGACGCACAGACAGAAAGTTGAGTCTGTGGAAACCGAATGAGGTTTTTGCCCTGAGCACTAAGTCAGAACATGCACATCAAGTAAAAGTGCAAAGATTCAGGGGTGTCTCGATAAAGGGACACTAAGCCAGAATATGCACATTAGAGATGAGTTCAATGAAAGAAGAGTGTCTGTTTGGGAGGACCCACTAAGAGAAGTCAAAAGTGACCCTCTATTGTCTTAATTGCCCTAGAGGAGTGGGAAGCTCACGGCTGACTGGCCATCAGTTAGTATGGGGAAGGGACCCTCTGAGATAGTGTACACCCCATATGAACTAATAGGGATGGGAGAGAGAGAAGAAGTTCCTAAGACATGACTGTTTGATAGTAAATTTTGGGACCAATGGAGATTAGATCATGCAGGACAGATACGGGAGCACAAGTTATAAAGGGGAATATATGCTCTGATTGAAGGTAGTCACAGAACACAGAAGGGAGAGTCTGTTGAAGCATATTATGGCAGACTACTCACCAAGTTAGTAGACTCTGAGTGGGATCAGGCCCATAATGCTTTGAAAAACACCATGATTGCTGAAGCATTTATGCAAGGAATCAGACCAAATATGGCCGAAAAGATCAGAAGCTGCAACCCAGATTTGAGACGCACAAACCCAGATGACTTGTATGTCAAGGCTGTTGGGTTTGCTGTAGATGAGAGAAAGAAAAAGGCAGCTCCAGTGAAAAATTACACCAATTCAGGTACTATAAACCTGGATAATCCTAGTAATCAAGGCTGACAGGGCACCCGCCCTAGGCAACAAGGGCGGAGGGGAACTCGAAAATTTTTTAATTGTGAAAAAAAAGGACATTTGGCCAGAAATTGCTGGAGTCCTAAGCGAAGTGACAAGTACAAAAGCCAGTCTAGAAGCTGCCTGCCTGTCCCTGATAGAGGTCAGGACACCTCACAATGAAGGTCAGGCTCTCCAGCCCCAGTGTCCCTCTTATCTACAGCAGAGGTATACATGCTTTGGTAGAACTTAGCAAGAAGGTGGAGGAGGAGAGGATGAGACAAGGTGGGTAACTAAGATGTCAGCTATAAGTGATAGATTGTAACACCACTGGTATAATGTATGGAAAATTATGAATATATGGTTCAATTTGTAATTGTATAGTGTAAGCTGTTTTTAGCAATGCCAGTATTTGACTTTTAAGCCTTGTGTAAGAATATTGTGATGTGTTACAGTGGTAAAAACTTTGATTGAAATCTTGTAAAGAAAATGTTTAAAGTCTGGCAGTTGGCCCTTAAGGCAACCTCAAATATAGTTTAAGAGGTTCTGAACATCTGTGGTAATTAGATGAGTGTGGTTTGCCATGGAAATTTTCATAAATTGCACAAAAATATTCATATGTAATGTTTGTGTCAGTATTGACTGTTTTCTTAACCCCTTAGCGACCCATGACGTACTATTATTTCATAGGTACTTAATGACCCATGAAGTAATAGTACGTCATGGGTATAAACAATCCCCGCAGCGCAGTGCGGGCATTCTTGGAGCGGGTGTTAGTTGTATCTGACACCTAACACCCTGCTCCATCCCCCTCCATCGGACATGAGTGCCGATTTTGGGTTTTAACCCGTTGATTGCCGTGATCAAACATGATCACGGCAAACAACGGGTTGCCCGATCTTGTAGGGATCCCCGGCAACCCCCCCTGCGAGATCGGGGGGTGATGGTATCCCTACTATGTAGCCAGAGGTCTGATTAGTCACCCCAGCCAGCCCTGAGCTCCACTTACCTCTTGTATCCTGGCCGGGATCTCCTGGAGCTGAGCTGTCCCGTCCACTGGCTCACTTCCTGTTATAGTGATAACGTGCAGGCTCTTACTGAAGCCTGTGACTCACTCTATACTAGAGCATCAGTGATGCAATCATCACTAATCCAAGTGTCCCATAGGGACACATGAAAAAGTTAAAAAAAAAATAGAAAAAAAAAATAAAGTGTTTTGAAACAATTAATAAAGTTATCAAGCCCCCAAAACCCTTTTTTTCTATAGAAAATGAATTATATAAAAAAAAAACCTAAAAATTAATCAAAACAATACATATTTGGTATTGCCGCGTCCGTAACAATCTGTACAATAAAACTGAAACAATATTTAATGTACACGGTGAATGACGGAAAAAAAAAATGGAAAAAACCCACCGGAAGTAGTGATTTTTCGCCATCTAACCTTACAGAATGTGCTATAAAAAGTGATCAAAAAGTCATATGTACCCCACAACAGTACCAATAAAAAGCGCACATTGTCCCGCAAAAAAATAAGCCCCCAACCAACACTGTCAACCAAAAAATAAAATGTTACGCCTCTCAGAAGATGGCGATGCAAAAAAACATTGATTTATGTCTCCAAATGTGTTTTTGTTCTGCAGAATTAGTTACGCATAAAAAAAATAATATAAATGAGGTATCGCCGTAACCGTACCGACCCGCAGAATAAAGATAATATGTTACTTATACTGTACGCTGCATGGCGAAAGATTTAAAAGGTAAAACGCAATACCGGAATTGATTTTTTTTATTTAAATCCAGCAAAAAAAGAGTTAATAAAATGTATTCAGTAAGTTGTAGGCACCCAAAGATGGTGTCATTACAAAATACATCTCATCCCGCAAACAACAAGCCCGTATATGGCCACGTCACCAGAAAAATAAAGAAAATATAGCATCTAGTAATGCAAGAACAAAAGCCCGCAAAAATCGCCAAATTATTAGAACTCAACTGGCTGTGTCAGGTAGAGAATATATAAGCTGTGCGAGTGGATATCAGGGGACACCCCAGATTTACAGCTTATGAGGGAAAAGACACCAGAAGTGACCCCAAAGTGACCCACAGAGTGACTCCCCCAATTATAGGAGCTACTGGGACATAGTAGGGAATTTGATGACCCCAATGTCCTCCGCACTGCTTATATATTCCCTCTTCGCCATCCGCTGTGCAGTCACGTCTGAGAAACTAATATTCACTACACCCCCTGAGAAATTCTTTGAGGGGTGCAGTTTTCAAACTGGGGTCACTCCTTTGGGGAATCCACTTTTCTGGTACCCTACAGGCTCTACAAACATGACATCGCGTCCAGATACCAAACATCTGAATCTGTACTCCAAAAGCCGCGTTGCGCTCCTTCCCTTCTGTGCCCTGCTGTGCGCCCAAACTGCATTTTATGCCACATGTATGACACTGGTGTACCCGGGATAACGTACGTAATGTCATATGTGGGTATAAATTGATATTAGGGCACAGCCAGACACAGAAGGGAAGAAGGGTTATTTGGTTTTTGTAGCACAGACTTAGACGGTTTGGGGTTTTTCTTTTGGATGCCATGACACTTTTTCAGAGACCCTAAAATTGCCCTTACAAAATGGGGTCACTTCTTGGGGAATTCCAGTTCACTGGCACCTCCAGGGCTCTGCAAAAACATCATGGCACCCAGAAAGTCCCTCTAAATCTATACCCCAAAAGCTAAAAAGCGCAGTGCTCCTTCCCTTCTAAACCCTGCTGTGTGCCCAAGCAGAAGTTTACACCCTCATATATAATTTTTTGCCCCTCGGGATGGCCCACTTAATAGTTTTAGGAGTGCAGGTCTCTGACAACACGAAGTGGGTGCAACGTATTGGGCACCGAAATGACATATTTCTTTAAAAATTTAAATTTTCATTTTGTACATTAATTTTTGGGAAGCATTTTTATGCTCAAAATGATAATACCCCTTGATTCATTCCTTGACAGGTGTAGTTTCTAAAATGGGGTCACTTTTGAGGGGTTTTCATTGTATTGGTACTTTAGGGGCTCTGCAAATGCGACATGGCACCAGAAAACTGCCCTCAAAAGCCAAATAGCCCTCTTTCCATTCTGAGCCCCAACATGTACCCATACAGCAGATTATGGCCACATTTGGGGTATTGCCATGTTCAGGAGAAATTGTGTAACAAACTGGGGGGGGCTTTTAATTCTCTAACTACTTGTAAAAATTAAAAATATGGCGCTAAATGGACGATTTATTGGAAAAAAGTAATTTTTCATTTTCACATCTCAATGGTAAAAAAATCTGTGAAACACCTGTAGGGTCCAAGTGCTCACTAAACCCCTTGATAAATTCCTTGAGGGGTCTAGTTTTCAAAATGGGGTCATTTGGGGGGGGGGGAGGGGGTTCCACTGTTCTAGCACTTCAGGGGCTCTCCAAATGCAATATGGTGCCTGAAACAGATTTCAGCTAAATTTGCCCTCCAAAATCCCAATAGCGATCCTTCCGTTCTGGACCTTACAGTGTGCCCATACATCACTTTACATCCACATGTGGGGCATTTCTGTAGTTGGGACAAAATGCGTAACAATTTGTGGGGTGCATTTTCTCTTTTATCCCCTTGTGGAAATGCAAAATTTGGGGTTAAAGCAACATTTTATAGCAAAAAATGTCACTTTTCCTTTTGTTGGGCCAATTCTGTTACACTCCTGTAGTGTCAAAGGGCTCACTATACCCCTTGGCAAATTCCTTGAAGGGTCTAGTTTCCAAAATGGGGTCACATTTGGGGGGTTTCCACTGTTTTGGCACCTTGGGAGCTCTGCAAACGGGACATGGTGCCTGAAAAGTATTCTAGCAAAATCTGCCCTACAAAATCCAATTAGCGCTCCATCCGCTCTGAGAGCGACCGTGTGCCCGTACATTAGGGTACCAGCACATAAGGGGGTATTGTCATGTTCGGGAGAAATTGTGTAACACAATGTGGGGTGCAGTTTCTCCTTTAACCCTTAGTAAATGTGTAAATTCTAGGGCTAAATGAATATATTAGTGACAGAAATTGAAAAATGTAAATTTGACCTCCATTTTGTTGTAATTGTTGTGAAATGCTGAAAGGGTTAAGAAACTTTCTAGCTGCTGTGTTGGATTCTTTCAGGGGTGCAGTTTTTAAAATGGGGTGAATTTCGGGGGGTTTTATTAGAGAGGCCTTTCAAGTACCCTTCAGAACTGAACTGGTCCCTTGAAAAATGTGTTTTGGAAATTTTCTTGAAAATTTGGAAAATTACTGCTTGACTTGTAAGCCTTATAATATCTGAAAAAAATGAAAGGGTGATTAAAATGTGACTGCTACATAAATCAGAGACATGGTTAATTATATTTATGAAAAAAATTGGGTAGTTTGGATTTCTATTTGAAAGGTTTGAAAACTGCATTTTTTTCAAAATTTTCACCAAATTTCCTATTTTTTCATAATTAAAGACAAAACATATCGACTAAAATTTACTACTGACGTGAAGTACAATGTGTTACGAAAAAACAATCTCAGAATCACTTGTGTAAGTTAAAGCATCTCAAAGTTATTGCCATTTAAAGTGACACATATCAGTTTTGAAAAAAGAGGCCTGGTCCTCAAGTCACTTTTGAGCTGTGTCTCTATAGGGTTAAATCATATTTTCATATTCTTGTCATGTAGTAGAAAAACCAAGCATTAGTTGACTTTCATCTTTATCCACACGTATAGGAAAACACAGAAGAGTCAAATTACAGAGTGAACTCTGGCCTGTGTCTGTGTCAGCATGGTTTGTAAGACTAAGTATAATATCTGTTGTCTCCAAAGGAAAATGATTTGGACGAAAAGGGTTAACCCATGGTTAAATGAAAAATAAGGTATGGTGCCAATGTATAGATAAGGATATTCATGGATATGATGTTGTGATTATGTTTTAGCTCACTCTCCTCAGTAGGTTTTGTATGTACTCCTGTAGAATATATGGGTGACTAGCTGGTACCCGCGATTTCGTCTGCGGTGATTGTAGAAGTGGGTATATACAAGCGCGGGTAAGGTAAGGTTTGCAACCAAAATGACCTGTCCCCTGTATTCTGTGTTTCGTTATGATTCCGGGGATACCACATTTATATGGTTTTAGTTACATTTTGACCCATTAAAAACAAAACCAAAACTGTTAAAAAATTTTTTTTTTGAAAAGTCGCCATATTCCGACAGCCGTAACTTTTTTATACGTACATGTACAGGGATGTATATGGCATCTTTTTTGCGGGACTGGGTGTACTTTGTAGTTCTACCATATCGGGAAATGTTATTGCTTTGATCACTTTTTATTCAAATTTTTATCAGAATCAAAACAGTGAAAAAACGGCGGTTTGGCACTTTTGACCATTTTTCCCGCTACAGCGTTTACCGAATAGGAAAAATATTTGTATAGCTTTGTAGAGCGGGCGATTTTGGACGCGGGGATACCTAACATGTATGTGTTTCAGTTTTTAACTACTTTTATATGTGTTCTAGGGAAAGGGGGGTGATTTGAATTTTTTTTTTTTTTTAATTCAAAAGTTTTATTTATTTTCAAAAAGTGATAACAATACAGAAATCGTAAGAACTGTCGCTTACAGAGTGTATGGAATTAAAACAACACACAATCAGCAGAAGTTCAATATTCACAAGGGCGTAAAATAGAAAACATTACAAAGTCGTCAAATAGGCAGCATTTCAAAATCACAGACAGTAAAGAGAAAGGTGAAAGAGGACACAGACAAAGAAGGAACATTGAGGAGACGTAAGACAAGAGACAAAGACCGAGGGGGGGGGGGAGAGGGAGGGGGAGTAGGCCAGTCGCTAAATCAGCGCTTTTGTATCAGCCAGGGTGTCCAGATCCTAAGGTACTTATCGTGTGTGCGAGAGGACCAGCAAAGCAGCTCTTCAAATCTGGCGATCTGATTGACCTTGTCTTTGAAAAGTGAAATTGGGGGGGATTCTCTCTGCATCCAGAAAAGCGGGATCAATGATTTTGCCGCAGACAGTAGATGTGTTACAAGTTTGTCTTTGGAAGGACTGTACTCCTTGGAGGGTAAAGAAAGAAAAATCATCTCAGGGGTGATTTGAAAGTAGGGGTAGCTCACTAGCCTTATGTAAGATTGGATCTCAGCCCAATAGGGGACTATGACCGGACAGTTCCACCAAATATGTAAGTAGGAGCCGGGTCCTGTCAAGCACCTCCAGCATCTGTCCGAAGAGTGGAGTTTCTTGTCAAATAGCCATTCCGGAGTACGGTACCACCGGGCAAGTAGCTTGTAGCTGTTTTCTTGAAGCCTGATGCATGGGGAAAAGCCATGAGAGGCAGAAAGGATGGCATCTATGTCGTCGGGCGACAGGGACAGGCCGAGTTCCTTCTCCCACGCCAAGACAAACTTAGGTTTGAAGTGGTCCGGAGGGGCCACGAAGCGATGCAGGAAGGTAGATACACCGCGAAGTAGCAATGTTTTGGAAGCCAATAATTTTTCAAACTCCGTTAGGTGGGTGCGGAAAGAGAATTTTCCCTGGAGATCCGCAAGGACAGATGACAGATGTTGTCTATGTAAGAACGTCAGTTTGACCTCCGAAAGAAGTTGGCACACATCGGTCGCTGGTAGCAAGCCTGTGGGAGTGGTGATGTCAAGGAGGGAAAGGGATTTGAATTTATCCCACATGTCTTTGTTGACCGTAGTGCCCCGGCCACACAGGTAAGGGAGAAGATTGAGTGGTAGGAGGGGTGAGGGCTTCGGCATCAGCGTCTCCAATAAGTCCAACCAGGCAGCTGAGGAGACCGGAAGAAGAGGGCAGGTGTTCCTGGGAGATTTGGATGTCAGTTTCGGGAACCACAAAGTCGCCGGAAGCGGTGAGTCCTCACAGGCATGTAAAAAGGCTGCAGGCACCTGGGAGAGCAGTGGGACAGCTAGGTCAGACCACCACAGCAGGCGGATGGCAGTATGGTATTGTCTCACATCTGGCAGACCGACGCCTCCTTGTCTCTTCCCTTTAGTCAGTTGTAACCAGGAAATACGAGGAGGTTTCCCTCTCCAAATGAAGCGTGAAATAAGGCTTCTCAGAGACCTGAAGAAGGTGTCCGGTATGGCTATCGGCAACATGGCAAATCTGTACAAGATTTTGGGGAACAAGTAAACCTTGACCAAGTTTTTCCTCCCGAACCAGGATAGTGGCAAAGACTCATATTCCTGTAGTGATCGTTTTAACTCCTCTAGTAAAGGGGGAAAGTTCGCTGCATATAGATTGTCAATGGAGGAGGTGAGGCGAATACCCAGGTATTTCAGAGGTGCGGAGGGCCAGACAAAAGGTGTAGCTGAGTGTAGCGACCGGACAAGGTGTGGAGGTAGGGTCACATTCAGTACC
Source organism: Leptodactylus fuscus (assembly GCF_031893055.1). Classification (NCBI taxonomy): domain Eukaryota; kingdom Metazoa; phylum Chordata; class Amphibia; order Anura; family Leptodactylidae; genus Leptodactylus; species Leptodactylus fuscus. The sequence continues at coordinate 364,308,387 of NC_134265.1, read as the reverse complement.
TCCGATTTGTGGAAATTAGCTTTGTAGCCAGAGTGTGCCATAGCGGTTAAGAAGGTCCACAAGCGCGGGGAGGCCGACAGTGGGGTTAGTAATTGCGAATAGGACATCGTCTGCATAAGCCGTTGCCTGTAGCGAGTGTGAGCCAGTTTCCATCCCACAGATCTTACTATCTTGTCTAACCGCTTGCAGAAGGGGTTCCAGAGCTAATACAAACAATGTGGGTGAAAGCGGGCAGCCCTGTCTCGTTCCATTGGAGATATTGAAGCTGTCAGAGAGAATTCCGTTTATTTTTAGTCTGGCCGTGGGTTGAGCATACAAGGTAAGGATTGCGGCGATGAAGGCCTCAGGAACTCCCGATCGCTTAAGGACCGCCACCATAAAGTCCCACGCCACCCTGTCAAACGCCTTTTCGGCGTCAACACTCAGCAAGACCAGCGGTATTTTGCGTTTGTGAGCCAGGTGAATTAGCGGGAGTAGTTTGGCGGTATTGTGGCGACCCTCTCTCCCCAAGACAAAACCAGACTGCTCCTCCCGAACTAGTGATGGAACGAAAGGTTGTAGACGCTTGGCCAGTATTTTCGCCCAGACCTTTATGTTCAGATTCAATAAGGAGATGGGTCTGTAGCTTCCACAGTGAAGTAGGTCTTTCCCCTCTTTCGGGATTAGAACAATGTTTGCCTCCTGTGACTGTTTGGGAAGGGGGGTGCCCTTCAAGAGAGCGTTGCAGAATAGAGAGAGCTGGGGGGCCAATACCGTCTTGAACTTTTTATAATATTGTAAGGGCAAGCCATCAGGCCCCGGGCTCTTCCCAGTTGGGAAACTGTTCACGGTGGCAACCACCTCCTCCAAAGAAACAGGTGACAGAAGAGATTGTGCTGATTCCGCAGTGAGGCTAGGTAAGTCCAAACTGTCCAGAAATATCTGTATGTCGGCAGCTCTGTCATGACCAGGGGGCTGCTGCTGTCCAGTGGGGAGGTTGTACAGCGCAGAATAAAAAGCAACAAATGCATCGGCAATTTCGTCAGTGGAATTACAAGCCCTACCAGCAGAGTCCTTGATCGAAGAGATAAAGGACTTCAGTTTCTCTTTGCGGAGCAAACTCGTCATTAACTTCCCTCCTTTGTCACCATGAGCGTATAAGAGTTTCTTGTAATGCAGATAGCGCTTGGCTGCCCTGTAGTTGAGTATGTCCAGTAGTTTCCCCCTCAACTGGGTCAGTTCCGCTAGTGCGGATAGAAGATGCGTTCGTTTGTGAGCGCGCTCAATGTCCGAGATACGAGACAATACGCTATCTATCTCCCTCTGCCGCTGTCGTTTAACTTTTGCTGCCAGGGAGATGAGAAGGCCTCTGACATACGCCTTGTGGGTCTCCCAAACTGTGGTGAAGCTAATAGAGGGAGAAGCGTTAAGTTCAAAAAAGTCCGTCAAGTGTTTAGAGAGAAATTGGATATGGTCTGCAGAATCCAGCAATGATTCATTTAATCTCCAAGACCAGTCCGTGATTTGAATTTTTAATCCTTTTTTTTTTGTTTTTAATATTTTTTTTTTTTACTTTTTTTAAAACTTTTTTTTGCATATATTAGACCGCCTAGGGGTATTGACATGGGTGGGCGGTGTCGCGGATTGTCAGAGCGGTGGGGGTTGGCAAACATGGCTGCTCCGGAGCGTTAAAGAGCGCCTCCTGGAGTATCGTTAAGGTGAGGGGCAAAGTGGTAAAGTATATGTATGTGAGATTGAGTGGGGTTAGGGGCTAGGCTGCAGAGGGTAATATGAATTTTGTGGCTTGCTATGGTCCAAAGTGTGTGAAGCTGCTACCATAAACCTGCTGTGTTTCCTCTACCAGAACGGTTGTAAGGCCAGTAAAGACAAGCTGCAATTTTGTAAGCAAAAGGTGGTGTATTTAGGTCATTGTCTGAGCCAAAGTACCAAACATCTTTCAGATGAACGGACCAAAGTGGTAAGAGAACTGCAGGTGCCAACCCCCCATACTCAGTTACATACCTTTTTTGGCTCGGCTGTCATATTGTAAGCCATGGATCAGATAAACTGTGAATGTGCTTGTAAAACCTGTTTGACAAGGAGAAATTGGAGCAGGAGCCAGTGCCTTAGGTTTGCCTGACTATCAGAAGCCCTTTCAAATCTATGTCACTGAGATGATGGGACATGCTACTGCAATTCTCACATAACAACATGGAGATAGAAAGTGTCCTGTGGCACATTATAGTGCATGATTGGATGCTGTCACAAGGGGAACACCCTCTTGTGTAAGGATTGTACTCTCCGTACAGGCCCTGCCTGAGAAAAGCTCAGACATTGTCCTAGACCACCCCCTGGTGGTATACACACCACGACATCTATGCAATCCTCACACCAGTAGACAGACGTCATATTTCCTTGGCAAGACAGAGCAAGATGGAATTTGCTCTACAATCCTCCTCCAACATCTCATTTCAGCGTTGTTTGACTTTTGAATCCTGCAACTCTTTTACCAGTAGGAGTTCATGATTCAAATGGGGGAATAGATGATGAGAAATTTTTGAACTCCCTCTCAGAAGAGGCAGCTTCAGTCATGTTACTGATGCCCCATTGGAGGATCCTGACTATGAGATATTTGTGGACGGTTCCAGGTACCTAACAGAAAAAGGCAAATTTGTTACAAGGTATGCTGTAGTCACTATACATGACACCATAGTACAAGAAGCCCTTCCACCACACATGTCAGCACAAGAGGTTGAATTGAAAGCCCTTACAGAAGCCTGCAAAGTAGCGAAGGATAGTGCAGCAAACATTTACACTGACTCCAGGTACGCTTTTGGCATTGCACATGGTTATGGTCCAATATGGAGGTCCAGGAACTTCCTGATGGCACAGGGCAAGCCAATTAAGAATGGAAACTTAGTAAGTCAGTTGATGGAGGCTCCCTAAGCAGTTGGCAATTGTGAAAATCAGAGCTCACACAAAGGGAAGAGACCCTGAGAGTATTGGAAATGAAAAGGCTGATCGAGCAGCCAAAGCAGCGGCACTGTTGCCATGGAAGGGTCTCAACCAGGTGAGAAAAATGGATATTGACCTAGCAGACCCCAAGGGGCTGTACTCTAAGGTGACTGGTGAGGAAATTGAGAAATGGACAAAGGCTGATGCCAGAGAATGTGAAGGAATGTGGAAAATGGGGGATAGACTGTGTCTGCCCGCAGCAGCATACCCCCAAATGGCTGGTTTGGCCCACGGTAAGGTGCATGCCTCTTGAAATGCCATGGAGTCACTAGTGGGTAAATTATGGTTTGCCTCAGGTTTTGGAAGGGCTGCAGGTAATCACGTAAAAGCATGTCACATATGTGCTCTACACAATCCAGGACAGGTAGTTAAAACACCTACCAAATGCACACCAAAACCCCTGTATCCATTTCAGAGAATACAAGTAGATTACATACAGTTGCCTAAGTCTGGAATGTACGAGTACGTATTGGTTTTTGTAGTAGAGGCCTATCCTGTGGGCCGGACAACCGCACAGGTAATTGCCAAGAAATTGATGTCTGAACTTGTGTGTAGATTCGGGATACCTGAGGTGATAGAGTCTGATAGAGGTACACAATTCACAGGTGAAATAATGAAGGAAATAATGTCTGCATTGGGGATTGAGCAGAGGTCAGGCAAAGTGGAAAGGTTGAACGGCACACAAGTTAAAAATCCAGAAAACCATGGCAGAGACAGGAAGGCCCTGGCCAGAGTGCCTGTCTCTAGCATTATACTCAGGGAGGACCACTCCTAATAGAAAGAAAGGTCTGTTACCATTCGAGGTGCTTTTTGGAAGTGTGCCTAGACTAAGGTTGTATTTTCCCCAGACTTTACAACTCAGTTATGACAGCACTGCCAGCTATGTCCAGAACCAGTGTCAAAGATTGAAAGTAACACATGAACAGGTGTTTTCTTCTATTCCAGACCCTTTTTGAGTTTTCAGGAACACATAGCTTGCAGGTGGTGATTGGGTGGTCGTGAAAAGACATATCAGAAAACCCCCTGGACCTCGATTTGATGGTCCCTTCCAAGTGCTGCTGACAACTGTCACTTCAGTCGAATTGGAGGGAAAATCTACCTGGATACACGCTTCCCATTGTAAAAAGGTTCCTGAACCACGGCAGGAATGAAAAGATGGACATTATTTGTTTTATGCTTTCTTAACGGATTCACTCCTGCCACCTTTATAGTTGATAAGAATAAATGCAAAAACCCATACCTAAACACACTATGTATAAGAGAGCAGCTGATGACGCCCCTAGGGAAAGTGGTAGACCTCATTTGGTACAAATAGGTGCTGGAAACAAGATAGTGAGTACTGTACTCGTATATCCTATGATTATGCAGATGTGGGATCAATTGGTGGAAGCCACCGTTTACTTAGATGATCAAATATGGGGTATCTTAGGCGTACTTAATACGACCATAGCGGTACAAAACCAGCTGATCATAGTCACCAACCAACATGCCCTGGTACTAGATTATATTACTGCGGCCCAGGGTGGAATGTGTCAGGTGGTGGCACCTACCTGTTGCCATTATATCGATCCAGAAGGTAATATCAAAGGAAAACAAGAATCAGAGAATATATACAGATTAAGGAAAGAATATGAGAAGGAGTTTGTGGAAAATGAAGATAGCTGGTGGTCAGACATTTTTTCCTTTTTGAATCCTGCTAATTGGTTCAAGGGAATAGGTGTATGGATAACTGGGATATTACAAACCATTGTACAAGTTGGTATGATCATATCGCTTATATATTGTTTTTTCAAGTTAATTTTGATATGTTCTAATCGATGTTATGATAAAGATAGATATAAGTGGTAGACATTATAGGAATATCAGATGGGGAATCCAGCAGGTCTGGCATCTAGGGATCTAGATGAAGGTACTAATCAATATGAAAATAACGTTTAAAATGGGGGAGATGTGAGGCTTTGAAATTCTTTTGAAAATTACGTATGAACAAAGGTGGGAGCCAAGACTGCTCTATCTTCGCTCTCTCTCTATCTCTGTCTCTCAGAGATGAGCAGGCTGTTACACAAGGAGCCGGTTAAACTGGTTAAACGGAGACACTATGTCCTGTGTACGTGTTGAAACTGTAAATACTACTGGATCAAGCTAGTCAAAACTGTAAGAAACTAAGAACATGATCAGATAAGGATAAATGCCTTGTAGCTTGGCTGTGACTGTGATGATCTATAAACCTGCCCTTCTGTGTTAATAAACTGAAACATTCTGGATAAGATACACTGCTGTCTGTCTGTTATCTTTCCCGAGCTCGTCACCCTATTGTGGATCAATTAGAACTATGACAACATAACTCAGGGGTCTTGTGCCCCTAACAATATGAATGGACACTTCACCTTCTATAGTCCACGCTCCGAGGTCACCTCATTACTGCTATCATACATGTCCATTCTGTGTCACTCCAGTAAAGGTTCTTGTCTTCTCCTTCAGATCCCAATATCTCGCTGCTCAGAGCCATGTTTACCTGGAAGCAGAAAGAAGGCAAGAGAAACAATTCACACCTGCTGCTATGACTGCGTGCCATGTTCAGAGGGAGAGATCTCCAATGTAACTGGTATATGATAGTAGTAGTAGTAGTACTGTCTTACCAGTGTATGATGTTCTAGTAGGAGTAGTAGTACTGTCTTACCAGTGTGATGATATTCTAGTAGGAGTAGAAGTAATGTCCTACAGTCATGGCCAAAAGTTTTGAGAATGACACAAATCTTCTATTTTCACATGATCTGCTGCCCTCTGGTTTATGTGTGTTTGTCAGATGATTTTATCACATACAGAAATATAATTGCAATCATATTATGAGTAAAAAAAGCTTATATTGACAGTTAGAATGAGTTAATGCAGCGTTCCAATATTTGCAGTGTTGACCCTTCTTCTTCAGGACCTCTGCAATTCTCCCTGGCATGCTCTCAATCAACTTCTGGACCAAATCCTGACTCATAGCAGTCCATTCTTGCACAATCAATGCTTGCATTTTGTCAGAATTTGTAGGTTTTTGTTTGTCCACCCGTCTCTTGATGATTGACCACAAGTTCTCAATGGGATTAAGATCTGGGGAGTTTCCAGGCCATGGACCCAAAATCTCTCTGTTTTGTTCCCTGAGCCATTTAGTTATCACCTTTGCTTTATGGCAAGGTGCTCCATCATGCTGGAAAAGGCATTGTTGATGGCCAAACTGATCTTGGACGGTTGGGAGAAGTTGACCTTGGAGGACATTCTGGTCCCATTCTTTATTCATGGCTGTGTTTTTAGGCAAGACTGTGAGAGAGCCGATTCCCTTGGCTGAGAAGCAACCCCACACATAAATGGTTTCAGGATGCTTTACAGTTGGCATGAGACAAGACTGGTGGTAGCGCTCACCTCATCTTCTCCCAATAAGCTGTTTTCCAGATGTCTCAAACTATTGAAAATGGGATTCATCAGAGAAAATGACTTTACCCCAGTCCTCACCAGTCCATTCCCTGTACCTTTTGCAGAATATCAGTTTGTCCCTTATGTTTTTTCTGGAGAGAAGTGGCTTCTTTGCTGCCCTCCTTGAGACCAGGCCTTGTTCCAAGAGTCTCCGCCTCACAGTGCGTGCAGATGCACTCACACCTGCCTGCTGCCATTCCTGAGCAAGCTCTGCACTGCTGGTAGCCCGATCCCGCAGATGAAACACTTTTAAGAGACGGTCCTGGCACTTGCTGGTCTTTCTGGGGCGTCCTGGAGCCTTTTTGCCAACAATGGAACCTCTCTCCTTGAAGTTCTTGATGATGCGATAGATTGTTGACTGAGGTGCAATCTTTCTAGCTGCGATACTCTTCCCCTGTTAGGCCATTTTTGTGTAGTGCAATGATGACTGCACGTGTTTCTTTAGAGATAACCATGGTTAACAGAAGAGAAACAATGATGTCAAGCACCAGCCTCCTTTTACAGTGTCCAGTGGTGTCATTCTTACTTAATCATGACAGATTGATCTCCAGCCCTGTCCTCATCAACACCCACACCTGTGTTAATGGAGCAATCACTGAAACAATGTTACCTGGTCCTTTTAAGGCAGGGCTGCAATGATGTTGAAATATGTTTTGGGGGATAAAGTTCATTTTCTAGGCAAATATTTACTTTGCAAGTAATTGCTGTTAAGCTACCAAATTGCCATTAGGAAAACTGAAGCAGTAGACTTTGTAAAAATTAATATTTGTATCATTCTCAAAACTTTTGGCCATGACTGTACTAGTATGGTGATGTTCAGAAGGAGACATCTGCAATATAACTGGCATATGATAATAGGAGTAGTAGTATTGTCTTAGTGTGATGATGTTCTACTAAGAGTAGTAGTACTAAATAGTATCTAGTTCATGGGGGGAGAGGAAGTGGCTGGGTCTGTCCTGACACTGAGAGGCTTGTGATACGGTACAGTGTTTCTTTGGTTGATTTTGTGTGGCTGAAAGTTTAGTTAACGCTCAGATGATCACGGTGTTTGATGTTATTTTGCCTGAAGTTAAGGCTATATTTTATTTTGCTTCTCCTGTGTCTGATATAAAGGTTTATTTATTTTGCTATTATTTATTTTTTAAATAATCCACTTTGATGAAAGATTTGTGTCTCTGTTTCTGACTGGTTGGGTCTGCACCACTGCTTCTACCAAGCCACCTTCCCAGCAATAGATAGATACATAGTAGGTGCTCCATAAAATGTGATGGATTATGATTTTTTTCCTACAGATGCCGAGAACTGCTTGAAATGTGAAAGTGACGAATGGCCGAATGAGAAGAGAGACCGATGTCTGCCTAAAGTAATGGAATTCATCTCTTACCATAATGACACCATTGCTTCTGTATCTTCCTCTGTCTCGCTCTTCGGATGTCTTGTGACCGGCTCCATATTTAGAATATTTATTTCCTACCGGGACACTCCTATTGTTAGAGCTAATAACCGGAACCTGAGTTATCTCCTCCTGGTCTCCATCATCCTTAGCTTCCTCTCTGTCTTCTTGTTTCTTGGTCGTCCCAGTGATGTCACTTGTAGATTACGTGAAACCAGTTTTGGAGTCTTCTTCTCAGTCACTGTCTCTTCACTTCTGGCCAAGACTGTTATTGTCTGTGTTGCTTTTAAGTCCACCAAGCCTGGAAGCCCCTGGAGAAAATGGCTGAGTGTGAAGCTGCCCTATACCATAGTGTTGTTGTGTTCATCCTTCCAGGTTGTCATCTGTGTTCTGTGGTTGTCTATTTCTCCCCCATTCCAGGACCTGGACACTCAGTCTTATCCTGAGAAGATCATCATTCAGTGTAATGAGGGCTCAGATCTCTGGTTCTACTCCATGTTGGGTTATATGGGGCTCCTGGCCGCTGTCAGCTTTCTTCTGGCTTTCATGGTGAGGACATTACCGGACAGTTTTAATGAGGCCAAGTACATCACCTTCAGCATGCTGCTGTTCTGTAGTGTCTGGATGGCCATGATCCCGGCTTATCTGAGCACCAGAGGGAAATACATGGTGGCCGTGGAGATATTTGCAGTAATGGCTTCCAGTGCTGGACTTTTAGCTTGTGTGTTTTTCCCAAAATGTTTTATTATTTTATTTAGATCAGAAATGAACAGAAAAACTGATCTGCTGGGGAGAAGAAAGGAATGACTGTAAACTATTAACCCCCTTATAATAGTGACTAACTCTGAACATTACAAATTTTCAAACTATATTACACTAAAATCAAAGCTTCTCTACATCTTGTATATTAATGACTCATGTATATATAGGATTATTATGATATTGTCTACAGTAATTTCTCCAGTAATTAGAACATTACATAATCTTTAACAATTAGTAACATTTAGAGATGAGCGAATACAGTTCGATCGAGTAGATATTTGATCAAATATTAAGGTATTCAACATATCCGATTCCAATCGAATACCATGCGGTAAATACAGTAAAAATTTGTATCCCCTCCCACCTTCCCTTGCGCTTTTTTTTGCACCAATAACTGTGCAGGGGAGGTGGGACAGGAAGCAGAAAAACGTAGGCATTGAAAAAGAATAGGAAAAAGTCATTGGCTGGCAAAATCAGGTGACTTCGGATCTATAAGAATAGTGGCAGCCATGTTTGTGTCTTTTGCGGCTGGGATAGATAGAGACTTCGTGCTGAGGGTCAGAGAGAAATTTTAGCTTCTTCTAGGCAGGAAAGAAAACAGCAACACTGCTTGATGAGTCTATAAACACCATCAGCTTATAGGCTCATCCTACAGAAAGTTCTCAAAACCACTTTTTAGGGCTGAAATTCCGTAGCACTGATATACGGTATATACCTGGGCTGAAGCGACAGGATTGGGCTGACACTGTAAACTCTGCTGGGGAAAGTCACAAGTGAAAAGAGGGGTGAAAGAATTACTACTGGGGGTGGCACGGCTGAATCTCTGCTTGTGGCCAGAATGGGGCATAAACTTGAAATGCAGGTGCACAAATCTAAGTAGAACTGAAAAGAAAGCCTAGACACGCAGGTTCTATCATGAAGTTACAAGTAGAAGAGTGGCTCAGCAAGTGAAAGTTGGGGTTCATTGTGTACACTCTATGCCACCAAAAAGGCTAATTGGGGGGCCTACTTGCACCCCCTCACCAAACTCACCCAAACCTCACCTGTGGGAAGCCTCCACTCACCCCAAGGGCCACAGGTCCAACTTCTCCACCCAATACGTGTCAGGCGCAGAGGGATTGGAGAGGACAGGGCTGTGGTTGGCCAGGTACTCACGTAACATGTGCCTATACTTTTCCCTCCTGATGACACTAGGGCCCACAGTGGTGGTAGTTTGGCAAGGGGGAGGGGGCATTATCGTGTCCTGCACCTTGGAGAGTGTTCCCCTGGTGGTTGTGGACCAGATGGTAGTTGTTAGTCTCTTTGAGGAAATATCCTCTCTGCCGCCAGCGAGGGTTGACAGAAACATTTCCATCATATTCTGCACCAGGTGCTTGTGGCAATCATTTATGCGATTGGTCCTCTCCTCTACCAGAATGAAAGACAAGATGTTATTTTTATACCGGGGATTGAGGCTTGCAAAAATCCAGCATTGGTTGCTCTCCATGGTGTGAACTATGCCTTTATCTCTGGAAAAGCAACCCAACATGAAGTCAGCCATGTGTGCCAGTGTGTTACTTGGCATGACTTTGCAGCCCCCAACTGTAAGGGTCACTCTCCAGTTCCTCCATTTTCAACTCCCCTTCACACCATCCGCACTGAAGCAATGGCACACACTGAATTTCCCCGCTAGCCTCGTGTGTGACAGTGACATCATTTGCCACTTCATGCTCCTCTTCTTCCACCATCATCCAACCATGAGAAGATGACAGGAGTGTGCTCTGAATGTATTCTGCCTAGCAGCGGCTACTTTAGACTTACAAAAATGGCTGCACATTCACCAGTATATCAGGCACAATGAGGTAGGTTTTTAAAAACCTTACCACCAACAAGTTGAAAACGTGGGCCATGTGTGGACCGTGTTTGAGTCTGACAAGCTCCAGAGCCGCTACCAGGTTCCGGCCATTATCACACACGACCATGCCTGGCCCAGGTGCATCGGCAACAACAACATTGCCATTTCAACTAGGATGACATCCCTCACCTCGGGGGGTGGGGGGGGGTGGTTCTGTCAGCCAAGCTGAGCTTCAGCACGACCTGCTGACGTTTCCACACGCCAGTGCTGCAGCGTTTACAGCTCGCAGGTGTGGTCGATGTTGCAGTGGAGCAGCAGGCTTTCTGAGGACCCCAGGCATAAATTTTGTGCTTGGAGAGGAGATAGGCTGCCCCATTTTGTGAGCTGGGCCCAGCCTCCACTACATTCACCCTGCCTGTCATTATAGAGAAGCAGCGTCCATGCATCGGTGGTCAAGTGGACCTTAGAGCAAAGCGCGGAACTCAGCGCCTAATTGATGTTATGGGACACATGCTGGCGCAAGACGGGGACGGCACACCAAGAGATGTAGTGATGGCTAGGGGCAGCATAGCGAGTCTCCACAAGCAGAAACGCCAACATCTCCAGGGCCAGCAGTTTTGAGATGTGGGTGTTTAAGGCTTGGGCATGTGGGTGGGTTGCGCTGTACTTCTGCCTGCGATCAAACACCTGGGAGATGGAGATTTGCTGGGAAGAGGCGCATGATGGTGCAGGCAAAAGGAGCAGAGGCAGGAAAAGCGAAGGATGAGGGTGAAGTCCCCATAGTGTCCGAGGCAGATGTGGCGGTGTCCTGGCTGGTGGTCTGGACTGCAGCGCCAGCACTGGAAATAGCAGAAGAGTCAGTGTTGGCAACACCGGCCGACAATTGTCCTGCGTTTGCTCTCTTCCACTGCTTGCCTTACAAATGACGGCACATGGCTGAGGTGCTCAGGTTGCTTTTCTCAGAGCCCCTATTTAGTTTTGAGTTTCACAGTGTGGAAATTGCAGTCAGTTTGTCCTCCACGCATACATTGCAAAATCTACACAACATCGAGGGAGGTGGCCAACATGGGCGAGTTTTGGGCGAGTGGCTAGTACAGGGAAAATCTTGGGTCTTGCTGGCTCTGGCCTGGCTTCTTTGAAGCAGCTGTCCTCTGCCTCTGGACATGCCTCTGCCTCTAGCTGTAGCTTCACCGCAACCTTGCACCCCAGCAGCATTTCCACGCCCCTGGGCACGTCCTCGTCCACGTCCCTTAGCACTAGCCTTAAGCATTTTGAGATGTATACATTTTTTTTTTTTTTGTATACACCGAGGCTAGATATATTGAACATATATTAGGTCCTATATACTGTATGACAGTATACAGGAATGAGTGACTTCACAAACTGATGGATTGTATACCAATTTTGTGCTGGTAAAAGGCTGAAGTTACCTCAAGGGTCTCAATCTCTGAAGGTAGCTCAGTTTAAGGGGCTCTAACTCACTTTTGTGGCCCTTAACGTGAGCCCGTCAAAATTAAATTTTTTACCACATCACACAATATGACAGTTAAGGGTGGGGGCTGTTGGATTTCTTATTGCCTATGCAATCTGTGGTTGTCATGGGCAATGTGATTTAAAAGGGTTCATGCTAATGTTTCTTTTGCTTTAAATTTTCGTTTCTGTCCATACTAATGTTGGGGAAAGAAGGTTTCAAAGTATTTAGACTTTCATAGAGGTTCTATCGAGTTTGGAAAGTGTCCAGTAGAAAGGATGGGATCGGATTTCACATAAGCCTGCCATCCATGGGCACTCATGGTTGAGAAACTGAGGGAGCTGACTTTGATGAACCCTTGGGTTTTGGAGATGGAACTCCATCAAAGGTCTCCGCTGCTCACACACCCTACTCAACACATGTTATCTAGGGTTTCAGTGTGTGGTGACCTCGAACAACAGCCGGTGCTTCAGGCAGATGTAGGCGTAGCTGGAGGGTTTTCCGGCTAGCAGCGGCTACTGTAGACTTACGGAAGTGGCCGCTCTTTCATTAGTAGCTCATGAACTTTGGTGTACGTTTTGGTAAGGTTGGCACCACCAAGTTGAAACCATGGACCAGGCGTGGACCGTGTTTTAGTCTGGCAAGCTTCAGAGCCGCTACCAGGTTTTGGCCATTATCACAAACAAACAAGCAAACAAACAAACAATGTCCTGCGTTTGCTCTCTCCCACTGAGCCCAGTGTTTGACTTGCAAATGATGATGCATGGCTGAGGTGCTCAGATTGCTTTTCTCAGATACCCTATTCAGTTTTGAGTTGCACAGTGTGCAAATTGCACTCAGTTTGTCCTCCGCACATAGATTGAAATATCTACACACCATCGAGGTATGTTGCTTCGATGGGTGAGTGGCTAGTACAGGGAACATCTTGGTCCTCGGTGGATCTGGCCTGGCTTCTGTGAAGCAGCTGTCCTGTGCCTCTGAACAAGCCTCTGCCTCTAGCCACCTTTTTTGGTGCTGCACTTGCCTCCACATCTACACTGCTTTCCACGCTACACATCACCCCTGTCCAGGTTGGGTCGGTGGCCTTGTCCTCCACCACCTCCTCTTCCAATTGCTCACTCTCCTCTTACTGCGAACCGCACATAACCACAGCCTTGCCCTGATGGCAACAGTGTCTCGTCATCATCACTAAGGCTGAGAAACGCTGGTTGCGGGTCCACAACCACAAAATCGGCAGAAGATGGTGGATGCTCCAGTGTTTGGACATCAGGACAGAGAAATTTTTTAGCTCCTTGGATTCTTGAAGTGGTTGAACAAAGTCGAAGAGTGGAAAAGAACCCAAAAACAGCTCCTGAGAGGGGGCAAGGGTGAGATATACAATAAAAGGGCTGTATACATGTAACACCACTGAGGAGAATCGACCAGCAATGTAAACACAATATAGGACTAACAAGATTAGTAATTTGTTTATAGTACAATACATGTCAAAGAAAAATACATTAACTGGGGTCTTCTCATCATTACACTTTGAAGAGTAAGTTAGACCAAAAGACAGTGCTTTGAATTTCTACTGACTAGGGAAAAATATTTTTGTAATGTGTTAGCCAGTGGATATGAAATGTGAAAACTTGAGAATCTTCAGTAGTTGCTACTTTTTTTAATGGCTAACTATTAATGATGAGAGATTACAAGCCTAGAAACTAGAGATGAGCGAATACCTTTCGATCGAGTAGATATTCTATCAAATATTAAGGTATTCGAGATATTCAATTCCAATCGAATACCATGCAGTAAACGCAGTAAAAGTTTGTATGCCCTCCCACCTTCCCTGGTGCTTTTTTTGCACCTATAACTGTGCAGGGGAGGTGGCACAGGAAGCAGGAAAACGAAAGCATCGGAAAAAAAATAGGAAAAACTCATTGGCTGGCGAAATCAGGTGACCTTGGATTTATAAGAATAGTGGCAGCCATATTTGTCTCAGATGCGGTTTGGAGAGCCAGGGAAAGACATCGTGAGCAGGGTGAGAGAGAACGTTTAGCTTGTGCTAGGCAGGAAAAGTGAAAAACAACAGCTCTTTTCAGAGCTACACTGCAGGAACACGGTACACATACACTGAACCTGCCAAAGATATGTCAGGATAGCATCAAAGGACGGGGCAGGCACTTTGACGTGGAAATCCAGTTGGAGATCCAGTCCACAGTCCAGCTACTGGAGAGGGGCTGCCATTAGTGTCCCTTGTCAGTAGCACAAGGGGGCAAGGACGTGGACATGGAAATCCAGTTGGAGATCCAGTCCACAGTCCAGATACTGTAGAGGTGCTGCCAGCAGTGCCCCTCGTCAGTAGCACAAGGGGGCGAGAATGTGGACGTGGAAGAGGAAATCCAGCTAGGGATCCAGACCACAGTTCAGGTACTGGAGAGGGGCTGCCAGCAGTGTCCCTCATCAGTAGCACAAGGGGGCGAGGAAGAGGATGAGGAAATCCAGCTGGGGATACAGGCCACAGTAGCTCGACTCCAATTATAAACTGGAGAGTGGCAGCCAGCAGTGCCACAACATCAAGCGGGGTTCAGGGTGTAGTGCTGACAAGGCCCGAGCACCAGGAACCCATACCAGAGTGGATAGCAGATATTGTGGACCCCCAACCAGCATGTCCTGTCCACAGTACTGATGAGACACAGTTCCATGTGTCTGTGCCAGCACACAAGTTCCTAGTCCTCCTCCTCCTCCTCCTCCAGCACCACCACCACCTTCACCGTAAATAAATAGTTAAAAAAATATATTAATGTTTTAGGGCTCCCCCCAAGAGCCTGAAAAATAATTTTTAGGGAACCCCCAAAGCCCTGAAAATTAATGTTTAATGTTGCTAATGTTTAATGTTGCTAAAATCTAATTTTTTTAGGGGTCACCCCAAGGGCCAAAAACTAAAACTCTGCTGGTTAAAGGCTCTATACACCCAAAGGGCCTAAAACACTGCTGGTGCAAGGCTCTACTCACCACAAAGGCCAAAAAATAAAACACTGCTGGTTAAAGGCTCTACTCACCCCAAGGGCCAAAAAAATAAACAAACACTGCTGGTTAAAGGCTCTACTCACATCAAGGGCCAAAAAAATAAACAAACACTGCTGGTTAAAGGCTCTACTCACCCCAAGGGCCAAAAAAATAAAACATTGCTGGTTAAAGGCTCTACTCACCCCAAGGGCCAAAAAATAAAACACTGCTGGTTAAAGGCTCTACTCACATCAAGGGCCAAAAAAATAAAACATTGCTGGTTAAAGGCTCTACTCACCCCAAGGGCCAAAAAATAAAACACTGCTGGTTAAAGGCTCTACTCACCCCAAGGGCCAAAAAATGACACACTGCTGGTTAAAGGCTCTGCTCATCCCAATGGCCAAAAAGTAAAACACAGCTGGTTAAAGGCTCTACTCACATTAAGGGCCAAAAAGTAAAACACTGCTGGTGCAAGGCTCTACTCATATTAAGGGCCAAAAAGTAAAACACTGCTGGTGCAAGGCTCTACTCACCCCAAGGGCCAAAAAAATAAACAAACACTGCTGGTTAAAGGCTCTACTCACATCAAGGGCCAAAAAAATAAAACACTGCTGGTTAAAGGCTCTACTCACCCCAAGGGCCAAAAAAATAAAACACTGCTGGTTAAAGGCTCTACTCACCCCAAGGGCCAAAAAATGACACACTGCTGGTTAAAGGCTCTGCTCATCCCAATGGCCAAAAAGTAAAACACAGCTGGTTAAAGGCTCTACTCACATTAAGGGCCAAAAAGTAAAACACTGCTGGTGCAAGGCTCTACTCACCCCAAGGGCCAAAAAATAAAACACTGCTGGTTAAAGGCTCTACTCACCCCAAGGGCCAAAAAATAAAACACTGCTGGTTAAAGGCTCTACTCACCCCAAGGGCCAAAAAATAAAACACTGCTGGTTAAAGGCTCTACTCACCCCAAGGGCCAAAAAATAAAACACTGCTGGTTAAAGGCTCTACTCACCCCAAGGGCCAAAAACTATGCAGGTTAGAGGCTCAGTTCACCCAAAGGGCCAAAAACTCTGCTGTTTAAAGGCTCAGTTCACTCCAAAGTCCAAAAACACTGCTGTTTAAAGGCTCAGTTCACTCCAAGGGCCAAAAAATAAAACACCGCTAGTTAAAGGCTCTACTCACCCCAAGAGCCAAAAACACTGCTGGTTAAAGGCTCTACTCACCCCAAGGGCCTAAAACACTGCTGGTTAAAGGGTCAACTCACCCCAAGGGACAAAAACACTGCTGTTTAAAGGCTCAGTTCACCCAAAGGGCCAAAAATAAACCACTGCTGGTTAAAGGTTCTATTCACCAGAAGGTCCAAAAAGTAAAACACTGCTAGTTAATGGCTCTACTCACCTCGAGGGCCAAAAAGTAAAACACTGCTGTTACAAGGCTCTACTCACCCCAAGGGCCAAAAAAATGCTGGTTAGAGGCTCATTTCACTCAAAGGGCCAAAAGCTCTGCTGTTTAAAGGCTCAGTTCACTCCAAGAGCCAAAAACACTGCTGTTTAAAAGCTCATTTCACTCCAAGGGCAAACAACACTGCTGGTTAAAGGCTCAACTCACCACAAGGGACAAAAACACTGCTGGTTAAAGGCACAGTTCACTCTAAGGGCAAAATACACTGCTGTTTAAAGGCTCAGTTCACCTCAAGGGCCAAAAAAAAAACACTGCTGGTTAAAAACTCTACTCACCCCAAGGGCCAAAAAGTAAAACACTGCTGGTTAAAGGCTCTACTCATGCCAAAGGCCAAAAGTAAAACACTGATGGCGCAAGGCTCTACTCTCCCCAAGGGCCAAAAAGTAAAACACTGCTGGTGCAAGGCACTACTCATCCCAAGGGCCAAAAAATAAAACACTGCTAGTTAAATGATCTACTCACCCCAAGGGCCAAAAAGTAAAACAATGATGGTGCAAGGCTCTACTCACCTCAAAGGCCAAACAATAAAACACTCCTTGTTAAAGTTTCTACTCACCCCAAGGGCCAAAAACTAAAACTCTGCTAGTTAATGGCTCTACTAAAGACTCAATTCACCCAAAGGACCAAAAACTATGCTGGTTAGAGGCTCAGTTCACCCAAACAGCCAAAAATTCTGCTATTGCAAAGCTGAACTAAATTAAAGGGCCAAAAACACTGCTGTATAAAGGCTCAACTCACCCCAAGGGACAAAAAAACTGCTGGTTAACAGGTCAACTCACCCCATGGGCCAAAAACTAAAACTATGTTGTTTAAAGACTCAATTCACCCAAAGGTCCAAAAACTATGCAGGTTAGAAGCTCAGTTCACTCCAAGCTGGATCTGTGGCTGGAATTTGCACTGTAGTCCTTTCCTGCCCTGCCTCCAGCGTGTTATCGGAAAGGGTCTTCAGCACAGCCGGTGGCATAATTATGGATAAGCGCGGCCGGCTGTCAGCTGACAGTGCTGACCGGCTAATTTTCAGCAAAATCAACAGCCACTGGATAGACAAATCATTTTCATGTCCAACAGTGTCAAACACCCCGACATGAAGTTTCATGTGTGTGCTCAACCTCTACAATTCCTCCTCCTCATACTCCTCCACCATCAGCGCTGCACAATTCTGATCCTACTAGGCTCAATCCACCCTGATTCCCCCCAACTCTACTGGTTAGAGTCTCAATCCACCCTAATTCCCCCAAACTCTGCTTGTTAGTGGCTCAATCCACCCTGATTCCCCCAAACTCTGCTGGTTAGAGGCTCAATCCATACTGATTTCCCAAAATTCTGCTGGTTAGAGGCTCAATCCACCCAAATTCCCCCAAACTCTGCTGGTTAGAGGCTCAATCCACCCAAATTCCCCCAAACTCTGCTGGTTAGAGGCTCAATCCACCCTAATTCCCCGAAACTCTGCTGATTAGAGGCTCAATCCACCCTGATTCCCCCAAACTCTGCTGTTTAAAGACTCAACTCACCCAAAGGGCCAAAAACTAAATTTCTGCTGTTTAAAGGCCCCAACTCACCCCAAGGGCCAAAAACTCATTTGGTGCAAGGCTCAACTCACCCCAAGGGCCAAAAACACTGCAGGTGCAAGGCTCAACTCAACCCAAGGGCCAAAAACTCTGTTGTTTAAAGGCTCAACTCACCTCAAGGGCCAAAAACACTGATTTTTCTCCAATTCAATCTCTGAATGAACTGCTCTGAAAGTTGGCCTAGGCACTGCTGCAATGGCAATCACTGGGGTCTCCTGTTCTGGTTCCAAAGAATCTTGTGTCTTACTTGAAGAAGAGACAATCTTAGTCTGACTGCTGGTTGCTTGTGCTGCAGCATGTGGAGTTGGGTCTGTGAGCCTTGTGGTGAACCCCTCACACACACGCATACATACACAATGCCAGGTCAGGGTGGGTACTGTTGGATTTCCCATTGCCTATTCCATCTGTGGTTGTTATGGGTAACGTGATTTAAAGGGGTGCTTGTTAATGTTGCTTTAGCTTAAAATATGGGTTTCTGTCTATACAATTGGGAAGAAGGTTTCCAGGTATTTTCCCACTTTCCATAGAGGTTGTATGGAGTGTGTATAGTGTGTAGTTGTTAGGCTGTGATAGTGGTGTAATACAGGGACTTTGGTGTGTTAGATGCCCCCAGACATGCTCCCCCTGCTGTCCCAGTTACATTGCAGAGGTGTTGGCATCAGTTGCTGAGGTGTCATAGTGGACTTGGTGACTCTCGAGTCAAATAGTGGTTTCCCCTGACACAAACTTTTTTCCCCATAGACTATAATGGGATTCGATATTTGTTCGAATAGATGAATATTGAGGGGCTATTTGAATCGAATATCGAATATTTCACTATTGGCTCATTTCTACTCTTTATCTTCCATGTGCATATTATTGTATCATGTAACTCATACACGCTACAACGATTTGTTGAATAAACTTTTTAAAACATTGCATTGTTGCCTGTGTTTAATCCGTATACAACCATTAACTTATAACTTGATAGGTGGGTTTTAGCATCTACAGCCTCATAAGACATGCCCTGAAAATACATTCCCTTATACATATATGTAATCTAGCACCACACCTTGCTATAAGCCCCCAAGACATGCCAGGGCATGTCTCTAGCAACCTAGGCTACCGCATGAGCCTAATAAGTGATATGAGAGAGGTGTCATGATCATCCTAATCTCAACATGCCCATCTGTGGAGGAGGATGTCAGCTTGTGTAACCTCCATTTTGTGTATTTGAGACGTGTGCTGACGGGTGCCATTCTGTGAGACCATGCGATCACAGACGCCATTCTGGACTTTGAGGTCATGTGTCTTCTACAATTCACAACCCTCCCTCAGCCCTCAGGGGGTGTGACCTCTCTCCAGTTCCTTATCCAATAGACATGCATCAGGGCTATTGTTACAACTTCTCCACCAATCATGCTATGCTAATTATGCAGATCCAACCTGTTTTGTCTATGCAATGGGTTATATATTGCTGTATTGTTACCATTAAAGACAGAACACACATAAGCTGTATGTAGAGTGAGTTTCTCTGAGCTTGGCTTATGAAAAGGGAAAAGACAACTTTATTAATTTGGACTTCAAATAGTCATTGGGCTCACACCATCTGACTATAAACCCTATACACCCCCCTCCCTTACACAGAACTGTAATATAGCAATACACCAAGAGACAACCGAGTCCACATCACATTTTTGACAGAATTGCTTGTGAAGGGAAGGGGTTGAGAGGGGACTTGTCCATTGATTTGGGATGGGATTACACACAATATCAGACCTGGATCAAATTGACGCCGCATTCTTGAGCACATCGCATTCTTCAACCTTTGGAATGAGCACAGAGGTCTCTGTGAAGGGAGGGGTGAGAGGGCACTTGTCCAGACATGCCTGTGAAGGGCAGATGGAGGGCGTGGGTGGGTTGGCGGGGGACGGGGAGACCTGTCACTGCACAAAGGAAAGGGGGCTTAACAGGGATGTGGTGGGGCAGGTTGACGAAAAGTGTTTTGGGTACTAAGGGGCGCGGTACCTGTCACACTACAAAGAAAAGGGGTGTGGTGGGGGTGGTTTGACGAAACATCTACACATTACACTACTAGTGAAGCCTGTCATGTGTGTACTATACGGACTCACAGCATTGTTTCAATACAACAGCAGACTCCATATGCGTGATAATGAAAAACACAATGTTCTACACCACTATACAGGCTCTCTGTAGCTAGGCAATAGCTGTTTTTTTTTTAAATACTATTCACCACAAATTAATTCAGATAAAATCAGGGGTGAGCCTGCTCTTTTCGCCGCCCGAGGCTAACTGCAGAAAGCTGCCCCCCCGCCGGGAGGAGGGGGCAGATCGGGGCGTGGCTGTGCGGATTGGGGGCGTGACCGGGCAGATCGGGGGCGTGGCCAATCGAAGGGGCAGGGCTTAGCCCCGTTCGCCAGCAGAGAGTAGGCCCGGAGACTGCCTGCTCTCTGCCTGAGCGTGAGGGGAGGCTGCTGGAGCAGCGCTGCTCCAGTGGCCTCCCCAAACCACCGCTCGGTGATAAGCCAGTCCAGGACCTGGCTTAGGTTAGCAAAAATGCCGCCCTCCCTGAAGCCCTGGCATAGTGCCGCCTGAAGCGCTCGCTTCAGGTCACCTCATGGGAGGTGCGGCACTGGATAAAATAAAACATTTTTGGAGCAATCCTTCAAAGCAGCAGAATTGAATATTTGGAAATTTCACTCATCTTTTATCTTGACCCTGTAAAGGGAAAAAAATGTCAGAAGATGGCGTAACAGCCTTAGCTTGGTTCTGAGTAAGTGTCAACCTGGTTAACCTACTCAGCTACCAAGTTTGTCAAACCCTCCATACATGCTGCAAGTTCCTGAATACAAATCACTGAAAACCCAGAGGGCAAAGACGGCAGAGGGTGTAATGGCTTTCTATTCTGTTATGTTTCCTGTTAGGTTTACAGCTACTGCAAGAATCACAAAGAAAGGAAGACAAGGACAGTGATCCCTAATAGAGATGAGCAAACAGTAAAATATTCAATATTCGTTTTGACGAATATCGAACCCCATTATAGTCTATGGGGAAAAAAATGCTCATTTCAGGGGATCCCACTCTTCGACTCAGGAGGGTCACCAAGTCCACTATTACATGTCAGCAAATGATGCCAACACCTCTGCAATGCAACTGGGACAGCAGGGGCAGCATATCTGGGGGCATCTAACATGCCCAAGTCACTGTATCCCTGTCAGCTTGTGATTTGCGCAAGCTGACTTTTTCTCATAGGAATGCATTGACCAGCGTTGATTGGCCAAATGCCATACAGACTACAGCATTCAGCCAATCAATGCTGGTTCTGCCGGAGGCTCGTCTGTGAGGAGATGGAGTCTAAGATCGGACCAGAATGGAGACTGCTGTGGACCAATCTTAGACTCCGCCTCCTCCGGCAGAACCAGCGTTGATTGGCTGAATGCTGTACTCTGTATGTACGCTGGTCAATGCATTCCTTTGCCGAGATGTAGCAGTGCTGGCCGTGCGCTCAGCTTGACTACTCCGGAGATGCTGCCGAGCTGAGCCCACAGCCAGCACTGCTACACCGAAGAACCGCTGCTACACCAGAGAACCTCTGAACCCTGCTGCACACTCAGCTCTGCTGCATCAGAGATGTAGCAGAGCTGAGTGTACGCTGAACACTCAGCTCTGCTGCAGCAGAGCTGAGTGTGCAGCAGGGTTCACCGGTTATCCGGTGTAGCAGTGCTGGCCGTGCGCTCAGCTTGGCTGCATGTCCGGAGTAGTCGAGCTCAGTGCACGGCCAGCACTGCTACATCTCGGCATAGGAATACATTGACCAGCGTTGATTGGCCGAATGCCATACAGAGTACAGCAGTCGGCCAATCGACGTTGGTTCTGCCGGAGGAGGCGGAGTCTAAGATCGGTCCACAACAGTCTCCATTCTGGTCCGATCTTAGACTCCGCCTCCTCACAGACGAGCTTCCGGCAGAACCAGCGTTGATTGGACGAATGCTGTACTCTGTATGGCATTTGGCCAATCAACGCTGATCAATGCATTCCTATGGGTAAAAGTCAGCTCGTGCATATCACAATCTGACAGGGATCCCGACCAGATAGAGCCCCAAAGAGCTGGGTGAGTGACATTCCCCCTTAAATAAAGGTAATCCCTAGCTAACCATGCCTGTACATCTGTCCCTGTCTCACAGTCACATAGTTCACAGTCTCAAATTAACCGAATGTTAAATCCACCATTCATATAAAATGGAGTTCACTTGATTTAGCCAGCCTATTACTTTTTCCAATTTTTTTTCGATGCCTCCGTTGTCGTAGTTCCTGTCCCACACAAACACAGACAAGACAAAGAAGAATGGGTAGGGAAAAAAGCCCAGGGTCAGAGCCAGTTGGGCTGTAAGAACAAAATAAGAACTAGAAGAATAGACTGGTCTGCAAAACGCAGAAGTCAGAAAACCAAGATTAGAGATACAGGAGAAAACACTAGCACAGTCAAGAGAGACTAACAGCAAAGCTATAAAACAATGGAAAACTATATATTGGATGTCAAGAATCCGCCCCAGGCTTGATTGGAGTGGACCCTGCGGATGTTACAGAGGATTAATTGAGCATAGTTTATAGAACTATAAGAGAGGAAAACTATTGGAATGCAATTTGTTATAATGATAGAAAAAAGGTGCTAGTCTGGAGCATAGCTAATTACACTGTAGGATGAGGACTAGTCTAGAGCATGTTTTATAGAATTATTGGAGGAGGACTAGTAGAGAGACGTTTGTAGAGATATAGAAGATGAAGAAGAGCTCAGCACTGATTTTATAATGATAGGAGAGGAAGGTTAGTCTGGATCATATTTTATAGAATTTTAGGACTATTATAGCTCAGGTTACAGTCATATAAGAGTAATATCTCTCTATATTATAAAAATGAATTTCTGTCTGTCTGTCTGTCTGTCTGTCTGTTCTCTAATGCGAACCAAACGACTGGACCGATCTTCACCAAATTTGGTACAGAGATACTTCAGATATCCAGGAAGGTTTAAGATGAGACTCCAACTCGCTCGGACGTACCGTTGCTGAGATACAGCATTCCAAACACAGTGCCCCCCCCTTAGCCAATACAAACCTGCAAGACTTTCACTCATATTCCAACTGCAATACACACAGTCACTCCACATGCACAATACAACACTGATATCCAAACTGAGATACACACATCAGAGGATTAGATACACAGATCAGCACACAGTATCACACACCAGAGGATTAGATACACGGGTCTGCACACAGTCCCACACACCAGAGAATCAAATACGCACTTCTGCACACAGTTCCACACACTGAAGGAATTGATACGTACGTCTGCACACGGTTCCACATGCCGAAGGATTAGATACAGGCGTCTACACACAGTTCCACACTGCAGAGGATTAGATACGTGCGTCTGCACACATTTGTACACACCATAGGATTAGATACATGCGTCTGCACAGAGTACCAATTGCCGTAGGATTAGATACGCGCGTCTGCACACAGTTGTACACACCATAGGATTAGATACACGTGTCTGCACACAGTACCACATGCAGTAGGATTAGATACACGCGTCTACACATAGTTCCACACACCGAAGGATTAGATACGCGCCTCTTCACACAATACCACACAGGGGAGGATTAGATACGTGTGTGTGTGCACACAGTACCACACTTTGGAGGATTAGATACATGCCTCTGCACACAGTACCACAAGCCAGAGAATTAGATATGCGTCTCCGCACACAGTATCACACGGGGGAGGATTAGATACGCACGTCTGCACACAGTACCACACGGGGGAGGATTAGATACGCGCGTCTACACACAGTACCACATGCCGGGGGATTGGATACGCGCGTCTACACACAGTTCCACACGCCGTAGGATTAGATACGTGCCTCTTTACACAATACCACACAGGGGAGGATTAGATACAAGTGTCTTCACAAAATTGTACACGCCATAGGATTAGATACACGCGTCTGCACACAGTACCACATGCCGTCGGATTAGATACGTGCATCTACACACAGTACCACATGCCGTAGGATTAGATACGTGTGTCTGCACACAGTACCACATGCCGTAGGATTAGATACGCACATCTACATACAGTTCCACACGCCAGAGGATTAGATACGTGCATCTGCACACATTTGTACACACCATAGGATTAGATACACACGTCTGCAGAGAGTACCACATGCCGTAGGATTAGATACAGGCATCTACACACAGTTCCCCACTCGAGAGGATTAGATACGCGAGTCTGCACACAGTACCACATGCCGTAGGATTAGATACGCGCATCTACATACAGTTCCACACTCCAGAGGATTAGATACGCGCGTCTGCACACATTTGTACACACCATAGGATTAGATACACACGTCTGCACAGAGTACCACATGCCGTAGGATTAGATACAGGCATCTACACACAGTTCCCCACTCCAGAGGATTAGATACACGAGTCTGCACACAGTACTACATGCAGTAGGATTAGATACGCGCATCTACACATAGTTCCACATGCCGAAGGATTAGATACGCGCCTCTTCACACAATACCACACAGGGGAGGATTAGATACGTGTGTGTGCACACAGTACGACAAGCCAGAGAATTAGATATGCGTCTCCGCACACAGTATCACACGGGGGAGGATTAGATACGCACATCTGCACACAGTACCACATGCCATAGGATTAGATACGCGTGTCTGCACACAGTACCACATGCCGGGGGATTGGATACGTGCCTCTTCACACAATACCACACAGGGGAGGATTAGATACACGTGTCTTCACAAAGTTGTACATGCCATAGGATTAGATACACGCGTCTGCACACAGTACCACATGCCGTAAGATTATATACGTGCGTCTACACACAGTACCGCATGCCATAGGATTAGATATGCGTGTCTGCACACAGTACCACATGCCGTAGGATTAGATACGCGCATCTGCACACAGTTCTACACTCCAGAGGATTAGATACGCGTGTCTGCACACAGTTGTACACACCATAGGATTAGATACACAAGTCTGCACACAGTACCACATGCAGTAGGATTAGATACCCGCGTCTACACATAGTTCCACACGCCGAAGGATTAGATACGCACCTATTCACACAATACCACACAGGGAAGGATTAGATACGTGTGTGTGCACACAGTATCACACTTTGGAGGATTAGATACATGCCTCTGCACACAGTACCACAAGCCAGAGAATTAGATACGCGTCTCAGCACACAGTATCACACGGGGGAGGATTAGATACGCGTCTCTTCACACAATACCACACGGGGAGGATTAGATATGTGCATCTGCACAAAGTACCACACCAAAAAGGATTAGATACTTGCATCTAAACACAGTACTACACGGGGAAGGATTAGATACAGCTTTACTCGAGGTATCCATAACAACTGATCATAGGTTTTTCACTGATATCCAAAATGAGATACACATAATCACATGACGCTTATGGACATACACACGAACCACATACAAAATACACCAGTGCAAAACTGGACAATTCTTATGGGGCCACTACACAAACATAACATGTAATATACCCGTGCGAAGCCGCGTCCTCCCTCTAGTAATATAATAAAAATATATATTTTAATAAATTATCTTTAATAGGAGAGAAGGATTAGTGGAGCATAATTTATAGAACTAATAGAACTATAGGAGTAAGACTGGTCTGAAGCATAGCTTATAGAATTATAGGAGGAGGAAATAATAGAATGAGGACTAGACTGGAGCAAAGTTTATAGAATTATATGAGGTG
This sequence comes from Leptodactylus fuscus, assembly GCF_031893055.1. Taxonomy (NCBI): domain Eukaryota; kingdom Metazoa; phylum Chordata; class Amphibia; order Anura; family Leptodactylidae; genus Leptodactylus; species Leptodactylus fuscus. The sequence continues at coordinate 364,282,632 of NC_134265.1, read as the reverse complement.
GATTAGTGGAGAACAGTTTGTAGAATTATAGGAGCAGAGGTTTAGCCTGGAGCACAGTATTATAGAAGGAGTATTATTCTGCAGAACACTTTATACAATTATAGGAGGAGAGCTATTAAGCAGAGTTTAGTCAGATGTAATTAATTTCAGAAAGAAAGAAAAATCATAGGAGAGGGTGGAGGGAGAATTTCTTCACTGTGGTGTGTGAATGCAGTTGTCACTATGTTATACATACATTCTATACAGCTCACCCACTTATTGCCAATAATCTAATTTTGTTTTCTGTTTTTTTCTGAAATGGATCTTTATTATTATAGAATTTCACATTTTCCATTAATGCTATTAGTGTAGATTGCTGCAGGTGATATGACTGTCAGCAATACACCTTACATGAATTTTATAATGGAAAAGTCATTCCCTTTAGTGCAAAAAAAAATCATCTTGTTAAGATTTTTTTTTTTGCAATATTCTTCTGTTAAACAATGCAGAAAAAGTGCCATTTTTCATGGCAAAAACTGCTGAATCAGTGTGTTATAGTCTAATACTGGCCAGCTTATCCTTTTAAGGCTAAAGCTAAACTTATTTCATAATATTCTTTAACTACAAGTATTTACAAAGAAACAATACACACAGTGTAAGAGTTTTCACCAATCAATATTACATAAGCGTAACTGAAGTAAGATGTCTGGAAAAAACTGGCAAGGAAAAGGTTAAAGTAGTGGCAGGAAACAATGGTGCTACTGTTGGTGGTGGTGAAGGGAATAGTGGAGGGGGATGGGCTACTGGTAAATGTCCTGCTATTAGGAAGTTTGATGCCATAATGATCCAAAAAAAAGTGGGACAATATGAATCCAATGATGATTCTATTGCAGCTAAGACCTGGTAACTGAGATAGGATGACAGATACGGCTAAAACAATCTCAGGTGGTGCAGACATCACCCAAATAGTGTTGGTGACAGCAGCTACGCATGGTCATCTTTTATATTCATGACAAGAGGAAAGTTCTGTATTTACAAAATTAGTAATGGCCGTGCAGGAACACACGTAGAGACTAGGACTCTCCATACTTACATGAAATGGCGTCACCAGCTCATAAAATAAGAATAGAATTGGCATTGGCAGCAATAGCCAAAGTGAGCGAGACTAATCCCACGCAGGTTCAGTTACTGCTATATCTCATATCTACAATCTCTTTCTGGGACTAAAATTTGGCAATGAGCCAGCACCCTTTCCACACCCCCTTCCTAACTGTCTCTGGGGGAAACCCCACAATACTACACCCCTGCCTACTGTCTACAGGTCTTATCTACAGAAGTTTTTATGGAACATAGAGACAAATAAGTGACGGGTAAGACTTTGTGTGACATCTGGAGCTTGTGATATCATTGTCATGTCACTGGTTCCCGTCCTCTTTTGTTCTACTCCAAGTCACACACAGCACCAACTTCATGTGGCTTTTTTGGTAAAAATAAAAGGACGAAAGAGCAAATTGTGGGAAATCAAGAAAGCAATGGCTCCTCCCATCAGATAACATGACCCTTCTCCCCATTCTGACACTTTCTACTCTACAACAACACAAACTGTTCCTCAAAATTCATAAGCAAGCCCTACATAGGCAAACACCAAACTAAACAATAGGCCGCATAGACAAAATTACACAGTCCATGTATATATAAAACATATTATAATTTTTATTATTCAAAATTCATAAAAATTCATGATCAGCAAGACAGATGGAAAAGTAGTGAATACACGGATGTAAACCAATGTAACAACCGACAAAACAACCAAAATCATGCTACTGAATAACAATCTAAAACACACACAAAGAGCATAAATATGCATTCATACACCTCATGAATATAATAAAGTAACAAATATACAGAGTATGTAGAAAATGGGTATTGGACCTCAATACTAGCAATTGTAGATGGTGTGTAAGAATATACGGTATCAAAAACTGGTTACAGGTGAGTAAAATGACTAATACTGCAATGAAGATAAGTGTCCATAGAAGCAGAGTGCAAACACATCAAATGTATATTAGTACCTACAGGATATGTAACACAATCCGCAATAATGGAATCTGCAGAAACTATAAATGGCAAGCCCACAAATCACCACAAATCAATAAGAGTTAAAGAGTACAGACACGGAGCACCTGTTATACAGAATAATTGTATATAGGTGTCTAAATACACTATGTCACATAGCCAAAAAAAACACCTCTAAGAGGCATTCTAACCAAGGGGTCTTCAGTGTAACAGCCGTACGAGACACATCATCATGTCTACAGGTATCTAATGTCTACAGCATATATTTAGTTCAGGTGGGGTTTTTTGCTGGGGCCTTGCTGATCATGATTTTTTATGAATTTTGAATAATAAAAATTATAATATTTTATATATATATAGATATATGGACTGTGTAATTTTGTCTATGCGGCCTATTGTTTACTTTCTACTCTACAACCACGAAGAAATGAAATCCTGACTTCTTTTCTGTGCTCTGTCCTGGGCTCAGGCTGCTGGTGATGGACCAGGGAATAACAGATCTCCATAATGTAAGATTCAAACAGGGGCAGATTTAAGGTAAATGGACTAGAATTCCGGTTTAATTTACACCAAATTGTGACACCAAATTTAGTTTGTTTTAGACATTTTTATTAGAGATGAGTGAGTAGTGAAATATTCAATATATTCAATTCGAGTAGACCCTCAATATTCGACTATTCGATCAAATATTGAATCCCATTATAGTCTATGGGAAAAAAAATGCTTGTTTCAGGGGAAACCAAAATTCGTCTAATTGGAGTCACCAAGTCCACAATGACACCTCAGGAAATGATGCCAACACCTCTAGAATGCAACTGGGACATGAGGGGAAGCATTTCTGGGGGCATATAACACACCCAAGTCCCAGTATTACCCCACTATCACAGCCTATCAAATAGGGTTCGGGGGATATTGTCACTCCTTAGGGAGAGACCACCATATAGGTGTGTGGAGACTTGTTAAGCCTTTAGCACTCCACTTTGCAAGGAACTATGGGAAGAATATGCAAATCTGCCTTCCATGATGTAATTAGGAAGACAGTTGCTGCCTCATTGTTGCAAACCAATAGAGGGCGCTCACTGGAATGTGCAAGCCTGTCTTAAGACAGGATTCCAGTGAAATAACCCAATAATGGCTGCTCCCTTTAGCCTCATGCCCGACCTTCCAAGAGGCCTTTGTTTAATCCCAGCGTCATTGCTAAACAAAGGCCTCTTGTAAGGTCGGGCATGAGGCTAAAGGGAGCAGCCATTATAGGGTTATTTCACTGGTATCCTGTCTTAAGATAGGCTTGCACATTCCAGTGAGCGCCCTCTATTGGTTTGCAACAATGAGGCAGCAACTGTCTTCCTAATTACATCATGGAAGGCGGATTTGCATATTCTTCCCATAGCCTATCAAATAGACACTCCAAACTCAATAGAACCTCTATGGAAAGTGGAAAAACACATGGAAACCTTATTTTCTCTACATTAGTATGGACAGAAAGACAAATTTTAAGCTAAAGAAACATTAGCATGCACCCCTTTAAATCACGTTGCCCATGACAACCACAGATGGCAAAGGTAATGGGAAATCCAACAGCCCCCACCCTTAACTGTCATTGTGTATGTGTGTGATGTGGTGAGATCTCCAAAAATTACTTTTGTGGCTCTTGACATGATCCCTTCCAAATTAAAATAGAGGCCCATAAGCTGAGCCATACAAATATTTACTTTTCAGGCCCATGTGGTGAGTCCTCCCAAACTTAGCTTCAGGCCCTTGGGGTAAGGTGAGCCTTGTCGCAGCAGAGTATTAGTCCCTTGAGGTGAGTTGAGCCTAATAGGAGCAGAGATTTTCAACGCTGATAGTGGAGGAGGAGGAGGAATTGGAGAGCTGGAGCACAAACATGGAACTTAGTGTTGGGGTGCTTGACACTGGTGGACATGCAAATCCTGGGTCAATCCAGTGGCAGTTCATTTTGATCAGCGACAGCCAATCAGCACTGTCAGCTGACAGACGGCTGCGCTTATCAGTGATGATGCGACCGGCTGCGCTGAAGACCCTTTCAGATAGAACGCTGGTGGCAGGGCAAGACAGAACCTTTAAAGTGTAAAGCGCAAGTTCAAGTCCAACTTCACAAGTCCAACTTCGACACCCAATACGTGAAGGGTGCAGAGGGATCGGAGAGGACAGGGCTGTGGTTGACCAGGTACTCATAAAACATGTGCCTATACTTATCCCTCCTGGTGACACTAGGCCCCTCAGTGGCAGTAGTTTGGCAAGGGGGTGCAATTAGCATATCCCAGACCTTGGAGAGTGTGCCCCTGGTGGGTTTGGACCGGATGGCAGTTGTTAGCCTCTTGGAGGAAATCTCCTCTCTGCTGCTAGCGAGGGTTGATGGAAACATTTCCATCATATTATACACCAGTTTCTTGTGGCAATCATTAATGCGATTGGCCCTTCCCTCTACTGGAATGAAAGTAGATATGTTATTTTATACCGGGGGTCGAGGATTGCAAAAATCCAGTATTGGTTGCTCTCCATCAAGTGTACAGATTGTACTTATTATCTACCACTAGAGATGAGCGAACAGTGTTCTATCGAACACATGTTCGATCGGATATCACGCTGTTCGCCATGTTCGAATCGAATCGAACACCGCGTGGTAAACTGACTAAAAACTCGATTCCCCTCCCACCTTCCCTGGCACCTTTTTTGCACCAATAACAGTGCAGGGGAGGTGGGACAGGAACTACGACAACAGGGACATTGAAAAAAATACTAAAATCCCATTGGCTGCCGAAAACATGTGACCTGTGATTCCTAAGAACAGCGGCGGGGCGGCCTTCTTCGAGTCAGTCAGAGCTTGCACTTCGTCAGGGACGGAAGTCACCATCAGTTTAGATAGGGATTAGATTCTGCTAGGCAGGGATAGGATAGGATGGGAGAGAAGAAAAAAAACAACAGCTCTTTTAAGAGCTACATTGAAGGGAGAATCAAAAAAAAAATGTCGCAGTGTCTACCCACTAACACTAACGTGGGATTCACAGGCTGCATCAGCGCTACACAGCTCTCCGTGGTGGGGATAATACAAAGTGGGATACACTGAAAGTGTGTATTCCCACATACCCTATATACCCTTAATCCACGTCCTAACAGTGTGCCCCCCAAAACTAACTGGCATACACTGAAATGCTCAGCCCATATACCCTCAATCCATGTTCTAACAGTGTGCCCCCCCACACCCCCGCACCTAACTTGTATACACTGGAATATACATAAATGGAAAATTTCTGGGTATTGGCATATTCACCCAGGTTGTCAGTGTTAATTCCCAAAATAATTTGGAAATACATACACCCTACATCTCAGGCTCTTGCAATATGCCCCCGGGTTGTCAGTGCTAATTCCCCAAATAATTTGGGGATACATACACCCTACATCTCAGGATCTTTCCATCTTCACCCAGGTTGTCAGTGCTAATTCCCCAAATAATTTGGGGATACATACACCCTACATCTCAGGATCTTTCCATCTTCACCCAGGTTGTCAGTGCTAATTCCCCAAATAATTTGGGGATACATACACCCTACATCTCAGGCTCCTGCCATATTCATTCAGGTTGTCATTGTCAATTTCCTAAAGAAATTGGGGCCTTCATACCACCCTCATTTGTTGCTATTGGCATATAGTGCCAGGTTCTGACTGTTAATCCCCCAAATAATTTGGGTATACATACACCCTACATTTCAGGCTCTTGCCATATTCACCTGGGTTGTCAGTGTTAAATCCCCAAATTATTTGGGGAAGCATAAATGGAAAATTTCTGGGTATTGGCACATTCACCTGGGTTATCAGTGTTAAATCCCCAAATTATTTGGGGAAACATACATGGAAAATTTCTAGGTATTGGCACATTCACCTGGGTTGTCAGTGTGAAATCCCCAAATTATTTGGGGAAACATACATGGAAAATTTCTGGGTATTGGCATATTCACCCAGGTTGTCAGTGTTAATTCCCCAAATAATTTGGGGATACATACACCCTACATCTCAGGATCTTTCCATCTTCACCCAGGTTGTCAGTGTTAATTCCCCAAATAATTTGGGGCCTTCATACCACCCTCAATTGTTGCTATTGGCATATAGTGCCAGGTGCTGACTGTTAATTCCCCAAATAATTTGGGGATACGTACACCCTACATCTCAGGCTCCTGCCATATTTACCCGGGTTGTCATTGTCAATTCCCTAAAGAAATTGGGGCCTTCATACCACCCTCATTTGTTGCTATTGGCATATGGTGCCAGCTTCTGACTGTTAATTCCCCAAATATTTAGGGATACATTCACCATACATCTCAGGCTCTTGCCATATTCACCTGGGTTGTCAGTGCTAATTCCTATAGAAAGATCCTACTCCAGATAAAGTTAAAGAAACTGTTCCTGTGAAAGCCCCTGAACCACCTAAACCAGTTGCATCTGTTATACTTGACAGTGATGATGAGGCCCCAGTAAAACCACCAGTGCCCACTGTCACTGCTCCAGCAGGCACCAAGAAAAAACTACACTCTGCCCCAGTGAAAGTGGGTGCAGAAAAACCTGCTCCTAAAAAAATGTGCCAAGAAGAAAGAGTCCGTTGCTGCAAAGAAAGACAAGCAGCCATCCATCATTGATGCACTGTCTAAGCCAAAGTCTTCTAAATCTACTGCATCCAAGCATGTAGAAGATTCTGACGATGATATTGCACCTCCCAAGAAGACTGCAAAGCCACGCAAGAGAAAGAATTCCGATTCTGACTCTGATTCAGATTTTGGAAAAAAAAACAAAAACTAAGCCATCAAAGAAAACCAAGGCATTAGATGATGACGATGACTTTGATGTCAACCTATCCGATTCAGAACCCATTGTCAGTGCTGCACCAGCTCGTTCCCGGACAGCTCGGGCAAAAAATCCCATTACCTATATAGAGGATTCTCACAATGAAGACGACATGTTCTAATCTGTCTGCACCTTGTTCTTAACTAAAATGAAGGCAGCTAGTAACTTTGAAATAGCACTGCACAAAGGAAGATCTTATAAGCTTGTCTCATGACATGCTACTAAAAAGTGTCATTTGTGTATCTTAATGTAAATATAGTTGTATAAGCTTTTTGGGTTTTAGGCACTGCCAAGTTATTTATTACCACCCGCTCCCTTATAATGATGATGCCAAAGTCACTGTGGGTGTTCAGAGCTCACAGCTTTGGTTGACATTTGTCTTGCTCTTTGTCGGTACCAGCTGTCTTTTTGGATACCGTAAAGTTATGTTGACTTTATTAACAGCTATAGAAGCTTTAGCCAGGTTGTGACGGTGTGTAACCCTAACAACACTAAGTGGGATACACATTAATAGTCAGTCTATGTACGCTAAACGCATCACTTTAGCATTTTTTTTCCTCTCCTCTAATATAACAAAGGAACAGACATTAGACCTATACCGGGGTTTGAGGCTTGTAGGTTGGTCCAGGGTTCTCTTACAGCTAATTACCAAGGGAACTCAGATGAACAGCACTGAGACCAACTCCTCTAAGATCCCAAGGGAACATCACAGGACATGTGTATTGCAGAAAAACTTATGAGAAAATAAGTGTAGGGCACAGAGGGATCGGAGAGGACAGAGCTGGGGTCGGCCAGGTACTCCCGCAACATGTGCCTATTCTTGTCCCTCCTGGTGACACTAGGCCCCTCAGTGGCGGTAATTTGGCCGGGGGGGGGGGGCATTAACGTGTCCCTCCTGGTGACAGTAGGCCCCTGAGTGGCGGTAATTTGGCCAGGGGGGCCATTAACGTGTCCCAGACCCAGGAATAAGTCTTGCAGCAGGGTAGAGTTTTGCATGCCTTTGCCTCTACCCACTGTTTTTGCTGCTTAGCTTCCATACACATCTACACTGCTTTCACCCCTAGACATCACCCCAGTTTATGCTTCTGCTTCTACCCAGCTTTTTTGTTGATTTAGCTTCCCTCCACATCTACACTGCTTTAGCCCCTAGACATCACCCCTGTCCATGTGGGGTCGGTGGCCTCGTCGTCCACCAACTCCTCTTCGAATTGCGCACTGTCCCCTTACTGCAAACCGCACATAACCACAGCTTGCCCTGATGGCAACTGTGTCTCATCATCCCCACTGAGGTCCAGAAACGTCGGTGGCGGGTCCACAACCACAAATTTGGAAGGAAATGGCGGATTCTGCAGTATTTCTAACACCTGTTCCTGGTGCTCGGGCCTGGTCTGTGTTGTACCCTGCACCCTGCTTAATGCAGCTGCCATATCCGGAGTTGTGATGAGCGCATGCTAATGTTTCGTGTCCACTGCAATGGATGGGATACGATTTCACATAAGTCTGCCACCCATGGCCACTCATGGTTGAGCAACTGAGGGAGCTGACTTTGACGAATCCTAGGGTTTTGGAGTTGGAACTCCATCAAAGGTCTGTGCTGCTCACACACTCTGCTCAAGAGATGATATGTTCAGTTCCAACAGTGTGGAGACGTCATACAACAGCCGTTGTTCGGGCAGATACCGGCGTTGTAGGAGTGCATAGAGGCTAGCAGCGGCTACTATAGACTTTCAAAACTATCCGCACAAGTGCAGCACTTTCACCAGTAGCTCGGGAACATTGGGGTACTTTTTTAAAAAGCATTGCAGCAGTGAGTTAAAAACGTGGCCCAGGCATGGAACATGTTGCAGGCTGCCAAGCTACAGAGCCGATCCCAGGTTACGGCCATTATCACACATGACAACATGCCTGGGCCCAGGTGCAGTGGCAAAAACCACATTGCCGTGTCATCGAGGATGGCATGACTCACTTTGTAGGCAGCATGCTGTCTGGCCCCAAAGCTGATGAGCTTCAGCACGGCCCGCTGACGTCTCCCCACGCCAGTGTTGCAGCGTTTCCAGCTCGTAGCTGGGGTCAATCTAACAGCGGAGGAGGAGGAGGAGGGTGGTGTTTCAGCCCTCCTCCCAGGAATGTTGTGTGGGGAGACAAGTCTGTCCACCACATTTTGCGACCCGGTCCTCGGTCCAAGTACATTAAACCACTGTGCCAAGATTGAAAGGTAGCGTCCCTGTCTGCATGCACTTGTCCATGCGTAGGTGGTCACGTGGAACTTTATGAAAAGCGCTGAACTTAGGGACCGCCTCATATTTGGGGAAAAGTGCTGGTGTGGACAGCACAGTGAGGTGGCGCAGGAGCCAGCAGGCCCAAAAAGGGCAGAGTGTACACAAGCCGGGACGCCAACATCTCCTGGGCCAGAAGTTTTAAGATGAGGCAGTTGAAGCCTTGGGCATGTGGGTGGGTTGCGCTGTACTTTAGCATGAAATGAAAGGCTTGGGAGATGGGGAGTTGCTGGGAAGAAGCGCATGATGGCGCGGGCAAAAGGAGAAGTGGCAGGAAAAAGGGAGGATGAGGATGAACTCCCCAAAGCGTCACAGTTAGATTTGGAGGTGACCTGGATGGTGGTCTGGACTGCAGCGCCAACACTGTCAACAGTGTGAGAGGCAGTGGCCACAACGCCAGACAATGATTATCCTGCGCTTTCTGTCACCCACTGAGCCCAGTGCTTGCTTTACAAATGACGGCACATGACAGAGGTGGTAAAGTTGCTCTTTTTGAAGCCCCTACTCAGTTTAGCATTGCAAAGTATGCAACTCACACTCAGTTTGTCCTCGACCTATACATTTACAATTCATCTCCACCATCGAGGAACGTGGCCTTGATGGGGGAATTTTTCTAAGGAGGTTAGAAAAGAGAGCATCTTGGGCCTTGCTGGCTCAGGCCTGGCTGGCTCAGGCCTAGCTTCTGTCAAGCAGCTGTCCTGTGACTCTGGACATGCCTCTGCCTCTAGCCACCTTTTCCCTGCTTAGCTTGCCTCCACATCCATACTGCTTTTGCCCCTACACATCACCCCAGTCCATGCCTCAGCTTGTATCCCCAGTTTTTGCTGCTTTGCTTGCCTCCTCATCCACACTGCTTTTGCCCCTAGATATCACCCCAGTCCATGCCTCAGCTTGTATCCCCAGTTTTTGCTGCTTAGCTTGCCTCCACATCCACACTGCTTTTGCCCCTAGATATCATCCCTATCCATGCCTCTGCCTCTAGCCATAACTCTGCCACACCTGGAAACTCATGGTGCATAAACTGAGGGAGCTGATTTTGAGGAACCCTTGGGTTTTGTAGATGGAAATCCATCAAAGGTGTGTGCAGCTCACACACCCTGCTAAAGATATGCTATTTAGGGTTTCAGCGTGTGTGTACAACGGACAACAGCTGGTGTTCGGGCAGATGTAAGCCTTCCTGGAGTGTTTTGAGGCTAGCAGCGGCTAGTGTAGACTTGCGAAAGTGGGTGTCCAAGCGCTGCACTTTAACCCTTAGCTCCGTTAATTTGGGGTATGATTTTAAAAATCGTTGCACCACTACATTGAACACATGGGCCAGGCATGTAACGTGTTAGAGGCTGGCAAGCTCCAGAGCCCTCCAACAAGAAAAAAAACCTGGCCCCAGTGGCTGCGGGGAAAAACAAATTGCCATCTCATCCAGGATGGCATCCCTGACCTCGGAGGCACTGTGCTGTCTGTCCCCCAAGCTGATGAGCTTCAACACGGCCTGCTGACGTCTCCCCACGCCAGTGTTGCAGCGTTTCCAGCTCGTAGCTGGGGTCAATCTAACAGCGGAGGAGGAGGAGGAGGAGGGTGGTGTTTCAGCCCTCCTCCCAGGAATGTTGTGTGGGGAGACAAGTCAGTCCACCACATTTTGTGACCCGGTCCATGCCTCAAGTACATTCAACCAGTGTGCCAAGATTGAAAGGTAGCGTCCCTGTCCGCATGCACTTGTCCATGCGTAGGTGGTCACGTGGAACTTTGTGCAAAGCGCTGAACTTAGGGACCGCCTCATGTTTGGTGAAAAGTGCTGGTGTGGACGGCACAGTGAGGTGGCGCAGGAGCGAGCAGTCCCAAAAAGGGCAGAGTGTCCACAAGACGCCAACATCTCCTGGGCCAGAAGTTTTAAGATGAGGCAGTTAAAGCCTTGGGCATGTGGGTGGGTTGCGCTGTACTTTAGCCTGGAATGAAAGGTCTGGGAGATGGGGAGTTGCTGGGAAGAGGCGCATGATGGCGCAGGCAAAAGGGGAAGTGGCAGGAAAAAGGGAGGATGAGGGTGAACTTCCCAAAGCATCACAGTTAGATTTGGAGGTGACCTGGATGGTGGTCTGGACTGTAGCACCAGCACTGTCAACAGTGGGAGAGGCAGTAGCCGCAACGCCAGACGACGATTATCCTGCACTTGCTGTCACCCACTGAGCCCAGTGCTTGCTTTTCAAATGATGGCACATGACAGAGTGGTAAAGTTGCTCTTTTTAAAGCCCCTACTCAGTTTAGCATTGCAAAGTGTGCAAACCACACTCAGTTTGTCCTCGACCTATACATTTACAAATTATCTCCCCCATTGAGGAACGTGGCCTTGATGGGGGAATTTTTCTAAGGAAGCTAGAAAAGAGAGCATCTTGGGCCTTGCTAGCTCAGGCCTGGCTGACTCAGGCCTAGCTCCTGTCAAGCAGCTGTCCTGTGACTCTGGACATGCCTCTGCCTCTAGCCACCTTTTTCCCTGCTTAGCTTGCCTCCACATCCACACTGCTTTTGCCCCTACACATCACCCCTGTCCATGCCTCAGCTTGTATCCCCAGTTTTTGCTGCTTAGCTTGCCTCCACATCCACACTGCTTTTGCCCCTAGACATCACCCCAGTCCATGACTCTGCTTGTACCCCCAGTTTTTGCTGCTTAGCTTGCCTCCACATCCACACTGCTTTTGCCCCTAGACATCACCCCAGTCCATGCCTCAGCTTGTATCCCCAGTTTTTGCTGCTTAGCTTGCCTCCACATCCACACTGCTTTTGCCCCTAGACATCACCCCAGTCCATGCCTCTGCTTGTATCCCCAGTTTTTGCTGCTTAGCTTGCCTCCACATCCACACTGCTTTTGCCCATAGACATCACCCCTATCCATGCCTCTGCCTCTAGCCATAACTCTGCCACCCATGGAAACTCATGGTGCAGAAAGTGAGGGAGCTGACTTTGAGGAACCCTTGGGTTTTGTAGATGGAACTCCATCAAAGGTCTCTGCTGCTCACACACCCTGCTCAACAGATGGTATCTAGGGTTTGAGCGTGTGTGAACGACGGACAACAGCCGGTGTTCTGGCAGATGTAGGCCTTGCTGGAGTGTTTTGAGGCTAGCAGCGGCTAGTGTAGACTTGCGAAAGTGGGTGTCCAAGCGCCGCACTTTCACCCTTAGCTCCACTAATTTGGGGTATGATTTTAAACACCGTTGCACCACTACATTGAACACGTGGGCCAGGCATGGAACGTGATGGAGGCTGGAAAGCTCCAGAGCCCTCCAAGAAGACAAAAAAGCCTGCCCCCAGGGGCAGCAGGGAAAAACAAATTGCCATCTCATCCAGGATGGCATCCCTGACCTCAGAGGCAGTGTGCTGTCTGTCCCCCAAGCTCATGAGCTTCAGCACGGCCTGCTGACGTCTCCTCACGCCAGTGTTGCAGCGTTTCCAGCTCGTAGCTGGGGTCCACTTAACGGCGGAGGAGTAGGAGGGTGGTGTTTCAGCACTCCTGCCAGGAATATTGGGCGGAGAGACAAGGCAGACCGCCAAAGTTTGTGACCCGGTCCCAGCCTCAACTACATTCAGCCAGTGTGCCGTGATTGAGATGTAGCATCCCTAGCCGCATGCACTTGTCCACGCGTCGGTCGTCAAGTGGAACTTTTGTGCAAAGCGCAGAACTTAGGGCCCGCCTGATGTTACGGGACTCACGCTGGTGCAAGGCTCAACTCACCCTAAGGGCCAAAAACACTGCTGGTGAATTTTGTTCAGTTCAAAAGGACTCTGTGTTTACATTTGGCTCAGTCGCAGCTCCAGGACATTCCTTTGAAGGCAAGGTTTCCTTTAGTGGCTCCATCTCAGCAGGATGAGGATGATGGTGAAGCTTGGTTAAATCTGGTGTTGGAAGGGAAAGTGGTTTCATCTAAAGTACTGGAGCATGTTGTTTGGACAATTAACACCTGATCAGAACCCTGTAGAGGTAATGTAGAGTCTGATATTAGAGGACCATTACCGCTAGTAGTGGTTGCAGCCAATTCTCCACCTTTGCGGTCCTCTAAATAAAAGTTACCCCCAGGACTTGATGCCAAAATGTTATCAATTTGACAGTCAAAATCAAGGTCAATGTCTGGGTCCTCAGTCCAATCCACAGCATCAATCCAACACAATGAGAGTGATGGTTCTGGAACCACTGTTTTAGGGTCAAAGAGTTTTAAAAGGGCTAACACTCTGCTGGTGCAAGGCTTTACTCACTCCAAGGGCCTAAAACACTGCTGGTAGCTCAGCTTAAGGTCCTGTAACTTTGTTTGGAAGGGCTCACGTTAAGGGCTAGAAAAGTGAATTTTGGAAGGTCTTACCACATCACACACACACATCCACAATGACAGGTCAGGGTGGGGACTGAAGGATTTCCCATTGCCTATTTCATCTGTGGTTGTCATGGGGAACGTGATTTAAAAGGGTGCTTGTTAATGTTTGTTGAGCTTAAATTTGGGTTTGTGTCCATCCATTTGGGGAGTAAAGAAGGTTTCCAGGTATTTTCTCACTTTGATAGAGGTTTTTTTGAATGTGGAAAGTGTGTAGTTGTTAGGCTGTGATGTTGGGGTAATAGAGGGACTTTGGTGTGTTAGATGCCCCCAGACATGCTTCCCCTGCTGTCCCAGTTGCATTTCAGAGGTGTTGGCATCATTTCCTGTGGTGTCATAGTGGACTTGGTGACCCTCCTGAGTCGAATGGTAGGATCCCCTGAAACGAAGCATTTTCTCCCATAGACTATAATGGGGTTTGATATTCGTTCGAATAGTCGAATATTGAGATGATATTCGTAACGAATATCGAATATTTTACTGTTCGCTCATCTCTACTGGGCAGAACAGAATCTCTTCCAGCTGTCGGTGGTTCATATCCCAGGTCACCCGAACATCCTAGCAGACCAACTCAGCAGAGCGTTGGCAACCTCAGGCGTGTGGTCCCTACACCAGGGTACCTTTCACCATCTCACCGAGATGTGGGGTCTCCCCAGGGTGGATCTGATGGCCACCCAACACAACGCCAAAGTAGAAAGGTTTTGCTCCTTGTACTGGGAAGACAACCCTTTAGCGATGGATGCCCTGTCAATACCTTGGAGGTTCAAACTAGCATACACTTTTCCTCCCATTCCGAGGATTCTGAAGGTATTGACGAAACTCAGGCTGGACCAGACTTTGGCAATAGGGATCATGCCATTCTGACCAGAAAGGGCATGGTTCACCGACCTCATCCTTATGAGTCGGGGGAACTACTGGAGGCTTCCACCAGTGCAAAATCTTGTAACCCAGAACAGTCGGCTTTGCTAAGGCCTGGACAAATTCAACTTCACTGCCTGGAGGTTAACCAGCCCATAGGTGGCGAAAGAGAATTGTCTCAGGGAGTGCTAAGGACTTTGACGCACTCAAGAGCAGAGTCAACTAACCAGAGCTATCAGAGGGTCGCCTGAATATTACAAAGCTGGTGTACAAGTAATCAGCGCGACCCTAACAGGGATGCAGTCTTGGAGTTCCTACAAGACGGCCTGGAAAGAGGGCTGGCACCCGCTACCCTGAAGGTTCAAGTTTCAGCTCTGTCTGCTCTCCTGGAGACCAGGTTATCACTAGATCCTCTAATCAAACAATTTCTAAGAGGGGCTACTAGACTTCGCCCTCAGGTGCAGCCTCCTGGCCCTAACTGGGACCTAGCTGCGGTTCTACAGTGACTCTGTGCGCCCCCCTTTGAACCCCTAACTGAAGTGGATTGGAAGTCCCTGTCATACAAAGTAACTTTCCTGTTGGCAATAAACTCCACCAAGAGAGTTGGCGAGCTACAGGCCTTGGCGGCCTCTGAACCCTTTATAGCTTTCTTTCCAGACAGAGTCCAGCTGAGGTTCGTCCCGGGATACTTGCCAAAGGTACCCACTCTTCAGAATATCAACCAGGTAATTGTCTTACCGGCCTTTTTTCCCTCTCCTGTCTCTGAGTGGGAAGAAAGGTTGCACAAGCTGGACTTGGTGAGAGCATTACGGATTTACCTGGAGCGCACTGCGCTTTTCTGGAAGTCAGAAAATCTGCTAATTAACGTGTTTGGCCACAATAGAGGTGCCAAAGCATCAAAAAAAAAACTTATCAAGATGGATTAAGGAAGCCATCACCTGCTCCCTGTGTGCCCAAGACCTTCCGGCACCGGATTTCCTCCGTGCCCATGCCACCCGAGCAGTGGCAACATCATGGGCTGAAAGACGTTCCCTTTCTTTGGAGCAGATATGTGCCGCTGCTTTCTGGAGTTCACATCTAACTTTTGCCAAACATTATAGGTTGGACTGGCGGACGACGGACTCTACAGCGTTTGGACACTCTGTTTTAGCGTCAGCCTGCCAGGATCACCCACCCTAGGGTAAAGCTATACTTGCTAAATCCCCAGTTGTGCTGCTGTTGGGGTAGGGGGAATGAAATTATATGAATGATATTCTGTTTTCCCTTAGCCCAAACAGCAGCACAAGGCTCCCTCCCTATGCTGTACTATTTGTACTATTGTACTATTTATGTTATTTTCATAACTTGTACTTTGTTTATTATACTTGTTACTAACACAAGGGAGGAGCAGGTCTTCCGGCCTCTTATAGGGGTCAAAGGCTGTTAGGTAATTAAAAATCCCACCTGTCCTAACACCTCATAGGGGCAGGAATACCCCAGTTGTGCTGCTGTTTGGGCTAAGGGAAAACAGATTATCATTCAGAATCTTTCATTCTACTGGCTTTTTCCCTTTGGCCTGTTGTTCCTATATGAGAGCAAACGCTGTACTATCCATATCTCAGATTTCCCTGCTACATGGCAGGTGCTGAGTATCGATCCTATTCCAAACTCATCTTGGCTAGCAGTTACAGAATAACACCTGGACTTTCCAAAGCTCCCTGCTGCTAATCAGTGGAGGAGAAAAGCAGGAAGACCTAAGAGCAGTGTAGCATCTACACTTTTTGTCAAAGTGACAAGTATCACGCCCCCTTGTTGAAACCCCGCCCCTTATCTGCCGAAACACTTCTCGTTAATACGCCCCGACACCCCCTTTATACCCCTTTCCTTTGTGTTGTGACAGACAAAAACGCAAAGTTTTAAAAAGCTTATTCTGCAGATAAAGTGTTACAGCGTATATAAATTCAAAATACATTATACAATAGTCATATATAGAGATGAGCGAACAGTGTTCCATCGAACACATGTTCGATCGGATATCACGCTGTTTGCCATGTTCGAATCGAATCGAACACCGCGTGATAAACTGACTAAAAACTCGATTTCCCTCCCACCTTCCCTGGCACTTTTTTTGCACCAATAACAGCGCAGGGAAGGTGGGACAGGAAGTACGACAACACGGACATTGAAAAAAATACTAAAAATCCATTGGCTGCCGAAAACATGTGACCTCTGATTCAGAAGAACAGCGGCGGCCTTCTTCGAGTCAGTCAGAGCTTGCACTTCGTCAGGGACGGAGGTCTCCGTCAGTTTAGAAAGGGATTAGATTCTGCTAGGCAGGGATAGGATAGGATGGGAGAGGAGAAGAAAACCAACAGCTCTTTTAAGAGCTACATTCCGGTGTCTTGTCAGTGTCCATCACAGTAACGTGCCATTGACAGGCTCAATCTGCGCAACCCAGCTTTCCACAGTGTGGATGATCATTAGTGGGATAGACTGAAAGTTTATTCCCATATACCCTATATACCCCCAATCCATGTTCCAACAGTGTGCACCCCACCCCCTCCCCTGAAACTAACTTGAATACACTGTGTGTAATCCCCCAACAATAAAATCGGGGACACATACACCCTCCATTTGTTGCTATTGGCATATAGTGCCAGTTACTGAGTGTTAATTCCCCAAATATATTGGGGCCTTCATACCACCCTCAATTCTTGCTATTGGCATATAGTGCCAGGTTCTGAGTGTTAATTCCACCAAATAATTTGGGGCCTTCATACACCCTTAATTTCTTGGTATTGGCATATACACCCAGGTTCTGAATGTGTTTAAGCAAGGAAAACATATTAAAATGTGCAAGGCTCCCAGAAAGGGACGTGGACGAGGCCGTGGGCGAGGTCGGGGGAATGGTTCTGGGGAGCAAGTTAGTGGTGAAGCCACAGGGCGTCCCGTGCCTACTCTTGTGGGGCAGCAAGCATTGCGCCGCTCCACAGTCCCAGGGTTGCTTGCCACATTAACTAGGCTGCAGGGTACACACCTTACTAGGCCCAAGAACCAGGGACAGGTCTTGAAATGGCTGTCGGATAACGCTTACAGCACATTGTCCACCAGCCAGTCAGCCTCTACCTGCTCTCCTCCTCCTACCCAACAGTCTTGTCCTCCTTCCTCCCAAAATTCTCAATCCTCCCAGAAAAATAACCCCAACTTTCCCAGCTCCCCGGAGCTGTTCTCCGCTCCTTTCACTGTCCCTCAACCTGCCCCTCCATTTAGCGAGTCCACGGAGCTACCAGACGAGTATCTGTGTCCAGATACTCAAACACTGGAGCCTCCTCTATCTCCGGTCGATTTGTTGGCGGATGACCAGCAACCTACCCTCATCGATGATGATGAGACACAGTTGCTGTCAGGGCAGCCAGTTGCCATGAGCGTTGTGCAGGAGGAGGAGGTGAGAGAGGAGTTGGAAGAGGAGGTGGTGGACGACGAGGACACTGACCTGACGTGGACAGGGGGGATGTCAAGCGGGGAAAGTAGTGTCGATGTTGAGGCAGGTGCAGCACCAAAAAGGGTAGCTAGAGGCGGAGGTCAGCTGCTTCAGTGAAGCCAGGCAATACCCGGAATCTCCCAAGATGTTCCCTTTTGTACCCAGCCCAGAAAAACTCCAACCTCGAGGGCACGTTTCTCGAAGGTGTGGAGTTTTTTCAAGGAATGCGCCGAGGACAGATATAGTGTTGTCTGCACAATTTGCCTCTCGAAATCGAGTAGGGGCTCTGAGAAGTGCAACCTGTCCACCACTTCAATGCACCGTCATTTGGAATCCAAGCACTGGAATCAGTGGCAGAGAGCAACAGCAGGACAAACGTCGCCCGCCGTTCACACCACTGCCTCTGCCACTGCTGACTGTGCTGGCGATGCACTCCAGAGGACGAGCCAGGACACCAAATCATCTGGCTCCGCCACTTTGTTGACTTCTCCCTCATCCTCCCCTGTTCCTGTCTTATCTCCTTCTCCTGCACCATCTCATGCACCATCAGGCGCTTCTTTACAACAACCCACCATCTCTCAGACATTGGAGCGGCGGCAGAAATACACCGCTAACCACCCACACGCGCAAGCCTTGAACGCCAACATCGCTAAACTGCTGGCCCAGGAGATGTTGGCGTTCCGGCTTGTTGAAACTCCAGCCTTCCTGGACCTGATGGCAACTGCGGCACCTCGCTATGCCGTCCGTAGCCGTCACTACTTCTCCCGGTGTGCCGTCCCCGCCTTGCACCAGCACCTGTCACTCAACATCAGGCGGGCCCTTAGCTCCGCGCTTTGCACAATGGTCCACTTGACCACCGACGCGTGGACAAGTGCATGCGGACAGGGACGCTACATTTCACTGACGGCACACTGGGTGAATGTAGTTAAGGCTGGGACTGCTTCCCAAACTGGGCCGGTGTACCTTGTCTCCCCACCTAACATTCCTGGCAGAGACGCGGGAACAACACCCTCCTCCTTCTCCTCCACCGCCTCCTCCTCCTCTGCCACTGTTAGATTGACCCCAGCTACGAGTTGGAAACGTTGCAGCACTGGCGTTGGTAGATGTCAGCAGGCCGTGCTGAAGCTGATCAGCTTGGGGGACAAACAGCACACTGCCTCCGAGGTGAGGGATGCCCTCCTCGATGAGACGGCAATATGGTTTGAGCCGCTGCACCTGGGCCTAGGCATGGTCATTTGTGATAACGTCCAGAACCTGGTAGCAGCTCTGGAGCTTGCCAGACTCCAACATGTTCCATGCCTGGCCCACGTCTATTAAAGTCATAACAGTAAAAAACTGGTGAAAATATAAAAATACAAGAACTATAAGTATATAAATCCCAAAAACATCATCTATAGTTTTGTATATACAAAAGAGGAACAATAATCTGCAGTGGAGATGAGCGATTCAACATGGCACCAACCAAATTCAGTCCAAAATTCCCAATTTTTAGAATACAGAATTTTTCTCATTTTTTTCAGTTTTCATATCTCATTCACTGACCTGGGGGCACCTCATGGACACTTCACCTTCTATAGTGCACCTTTCAAGGTCACCTCATTACTTCTATCAAACATGGACATTCTGTGTCACTCCAGTAAAGGTTCTTGTCTTCTCCTTCAGGTCCCAGTATCCCGCTGCTCAGAGCCATGTTTACCTGGAAGCAGGAAGAAGGCAAGAGAAACAATTCACACCTGCTGCTATGACTGCATGCCATGTTCAGAGGGAGAGATCTCCAATATAACCGGTATATGATAGTAGGAGTAGTAGTACTGTCTTACCAGTGTGATGATGTTCTAGTTGGAGTAGTAGTACTGTCTTACCAGTATGATGATGTTCTAGTAGGAGTAGTAGTACTGTCTTACCAGTGTGATGATGCTCTAGTAGGAGTAGTAGTACTGTCTTACCAGTGTGATGATGTTCTAGCAGGAGTAGTAGTACTGTCTTACCAGTGTGATGATGCTCTAGTAGGAGTAGTAGTACTGTCTTACCAGTGTGATGATGGTCTAGTAGGAGTAGTAGTACTGTCTTACCAGTGTGATGATGGTCTAGTAGGAGTAGTAGTACTGTCTTACCAGTGTGATGATGTTCTAGTAGGAGTAGTAGTACTGTCTTACCAGTATGATGATGTTCTAGCAGGAGTAGTAGTACTGTCTTACCAGTGTGATGATGTTCCAGTAGGAGTAGTAGTACTGTCTTACCAGTGTGATGATGTTCTAGTAGGAGTAGTAGTACTGTCTTACCAGTGTGATGATGCTCTAGTAGGAGTAGTAGTACTGTCTTACCAGTGTGATGATGCTCTAGTAGGAGTAGTAGTACTGTCTTACCAGTATGATGATGTTCTAGTAGAAGTAGTAGTACTGTCTTACCAGTGTGATGATGTCCTAGTAGGAGTAGTAGTACTGTCTTACCAGTGTGACGATGCTCTAGTAGGAGTAGTAGTACTGACTTACCAGTATGATGATGTTCTAGTAGAAGTAGTAGTACTGTCTTACCAGTGTGATGATGTTCTAGTAGGAGTAGTAGTACTGTCTTACCAGTGTGATGATGTTCTAGTAGGAGTAGTAGTACTGTCTTACCAGTGTAGATTATGCTTCTGAAAGATGATGTAGAGTAAAATTCAGATCCATAATGCAGATATTTCCATTCTCAGCTCAGCTTTATTAAGGACAACAATATATATTGGAATCAATTCAATACATTACAACTTGCTAGAATAACCTTTCACAAGCTTCATATCCTATTATAATAGAGGATAGACATCTTGTGACATAATATAAAAATGTTATGTTGTTTTGAAAAGCCGATCATCTCATGATACACATATCTGGACATCTCATGATACACATATCTCGTCATCATAAAGCTACAAGAATAAAGCCAATCATTACAGAAAATGACAGAATCCCAATACAATAAAAGGATCTCACCCCAAAATATATAAAAATACATCAATTTATTGAATACAAAAATACAAATCCTTATATACATGAGGACCACAGCAGTTATTTGGCAACACCCCCAGAATAGATATACATTACAATATATAACACTCATAACAAACCAGGAGATGGTTAGTGATGAGATAAATCCAATAAGCAATGACATAGTGTATGTATAATAACTCATCTCAGAGCCGCCCTCATATTGTCATGTATATCTATTCTGGGGGTGGTGACAAGAAACCGCTGTGGTCTCATGTTTATAAGCATAGGTATTATTTGTTTGGAGTAAAATGGGTGAGCTCCTTGTTTTCTATTGGGATTACAGGTTCGGCCAATAGTAAAGGTAAGGCAGGACACATCTGTAAGACCATGTCATCCATCTAACCTCCTCAATGTTATAAGACCATAATGGCTAAGTGTTCTTTGCCTTGTCTTGTCATTGTAACATTCTAGGAATTATATTTGTATCATTTTTCTCATTGTTCCCATATTGGGACGTTTCCTTCACACTGAGTTGTATGAACATACTTATTAGCTTGTAGTAACTATTTCTGCACCAAGTCTTCCATTATCTTTCTCTTCATTTCCCCATGGGACATAGATAAGATATGTTACCTTTATACGATGTGTCACAGGATTCCATTGATACTAAATATCTAGTTTGGTACATTTACTATTTGTTCCCGCAGGTCCTGAGAGTCCTGACTTGTGTTGTTTTCAGACAGATCGGTCCTTTATAATATCTAATATGTAATGAAATCTCCCTACAGATGCCGACAGCTGCAGTAAGTGCCAAAGTGACAAGTGGCCGAATGAGAAGAGAGACCGATGTCTGCCCAAAGTAATGGAATTCATCTCTTACCATAATGACACCATTGCTTCTGTATCTTCCTCCGTCTCGCTCTTCGGATGTCTTGTGACCGGCTCCATATTTAGAATATTTATTTCCTATCGGGACACTCCTATTGTTAGAGCTAATAACCGGAACCTGAGTTATCTCCTCCTGGTCTCCATCATCCTCAGCTTCCTCTCTGTCTTCTTGTTTCTTGGTCGTCCCAGTGATGTCACTTGTAGATTACGTGAAACCAGTTTTGGAGTCTTCTTCTCAGTGGCCGTCTCTTCACTTCTGGCCAAGACTGTTATTGTCTGTGTTGCTTTTAAGTCCACCAAGCCTGGAAGCCCCTGGAGACAATGGCTGAGTGTGAAGCTGCCCTATACCATAGTGTTGTTGTGTTCCTCCTTCCAGGTTGTCATCTGTGTTCTGTGGTTGTCTATTTCTCCCCCATTCCAGGACCTGGACACTCAGTCTTATCCTGAGAAGATCATCATTCAGTGTAATGAGGGCTCAGATCTCTGGTTCTACTCCATGTTGGGTTATATGGGGCTCCTGGCCGCTGTCAGCTTTCTTCTGGCTTTCATGGTGAGGACATTACCGGACAGTTTTAATGAGGCCAAGTACATCACCTTCAGCATGCTGCTGTTCTGTAGTGTCTGGATGGCCATGATCCCGGCTTATCTGAGCACCAGAGGGAAATACATGGTGGCCGTGGAGATATTTGCAGTAATGGCTTCCAGTGCTGGACTTTTAGCTTGTGTGTTTTTCCCAAAATGTTTTATTATTTTATTTAGACCAGAAATGAACAGAAAAACTGATCTGCTGGGGAGAAGAAGGGAATGATTGTAATAATAGTAATAAATGATGGTGTGTAATGTGCCATGTGGTAACATAATGCCCCTCCCCCACACCACTATTATACACTGCGCTAGGCAGAATATCTCTGTATTATATTCTATTATAAAGCTTTTGCCCCTATACTCCTGAAGATGCTGCTGCAGTGATACATATAGGGGGGGGGGGGGTAATAGTGACTTTAGTGTTGTTGCTTACTTCTTGCTATATACGTGCAAAGCAACTTTTCAGGCTGTGTAATCCCAAAACAAGGATACAGAGCATTTAGGTTAGGCTATGTCTGCTCAATCCAGATATCTAGAGTGTGTACCCCCAAAACCTAGGTGGGAGACCAAGAAATTCAGTCAGGCTATTTCAGGTCAACCCAATTTTTAAGGGTATACCCCTTGTATTTTTAATTTATTTCTTTGACATTATTTCAACCGATAACTCAAGCAGTACAAGCACCGGACACTGGTACTAGAACACTGAAAACTGCTATATAAATGTAGTACAACTGCAGCCATTACTTCTCCGCCCTTTTGAGGAAACCCGCACCATTCACTTGATATACTTTCAAGGATTTTTCTCTTCTCTTTTGCAAATACACAAATCTGCTGAAGTTCCTTTGGGAGCTCAGAGGAGGTGGCCTCAGTGTTGAGAAACACATAAGATGTCGCTTGGCGAGATGCATTAAGAGAACCATCGACCAACCAAGTCTAGGTGGGAGACATCAAAATTCAGTCAGGTTATGTCCGCTCAATACAGTTGTTCACAGTGTGTAACCCCAAAACCTAGGTGGGAGAGACAGAAATTCAGTTAGACTATGTCCGCTCATTCCAGATATCCAGGGTGTGCACCCCCAAAACCTAAGTGGGAGACCCAGAAATTCAATCAGGCTATATCAGCTCAATCTAATGTTTTGTTCAATCCAGTATTGTTTGCTCTCCATGGTGTGAACTATGCCTTTATCTCTTGAAAAGCAACCCAACATGAAGTCAGCCATGTGTGCCAGTGTGTTACTTGGCATGACTTTGCTGCCCCCAACTGTAAGGGTCACTCTCCATTTCCTCCATTTTCCACTCCCCTTCACACCATCTGTGGAGAAGCAATGGGATGCACTGAAGTGCACCCTCTAGCCTCGTGTGGGACAGTGGCATCAAATGCCACTCCATCCCCCTCGTCTTCCTCCACCAGCCAACTGTGCGAAGATTAAAGGAGTGTGCTCTGAATGTTTTCTGCCTAGCAGAGGCTACTTCTCACTTAAGAAAATGGACACACTTTGACCAGTATATCGGGCAGCATGGTGTAGGTTTCAAAAAACCTTTGCACAAACAAGTTGAAAATGTGGGCCATGTGTGGACCGTGTTTGAGTCTGGCAAGCTCCAGATCTGTTACCAGGTTCAGGCCATTATCACAGACACAAAAATGCCTGGGCCCAGGTGCAGCAGGGAAAAACACATTGCCGTCTCAACCAGGATGGCAATCCTGACCTTGGAGGTCTGTCTGTCCCCCAAGCTAATGATGTTATGGGACACGTGCAGGTACAAGGTGGTGACAGCACACCAAGAGAAGTAGTAACGGCTAGGCCCAGCATAGGGAGCTGCCCCAGCTGCCATCTGGTGACGAAAGGCCTAGGTATCCAGAAGCATAAACGCCAACATCTCCAGGGCCAGCAGTTTTGAGATGAGGCCGTTAAAGGCTTGGGCATGTGGGTGGCTTGCGCTGTACTTCTGCCTGCAATGAAACGCCTGGTAGATGGGGAGTGGCTGGGAAGAGGTGCATGATGGTGCAGGCCATGCTGGATGCTATGGTAGCTGCCTAGAGTAGGTTGCTCCAGGGTTCTCTTACAGCAAATTGCCAAGGGAACTCAGATGAACAACACAGAGGTCAACTCCTCTGAGATCCCAAGGGAACTTCACAATATATGTGTATTGCAGAATAACTTATGAGAAAATAAGTGTAGGGCACAGAGGGATCAGAGAGGACAGAGCTGGGGTCGGCCAGGTACTCCCACAACATGCGCCTATACTTGTGTCTCCTGGTGACACTAGGCCCCTGAGTGGTGTTAATTTGGCCAGGTGGGCCATTAACGTGTCCCTCCTGCTGAAAGTAGGCCCCTGAGTGGTGGTACTTTGGCTGGGGGGGGGGCATTAACGTGTCCCAGACCTAGGAATAAGTCTTGCAACAGGGTAGAGTTTTGCATGCCTTTGCCTCTACCCACCGTTTTTGCTGCTTAGCTTCCCTCCACATCTAAACTGCTTTTTCCCCTAACATCACCCCTGTACATGTCGGGTCGGTGGCCTCGTCGTCCACCAACTCCTCTTCCAATTGCGCACTGTCCCCTTACTGCAAACCGCACATAACCACAGCTTGCCCTGATAGCAACTGTGTCTCATCATCATCACTGAGGTCCAGAAATGTTGGTTGCGGGTCCACAACCACAAAATTGGAAGGAAATGGCGGATGCTTCAGTATTTCTAACACCTGTTCCTGGTGCTCGGGCCTGGTTTGCGTTGTACCCTGCACCCTGCTGAACGCAGCTGCCATATCCGGAGTTGTGATGAGCACATGCTAATGTTTTGTGTCCAGTGGAAAGGATGGGATAGGATTTCACATAAGTCTGCCACCCATGGAAACTCATGGGGCAGAAACTGCGGGAGCTGACTCTGAGGAACCCTTGGGTTTTGGAGATGGTACTCCATCAAGGGTCTCTGCTGCTCACACACTCTACTCAACATGTGTCCTTATTAAATGTCCTTATTTTTCTCCAATTCAATCTCTGAATGAACTGCTCTGACAGATGGCCTAGGCACTGCTGCAATGGCAATCACTGGGTTTTCCTGTTCTGGTTCCAAAGAATCTTGTGTCTTACTTGAACAAGAGATCATCTTAGTCTGACTGCTGGTTGCTTGTGCTGCAGCATTTGGAGTTGGGTCTGTCAGCCTTGTGATGAACTCCTCATTCTGGATCCCATTACTTTCAACAGTCTCTAAAGTGTTTTGACACTTTGAATTTTGTTCAGTTCCAAAGGACTCTGTGCTTAGATTTGGCTCAGTCGCAGCTCCAGGACAGGCCTTTGAAGACAAGGTTTCCTTTAGTGGCTCCATCTCAGCAGGATGATGATGGTGAAGCTTTGTTAAATCTGGTGTCGGAAGGGAAAGTGGTTTCTGATCTACATGTAAAGTACTGGAGCATGTTGTTTGGACTATTAACACCTGATCAGAACCCTGTAGAGGTAATGTAGAGTCCGATATTAGAGGACCATTACCGCTAGTAGTGGTTGCAGCCAATTCTCCCCCTTTGCGGTCCTCTAAATAAAAGTTACCCCCAGGATTTGATGCCAAAATGTTATCAATTTGACAGTCAAAATGAAGGTCAATGTCTGGGTCCTCAGTCCAATCCACTGCATCAATCCAACACAATGAGAGTGATGGTTCTGGAACTACTGTTTTAGGGGCTAAGATTTTTAAAGGGGCTAACACTCTGCTGGTGCAAGGCTCTACTCACTCCAAGGGCCTAAAACTCTGCAATTAGAAGGCTGAAGTCACCTAAAGGGCCTCAATCTCTGCTGGTAGCTCAGCTTAAGGGCCTGGAACTTTATTTGGAAGGGCTCATGTTAAGGGCTAGAAAAGTGAATTTTGGAAGGTCTTACCACATCACACACATCCACAATGACAGGTCAGGGTGGGGACTGTTGGATTTCCCATTGCCTATTCCATATGTGATTGTCATGGGGAATGTGATTTAAAGGGGTGCTTGTTAAAGTTTGTTGAGCTTAAATATGGGTTTGTGTCCGCCCATTTAGGGAAGAAAGACGGTTTCCAGGTATTTTCCCACTTTGATAGAGGTTTTTTTTGAATGTGGAAAGTGTGTAGTTGTTAGGCTGTGATGTTGGGGTAATAGAGGGTCTTTGGTGTGTTAGATGCCCCCAGACATGCTTCCCCTGCTGTCGCAGTTGCATTGCAGAGGTGTTGGCATCATTTCCTGGGGTGTCATAGTGGACTTGGTGACCCTACTGAGACGAATGGTCGGATCCCTTGAAACAAAGCATTTTCTCCCATAGACTATAATGGGGGTTCGATATTCATTCGAATAGTCGAATATTAAGTGGCTATTCGAAACAAATAACGAACATCAAATATTTTACTGTTCGCTCATCTCTAGTATCAACTACTTAGGACTTCTCTCAAAAATTGTTTTCATATCCACTGGCTAACACGGTACAAAGACATTTATATTAAGCTTGTATGTTTGAGTACTATTAACCCCTGATGAGTCAGGGTTGGTCGGTCTAACTTTTACCCTGACGAGACATGCATGTTGGGTGGCATGCTCATTTTATTTTATCTCACAGTATCTGAGTGCATTATTAGGTTTTTCCTGTAGGGCGGCCATAGGTTTAGGGTAAGGTTCTGGTCAGACCAATATTTACTAGGATATTGGTTCTGAGTTAGGCATATAGGGACTTACCCACTGACTACTTTTCCCTTCTGACCTATCATCTTACATACCTCCCTTCACTTGGATACATATATAGCCTCCGATTATTGGGTTGAATCTTTTGAGTGGTCCAGTTTATTTACAGGCGACCTCCATTTTTTTCACAACATCATCAGACTAGTGAGTTGAGACGGTTTACTTTTTTGGAGGCCGCCATGCCTGTGTAGTATTTATTATACACTGGTCCACTTGTTCCCTTTCCCTGCATGTTATGATTGTCTGTCATTTGTTTAATTTTTAACTTATATTTATTAAAAGTTAAGTTTTATATTTATTTATATCTATTTTATTTGGTGTCATGGTACTGTGTGCAGACACGCATATCTAATCCATTGACGTGTGGTACGGTGTGCAGACGCGTGTATCTAATGCTCCTTGTGTGGTATTGTGCGCAGTAGCGTGTATCTAATCCTTTGGCGTGTGGTATTGTGTGCAGTGGCACGTATCTAATCCTCCATCGTGTGGTATTGTTTAAAGACGTGCATATCTAATCCTTTGGCATGTGTAACTGTGTATAGATGCATGTATCTAATCCTCTGGTGTGTGGTACTGTGTGCTGACATGTGTGTCTAATCATCTGGCATGTGGTACTGTGTGCAGACATTTGTATCTAACCCTCCCAGTGTTGTATTGTGTGCAGTAGTGCGTATCTAATCCTCCGCCGTGTGGTATTGTTTGCAGGGACGCGCATCTAATCCTCCATTGTGTTGTATTGTGTAAAGACGTGCATATCTAATCCTCCGGTGTGTGGGACTGTGCGCAGACGGGTGCATCTAATCCTGTAGCATGTGGAACTCTGTACAGATGTGCGTATCTAATCCTGCAGCACATGGTATTGTGTAAAGACGTGCGTATCTAATCCTGTGGCATGTGTAACTGTGTATAGATGCACAAATCTAATCCTTTGGCGTCTAAAACTGTGTGAAATTGCACGTATCTAATCCTCTGACATGTGGAATTGTGTGTAGATGCACGTATCTAATCCTGTGGTGTGTGTAAGTGTGTGCATTGGAGTGTATCCAATCCTCCGGTGTGTGGTACTGTGTGCAGATGTACATATCTAATCCTCCGGCCGGCGTGTGGTACTGCTTGAAGACGTGTGTATCTAATCCTCTGGCGTGTGATACTGTGTGCTGACTTGTGTATTTAATCCTCAGGCATGTGGTTCATTGTGCAGATGTGCATATCTAATCCTCTGGCATGTGGAACTGTGTGAGAACGCACGTATCTAATCCTCCAGCGTGTGGTACTGTGTACAGACGCATGTATCTAATCCTCCCACATGTCGTACTGTGTGCCAACATGCATATATAATACTCTGGCATGTGGTACTGTGTGCAATGGCGCGTATCTAATCCTCTGGCTTGTGGAATTGTGTGAAGACGTGCATATCTAATCCTCCAGCTTGTGGAACTGTGTGCAGAAGCACGTATCTAATCTCCCGGCCAGTGTGTGGTACTGTGTGAATATGCATGTATCTAATCCTCTGGTGTGTGATACTATGTGCTGACTTGTGTATTTAATCCTCTGGTGTGTGGTTCTTTGTGCAGACACGCATATCTAATCCTCTGGCATGTGGAACTGTGTGCAGATGCATGTACCTAATCTTTCGGCGTGTGGTACTTTGTGCAGATGTGAATATCTAATCCTCTAGTGTGTGATAATGTGTGGTGACCTGTGTATCTAATCCTCCAGCGTGTGGTACTTTGTGCAGATGCATGTATCTAATCCTCCGGCTTGTGGTACTGTGTGCAGAAGCGCATATCTAATCCTCCGGCTGGCGTGTGGTACTGTGTGAAGATGCGCCTATCTAATCCTCTGGTGTTTGATACTATGTGCTGACTGGTGTATCTAATCCTCTGGCGAGTGGAACTGTGTGCAGATGCATGAATCTAATCTTTCGGTGTGTAAAACTGTGTGCAGAAGTGTGTATCTAATCCTTTGCCGTGTGATACATTGTACAAAAATAGAAAAAAGTTTTCAGCTCACCCTTGTATGTGGAAATATTGGCTTGCAGTAATGAATTCAGGGTGCACGGCACGCGCTATTCCTTGAGTGTAACGGAATCCAATGGAAGAAAAGGAAATTCGCCGGCAGCTCACCGTGAATAAAATATAGCTTTTATTGTTAACACATCATAAAATGACAAAACTTTGATGTAAATAATAAATCAAAAAAGAAAAAAATCCCCCTAAAAAACGCAGATGCGTTTCGGAACGTCTGTTCCTTCCTCAGAGCCTGCGTTTTTTAGGGGGATTTTTTTCTTTTTTGATTATTTACATCAAAGTTTTGTCATTTTATGATGTGTTAACAATAAAAGTTATATTTTATTCATGGTGAGCTGCCGACGAATTTCCTTTTCTTCCGTGTGATACATTGTGCTGACCTGTGTATCTAATCCTTCAGCATGTGGTACTTTGTGCAGACACATGTATCTAATCTTCTGGCATGTGGAAATGTGTGCAGACGTGCATATCTAATCTTTCAGCTTGTGGAACTGTGTGCAGACGCGAGTATCTAATTCTCTAACATGTGATACTGTGTGCTTACCTGTGTATCTAATCCTCTGATGCATGTATCTCTGCTTGGATATCCGTGTTGTATTGTGCATGTGGAGTGACCATGTGTATGACAGTTGGAATATGAGTGAAAGACCTGCAGGTTTGTTTTGGCTAATGGGGGTCAGGGTTTTTTGGAAAGCTGTATCTCCTGAACGGTACATCTGAGTGACTTGGGTTCTCATTTTAAACCTTCCCGGACGCCTGACGTATCAGTGTGCCAAATTTGGTGAAGATCGGTCCAGTTGTTTGGTCGTGTATAGAGAACAGACAGACAGACAGAAATTCATTTTTATAATATAGAGAGATTGTATTATTTACTGTATTAGACATTATTATATTCTGTGTATTTGATTTTATGGTATTATTAATTAATTTTATTGTATTTCACTGTATAATTTTGTTGTCTTATACATTCATTTTATTATATTATTCTTTGTATCAATTTATTGTATTATGTATTATGTATATTGTATGTGTTTAAAAAGTATTATACAATGATTTACTTGTATTATTATTATTATTATTATTATTATTATTATTATTATTATTATTATTATTATTATTCTCTGTATTAGACATTATTGTATTATTCTCTGTATTAGATATTATTGTATTGTTCTCTGTATTAGACATTACTGTATTATTCTCTGTATTAGACATTATTGGATTATTCTCTGTATTAGACATTATTGGATTATTCTCTGTATTAGACATTATTGTATTATTCTCTGTATTAGACATTACTGTATTATTCTCTGTATTAGACATTATTGGATTATTCTCTGTATTAGACATTATTGGATTATTCTCTGTATTAGACATTATCGTATTATTCCCAGCATTAGACATTACACTGACTCCTGGTGTATAACCAGATGACAGGTCAGACCTGCAGTCCCAGCTTTCGCCCTCCGCTCCCCCTCCCTCACTACATGGATAAATCTGTAATACATCTCGGAGTCAGTCACCTGGATACATAATTATACAGGAGACACAAAGAATCAAAGTCTATAGTAAGAGTGAGTGAGGTGAGAGGAGCGGCCCCCTCCTCACATCTCACAATGTCGCCCAGTGTAGAATTCCCCCGCCATATGCCGTCATTCACTATCATAATTACAGGGCAGGAACCGTATTGTCTCCGGGGTCAGGACTGGAGAGAACAACGAGAAACTTTTACTTATTTACAACTTTTTGCACATCGGGAATTACAGACTGAAATATATCTGAGTGTATTAATGTTACAGAAGAGAAATTCATCATTGAAAAATGTTCAGAGTCATGTCATGTATCCGATATCACATCTATGTAATGGACTGCTAATACAATATACTGTGATATAATGTATAATATAGCATTGGAATGAATATAACAAATTAATAATAAACACATCCTATTACTAACAAGATAATAATAATAATAATAATAATAATAATAATAATAATAATAATAATAATCAGTAATTGTATTTTTGTTATTATTGTATACATATATATATATATATATATATATATATATATATATATATATATATATATATATATATATATATATATATAATAAAGTCCACATCTTGGTTAACCCTTTAGTCAATGAATTGTTTTAAGTCATGATGACCAAACCTTTTCTTGTATTTTTCTGTGGTCACCTACACCGGAAATAAAGTCTTCATTCTGGGACAAGTATTTAATGGCACTAGTTTGGGATAGATATACATATTGATTAACTTTTATTAACTGTTTTTCAGCCAGGAAAGAAAAGAACAGCAATTTTGCCATTGAATTTTTATGGTTTAAATTTTGTGCCATTCAGTGTGTGGCTTAAATAACCTGATAGATCAGTGAATGAGACCACCTGCAGGAATAATGTCTTATCTGGATATCTGCCATTGGAGGCTCAAGGGGTTAAGAGATAACTTTGACCCTATTGATTTCTAGCTCAGCAGAACTGACCTTTGTCAGGATCTGGTCCACTTGTCCATCCTGCAGCCTGGTGCATCATATTATACCCTGTTGTACTGTCACACATGCTGCCACAGCTACCACCACTCGGGCAGACATATCCTATGGCCTGGTCAATCACATTCTATTCCATCCTCTACTGTAACTCATGTGATCAAAGCTACCGCCACTGCCACCACTCTGGCAAACATGTTCTACGACCTGGTCCACCATCACATTCCCCTGTACTACACTGCTGGTGCCATACTGTTGGCACAAAAAAAAAAAAAAAAACATTTTTAATTCCACATCAAGAGGTCATTTTTGGTGGCCAATTCTTCATCAATTTTCAACTGGTTCACAATCACAAAATTATCTCCCAAAATTATCTCCCAAAAACAAAGAGCTCCGGTATCACTTACAGGCAATCAAAACTTTCTAATTTTTCTATAAAACCATTGATTTTGAAAAACAACTACTGTGTATAAAAAAAAAAAAAAACACGGACAAAACACATTTCCTTGGTAAAAATGTAATTATGGGGTGTTTTATATCATCAGGTATCATCAGAGTCAGTCTCCAGACTTCAGCTCACAACACTGACCATTTTCTGACTCTCTGTAACATTTGGAGAGAAATGTCTACAATAAAGATGAGTGATGGCTTTTCCACCTCCCCTGGAGATTTCACAGCATCTGTTTCTGACTTGGACTCTAGCCCTCATCTCTATTGTAGAGCAAGGAATCTCTGAACACATTTGTGGGTTACATTATAGATCCTCATTGATCTCCTTCAGCTTTTCCACCTCATCTTTTTATATTCTAGAGGTCGGCCTGAATTCCCTCTCTGAAATCTGTGAAGGACTCACTCTCCTCCAAGTTTATAGATGATGGATGGTTTAGAAGTGTCTCTTCTCCTGAAATGCAACCACCTGAAGCCATTGATGAGCTTATCTTTGTATAGGTTATCACTGGAAGGTTGATGGGATTCCACCACTCAGAACCTTAATGGATAAGCTGTTATAGTTTGGTCTTTTTATAGTCATTGGATGTCACTGTCAGTACCCTCGAGTGCAGCAAAAGCTTTGAACATAGACTAGAAACGCTCATTACCCCCCTTCTCCTCTAATCTGTAACAGTCAATGAGCAAAATGGACATCAAGGGGGGAATTGGAGTGAGATAGAGTGGCCAGGTGTTAAGGGATCCATCAAAATATCATCAAAAACATAAAACGAGCAAATGAAAAAGGAATATGATATATAAAACATAAACCATTATCTGCCTAGTATTCTAGATGATGGATAGACGGGTTAGAAGTGTCTCTTCTCTTGGAATACAACCACCTGAAGGCACTGACGATCTTATCTTTGCACATAGGTTATCACATAAAGGTTGATGGGGTTCCACAGTGCAGAACCTTAGTAGATAAGCTGTTAGAGTTTGAGCTTTTGATATCCTAGTCCTGGGATGTCACTACAGCACCCTCAAGTGCAGCAAAAGCTTTGGAAATAGTATAGTAACCCCTAATATCCCCCTTGTCATCTAATAGTGTACAGGAAAGCTAGATGTGTAGGCCTGCCTATACTCTTAGACTTTGGATCTGGTTTAAAACTATGGATCCAAGTAGAGTACTATATATCTTTCATGACATGCTTTCATGTGACTATCCTGTAAGAAGAGAATCTGTACTCTTTCTGTATGTGTTGAATATGTGACATTAAGCTTTTGCTCAGGAATATTGAAGCCTGTAAGAGTCAATGAGCAAAATAAACATTTGGCCAGCCACAGAGAAAGGGGGATTGGAGAGAGATAGAATGGGCCAGGTGTTATGGGATCCAGTGAGTTATCATCAAAGACATAAAAAGAAGAAAAAGGAATAAGACACATAAATCATAAATCAATGTCTGCCTAGCGTTATCAGGGTGATAAATACCAGGGTTCTGAATTCCCTCAGCCTAATAACACCAGCCTGCATCAACCCCAGAACACAATGATCTCTAAATGATTGGATACTGGACTGTGCCCAGCTGTTTCCAGTACCCCTGATGCTTCATTGAAATAATAGACCCCCATATGACCCTTGTTCATTTTTTTTTTTAAGTGTCAAAAGAACCGACACTAGTCATCGGCATAGTTCACCAGATAATATTTAGTGGCTCTGAAAAAAGAACAGAAAGGAAAAAACACACATTATGTTATATTGATTAAATAAAGAATACAATTGCCATGAATATCTGTCCCAGTCCTTGTGCAGCTTCCTCACATGGAGGCAGCACATTTGGGGCTTCCATGTACCAGAGTATGGAGATCTTTCTCATAATGTTGGGGTCCTTGCACTCATGGAAACACCACAATTAACCTCTTCTTGGGTAAATAGCAATTCCAGCACTTAGATTGGACTGCTGAATGCAGCGCAGGGGGCTCAGGGAGCCAGAGGTAAATACTGCTCACTATTGCTACTAGGTTGGTGGGAGAGGTGGGTAAGGAGGAATACAAAGGTTGCCAAATCTATATATGAGGAGGGGGCAACCACAAGCAGCAGGGGAGAACACAAGGGTAATCGCCTATAGCAGTCAAAATAATATGAAACTTAAGAGGGTTTTTTGAGCACATTATTACTTAAGATTCACAGGAATGAAAGAAAACCCTGGATGTAAGTGTGAACAGAGTTTTATGCATCAAGGTCTAAAAATACTAGTTTACACAATACTTGTCCACCATTCCAAAGATGATATAGGTGAATGATCATTTTATTTAATAGATAAACATAACAATAAAGAAATTACTAAACAATGACTTACGCTAGGTTCACACCTGCGTTCTGGTCTCCGTTCTGTGCTTTCCGTCTTCTGCATGCACAGACCGGGTCTGGCCATGACCGGTGGCGGGTCCGGCATTTTATGCTCTCCGCCGCGAAACCGGATTTTTAAATCCGGACACAGAGTACTGCATGTCCGACTCTGTGTCCGGATTAAAAAACCCGGTTTCACGGTGGAGAGCGCAAAACGCTCACCGCCGCTCACGGCCGGACAGCTTTCTCACCCATTCAAATGAAAGACTCCTGCAGGTTTCCGTCTCCTGCTCTGTTTTATGCAGAAAACGGAAACCTGAAGTACGAACACCTGGGCGCAGATGTGAACGAGCCCTTAGGTCCATGAGTGCAAGTAACAAACGTCCTACATAACTTAGGGTATACTAGAAGTAATGTTGTATCTTTTATCCATTACTCAGACATTGGGCAGGAACCACATGTGATACATTGATGCTACAAGTGTTCCTTTTCGACTATTTGCTTTCTGCAGTTCAGCTCAGGTTTAAAGATTAAAATATATAATTTAGGAAAAAATATACAGCCTAATATCCCAGCACTGGAGGTCACTATGGCGAATATGTATTAATATGTGTAAAGCAGCTCGTGTGTATACAATAAATGGACTACCTGCTGATCACATGCAGGAAAAGCAAATGCAGCAACTGCAATAAATCCTAATAACAGTAAATCAATATATCAATTCCAGGTCGAGGGGATAATTCATAGTGTGAGTGTCAGAGGGCCCTTGTGCACAGTACACAGCAGGAACCATATTATCAACCCACCCATGTTTAGCCACAGGACCAAAATAACCAGTTAATATAGATAAACATAAAGATTGGAGCAGGCCTACATCCACAGAAGATCTGTGCTCACTTCTCCAAGATGGTGGTGGGAACAACCTCCTTGGCCACTTCTGTCAATAACTGTCTACAAGTACCAAGAAGAACTGATGGAAGGCAAAGG
Organism: Leptodactylus fuscus; assembly: GCF_031893055.1. Taxonomy (NCBI): domain Eukaryota; kingdom Metazoa; phylum Chordata; class Amphibia; order Anura; family Leptodactylidae; genus Leptodactylus; species Leptodactylus fuscus. The sequence continues at coordinate 364,247,344 of NC_134265.1, read as the reverse complement.
GTAAAGGTCACACCAAGTATTAATGAGATGTACAGCACTATACAGGTGGATTTTTATATGGATTTTCTCCATGTAAATCCCGAATATATTCATGTACCTGAAATCTCCTCCATCGTCTGAAGTTAATTTTATATTTCACTGTTGAGTTTCAGCAAACATCATGTACCAGAAGTTTTTAGATAAAATGTTGGAAAATCGACAGAAAAACTCTTTTCCATCTACTGATTCTGTGATTTGTGATCATTGAAGTGAAAGCACTTTCCTACCTGTTGTATTGGACATCTCTCCTTCAGAACACGGGACACAGTCATAGCAGCAGACGTGATATCCTCCATTAGGAGCTTTTCTGGAACCAGGAGGACATTTGTCATTGCAACGAGATTGTGGCTTCTAAGATCAAAATATATATCCTTTATAATTACTGTTACAGCATGTATGGTGTATGTGATAAATGTCTAACCAATAAATCAGGTGGTTATTTTTATTATTATTTTATTTATATTTTTTTTACGATTTTGCTAGTTTTGGACATTAAAACCCATTTGTTAGTACAAGAAATGTTGATGAATGGTCCTTATGGCTTATAGTCAGTAAGAACAGTCTGGCTCAGTGGTGTAACTAGGAATGGTGGGACCCCGAGGCAAACTTTTAACATGGGGCCTTCCCCCTCGACCGACCCCACCAAAGACCCGGACCGACTGACCTCCCTCGAAAACCCAGACAAACCGCCTCCCCCCCGCATTCCTGCACGCACTATTATGCCCCATAGTGGCCCCTGCACATATTATTATTTCCCATAGTGCTGCACAAGTATGATGCCCTATTGTGGACACCCATGAACTCCATAGTATACTCTACAACCTGCCACCATCCTTTAAATGGGCCAGTCACAAGGCCACTGAATACACCAACGTGGCTAACCGACCTGAAATCAAGGAACTGCTCACAAACTTCTATATGAGTTCCTATCAGCCAGACCAAAAAGGTGTCACTCGAGCAGTAAAGGACTTCAATAACATCCTGTACACCACAGCAGAACTAGCAGGCCTGAAACAGACAAATCCCAAGAGACTGACTAACAAACAGTCTCACAAATGGTTTGACAGAGACTGCAAGGCTCTACATCGTTCTCTAAGGCCATAACACATAAAGGAGGCAAAAATGTAAACTTATGTGTGGGTATACAATCATGTCCAACAGTACAAAACTACCACACAATTGATTAATAAAACATAATAAATTTTATTAATACCTACTAAAACAGTAGAATCACATGACATATATGAGAGACAATTACATAATACAATTGCTATAAGCAAGTGGGGGTAGACAAAACTACACAGTACCAACTAGCCAGTAGTAGGTAGAAAACAGATGGCCAATAACAGTTACATGAAGTAGGAATGGTCCTGGATAAGAACAACAATATATAATAATGTATGGTGCAGGATGCACCTAACCATTGACAGCAGTGTGAAAAAGCCAGGAACCCAGTATCTCTCCTAGGTGGTATAACAATACAATGTTGCCATCTTACCTACCAACAAGAAAGGGCGTTTCCTTTCTTGTTGGTACCTCTGCCACAAAATAGAGCAACTAGAGGACTCCCTCCAGGACAGCTCATTCTGGGAGACCTGATAACACATGGGCACAAAGCCCAAGAAAAACTCCCTACACATCCAAAATGGCAATATCTGGCTCAACTACTTCAGAGGTCTCTACAAAAACATCCCAGAAGAAGACCTAACCCCAGAACAGCAACAGATAATCACCAAACTGAGGGACATGGAGAAAGTCATCAAAGACTTCCAGAACCCTCTGGACTCGCCAATCACCATAAAAGATATTGTTATGGTTCTGTGTGCAAATACAAAAATAATAATAAACACAACGGAACCGCTAAGCCGCAGAGCACTGCGGCGAGGTCCACAGACCCAGATGGGCGGCCGTGTGCCAGTAACAGGCAGCAGTGTGTCTGAACAGGGAGTAAAGCAAATGCACCAGTTCACTTCACTGGATGAATGCGTCAGGGCTGCAGCAGTGTGAACGGGGCTGCGGCAAGGTTGTACCAGTTGACTGCACTGGGCAACCGTGTTACACAATGGAGATTTACTCCAGTTATCCTCACTGGGTAAATAGCTTTTTGCAGCTTCAGGGGGAGTTCACACGGAGTTACGTGCCGCGAGATTTGGCACGTAGACGCCGCGTGACCCTTTGCGTGCCGTGAATAAATGCATGGCCGCAAACTAGCGCGGCGCATACGCTCCCCGCTCCCATTGAACTCAATGGGAGCGTGTACGGCACGCAAAGAGTGCCGCGGCGTCTACGTGCCAAATCTCGCGGCACGTAACTCCGTGTGAACTCCCCCTCAGAGATTAACAGGCTGCAATCAAGTTTACACCAGTTCACTGCACTGGTAAATAGTTTTGTGCAGCTTCAGGTGGACCAGCTGCAACAAGACTGCCAGGGGTTAACGTCACCCCTAACAGCAACACAAATGGCTCCGCACAGCTTGGAGCTATAACACACACAGACAGTGACAGATAGCCTAGCTAAAGAGACCAAGCCTGCTGCCAGTCCACCGGCTGGTACAGAGTCCACTGCACCAAACCGTAGTGTGGAGCTGCCAGTACATTCAGGACTTATAGGTCTTGCTAACAGCACTAGATGGAACCTGTTTAGCTACTGGAAGCAGCCTGGAGCTCCTGTCATACCCTCCTGTCTTACGTGTTTTTTAGATAAAGTGTGAGCACCGGCCGGGCGTCGGCTCACACCTTTTAAAGGCTAATCCCCGCCCAACAGGGGCGGTGGCATAGCATCACCGATCATGCCCAGTAAGGCCAAACTGGGACTTAGCCTCGGAGCGGACCCAAAATGCCTGAGCATGCTCAGTAGGGAGAGAATGGCACTTCGTCTCTGAGCAGCACCAAAATGCCTGAGCATGCTCAGTGGGCCGAAAACTGGACTTAGACTCCAGACATCTTCCTGCACAACGCCGAGGGCGAGGTTCAGATTGGCCCGCAGGTGGCGCTGTGGGCCATGATGGGAACCTGCGAGAACCGATCCTAACAGATATACAGGAAAGAATTGCCCTGCTGAAAGGCAAAAAGGCCAGTGGCCCTGACGGCATCCTACCAGAGATGATCAAATACAGCCCTCTAGCAATACACGCGGCACTGGCAAAGCTATTCACCCTTGTGCTCAATGCTGGACACTTCCCTGAAGACTGGAACAAAGGCCTCATAACCCCCATCTACAAGAATGGGGACCAATATGACCCCAACAACTACAGAGGGATCTGCGTCAGCAGCACGCTGGGGAAACTGTTCAACAGCATCATCAATAACAGAATCCTCACCTTCCTCACACAACACAGGGTCCTCAGCAAGAGCCAAGCAGGGTTCATGCCAAACCACCGCACCACAGACCATATCTACACCCTGCACAGCCTCATCAAATCGCACATCCACAACACCAGAAGAGGCAAGATATTCACCTGTTTCGTGTACTTTAAGAAGGCGTTCGACTTAGTATGGCACCCAAGTCTGCTCCTAAAACTCCTAGAGAGTGGAATAGGGGGAAGAACGTATGACGTCATCAAGAGCTCCTACACCGGAAACCAGTGCAGTGTGAAGGTGAATGGGAAAAGGACAGCATACTTCCAACAGGCCTGAGGGGTCAGACAAGGCTGTAGCCATAGCCCAACGCTCTTCAACATCTACATCAATGAACTGGCTACAGCCCTGGAGGCTTCACCAACCCCAGTTCTTACCCTGAACAACCGGGAGGTGAAGTTCCTGCTATACGCCGACAACCTCCTACTCCTGTCCCCCACCGAGAAAGACCTCCAAGAAAACCTGTCAGTGCTGGAAAAATTCAGCATCACATGGGCTCTACCCATCAACCACAAGAAGCCCAAAGTCATGGTATTTCAAAAGAAGGGCCACAACAAAGCCCCCACCCCACAATTCACACTGAACGGCTCCACACTGGAGAAAACCAACAGCTACACCTACCTGGGGCTGGAGCTCAGCCAATCAGGAAACTCCAAAGCAGCAATAGAAACCCTGAAAGGAAAAGCCTGCAGAACCTTCTACACCATCAGAAGACAACTGTACCACCTCAAACCACCGGTGAGGATCTGGTTGAAGATATTTGATGCAGTCATCGCTCCAATCCTTCTCTATGGCAGCGAGGTTTGGGGCCCAGCCACCTACCCAGACCAGTCAAAGTGGGATTCCAGCCCAAGAGAGACCTTCCACCTGGAGTTCTGCAAGTACCTCCTCCATGTCCACCGCAACACCTCCAACATGGGATGCCGGGAAGAGCTAGGCAGACTCCCCCTATGACTTACCATGCAGAAGAGGGCGCTATCATTCTGGACTCACATACAGGGCAGCAGCCATGGCTTTTACCACCACCAAGCCTGGCTGAGCCACAGAGCCCCAGAGGAAAACTGATACTCCCCAACCAAGCATCAGCCATCTGCCAAGCCAAAAAAACCCAACATGCACTGAACAAAGCTCAAATAAAAGGAGTCATTGAGAGAGACAGAGAGCGGTACATCGAGGAATGGAGAAGCGCAATAAATAACTCCAAGAAACTCACCGTGTACTAGTCATTGCAAAGAGACTACACCATGGCCACCTACCTGGAGAGAATACGCCACCCCAAACACAGACAGACCCTGAGCCGGTACAGACTGAGCGCCCACAACCTGGAGATGGAGATGGGGCAACACAGGCAGACGTACAAGCCACAGGAGAACAGACTGTGCCAGCACTGTGACCAGGGGGCCCTAGAAGACGAGACCCACTTCCTGCTACACTGCACCAAATACTCAGCTGTGAGGGCCGTATACTTCCAAAGACTCTCTGCCCACATCCCAGACTTCACATCTGCAGACGAGAAGAGGAGACACTGTGGAGATTGCTGCCCAATACGTGTCCAGCTGTCACCAAACAAGAGGAAGATGAGACTCCACAGACTGTTATCAGACTGTTAATCAGAGACCCAGGGGAGGTGAGAGAACATAAAAAAACACTGTTACTTACCTCTCCCTGCTGTCAGGCAACTTCAATAACGTACAGGATATCATTTGAGCTGGGGTTTGTGTCTCAACGCATAAGGATGCAAGCCCTGGTCCATGTAATGTCAGGGATATCACACAACTATGCCTGAAAACTTCCAGTGCCAGGAGAGGTAAGTAACAGTGCTTTTTATGTTCCCTCACCTCTCCTGGGCCTCCAATCATTATACTCGGGTTCTGAAAAGACCTGCTGCTACCCTGGTAGTTGCACCCCTGATCTGGCTCTTTTCCACATCCTTACCAACAGATCAGAACACCCCTAAAATGCTCATCAGACCAGTGAAATAACTAAAGTTTGCAAAGAAAAATATCTGACCTGCTGCCAGGAGAGTGGGATTGCAGTAATCTCACCACTTATCTCTGTGAGAGCAGATAATCAAGTCACCCATTCTGAGATGCTAGGTAAGGACAAAGTCCAGGCCAGGGACCATGGAAATGTTGTGTTAACAATGGGAGAAATACTTGCACATTACAGGTAAACAAAGCTGCATGTCTAAAGCAATGTATTTTGGAAAACACTTGAATTTTCATAGAATATGTGAGATGAGAATACACCTTTAAGATGCAGCAAACTTTGCATTAATTTGGCATACATTTCTTTAAACTAAGCCAAATAATAGGTAGTATAACTGATAATGCACCAGATGTCTTTCACTGGCTATTCCAGCTAGTCCCTTTGGTAAATTGCGCCCCCCTGTGGACCCAGATAGTTCTGCCTGTCCTTTTAATGTTAATCACTAATGTGAACTTCTACCTCTACTACTTCTGGAGTCACATTAAGACCCCGTACATGCTGTATTCTCAAAATAATCAGACTGTGCTCAATATTTTTGCAACTAAAGGTCTCGGTCACAGCACCCTCCTGGTGGCAATGTTACTCCAGTCACTTACAACAACACAACACAGCAACACAGTAATATTTGGTTCCATGGCTGGCGTTGTCACTAGAGATGAGCGAACAGTGTTCTATCGAACACATGTTCGATCGGATATCACGCTGTCCGCCATGTTCGAATCGAATCGAACACTGCGTGGTAAACTGACTAAAAACTCAATTCCCCTCCCACCTTCCCTGGCGCTTTTTTTGCTCCAGAGGAGGTGGGACAGAAACTACGACAACAGGGACATTGAAAAAAATACTAAAAACCCATTGGCTGCCGAAAACATGTGACCTCTGATTCATAAGAACAGCGCCTCCCAGCTTCGTGTCATTCTGAGCTTTCACTTGGTCACAGATGGAGGTCTGCGGGCATAGAGCTAGGTATTAGATTCTGCTAGGCAGGGATAGGATAGGATAGGAGAGGAGAAGAGAACCAACCGCTCTTTTAAGAGCTACATTGAAGGGAGAATCAGAAAAAGATTGTCACAGTGTTTACCCACTAACGCTAACGTGGGATTCACAGGCTGCATCAGCGCTACCCAGCTCTCCGCAGTGGGGATAAGATAAGATAAGATAATCCTTTAATAGTCCCACAATGGGGAAATTTCAGTGATACAATTTCATAGATGGTACAGTAGTATATAACAAGAGAGAAACACATACAAGCTCATGGCAGATAGAGAAATCCTAGGAATCATAGCAACTAAAAAGAAACACAGACACACTGCAGGATCATTTAGTTCTCTGTGCGGATTGATGTTAATAATACAGCCGAATGTGGTTGGAGGACACTAGGAGGGGTCACAGTGTGGGGGGCTAATAATATCTTATGAAAAATTGTGTATAGAGGTGGGGGCTGAGATTGTTCTATCTGTCCAGAGATGAGCAATTTGGAAACTTGCCAGACTGGTTATGTAAATACTATGCTCTGTGTATTGGGTGATGCTATCCTACAAAGGGTGGAGACAGATCGTCTGGAACCAGGGGCATTGTTAGGAAAGGATCAAAGACCCTTTTAAAGATAAAGGGACAATAGAAGGGTAATTAAGCTAATTGTCTCCAACAAGGATGTCTATTGTCTTTAGAATACCATGAGATAGACATCTAGGATGTGTATTTGAGACATGTGCTGATGGCTGCCATTTTGTGAGACCATGCGGTTACTGACTCCATTTCAGAGTAGAGCTAGCCCTTCGGGGTGTGTGTCCTCTCTCCAGTTTCTTATCCAATGGATATGCATCAGGGTTATTGTTACAAACTTCTCTAGCAATAGATGGTATGCTAATTATACTAGCCAATCCTGTTTTGTCTATGTCATGTGATATATACTGTTGTTCTAGCCACCATTAAACGGAATTCATTTTGATACACCACCACCATGTGTCTCTGTTGATTCTCCAGGTCAAAGATGGCTGTAGCCGATCTTGACCTGTTAATTAATTTTCCTTTACAGACAGCATATCTCTTGGGTATTATGATTCCCCCAACAGAAATTGGCACCCAACGTGGGGCATCAATGACCGTTTGATGTGTAGCCGATAGTGTACTGACCCACGCATCGACCAATATGGAGATGGACACGGAGGACCTCAGAGGAATAAATCAGCGCTGAGAAAGGTAAGCCTTTGTTTTACCATATAATTAATCTGAGTTCCTACATGTCCCAGATCCTATGTGTTGATGAGTGAGGTTAGTAAGCTGCATGTCTCTTTGTAAACAATTGATGCCATTTATATATAGTACGGAAGAACCTAAAAGTATATATTGTCTGTAAAGGGGGTGGGAAATGTTATACCTCATTCTTTGTATACTGTCCATGCTGTGATTTGATTGATACATCTGTTATAAAGTGTATAAGGCGGTACAGGAGGGAGAGTCAGTCTCTATCCTTAATCCATACAGCAAAAGTACTGAGTGATTGAAAAGTCCTTGTTGAAGAACACTAGCCTCCAGCCGTGCCTGGACGGTCAGGGTCGAATGAGACCCGAGTAGTAGCACTAAGGACTGAGTAGAATCCGTGCAAGTACGTGCAAAGATTCAGGGGTGTTCGGAATAGGCTGTGGAAACCAAAGGAGGTTTTGCCTTGAGCACAGATACCGGAAACTTGTACATTAGAGATTAGTTCAATGAAAGCAGAGTGACTGCTTGGGAGTCCCACTAAGAGAAGTCAAAGAGACCCTCGAGAAGTCAAAGAGACCCTCTATTGTCTTAATTGCCCTAGAGGAGTGGGAAGCTCACAGCTGACTGGCCATCAGCTAGTATGGGGAAGGGACCCTCTGAGATATGGTACACCCCATATGAACTAATAGGGATGAGAGAAGGGAAGTTGCCGCCGAAGTAAAAATGATTTTTAAAAGAGCAGGTGTTCCTAAGATAGGATTGTTTGATAGTAAATTTTGGGAACCAATGGAGATTAGATCATGCAGGACAGATACAAGAGCATAAGTTACAAAGGGAAATGTATGCTCTAATTGAAGAACAGAATGGGAGGAGTGCAGACTCAGCCGCTATGGAAATCAGCCCAAGAGATAGTTTAAAGAAAGAGCAGTTAGAAAAGGAGGTGAGAAACTGCTGATAAGATGTTTGATAGTTGGATAAAAGTTAAGTAAGGAATGGTTACAGAAATAAGGTATTAAGTGTTTGTATATTTTTCTTAGTGTAAGGGAATGTATAGGTACCAAGGTAGTAGATTCTGGGTGAAATCAGGTCTATAATGCTTTGAAAAACACCATGATTGTTGAAGCATTTATGCAAGGAAAAAAAATGGCAGAAAAAGATCAGAAGCTCCTGTGTGTCTCTAATTGAGGTCAGGATAATCCACAATGAATGTCAGGCCCCTCCCCCACCTCCTATTGTCCTCTGTATATCCACAGCAGAGGTATCATGGTATACAGTAGACGAGGTTTGGTAGAAGTCAGCAAGAAGGGGGAGGGGGAGAGGAAGGGGAGACAGCAGGTGGCTAAGTTGTCAGCTATTAGTGATAGATAGTAACACCACTGGTATAATGTATGGAGAATTATGAATATATGGTTTAATAATTTGTAACTGTATAGTGTAAGCTGTTTTCAGTCAATGCCAGTATTTGATTTTGTGTAAGATTATTGTGATGTGTTACAGTGGTAAAAACTTTGATTGGAATCTAATAAAGAAAAATGTTAAAAAGTCTGGCAGTCGGCCCTCAAGGCAAATCTCACATATAGTGTAAGAGGTTCTGAACCTCTGTGGTAATTAGATGAGTGGGGTTTGCCATGGAAATATTCAAAAACTGCACAGAAATATTAATATGTAATGTTGGTATCAGTATTGGCTGTTTAAATCATATTTAATGTCTTTAGAATTGGATTAATGGCATAAATTTTAGATAATCATTATTATGTTTATTTTTTTTCAGTGATACACATTGATGAGAAGATGAAGCCATCTAATTACTTGTTTTGTTATTTTTATTTTTTTTCTCAATATTCAGCGGTGCAGGAATTATAACTAACCCTGTGATTATTTGTAGGAAAACATTAAGATCTGGCCATCCTGAGACAATAAGTGATCACTGTACAAAATATATGAAAATTTGACAAGTTCTTTATGATTCAACGGATGTGTGTGTGTGTCTGGAGCTCCAGTGTGAAGTTTGCATGGAAAGTGAATGGGCCCATATGTGTGTCAATTATATGTACAGGTTACATGTGTTTGCTATATGTACATGCTCTGTTTGTCCATGTTTGCATTGTTACATTTTTAGTCTGCACAGGGAGCAGATGAAGATATTGACTGCTGAAAACCCCACAGAGGGTGGTTATAAGTAGATATGAAAGAAGGCATACGTTCTTTCCATCGTTAAATATATATACAGTTAGGGCCAGAAATATTTGGACAATGACACAATTTTCGCGAGTTGGGCTCTGCATGCCACCACATTGGTTTTGAAATGAAACCTCTACAACAGAATTCAAGTGCAGATTGTAACGTTTAATTTGAAGGGTTGAACAAAAATATCTGATAGAAAATGTAGGAATTTTACACATTTCTTTACAAACACTCCACATTTTAGGGGCTCAAAAGTAATTGGATAAATAAACATAACCCAAACAAAATATTTTTATTTTCAATATTTTGTTGTGAATCCTTTGGAGGCAATCACTGCCTTAAGTCTGGAACCCATGGACATCACCAAACGCTGGGTTTCCTCCTTCTTAATGCTTTGCCAGGCCTTTACAGCCGCAGCCTTCAGGTCTTGCTTGTTTGTGGATTCCTAAACCCTTTCTCCGATTTGGATGTGGGAACTCTCATATTGCAGCTGGGAATGTGCACTTTCAGCCCATATTATATATATAATTGTATTTCTGAACATGTTTTAGTAAACAGCTAAAATAACAAAACTTGTGTCACTGTCCAAATATTTCTGGCCCTAACTGTACATATATGTGTGTTCTGGTGAATATGAGATGTACTTAACCCCTTCCCGCCGATGGCATTTTTTTATTTTCGTTTTTCGTTTTTGACTCCCCTCCTTCTAAACCCCATAACTTTTTTATTTCTCCGCTCCCAGAGCCATATGAGGTCTTAATTTTTGCGGGACAAATTTTTCTTGATGATGCTACCATTAATTATTCTATATAATGTACTGGGAAGCAGGAAAAAAATTCAGAATGGGGTGGATTTGAAGAAAAAATGCATTTCTGCGACTTTCTTACGGGCTTTGGTTTTACGGCGTTCACTGTGCAGCCAAAATGACATGTCCCCTATATTCTGTGTTTCGGTATGGTTCCAGGGATACCAAATTTATATGGTTTTATTTACATTTTGACCCCTAAAAAAATTCCAAAACGGTGTTAAATTTTTTTTCTAAAAGTCGCCATTTTCCGACGGCTGTAACTTTTTTATACATAGGTGTACGGGGATGTATAAGGCGTCTTTTTTTGCGGGGTCGGGTCTACTTTTTAGTTCTACCATTTTCGGAAAATGCCATTGTTTTGATCACTTTTTATTCAAATTTTTATCAGAATCAAAACAGTGAAAAAACGGCGGTTTGGCACTTTTGACTATTTTTCCTGCTACGGCGTTTACCGAACAGGAAAAATATTTTTATAGATTTGTAGAGCGGGTGATTTCGGACGCGGGGATACCTAACATGTATATGTTTCACAGTTTTTAACTACTTTTATATTTGTTCTAGGGAAAGGGGGTGATTTGAACTTTTAATACTTTTTATATTTTTTTATATTTTTTTTTACTTTTTTTTTTTTTTTTTTTTTTGCATTTATTAGACCCCCTAGGGGTGTTGAACCCCAGGGGGTCTGATCACTAATGCAATGCATTACAATGCTAATGCATTGCAATGCATTTGTTAGGAGTATTTAGGTTCTTTAATTTCTATTTTTCTTACCTGGGGAGTTTTTGGCTGCGCAGTGTCTGGGGTGGCATCCTGGCGCTGCGGGGTTGTCCTGTCGTGAGTATTGGTGCGCACCTTCTGACTTGCACGTGCGCACTGATGGTAGGCAGCTTTATCTCCTGGTTGATTAGTCTGTCCTCCCATTTGCACCTGGGAGGAGTGGTCTCTACTCTGTATTTAAACCCATGCCTCCCATGGTTCTGTGCTGAGTGTCGCTTTTACAGAGCTAGGCCTTAGCAGGAGGAGTAGGTGGTGTTCTGGGATAGAGGAAGTTCCGTGGTTGATTTTTGGGAGGTTTGGGTGAACGAGTTGGTTTGTGTGTTTTCCCTTCTGTGTTCACCAATCCTCCCTCTGTGTAAAATTGACTGTGTGTGTGAATTGCCTTATCCTTTGATTTCTACTCAGTTTCCCTGTGTTTGTTTCCTAGTGTATGGTTCCTTCCCATATTGGTTTGGGGGAATCCTTTCCCACATTTTTCCTGTGTGCTGCTTGTGTTGTTAGTCAGCGCACACCTTTGTCAGTCCCTGTCAGTAGCGGCTTCACTTGTTCGTTAGGGGTGACCCCCTTTAGTCTCCAGTCCCTAGAGGTCTTATAGGGCATTCCTTCTCCCACTTCCCTCTAGGCCTACGGAATCAGTGAGAGAGGAGCTGTCGGGGTCAGGCTTAGCCTGAGTACAGCCGACCCACACCCGTGAGGCAGGGACCGGGATAGCTAGTGGGAGTAGTGCAGGGCGAGATTCCCTACTGCTATCCCTTAGCCCCGTTGCAGCTACCTGGACTGACATAACAGCATTGCAAAAAAGCATCATCTCTTTTGCAGGCTGCATAGACCAGCCTGCAAAAGAGAGAATTTGCAGACCGGCTGGGAGCCCTTAACAAGGCTCCCGGCTGTCATGGCAACATGACGTCGGCCCTGGAGCATGCTCCAGGAGCCGGCGATCCCTGCCAAAATGGCGGCGCCCATGCGCCGCCGGGAAAATGGCGCCTCCGGCGCCTTTGACAGCAGCGCCGGAGGGGTTAATGCCTCCGATCGGTCCGGGGACCGATCGGAGGCATTAGAGCCGGTGGTCTACTGCTTAAAGCAGTAGACACCCGGCGGCTATGGCGGCCGCCCAGCTCCCGGGCGGTCGCCATAGTTACAGACCCGACACGCGCCGTACTATTACGGCGCATGTCGGGAAGGGGTTAATATAACATGTACATGTACTAGGTACTCAGTGTTTATTGGTGCTTGTGTATATCAAGTATATCACATGGGTTTTATACTTGTGCCCTGGGTTTATACTATAAATCCATGAATGTTAACAATCTGGAATTATTTTGTGAAAAAGTTTTATCTAATACTTGTACAATGTTATTGGTCATTTTTATTCAGATGATCCTTCTGATATGGGATTAGACACCATAGGGGTAGGCAATGCATGTGAGCTATCTTAATATGTACACGCAGGAAAAGATAAATCCTAGTTTTGCAAAACAAAGTGGTATTTCTGCGGCATTGTTTGCTACAAGGTGATAGACATCTGACTAAGTAGATTAGAAGTCACTCGAATATCTGCTCTGTAATGTGTTTTGTGTATAAATTTTTGTTATGATGGGGGAGGGGGGAGATAAATTTGATCCCTTAAGGTTTTTGCTTTCTCTGCTGATATATTTTGAGCATTTAATGAATTAGTTGTAATTCTGGAATAACTAGAAGTTGTAGAGAATTGAATTTACTTAGGATTGTATAAATAAGTCTGAATACAGGTTTGGCAAGTTCTAGCCAGCCAGCTGCTTCTATGATAAAACATTGTTTACAAGGTGTTAATTAGGTTTGTAGGGGAAACAAAGAGAACAATGGCTGGACCCCCAGACTACAGTGTCTTAATTAGTGTCAAGGTCTCAAAGGTCCTATTGTATGTAACTGCTAGGGCAAATAAAGTATTGTACTGCCCTGAATAGCTTAAAGTGAGACACTGGAAATCTAATTAGAAGTGTCTGTTAGTATCACCTTAATTAAAAGAGTCAAAAGAAGTGATAGTCGCTGCCAGAGATAGCCAGAGTATGAAAACAAATGTTTTATGGGAAATTAAGTGAATATTATTGTGATGTTGATATTTTTTTTTTTTTTTTTGTGCCACAGATAGACAGACATGAACCTGATGTGTTTTCCTCTATCAGAACGGTGGTAAGGCAATCCTCACACAGATAGACAGATGTCATATTTCTTTGGCAAGATAGAGCAAAATGGAATTTGCTCTAGAATCCTCCTCAAAACATCTAATTTTAGCGTTATTTGACTTTTTAATCCTGCAACTCTTTTACCAGTAGGAGTTCATGATTAAAAAGGAGGGGAGTAGATGATGAGAATTTTTTTATTATTACTAATGAGATATTTTTTAAACTCCCTCTCAGAAGAGTCGGCTTCAGTCATGTTATTGATGCCCCATTGGAGAATCCTGGCTATGAGATGTTTGTGGACGGTTCCAGGTACCTAACAGAAAAAGGCAAATTTGTTGCAGGGTATGCTGTATTCATTATACATGACACCATAGTATAAGAAGCCCTTCCACCACACATGTCAGTATAAGAGGCTGACCTTATAGGAGCCTGATAGCACAGCAAACATTCACACTAACTCCAGGTATGCGTTTGGCATTGCACATGGTTATGGTCCAATATGGAGGTCCAGGAACTTCCTGATGGCACAGAGCAAACCAATTAAGAATGGAAACTTAGTAAGTCAGTTGATGGAGGCCACATTGCTCCGTAAGCAGTTGGCAATTGTGAAAGTCAGAGCTCACACAAAGGGAAGAGACCCTGAGAGTATTGGAAATGAGAAGGCTGATTGAGCAGCGGTACTACTGCCATGGAAGGGTCTCAACCAGGTGAGAAAAATAGCAGACCCCAAGGGGCTGTACTCTAAGGTTACTGGTGAGGAAATTGAGAAATGGACAAAGGCTGGTGCCAGAGAATGTGAAGAGAATGTGAAAATGGGGGATAGATACCCCCAAATGGCTAGTTTGGCCCACGGTAAGGTGCATGCCTCTTGAAATGCCATGGAGTCACTAGTGGGTAAACTATAGTTTGCCTCAGGATTTGGAAGGGCTGCAGGGAATCACGTAAAAGCATGTCACATATGTGCTCTACACAATCAGGGCAGGTAGTTAAGACACACCGCATGCACACCAAAATCCCTGTATCCATTCTTGAGAATACAAGTAGTTTACAAATTGCTTGAATCTGGAACGTACAAATATGTGTTGGTCTGTGTGGATTTTGTTCTCAGGTTGGATCAGCCGAGCAACGACGCAGGTAACTGCCAAGAAATTGATATCTGAGCTTGTGTGTAGATTGGGGATACCTGAGATGAGAGAGTCTGATAGAGGGACACATTTCACAGGTGAAATAATGAAGAAAATATTGTATGTATTGGGGATTGAGCAGAGTTCAGGCAAAGTAGAAAAGGTTGAAGTGCACACTCAAGGTGCTTTATGGAAGGGTGCTTAGACTAAGGGTTGCATTTTCCCCAGACTTCACAACTTAAGTATGATAAGTACTGCCAGCTATGTCCAGAACTTGTGTCAAAGACTGAAAGTAACACATGAACAGGCGTTTTCTTCTATTCTAGACCGTTTGATCTTTTGATTTTTTCCAGGAGCACATAGCTTGCAGGTGGTGATTGGGTGATAGTGAAAAGACATGTCAGAAAGACGGCCCCTCCCAAGTGCTGATGACAACTGCCACCTCCGTCAAATTGGAGAATAACTGCTTCCCATTGTAAAAAGATTCCTGAACTACGGCAGGAATGAAGAAATGGACATTATTTGTTTTTAGAAAAACAATCTTCAGCACAAGAAGGTATTTCTTTAAAACATAGTATTTATTTCAAAAACATTTTAAAAAATAGTACCAGATGTAGAAAAAATATATATAGCACTTACATGGTAGATTCCATAAATAAACGCATGTTTTGAGAAAAGTCAACCAGCCTACGCGTTTCAGGACATCCGTCCCTTACTCATGGCGATGACATCGCCATGAGTAAGGGACGGATGTCCTGAAACGCGTAGGCTGGTTGACTTTTCTCAAAACATACGTTTATTTATGGAATCTACCATGTAAGTGCTATATATATTTTTTCTACATCTGGTACTATTTTTTAAAATGTTTTTGAAATAAATACTATGTTTTAAAGAAATACCTTCTTGTGCTGAAGATTGTTTGTTTTTCTGGTTACATTATTGCCCTAGCCGGGGGTATATCTTTCGTGCACATAAAGGTTTAGCCAACTCTGTTCATTTTGGGTGAGCTGTGAACCTTCTACATTTTTTCTATTATTTGTTTTTGTTTTGCTTTCCTAAAAGATAATGGGGATATGGCAAAACATTGTACAAATTGCCATGGGCATATTGTTTATATATTGTTTTTTTTTTTTTTTTTTCCAAGTTAATTTTGATATGTTTTAATAGATGTTATGATAAAGATAGATATGATTGAAAGACATTATATGGGTATCAGATGGGGAATCCAGCAGATTTGGCAGCTAGGGAGCTAGTTGAATGTACTTATCTGATACAAATACATATGTCTTAATGGGGGAATTGTGGGGGGCTAATAATATCTTATGAAGAATTGTGTATAGAGGTGGGGGCTGTAGCATGTAGATATAACAAGCAGAAAACATTTTTGCAGAGTTGGGGGACATATGCAGCTATCATGATAACATGTGGTAGTTCTTTGGTATGTAGTGAAATCTCCTGCTCACAGCTGATAGTTTGGTATCTTGTATCAGCACTATTGTCCATTAACCACAAAAAATGCCCCAAATGTCCATCACAAGCCCTCCTCCTCCTCCTCCTTTCTTATTACCACTGTGTTCTACTGCCCAGAGAGGTCTGAAGCCATTGGGGTAGACAGGGTGCTGCTCTTTTGCCAAGCTTCCATAACTCCTGGGGTAGGTGGGTTATGGTAGGTCCCCAGGTTGTAACAGAGTCCCACGTGTCCACAGTAATAGAAAGAAATACCAGTCAGCTGTAGCATCTTCCCACATCAGCAATAGACACCGAAAATCATCCCCTTCAAAGAAGAAGTCCACACTTCCATGTAGTCATGGTGTCCATGCTGTCCTTAGCTCCTGGGGGGATGGTAGCAGGCACATGTGTACACACAGGAAACCAGCTGAACCAGGTCTTGAGTCATTGTCTATGCTTTACAATAGAAACAAAATACTCCACAGGGTCTTCCATTCAATTTATAGTTGCTAATTCATAGTGCTAGTTTGCTTGGTTACAGGATTTTTGAAGATACAGAGAAAAAGAGTGAAAAAGGAAAGATAAAGGTTGCTCCCAGCTTGGAGCTCTGTATCAGGCAGCCACTAAGGGCACCAGGAAGTAATACTAAGTGGGATACACTGAAAGTGTATTACCACATACTCTATATACCCTCAATCCACGTTCTAACAGTGCACCCCCCCACCCCCCGTAGCTAACTGGTATACACTGAAATGCTCAGCCCATTGAATGTGGATTAAGGGTATATAGAGTATGACAGTGTGGCCCCCCCCCCGCACCTAACTTGTTTACATTGTTTACAATATTCAGAGCATATATGCAGCATCACGGTTGTCACGATGTGTAATCCCCTTAAAGCAGATTTCCTCTAAATACATTCAAAATCCCAGGATAATGAAGCTTCACCCAGGTTGTGACTGTTTTCATTCCCCAAATTATTTGGGGATGCATACACCTGAAATCTAAGCCTATTGCCATATTCACCCAGGTTGCCAGTGTTAATTCCCCAAATAATTTGGGGATATATACACCCTACATCTCTGGCTATTGGCATATTCACCTGAGTTGTCAGTGTTAATTCCCCAAATTATTTGGGGATACATACACCCTACATCTCAGGCTATTGCTATATTCACCCAGGTTGTCAGTGTTCATTCCCCAAATTATTTGGGGATACATACATACATTTTAATTCTCAGGCTAATGAAGCTTCACTAAGGTTGTGACAGTGTGTAACCCCCCTAAAACCTTGGCATACATACAGTACATTCTAATTGTCAGGCTATAGAAGCTTTAGCCAGGTTGTGACGGTGTGTAACCCCACCAACACTAAGTGGGATACACATTAATTGTCAGACTATGTACGCTAAACTCAGCATTCCACAGTGTGTCCCCACAAAACCTAAGTGGCATTCACACCAATTGGCAGGCTATGTACGCTCAACCCAAGGGATACAGGTCCAAATTATACACCCAATTAGTGTAATTCGTAGAGGGATCGGAGAGGACAGGTCTGTGGTTGGCCAGGTACTCACGCAACATGCACCTATACTTTTCCCTCATGATGACACTAGGCCCCTAACTGGCAGTAGTTCGGGCAGGGAGGGGGGGGGAAACATTAACGTGTATCAGACTTGTACAGTTCCCCTGGTTATTGTGCAGCGGATGGAAGTTGTGAGCCTCATGGAGGAAATTTCCTCTCTGACGCCCAAGAGGGTTTACGGAAACATTCCCATCATATTCTGCACCAGTTGCTTGTGCCAATTATTTTTGCAATTTTTTTTTCCTCTCCCCTAATATAACAAAGGAACAGACATTAGAACTATCCCGGGTTCCAGTATTCCAGTATTATTTGCTCTCCATGATGTGAAGTATGCGTTTGTCTCTTGAAAAGCAACCGGACATCAAGTCAGCCATGTGTGCTAGAGTGTTACTTGGCATGACTTTGCTGCCCCCAACTGGAAGAGTCACTCTCCATTTCCTCCACTTCTCACTCCCCTTCAAACTATCCGTGCTGAAGTAAGGGGATACACTGAACTTCCCCCACTAGCCTCGGGTGGGACAGTGTCATCAAATTCCACTTCATCCCCCTCATCTTCCTCCACCAGCCAATGGTGCGAAGATGACAGGAGTGTGCTATGAATGTTTTCAGGGTGGCATAGCTTACTTTTCACTTTTGAAAAAGGCCGCACTTTCACCAGTATATCAGCCACAATGGTGTAGGTTTCAATGAACCATTGCACCAACTATTTTAAAACGTGGGCCATGTCTGGACCATGTTTGAGTCTGGAAAACTAAATATCTGATACCAGGTTCCTGAAATTATCATAAAACTAAAAATGCAATTTTAAGATGAGGTGGTTGAAACCTTGGGCATGTGGGTGGTTTGCTTCATTCTTCTGCCTGCGATAAAAGGCCTGGGAGATGGGGAGTTCCTGGGTAGAGGCGCATGATGGCCCAGGCAAAAGGATCAGTGGCAGGAAAAGTGGAGGATGAGGGGGAACTCCCCAAAGTGTTATAGGCAGATGTTAAGGTGTCCAGGCTGGTGGTTTCTCTGGGGTGGCTAAAAGAGTGAACATCTAGGGCCTTGCTGCCTCTGGCCTTGCTTCTGGGATTCACCTGTCATGTGCCTATGGACATGCCTCTGCCTCTAGCCACCCTCTTTGGTGCTGCACTTCCCTCCACATCTACACTGCTTTCCCCCCTAGACATCACCCCTGTCCATGTCGGGTCGTTGGCCTCGTCGTCCACCAATTCCAAGTGCTCACACTCCTCTTTCTGCAAACTGCACATAACCATTGCTGGCCCTCATGACTGACTTTGACGAAGCCTATGGTTTTGGAGTTGTAACTCCATCAAAGGTCTCTGCTGCTCACACACCCTGCTCAACACATGTTATATAGGGTTTCAGCGTGTGGTGACCTCGAAAAAACATCCTGAGCTTCACGGAGATATGCAAGGCTCAACTCACCCCAAGCACCAAAATCTCTGCTACTACAAGGCGCAACTCACTTCAAGGGCCTAAAACTCTGCTGGTGCAAGGCTCAATTAACCTCAAGGGCCTAATACTCTGCTGGTGCAAGGCTCAACTCACTTCAAGGGCCTAAAACTCTTCTGGTGCAAGGCTCAACTCACCCAAAGGGCCTAAAACTTTGACGGTACAAGGCTCTACTTACCTAAAGGGCCATAAACTCTGCTGGTGCAAGGCTTAACTCAGCCCAAGGGCCAAAAACTCTTCTCCTACAAGGCTCAACTCACTCCAAGGGCCTAAAACTATGCTGGTGCAAGGCTCAACTCACTTCAAGGGCCTAAAACTCTGCTTATGCAAGGCTCAACTCACCCCAGGGGCCAAAAACTCTCCTCCTACAAGGCTCACCTCACCTCTAGGGACTACTACTCGGCTGGCACAAGGCTCTACTCACTTCAAGGGCCTAAAACTCTGCTGGTGCAAGGCTCAACTCACTATGTGACCACTCCATCAAGGCTCAACTCACTTCAAGGGCCTAAAACTCTGATGGTGCAAGGCTCAATTCACTCCTAGGGCCATAAACTCTGCTCCTTCAAGGCTCAGCTCACCTCAAGAGCCTCATACTCTGCTTGTACAAGGCTCAACTTACTTCAATGGCCTAAAACTCTGCTGGTGCAAAGTTCAACTCACCTCAAGGTCAAAAAACTCTGCTGGAGCAAGGCTCAACTCACTTCAAAGGCCTAAGACTCTGCTGGTGCAAGGCTCAACTCACTCCTAGGGCCATAAACTCTGCTCCTTCAAGGTTCAGCTCACCTCAAGGGCCTCATACTCTGCTTGTACAAGGCTCAACTTACTTCAAGGGCCTATAACTCTGCTGATGAAGGCTCAACTCACTTTTTTGATGATACAAGCACTATATGACCGCTTCACCAAGGCTCAACTCACTTTAAGGGCCTAAAACTCTGCCATTGCAAGACTGAAGTCATGTAAATGGCTTAATACTCTGTTTGTAGAAGGCTCACCTCACACCAAGAGCCTGAAGCTAAGTTTGGGAGGGCTCACCACAAGAGTCTGAAAAGTAAATTTTTGTATGGCTTAATCTAAGGGCCTCTAAATTAATTTGGAAGGGCTCACCTCAAGGGCCACAAAAGTAATTTTTGGAGGTCTCATTACATCACACACATACACAATGACAGTTAAGGTTGGGGCTGTTGGATTTCCCATTACCTATTCCATCTGTGGTTGTCATGGACATGGTGCATGCTAATTTTTCTTTAGCTTAAAATTTGTCTTTCTGTCCATACTAATGTAGAGGAAAGAAGGTTTCCAAGTGTTTTTCCACTTTCATAGAGGTTCTATTGAGTTTGGAGTGTCTAGTTGATAGGCTGTGATGGTGGGGTAATACTGGGACTTGGGCGTATTAGATGCCCCCAGGCAAGCTTCCCCTGCTGTCCCAGTTGCATTGCAGAGGTGTTGGCATCATTTTGGTTTCCCCTGAAACGAGTATTTTTTTCCCATAGACTATAATGGAATTGAATATTCAGTTGAATAGTGGAATATTGAGGGTCTACTCAAATTGAATATTGATTATCGAATATTTCACTACTCGCTCATCTCTAGTGATAATGTCACCTCCATTGACCACTCTGATTGGTCAGTAGTGAAGCCTTAGCAATCAACATCACAGTCACAGAAAACCTCTTGAACTGAATACATGGTTAATTTTCTTTTCTAACACAAAATTAATTAAATAATTTAAACTTAGAACTTCTTTTTTTTTATCCTATAATCTTTATCCTCCTGGTGATTGTAGTCAGTGTAAATCAGTGGCAGGTAACATATATAAGCGGCTGCTGAGCTGACTGTCATATCTTACCTGTGCTGAGGATCTGCAGGGCTGTCACTGTCTGTGCTGTACCAGACCTTGTTTGGGTCATGCAATTGTCTCCTGTTCTCTATGTCTCTTACATGTTTGTAACCTTTGTACTTGTGACATATTTTGGAAGTATAACCCCTCGCTGTGCGTTGTCTGGATTGAAGCTTGCCTTTCCATATGAATATTATAAGAAGGGAGACTTCATTATCGGAGGTCTGACTTCTGCTCATCTGGGAAGAATAGGTTATGGTTCTTACAGTCATCCAAGTTTTTTAAATTTGTACTGTTTCCAGTGAGTATTTCCTTTTCTTTCTAAGGATAAAGCTGTATCAGAAATGTATCAGTAATATTTTATATCCAGACCTCATATAATGCACACACAAGAACTGACATGACTAAGTTCTGTATATTCCCTTCTCACCGTGACTTGGAGATTCCTCAATTCTTCGAGATGTTCATACTATAGGTAAAATCCGGAGAATCCAACTCCTTCATGTTTTATGGTATTCAAGCATAACTAAACGTTCTGATAACTTGTGATTTTCTGGCTGTATTTGTGTCACTGATACATTCTGTAATAGACTTTACTAACACACTTTGTCTCCTTTCTGTAAAATCCTGAATTTTGACTATTCCCCTTGGTTCTGTATTGTTTCTTGTTTTCTGCCTCCCACTCTAAAACATATAAACTTGCTTTTGGTGTCCTACAAACGAGGAGATTCTCTCCTTCCATATGACATGAAGGCTGCAGTGCTACCTAAATTATTTCCAGAGATATCACTAGTTGAGAACACAGTCAGGATTGGGATTATTATATGAAATATTATATAGCTGCATGTAAATATCCTAATCCCAACTGCAGATACAGCCAGTAATAAGAAAGAGAATCTCCTCTTCTTATGACACCACAAGTAAGTTTGTACTTTTTATAGTGTCTGAGATATAACTGCTTGCAGTGACCTTCCTTCACCCTCCTCTTCGTCCTCCATACACAGTAACATTCAGTGAGAGGCAGGAACAGCTCTCAATACAGAAGGAAGGGAAAGAGTGAAAAAATGCAGAATTTCACACAAAGGAACCAAAATACTGCCAGGAAATCACAAGCTGTCAGAAAGTTTACTTACGCTTGAATTTAAAAAAAAAAAAAAAAAAGGTGATTAAATCATAATAAAATCCATGAAATATTGCAAAATGGCAAATGGTAATTTTTTTTTTCATTGACTTTTTTCTCGCGTGTGGCCAACTATACTCTGAGGTTATATATTGTACTGGTCTGAAATTCTCAGCACAATCTGTATATTTTATAGAGCGTTAGGTGAAATCCATAGTAAATATGACAGCAGGGTGTAATTTACTAGTCAGTGGTTTTTCTCTGTATAGTAGCAGGGAAGTTCCAGAATTCCTCTCAGTTTATTGCAATCTCTGACTCTTATTGATAATAATATTGCAGGAATCATCTGAGCTGTGCCCGAAATGAATGTAACTATATCTTTATGTATGCTGAGTCCATATGTCTGTGGAAAGACGGACTGGGAGGCTGTCACAGACAATTATCTCCAGGGGTCTTCCAGTCCATGTAACTGTCAGGACTGTGCGGAAGCTGCGGCCTAGAGGTTGGGTCACGGCCCGTTCCTCTGTTGTGGCTTCTTGCCGGCTGTCGCCCTTTCCCTGTTGCAAACAGCCGTGCTTAGCAGGGGTTAACTTCCAAGCAGCAGCAGGGTGTGTTTGGTTGTGTGGCTGACAGGGATGTCAGCCAATGTACGTCCGGCGTGGGCTGCTGGGCTGGTTTGTTGGCACCGCCCTTTCCCTATTTAAGGAGGCAGGTGGATCAGCTTACTGCCCTATCCTCTTTCCAGATCTGCATTCTGTATTGTTGTGTGCAGGTTCCATTGCTGTTGCTCAGTAGTTGGCCATAGTTAGAATTTTCCTTTAGTTAGAATCACACTATTAGTTCTCTGGCAGAAAGCTGCCTTGTTTTCAGTATTGCACTGGAGGCACACACTTTAAGTTGGTCTGTGTCTAGTTCAGAGGTTATGGCTAGACTGTATTTCTTTAGCGGCTGCTCTGAGCTGCAGAGGCTGTCTCTGTGAGGTTAACAGAGACACGCAGATGATGGAGTAGCCTGGCAGTGATAAACTGTCAGGCTTCATTCACACCAGGGTAGCCCTGCGGCTCAGAACTCAGTTGGGCTCTGCAAGTTATTATTTATTATATTTTTTAGTTAACTTGCAGACCATAACAGTATGCTAGGGCCAGAGCTCCACCACTTAATGGATTGGCACACACATTTGGCGGATCTAGTGAGCAGCCTGACCACTCGCCTGGGTGCGGGGGGAACGTCACTTACAGCAATCTCCACCAGCTGCCTCCACTGATCTTTCCACTCTGTCTCAGGGCTTAGTTCAGGCTATGGCTCAGTTAGTGGTTAGTCTGCCAACCCCTGTGGCTTCACCATGTTCGCTTTTGCCCCCGGATCGATACATGAGTGAACCAGGGTATTACTGGAAATCTTTTGGGAAGGTTTGTTCTTGCATATGCAAATGTAGATTGTAAGCCCCATATAGGGATCACAATGTACTTTTTTTTTTTTTTTTTTTTTCATTTAAGTATGTCTTTGTAGAATGGGAAGAAATCCATGCAAACACGGGGAGAATATACAAACTCCTTGCAGATATTGTTCCTGGCAGGATTTGAACCCAGCACTCCAGTACTGCAAGGCTGCAGTGCTAACCACTGAGCCACCGTGTTGCCCCCCAAGCTTCCTCTTCTGGTTGCGGGAAGAGGGAAAACTAAAGGGGTAGTCTGTTACTGCTGCCACAAGCCAAGGCATATTGCCCCTTAATGTTTGAGTCCACCGGGAAACGAGCTTGCCAAGCGCCTGTCGGGGGGGTACTTGGTGCACTGAAAACCCTTGCTCATATTCGGTTTCCTGTAGCCCTCAAGCTGGAGGTCGATCGGTTCAAAACTAAAGCGTTCATAAACAATTATCTCCAGGGGTCTTCCAGTCCTTTCCCTGGGGCCATGGGGAATTTTATACCAGATAAATTCACCCAAGAGAATGGTATACCCAAGAAAGCGTTTGAGACCCCCACTGACATTACGGTGGTTGACGGTTCTCAGCTCTGCTCACAGATCCAGTTTGAGACTTCACCGGTGTTTCTGTGAGTTGGGACGCTGCACACTGAGCATCTCTCCTTCCACATTATGGAAGCCTTAGTGGATGCAGTGTTGTTAGGCCTCCTGTGGTTACGTTGGCACTCCCCCATCATAGACTGGAGGCAAGGGGTGATCATTAGGTGGAGTCTGGAGTGCAAGGAGAGGTGTATGGTGTCTGTACCACCAGCTATCTCTCCAGTGGTGCATCCGGAACTGGAGAGTTTGCAGATGTCTTGTCTAAAAAAGCTGCTGAGACTCTGCCTGAATACAGGCCTTAGGACTGTGCTATAGACCTGTTGTCAGGGGCAAAGCTGCCTTGGGGCAGTGTTTACCCTCTCTCCCTCTCCAAGACTCAGGCCATGTCGGCTTATATAAAGGAGAACCTGGACCGGGCTTTTACCTGCTACACACTCAGCTCCGCTGCATCAGACTGCTACATCGGACACTGCGACATCAGCCAGCTCTGCTACATCAGGTCGTGTGCTCAGCAAAACTACTCTAGAGATGCAGCCAAGCAGAGCGCAAGCCCAGCTTTGCTTCATCTCTGATGTAGCAGTACTGTGTCAGCACTGCTACATCTGAGATCGGACCACAATGGAAACTGCTGTGGACAGATCTTAGACCCCTCCTCCTCCAGCAGAACCAGCGTTGATTGGCGGAATGCTGTACACTGGCCAATCAACGCTGGTCAATGCATTCCTATGGGAAAAAGTCAGCTCCAGCATATTGCAAGCTGACAGGGATCCCGACCAGATAGAGCCCCAAAGAGCTGGGTGAGTAACATTCCCCCCTAAATGAAGGTAATCCCTAGCTAACCCTGCCTGTACATCTGTCCCTGTCTCACAGTCATATACTTCACAGTCTCAAATTAATCGAATGTTAAATCCACCATTCGTATAAATTGGAGGTCACCTGATTTAGCCAGCCAATTCCTTTTTCCGATTTTTTTTTTATACGTCCGTTGTCGTAGTTCCTGTCCCACCTCCCCTGCGCAGTTATTGGTGCAAAAAACGTGTCGGGGAAGGTGGGAGGGGATACGAATTTTTACTACGTTTGCCTCATGGTATTCAATTGTAATCGAATACCTCGAACGGCCTGATATTCGATCGAATATGTATTCGATCAAACGGTGTTCGCTCATCTCTAGTTGTAAACACTCTATTTGACTTATTTTTTCTGCTTTTTCTTTCGCTGCTTCCACAATTTTTCTAGAAATCACTCAGACATAGTTCACACTTGGTCACAGACGGAGCTCTGCGGGCATAGAGATAGGTATTAGATTCTGGTAGGCAGGGATAGGATAGGAAGGAGAAGAAAACCAACAGCTCTTTTAAGAGCTACATTCCGGTGTCTTGTCAGTGTCCATCACAGTAACGTGGCATTGACAGGCTCAATCTGCGCAACCCAGCTTTCCACAGTGTGGATGATCCTGAGTGGGATACACTGACAGTGTATTCCCATATACCCTATATACCCCCAATCCATGTTCCAACAGTGTGCACCCCCACCCCCACCCCTGAAACTAACTTGAATACACTGTGTGTAATCCCCCAACAATAAAATTGGGGCTACATACACCCTCCATTTGCTGCTATTGGCATATAGTGCCAGGGTCTGACTGGTAATTCCTGAAATATATTGGGGCCTTCATACCACCCTCAATTCCTGCTATTGGCATATAGTGCCAGTTTCTGGCTGTAAATTCCCCAAATAAATTGGGGCCTTCATACCACCCTCAATTGTTGCTATTGGCATATAGTGCCAGTTTCTGACTGCAAATTCCCCAAATATATTGGGGCCTTCATACCACCCTCAATTCTTGCTATTGGCATATAGTGCCAGGGTCTGACTGTAAAATCCCCAAATATATTGGGGCCTGCATCCCCCTTAATTTGTTGATATTGGCATAAACACCCAGGTTCTGAGTGTTAATTCCACCAAATAAATTGGGGCCTACATACACCCTTAATTTCACCCAGGTTCTGAGTGTGTTTAAGCAAGGAAAGCATATTAAAATGCGCAAGGCTCCCGGAAAGGGACATGGACGAGGCCGTGGGCGAGGTCGGAGTAATGTTTCTGGGGAGCAAGTTAGCGGTGAAGCCACAGGGGGCGTCCCGTGCCTACTCCTGTGGGGCAGCAAGCATTGCGCCGCTCCACAGTCCCAGTGTTGCTTGTCACATTAACTAAGCTGCAGGGTACAAACCTTACTAGGCCCGAGAACCAGGAACAGGTCTTGCAATGGCTGTCGGATAATGCTTACAGCACATTGTCCACCAGCCAGTCAGCCTCTGCCTCCTCTCCTCCTCTTACCCAACAGTCTTGTCCTCCTTCCTCCCAAAATTCCCAGAACAACCACCCCAACTTTCCCAGATCCCCGGAGCTGTTCTACAGTCCTTTCAATGTCCCTCAACCTGCCCCTCCATTTCAATTCCACGGAGCTACCAGATGAGTATTTGTGTCCAGATGCTCAAACACTGGAGCCTCCTCCATCTCCGGTAGATTTGGTGGCGGATGACCAGCAACCCACCCTCATCAACGACGATGAGACACAGTTGCCGTCAGGGCAGCCAGTTGCCATGAGCGTTGTGCAGGAGGAGGAGGAGGTGAGACAGGAGTTGGAAGAGGAAGTGGTGGAGGACAAGGACACTGACCCGACCTGGACAGGGGGGATGTCAAGCGGGGAAAGTAGTGTCGATGTTGAGGCAGGTGCAGCACCAAAAAGGGTAGCTAGAGGCAGAGGTCAGCTGCTTCGGCGAAGCCAGGCCACACCCGGAATCTCCCACGATGTTCCAGTTTGTACCCAGCCCAGAAAAACTCCCACCTTGAGGGCACATTTCTCGAAGGTGTGGAGTTTTTTCAAGGAATGCGCCGAGGACAGATATAGTGTTTGCACAATTTGCCTCTCGAAATTGAGTAGGGACTCTGAGAAGAGCAACCTGTCCACCACTTCAATGCACTGTCATTTGAAATCCAAGCACTGGAATCAGTGGCAGGCAGCAACGGCAGGACAAACGTCGCCCGCCATTGACACCACTGCCTCTCCCACTGCTCACAGTGTTGGCGATGCACTCCAGAGGACAAGCCAGGACACCACATCACCTGGCTCCACCACTTTGTTGACTTCTCCCTCATCCTCCCCTGCTCCTGTCTTATCTCCTTCTCCTGCACCATCTCATGCCCCATCAGGCGCTTCTTTCCACCAACCAACCATTTCTCAGACATTGGAGCGGCGGCAGAAATACACCGCTAACCACCCACATGCGCAAACCTTGAACGCCAACATCGCTAAACTGCTGGCCCAGGAGATGTTGGCGTTCCAGGTTGTTGAATCTCCGGTCTTCCTGGACCTGATGGCAAGTGTGGCACCTCGCTATTCCGTCCCTAGCCATCACTACTTCTCCCGGTGTGGTGTCCCCGCCTTGCACCAGCACGTGCCACTCAACATCAGGCGGGCCCTTAGTTCCGCGCTTTGCACAAAGGTCCACTTGACCACCGACGCGTGGACAAGTGCATGCGGACAGGGGCGCTACATTCCACTGACGGCACACTGGGTGAATGTAGTTGAGGCTGGGACTGCTTCCCAAACTGGCCCGGTGTACCTCGTCTCCCCACCTAACATTCCTGGCAGGGACACGGGAACAACACCCTCCTCCTCCTCCTCTTCCTCCACCACCGCCTCCTCCTCCTCCGCCGCTGTTAGATTGACCCCAGCTACGAGTTGGAAACGTTGCAGCACTGGCGTTGGTAGACGTCAGCAGGCCATGCTGAAGCTGATCAGCTTGGGGGACAGACAGTACACTGCCTTCGAGGTGTGGAATGCCCTCCTCGATGAGACAGCAATATGGTTTGAGCCGCTGCACCTGGGCCCAGGCATGGTCATTTGTGATAACCGCCAGAACCTGGTAGCAGCTCTGGAGCTTGCCGGACTCCAACATGTTCCATGCCTGGTCCACGTCTTCAACCTAGTGGTGCAACGTTTCCTAAAGAGCTACCCCAATGTTCCAGAGCTACTGGTGAAAGTGCAGCGCATGTGCGCCCACTTTCGCAAGTCGACAGTAGCCGCTGCTAGCTTAAAATCTCTCCAGCAACGCCTGCATGTGCCACAACACCGGCTTTTGTGCGACGTCCCCACACGCTGGAACTCAGCGTTTCAGATGTTGAATAGAGTGGTTGAGCAGCAGAGACCTTTGATGGAATACCAGCTACAAAACCCTAGGGTGCCACAAAGTCAGCTGCCTCAGTTTCTCAGCCATGAGTGGCCATGGATGAGAGACCTTTGTGACATCCTACGGGTCTTTGAGGAGTCCACAAGGAGGGTGAGCTCTGAGGATGCGATGGTGAGCCTTACAATCCCGCTCTTGTGTGTGCTGAGAGAATCCCTGATTGACATCAGTAATAACTGAGATCACATAGATGAGTCAGGGATAGCATCCGATCCGTCACAGCTGGAGAGTAGGTCCACACATCTGTCCGCTTCATCGCGTTTAATGGAGGAAGAGGAGGAGGAGGAGGATGAAGACCTATCAGATGATGTGATAGTGATACAGGAGGCTTCCGGGCAACTTCGAATCGTCCCATTGTTGCAGCGCGGATAGGTAGAAAGGAGGATGAGGAGGAAATGGAGATTGAACTTTCCGGTGGGGCCAGAGGAGTCATGCCAACTAATACTGTGGCAGACATGGCTGAGTTAATGTTGGGGTGCTTTACAACCGACAAGCGTATTGTCAAAATAATGGAGGACAACCAGTACTGGATCTTTGCTATCCTTGACCCCCAGTATAAAAAAAATCTCATCTTTTATTCCGGTAGAGGGGAGGGCCAATCGCATCAATGCTTGCCACAAGCAATTGGTGCAGAATATGATGGAGATGTTTCCAGCATGTGACGTTGTCGGAGAGAAGTTCCTCCACTAGGCGACCAAGTGCTCCCTGGTCCACACAAACAAGGGGCACACTGTCTAAGGTCTGGGACACCTTGATGGCACCCCTCGCCAAAGTACCGCCATTGAGGGTCCTAGTGTCACCAGGTGTGAGAAGTATAGGGACATGTTGCGGGAATATCTTTCCGACTACAGCCCTGTCCTCTCCGATCCCTCTGCATACTACACGTATTGGGTGTCGAAGTTGGACCTGTGGCTTGAACTTGCCCTATATGCCTTGGAGGTGCTGTCCTGCCGCCTGCGTCCTATCTGAGAGGGTGTTCAGTGCAGCCGGTGGCATCATCACTGACAAGCGCAGCCGGCTGTCAGCTGAGAGTGCCGACTGGCTCACTTTGATAAAAATGAACCACCAATGGATAGAGCCTTCATTTTCGTGCCCACCTGTGTAATGCACCCCAACATGAAAGTCGATGTCTGTGCTCAACCTCTCCAATTCCTCCGCATCCTCATACTCATCCACCATAAGCGTTGCACAATTCTGTTCCTACTAGGCTCCCTCCACCCTGATTTCCCACAACTCTGCTGGTTAGAGGCTCCCTCCACCCTGATTTCCCAAAACTCTGCTGATTAGAGGCTCCCTACATCCTGATTTCCCACAACTTTGCTGGTTAGAGGCTCCCTCCACCATGAATTTACCAAAAATCTGCTGGTTAGAGGCTCCCTCCACCATGAATTTACCAAAAATCTGCTGGTTAGAGGCTCCCTCCACCCTGATTTCCCAAAACTCTGCTGATTAGAGGCTCCCTACATCCTGATTTCCCACAACTTTGCTGGTTAGAGGCTCCCTCCACCATGAATTTACCAAAACTCTGCTGGTTAGAGGCTCAATCCTGATTTTCAAAAACAATGCTGGTGCCAACCTCAACTCACTACAAGGGCCGAATTCACTGCTGGTGCAAGGCTCTCCTTACTCCAAGTACCCAATACAATGCTGGTGACAGGCTCTCCTCACTCCAAGGGCCAAATACACATGTTTCAAGGTGTTTTCCTACTGTCAGAGAGGTGGTATTGAGTGTGTAAAGTGTGTAGTTGTTAGGCTGTGATGTTGAGGTAATAGAGGGTCTTGGGTGTGTTAGATGCCCCCAGACATGCTTCCCCTGCTGTCCCAGTTGTATTCCAGAGGTGTTGGCATCATTTACTGTGGTGTCATAGTGGACTTGGTGACCCCCCTGAGACGGATTTGGGTTTCCCCCTTAACGAGTATATGTTCCCCGTAGACTATAATGGGGTTCGAAACCTGTTCGAACAGTGAGCGGCTGTTCAAATCGGTTTTGGAACCTTGAACATTTTAGTGTTCGCTCATCTCTAAATACTTTCCTTTTCACTCATCCGAGTGTTGTCTGAAGACTTTGTGAGCACCATCGGATATTTTTCTTTGGGGTTCCTATCCATTGGTCCCCAACCCATCTTCAGTACTGTGCAGTACCAGTCATACGTTTTGCTTTGCATTAAGAGAGTTGGGAAAACATTTTTTGAATGCGTAAGCCATTGAGTCTTGATATAGAAAGACAGCAATGAAACAATACTTACATTGATACAAAGTAATGTTATATTACAGTCTAGGTAATGTAATATTATCAGTGTAAAGATGACAATGATACAGTTTGTAATAACCAGTGGAGGAGGGTCCTCTGTGTCACCAAGCAATTTTGGATTAGTTTAACTTCTAAAAACATTTTTTAGTTAATTCTCTGGTTTTCATCTTGTAACCCCCTAAGGCTGAGTGCACACGGGGGGTTTTTGGTACGGAAACTGAGGCGGAGGAAAATGGTGAGGAATTTGATGTGGAATTTCAGCGCTGAAAATAAAGCCTCCCATTGACTTCAATGGGTTTTTTTTTCTGCTAGTCAGTGGACAGATGAATGGTCAGCAAGAGTTCAAAGGTAAGAGGCAGATGAGTAGCAAAGTAGAAGACGACATAGAAGTGCTAGTCAGTTATCAAGGCTGGGTCAATGAACAGTAACAGACAATATAGAAACAGCTCTGTGGAACACTAGTAAGCTAGGAACCTTATTGCTCAGTCACCTATTGACTGATTGGATAAGGAAGAGGCTCAGGATGACTCTGGATCCACAGACAGTTTGTTGTTGAATTCCCACAATAATAAGTGTTTTAAGTGTTTAATAGATCTTGTGCCTTTATTGCATGGAGCAAAGACAGCTACTGATCCCACTCCATGCATTCCCATGTATGGTGGAGGTCAGAAAGGGGCTATGTATGTAAATGTCATACATGTCCAAACTGATGTGCAAAGCACCATTGAAAGTGATGAAACTCTAGAAATATTATGTATTATTATTATTATTATTATTATTATTATTTGATAGAATTAATCTTGAAATATATAAAAGCATCTTGGCCTTCATCATTGCTGTGGATGAGATTAACAGAAATCCTAACTTTCTGCCCAACATGACTCTGGGGTATCATATATTTGATTCTTGTGGATGTCCATTGCAAACTATAAAATCTGCCTTCCATATATTGTCTGGAAAACAGCCGGAGGTTCCCAATTATTCCTGTAGAGATCGTGGAGAAGTGATGGCTTTTGTGTCTAACTCTAATTATTTTACAAGTCAAGTCATGATTGATATTCCTATTCTACATAGATACACACAGGTAAGTGGCACTTACATATCAGTCTTATCTGCTATATAGTATAAAATAACTAATGATTAGAGATGAGCAAACCAAAATTGATGAAGTGGAATTTGTTCCGAATTTAAAAAATCAATTTGCCAAGAAGCCGGATATCCTCCTGTTTCGATGTATCTTATCCCATTTTTTTTCTAAAATGGCTGTTGCATATGTTAGGACAAGGGGAAGAGAACTCTGGGAATGCGGGACCAATCCATAATGCCAATCGTGCAGCTAATCAGCAGCCGACCCTGCGATGTCACAGCCCTACAACTACCCTCCGCCATTCTAGGTTCAGTCATTTCACATCGTACTTAGTGCAGGGACAGATGTGAGCAGGCGCTAAGGAAAGTGGTAGAAAAAACTTCAAAATGGATAGTTTGCTTAATAGAAGTGTAGGGAAGGGATAGGGAGGAATTTATACACAGTATTAAAGCAGAACAGGGTTTATTTGGGGTGGCTGCAGCATCGGTAATAACAACAATCCTACTACACATTGCAGCACTGACTATCATTATCCAGCTGCTCATTGCAGGTTTTGCAATAGATCATACCTGTGTGCAAGGGAGAAGATTACAAGACTTTTTGCAGTGCAGTAGTGGGAAAAAAAAGGATTCTTATCCATTAATCTCCGAAGTTCTCTGTTATAATGTCCTTTCTGGGCGTTTATTAGTGGAGAAAAATCAGGGGCTTATTCACCGTTTTCTTGAAGGTAGAAAACTACTGACGTTTATGGCACTGCAGTAGTGGCAAAAAAAAAAAAAAAAGAAAAAAGAAAATAATTCTATTCAATTAATCTCCACTGTCACTTCTACCACTCTGCCAGGCCGCTTAGCACGCCTGCGGTCACCCCTCTTACCTTCCACTCACACCCTTTGATTGCCTGAGTTCATAGGAGAACATGAAACAATAGTTATAAATTCTATACATTTATTAATGGGTTTATTAATTATTAGAGATGAGCGAGTACTGTTCGAATCAGCCGATCCGAACAGCACGCTCCATAGAAATGAATGGATGCACCTGGTACTTCCGCTTTGACGTCGGCCGGCCGCTTAACCCCCCGCGTGCCGGCTACGTCCATTCATTTCTATGCGAGCGTGCTGTTCGGATCGGCTGATCCCAACAGTACTCACTCATTTCAATTATAAGTTGGTAGTAGCCACTAACATATGCAGAGTACACATCTGTTAGGACTGTGCGACAGGTGTGGCCATGATAATAGGGTCACAGCCTGTTCCACTGCACAGTGCAGCATTCATAGGGTTAACTTCCCTTGCAGCAGCCGGGCGTGGCCAGCTGTCTGTCTGACTGACTGGGGTGTAGCCCAATGAGGCTATACCAGTCCGTCCAGTGGGGCCTTCTAAAAAGGAGGGCCTACTCCCTCAGCCTGCAGAGATCTTTACTAAAAATGATATTGAGGCTAGGTTCACACCTGCGTTCTGGTCTCCGTTCTGTGGTTTCCGTCTTCTGCATGCAAGAACACGGAAACCACAGACCGGGTCCGGCCGTGAGCGGCGGTGAGCGTTTTATGCTCTCCGCCGCAAAACCAGTTTTTTTAAATCCGGACACAGAGTACTGCATGTCTGACTCTGTGTCCGGATTAAAAAACCTGGTTTCGCGGCGGAGAGCATAAAACGCTCACCGCCGGACAGCTTTCTCACCCATTAAAATGAATGGGTGAGAAAGAGTCCTGCAGGTTTCCGTCTCCTACTGTTTTTTTTTATTTTTATGTAGATTGTCAGCCCCACATAGAGCTCACAATGTACATTTTTTCCCTATCAGTATGTCTTTGGAATATGGGATGGAAATCCATGCAAACACGGGAGAACATACAAACTCCTTGCAGACGGTTTTTAGCCCTTGGCGGGATCTGAACACCAGGAGCTAACCACTGAGCCACCGTGTGGCCCCTCCTGCCTCTGTTTTGTGCAGGAAACAGAAACCTGCAGAACGGAGACTAGGTGCAGATGTGAACGAGTCCTAAGGCACTGCCAGAACCTAGGCCTCATGTATAATCCACTGACTTGCTGCCAATGGCAATGCTGCCCCGAGGCAGAAGCAGGAGGCTTAAGGGGGCATTCACACGGAGTAACGCCGGCGCTACAGCAGACTGACGAACACTTCCCATTCACTTCAATGGCAGCACTCGTAAACGCCGCTGTTACGAGCACTCCCATTGAAGTGAATGGGAAGTGTTCGGCAGTCTGTCGTAGCGCCGGCGTGTACGGCTGTAATACACGCCTGGCGTTACTCCGTGTGAATGCCCCCTAAATCTGCAAAAAAGTTTCATTGTCCCCTGCCATCAGGTGCCAGGGAGGTTTTTTGCCCACAAGGGAAAAATAGGGAAAAACCGAACCC
This sequence comes from Leptodactylus fuscus, assembly GCF_031893055.1. Classification (NCBI taxonomy): domain Eukaryota; kingdom Metazoa; phylum Chordata; class Amphibia; order Anura; family Leptodactylidae; genus Leptodactylus; species Leptodactylus fuscus. The sequence continues at coordinate 364,213,275 of NC_134265.1, read as the reverse complement.
TTCGTATAGTAAAGGCACAATTTCTGGGCAGGATAAAATGACTGGACTTGTACAAACCCCTGATTTACCAGATTCTGTATTTGATGGCAAAGCTCCACGGCCTTTATATTCTGCTATGAGGCAGGTCAAGGGCAGGAGGAGAGCAACACCTGACATCAGGCTTACGTCAGGAACTGAGTTGTCCCCGGGGGATCCTGTCTGGCTCACTCCTCGCCATTTTCATCTCTGGTCCAGAGACTTGAAGGTAGAAAATAACAGGTGTTTTTGCCCTGTATTAATTTTCTATTGATTTACTTATTTGATCTAACAATATATCAGACAGAGAAGGGGGACAGGGGAGGAGCACAGGCCTAGCGCCATCAGCATGAGCCTAGAGTTGCTGTCTTGATTGGATACCAGTGGATACGACCATGAATGCAAGACCTTTCTATAGGTAACAAAATCAGCTATGATTTCCTTATTGTCGCTGGGATATCTTCTCATACATGTAGTGTCGTTGTGTTAGGATTGTGCAGAAGCTGCGGCCATGATCTGGGCGTCGCTGCCTGTTCTTCTGTACAGTCCAGGGTTGCAGGGGTTAACCTGCCTGGCAACAGCCGGGAGTGGTCGAGTCTTTGATGGACTGGTGTGTCGACCAATGGACGCTCGGATTGGGCAGCTGGGCTATTTGCTGGTGACCGCCCCTTGCCTATATAAGGGGGCTGGTCTGGACGCCCGGTGCTCTAAGATTCATTCTCAAACCCAAAATAATTTGTGTGTGTGTATGGTTTCCAGCCTGTAATCCTTAGTTGGCCCAGCTAGCAATTTATCTGTGAGGTAGCAATGCCACTGTTAGTCAGGCAGCATGCTGCCTTGTATGTGTGTGGTAGAACTCAGTAGGGTCAGCTAGCAGTACTTCTCAGACAGGATGACTAGGAGTGGGCTTGGCAGTAGTTGCCTGGGTGGTTGGGTGGAACAACTGCACACAGGGTTTACTTGGTCTCTGGCTTTTCCTGGGGTTCAGGCTAGCCAGTTTGTTTATTTGTGTGGCTGCTCTGACTGCACAGGACTCTGTGAACTATAACAGAGCAAACCTGGTCATTTAATTTAGCTGGCAGTGTGTTAGGACTGTGCGGCAACTGCGGCAGAGGGGTCAGGTCGCTGCCCGTCCCTCTGCGGTAGCGTATTGCCGCCTGTCACTCCCTCCTCGTGACGGCAGTCAGGTTTGGCAAGGGTTAAACCCTCTTGCAGCCGGAGGGTGTGGTCAGGCTGTGACTGACAGTCGTATCGACCAACCACCTCCATCTTGGGCAGCTGGCTTGGCCGAAAGTGGACCGCCCTTTCCCTTTATAAAGAGGGAGGTTCCTCAGCCCGCTGCCCTAATGTCAATTTACAAATGCACTGCGTGTGCTCAGGATAGCTAGAAATTATGTTAGGCAGAAATTGTAGTTCAGGGTAGAACTCTACTTCCTAAAAAAGGAAAGAAAACTTTAGCTGTTAGCTGCTTGATGTGCATCAGGAAGCCACTGTGCACACTAGCTTATTGTGGACAGTCTAGCACCAAAGTGCTGTCTAGACTGAGTCCTTGTGCGGCTGCTCTGACCTGCACAGGCCGCTGTGATAGTACAGAGCGAACTAGGGTGTGTAGGGGGCTGGCAGTGGCGTCTAACTGTCAGACCCTGTTCACACCAGTGCGCTTCTGTGGTCCAGAGCCCAGCGGGCTCCTTTGGGTTTCCTTTGTTTGTTTTTTTTAATAAACCCAGCAAACCATAACACAGTGACATCAACTGTCAGTGTTCACACTTAGGTGTTTAGCAGTCAGTAGCCTAGAGGGCTCCGCAGGGTTTTTCAGTTGTTTATTTTTTTTTTTAAATAGATCCTGCTGACCATAACAGTATCATAGAGCCAGAGCCCTGCCGCAATATGACTTCGTCTTCACAATTGGCGAGTCTTATCAATAGTCTGAATACACGCCTGGGAGCGGTGGAGCAACACTTGCAGCAATCTCCACCAGCTGCCCCAATTAATTTTTCTGACCTATCTCAAGGGTTAGTTCAGGCTATGGCTCAGTTGGTTGGTAGTCTGCCAACCCCTGCAGCGTCACTGTGTCCACTCCTGCCTCCGGAGCGGTATGCGGGTGAGCCGCAGGGATGTCGGGGATTCATACACCAGTGTAAAACATACATTGAAGCCTGTCCCAGTCTCTTCCCAGATGAGAAATCTAAAGTAGCCTTTGTGGTTTCCTTGCTCACTGGGAAAGCCTTGGCCTGGGTCACCCCGTTAAAAGAACGGTATTCAGCTGACTTGGCTACACTAGCTGCGCTGTGTGAAGCACTATGCCTGGTGTTTCATGGTGCAGTGCCCCAGTCCACCTATGCCTCTTAGCTCTTACGTTTAAAGCAAGGCCAGAGCTCAGTAGCGGACTTTGCTATCAAGTTTCGAACCTTGGCATCTGAGCTGGATTGGCCAGACAAGGTACTGGTGGCAATCTTTTGGGAAGGTTTATCCTCAAATATAAAGGACGAACTAGCAGGCCGAAAGCCTTCTACCTCCCTCTCTGCCCTAATAAATTCAGCTACTCGTGTGGATACACAGTTGTCTGATAGGAGAGTGGAGCGGGGGCTCGAGTGTAATCTTATGTCACAGAGGGGGGTCATAAAATCTACCACTGCCTCGCCTGTTCAGGAGTCCATGGAACCTATGGACACCTCCCGTGCTTCCACTCCTGGGGGCAGCAAGAGTAGGAAAATCGGGGGTAATTTGTTACCGTTGCAACAGGCCAGGGCATATTGCCCCTCAATGCTCGACTCCACTAGAAAAGAAGGCTAGCCAAGTGTCCATTGGGGGTGGGCAACTTGGTACACAAGTCCCGTAATCGTTTCCGTTTTCCAGTAGCCTTTAAACTGGGTAACGGTTGGGTAAATTCTAGAGCAATGATAGACTCTGGGGCCATGGGGAATTTCATCTCAGCCAAATTCGCCCAGCAGAATGGTGTTCCCATGAGAGCTCTTAAGACCCCCATTAACATTACGGTGGCTGATGGGTCTCAGATTCAGCCGCAGATCCATTTTGAGACGCCACCGTTGCTTCTGTGGAGTGGAACACTGCATACAGAGAAGCTCTCTTTCCAAATTTTGGAGGGCTTAACTGATGCAGTGATGCTAGGTCTCCCTTGGTTACACCGGCACTCACCAGTCACAGACTGGAGGCAAGGGGAGATTAATACGTGGAGTTCTGAGTGCAAGGGAAGGTGTTTGGAGGCTATACCACCTGCCGTCCCTCCAGTTAGGCCTTCAAAGCAGGAGGGCTTACCCTTTCAGCCTGCAGAGGTCCTTACTATAAATGCTACTAAGACTCTGCCAGTACCTAGGTCTCAAAATTACTCCACTGACCTGTTGCCAAGGACAACGCCACCTCAAGGCAGAAGCAGGAGGCGTAAATCTGCAAAAAAGTCTTTTGGTCCCCTGCCATCAGGTGCCAGCCAGGGTTTTTGCCCGCAAGGGAAAGCTAGGAAAAAACCTAACACTAAGCAGAGTGTTGGCACAGTTTCTGGGCAGAATAAAGGGACTAGACTTGTACACACCTCTGACTTGCCAAGTCCTGTACTAAATTGCAAAGTTCCACGGCCTGTTTTGCCATGAGGCAGGCCAAGGGCAGGAGCGGAGCAACGGTTTATAGCAGACATAGGTCAGGGACAGACCTGTCCCCAAGGGACCGTATCTGGCTCACTCTTCGCCATTTTCGTCTCCGACCCGGAGACGCATGGCGTCATTGCGCCGTGGAGGGGGGGGGGGGGGTAGTGTTAGGATTCTGCAGTAACTGCGGCCATGAGATGGGCATCGCTGCCTGTTCTTCTGTACAGTCCAGGGTTGCAGGGGTTAACCTACCTTGCAACAGTCGGGTGTGGTCGAGTCTTTGATGGACTGGTGTGCCAACCAATGGACGCTCGGATTGGGCAGCTGGGCTATTTGCTGGTGGCCGCCCCTTGCCTATATAAGGGGGCTGGTCTGGATGCCCGGCGCTCTAAGATCACATTCTGAAACCTGAAATAATATGTGTGTGTGTGTGTGTGTGTAACTTATCCCTGAGGTAGCAATGCCACTGTTAGTCAGGCAGCATGCTGCCTTGTATGTGTGTGGTAGAACTCAGTAGGTTTAGCTAGCAGTACTTCTCAGACAGGGTGACCTGGGAGTGGGCTTGGCAGTAGTTGCCTGGGGGGTTGGGTGGAACAACTACACACAGGGTTTACTTGGTCTCTGGCTTGTCCTGGAGTTTGTTTATTTGTAGCAGCTGCTCTGACTGCACAGGACTCTGAACTATAACAGAGCAAACCTGGTTGTTCAATTTAGCTGGCAGTGACATCAACTGTCAGGCAGTGTTCACACCAGGTTGTTTAGCAGTCAGTAGCCCAGAGGGCTCCGCAGGGTTTAGTTTGTTTGTTTGTTTTTTTAAATAAACCCTGCTGACCATAACCCGTTGCCTGATAACCAGCTACAATAAGAAAATCATAGCTGGGTTCCTGACACGTCCCAGATCACACAAAAATTCAGCATTTTTGGTCGTATCCACTGGCAACCAATCAAGACAACAGACTGTCAGCACTCAGATGGTTATAGAAAATCTTTAAAACGCTGCTGGATTTTTAACTGCTTATATTTGCAAAAATGCTTAACTTTTAATTATCTACAAATATAGATATGAGCATGTTCATGGGAATACTCCTTTAGGCTGGGGCCCCACGGGACATAAACGCCATGATCATGCGAATCCCATCCCCACAGAAAAGATTGCAGCGCAGACACGCTGCGATTGGCAAAGCCGTTGCAGCTTTCGAAATTGCAGCATGTCAATTATATCTAAGGAAATGCAGGCGGCTTTCCCATAGATATGTTAGGAGAAAGTCCGCAGAGGAAAACTCTGAACTTTCTCTTAAAAGCGCTGCGGAAAGAACCACAATGCGTTCATGCAGCGGTTCTTTCTTTAGCGCTGCAATTACGGCCCGTGGGGCCTTAGCCTTAAGGGTTAAAATAGTTTTTTGACCAAGGTCTTTTAGGGTCCATTCACAAGGAGTTTCTTGGTGAGGATTTGGGCGCTGAATCCGTGTTATAATCCACGTTAGCTTTTTCTTTCCGCTAGTGGATTTTTTTTTGCTGGTGGAAAAAAAGCTTCTATCAGGCGGACACCGCCTGAAAAAAACAACGCAGTCAATAGGAGGCGGAAAATCCACGTTGAATTGGCAAAAAAACCGTGGAATTGGCAAATTTCCTAATTCCTGAAGCAGATTTTTTCATCGCTAAAAAACTCTGTACGAATGGACCTTTAGCTGAGAATTCTTTCTCATCCATGTTTGTTTGACCATTGGAGACTTAGTATCCTATATTTCAGTGAACTCCATTGTTTCATATGGTCTTGTGCATGAAAAAAATGTGTAACAAAAATAAAATAGGTAATTTCTTCTGTATATCCAGCATATCCTGCAGTCAGCATAACACTCTTTCCTGCCAAGCCCAACAGCAGCACAACTGGGGTATTCCTGCCCCTATGAGCTGTTAGGACAGGTAGAATTTTTAATTACCTAACAGCTTTTGACCCCTATAAGAGGCCGGAAGACCTGCTCTCCCTACCACCGGGTGCTTGGTGGTAGGAGGAGGGGGAACCTTTTTTCTTGGAAACCTCTCTCAGGTTCCCCAGGTCCGCTGGCTATGGCATCCCCCCGGGAGATTATATTAAAAATCTAGGGGATTTTTTTGTTTGTTCCCCCTTGGAAAGATAGCGCCCCCTCGTTTCCCCTCTTGCTCTGGGGGCTGTTTGGGGGGGGGGAGAAGGGCCCCCAGGCTGTCACAGTGCAGGTTTGTCAGTGGGTGGTCCCGCTGTAAGCCCCTCCACCGGCTCCTATAAGTTCCCCCCTCAACCATTCATTCTTTGCTTGCCGCTCCGGTTGCAAGCAACTCAGTAAGCTTTGCCTTGCTGTACATTGCGTGAAGTGCAGTCTGACTTCTACGGATTTGAAAGGTTTGGGGGAGGGGGTGGAGGAAAGGGGGGGTGGCTCTGCCTGTTAAAGCAGTTTGTTAGGGGTGTTTATTCTCTTCCCAGGATGTCATCCTCATCTTCCTCCATTTTTCCGCCTCAAAATAAGGCTAGGAGTAAAAGAAAGCACCTAGCATGCGCCAAGTGTAGGATTCCATTACCGGATGACTCACCGTATCGATTTTGCCAAGGGTGTAGAGCTCCTTCATCTGATGCGACCCCCATGCGCGAAATGGTCTCCTGGGTGAAGGGGATTGTCCAGGATTCCATGAAGCGGGTGGAAGATACGGTTTCCCACTTAGCGAAAAGACCGCGCCTGGAACCATGCGAGCTGTCGCTACCGCCGTTGGAAAACTTGCGGATTAGAGACGTGGAGTCTTCAGAGGACGACTCTGAGGAAGGAGAGAAAGAGAGCTTCCCCCTAGAGAAGATCTCTAGAGTGTTTAAAACACTAAAGATACTGCGGTGAAGGTCCAAGTCGCAAAACCAAGACCTTCAGACCCAGCCCGGACTTGGCCCGCGTGATGGAAGAGGAATGGAGGCGCCCGGATAAACCGTTCATACCTTCCAGGCATTTCAAGACACTGTTCCCCGTGGCGGAGGCCCAGCTGAAGGCATGGGGACACCCCCCCCAAGATGGATGTCGCAGTGGCCAAATTGTCTAGGCGTAATGTGCTGCCCACAGAAGACGGGTCAAGTTTAAGGGACCCAATGGATCGTCGGGTCGAGAGTTCTCTGAGGCGTATCTATTCAGCCTCCTCCGCCCAGGCCTCCTTAGGCATCTCGGCCAATGAAGTGGCTTTGGGCTGAGTTGTTGTCCCTATCAAGGGACATTGATTCCGGAGTCCATCGGGATGACCTCCTGGATACAATGGCAGACATCTCCTTGCAGGCGTACCACCTAGCGGAGGCCACCTGCTTCCAGACGAGGCTAGCCTCCAGGGCGATGGCACTTTCGACTGCTGCCTGACGGCCCTTGTGGTTGAAACCATGGAGGGCTGACATAACCTCCAAAAGCAGCCTCTGAGGCCTCCTCTTTCAGCCTGGGTGGTTGTTTGGAAAAGAGCTCGACTGGATCATGGAGGGCCTGGCCGACTCCAAGGGGAAAAACCTCCCACAGCCCTTGGAGGGACGAAGATCCTCCTTTTGGGGCGGGGTTCTGCAAGAAGAGGGTCCAGAGGACGGTGGCACTCCGGCAGAGGAAGGGGCGCTTCTCATGACCGTAAGCAGGACTCCTTCTGAAAACCCCCTCTCCCCCCTTCCCCCCCTGTAGTGGGCGGTCGTCTTTTCCACTATGTGGCTGCCTGGCGCCAGCACACTTGGGACGCCTGGGCTATACAGACTATCCAGGAGGGTTACAAAATCAGTTTTATTTCTCAGCCGCCAGAGAAGATGGTAAGAACCTGCCCTCTTCAGGGCTCCAAACAACTTCATCTGGAGAAATCCATCCAAGAGTACATGGACAAAGCCGTGCTGGAGGTGGTCCCTCACGCAGAGCAAGGCAAAGGTGTCTACTCTCCAGTCTTCTTGGTCCCAAAGACATCAGGCGAGTGGCGTATGATCATCGATCTCAGATACCTGAATCAGTTTATCCACAAGGTGCACTTCCGCATGGAAACCATCAGGTCGGTGCTGCCATTCCTACAGCCCGGAGATCACTTAGTCAACCTGGACCTAAAGTACGCCTATCTCCACATACCCATATTTCCAGCGCACCAGAAATTCCTAAAGATTGCCATATACATAGAAGGGAAAGAGGCGCACTTTCCGTTCGCAGCCCTCCCGTTTGGCATATCCTCCGCCCCCCACACCTTCACCAAGGTAATAGCTCCGGTCACTGCCGCTCTGCACCTTCAAGGCATATTTATAGTCCCTTATCTGGACGACTGGCTTCTCAAAGCCCACTCAAAGGAGCTTCTTACCACGCAGGTGCAGACTGTAGTAGCTCTGTTAACCAAGTTGGGGTGGCTGATAAACTGGCAAAAATCGGTGGTGGTGCCAGCGACACAAATTCAGTTCCTGGGATTCATTCTAGACTCTCGCAGCATGACGATCTCGCTACCCTCCTCTCGCAAGGGAAAGATTGCGCGAGCGGTTCATGATCTAGCCACTACCCGGAGGGTCACCATCAGGACAGCCATGAAGGTCCTAGGATTGATGTCCGCCACTATAGAAGCAGTCCCCTGGGCCCTATGGCACATGCACCCACTGCAGAATGAAATCTTGAGAGTCTGGAACCACAATCCTTCAGGACTACAGAAGCCTATCCAGTTAACCATCAGCACCCGGCAAACCCTGCCCTGGTGGACCCATCTGAATGATGGGAAGTCCTCGGTCCAGCCCATATGGACCCTGTTGACTACAGATGCCTCCCTCACAGGCTGGGGAGCACATCTGGGGGAGACCCCGGTACAAGGTACGTGGAATCAGCAGGAGAGGGCGCACTCATCCAATTGGCACGAGCTTACGACAGTTCATCGGGCTCTTCTAGCGTTTGCTCCAGTTCTGCGGGGGACAGCGGTCAAGGTGAGGTCGGACAACCTGATGACAGTCCACTAAATCAACAAGCAGGGAGGGACCAGGTCTCCCTTGCTTCTACAAGTCACCAACCGAATCTTCTCCTGGGCAGAACAGAACCTCTCCCAGCTGACTGCGGTACACATCCAAGGTCGTCTGAACATCCTGGCGGATAGGCCTCTGCTGAGTCAGACAGTCACAGGCGAATGGTCCTTACATCAGGACATCTTCCACTACCTTACCATGATATGGGGTCTCCCCGAGGTGGATCTGATGGCCACCTGATACAACGCCAAAGTAGAAAGGTTTTGCTCCCTGTACCGGGAAGACAACCCTTTGGCGGTGGATGCCCTGTCAATACCATGGAGGTTCAAGCTGGCATATGTTTTCCCTCCCATTCCAATGATTCCGAAGGTATTGGCGAAACTCAGGCAGGACCAGACTTCGGCAATAGTGATCATGCCGTTCTGGCCGAAAAGGGCATGGTTCACCGACCTCATCCTAATGAGCTGGGGGAACTACTGGAGGCTTCCACCAGTACAAGATCTGGAGTCACTGAACAGTCCTAGACAAATTGAACCTCACTGCCTGGAGGTTAACCGCACCATACGCGCAGACAGAGGATTGTCCCAGGGAGTGCCTTAGCTCATTCAAGAGCAGAGTCAACTAATCAGAGCTACAGTAGGATCGCCCGCATATTCCAGGATTGGTGTGCGAGAAATCAATGCGATCCGGATAGAAACTCAGTTCTGGAGTTCCTACAGAATGGCCTAGAGAGAGGGTTAGCAGCATCTACCCTGAAAGTCCAAGTCTCAGCTCTATCTGCTCTCGTGGAGACACGTCTGGCACTAGATCCTCTAGTCAAGCAGTTCCTAAGGGGGGCTGCCAGGTGCATCCCCTGTCCCCAGCTGGGACCTGGCTGCGGTTCTACAAGGCCTCTGCTCCCCCCCTTTTGAACCCTTATCTGAAGTGGACTGGAAGTACCTATCATACAAAATGACTTTCCTGTTGGCAATAACTTCCGCCAAGAGAGTTGGCAAGTTACAGGCCTTATCGGCCGCTGAACCTTTTACTACCTTCTTTCAAGACAGAGTTCAGATGAGGTTCGTCCCAGGATTCTTGCCAAAGGTACCAACCCGTCAAAATATTAACCAGGTAATCATTTTGCCAGCTTTCTTTCCCTCCCCTGCTTCCGAGCAGGAGAAGAGGTTGTACACATTTGATCTGATAAGGACTTTACGTATTTACCTAGACCGTACAATCTTCTGGTCAATGTGGTGGGCCACAATAGAGGCTCTAAAGCATCAAAGACCACCCTGTCAAGATGGATCAGGGAAGCCATCAGTTGTTCCTTACGGGCTCAGGGGCTTCCTGTTCCAGAATTTATACGTGCCCATACCACCCGTACAGTAGCAAAATCATGGGCAGAGACACAGTGTCTTTCCTTAGAGCAGATATGTGCTGAGGCTTCGTGGAGCTCACAGCTGACTTTTGCCAAGCACTACAGGCTGGACTGGCGTACAACAAAGTCAACTGCCTTTGGACACTCTGTTTTGGCATCAGCTTGCCAAGATGGCCCACGCTAGTGGAAATAATACTTGCTAAATCCCCAGTTGTGCTGCTGTTGGGTGTAGGGGGAAAGAAAGATTATGAATGATAATCTGTTTTCCCTTAGCCCAAACAACAGCACAAGGCTCCCTCCCTAGGATGTACTATTTGTATATTTTATGTGTGCATAAAAGTTTATACTGTACTTATACTTGCTACTAACACAAGGAGGAGCAGGTCTTCCGGCCTCTTATAGGGGTCAAAAGCTGTTAGGTAATTAAAAATTCCACCTGTCCTAACAGCTCATTAGGGGCAGGAATACCCCAGTTGTGCTGCTGTTTGGGTTAAGGGAAAACAGATTATCATTCATAATCTTTCTTTTCATTTTAGAAGAAAAAAGTTTAAAACATAAGTACATTCTCTTTCTGTAGATTATTCATGGAGATCTGGGCTCTTACCAAAATGACAAAGAACCATCAGCACGTCTATTCAAGATGGTTGCTGATGATCAGGTCCTCTATGCAGCTATTGTTAACTGTCTGATACACTTTGGATGGAATTGGGTTGGAATTATCGCCCCACCAGATAAAAATGGTGATATGGGGTTATTACAACTGAAGAAGAGAATGGAGCAGAATGGGATCTGTATTGAATTTCTTATACGATTTACTGGTTCTGAGGAAAGAGACAGAGATTTGATGGGTCAGATAAAGAAATCAACGACTAGAGTTCTGGTGATATTTGGCCAATACAACTTAAACTATGCTAAATATTTCCAAAGCTTCAGAAATGACTTAGAGAATCACACACTGATCCTTCATGAATCTTGGGCTTATTATTTAGATCAACAAGATCATTTACATTCAGTTATAAACTGCAGCTTATTATTTATGTTACCATACGGAAAAATTCCTCATATTGAATACATGATGGCTGGTATAACTACATTAAGCCGTCCAGATGACCCAATATTGGAGGAAATTTGGCAGTCATATTATGCTTGTCTTATCAAAAATAAAGAGAAAAATATTTTTTTTCAAAGTTTTTATAAGACTAGCTTAAAAAATTGTACTAAAATCTATCGTCTTCCAATATCTGATAGCAGAAACAAAAACTCCTACTATACATATGTATCAGTTTATATCCTGGCACAAGTCATTCAGAAGATGACCACAAATAAGCACGGAGCAGTCCGAGATGTAAGTGGCGTGTATGAAAATATTGTATATGGTAAAAGTCCTCCCAGCTCTCTCTTCTCCGCTACATATTGTATAGATTCCTTCTATTGTTCAGGTTTCAGGACGGCCCATTCATTTATTAATCCAATATGTGGCTCAGAACTCTAAAGTGCAACAGAGATGAAGAATTAATATCAAAGTGTCTCCTGCCCTGGAATTCACTGAAAAATAGTCCAGCTAGAAGAGATGTCCAATTGCTCCTCTTAGAAACTCCTGACCCCCCACAGAGCCTTTACAAAGTTATCCATAATATTCATGGACCCTTGTATCATTAGATAACAATGTTATACAGATATATATCATCCTCCAGAGAGTAGTCAGAGGGAGGCAGTTCTCTCCAGCTCCTAATTACCATCTTCCCATTGACCAGAATGCAATATTCAGGTCAGTTGTAGAGATGAGCGAACCTCTCAAAATATGTTTCATGTTGTTTAGATTAAGCGGCTCAGGTCCTTGGTTCATTTTGGGATGAACAAATTTGATTTGAACTAGAGATGAGCGAACAGTAAAAAATATTCGATATTTATTTGTTTCGAATAGCCGCTCGATATTCTATTATAGTCTATGGAAAAAAAATGCTTAGTTTCAGGGGATCCCACCATTTGACTCAGGAGGGTCACCAAGTCCACTATGACACCTCAGCAAATGATGCCAACACCTCTGCAATGCAACTGGGACATCAGGAGAAGCATGTCTGGGGGCATCTAACAAGCCCAAGTCCCTGTATTACCCCACTATCACAGCCTAACAACTACACACTATACACACTCAAAAAAACCTCTATCAAAGTGGGAAAATACCTGGAAATCTTCTTTCTTCCCCAATTGCATGGATAGAAACCCAAATTTAAGCTAAAGAAACATTAACAAGCACCCCTTTAAATCATGTTGCCCATGACAATCACAGATGGAATAGGCAATGGGAAATCCAACAGTACCCACCCTTAACTGTCATTGTGGATGTGTGGGATGTGGTAAGACCTTCAAAAATTCACTTTTCTGTCCCATAACGTGAGCCCTTCCAAATTAAATTACAGGCCCTTAAGCTGAGCTACCAGCAGAGATTGAGGCCCTTCAGGTGACTTCAGCCTCTACCTGCAGAGTTTTAGGCCCTTGGAGTGAGTAGAGCCTTGCACCAGCAGAGTGTTAGCCCCTTTAAAATTCTTAGCCCCTAAAACAGTGGTTCCAGAACCATCACTCTCATTGTGTTGGGTTGATGCAGTGGATTGGACTGAGGACCCAGACATTGACCTTGATTTTGATTGTCAAATTGATAACATTTTGGCATTAAGTCCTAGTCCTGGGGGTAATTTTTATTTAGAAGGCTGCAAAGGTGGAGAATTGGCTGCAACCACTACTAGCGGTAATGGTCCTCTAATATCGGACTCTACATTACCTATACAGGGTTCTGATCAGGTGTTAATAGTCCAAACAACATGCTCCAGTACTTTAGATGTAGATCAGAAACCACTTTCCCTTCCGACACCAGATTTAACAAAGCTTCACCATCATCATCCTGCTGAGATGGAGCCACTAAAGGAAACCTTGCCTTCCAAGGCCTGTCCTGGAGCTGCGACTGAGCCAAATCTAAACACAGAGTCCTTTGGAACTGAACAAAATTCACCAGCAGTGTTTTGGCCCTTTGGGTGAGTAGAGCCTTGCACCGGCAGTGTTTTTGGCCCTTGAAGTAAGTAGAACCTTTAAAATGCAGTGCTTTTGACCCTTGGAGTGAGTAGAGCCTTGCACCGGCAGTGTTTTTGGCTCTTGGAGTGAGTAGAGCCTCTAACCAGCAGAGTTGGGGGAATCAGGGTGGTTTGAGCCTAGTAGGAGCACAATTGTGCAAAGCTGACGGTGGAGGAGTATTTTTATCAGTGTCAGCCGGTCAGCACTGTCAGCTGACAGCCGGCTGCGCTTATCCGTAATTATGCCACCAGCAGCGCTGAAAACGCTTTCCGAAAGCACGCTGGCGGCAGGGCAGGAAAGGACCTCCAATGCGTACAGCGCAAGTTCCAGCCACAAATCCAACTTGGAGACCCAATAAGTATAGGCCGCAGAGGGATCGGAGAGGACAGGGCTGGTGTCGGCCAGGTACTCTCGCAACATGCGCCTATACTTATCCCTCCTGGTGACACTAGGCCCCTTTAACATGTCCCAGACCTTGGAGAGTGTGCCCCTGCCGGGTGTGGACCAGATGACAATTTTTTGCCTGTTGGAGGAACTCTCCTGTGTGCCGCCAATGACAGTTGATGGAAACATCTCCATCATATTCTGCACCAGTTGCTTGTGGCAATCACTGATGCGACTGGCCCTCCCCTCTACCGAAATAAAATTACAAACATTTTTATACCGGGGGTCGAGGATTGCAAAAATCCAGTAGTCGTTGCTCTCCAGGATTTTGACAATGCGTTTGTCAGTTGCAAAGCACACCAACATGTATTCAGCCATGTGGGCCAGAGTGTTACTTGGCATCACTTGGCTGCCCCCACCGGAATGGTCACTCTCCATTTCCTCATCCATTTCGCCCCAACCACGCTGCAGCAATGGGACGCAATGAACTTCCCCGCTAGCCTCCAGTGTGACAATGAGATCTGCCACTTCGCCATCCTCCTCCTCCTCCCTCAATATACACTGTGAAGCGGACAGGAGTGTTCCCTGACTATCCTTCTGGAATGGTTGTGCTCCTATGCATTATCCCTGATGGTGATGAGGGATTCTCGCATCAAACACAGGAGTGGGATTGTGACACGAGTGTGTCGTCACAGCTGACCCTCATGGTTGACGCCTCAAAGACAGGCAAGATCTCGCATAAGTCTGCCATCGATGGCCACTTATGGTGCAGAAACTGCGGGAGCTGACTCTGAGGAACCCTTGGGTTTTGGAAATGGTACTCCATCAAGGGTCTCTGTGTCATGACCTGAATTCTGGTGATTAAGTTGTGTGTTTTTCTGGTGGGGATTTGATCCGGTGTTCTATGGTCTTTTGGTGGTTTGCTTGCCATCGGGCCATCTGTTTGTATATTTGGTATCGGCCTTCGGAGTATACCTGAGGTTTTTTAGATTGAGCCTTAGGTGTTGGTCGTTACTATTGTCCTATCAGACGTTTTGGGGGCCTGTATAAGGAGGAGGGCTGGCTTCACTTGTTGACAGTTTTCGTTGTATCCAACATAGAATTCGTGGCTCAGGGAGGAGGAGTGTTTTGGGAACTATAGCTAACTTGGAAGTGGTGTGAGTGTTGCCTTGAGAGTGAGTCTGGTTTTCGCCTCCACACTTCTACTCTGCCCTGTCCTTCAGTTCTGATTGCCTGTCACTGTCTTGGAAGTTTGGGTTCCAGTTTGTTTTGCCCCAGTCCTGTGTTAACTCTTTCCTCACCTCTCCACTGTCCCTCTCCTCATTCTCTTGTTGCGTATTGTGTCGTGCTGTGTGTCTGTTGTCCAGTACTTCCCATCCTGTTTGTGTTGTCTGCAGCTGCACCTTGGTTTCTGTAGGGGTCACCACCTTTGTATCCCCAGTCCCTAACCCTCTTGTAGCTCTTGCCCTTCGTGTTAGAGAGCCAGGAGTTGTCGGGGCCAATGCTAACTTGGGAACAGCTGACCACCACCCGCAGGCAGGGCCTAGCTAGCCGCCGTAGCGTCAGGGAAAGTTTCCCTCACCTGTTCCCTTAGCGGTGCAGTCTGCAGTCCGGATTTTGGGTCTGCGCATAGACACGAACGTGACACTCTGCTGCTCACACACTCTGCTCAACATGTGGTACGCCGAGTTCCAGCGTGTGGGGACGTCACACATCAGCCAGTGTTCTGGCAGATGGTGGCGTTGCTGGAGGCTTCGGACCCTAGCAGCGGCTACTGTGGACTTGAGAAAGTGGGCGCACAAGCGACGCACTTTCACCAGTAGCTCGGGTACATTTGGGTAAGTTTTTAAGAAACGTTGCACCACTAAATTGAACACGTGGGCCAGGCATGGAACGTGTCGGAGGTTGGCAAGCTCCAGAGCTGCTACTAGGTTGCAGCCGTTATCACACACGACCATGCCTGGGCCCAGGTACAGCGGCGAAAACCATGTTGCCATCTCATCGAGGAGGGCATCCCTCACCTCTGAGGCAGTGTGCAGTCTGTCCCCCAAGTTGATGAGCTTCAGCACGGCCTGCTGACGTCTCCCCACGCCAGTGCTGCAGCGTTTCCAGCTCGTAGCTGGGGTCAATGTGATGGCGGAGGTGGAGGAGGAGGGTGGTGGTTCAGAGCCCCTGCCAGGAATGTTGGGCGGGGAAATGAGGTAGACTGCCCCAGGTTGTGACACGCTCCTAGCCTCAACTACATTCACCCAGTGTGCCGTCAGTGACATGTAGCGTCCCTGTCCGCATGCACTTGTCCATGCATCGGTGGTCAAGTGGACCTTTGTGCAAATCGTGGAACTTAGGGCCCGCCGGATGTTGCGTGACACGTGCTGGTGCAAGGCGGGAACGGCACAACGGGAGAAGTAGTGACGGCTAGGCACGGCATAGCGAGGTGCCGCACTTTCCATCAGGTCACGGAAGGCCTGAGTTTCAACATGCCGGAACGGCAACATCTCCTGTGCCAGCAGTTTGGAGATGTGCGCATTTAAGGCTTGTTCATGGGGGTGGGTAGCGCTGTATTTCTACACAGAATCAAAGGCGCAAGGCATTTATGCTGAACCGTATGTAATTAAATTCAATGTAAATATTTGGAATAGCAGGACTCTATAGTGTTAGCAATAGAGCACTCTTGATATACAGTAACAGTCGAAGATGTGTCTCCCACAAATGCCCCAATATAATGTCAATACATCATCAATAGTGGGAGGCACACCATAAAGGTGCAAAAAATATACATAAGAATGTGGTATCTAGTGAAAAAATAAAAATATACATAGGAATATTCAGTCCTCTGGGATTGTATTGTATTTAGACATACCTAATCACATTCAAACCTAACTCTAACATAATGCTGCAGAGCCGGAACCATTCCAATACAATGATAGTTATATTAATTACCTGATGAAAGATTTTGAGGTCAGCAAAACGCCCACTAGTATTGTTAATAAGTAGAAGGACCACCCCTACGCGTTTCGCCAAAAAGCTGGCTTCCTCAGGAGGTGGAGGTCACATTTGAACCAAATCTTAAACCCACTATTCTTATAGATTGGAGGTCACCTGATTTCGCCAGCCAATGACTGTATAAGTTTTTTTTTTCGATGCCTACATTGTCCTAGTTCCTGTCCCACCTTCCCTGCATAATTATTGGTGTGTAAAAAGCACCAGGGAAGGTGGGAGGGGAATCATATTTTTACTGGGTTTACTGCGTGGTATTCGACCAAGTACGAGTATTTTGAATACTGTAATATTAGATTGAATACCTACTCGCTCATCTCTACTAGGAACCTATCTATAAAACATAATGTACCATAGAACATTAGTAGAGCTCTTTGGAACCTATCTATAACACATAGTGGAGAATATTCATTAAAAAATGTGGTGATTTGGATCTTAGAGTGACATTTAAAGTCCTTTGTACTAAAAGGGAGGATTTTTAGGGTGGTGTTATCAACATTTGAGTCTGAAGCGTTATGATTGGCAGGATACTATAAAAAAAACCTTAATATCCTGCGGAGCCCAACTGGGCCCTGAACCGTAGAGCACCCTGGTGTGAACAAAGCCCAAAAGTTAATGTCACTACCAGGCTACAACACCATCTGGGTAAACACAGAAACTAAATAGTAAAGTTCTCTGCAGGACAGAGCAGTGTTACGGTTCTGTGGACAAATATAAAAAATAGTATTTTAACCACGGAACCGCTAGACTGCAGGTCAATGCAGTGAGGTCCACAAGCCTCTGGGGCGGCCGTGTGTCTGAGCAAGCTGCAGTACTGCGTTAGTGTGCACAGGGGCAACACTCATACACCAGTTAATTTCACTAGAGAAAAGTGGCGGTGCAGCTCCTAATGTGAACAGTGCTGCAAGGGGAGTTCACTACAGTTAACTCCACTGGGTGAATGGTGTGTGTGCAGCTTTAATGTGAACCAGACACATGGAAGGATTCACTCCAGTTAACTTCACTGGGTAAATGGTGTGTGTGTGTGTGGCTTTAATATGAACTAGCCGCCAAGCAGGATTCACTCCAGTTAACTTCACTGGGTGAATGGGTGTGTACAGCTCTTAATGTGGATTAGCTGCAATAGCCGCACACCAGTAACCTTTACTGGGGGACTGCACCAGAGCGTTAGGCTGCAGCCCAGGCTGCCAGGGGTTAACGTCACCCCTGGTCAGAAAACCAAACAAGACTCCTTAAACACTAGGAGTTGCAGTTACGGAAGACAAAGACATAGGCTAACTAGATAAACCACACCTGCTGCAGTGCCACGAGCTAGGGCAGCGTCTGCTGCTCCCAAGCCCTAGTGTGAATCTGGCAGTTCAGGATTTATAGGTTCTACCTAAATGTTCCCAGAGTTAGAGACAGAGGTATCCCCACACAGAGGCCTAACCTGTCCACCTAGCATTGCTGGAACCTAGCCCTGCAGTATCCTTCCCCAGTTTGAGTTTAAGTGTGAGCGCCGGGCGGCGGAAACTCAAGCTATTTAAAGGGAAGTCCCCGCCCAGCAGGGCGGTGCCCATAACCTCACCTGACATGCTCAGTGTGGCCAAAACAGGACTTCGCCTCTAGTCATCTCACTGTCTGACGTTGTTGGCGAGGGTTGGACTGGCCCGCAGGTGGCGCTGTGCGCCTGAAGGTGCACCTGCGAGAACCCATCCTAACAAGCAGCCACAAATTAATACAATAGTCTTGCAGTTACTCCACTGCAAGACAAACAGAACTCTGACCATGTGCTCCCAGTTACTATACTGGGCCGCACCCTCTACAGCCACCCACTGATGCTGCACAGCAAGGAAGCTGACAGACTGTGTGAACTAAGTCCTATATGAAGAGCCTACATTTCGGATGGGAGACCTACTTCCACAAACATATAAGACATAGACAAAAACATAGATCAGTGCTGGGCCAAATACACAGCCGCAGCACCACACACAGCGTAACCAGAAATGATTCTGAGTTGAGGATAGAGGAGAGGAAGTCTAGCAGTACAACAGAGCTAGACTGACCAACTCAAAGTGTGTGCTACCAGTTCCAATCAAACACACAAGGCAGCTTGCTGCCCAAACAACTAATGGTGTGATTCTATCTCAGGGGAAATGAATCTAGCCATGGCCAACTAGAGAATCACACATGAACCCATGCACATAACAAAACAGCACTGAGGATCTGGAAAGATGCTATGGCAGCGGGCTGAGTGACCTGCCTCATTAAATAGGGGAAGGGACGCCCAAGCACCCAGCCCAGCTGCCCAAGCTGGGCGCTCACTGGTCGACACCCCTGTCAGTCAGGCAACCAACCACGCCCACCTGGCTGCAAGGACTTAACCCCTGCCATGCTGAACTGAGCAGTGACAGCAGAACAGGCTGCAACCCTGATACCTTGGCCGCACCTACCGCACAGTTCTAACATGCATAGAGTTATATGTTTACCTGGACACCATTGATGATATAACGTTATATTATAGCGGGGTGTTTTGTATTTTGTACTAAGTGTGCATCTACTTGTGTACTGGCATGTGCTAGTTTAGTGCACTATATTTGAATTGTGCAATGCTTGTCTTTGATACTTGTGTGGAATGGTTAATGTATACTGTCCTTGTACTTGGTGATGACCCCCCCCCCCCCCCATTAGAAATAAAAAAGTTCTGGAAATCGATTCATTCTAAACCAGTTCACTCATCTCTTTTTAGCACTTATTTATAGCTCATACTAGAAGATTATAGGAGGAATATGCAAATCTTTCTCCCAAGATGTAAACAGGGAGACAGTGCCTCTGTTATGCTCTCCTCTATGGGAAGCACACTGAACATCATGCCCGACTTTCCCAGAAGCCTTTACTGCATAATGTGGGTTTTTTACCAAGTTAGTTTCTCAGCTACGGACGGCACCATTTCTGTCTGGTTGGACTTAATCAGCGCAGCCTAGAGAGAACTAACTTACTTAGGGGCCAAAGTTCTTAGAACGGCCTGGGACAATCCTCTATCTTGCCATATGGCGTGGTCATCCTCCAGGCAGTGAGGTTGAACCTGTCCAGGTCCTGGTAGAGCTGTCTGTTTAGAGTTACCAGGTTTTGGACTTGAGGAAGCCTCCAGTACGTCCCTCGTTTCATTAGAATGAGGTGGGTAAACCATGCCCTTTTTGGCCAGAACGGCATGATCACTATTGCCGAAGTCTTGTCTTTCCTGAGTTTCGCTAATACCTTGGGAATCATAGTAATTGGAGGAAAAATGTATGCCAGTTTGAACCTCCAAGGTATCAACAGGGCATCTACCGCCAAAGGATTGTCTTCTTGGTAGAGGGAGCAAAACTTCCTAATTTTGGTGTGGTACTGGGTGGCCATCAGATCCACCTCGGGGAGACCCCACATCTCGGTGAGATGATGAAAGATGTCTGGATTTAGGGACCATTCACCCTACGCTTAGCTGATCCACAAGGATATTCAGCTGACCTTGAATATGAACAGTTGCATTAGATTCTTCTCCACCCAGGAGAATATTAGATTTTTCACCTGCAGAAGCGAGGGGGATCTGGTTCCTCCCTGTTTGTTGATATACCGAACTGCTGTTAAGTTGTCTGTTCTCACTCTCACAGCTCTTCCCTGCAGGTGGGGTGCAAACATCAGAAGCGCACGGTGCACCGCAGTAAGCTCACGCCAGTTGGATGAACGTGACCTCTCTAGTTGGTTCCAGGTCCCATGTACCAGGGTCTCCCCGAGATGTGCTCCCCATCCTGTGAGGGAGGCATTTGTGGTCAACAGCGTCCAGGATATCTGGACCGTGGACCGTCTGTCTCTGAGCTGGGACCACCAAGCAAGTGATCGACGAGATCTGATGGATAACTGGATAGGCTTCTGTAGCCCCGAAGGGCTGTGGTTCCAGACTCTCAGGATCTCGCACTGTAAGGGGCGCATATGCCACAGGGCCCACAGAACTGCCTCGACAGCAGCGGACATGAGACCTTGGACCTTCATGGCGGTCCTGATGGTAATCTTCTGAGTTATGGACAGGTGATGAGACATTCGACCAATCTTCTCCTTCTGAGGAGGAGACAGGGAGATCATCATGCTGAGAGAATCCAGGATGAACCCCAGAAATGGAATCTGGGTAGATGGAACCACTACTGACTTCTGCCAGTTTACTAGCCAGCCCAGCTTGCTTAGTAAAGCCACTGTGGACTCCAACTGTTTGGCAACAACCTCCTTTGACTGGGCTCTTAGGAGCCAGTCGTCTAGGTATGGGACAATAAAGATTACCTTTGTGAAGGTGTGGGGGGCAGAGGATATGCCAAATGGGAGAGCCGTAAACTGGAAATGAAGCAATATTCCATTTAGGTACACTGCAATATCGATGACCAGGTTGACATATGAAGAGAGAGGCAAACTCCTACTGCCGCAATATCTTGCGGGGGGACCGGGATAGTAAGAAGGATCTTTTCTTCTCAGGATCGCGGGAGGACCCGCGACTGCCACCCCTGGACTGTCCGTTAGGGTGCCTCTGGGATTTCCCTCTGGCGGGCCCTCTTGAAAATCCCCGGCCACGAAAGGATGACCTCCATCTCCCCCTGGAAGACTGGGGAAGGTTCTTACACTTAGAGTCGGTGAGACCCTCCATAATCTGAATAGCCTACCTGGCTCAAAAGAAAGGGCACAAAGATTAAACTTGAAGGCGTTGTCCGCCCTCCATAGTTTCAGCCACAGCGGATGTCTGACCGCTGTAGATAGAGCCATAGCTCTAGAGGCTAGCTTCATCTGTTGGAAGGTTGCCTCGGACAGAAAATTAACCATAAGGGAAATACCCAACATGGATGTCAGCAAGTCATCACGATGAACTCCTGAATCAATGTCCTTCTCTAGGGAGGACAAGTCAGAATGGATATTCGCCACCACTTCACTGGCGGAAATTCCTACCAAGGCTTCAGCAGAGGAAGTTGAATAAATCCGCCTAAGTAATCCCTCCGCACGGCGATTTATTGCATCTTGAAGGTTGGACCCGTCTTCAGCAGGGACCACTGTACATCTAGATAGCTTAGCTACTGCCATATCTACTCTAGGGGGAAACACCCAGAGCCATGTTGAGAGCTCTGAATCGTCTGGAGGGATTGAATTCTTTCTCCGGGCGTCTCCATTCCGCCTTCATCCTATGGACCAGGTCAGTACTGGCCCTAAAGGACTTAGATCCTCTGGACGATCCTTCTTCCACCAAATCCCTCTCACAGTCCTTAGACCGGATAGTCTTAAGTAATTTTGGCATCTTCTCAATCAGGAAGATGGGTTTCTCAGATTCCTCAGTTTCCTCATCAGAGGAAATTTCATCTACTATGCGAAGGTCTTCCAGAGGGGGAAGGTATACTTGGTGGGACTCAACCCGAGGTCTTTTTGCCAAAAAGAGATATAGAATCCTTCATCTCCTTCATAGATTCCTCCACAAATTCTCTCACCCATCCAGCAACATCCTGAACGGCGGTATCTTCAGATTGTGGACCCTGGCACCCACGGCAGCATTGATATTCATAGCCATCAGGCAAAGGAATCTCACACTTTCTGCAGGCTAAATGCCTGCGTTTGGAGCCCGTCTTTCTCCTGGGATTCACCAAGAGAGAGGAAGAGGAGGACACCTAATAAAACAAGAGAATACAGGATAATTTCTAGTTAGAGGAATAAATAACCCTTTACACAAGCATCTCAGACCTTCACAGTGCAAAACCAGGGAAGGAAGTTGAAAACAAAAAGTAAACCGCAGAGCACCAATAAGCTTTTGCACAGGGATGTGGACATGCACAGACCACAGGGTCAGCCAGGCTTAAATAGACCAGGGAGGAAGAGGGGCGCAGCAAACACCTGAGTCTGCTCCCCCCTACTCCCCAGCCACAACACAGACCTCAGAACAGAGGAAGAGAAAGGGGCCCGACTGTGGAGGTAAGGCACAATCCCCCCCTAAGAAGGAGGGAAAAAACCTCCGCTTTCAGCATAAAAAATCGGGTCCGAGTGGCCTTTTTTAGCAAAAATGTACTGCGCATGTGCAGAACCGACCCGGAAGTGAATCTGAAGCATGTTACTCTATATGCCCAGGCGGAAACCAACCTGCTGAAACCCACTCCTTGGCAAGAGAGGAAAAAATAGTTCCCCCTGAAGGAACAAGGCGCCGGAGCAGTAAGAACCGCGCCGGAGAAGAGGAACTACAGAGGGGAGAAGAATTTCAGTCTGTGTAAAAGAAACACTCCAAAAAAACTGAGCCTGTGTGAAGTGTAATATTACTGAATGATTTACTGACAGGTTTATTGTGAAGTGATGTGCTCACTGACCTCTGCTCTGCTGCCATGATGCACACATAGGAGCAATATGTTATCTGCTTATTGACTGGAGTTAACTAGAGATGAGCGAACACTGTTCGGAACAGTCGTTCCGAACAGCACGCTCACAGCACGCTCCCATAGAAATGAATGGAAGCGGCCGGCACGCAGGGGGTTAAGCGGCCGGCCGCCGGCAAAGTCTGCATGCCTGGTGCTTCCATTCATTTCTATGGGAGTGTGCTGTTCGGATCGACTGATCCGAACAGTGTTCGCTCATCTCTAGAGTTAACATGTTGCAAATTGGGGGTTTGCAACTCTGCAATAAAGTTTGTCAAAAATTAGAATTTTTCTACCTTTTCTCCTTTTTTTTATTCAGCTACATAAATATGTGAGAAATTTAAGGTTCAGGGATATCAATGGAAATTATGTTTCCTTCAATGAAAGAGGTGACGTGCCATTTACATGGTCCTTAAATAACTTGATTTGTAACCATACTGGTGGCAATAATTATGTATATCGTTTAAAAGAATTTGGAACCTTTAATAAATCATCAGTAAACCGCAGTGAGCTCAATATGAATGGAGGGAAAGTCATATGGAAAAACAACGAGGTAAGATGAGCTATTAATCCTGATTCTACCAGGGCCATGCATGCTCAACCGTGCTAAACATGGATGGCACACAAGTCTCCTTCCAAGACATTAGGCTGCTTTTACACAAACTATTTTTTTTGTGGGCTATATAAAAAAACTACTTTTTTTCAGTTTGACCTGTGTGCTATCCGTGTGTCATCCATTTTTTATTTTATTTTATTTTTTTTGCATTTTTAAAAGCATTTGCTGTCTTCTTTATCTAGTAAAGACTCTGGGAAAAACAGATAATACATGGACAGCACATGGTTGTCTTTCCTGTCCTGGCAGAGGTCAAGCCTTGCTTGGACTTGGCTTCTGTACCTTGGAACCTGCCCAGACCAGTCTATTGTGTGATCCCCGGGGCCCTGCAAACTGACAGTCTCCACACATCAAAGTCCACATTCTTCTACAGGGAGGCTACTTCAGCAATGTCCTTAAAGGTGGCCTAAATCAGACTGGTTTGGTTGTATTCAATAGGTCCACCACCACTCACCTTAATAACCATGTTACCTCTAGCAAATCTGCTTAATTTGTGATCCACCAACCTGGACATGTCCAGCCAAGAGGACACTTAGCGGAGCCAAAAGTCAGTTTTGTCATAAATATGAACAACTTTCAAATTCTTTTATTGCCCACAAAAAATGTTTGCAGGAAATCAAATGTTTTCCATAAAGGAAATGACCTTAACAACAATTTAGTAAAATACATAATAACTCCTACAGACAGTGTTAGGTTTCAGAGGTGATGAAAAATGTTGTAGAGTAAGAATGCTTTCATAAATAGAAGGGTTAATAGTTAGAACACTGTTCGCTCATCTCTATCGAACACGTTTGATCGGATATCACGCTGTTCGCCATGTTCTAATCGAATCGAACACCGCGTGGTAAAGTGCGCCATAACTCGATTCCCCTCCCACCTTCCCTGGTGCTTTTTCTGCTCCAATAACAGCGCAGGGTAGGTGGGACAGGAACTACGACACCGGTGACGTTGAAAAAAATAGGAAAAACCCATTGGCTGCTGAAAACATGTGACCTCTGATTTAAAAGAACAGCGCCGCCCAGCTTCGCGTCATTCTGAGCTTGCAATTCACCGGAGACGGAGGTTTCCATCCATTTAGCTAGGGCTTAGATTCTGGTAGGCAGGGACAGGCTAGGATAGGAAGGAGAAGACAACCAACAGCTCTTGTAAGAGCTAAATTCCAGGGAGAAGCTTGTCAGTGTAACGTGGTATTGACGGGCTCAATCGCCGCAACCCAGCTTTCCACAGTGTTGAGGATCCTGAATGGAATACACTGAAAGTGTATTCCCGTATACCCTATATACCCCTGATCCACGTTCCAACGGTGTGCCCCCCCACCTCCACCTCAGAAACTAACTTGAATACACTGTAAGTCCCCTAACAATAGAATTGGGGCTACATACACCCTCAAATCTTGCTACTGCCATATAGTGCCAGTTTCTGAGTGGAAATTCACCAAATAATTTGGGGATACATTCACCCTACATCTCAGGCTCTTGCCATATTCACCCAGGTTGTCAGTGCTGCACCAGCTCGTTCCCAGACAGCTCAGCCCAAAAAACCCATTCCCTATATAGAGGATTTTGACAATGAAGACAACATGTTCTAAATCTAATCTGTCTGCACCTTCTCCTTAATTAAAATGAAGGCAGCTATTAACTTTCACATGGCACTGCACAAAGGAATATCTTATCAGCTTGTCTCATGACATGCTACTAAAAAGTGTCATTTGTGTATCTTAATGTAAATATAGTTGTATAAGCTTGTTGGGTTTTAGGCACTGCCAAGTTATTTTTTACCACCTGCTCCCTTATAATGATGACGCCAAAGTCACTGTGGGTGTTCAGAGCTCACAGCTTTGGTTGACATTTGTCTTGCTCTCTGTCAGTACCAGCTGTCTTTTTGGATACTGTAAAGTTATGTTGACTTTATTAACAGCTATAGAAGCTTTAGCCAGGTTGTGACGGTGTGTAACCCTAACAACACTTAGTGGGATACACATTAATAGTCAGTCTATGTACGCTAAACACATCACTTAAGTATTTTTTTTTTCCTCTCCCCTAATATAACAAAGGAACAGACATTAGACCTAGACCGGGGTTCGAGGCTTGTAAAAATCCAGTATTATTTGTTCTCCATGATGTGAAATATGTGTTAGACTCTTGAAAAGCAACTCAAGATGAAGTAAGCCATGTGTGCCAGTGTGTTACTTGGCATGCCTTTGCTGGCCCCAACTGTAAGGGTCACTCTCCATTTCCTCCATTTTCCACTCCCCTTCACACCATCTGTGGTGAAGCAATGGGATGCACTGAAGTGCACCCTCTAGCCTCGTGTGGGACAGGGACATCAGATGCCAATCCATTTCCCTCGTCTTCCTCCACCAGCCAATGGTGCGAAGATGAGAGGAGTGTGCTCTGAATGTTTTCTGCCTAGCAGAGGCTAGTTCTCACTTACGAAAATGGTCCCACTTTGACCTGTATATCAGGCACAATGGTGTAGGTTTCAAAGAAACATGGCACCAACAAGTTGAAAACGTGGGCCATGTGTGAACCGTGTTTGAGTATGGCAAGCTCCAGATCTGCTACCAGGTTCCAGCCATTATCACAGGTGCAAAAATGCCAGGCCCCAGGTGTAGCAGGGAAAAAAAACATTGCCATCTCAGCCAGGATGGCATCCCTGACCTCGGAGGCACTGTGCTGTCTGTCCCCCAAGCTGATGAGCTTCAGCACGTCCTGCTGACATCTCCCCACGCCAGTGTTTTAGCATTTTCCGCTAGTAGCTGGGGTGGACGTTGCAGCGTAGTAGGGTTTCAGTCTACTCCTGCCACGAATTTTGGCCTGGGAGAGGAGATAGGCCACCCCAGTGTGCACCCTGGGCCCAGACTCCACCACATTCACCCTGCCTGTCATTAAAGATAAGCAGCATCCCTGACCACAGGCGCTTATCCATGTGTCGGTGGTCAATTTGACCTTGCAGCAAAGCGCGGAGCTCTGTGCCCGACTGATGTTATGGGACACATGCAGGTGCAAGGCAGGGACAGCACACCAAGAGAAGTAGTAACGGCTAGGCCCAGCATAGGGAGGTGCCCCAGCTGCCATCTGCTGACGGAAGGCCTGGGTATCCAGAAGCCTAAACGCGAACATCTAAAGGGCCAGCAGTTTTTCTATGAGGCTGTTAAAGGCTTGGGCATGGGGGTGGGTTGTTCTGTACTTCTGCCTGCAATGAAAAGCCTGGGAGATGTGGAGTGGCTCAGAAGAGGCGCATGATGGTGCAGGCCAAAAGGGCGCATGAGGGTGAACTCCCCAATGTGTCAGAGACAGATGTGTGGGTGTGCTTGCATCATATACCTGCACCATACTTGGCTTTGGACTTCAATTTTGTGCCAAAAAGTGGTTAAGACAGCGATCCCTCAGCTAATCGCGTTACACTGTCCATTAACAACTCCAGCACTGAAGTTACCATCTGTGGAAGTGGATTAGCACTTCTGAGATCCCAAAGGAAGTTGGCAAGAGATGTGCAGTGCAGAAAAAAAGATGAGAAAATAAGTGTAGGCTGTAGAGCACAGAGGGATCGGAGAGGACAGAGCTGGGGTCGGCCAGGTACTCCCACAACATGCGCCTATACTTGTCCCTCCTGGTGACACTAGGCCCCTGAGTGGCAGTAATTTGTCCAGGGGGGGCCATTAACGTGTCCCAGACCTAGGAAAAAGTCTTCGAACAGGGTAGAGTTTTGCATGCCTTTGCTTATACCCTGTTTTTTTGTTGATTTAGCTTCCCTCCACATCTACACTGCTTTAGCCCCTAGACATCACCCCTGTACATGTGGGGTCGGGGGCCTCGTCATCCACCAACTCCTCTTCCAATTGCGCACTGTCCCCTTACTGCAAACCGCACATGACCACAGCTTTCCCTGATGGCAACTGTGTCTCATCATTTCTTATTTCTTATGGAAGAGTTGGAAATCATCCTCACTGAGGTCCAGAAACGTCAGTGGCGGGTCCACAACCACAAAATTGGAAGGAAATGGTGGATGCTGCAGTATTTCTAACACCTGTTCCTGGTGCTCGGGCCTGGTCTGTGTTGTACCCTGCACCCTGCTGAACGCAGCTGCCATATCCGGAGTTGTGATGAGCGCATGCTAATGTTTTGTGTCCACTGCAATGGATGGGATAGGATTTCACATAAGTCTGCCACCCATGACCACTCATGGTTGAGCAACTGAGGGAGCTCTGCTCAAGAGATGATATGTTTAGTTCCAGCAGTGTGGAGACGTCACACAACAGCCGTTCGGGCAGATACCGGCGTTGTAGGAGTGCATAGAGGCTAGCGGCGGCAACTATAGACTTTCAAAACTATCCGCACAAGCGCCACACTTTCACCAGTAGCTCAGGAACATTGGGGTACTTTTTTAAAAAGATTAGCAGCAATGAGTTAAAAACGTGGCCCAGGCATGGAACATGTTGCCGGCTGCCAAGCTACAGAGCCGATCCCAGGTTACGGCCATTATCACACATGACAACATGCCTGGGCCCAGGTGCAGTGGCAAAAACCACATTGCCATGTCATCGAGGATGGCATGACTCACTTTGTTGGCACTGTGCTGTCTGTCCCCCAAGCTGATGAGCTTCAGCACGGCCTGCTGACGTCTCCCCACACCAGTTTTGCAGCGTTTCCAGCTCGTAGCTGGGGTCCACTTAACGGCGGAGGAAGAGGAGGAGGGTGGTGTTTCAGCCCTCCTCCCAGGAATGTTGTGTGGGGAGACAAGTCAGTCCACCACATTTAGTGACGCAGTCCCCGCCTCAAGTACATTCAACCACTGTGCCAAGATTGAAAGGTAGCATCCCTGTCCGCATGCACTTCTCCATGCGTAGCTGGTCAGGTGGAACTTTGTGCAAAGCGTTGAACTTAGGGACCGCCTCATGTTTGGTGAAAAGTGCTGGTGTGGACGGCTCAGTGAGGTGGCGCCGTAGACACTCTGCCCAAAAAGGGCAGAGAGTGTCCACAAGCCGGGACCCCAACATCTCCTGGTCCAGAATATTTGAGATGAGGCCGTTGAAGCCTTGGGCATGTGGGTGGGTTGCGCTGTACTTTAGCCTGAAATGAAAGGCCTGGGAGATGGGGAGTTGCTGGGAAGAGGCGCATGATGGCGCAGGCAAAAGGGGAAGTGGCAGGAAAAGGGGAGGATGAGGGTGAACTCCCCAAAGTGTCAGAGTTAGATTTGGAGGTGACCTGGATGGTGGTCTGGACTGCAGCGCCAGCACTGTCAACGGCGGGAGAGGCAGTGGCCGCAAGGCCAAACGACGATTATCCTGCGCTTGCTCTCACCCACTGAGCCCAGGGCTTGCCTTCCAAATGATAGCACACGCAAGAGGTGGTGAGGTTGCTCTCTGCAGATCTCCAACTCATGTTAGACTTGCAAAGTGAGCAAACTGCACTAAATTTGTCATGTATCTGACATGTATATGATGGGTCTATCCATTGTCTGTTCATTTTGGTGAAAGTCAGCCTGTCAGCTGATAGACAGCTGTACTTATCGGTGATGATGCCACGGCTGCGCTGTAGATCCTTTCAGATAGCACGCTGGCAGCAGGGAAGGACCTCCAAAGCAAACAGCGCAAGTTCCAGCCACAAATCACACTTGGAGACACTAGTGTAGGGCGCAGGGGGATGGAAGAGGACAGAGCTGGGGTCGGCCAGGTAGTCCCGCAACATGCGCCTATACTTGTCCCTCCTGGTGACACTAGGCTCCTCAGTGGAGGTAGTTTGCCCAGGGGGTGCCATTAACGTGTCCCATACCTAGGGAAAATTCTTGAAACAGGGGAGAGTTTTGCATCTTTGCCCTTGCTGCCTCTGGACATCCCTTTGCCTCTAGCCACCTTTTTCCCTGCTTAGCTTGCCTCCACATCCACACTGCTTTTGTCCCTAGACATCACCCCAGCCCATGCCTCAGCTTGTATTCCCATTTTTTTGCTGCTTCGCTTCCCTCAACATCAACAATGCTTTCACCCCTAAACATCACCCCAGTCCATGCCTCTGCTTGTACCCCCAGTTGTTGCTGCTTAGCTCCCCTCCACATCCACACTGCTTTTGCCCCTAAACATCACCCCTATACATGCCTCTGCCTCTAGCCATAACTCTGCCACCCCTGGAAACTCATGGTGCAGAAACTGAGGGAGCTGACTTTGAGGAACCCTTGGGTTTTGTAGATGGAACTCCATCAAAGGTCTCTGCTGCTCACACACCCTGCTCAATATACGGTATCTAGGGTTTGAGCGTGTGCTGACCTCGCACAACAGTAGGTGCTTCAGGCAGATGTAGGCCTTGCTGGAGTGTATTGCGGCTAGCTCCAGGTACTGTAGACTTGGGAAAATGGGTGTCCAAGTGCCGCACTTTCACCCTTAGCTCCGCTAATTTGGGGTATGATTTTAAAAATCGTTGCACCACTACATTGAACACGTGGGCCAGGCATGGAACTGTCAGGATACGGAGTCGCGGCGGTCTCCTTGCTGCGTGGCGTCTCCCTGGGAGACGTGTTAGGAGTTCTATTGGGTGTGCTTAGGTCATTAAGGGTTAATCTTTAACTTGCCTTCAGTCTCCATGCCGTTAGCCATCAGGTGTGTTCTCTGCTGCTATTTAAACCCCACCCAGGCATGGATCCTTGCTAGCCATTCACTTTGTGTTTCCTGGTTCCCCTGCTCAGTCGATTCCCTGTCTGTTTGTATTCGGTCTGTTCCTTGGTTTGTATACCCGGCTTGTATTTTTGACTGTCCCTTGTCTTTTGATTTGGTACCTTTATTATTATCTCCTGGCTTGACCTCTTGCTCGTCTGACCTCGCCTTCTCTTCTTTGTCTTGCTGGGACTTATGGTCCTCCCTGGTTCCATGCTGTTTAGTCTTTTGTTTTGCATTGCATTTACATTGTGCTTTCTGTTTAGGTGTGACCCCGTGACTCCAGTCCCTAGGACTTTCAGGGCCTCCTCTCCCCTTATCCTAGCTGCCGGATAGAAGGTTAGGAGCCGTGGTAGGCGCACTTCAATTAGGAAGTGCATTGGTCTGCCTCATCTCAGATATTACAGCATAGTTATAGCTGCAGGGCCTACGACCCCTCTTGTCATTAGTTGCACAGTGTTGCTTTCCCAGCTGTGTCACTTTGCACTGCCTGACCCTGACTCCAATCCTTACAGGAACGTGTTGGAGGCTAGCAAGCTCCAGAGCCCTCCAACAAGACAAAAAAGCCTGGCCCCAGGGGCAGCGGGGATAAACAAATTGTCATCTCATCCAGGATGGTATTCCTGACCTCGGAGGCACTGTGCTGTCTGTCCCCCAAGCTGATGAGCTTCAGCACTGCCTGCTGACGTCTCCCCACGCCAGTGTTTTAGCATTTGCCGCTAGTAGCTGGGGTGGAGGTTGCAGCGTAGTAGGGTTTCAGTCTACTCCTGCCATGAATTTTGGCCTGGGAGAGGAGACAGGGTACCCCGTTTTGCACCCCGGGACCGGACTCCACCACATTCACCCTGCCTGTCCTTAAAGATAAGCAGCATCCCTGACCACAGGCGCTTGTCCATGTGTCGGTGGTCAAGTGGACCTTGCAGCAAAGCGCGGAACTAAGGGCCCACTTGATGTTGAGTGACACGTGCTGGTGCAAGGCGGGGACGCCACAATGGGAGAAGTTGTGACGGCTAGGGACGGCATAGCGAGGTGCCGCAGTTGCCATCAGGTCCAGGAAGGCCGGAGTTTCAACAAGCCGGAACGTCAACATCTCCTGGGCCAGCAGTTTAGCGATGTTGGCGTTCAAGGCTTGCGCGGGTGGGTGGTTAGCGGTGTATTTCTGCCGGCGCTACAATGTCTGAGAGATGGTGAATTGTTGTAAAGAAGCGCCTGATGGTGCCTTTGATAGTGCAGGAGAAGGAGATAAGACAGGAACAGGGGAGGATGAGGGAGAAGTCAACAAAGTGGCGGAGGCAGATGAAGTGATGTCCTGGCTCGTCCGCTGGAGTGCATCGCCAGCACTGTGAGCAGTGGCAGAGGCGTGAACGGCAGGCGATGTTTGTCCTGCCGTTGCTGCCTGCCACTGATTCCAGTGCTTGGATTCCAAATGACGGTGCATTGAAGTGGTGGACAGGTTGCTCTTCTCAGAGCCCCTACTCGATTTTGAGAGGCAAATTGTGCAAACAACACTATATCTGTCCTCGGCGCCTTCCTTGAAAAAACTCCACACCTTCGAGAAACATGCCCTCGAGGCGGGAGTTTTTCGGGGCTGGGTACAAACTGGAACATCTTGGGAGATTCCGGGTGTGGCCTGGCGTCGCCTAAGCTGCTGACGTCTGCCTCTAGCTAGCCTTTTTGGTGCTGCACCTGCCTCAACATCCACACTACTTTCCCAGCTTGACATCCGCCTTGTGCAGGTGGGGTCGGTGTCCTCGTCGTCCACCTCCTCCTCTTCCAACTCCTGTCTCGCCTCCTCCTCCTGCACAATGCGCATGTCAACTGGCTGCCCTGACAGCAACTGCGTCTCATCGTCGTCGATGAGGGTGGGTTGCTGGTCATCCGCCACCAAATCGACCGGAGATGGAGGAGACTCTAGTGTTTGAGCATCTGGACACAGATACTCGTCTGTTAGGTCCATGGAATCGCAAAATGGAGGGGCAGGTTGCGGTACAGTCAAAGGAAGGGAGAACAGCTCTGGGGAGCAGGGACAGTTGGGGTTATTGTTCTGGGAAGCTTGGGAATTTTGGGTGGAAGGAGGACAAGACTGTTGGGTAAGAGGAGGCGAGGAGGCAGAGGCTGACTGGCTGGTGGACAAAGTGCTTTAAGCGTTATCCGACAGTCATTGCAAGACCTGTTCCTGGTTCTCGGGCCTACTAAGGTTTGTACCATTCAGCCTAGTTAATGTGGCAAGCAACTCTGGCACTATGGAGCGGTGCAATGCTTGCTGCCCCACAGGAATAGGCACGGGACGCCCTGTGGCTTCACCGCTAACTTGCTCCCCAGAACCATTCCCCCGACCTCGCCCACGGCCTCGTCCACGTCCCTTTCCGGGAGCCTTGCACATTTTAATATGCTCTCCTTGCTTAAACACACTCAGAACCTGGGTGTATATGCCAATACCAATAAATTGAGGGTGTATACAGGCCCCAATTTATTGGGTGGGATTAACACTCAGAACCTGGGTGTTTATGCAAATATCAACAACTTAAGGGGGGGGGAGCAGTCCCCAATATATTAGGGGAATTCACACTCCAAAACTGGCACTATATGCCTATAGCAACAATTGAGGGTTGTATGAACGCTGGTACAAGGCTCAACTCACCCTAAGGGCCAAAAACACTTCTGGTGCAAGGCTCTACTCATGTCAAGGGCCTCAATCTCTGCTGGTAGCTCAGCTTAAGGTCCTGTAACTTTGTTTGGAAGGGCCCATGTTAAGGGCTAGAAAAGTGAATTTTGGAAGGTTTTACCACATCACACACACACACACACACACTGACAGTTGAGGGTGAGGACTGAAGGATTTCCCATTGCCTATTCCATCTGTGGTTGTCATGGTTTAAAGGGGTGGTTGTTACTGTTTGTTAAGCTAAAATTGGGGGTTGTGTCCATCCATTTGGGGAGTAAAGAAGGTTTCCAGGTATTTTCCCACTTTGATAGAGGTTTTTTTGAATGTGTAAAGTGTGTAGTTGTTAGGCTGTGATGTTGGGGTAATAGAGGGTCTTTGGTGTGTTAGATGCCCCCAGGCATGCTTCCCCTGCTGTCCCAGTGTCATTCCAGAGGTGTTGGTATCATTTCCTGTGGTGTCATAGTGGACTTGGTGACCCTCCTGAGACGGATTTGGGTTTCCCACTTAACGAGTATATGTTCCCCATAGACTATAATGGGGTTCGAAACCCGTTCGAACACTCGAACAGTCAGTGGCTGTTCGAATCGGATTTCGAAACTCGAACATTTTAGTGTTCGCTCATCTCTATTAATAGTTTATTATTGTTAATTACCAAAATGAAATTAATGAAGAAAAGAAATGTAAATCCAATCGATATTTGGTGTGACCTTTGCTCTTTGCCTTCCATGAATTCTTCTTGGTACTTACAGGCAGTTTGTGGCATAACTTTGGCAGGGAGGTTGTTGCCACCACCATCTTGGATGTAGACTTGATCCAATCCACTTGTAAATTCATGTCATCCTATACAGACTGGATTGTGTTTAGATCGGGGCTATATCTACAGGGGCCATATCATGTCTAACAGGACTCCTCCCCAAAGTGCAAAATCACCAAATATTGATGGGATTTACATTTCTCTTTTCCTCGTTCACTCGTTCACTATTAACCCTTTTGTTTTTTTAAAGCATTTTTTGCATCATTATTTATATGCATTCCTAAAACTTTTGCACAGCATTGCACATCATGAGATCACAATTGTCAGTGTTGTCAATGTTTGTTAAATGCATCCAAACTTTTAAGTTGAAGATGTCTTCCTGAGCGATGGCGGAGTGCAGTGTCCTCAGTGTGGACTCACATTACAGATAGATTTCCCTTCATTGCTACATAGTCTAACTGAAAAAAAATCTCTAAAATAGAGTAGAATATACATTTTATTATGTTTCGGTGAGGTTATATCATACTGTTAGTCTTACATTCAGCATCAGAATAAATATTAATGTGTATCCAGAACATAAATGATGAATACAATCCAGCTGTGTGACTGGTCAGTAATAATATACACTGTATGTATGACTGTATGTATTGTGTATCATTCACTGCATGTACAAGATGCCACAAGGCCGCTGTAATGAGCCGTGTTCTCCGGGATACAGAAAAGCTCCTAATGGAGGATATCATGTCTGCTGCTATAACTGTGTCCCGTGTTCTGAGGGGGAAGTGTCCAATATAACAGGTAAGAATATATTATACATGAGATAATCCAGCATATATGATATAGGAACCAAGTGTGGGACTGGTGTTTGTATACAGGTAAATAAACTTTAATCTGCAGAAAAACATGGGAGGGTTCAAGTTATGAAGCTCAAAGTGTCAGGAAATATTTCTGAATAGTCACGTTCTATATAAACACAAAAAGTTATCCTAAAAGTGTTGTGTAGGACTGAAAACATTGCTGGTACCTTCAATAAAACAGTGTTATACCTGCTAGAGAGGAGCAAACCATCGTGTAATGAGATGGATTCATTACAAATTTTCAAAAATTCACAGATAAACTAAAACCCTGCGGTGCCCTACTGGGCTCTGAACTGCAGGAACACCCTGGTGTGAACAAGGTTCGGCAGTTAGCGTCACTGTCAGCCCACTACACCAACCGGGTGTACTCTGTTAAATCACAAAGGCCTGTGCAGCTCAGAGCAGCCACTACTACACCAAGTCAGTCTAGTCTGGACCTCAGAACTAGACCAAGACCAGTACCCAGTATGTGCTACCAGTGCAGTGCAGTGTACAAGGCAGCTTACTGCCCAACTAACAATGGCTTAACTGACTCAGGGGTAATTTCTAGCTAAGGCCAACTAAAGATTGTTCTCACTGGAACCCATTCACACACACAGCAATCAGGATCTGGAATGCTGAGGAATCTAGCTCCTTAAATAGGGAAAGGGTGGTCCAAGCAAACAGCCCAGCTGCCCACGCTGAGCGGAGATTGGCCGACACCCTAGTCAGTCAGACAGCTGGCCATGCCCGACTGCTGCAATGAAAGTTAATCCCTGCAAGGAGGACAGAATCAAGTAGGGTGATGTAACAGCTGGCAAGGCGCAACAACCAAGGAGCGGACTGTGACCCATCCCCTCGGCCGCAGCTGCCGCACTGTCCTAACACCTATCTATAAAACATAGTGTAGAATACTCTTAGGACTCGTAGAGACTTATCTATAAAACATAGTGTATGACACTGTCAGGACTCCTAGGAACCTATCTATAAAACATAGCGAAGAAAACTCCTTGGGCTCCTAGTAGCGTATAGATAAAACCTAGTAACCTATAGATAAGGCAACTATTTGGGTTATTCAGGACAAACAAGGCTGATTATCAGCTGATTCACTCATCTCAGCAGTCCCTTAGTTAATTAGTTAATTTAGTACAGCAAAGAAGTCAGAATAATCAGAGAAGTCATCAAATCAAAGTTATGCAATTTTTTTTTATATAAGTCAATACTGTATATGGGCAAACCAGAATCCTACAGATAGTTCTACACGTACCTTACACTAGCCCAACATGCCAATAAATTTCTAGACAGATCACTGAGAAGAGCAGACGAGGTGAAACGATGAATCACAGCAGGATGCAAGAAGGCCCGAATAATAGATGGCTTTGTTTGGAACGTGTGAGTTGTCTTCTTTAGCTAAATAAATAGTCATAGGTGCCCTGGTTGGCAAAGTAAAGGCTATAATACTTTCTCACATACATAATAGATGCGGTACACAACATGTAGACTAGTATATCTGATAGAGATGAATCTAGAATTCTGTTACATTTATCCCAGGAAATCTAATGCATTATTGGTAATTAACAGAACTTGAACCCAAGACATTTTTGGAGGGAGGGAATTTGTCTGTACATTTTCCTTTTAGCTATTTGTTAAAAATTGGGGTTGCAAACTGAAACCTAGTAGACGTGAGAATAAATGAATATTTCTGTCTGTATGATATATCTGCTGAGCATATTACTGACCCCAGTATTTCTCTGTGTAATTGTAGATAGTGACATCTGCCATAAGTGTCCTGAAGAAGAGTGGCCCGATAAGAAGAGAGAGAAATGTATCCTCAAACCCTATGAATTTTTATCTTATGAGAAGGATATTTTGATTTTTGTATTTTCAGGATTATCTTTACTTTTTTCTGCTGTAACATTGTTTATATTGGGAATCTTCATCTATTACTGGGACACTCCAATTGTTAAAGCCAATAACCGGACTGTGAGCTTCATCCTCCTGGTCTCCATCTTGCTCGGCTTCCTCTGTGTCTTCTTCTTCCTTGGTCGTCCAGTGGCCATAACCTGCTTACTGAGACAATCATCATTTGGGATCTTCTTTTCCATTGGTGTCTCTTCTGTTCTTGCCAAGACTATCACAGTCTGTATTGTCTTCAAAGCCACCAAACCTGGCAGTGTCTGGATGAAGTGGATCTCACCCAGAGTCTCTTATTCCGTGGTCTTGGTGTGTTCTTCTGTACAAGTCCTCATTTGTGTTATCTGGTTGTTGGTGTCTCCTCCCTATGTAGAGTTTGACCATCAGTCTTATCCTGAGAAGATCATCATTCAGTGTAATGAGGGCTCAGATCTCTGGTTCTACTCCATGTTGGGTTATATGGGGCTCCTGGCCGCTGTCAGCTTTCTTCTGGCTTTCATGGTGAGGACATTACCGGAGAGTTTTAATGAGGCCAAGTACATCACCTTCAGCATGCTGCTGTTCTGTAGTGTCTGGATGGCCATGATCCCGGCTTATCTGAGCACCAGAGGGAAATACATGACTATTGTGGAGATATTTGCTATACTGACCTCATGTGCGGGAGTTCTCGGATGTATATTTTTCCCTAAACTCTACATTCTGCTTCTAAAACCAGAACTAAATTGTAGAAAAAACATAAAGGAGAAAAACTAATTATAAAAGGTGTAATGATGTAAAGTATATTTTATATGTTGTGCTTTTTTTGAAAATGATTTCTTTACCATATTGGACTGACTGTTCATTGCTCTATGTGATGGATTTCCAGGTATCCTGTACGTGATAGTGCAGGTTATTGTTTGATGTCATGTGTCTATTTTGAATCTTAGACCAGGACATCTCCTGTCTCTCGTTTAGATGATCAAAAGGAGATGAGATAGAAAATGGCCAATTTCAACCAAATGTTTATGTTAAATATACATTTATGAATTTTTGATATAGAAACTAGTGCTGCCTCTGGTCATGACCAATCTGAGAATGACAATGATAAATATTTGTAATGCGCTTTTGTCGTGGAGTAAGTTTCTAAGTGATATTACTGAGCAGAGCAGAAAGGTCAGGCAAAGAATTATGTACAGAAAATACAAAGCAAAAAAAGTAATGTTTTTCACCCTCTTGTTTTAATAAATACAATATTTGGCAATGCAAATAGCATGGTAACCTATACACTGTACCTTAAAGGGCTTTGCATGGTTTTCCGAAGATGTCTTTCCTCTATGATTTTTTTTTACTGAGAAAAAAACAACACTTTTAAAAATGTTAATTAGTTGAAATGGGATTTTTTTTGTGTGTCACTAAAGACCATGACCAGCTTGTGTAGGTCCACCAGCTGAAGATAAAGCACTGCCGTCCCAGTTCAGTGTTTCTATAAACTTCTGAAAGTGCACATTTACTGCGAGTGATATCAGTGTAATCCCAAAAGTGCAGTCACCTGTACATCATAGCAAGGCTCCACAGTGACTTCTGCTATGGCAGGGATAGGGAACCTTCGGCTCTCCAGCTGCTGTGAAACTACAACTCCCATCATGCTCCAGTTCCAAAAACAACAGAGCAAGTATGCATGACTTCTGCTATGGCATCTGAGGAAGTTTCTGGATTTTTTCAGCATGATGGCTCGGGTTCCAGATATACACTGCTCAAAAATATAAAGGGAACACTCAAATAACACCTCCTAGATCTGAATGAATGATATATTCTCATTGAATACTTTGTTCTGTACAAAGTTGAATGTAATGACAACAAAAATCAAATTTATTAAATAAATTTATTAACTAATGGGGGACTGGATTTGGAGTCACCCCCAAAATTAAAGTGGAAAAAAACACTACAGGCTGATCCAACTTTGATGTAATGTCCTTAAAACATGTCAAAATGAGGCTCAATAGTGTGTGTGGTCTTCATGTGCCTGTATGACCTCCCTACAACACCCGGGCATGCTCCTGATGAGGTTGCAGATGTTCTCCTGAGGGATCTCCTCCCAGACCTGAACTAAAGTATCTGCCAACTTCTGGACAGTCTGTGGTGCAACGTAACGTTGGTGAATGGAGTGAGACATGATGTCCCAGATGTGCTCAGTCGGATTCAGGTCTGGGGAACAGGTGGGCCAGTCCATAGATTCAATGCCTTTATCTTGCAGAAACTGCTGACACTCCAGCCACATGAGGTCTGGCATTGTCCTGGATTAGGAGGAACCAGGGCCAACCGCACCAGCATATGGTCTCACAAGAGCTCTGAGGATCTCATATTGGTACTTAATGGCAGTCAGGCTACCTCTGGTGAGCACATTGAGTGCTGTGCGGCCCTCCAAAGAAATGCCACGCAAAACCATTAC
The DNA here is from genome assembly GCF_031893055.1 of Leptodactylus fuscus. NCBI lineage: Eukaryota > Metazoa > Chordata > Amphibia > Anura > Leptodactylidae > Leptodactylus > Leptodactylus fuscus. Next base: position 364,174,664 of record NC_134265.1, on the reverse strand, counting down.
TCACCCACTGCCAAACCGCTCATGCTGAAGGATGTTGCAGACAGTAGATCACTCTCCACGGCATCTCCAGACTCTGTCACATGTGCTCAGTGTGAACCTGCTTTCATCTGTGAAGAGCACAGGGCGCCAGTGGTGAAGTTACCAATCCTGTTGTTCTGTGGCAAATGCCAAGCGTCCTGCACGGTGTTAGGCTGTGAGCACAACCCCCATTTGTGGACATTGGGCCCTTATACCATTCACATGAAGTCCGTTTCTAACCACTTGTGTAGACACATGGACATTTGTGGCCTGCTGTAGGTCATTTTTCAGGGCTCTGGCAGTGCTCCTCCTGTTCCCCCTTGCACAAAGATGGAGATAGTGGTCCTGCTGCTGGGTTGTTGCCTCTGATGGCTCCCTCCATGTGTCCTGGTGTACTGGCCTGTCTCCTGGTAGCACCTTCAGCCTCTGGACACTACGCTGACACAGACAAAGCAAACCCTCTTTCCACAGCTCCCATTGATGTGCCATCCTGGATGAGCTGCACTACCTGAGCCACTTGTGTGGGGTTCTTATAATTCCATATGAATTTTTTACACTTTGAGTTAACAAGACATTAGTCACCTTTTCTTACTTCTTTAGTGTGTGTCCATGTTTTTAAACTGGAATTGACTTGAAGCTTTTCATCTATGGCTCGTGGTGTAAAGTTACCAACATTATTATAATGAATGGTTATTGATTTGCCATTTGATAATTTTAAGATGGTTGGCCTGATTCTCCTTTCTCATCAAAGTAAGGTCCATAATACTTATAATACCCCGACCATCAATCACATATAGGAGACTACGTAACCCGGAGCCATCTTAGTCCCTTTTCATCCAATCCTTCATGCCTTGGCAAATTACAGACTACTGGGACCTACAAGTGTGGATCGTGCAGGGCATGTGTACATAAAGAAATGCACTGAAGTAGTGGCACATACCACAGGAAAATCCTACAAAATCAGACAGCTTATTAATAGAGATGAGCGAGTAGTGTTCGATCAAGTACTACGGTATTCGAGATACTCGTACTCGATCAAATACTACTAGCTGTTCGAAGTTTAAGGTTCGATGCAGAACCAGTGTTGATTGGCAGAATGCTATACATTCTATACATGCTATACATTCTGCCAATCAACGCTGGTTCTTCTCTTACCTTTCCAAAGTCTTCTCCGCGCTGCGTTCCCGCGTCTTCTTCCGGGTGGAATTCACTCTGCCTAGGCATCCGGCTCTGCCTAGGCGCCAATCCCTAGGCAGAGTGAATTCCAGCCGGAAGAAGACTCGGGGTCACTGCGCAGGGAGAAGAATCCAGCCCAACTGTCACTCGTGGACTTGGTAAGTATAATGTTATTGAATTTTGCGTACCCCTGAAACAAGCATTTCCCCCCATAGACTATAATGGGGTTCGAAATCCGTTCGAACAGTCGAACCCCGGACATTTTAGTGTTCACTCATCACTATTTATTAACTGTCAGAGTGAAGGTGTCATCTATGTTATCACATGCTCCTGCTCCATTAACTATGTAGGAGAAACAAAACTTGAGTTTCGCAGGAGGATTTTTGACCATAGGCGAGAGACCCCGGTAGCAAACCATATTTGGATGCATCACTCTGGAGACCCCTTTGCGATCAAGTTTCAAGGGATTGAAAAGGTACCGAGATCGATCAGGGCTGGTTCACATCTGCACCCGGTCTCCGTTATGCAGGTTTCCGTTTCCTGCATAAAACAGAGGCAGGAGACGGAAACCTGCAGGAGTCTCTCACCCATTCATTTGAATGAGTGAGAAAGCTGTGCGACCGTGAGCGGCGGTGAGCATTTTACGCTCTCCGCCGCGAAACCAGGTTTTTTAATCCGGACAGAGTCGGACATGCAGTACTCTGTGTCCGGATTTAAAAAAAAACGGCTTCGCGGTGGAGAGCATAAAACGCTCACCACCGCTCACGGCCGGACCCGGTCTGTGCTTTCCGTCTTCTTGCATGCAGAAGATGGAAAGCACAAAACGGACAGCTGAACGCAGGTGTGAACCTAGCGTCAGACATGGCGACTGGGACGGCCTGATACTCCAGAAGAAGGCACAGTGGATGTTTTGTTTTAAGTCAGTAACACCACTGGGTCTGAATGATTCAATCTCATATTTGCCTTTTCTATAAATAGAGAGGGGTTTAGGCATCTCTGCAAGGGTGCCTGAAGTGCTAACGGAATGGAGAAACTGGACAATACTGGTGCAACTTCTAGGACTTTATGGGGTTGTGGACCACCTTATAGGATCAGTGCATAATGATATGGCTATGTTAGCATAGAGGGGGTGGGGAGGGGGGGAGGCTGAATTTTTTGCTTGAATATCTATCCATTTGATGACTGGGATGTCGTAGAGCAATCTAGATTGTCAGTTCAGTGAGACCCATTCTAATATTATTTCATCATGTTATTAAGAGCACAGAATCACTGACCCGTGGTAACCCCGCCCCCCTCTTTTGTGATGTCATCCCTCCATGTCTGACGTGGCCTGTCAGTACATTCTAAATATAGTTGGATTAGATGTCTCCAACAATCAGTCCGGATGGTGTTGTCCATTTATATAATTACACCTCTGTAGCTGATCATATCCACTGGGAACAATGGAGGTTCTGTTGTCCCAGCACGATCTGGGATGGAACCAGAATAAATTACAGATGAAACGTGTTTGGTAATATGGAGCAATTATTTGAAACGACTATCAATGGAAATCGTAATGTACTAAGATTCCTTCTTGACATCCGAATGTGTCACACAGATTGGTTTGTGACCTATATCTGTTCCATATTTCTGCCAGCAATATACTTACCAATGGGGAATTGCTACCTGGAGATATGTAACAGGAATATAGCAGAGCCGATAGAAGAAATGCCAGCTTCATTTATGTGAGAATATACATAGGAACGCCCCTGGACATTAACTCCGCCCCCGAGAGGCCAGGCCACCCGGCACACATTGATTGGTTCGTGGGGAGAGGGGGGCAGCACCTGGAGAGGCGCAACCTCTCCGGCTTGCTCTATTTAAAGGTGATACGAACGTTCAGTGTCAATCCCTAAGTAGCGGGGCCAACCATCATGGTTCCGAGAACTGCGGTTTTTACTGCACATCGTCCATTTCGAGATGTCTGAATGCTCTAATTTATAGTCCTCCTGATGAACTATTCTACGGAAACGCGTTGAGGACATTTAATTTACTTTATCAGAAGTCTGGCAGGGTGTAGGCTCCCTACACGGTGATCTAATACCAAGATTGAACGGATACAGCTGAGTCATCAAGGCTATACACATAGACCGCATTAGGAAAATTACCTGAACATTCTTACATTGAACTGAGCGTCCTTTACTAACTAGGAACGCACTGAGCACATTGTTACAGTAACAAGGGGATATTTATTTGCATACAGATTGCTATGATTTATTGAAATCTGATCTATCCCCCGGTTCTGCAGTTACAGAGCAGTTTCCTAGTTTTTTCCTTGGACACTATACATCTCCAGGGTGTCATTAGTTAAGTGGAGGGACTGATTTTACTGACAAATTTTTATGAACACTATAATTAAAAGTTAAGTGTTATCATTAGTGGCTCTAGGAGCTTTGGTGTGTATAGTCCTAAATACTAATACTATTCATTGCACTAAGAATGCAAAAAATGAATTATTAGGGATAATGGTGATCGGGTCTACAACCAGTGTACTGCGGTTACAGCTGCTAAGACTATAGAAATGTTATTACTTTTAAAATGAACATTATCTAAAGGAACAAAAAGTTTTCTGTCTCTATCTTTTTATATACAGCATGAAAAAGTTTGGGCACCCCTATTAACCTTAATCATTCATCACTAATCCTGTATTATGCTCTGTGAGACACAGACTGCAGGTAACGGGGGCTCAGGGCAGCCTGGGGTTACTGGCCAGACCCCAGACTGCATAGTAGAGATACCGGCACCCCCGGTACCTAGCGCCCATGAGGTAATAGTACGTCATGGGTCGCTAAGGGGTTAATAAAGTGAGATAAAGGCAGTGATTACTGGATAAGAATTACGATTTTTTGCAGTACTGTACTACAAAATGGCCTATAATTTTATACTTGGAACAGATCTGTTTCCCCACTAATAAACATCTCTAATTAAGCGTTAGAATAACCGCTAACTGCAGAGATTAATGACTAAGAATTATTGATTTTTAGTACTATTGAATCGAGAAATGGCCAGTAATTGTAAACTCTGCAAACAATGGGTAATATGCCCCTTCTTTGTTTCCGCACTAATAAACGCCTTTATGTAAGTGTTAGAACAGATGACTGCAGAGATTACTGGATAAGAATTCTGTTTTCTTTGGAGCAGCAGTAATAAAGACCTGTGATGATATGTTTTGAATGAACAGTGAATAAGCCCCATATAATAATTGCCTTGAAAAAGTCGTGAGAACAGATAAGTGCAGATAGTAGAGGATGATAATTCAGTGGTTTCTGCTGCACTGCACTGGAAAAGGCTTGTTGTGTTCCACCTTGTACACACAGGTATAAAGTAATGAGCAGCAGTATAGCAGCAGTGAGCGCTGCAATGTGTATTAACCCCTTCTCGACATGCGCCGTAATAGTACGGCGCATGTCGGATCTGTAACTATGGTGACCGCCCGGGAGCCAGGCGACAGTCATAGCCGCCGGGTGTCTACTGCTTTAAACAGTAGACAACCAGCTTTAATGCCTCTGATCGGTCCCCGAACCGATCGTAGGCATTAACCCCTCCGGCGCCACGGTCAAAGGCCATTTTGCCGGTGATCGCCGTTTCCTGGAGCATGTTCCAGGGCCGATGTCACGTTGGCATGACAGCTGGGAGGCTTTACAAGGCTCCCAGGCTTGTCTGCAAATTGTCTCTTTTGCAGGCTGGTCTATGCAGCCTGCAAAAGAAAGGATGATTTTTTGCAATGCATTGCAATGCATTAGCATTGTAATGCATTGCATTAGTGATCAGACCCCTTGGGGTTCAACACCCCTAGGGGGTCTAATAAATGCAATAAAAAAAATAAAAAGTAGTAAAAATTCAAATCACCCCCCTTTCCCTAGAACACATATAAAAGTAGTTAAAAACTGTGAAACATATACATGTTAGGTCTCCCCGCGTCCAAAATTGCCCACTCTACAAATCTATAAAAATATTTTTCCTGTTCGGTAAACGCTGTAGCGTGAAAAATAGTCAAAAGTGCCAAACCGCCGTTCTTTCACTGTTTTGATTCTGATAAAAATTTGAATAAAAAAATGATCAAAGCAATAACATTTCCCGAAAATGGTAGACCTAAAAAGTACACCCGGCCCCGCAAAAAACAAACGCCCTATGCATCCCGTACACTTACGTATAAAAAAGTTATGGCTGTCGGAATATGGCGACTTTTAGAAAAAATATTTTTTAACAGTTTTGGATTTTTTTTAAGGGGTCAAAATGTAAATAAAACCATATAAATTTGGTAACCCTGGAACCGTACCGAAACACAGAATACAGGGGACATGTCATTTTGGTTGCACAGTGAACGCCGTAAAACCAAAGCCCGTAAGAAAGTCACAGAAATGCATTTTTTCTTCAAATCCACCCCATTCTGAGTTTTTTTTCCTGCTTCCCAGTACATTATATAGAATAATTAATGGTGGCATCATGAAGAAAAATTTGTCCAGCAAAAATTAAGACCTCATATGACTCTGGGAGTGGAGAAATAAAAAAAGTTATGGGGTTTAGAACGAGGGGAGTCAAAAACGAAAAACGAAAATCAAAAAATGCCATCGGCGGGAAGGGATTAAGATTCTCTTTCTGTTGACACACTAACCACCCAAAATTCTTCTTTGCTTTCCTCCCTATACTTCTCCTACATTTGTAGTCCTCCCTGAACTTCTATCCATTTTCTATCACTTTCCCTAACACACATCACAGGGCTGGCTGCTAATTAGCTGCAAGCATGGTATTATTGGTGAACCCCCAGTTCCCAGAGTTCCATTTCCCTTTCTCTAACTTGTGCAGCAGCCATTTTATGAAAAAATGTGACTCAATAAATGCGGAGAAAATGTACTTGGTGACTAAATGCGAACTCAATAGAATAAGCCAAGTCTTTACATCTCCACCTGACGAAAGAGAGCGTAATACAACAAATGGATACTGAAATTTGCCGTATTTTACACCTCTCTGACTAACCGGATAATGTGAAAATTAAAAGATAAAAGATACACCAATACAAGGCAAAGTGACTGGGTTCCTGCTAAACAGGGGGCTAAAGAGCTAGCGACTTCAAACCTTGTTAACCAATCTGATCCTGATCATCAACAATTGCCAAATACAGCCGCTGATAAAAGCGATTCAATCCTTGTAATTGTAACTCATGTGAACCCCCGTTTTAAGAAAAATACTGAACTTTGTTAAGTAGGATGATGCAGAGCATGGTATGATGATGCAGAGCATGGTATGATGATGCAGAGTTACAGCATAGAATGATAAAGGTGAACAAGGGCGCTATTGTACCTGGTTCTAACATGCTGGACCTTGTGTTCAATGTGAGGCAAAGCCACAGGCTCCCAAGAAACAAAACCCCTCCAGGCTGGGATACATTTATGCTGGTCATGGCCGACATCAATATGCCGTATACTGTTGTGGATTAGAGATGAGCGAACACTAAAATGTTCGAGGTTCGAAATTCGATTCGAACAGCCGCTCAATGTTCGTGTGTTCGAACGGGTTTCGAACCCCATTATAGTCTATGGGGAACATATACTCGTTAAGGGGGAAACCCAAATCCGTGTCTGGAGGGTCACCAAGTCCACTATGACACCCCAGGAAATGATGCCAACACCTCTGGAATGACACTGGGACAGCAGGGGAAGCATGTCTGGGGGCATCTAACACACCAAAGACCCTCTATTACCCCAACATCACAGCCTAACAACTACACACTTTACACATTCAAAAAAACCTCTATCAAAGTGGGAAAATATCTGGAAACCTTCTTTACTCCCCAAATGGATGGACACAAACCCCAATTTAAGCTCAACAAACAGTAACAACCACCCCTTTAAATCACGTTCCCCATGACAACCACAAATGGAATAGGCAATGGGAATTCCAAAAGCCCTCACCCTTAACTGTCATTTTGAGTGTGTGTGTGTGTGTGTGTGTGTGTGTGTGTGATGTGGTAAGACCTTCCAAAATTCACTTTTCTAGCCCTTAACATGAGCCCTTCCAAACAAAGTTACAGGACCTTAAGCTGAGCTTACCAGCAGAGATTGAGGCCCTTGGCATGAGTAGAGCCTTGCACCAGCAGTGTTTTTGCCCCTTAGGGTGAGTAGAGCCTTGCACCAGCAGTGTTTTTGGCACTTAGGGTGAGTTGAGCCTTGTACCAGCGTGTGTCCCTTAACATCAGGCGGGCCCTAAGTTCTGCGCTTTGCACAAAAGTTCCACATTAACTAGGCTGAATGGTATAAAGATTAGTAGGCCCGAGAACCAGGAACAGGTCTTGCAATGGCTGTCGGATAACGCTTAAAGCACATTGTCCACCAGCCAGGCAGCCTCTACCTCCTCTTACCCAACAGTCTTGTCCTCCTTCCACCCAAAATTCCCAATCTTCCCAGAACAATAACCCCAACTGTCCCTGCTCCCCAGAGCTGTTCTCCCTTCCTTTGACTGTACCGCAACCTGCCCCTCCATTTCGCGATTCCACGGACCTAACAGACGAGTATCTGTGTCCAGATGCTCAAACACTAGAGTCTCCTCCATTCCATCTCCGGTCGATTTGGTGGCGGATGACCAGCAACCCACCCTCATCGACGACGATGAGACGCAGTTGCTGTCAGGGCAGCCAGTTGACATGCGCATTGTGCAGGAGGAGGAGGCGAGACAGGAGTTGGAAGAGGAGGTGGTGGACGACGAGGACACCGACCCCACCTGGACAAGGCAGATGTCAAGCTGGGAAAGTAGTGTGGATGTTGAGGCAGGTGCAGCACCAAAAAGGGTAGCTAGAGGCAGAGACATGTCCAGAGGCAGAGGTCAGCTGCTTTGCCGAAGCCAGGCCAGACCCGGAATGTCCGAAGATGTTCCCTTTTGTACCCAGCCCAGAAAAACTCCCCCATCGAGGGCACGTTTCTTGAAGGTGTAGAGTTTTTTCAAGGAATGCGCCGAGGACAGATATAGTGTCGTCTACACAATTTGCCTCTCGAAATCGAGTAGGGGCCCTGAGAAGAGCAACCTGTCCACCACTTCAATGCACCGTCATTTGGAATCCAAGCAATGGAATCAGTGGCAGGCAGCAACGGCAGGACAAACGTCGCCCGCCGTTCATGCCACTGCCTCTGCTCACAGTGCTGGCGATGCACTCCAGAGGACGAGCCAGGACATCACTTCATCTGCCTCCGCCACTTTGTTGACTTCTCCCTCATCCTCCCCTGTTTCTGTCTTATCTCCTTCTCCTGCACCATCAAAGGCACCATCAGGCGCTTCTTTACAACAACCCACCATCTCTCAGACATTGGAGCGCCGGCAGAAATACACCGCTAACCACCCACCCACGCAAGCCTAGAACGCCAACATCGCTAAACTGCTGGCCCAGGAGAGGTTGGCGTTCCGGCTTGTTGAAACTCCCGCCTTCCCGGACCTGATGGCAACTGTGGCACCTCACTATGCCGTCCCTAGCCGTCTCAACTTCTCCCGGTGTGGCGTCCCCGCCTTGCACCAGCACGTGTCACTCAACATCAGTCGGGCCCTTAGTTCCGCGCTTTGCTGCAAGGTCCACTTGACCACCGACACATGGACAAGCGCCTGTGGTCAGGGATGCTGGAGTGCTTATCTTTAATGACAGGCAGGGTGAATGTGGTGGAGTCTGTTCCCCGGGTGCAAACTGGGGTGGCCTATCTCCTCTCCCTGGCCAAAATTCATGGCAGGAGTAGACAAACCCTACGACGCTGCAACCTCCACCACAGCTACTAGCGGCAAACGCTAAAACACTGGTGTGGGGAGACGTCAGCAGGCGGTGCTGAAGCTCATCAGCTTGGGGGACAGACAGCACAGTACCTCCGAGGTCAGGGATGCCATCCTGGCTGAGATGGCATTTTTTTTTCCCTGCTACACCTGGGGCCTGGCATTTTTACGCCTGTGATAATGGCTGGAACCTGGTAGCGGCTCTGGAGCTTGCCAGCCTCCAACACGTTCCATGTTTGGCCCACGTCTAACCTAGTGGTGCAAAGTTTTTTAAAAACATACCCAAATGTACCGAAGCTACTGTTGAAAATGCGGCGCTTGTGCGCCCACTTTTGCAAGTGCACAGGAGTCGCTGCTAGCCTAAAAACACTCTAGCAAGGCCTACATCTGTCCAAACACAGGCTGTTGTCCGTCATTCACACACGCTGAAACCCTACAATACCATATCTTGAGCAGGGTGTGTGAGCTGCACAGACCTTTGATGGAGTTCCATCTACAAAACCCAAGGGTTCCTCAAAGTCAGCAACCAAAGTTTCTGCACCATGAGTTTCCAGGGGTGGCAGAGTTATGGCTAGGGGAAGAGGCATGGATAGGGATGATGTCTAGGGGCAAAAGCAGTGTGGATGTGGAGGCAAGCTAAGCAGGAAAAACTGGGGGTACAAGCTAAGGCATGGACTGGGGTGATGTCTAGGGACAAAAGCAGTGTGGATGTGGAGGCAAGCTAAGCAGGAAAAACTGGGGGTACAAGCTAAGGCATGGACTGGGGTGATGTCTAGGGGCAAAAGCAGTGTGGATGTGGAGGCAAGCAAAGCAGGGAAAATGGTGGCTAGAGGCAAAGGGATGTCCATAGGCAGCAAGGGCAAAGATGCAAAACTCTCCCGTTTCAAGAATTTTCCTGACTTGTCTCCCCACAAAACATTCCTGGGAGGAGGGCTGAAACACCACCCTCCTCCTCCTCCGCTATTAGATTGACCCCAGCTACGAGCTGAAAACGCTGCAACACTGGTGTGGGGAGACGTCAGCAGGCTGGGCTGAAGCTCATCAGCTTGGGAGACGGACAGCACACTGCCTCTGAGGTCAGGGATGCCATCCTGGATGAGATGGCAATTTGTTTATCCCCGCTGCCCCTGGGGCCAGGCTTTTTTGTCTTGTTGGAGGGCTCTGGAGCTTGCCAGCCTCCAACACGTTCCATGCCTGGCCCACGTGTTCAATGTAGTGGTGCAATGATTTTTAAAAACATACCCCAAATTACCTGAGCTAAGGGTGAAAGTGCGGCACTTGGACACCCACTTTCCCAAGTCTACAGTACCTGGAGCTAGCCGCAATACACTCCAGAAAGGCCTACATCTGCCTGAAGCACCTACTGTTGTGCGAGGTCACCACACGCTCTAACCCTAGATACCGTATGTTCAGCAGGGTGTGTGAGCAGCAGAGACCTTTGATGGAGTACCAGCTACAAAACCCAAGGGTTCCTCAGAGTCAGCTCCCTCACTTTCTGCACCATGAGTTTCCATGGGTGGCAGACTTATGGCTAGAGGCACAGGCATGGATAGGGGTGATGTGTAGGGGCAAAAGCAGTGTGGATGTGGAGGCAAGCTAAGCAGCAAAAACTGGGGGTACAAGCAGCCGGTGGCATCATCACTGACAAGCACAGCTGTCTGTCAGCTGACAGGCTGACTTTCACCAAAATGAACAGACAATGGATAGACTCATCGTATACATGTCAGTTACATGACAAATTTAGTGCAATTTGCAAGTCCAAGATGGTTTGGAGATCTGCGGAGAGGAATCTCACCACCTCTTGCGGGTGACATCATTTGGAAGGCAAACCCTGGGCTCAGTGGGTGAGAGCAAGCGCAGGATAATCGTCGTTTGGCCTGGCGGCCACTGCCTCTCCCACTGTTGACAGGGCTGGCGCTGCAGTCCAGACCAGCAGCCAGGACACCTCCACATCTGCCTCTGACACTTTGGGGAGTTCACCCTTTCCTCACCTTTTCGTGCCATTTCTCCTTTTGCCCGCGCCATCATGCGCCTCTTCCCAGCAACTCCCCATCTCCCAAGCCTTTCATTTCATGCTAAAGTACAGCGCAACCCACCCACATGCCCAAGGCTTCAACGGCCTCATCTCAAGAAATCTGGCCCAGGAGATGTTGGAATCCCGGCTGGGGGACACTCTGCCCTTTTTGGGCAGAGTGTCTACTGCGCCACCGCACTGTGCCGTCCACACCAGCACTTTCCCCCAAACATGAGGCGGTCCCTAAATTCAGCGCTTAGCCCTAAAGTTCCATGTGACCAGTTACGAATGGACAAGTGCATGCGGACAGGGACGCTACCTTTCAATTTGGGCACAGTGGTTGAATGTAGTTGAGGCGTGGACCGGGTCGCAAAATGTGGTGGCCTGACTTGTCTCCCCACACAACATTCCTGGGAGGAGGGCTGAAACACCACCCTCCTCCGCTGTTAAATTGACCCCAGCTACGAGCTGGAAACGCTGCAACACTGGTGTGGGGAGACGTCAGCGGGCCGTGCTGAAGCTCATCAGCTTGGGGGCCAGACAGCACACTGCCTACAAAGTGAGTCATGCCATCCTCGATGAGACGGCAATGTGGTTTTTGCCACTGCACCTGGGCCCAGGCATGTTGTCATGTGTGATAATGGCCGTAACCTGGGATTGGCTCTGTAGCTTGGCAGCCTGCAACATATTCCATGCCTGGGCCACGTTTTTAACTCATTGCTGCTAATCTTTTGAAAAAGGTACCCCAATGTTCCTGAGCTACTGGTGAAAGTGTGGCGCTTGTGCGGATAGTTTTTAAAGTCTATAGTTGCCGCCGCTAGCCTCTATGCACTCCTACAACGCTTGTACCTGCTGGAACAACGGCTGTTGTGCGACGTCTCCACACTGCTGGCACTAAACATATCATGTGTTGAGCAGAGTGTGTGAGCAGCACAGACCTTTGATGTAGTTCCAACTCCAAAACCCTCGGGTTCGTCAAAGTCAACTCCCTCAGTTGCTCAACCATGAGTGGCCATGGGTGGCAGACTTATGTGAAATCCCATCCCATCCATTGCACTGGACACGAAACATTAGCATGCGCTCAGCACAACTTCGGATATGGCAGCTGCGTTAAGCAGGGTGCAGGGTACAACACAGACCAGGCCCGAGCACCAGGAACAGGTGTTAGAAATACTGCAGCATCTGCCATTTCCTTCCAATTTTGGGGTTTTGGACCCGCCACCGACTTGTCTGGACCTAAGTGGGGATCATGAGACACAGTTGCCATCAAGGCAAGCTGTGGTCATGTGCGGTTTGCAGTAAGGGGGCAGTGCGCAATTGGAAGAGGAGTTGGTGGATGACGAGGCCACCGACCCCACATGGACAGGGGTGATGTCTAGGGGCTAAAGCAGTGTAGATGTAGAGGGAAGCTAAATCAACAGAAAAAAAAGGGTAGAAGCAAAGGCATAAACTGGGGTGATGTTTAGGGGCTAAAGCAGTGTAGATGTGGAGGGAAGCTAAGCAGCAAAAACAGTGGGTAGAAGCAAAGGCATGCAAAACTCTACCCTGTTGGAAGACTTATTCCTAGGTCTGGAACACGTTAATGGCCCCCCTGGACAAATTACTGCCACTCAGGGGCCTAGTGTCACCAGGAGGGACAAGTATAGGCGCATGTTGTGGGAATACCTGGCCGACACCTGCTCTGTCCTCTCCGATCCCTCTGTGCTCTACAGCCTACACTTATTTTCTCATCTTTTTTTCTGAACTGCACATCTCTTGCCTGCTTCCTTTGGGATCTTAGAAATGGTGGTCCACTTCCACAGATGGTAACTTCAATAGACAGTGTAACGGGAGTAGCTGAGGGATCGCTGTCTTAACCACTTTTTGGCACAAAATTAACTTCCAAAGCCAAATATGGTGCAAGTATATGATGCAAGGACACCTACACACCTATCTCTGACACATTGGGGAGTTCACCCTCATGCGCCCTTTTGGCCTGCACCATCATGCGCTTCTTTCCAGCCACTCCACATTTACCAAGCTTTTCATTGCAGGCAGAAGTACAACACAACCCACCCCCATGCCCAAGCCTTTAACAGCCTCATCGATAAACTGCTGGCCCTGGAGATGTTGGTGTTTGTTTATGCTTCTGGAGACCCAGGCCTTCCGTCAGCAGATGGCAGCTGGGGCACCTCCCTATGCTGGGCCTAGCCGTTACTACTTCTCTTGGTGTGCTGTCTCTGCCTTGCGCCTGCATGTGTCCCATAACATCAGTCGGGCCCAGAGCTCTGCGCTTTGCTGCAAGGTCCACTTGACCACCGACACATGGACAAGCGCCTGTGGTCAGGGATGCTGCAGTGCTTATCTTTAATGACAGGCAGGGTGAATGTGGTGGAGTCTGTTCCCCGGGTGCAAACTGGGGTGGCCTATCTCCTCTCCCAGGCCAAAATTCATGGCAGGAGTAGACTGAAACCCTACGAAGCTGCAACCTCCACCCCAGCTACTAGCGGAAAACACTGTAACACTGGCATAGGGAGATGTCAGCAGGCCGTGCTGAAACTGATCAGCTTGGGGGACAGACAGCACAGTGCCTCCGAGGTCAGGGATGCCATCCTGGCTGAGATGGCATTTTTTTTTCCCTGCTACACCTGGGGCCTGGCATTTTTGCGCCTGTGATAATGGCTGGAACCTGGTAGCAGATCTGGAGCTTGCCAGACTCAAACACGGTCCACGCATGGCCCACGTTTTCCAACTTGTTGGTGCCATGTTTCTTTGAAACCTACACCATTGTGCCTGATATACAGGTCAAAGTGGGGTCATTTTCGTGAGAACTAGCCTCTGCTAGGCAGAAAACATTCAGAGCACACTCCTCTCATCTTCGCACCGTTGGCTGGCGGAGGAAGACGAGGGGGTTGGAGTGGCATCTGATGTCCCTATCCCACACGAGGCTAGAGGGTGCACTTCAGTGCATCCCATTGCTTCACCACAAATGGTGTGAAGGGGAGTGGAAAATGGAGGAAATGGAGAGTGACCCTTACAGTTGGGGCCAGCAAAGTCATGCCAAGTAACACACTGGCACACATGGCTGACTTCATCTTGGGTTGCTTTTCAACACATATTTCACATCATGAAGAACAAATAATACTGGATTTTTACAAGCCTCGAACCCCGGTCTAGGTCTAATGTCTGTTCCTTTCTTATATTAGGGGAGAGGGAAAAAAAATTACTTCAGTGATACGTTTAGCGTACATAGACTGACTATTAATGTGTATCCCACTTAGTGTTGTTAGGGTTACACACCGTCACAACCTGGCTAAAGCTTCTATAGCTGTTAATAAAGTCAACATAACTTTACAGTATCCAAAAAGACAGCTGGTACCGACAGAGAGCAAGACAAATGTCAACCAAAGCTGTGAGCTCTGAACACCCACAGTGACTTTGGCGTCATCATCATTATAAGGGAGCGGGTGGTAATAAATAACTTGGCAGTGCCTAAAACCCAAAAAGCTTATACAACTATATTTACATTAAGATACACAAATGACACTTTTCAGTAGCATGTCATGAGACAAGCTGATAAGCTCTTCCTTTGTGCAGTGCTATTTGAAAGTTAAATGCTGCCTTTATTTTAATTCTGGAGAAGGTGCAGACATTAGATTTAGAACATGTTGTCTTCATTGTCCAAATCCTCTATATAGGTAACGTGTTTTTCGGGCCGAGCTGTCTGGGAACGAGCTGGTGCAGCACTGACAACCTGGGTGAATATGGCAAGAGCCTGAGATGTAGGGTGAATGAATCCCCAAATTATTTGTGGAATTCCCAGTGAGACAATGGCACTATCTACCAGTAGCAAAAATTGTGGGTGCACGTAACCCCAATATATTCTTTGAATTACCAGTCAGAAACTGGCACTATATGGCAGTAGCAAGAAATGAGGGTATTTGTAACCCCAATATATTCTTTGAATTCCCAGTTAGACAATGGCACTGTATACCAGTAGTAAAAATTGTGGGTGCACATAACCCCAATATATTCTTTGAATTCCCAGTGAGACAATGGCACTGTATAGCAGTAGCAAAAATTGTGGGTGCACGTAACCCCCATATATTCTTTGAATTCCCAGTTAGACAATGGCACTGTATACCAATAGTAAAAATTGTGGGTGCACATAACCCCAATATAATCTTTGAATTCCCAGTGAGACAATGGCACTGTATAGCAGTAGCAAAAATTGTGGGTGCACGTAACCCCAATATATTCTTTGAATTCCCAGTCAGACAATGGCACTGTATACCAGTAGTAAAAATTGTGGGTGCACGTAACCCCAATATATTCTTTGAATTCCCAGTGAGACAATGGCACTATATACCAGTAGTAAAAATTGTGGGTGCACGTAACCCCAATATATTCTTTGAATTCCCAGTCAGACAATGGCACTGTATAGCAGTAGCAAAAATTGTGGGTGCACGTAACCCCCATATATTCTTTTAATTCCCAGTGAGACAATGGCACTATATACCAGTAGTAAAAATTGTGGGTGCACGTAACCCCAATATATTCTTTGAATTCCCAGTCAGACAATGGCACTGTATAGCAGTAGCAAAAATTGTGGGTGCACGTAACCCCCATATATTCTTTTAATTCCCAGTCAGACAATGGCACTGTATACCAGTAGTAAAAATTGTGGGTGCACATAACCCCAATATATTCTTTGAATTCCCAGTGAGACAATGGCACTGTATAGCAGTAGCAAAAATTGTGGGTGCACGTAACCCCCATATATTCTTTTAATTCCCAGTCAGACAATGGCACTATATACCAGTAGCAAAAATTGTGGGTGCACGTAACCCCAATATATTCTTTGAATTACCAGTCATAAACTGGCACTATATAGCAGTAGCAAAAATTGTGGGTGCACATAACCCCAATATAATCTTTGAATTCCCAGTGAGACAATGGCACTGTATAGCAGTAGTAAAAATTGTGGGTGCACATAACCCCAATATATTCTTTGAATTCCCAGTGAGACAATGGCACTGTATAGCAGTAGCAAAAATTGTGGGTGCACGTAACCCCAATATATTCTTTGAATTCCCAGTCAGACAATGGCACTGTATACCAGTAGCAAAAATTGTGGGTGTATATAGCCCCAATTCTATTGCTAGGGGACTTGCAGGGTATTTCTGGGGTGAAGGTGGGGGGGCACACCGTTGGAACGGGTATCGGGGGTATATATCGGGTATACGGGAATACACTGACAGTGTATTTCATTCAGGATCCTGGGAAAGCTGGGTTGCGGCGATTGAGCCCGTCAGTGCCACGTTACACTGACAAGCTTCTCCCTGGAATTTAGCTCTTATAAGAGCTGTTGGTTGTCTTCTCCTTCCTATCCTAGCCTGTCCCTGCCTACCCAGAATCTAAGCCCTAGCTAGCTGGACGGAAACCTCCGTCCTCGGTGAATTGCAAGCTCAGAATGACGCGAACCTGGGCGGCGCTGTTCTTTTAAATTAGAGGTCACATGTTTTCGGCAGCCAATGGGTTTTGCCTACTTTTCTCAATGTCACCGGTGTCGTAGTTCCTGTCCCACCTACCCTGCGCTGTTATTGGAGCAAAAAAGGCGCCAGGGAAGGTGGGAGGGGAATCGAGTAATGGCGCACTTTACCACGCGGTGTTCGATTCGATTCGAACATGCCGAACAGCCTAATATCCGATTGAACATGAGCTCGATAGAACACTGTTCGCTCATCTCTATTGTGGATAATTCATCTACTAGAGAGATTCTGGACGGTTTAAAAATGAATCTGATTGAGTCGTCTGTAAATGTCAGGGAGAGGAGAAGAAAGCCAACAGTTCTTTTAAGAGTTACATTGAAGGGAGAATCAAAAAAAGAATGTCACAGTGTCTACCCACTAACGCTAACGTGGGATTCACAGGCTGCATCAGCACTACCCAGCTCTCCGCGGTGGGGATAATACTAAGTGGGATACACTGAAAGTGTATTCCCACATACCCTATATACCCTTAATCCACATCCTAACAGTGTGCCCCCCGGAATTAACTGGCATACACTGAAAGCTCAGCCCATATACCCTCAATCCATGTTCTAACAGTGTGCCCAAAACACCCCAAACACAGACAGACCCTGAGCCGGTACAGACTGAGTCCAGCTGTCACCAAAGAGGAAGATGAGACTCCACGGACTGTTATACCCCAAACCTCCTGCCCCACCCCACCCCACCTCCCCATATAGCGGTCACCAACTAAGAGGAGGATGAGACTCTACGGACTGTTATACCCCAAATCAGCCAACCCCCCCCCCCCCCCACCCCCTTACCCAATACTCTCACCCTCAACTCCAACTCCCCCCCCCCCCCACTTTACTAGCTTTGGCAATGCCAAATATCCATTCTGACGTGCCAATAAAGCCTATTTGATTTGATTTGTGTGCCCCCCCACCCCCCCGCACCTAACGTGTATACACTGGAATATTCACCTGGGTTGTCCGTGTTAAATCCCCAATTTTTTGGGGGATACATGCACCATAAATCTCAGGGTATTGCTATATTCACCCAGTGCTAATTATTATTATTATTATTTTTTATTTTTTATTTTTTTTTTTTAAATGTAGATTGTGAGCCCCATATAGAGCTCACAATGTACATTTTTCCCTATCAGTATGTCTTTTTGGAATATGGGATGGAAATCCATGCAAACACGGGGAGAACATACAAACCTCCTTGCAGATGGTTTTTTTGCCCTTGGCAGGATTCGAACCAAGGACTCCAGCGCTGCAAGGCTGCAGTGCTAACCACTGAGCCACCGTGTGGCCCCTATTATTATTATTATTATTATTATTATTTATTTATATAGCACCATTAATCCCATGGTGCTGTACATTATTATATTAATCCCATGGTGCTTTACATTTGGGGGTTACATACAATACACAATATACAGGTAGATATAATACTAACCGTGACCGACTGGCACAGTGGGGTAGAGGGCCCTGCCCGTGAGGGCTTACAATCTATGGGGGAAGGGGGGTAGAGACAGAAGGAGAGGGGGAGGCTGTGCAGATGGCAGTGCGGTAATTCCCCAAATAATTTGGGGATACATACACCCTACATCTCAGGCTATTGATATATTCACCTGGGTTGTCAGTGTTAAATCCCGAAATTATTTTTTTTTTTTATTATTTTTTTAAAATGTAGATTGTGAGCCCCACATAGAGCTCACAATGTACATTTTTCCCTATCAGTATGTCTTTTTTTGGAATATGGAAATCCTGAAATTATTTGGGGATACATACATGTAAAATTTCTGGTTATTGGCATATTCACCCAGGTTGTCAGTGTTAATTCCCCAAATAATTTGGGGACCCATACACCCTACATCTCAGGCTCCTGCCATATTCACCCAGGTTCTGAGTGTTAATTCCCCAAATATATTGGGGCCTTCATACCACCCTCAATGCTTGCTATTGGCATATAGTGCCAGGTTCTGAGTGCTAATTCCCCAAATTATTTGGGGATACATACACCCTACATCTCAGGCTCCTGCCATATTCACCCAGGTTCTGAGTGTTAATTCCCCAAATATATTGGGGCCTTCATACCACCCTCATTTGTTGCTATTGGCATATAGTGCCAGGTTCTGAGTGCTAATTCCCCAAATTATTTGGGGATACATACACCCTACATCTCAGGCTCTTGACATATTTACCCAGGTTATCAGTGCTAATTCCCCAAATAATTCGGGGATACATACACCATAAATCTCAGGCTATTGCTACAGTATATTCACCCAGGTTGTCAGTGCTAATTCCCCAAATAATTTGATACATACATACATTTTAATTCTCAGGCTAATGAAGCTTCACTAAGGTTGTGACAGTGTGTAACACCCCCCCCCCCAAAAAACCTTGGCATACATACATTCTAATTGTCAGGCTATAGAAGCTTTAGTCAGGTTGTGACGGTGTGTAACCCCACCAACACTAAGTGGGATACACATTAATTGTCAGACTATGTACGCTAAACCCGGTATTCCACGGTGTGTCCCCACAAAACCTAAGTGGGATACCCACCAATTGTCAGGCTATGTACGCTCAACCCAAGGGATACAGGTCCAAATTATACACCCAATTAGTGTAATTCGTAGAGGGATCGGAGAGGACAGGTCTGTGGTTGGCCAGGTACTCACGCAACATGCGCCTATACTTTTCCCTCATGACGACACTAGGCCCCTAACTGGCAGTAGTTTGGGCAGGGATGGGGGGGAAACATTAACGTGTATCAGACCTTGTACAGTTCCCCTGGTTATTGTGCAGCGGATGGAAGTTGTGAGCCTCATGGAGGAAATTTCCTCTCTGACGCCCAAGAGGGTTAACGGAAACATTCCCATCATATTCTGCACTAGTTGCTTGTGCCAATTATTTTAGCAATTTTTTTTCCTCTCCCCTAATATAACAAAGGAACAGACATTAGACCTATGCCGGGGGTCGAGGCTTGCAAAAATCCAGTATTATTTGCTCTCCATGATGTGAAGTATGCGTGTCAGGATACGGAGTCGCCGCGGTCTCCTTGCTGCGCGGCGTCTCCCTGGGAGACGTGTTAGGAGTTCTATTGGGTGTGCTTAGGTCATTAAGGGTTAATCTTTTCTTTGCCTTCAGTCTCCATGTCATTAGCCATCAGGTGTGTTCTCTGCTGCTATTTAAACCCCACCCAGGCATGGATCCTTGCCAGCCATTCACTTTGTGTTTCCTGGTCCCCCTGCTCAGTCTGATTCCCTGTCTGTTTGTATTCTATATGTTTCTTGGTTTTTAGACCCGGCTTGTATTTTTGACTATCCCTTGTCTTTTAATTTGGTACCTTTTATTATATCTTCTGGCTTGACCTCGCCTTCTCTTCTGTGTCTTGCTGGGACTTGTGGTCCTCCCTGGTTCCATGCCGTTTAGTCTTTTGTTTTGCATTGCATTTACACTGTGCTTTCTGTTTAGGTGTGACCCCGTGACTCCAGTCCCTAGGACTTTCAGGGCCTCCTCTCCCCTTATCCTAGCCGCCAGATAGAAGGTTAGGAGCCGTGGTAGGCGCACTTCAATTAGGAAGTGCATTGGTCTGCCTCATCTCAGATATTACAGCATAGTTATAGCTGCAGGGCCTGCGACCCCTTTTGTCATTAGTTGCACAGTGTTGCTTTCCCAGCTGTGTCACTTTGCACTGCCTGACCCTGACTCCAATCCTTACAATGCGTTTGTCTCTTGAAAAGCAACCAGACATCAAATCAGCCATGTGTGCCAGTGTGTTACTTGGCATGCCTTTGCTGGCCCCAACTGTAAGGGTCACTCTCCATTTCCTCCATTTTCCACTCCCCTTCACACCTTCTGTGGTGAAGCAATGGGATGCACTGAAGTGCACCCTCTAGCCTCATGTGGGACAGGGACATCAGATGCCACTCCAACCCCCTTGTCTTCCTCCACCAGCCAATGGTGCAAAGATGAGAGGAGTGTGCTCTGAATGTTTTCAGCCTAGCAGAGCCTTCTTCTGAATTACGAAAATGGCCACACTTTGACCAGTATATCAGACATAATGGTGTAGGTTTCAAAGAACCATTGCACCAACAAGTTGAAAACGTGGGCCTTGTGTGGACCGTGTGAGTCTGGCAAGCTCCAGATCTGCTACCAGGTTCCGGCCATTATCGCAGGCGCAAAAATGCCAGGCCCCAGGTGCAGCAAGGAAAAACACATTGCCTCCGAGGTCAGGGATGCCATCCTGGCTGAGATGGCAGTGTGCTGTCTGTCCCCCAAGCTGATGAGCTTCAGCACCGCTTGCTGACATCTCCCCACGCCAGTGTTACAGCGTTTGCCGCTAGTAGCTGGGGTGGAGGTTGCAGCGTAGTAGGCTTTCAGTTAACTCCTGCCATGAATTTTGGGATGGGAGAGGGGAGAGGCCACCCCAGTTTGCACCCCAGGCCCAGACTCCACTACATTCACCCTGCCTGTCATTCAAGATAAGCAGCATCCCTGACCACAGGCGCTTGTCAATGTGTCGGTGGTCAAGTGGACCTTGCAGCAAAGCCCGACTGATGTTATGGGACACGTGCAGGTGCAAGGCAGGGACAGCACACCAAGAGAAGTAGTAACAGCTAGGCCCAGCATAGGGAGGTGCCCCAGCTGCCATCTGGTGACGGAAGGCCTGGGTATCCAGAAGCATAAACGCCAACATCTCCAGGACCAGCAGTTTTGAGATGAGGCCTTTAAAGGCTTGGGCATGTGGGTGGCTTGTGCTGTACTGCTGCCTGCAATGAAACGCCTGGGAGATGGGGAGTGGCTGGGAAGAGGTGCATGATGGTGCAGGCCATGCTGGATGCTATGCTAGCTGCCTAGAGTACGTTGTTCCAGGGTTCTCGTACAGCAAATTGCCAAGGGAACTCAGATGAAAAGCACTGAGGCCAACTCCTCTGAGATCCCAAGGGAACTTTACAGGACATGTGTATTGCAGAAAAACTTATAAGAAAATACGTGCAGGGCACAGAGGGATTGGAGAGAACAGAGCTGGGGTCGGCCAGGTACTTCCACAACATGCGCCTATACTTGTCCCTCCTGGTGACAGTAGGCCCCTCAGTGGCGGTAATTTGGCCAGGGGGGGGCATTAACGTGTCCCAGACCAAGGAATAAGTCTTGCAACAGGGTAGAGTTTTGCATGCCTTTGCCTCTACCCACCATTTTTGCTGCTTAGCTTCCCTCCACATCTACACTGCTTTCGCCCCTAGACATCACTCCTGTCCATGTGGGGTCGGTGGCCTCGTCGTCCACCAACTCCTCTTCCAATTGCGCACTGTCCCCTTACTGCAAACCGCACATAACCACAGCTTGCCCTGATGGCAACTGTGTCTCATCATCCCCACTGAGGTCCAGAAACGTCAGTGGTGGGTCCACAACCACAAAATTGGAAGGAAATGGTGGATGCTGCAGTATTTCTAACACCTGTTTCTGGTGCTCGGGCCTGGTCTGTGTTGTACCCTGCACCCTGCTTAATGCAGCTGCCATATCCGGAGTTGTGATAAGCGCATGCTAATGTTTTGTGTCTAGTGCAATGAATGGGATAGGATTTCACATACAGTAAGACTGACACCCATGGTTGAGCAACTGAGGGAGCTGACTGACGAACCCTAGGGTTTTGGAGTTGGAACTCCATCAAAGGTCTGTGCTGCTCACACACTCTGCTCAAAATATATGTTAAGTTCCAGCGTGTGGAGATGTTGCACAACAGCCGTTGTTTGGGCAGATACAGGCATTGTAGGAGTGCATAGAGACTAGCAGCGGCTACTATAGACTTTCGAAACTATCCGCACAAGTGCAGCACTTTCACCAGTAGCTCAGGAACATTGGGGGACTTTTTTTAAAAACAGTTTCAGCACTGAGTTAAAAACGTGGCCCAGGCATGGAACATGTTGCGGGCTGCCAAGCTACAGAGCCGATCCCAGGTTCCGGCCTTTATCACACATGACAACATGCCTGGGCCCAGGTGCAGTGGCAAAAACTACATTGCCGTCTCATCGAGGATGGCATGACTCACTTTTTAGGCAGTGTGCTGTCTGTCCCCCAAGCTGATGAGCTTCAGCACGGCCTGCTGACGTCTCCCCATGCCAGTGTTGCAGCGTTTCCAGCTCGTAGCTGGGGTCAATTTAACAGTGGAGGAGGAGGGTGGTGTTTCATCACTCCTGCCAGGAATAATGGGCGGGGAGAGAAGGCAGTTTGCAACCCGGTCCCAGCCTCAACTACATTCAGCCAGTGTGCCGTGATTGAGATGTAGCGTCCCTGGCCATGTGCACTTGTCCTTGCATTGGTGGTCAAGTGGAACTTTGTGCAAAGCGCAGAACTTAGGGCCCGCCTGATGTTACGGGACACACGCTGGTGCAAGGCTCAACTCACCCTAAGGGCCAAAAACACTGCTGGTGAATTTTGTTCAGTTCAAAAGGACTCTGTTTACATTTGGCTCAGTCGCAGCTCCAGGATGTGCCTTTGAAGACAAGGTTTCCTTTAGTGGCTCCATCTCAGCAGGATGATAATGATGAAGCTTGGTTAAATCTGGTGTCGGAAGGGAAGGTGGTTTCTGATCTACATCTAAAGTACTGGAGCACGTTGTTTGGACTATTAACACCTGATCAGAACCCTGTAGAGGTAATGTAGAGTCCGATATTAGAGGACCATTACCGCTAGTAGTGGTTGCAGCCAATTCTCCCCCTTTGCGGTCCTCTAAATCAAAGTTACTCCCAGGACTTGATGCCAAAATGTTATCATTTTGACAGTCAAAATGAAGGTCAATGCCTGGGTCCTTAGTCCAATCCACTGCATCAATCCCACACAATGAGAGTGATGGTTCTGGAACCACTGTTTTAGGGGCAAAGAGTTTTAAAGGGGCTAACACTCTGCTGGTGCAAGGCTCAACTCACCCTAAGTGCCAAAAACACTGCTGGTGCAAGGCTCTACTCATGCCAAGGGCCTCAATCTCTGCTGGTAGCTCAGCTTAAGGTCCTGTAACTTTGTTTGGAAGGGCTCACGTTAAGGGCTAGAAAAGTCAATTTTGGAAGGTCTTACCACATCACTCTCACACACACACACACACACACGACAGGTCAGGGTGGATACTGTTGGATTTCCCATTGTCTATTCCATCTGTGGTTGTCATGGGGAACGTGATTTAAAGGGGTGGTTGTTAATGTTTGTTGAGCTTAAATTGGGGTTTGTGTACATCCATTTGGGGAGTAAAGAAGGTTTCCAGGTATTTTCCCACTTTGATAGAGGTTTTTTTGAATGTGTAAAGTGTGTAGTTGTTAGGCTGTGATGTTGGGGTAATAGAGGGTCTTTGGTGTGTTAGATGCCCCCAGACATGTTTCCTCTGTTGTCCCAGTTGCATTGCAGAGGTGTTGGCAACATTTCCTGGGGTGTCATAGTGGACTTGGTGACCCTCCTGAGTCGAATGGTGGGATCCCCTGAAACAAAGCATTTTCTCCCATAGACTATATTGAGATGCTATTCGAAACGAATAACGAACATCGAATATTTTACTGTTCGCTCATCTCTAGTATCAACTACTGAGAACTTCTCTCAAAAATTGTTTTCATATCCACTGGCTAACACGGTACAAAGATATTTATATTAAGCTTGTATGTTTGAGCACTATTAACCCCTGATGAGTCAGGGTTGGTCTGTCTAAGTTTTATCCTGACGAGACATGCATGTTGGGTGGCATGCTCATTTTATTTTATCTCACAGTATCTGAGTGCATTATTAGGTTTTTCCTGTAGGGCAGCCATAGGTTTAGGGTAAGGTTCTGGTCAGACCAATATTTACTAGGGTATTGGTTCTGAGTTAGGCATATAGGGACTTAACCACTGACTACTTTTCCCTTCTGACCTATCATCTTACATACCTCCCTTCACTTGGATACATGTATGGACTCCAATTATTGGGTTAAATCTTTTGAGTGGTCCAGTTTATTTACAGGCAACCTCCATTTTTTTCACAACATCATCAGACTGGTGAGTTGAGACGGTTTACTTTTTTGGAGGCCGCCGTGCCTGTGTAGTATTTATTATACACTGGTCCACTTGTTCTCTTTCCCTGTACGTTATGATTGTCTGTCGTTTGTTTAATTTTTAACTTATATTTATTAAAAGTTGTTTTATATTTATTTATATCTATTTTATTTGGTGGCATGGTACTGTGTGCAGACACGCATATCTAATCCTCTGGCATGTGGAACTGTGTGCAGATGCATGTATCTAATCTTTCGTCATGTGGTACTTTGTGCAGATGTGAATATCTAATCCTCTGGTGTGTGATAATGTGTGGTGACCTGTGTATCTAATCCTCCAGCGTGTGGTACTTTGTGCAGATGCATGTATCTAATCCCCTGGCTTGTGGTACTGTGTGCAGAAGCGCATAATTAATCCTCCGGCTGGCGTGTGGTACTGTGTGAAGATGCGCATATCTAATCCTCTGGTGTTTGATACTATGTGCTGACTTGTGTATCTAATCCTCTGGCGTGTGGTTCTTTGTGCAGACACGCATATCTAATCCTCTGGCATGTGGAACTGTGTGCAGATGCATGAATCTAATCTTTCGGTGTGTAAAACTGTGTGCAGAAGTGTGTATCTAATCCTTTGCCGTGTGATACTTTGTGCTGACCTGTGTATCTACACTCACCGGCCACTTTATTAGGTACACCTGTCCAACTGCTCGTTAACACTTAATTTCTAATCAGCCA
Source organism: Leptodactylus fuscus (assembly GCF_031893055.1). Taxonomy (NCBI): domain Eukaryota; kingdom Metazoa; phylum Chordata; class Amphibia; order Anura; family Leptodactylidae; genus Leptodactylus; species Leptodactylus fuscus. Next base: position 364,149,422 of record NC_134265.1, on the reverse strand, counting down.
ATCACATGGCGGCCACTCAGTGCATTTAGGCATGTAGACATGGTCAAGACAATCTCCTGCAGTTCAAACCGAGCATCAGTATGGGGAAGAAAGGTGATTTGAGTGCCTTTGAACGTGGCATGGTTGTTGGTGCCAGAAGGGCTGGTCTGAGTATTTCAGAAACTGCTGATCTACTGGGATTTTCACGCACAACCATCTCTAGGGTTTACAGAGAATGGTCCGAAAAAGAAAAAACATCCAGTGAGCGGCAGTTCTGTGGGCGGAAATGCGTTGTTGATGCCAGAGGTCAGAGGAGAATGGCCAGACTGGTTCGAGCTGATAGAAAGGCAACAGTGACTCAAATAGCCACCCGTTACAACCAAGGTAGCCAGAAGAGCATCTCTGAACGCCGCACAGTACGTCGAATTTTGAGGCAGATGGGCTACAGCAGCAGAAGACCACACCGGGTGCCACTCCTTTCAGCTAAGAACAGGAAACTGAGGCTACAATTTGCACAAGCTCATCGAAATTGGACAATTGAAGATTGGAAAAACGTTGCCTGGTCTGATGAGTCTCGATTTCTGCTGCGACATTCGGATGGTAGGGTCAGAATTTGGCGTCAACAACATGAAAGCATGGATCCATCCTGCCTTGTATCGGTAACGGTTCAGGCTGGTGGTGGTGGTGTCATGGTGTGGGGAATATTTTCTTGGCACTCTTTGGGCCCCTTGGTACCAATTGAGCATCGTTGCAACGCCAAAGCCTACCTGAGTATTGTTGCTGACCATGTCCATCCCTTTATGACCACAATGTACCCAACATCTGATGGCTACTTTCAGCAGGATAATGCAATGCCATGTCATAAAGCTGGAATCATCTCAGACTGGTTTCTTGAACATGACAATGAGTTCACTGTACTCCAATGGCCTCCACAGTCACCAGATCTCAATCCAATAGAGGAGCATCTTTGGGATGTGGTGGAACGGGAGATTCGCATCATGGATGTGCAGCCGACAAATCTGCGGCAACTGTGTGATGCCATCATGTCAATATGGACCAAAATCTCTGAGGAATGCTTCCAGCACCTTGTTGTATCTATGCCACGAAGAATTGAGGCAGTTCTGAAGGCAAAAGGGGGTCCAACCCGTTACTAGCATGGTGTACCTAATAAAGTGGCTGGTGAGTGTAATCCTTCAGCTTGTGGAACTGTGTGCAGACGCGCGTATCTAATTCTCTAACATGTGATACTGTGTGCTTACCTGTGTATCTAATCCTCTGATGCGTGTATCTCTGCTTGGATATCCGTGTTGGATTGTACATGTGGAGTGACCGTGTGTATTGCAGTTGGAATATGTGTGAAAGACTTACAGGTTTGTTTTGGCTAATGGGGGTCAGGGTTTTTTGGAAAGCTGTATCTCCTGAATAGTACGCCCGAGTGACTTGGGTTCTCATTTTAAACCTTCCTGGACGCCTGAAGTATCTGTGTGCCAAAATTTGGTGAAGATCGGTCCAGTTGTTTGGTCGTGTATAGAGAACAGACAGACAGAAATTCATTTTTATAATAGAGAGATATAAAATATTGTATTATTTAATGTATTAGACATAATATTCTGTGCATTTGATTTTATGGTATTAATTTTATTGTATTTCACTGTATAATTTTGTTGTCTTATACATTCATTTTATATTATTCTTTGTATCAATTTATTGTGTTTAAAAAGTATTATACAATGATTTACTTGTAGTATTATTATTATTATTATTATTATTATTATTATTATTATTATTATTATTATTATTATTATTATTATTCTCTGTATTAGATATTATTGGATTATTCTCTGTATTAGACATTATTGGATTATTCTCTGTATTAGATATTATTGTATTATTCTCTGTATTAGACATTATTGTATTATTCTCTGTATTAGACATTACTGTATTATTCTCTGTATTAGACATTACTGTATTATTCTCTGTATTAGACATTATTGTATTATTCTCTGTATTAGACATTATTGTATTATTCTCTGTATTAGACATTATTGTATTATTCTCTGTATTAGACATTATTGGATTATTCTCTGTATTAGACATTACTGTATTATTCTCTGTATTAGACATTATCGTATTATTCCCAGCATTAGACATTACACTGACTCCTGGTGTATAACCAGATGACAGGTCAGACCTGCAGTCCCAGCTTTCGCCCTCCGCTCCCCCTCCCTCACTACATGGATAAATCTGTAATACATCTCGGAGTCAGTCACCTGGATACATAATTATACAGGAGCCACAAAGAATCAATGTCTATAGTAAGAGTGACTGAGGTGAGAGGAGCGGCCCCCTCCTCATATCTCACAATGCCGCCCAGTGTAGAATTCCCCCGCCATATGCCGTCATTCACTATCATAATTACAGGGCAGGAACCGTATTGTCTCCGGGGTCAGGACTGGAGAGAACAACGAGAAACTTTTACTTATTTACAACTTTCTGCAGATCGGGAATTACAGACTGAAATATATCTGAGTGTATTAATGTTACAGGAGAGAAATTCATCATTGAAAAATGTTCAGAGTCATGTCATGTATCCGATATCACATCTATGTAATGGACTGCTAATACAATATACTGTAATGTAATGTATAATATAGCATTGGAATGAGTATAACAAATAAACATCCTATTATAAAGAAAAAAGCGAAAAATGAAAAAAAGGAAAATGGATAAAAGTCCTTAAAGTCACAGAAATTTAAATGGAGTAGACCTTCGCAACTTCCATTATTTATGCTGCAATATTTTTGCCGCCATCTACACATTTTTTATATCTCACCTCATATTTTCACTTTTTCTATGCACTCCCTCACTTTTCGCACTGCACACTCAGCACTTCCTTTTCACCACCTTGCACTGCATTTTGGTATATTTTATGTATGTTCACACATATTATATTTTTTATTATGTATATTCATTATTACATTGTATTCATTACTTGCACTGGTTCCATTTTTCTGATATTTATGTTTTTATGTGCTTATATTTGCACATTTTTTCGGCTGTACTAATTCTTTATAATTCTGTTCATATATATATATATATATATATATATATATATATATATTGTATTTTTATTGGCGTTTTTCCATATATTGTATTTGTGGGATAGAACTGTGTTCACACCTAGCTGGTTTGATATCTGCGGTTTCTCTGGACATTATGGGTATAGATCAGCGGTTTGCCCGATTGACCTCTTTATGCCCCATTTTTGGACATGGTGTCTCATGGCAGTGTGCTATTCTATGTATTTCTATATATATTGAGAGGTGGGTCGTTTCTGGCGAGCATCTGTCATGGCATACATAGGTATATTTTGCTTTTTGACCGTATTATATTGTCAGGTTTTTGGACCTTTTAGGCTTCCGTAGTCAAATTCCTCTGCACATGCGTGGAATTACTTTTTGTTGTTCGGGCACTAAGATCGCTGTCTTCACACACCTGCGGTGAGTTTGTTATAACTGGAACACTATTTAAGATGCTGACGTTCATTCAGTAGTTGTCCCCTGACGAAGCCTGTTGTATACAGGTGAAACGCGTGTCGGGTCCTTGCATTTTTTGGGGGTATGTATGGTGGCAATATTCTGGTTATTCTTTGTGGGCATGTTACTTACCTGGGGTCAGTACATTTACAGGTGTCTTCACACAATTTACCTCATCATTGAGCTGTTTAAACCTCATGGTTTGTTTGCCTGCTATATATTCATGTTCATGGAGCCATCCATTCCATATCCTTATGTTGGCAGATTAGTACATGTAGTCTTGTCTACCCCTTTGTAATCTCCTGCATTATTTGTATGTGTCATGTTGTTATACTATTTTATGAGTATTCAATAAAAGTTATTTTATATTTTTGTACAATTGTGTGGTTGACTTGTTTTGTTGCTATGGTTAGAAACCTATGTGTGGGTATATATATATATGCCTCAGCTGTTATTTACTATTGTATTCTAGGTTCCAGACATGGCGGCTCCCCTCACATCTGCTACATTTCATCTGGATTGGATGGAAGGTCATTCAGAGTTTCTTTCAGGGGCAATTTTGAGGTTTGTAACAGAATGTTAGCTTTCTGCTGTCATGTTTTTGAGCACCATATCTCTGGCATGTTTCCATGAGGTTGCTGTGTGCTCCGTGTAATAAAGAGGATACGCAGCAATAAACTGTCCCCCATTATCAGATGCAGAGGGTTAATACAGGGATCCCCAGATACAAGAAAGGGCCCAATTTCTAAGTTTGCTACAGATAGATCTTTAGTAATCCTTAGAATGGCCTATTAGGTAGGAAATAATGGCCTGGTTTTCATGTTAGGATTTGTTTTATTGTGAGGTTCAGTCTTGTATCCAATACACATTTTCATGTTCATACATAAGCACTTTGTATTGCACTCGAAGACAAAATCTTTGCTTTGCTTACAACTTAAATGCTGATTCTAATCGGCCTCCAGTCTGTAGTTTGTATAATCGTTGCGGCATTAGCCATTGTGTATCTTGTGGTCAGTATCTGTGAGGTTTGGCCAAAAGATAAAACTTTTTTAGGGTGATAGCTGGATTTATGTTGCACCCTATCATTAGGTGAGAATAGTTATGTAAGACTTTCATTCCAGGCATCACTCATAAGGCCAGAGACCTCTATAGGTCCTATATTAGGACCATGCAGACCTTAAAAAGAAGGAAATACAAGAAAAGCTGCTGTAAATCTGCGCTATTGTCTCTTTATTGAGATCCCAATTTGACAATGACAGTCAGTACATGGGATCTCATTTGACCTTTTGGATTATAGAATAATTTCCCATGCACTGCCCCATACCCTCTCTGTACAGCACAAGATGGTTTTGCTTTTCGGTGCAGTCAAATGGTCTGTAACTAGGAATGAGAAGCCGCGTTATCACCCCCGGCCAAATAACGCCATCATGTCTATTGTCTACAGTCTTCCCTCATCTCGGATTATATTGACTATTGCTGATATTGGAATGGGGGTTTTGGGGTGTGTGAAGCAAACTGTTGATTTCAGTGTCCCCAATTGTTTTTGTTGTAAGGGTAGACTCTGCCATCAGCGCTTTCTGACCGCAGCTTATTCTCCGCTCCCTATCACACATGTATGCGTGGCCAGATTCATTGTGCATGTATATGAGGAGGAGGAAGAGCTGTCAGTGCAACGTGTGTCTGACCAACAGCTGGTAATGACTTGTGGCCGCCTGCCTGGAAAATGTTCTCCACCTTTTGTCATATGGAAAGATAGGCTATTCTGGGGGGCTAATAATATCTTAAGAAAAAAATTATGTATAGAGGTAGAGGCAGCGATTATTCTATCTGTCCATCTCTCTCCCAGAGAGATGCAGTTTGGATCTTGCCAGACTGGTTATGTAAATACTATGCTCTGTGTATTGGGTGATGCTATCTTACAAGGGATGGGGACAGATCGTCTGGAGCCAGGGGCATTGTTAGGAAAGGATCAGAGACCAAAGACCCTTTTTAAGATAAAGGAACAAGAGAAGGGTAATTAAGCTAATTGTCTCCAACAAGGATGTCTATTGTCTTTAGAATATCATGAGATAGACATCTAGGATGTGTATTTGAAACATGTGCTGATGGCTGCCATTTTGTGTGACCATGCGGTCACCAGACCATGTGCTCACAAGACTCCATTTCAGAGTAGAACTAGCCCTCAGGGGGGTGTGACCTCTCTCCAGTTTCTTATCCAATAGATATGCATCAGGGCTATTGTTACAAACTTCTCCACCAATGGATGTATGCTAATTATACTAGCCAATCCTGTTCTGTCTATGCCATGTGATATATACTTTGTTCTAGCCACCATTAAAGCGGAATCCATTTTGATACACCACCACCATGTGTCTTGTGGTTCTCCAGGTCAAAGATGGCGGAGGCCGATCTTGGCCTGTTAATTAATTTTCCTTTACAGACAGCATATCTCTGGGGTATTATGATTTCCCCTGACACTATCAACAATATTAGATCAGTGCTGTTCCGACAGGTGGGACCGCCGCAGATCTAATATTTATAGCCTAGCCTATTCTATTGCTGGTGGGTAGCGGCATCCTAAGCGCTGCAATATTTATTTTATTATGCAATTTTTTTTTTCTTTTCTTTTCCAGGAACTTATCCATCTAGAAGAAAGACTAGGAAATGTAAATCGTGGCTCTTCACAAGGGACTATAGAGAGATGCCCATAGCCACACAAATAGAAGAAGGTGAGGTCTTCAGGATTTCCACTTTTTTCTTTCTTTATAAGCATTCTATAAAACCTGTATATGAAGTTTACACCTAGTGGGACAGAGGTCTACTAGATTACCAGGTTACAAGCCAGATTATATTGTTATCCTAGGACTTCAGTGTCTGTCCTGCTTAGAAACTTATTTCTTTCTACTGCCTTTAGCCTCGTAGTGTTTTACTGATTCCTAGAAAATCTAAAGAGCAAGCTGGTGCTTTAAATAAATAAGAATTGCACTGTTTTCCTTTAGGATTGAAGACTAGTTTTTAGCTATTTCCATAATAAAATTCTGAACAGGATACCGCCATGTGAGCTAGGCATTAATGGACATTGCCGCCACCCCAATTCGGCCTGCTTTACTGTCTATGCGTCATTTGTAGTTCCGATCTATCTCCACTAGTAGAATTAATTGAACAGTTCTGTACGGTCCTTATGTAATATGTATAGAACATACTAGAGCTAGCGCTCATATAGAGCTGTGACATATGTTTGATAGAGACTGATGCTATGCAGTGGCCCTGTGTATAAGAAGGCTCAGTCTGCGCCACTTCCCTATACAGATGAGGAGAGGGGGGAAAAAGCGTATAGTATTAACACTAGAAAAGCTATAGTGTTGCTTCAGCGGTGAAATTCTCCTTGAGATTTCCTGGAATAGATCTTTGAAGACGACCTGTCAATGCAGGCATGTGCTGAGTTATTAATTGTATTTCAAATTCTATAAAAATGTTGGAGCATCTTGTCTTGGGCGTCTGATGTACCATTCTTCTGTTCTGCTTAGAAATAACTAGACAACTGAGTGGTATCAATTCAGGGAGGAGGGTGTATACAGTCTGATACTGCGCAATCACATCCAGGTCTGACAGATTTTGTAGGGACACGCCCATTTGACAAGTGTGAATGGTAATGTCCAGCTGTCAATTTATTCTTTAATTCCCGGGAGAAATAATAGAGGCCGCATAAAAATGAGTTATGAGACATTTTCCTCTAGAATGATGTTATGAGGAATAGAAATATTGACTCCACCACCTCTCAGAAGAGAAGACCAGTCCTCGGTAAATCTGCACAATGCAATTTACATTTACTTGCTAAGGGAGCCTGCACATGGAGTTTACGCTCGCTCATTCTGAACGTAAAACTCATTTAGGGTGAGCGACGTAAAAAAACAGATCCCATTGACTTGAATGGGTGCCGGCATGTGCGCGTCTCACATTGAAAGCAATAGGTAAAAAAGCCTCCCATTGATTTCATTGGGGAGCGCGTGTATGCCGGCAGCCATTTAAGTCAATGGGATCTGTTTTTTATGCTGCTCACTCTGCATGAGTTTTACGTTTAGAATGAGCGAGCGTAAACTTCATGTGCAGGCTCCCTTAAAGTGTATTAAAGACATGGGTTGTCTCTATAGCTGCACAGAAAGTTGGAGTTTGTGGGATATTTTCTGTATTGTGGTAAATGTAGGTGTTTTCCTGAAAACTGGTCTTTATAAAGTTTGCCAATAATTTCATCTCTTATAAGGTGTCCACTGATTGGTTCTCACAGAGGAAACTGCATGGCAAACAAGATGGCGAGGAAGCAACTGAGGAGGAGGATACTGAAGAAAAGTCTATTATGTGCCTTTGTATATTAGAGGAAGGTGAAGATGTCCGGTAATATACCAGAAGAATCCCACCCGTCCTAAATGCCCTAGATCTTCGTCCCAAAGCCATGAGGAAATAGTAGTGATACTGACATATCTGCTCATTAGGATTTCAAGAAGACAATTTTAAGAAGTCCAATCACTTGCTCCTTCAGGAAATCTATCTTTGGCCAGAGAAGTCTGACTGCTGCTTATTTCTCTTCCTTTTCTCTTTCTTCTTTGGCGCTCTTAACTGTCAGGGAAAATAGTTGTCAGCCTAGCAGGATCTTATCTGATGTCTATGGCGGCTTAAAGGGGTTGTACAACTTTTTGATGTTGACAACCAATCTATTGGATAGATCATCCATATCAGATTGTTGCGGGTCTGATACCTAGCACTCCTACTAAACAGATTTTGGCAGCAGCCGCTAGTTCTGAAACGTAATGGACAAGGCCACAAAGAACATCCACTATGAAGTGGCTGGAGAAGTCTGCTTCTGGTTGCATCCATTGTATCATTTCACTGCTAGCAACTTCTGCAAACAGTTGATTCTGTGGTGATATTTCTCCTTAGTAAAATGCTATTCCCATGTGATGACTTCTGGATATGCCATTAGTTCTGAATTTATAATATCTTCATAACCAATGGAAACCCTGTCATGTCCCTGTACTGCATACTGTGCTCTCAGACAAGGGATTGGCTTCTATAAAGGGGCCACTTTGTATTGAGTTTTACAAATCTGCTTGAAAAGGCATTGAATAGAAAATCTAGATTTTTACTAACGTGTTTTTCTGCTTTTTTATTCAGGCGTCTCCCATGTATGCATCTCTTCCATCAAGTGTGTGTGGATCAGTGGCTGATCACAAATAAAAAGTGCCCCATTTGTAGAGTGGACATTAAAGCTCAACTTCCTACTGATAGTTGACATTTCTCAAATCAATAAATAATCTGCCCCTTCACTCCCTTCGCTACTGCAGCCAACCAAAGATGGCATGACTTATGTTGAAATCCAGAATAAACGTTCCTTTATTTTAATTTTAAATTTTTAAAAAGATGGCATGACCTAACTGCACAGATGTGGAAGCATTAAATCTGGTGTGTCGGCTCTGCCTCAGTATACAACTAATGCTATAGACTACCATTTGTATACAGATCATATTTAGGTCCTTTGCTGCTCACAAAGCAGGGGAAAGTAAGTGGATTTATACAGCATTGTGTTTTCTTGCCATTTCCATTATTTTGTTATTTTACAGTTTGTTTTCCTCTGTGTATTTTGCATGGCTTCTCTTATTGCATTTCTTTGCACATTTATGGGCTTTGTGAACCCTTAAACTTGCAGGCGAGATCTAGCTGCTCTAGTTGGTAGAATTGTGAGCGTGTGTGCGCGCGTGTGTTTTTACATAGGCCCAGGCTACATGGATTTCATTCATTACTAACAGTGAAGTCCTTAATTTAATCGATCATTCATTTTTAGGTTGTATGTATGAAAGTTCTAGTTGTCAAAAAGGAAATTAAAGTATGAAAAGATTCCTAATTTTGGAAATATGGGCTGCTGTAAAGTGGCCAACCCCTTTAAGGCCTAAGTGCAGCTAAGTAATTGAAATTAATTGACTGGTACAAGCGCTTTGTTTTTTATGGTGCTTCATTAAAAGCTAAGTTTTAACATATTGGACTGTTGGTGCTGGATTACTCTTTTCTATATATTTCTAAGTAATTGAAACACTGAGTAACTTATGGACGTACTGTGTGTCATAAATGCTTTTAGGTTAGTTTTATAGGGTGACATGCTAATAGACTCTCTGTAATGCATACCTACTCTTAACACCAAGCTAAAATATTTAGCAGAACTTGAGTAATAAAATGTAAGTCACATATTGAACAACCAGAACCCAGTGGCAGTAGTTTGATTTATGATGCATTGTATATTATTTGCATCTTTATTTTAAAAGCAGAATCCGCTGGGTTCTGGTGAGGGAGAATTCATTTCTATGGAGCGGGTCCAAGTTTGGGCCCGTTACATAGATGACATCATGGTCATTTGGGATGGATCCAAAACAGAATTTGAATCTTTTGTTTCTTCTCTCAATACCAATGACATTGGGTTGTTTTTCACCTTTGAGGTGGAGTCTGGGTCCCTTCCTTTTTTGGACCTTGACATTTCGAGGGCAGGGGATGGTGACTTACACACTACTGTTTATCGAAAACCTACAGCTACCAACTCTTTACTACGTTGGGAGAGTCACCATCCCTTGCCTTTGAAAAAAGGTATACTAAGCTGCCAGGCGGACCAGAAGGAGAACTGCTCCCAACGGCACCCCCTCGACAAAGTACCACCACTGAGGGTCCTAGTGTCACCAGGCGTGAGAAGTATAGGTGCATGTTGCGGGAATACCTTTCCGACCACAGCCCTGTCCTCTCCGATCCCTTGAACTTGCCCTATATGCCTTGGAGGTCCTGTCCTGCCACCAGCGTCCTGAGAGAGAGTTCAGTGCAGCCAGTGGCATCATCACTGACAAGCGCACCCGCCTGTCAGCTGAGAGTGCCAACCGGCTCACTTTGATAAAAATGAACCACCACTGGATAGAGCCTTCATTTTCGTGCCCACCTGTGTAAAGCACCCCAACATGAAACTCCATGTCTGTGCTCAACCTCTCCAATTCCTCCTCCGCATCCTGATACTCATCCACCATAAGCGTTGCACAATTCTGCTCCTACTAGGCTCCCTCCACCATGAATTTCCCAGAACTCTGCTGGTTAGAGGCTCAATCCACTCTGATTTTCAAAAACAATGCTGGTGCCAACCTCAACTCACTACATGAGCCAAATACACTGCTGTTGCAAGGCTCTCCTCACTCCAAGTACCCAATACAATGCTGGTGACAGGCTCTCCTCACTCCAAGTGCCAAATACACATGTTTCAAGGTGTTTTCCACTGTCAGAGAGGTGGTATTGAGTGTGTAAAGTGTGTAGTTGTTAGGCTGTGATGTTGGGGTAATAGAGGGTCTTTGGTGTGTTAGATGCCCCCAGACATGCTTCCCCTGCTGTCCCAGTGTCATTCCAGAGGTGTTGACATCATTTCCTGTGGTGTCATAGTGGTGACCCTCCTGAGACGGATTTGGGTTTCCCCCTTAACGAGTATATGTTCCCCATAGACTATAATGGGGTTCGAATCGGATTTCAAACCTCGAACATTTTAGTGTTCGCTCCTCTCTACTAGGAACCTATCTATAAAACATAGTGTAGAATACTCTTAGGGTTCCTAGGAAACTATTTATAAAACATAGTGAAGAAAACTCCTTGGGCTCCTAGTAGCGTATAGATAAAACCTAGTAACCTATAGAAAAGGAAAACTATTTAGGATATTCAGGACAAACACGGCTGATTATCAGCTGATTCACCCAAAGCAAGGTTATGCAACCTTTTATTTTACAATTCAATGCTGTATATGCACAAACCAGAATCCTACAGATAGGTCTACATGTACCTTACACTAGCCCAACATGCCAATAAATTTCTAGACAGATCACTGAGAAGAGCAGACAAGGTGTCAGGTGAAACGATGAATCACACTAGGATGCGAGAAGGCCCGAATAATAGATGGCTTTGTTTGGAACATGAGTTGTCTTTAGTTAAATAGTCATAGGTTCCCTGGTTGGCAAAGTAAAGGCTAAAATACTTTTCCCCTATGCCCAACAGCAGCACAACTGGGGTATTTCTGCCCCTATGAGCTGTTAGGACAGGTCGAATTTTTAATTACCTAACAGCTTTTGACCCCTATAAGAGGCCGGAAGACCTTCTCCTCCCTTGTGTTTTTTTCTGTCCTGTGGGACAGGACAGGTGGTAGAGGGGAGCAGGAGTTCTGACCTCTTATAGGGGCCTGCTGCTCTCTCCCCCCCCCCCTCTTACCTGACAGTGGAAGACCTTTTTTGCTTCTTTTTTCTCCGTTGCCCTTTCAGAGCCTTTGCTGCTTCCTCCTCCCCCGCCGGGGGAGCTCTCCGGCTCAGGCGTGCGCCTGTAGCATTGCGGCGCCGGGTCTGGGGCTTCCCTGCGCAGTTAGGAACTTTTGCTCCTGGGAACCTCTGGTTCCCCGGCTCCACCGGCTTATTCGTCCGCCGCGCATGCGCGGTATGCAGATCGCGCGGTGGGCGAACTGAACTCCCCTAGAGATGAGCGGATGCTGGGGTGAGTAAGGGGTGAGTAAGGGGTGAGTAAGGGGTGAGTAAGGGGTGAGTAAGGGGTGAGTAAGGGGTGAGTAAGGGGTGAGTAAGGGGTGAGTAAGGGGTGAGTAAGGGGGGGGTCCCTCCCCCTATTTTTTGCATTCTTTCCTCCAAATTTTCCCTCTGGTAGTCCCACCCCCTGGCCTATATAATCCCTCCTAAACCATGTTTCAGTGCCTGTTGCTCCGGTTACTGGCACCTCAACTAGAGAAGCTCCTTGGTCAACTTTGCCCTGGGAAGCTGCTCTGTTTATACAGGTTTGGTGATGGCGGCCAGGGGGAAGGGGTGGTAAGAGAGTCCCACTTTGGGGGCAAAAGTTGTTAGTGTTTTTTTTTTTTTTGTTTCTTCTCAGAATGTCTTCTTCCTCCTCTACTGTTCCTCCCGGAGGAAAGCCGTGGCGAAGAGGAAGCATCTCTCATGCGCTACCTGCAGAGTCCCACTGCCTGACGACTTCCAGTATCGCTTTTGTCCAGGGTGTAGAGCCCCCCCTTCTGAGGCAACCCCCGTGCTGGAAATGGTATCCTGGGTGAAGGGCTGCGCCTCAAGGACGTGGAATCGTCATCGGATTCTGAGGAGGAAAAGGAGATCTTCCCCTTAGAGAAGATGTCTAGGGTGTTTAAAACACTTAGGATCAGAGACCGGGAAGGTGGAGAAGGCCCAAATAGAAGGTCCCGTACCTTCAGACCTGCTTCAGAAATGCTTTGTCTGATGGAGAGCGAATGGAGGCACCCGGAAAGACCCTTTGCGCTATCCAGGCGATTTAAGACCTTATTCCCGGTCTCTGAGAGTCAGTTAAAGGGGTGGGTCCTCCACCGAAGGTTGACGTGGCTGTGGCGAAGCTGTCGAGGTGCACAGTCCTCCCGACAGAAGACGGATTGAGTCTCAAGGATCCGATGGATCGTCCTGTAGAAGGATCACTGAGACGAGTCTATTCGGCCTCCTCGGCCCAGGCCTCCGTGGGCTTGGTCACAAACGAGGTGGCCACTGGTCTGCAGGCAGAACTCTCGTCTCTTGCCAAGGACATAGATTCCGGAGTGGATCGAGATGACCTTCTGGCAGTGATGTCGGACATCACTCTGCTGGTGGATCATCTGACTGAGGTGACCCATTTCCAGACCCGTCTGGCCGCCAGATCTATGGCACTGGCTACTGCTGCTCACCGAACCCTGTGGCTGAAACCCTGGAAGGCTGACCTCTCCGCCAAGAGTAGCCTGTGTGGTCTCCCCTTTGAGCCTGGACAGCTGTTCGGGAAGGAGCTCGACCAAATTATGGAGGGACTAGCCGACTCCAAAGGCAAGAATTTGCCACAGCCCCTTGAAGGTCGGAGTTCCTCCTTTCATGGAAGAGGCACCTCCAGGAGAGGAACTAGAGGTCAGCGATCATCCGGCAGAGGTCGAGGCGTAAGCACCTCCTTTTAATCCTTCCACCTCGCCCCCCCTCTCCCCCCACCTCCCCTGTGGTGGGCGGTCGTCTTTCCCACTATGTGGATGCCTGGCGCCAAAATATTCGGGACCCCTGGGTCATTCAGACGATCCAGGAGGGTTATAAAATTAATTTTATTTCCCAGCCGTCAGAGAAGATGGTAAGATGGTAAGAACCCGCCCTATTCAGGGCCCCAAATAACTTCATGTGGAGAAATTAATTCAGGAGTACGTGGACAAGGCCACGCTGGAGGTGGTTCCTCGCGCAGATCAAGGCACAGGCGTCTATTCTCCAGTCTTCTTGGTCCCCAAGTCATCGGGCGAGTGGCGTATGATCATCGATCTCAGGTACCTGAATCACTTCATCTGCAAGGTGCGTTTTCGCATGGAAACCATCAGGTCAGTGCTGCCCTTCCTACAGCCTGGAGATCACTTCGTCACTCTGGACCTGAAGGACTCCTACCTCCACGTACCTATCTTTCCGGCACACCGAAAGTTCCTAAGGATTGCCGTATATATAGAAGGGAAAGAGGCGCACTTCTAGTTCTACTCCACCCCCCACACCTTCACAGAGGTCATAGCTCCGGTCGCTGCCGCCCTGCGCCTTCAAGGCATATTTATAGTCCTCTATCTGGACGACTGGCTTCTCAAAGCTCATTCAAAGAAGGTTCTTACCATGCAGGTGCAGACCGTCATAGCTCTACTAGACAAGCTGGGGTGGCTGGTAAACTGGCAGAAGTCAGTGGTGGTGCCATCAACTCAAGTTCAGTTCCTGGGACTTATTCTAGACTCTCTCAACATGACGGTCTCTCTACCCTCTCCTCACAAAAGGAAGATTGCTCGGGCAGTACATCATCTATCTTCTACACGGAAGGTCACCATCAGGACGGCCATGAAGGTCCTTGGGTTGATGTCCGCTACCCTAGATGCAGTTCCTTGGGCCTTATGGCATATGCACCCACTACTGAACGAGATCTTGAGAGTCTGGAATCACAGTCCTACAGGATTACAGAAGCCAATCCAGTTAACCATCGGCACCCGGCAAACCTTGCCCTGGTGGACCCATCTTCGAGCTGGGAAGTCCTTGGTCCAGCCCGTCTGGACCCTGTTGACTACAGATGCCTCCCTCACAGGCTGGGAAGCTCATCTGGGGGAGACCCCGGTACAAGGTATGTGGAATCAGCGGGGGAGGACGCGCTCATCCAACTGGCGCAAGCTTACTGCAGTTCATCGAGCCCTTCTGTCATTTGCATTACTTCTGCGGGGGAAGGCGGTCAAGATAAGGTCGGACAATCTGACGACAGTCCATGATATCAACAAGCAGGGAGGAACCAGGTCCCCCTCGCTCTTACAAGTCACCAACCTGATCTTCTCCTGGGCAGAATGGAACCTCTCCCAGCTGGCCGCAGTACATATCCAGGGCCGCCTCAACGTCCTAGTGGATCAACTCAGCAGAGGCCGCCCGACCGCAAGCGAATGGTCCTTGAATCAGGACATCTTCCACTACCTGACCAGGAGGTGGGGTCTCCCCGAGGTGGATCTGATGGCCACCCAATACAACGCCGAAGTAGAAAAGTTTTGCTCCCTGTACCGGGAAGACAACCCTTTGGCGCTGGATGCCCTGTCAATTCCGTGGAGGCTATTGGGGTTGGGGTTGCAAACTGAAAACTAGTAGACATGAGAATAAATGAATATTTGTCTGTGTCTGTATGATATATCTGCTGAGCACATTACTGACCCCAGTATTTCTCTGTGTAATTGTAGACAGTGACATCTGCCATAAATGTCCTGAAGAAGAGTGGCCTGATGAGAAGAAAGTGATCTGTATCCCCAAACCCTATGAATTTCTATCTTATGAGAAGGATGTTTTGGTTTTTGTATTTTTAGGATTATCTTTACTTTTTCCTATTATAACATTGTTTATATTGGGAATCTTCATCTATTACTGGGACACTCCAATTGTTAAAGCCAATAACCGGACTGTGAGCTTCATCCTCTTGGTCTCCATCTTGCTCGGCTTCCTCTGTGTCGTCTTCTTCCTTGGTCGTCCAGTGGCCATAACCTGCTTACTGAGACAGACATCATTTGGGATCTTCTTTTCCATTGGTGTCTCTTCTGTTCTTTCCAAGACTATCACAGTCTGTATTGTCTTCAAAGCCACCAAACCTGGCAGTGTCTGGGTGAAGTGGATCTCACCCAGAGTCTCTTATTCCGTGGTCTTGGTGTGTTCTTCTGTACAAGTTCTCATTTGTGTTATTTGGATGTTGGTGTCTCCTCCCTATGTAGAGTTTGACCATCAGTCTTATCCTGAGAAGATCATCATTCAGTGTAATGAGGGCTCAGATCTCTGGTTCTACTCCATGTTGGGTTATATGGGGCTCCTGGCCGCTGTCAGCTTTCTTCTGGCTTTCATGGTGAGGACATTACCGGACAGTTTTAATGAGGCCAAGTACATCACCTTCAGCATGCTGCTGTTCTGTAGTGTCTGGATGGCCATGATCCCGGCTTATCTGAGCACCAGAGGGAAATACATGACTATTGTGGAGATATTTGCTATACTGACCTCATGTGCAGGAGTTCTCGGATGTATATTTTTCCCTAAACTCTCCATTCTGCTTTTAAAACCAGAACTAAACTGCAGAAAAAACATAAAGGAGAAAAACTAATTATAAAAGGTGTAATGATGTAAAGTATATTTTATATGTTGTGCTTTTTTTTTTTAAAAAATGATTTCTTTACCATATTGGACTGACTGTTCATTGCTCTATGTGATGGATTTCCAGGTATCTTGTATGTGATAGTGCAGGTTATTGTTTGATGTTATGTGTCCATTTTGCATCTTAGGCCAGGTCATCTCCTGTCCCTCTTGTTGAGATGATCAAAAGGAGATGAGATAGAAAATTTAACCAAATGCATTTTTGGCTTGAAAAAGCGTCAGATTAGATGCGAAACGGCTGTTGTCATTTTTTTGTGCCTATAATGCTTTTTCTCCCTCCCTGTATAATTATTTTTATCCGCACTTAATAAAGGATTTTGTTTTTACATACGAGAAGTGTCAAGTATCATCTGCCGACTATTGAATGGTGAGTGCCCACTCCAACTTTTTTCTATTTTTTCTTTGAATAACTATGTGTTTCACTTGTACTGGTGCACCTGGCCAGTGAGCTAAACTGACAGGGTTTTAGTTGCACCTTGTTCACATGGAGTGTCACACAGTACACACGGTTCACATTGAGTTCAGGCTGCAGTGTCTTGCAGTAGTTCACATTTAGTCCAGGCTGCAGTGTCTTACAGTAGTTCACATGTAGTCCATGCTGCAGTGTCTTTGCAGAAGTTCACTGACTTTCAGGCTGCAGTATATTTTCAGTAGTTCACATTGAGATCAGACATACATCCGCCCACCATTGGGCCTGTGGATCTCGCTGCAGTGTCTTGCAGCTAAGAGGTTCTGTAGCTTAAAAAAAAATAGTTATATGTATACACAGAACCGTAACAGAGCTGAGTGTGCTGCAGGGTTCAGTGCACACTCAGCACTGCTACATCTGAGATGCAGCAGAGCTGAGTGTGCAGCAGGTTTCAACGCACACTCAGCACTGCTACATCTCAGATGTGAAATTCTATCCCATCCTTTCCACTGGAAATGAAACATTAGCATGCGCTGATCACAATTCCGGATATGGCAGCTGCGTTCAGCAGGGTGCAGGGTACAACGCAGACCAGGCCCGAGGACCAGGAACAGGTGTTACAAATACTGGAGCATCTGCCATTTCCTTCCAATTTTGTGGTTGTGGACCCGCAACCGATGTTTCTGGGCCTCAGTGATGATGATGAGAGACAGTTGCCATCAGGGCAAGCTGTGGTTATGTGCAGTTTGCAGTAAGGGGACAGTGAGGAATTGGAAGAGGAGTTGGTGGACGACGAGGCCACCGACCCGACATGGACAGGGGTGATGTCTAGCGGGGAAAGCAGTGTAGATCTGGAGGCAAGCTATGCAGCAAAAAAGGTGGCTAGAAGCAGAGGCATAGACTGGGGCGAAAGCAGTGTAGATGTGGAGGGAAGCGCAGCAGCAAAAACGGTGGCTACAGGCAAAGGCATGTCCAGAGGCAGCAAGGCCACTCATGCAAAACTCTACCCTGTTGCAAGACTTATTCCTAGGTCTGGGATATGTTAATGGCACCCCCTGGCCAAATTACCGCCACTGAGGGGCCTTGTGTCACCATGAGGGACAAGTATAGGCGCATGTTGTGGGAGTACCTGGCTGACCCCAGCTCTGTCCTCTCCGATCCCTCTGTGCCCTACACTTATTTTCTCTTCTCTTTTGCTGCAATACACAAATCTTCTGAAGTTCTTTTGGGATCTCAGAGGAGGTGGCCTCAGTGCTGAAAAACACATCTGATGCCCCTTGGCGATATGCATTAAGAGAACCTTTGAGCAACCAAGTGTAGTCAGCTAACATAGCATGGAGTATGGCTAAATGCAGAGAAAGAAGTTGTACCACTTCCAGAGATGGTAACTTCAGTGCTGCAGTTGGTAATGGACGGTGTAACGGGATTAGCTCAGGGATTGCTGTCTTGACCACTTTTTGGCACAAAATGAAAGTCCAATCCAGCCAAGTATGGTGCAAGGATTTAACCCCACATATCCCAAAACCTGGAGTAGCTGAATGGAGTAAACACACCAATACTCCCTGCTCCAGCAGCCAGACCTTTACCAGGGTTTTGGTAAGACCCACCAGCCAGGAGCGCAGCTTTGCTCAGCTGCACCTAGATTGTGTATGACAGGAACCTGGGAGAAATATATACTCCTTCTACCACTTTTCCCTTGGTCCTGTCACAACGGTCACACCAGATGTTCGGATTGTCTTTCATTAAAGTTTCCTTATACTTTAGGAAATAAACTTGTGAGGGTGAAAGTTTGAGAGACATGACATCAAACAATCCTTAACTGTACTTGTATGACTGTGAAGAATGACAACAGTGGCCCTTGGAAATAGGTAGACACGAGCGACCTGAGTATCCAATATATTGTTTAGTGTATCACACCGTATTGAGGGGAAGGGGTTCAACTTTACTGTGGGCTACAGGTTCTATGCTAGGGACGGGCTGCATCTCAATGGGGAGGATGCAGCTGTGCTGGGAGAGAAGATGGCTAGACGGTTGGAGGAGTGTTTAAACTAGGAACTGGGGGGGAGGGTAACAGATGCAGAGGGTAAGATAGTGTAGAAATGGAAATAGGGCTAGATACTGTAACTGGGGGTGGAGCGGGGGGCGGGGTTAGAGCAGTCAGTAGGCAGTGGAAGAGTAGGGAAGATAAATCTATGAAATGTATGTATACGAATGCCTGAAGCCTTACTAACAAGATGGAGGAACTAGAAATGATGATGGAAGAAGATTATGACATGGTGGGGGTAAGTGAGACATGGCTGAACTTTAGCTATGACTGGGCTGTAACTGGGCTGAGGAAAATGATTATGTGGAGTCCTTATGGGTGGAAATTATGGGAGGAACAAAAAATAATAAAATACTGATAGGGGTTTGTTATAAATCTCCAAATATAATGGAAGAAGCTGAAAATATACTAATAAATCAAATAGATGAGGCCGCAAAGAAGAATAAAGTCATTATTATGGGGGATTTCACCCACCCAGATATCAACTGGGAGGCAGAAACCTGTAGGTCCAACAAAGGGAACAGCAATAAAAGACAATTACCTATCACAACTAGTGCAGGACCCAACAAGAGGCGAGGCACAACTAGACCTAATTGTAAGAAATGAACCTGACACACTGTCACAAGGGGAGGTCAGGGGACATCTGGGTAATAGTGGCCATAGCATAATAAGTTTTCTTGTACACATTAAGAAGAGGTTCATTAGAGGGGGTACAAAAACACTAAACTTCAAGAAGGCCAATGGTCACCAGTTGAGAGAGGAGCTTAGCAGCATAAACCGGGACAATGTCCTCAACGTGACGGGAACACAAACTAAATGGGACATCTTCAAAAATACACTAAATAAGAGCACTAGAAATCACATACCCTATGGGAATAAGCGGGCCAGAAATCATAGAAAACCAATATGGCTAACTAATACGGTACAGAATGCAATGAGGGGTAAAAAGGAAGGATTTATAGGACTAAAACAAGAGAGTAGCGACAGCATTAAATACTATAAAGGAGGAAAATAACCTGTGCAAAAGACAAATAAAAGAGGCGAAGATGGAGGCCGAGAGGAAAACTGCCAAGGAAAGTAAAAGTAATCCAAAATTATTCTACAATTACATAAATAATAAGAGAATAAAAACTGACAATGTAATCTGGGAGTAATGGTGGAGGAGGATGAGGAAAAAGCACAAGTATTAAATGCCTTCTTCTCTACAGTGTTTACACAAGACAATCCATTGGCCTGCAACATGATTAGGGGGAATGTGAACTCTCAATTAAATGTCACCTGCTTAACCCAGGAAGAAGTGCGGCGCCGCCTGCAAAACACTAAAATAGAGAAATCGCCCGGTCCAGATGGAATACACCCCCGAGTTCTAAGGGAATTAAGCATGGTCATAGATAGAGCCTTGTATCTAATATTTAAGGATTCAGTTATGGCTGGGTCTGTTCCACAGGATTGGCGAATAGCAAATGTGGTGCCAATTTTCAAAAAGGGGTGTAAAAGTGAACCTGGTAACTATTAGAGATGAGCGAACATCGTTCTATCGAACACGTGTTCGATCAGATATCGAATCGAACACCGCATGGTAAACTGACTAAAAACTCGATTCCCCTCCCACCTTCCCTGGCGCTTTTTTTGCACCAATAACAGCACAGGGGAGGTGGGACAGGAAAGACAACAGGGACCTTGAAAAAAAAAATAGAAGAATGCCATTGGCTGCCGAAAACATGTGAACTCTGATTGATAAGAACTGCACCGCCCAGCTTCGCATCCTTCTGAGCTTTCACTTGGTCACAGACGGAGGTCTGTGGCCATTGAGATAGGTATTAGATTTGGCTAGGCAGGGATAGGATAGGAGAGGAGAGGAGAGGAGAAGAGAACCAACAGCTCTTAAGAGCAACATTGAAGGGAGAATCAGAAAAAGAATGTCACAGTGTCTACCCACTAACGCTAACGTGGGATTCACAGGCTGCATCAGCGCTACCCAGCTTTCCGTGGTGGGGATAATACTAAGTGGGATACACTGAAAGTGTATTTCCACATACCCTATATACCCTTAATCCACGTTCTAACAGTGTACCCCCCGGAACTAACTGGCATACACAAATGTTCAGCCCATATACCCTCAATCCATGTTCTAACAGTGTGCCCCCCCCCCTCCCGTAACTAACTGGTATACACTGAAATGCTCAGCCCATGGAATGTGGATTAAGGGTATATAGGGTATGACAGTGTCCCCTCACACCCACCCGCACCTAACTTGTATACACTGGAATATTCAGTTCCTCTACATACATTCAAAAGCCCAGGATAATGAAGCTTCACCCAGGTTGTGACTGTTAATTCCCCAAATTATTTGGGGATGCATACACCTGAAATCTTATCCTATTGCCATATTCACCTGGGTTGTCAGTGTTTTAATTCCCCCCAAATAATTTGGGGATACATACACCCTACATCTCAGGCTATTGCTATATTCACCCAGGTTGTCAGTGTTAATTCCCCAAATTATTTGGGGATACGTATATACATTTTAATTCTCAGGCTAATGAAGCTTCACTAAGGTTGTGACAGTGTGTAACCCCCCAAAACCTTGGCATACATACAGTACATTCTAATTGTCAGGCTATAGAAGCTTTAGCCAGGTTGTGACGGTGTGTAACCCCACCAACACTAAGTGGGATACACATTAATTGTCAGACTATGTACGCTAAACTCAGCATTCCACAGTGTGTCCCCACAAAACCTAAGTGGCATTCACACCAATTGGCAGGCTATGTACGCTCAACCCAAGGGATACAGGTCCAAATTATACACCCAATTAGTGTAATTCGTAGAGGGATCGGAGAGGACAGGTCTGTGGTTGGCCAGGTACTCACGCAACATGCGCCTATACTTTTCCCTCATGATGACACTAGGCCCCTAACTGGCAGTAGTTTGGGCAGGGATGGGGGGGAAACATTAACATGTACCAGACCTTGTACAGTGTTCCCCTGGTGATTGTGCAGCGGATGGAAGTTGTGAGCCTCATGGAGGAAATTTCCTCTCTGACGCCCAAGAGGGTTTACGGAAACATTCCCATCATATTCTGCACCAGTTGCTTGTGCCAATTATTTTAGCAATTTTTTTTTCCTCTCCCCTAATATAACAAAGGAATAGACAGACCTATACCGGGGGTAGATGCTTGCAAAAATCCAGCATTATTTGCTCTCCATGATGTGAAGTATGCGTTTGTCTCTTGAAAAGCAAACAGACATCAAGTCAGCCATGTATGCCAGAGTATTACTTGGCATGACTTTGCTGCCCCCAACTGGAAGGGTCACTCTCCATTTCTTCCACTTCCCACTCCTCTTCAAACCATCCGTGCTGAAGTAAAGGGATACACTGAACTTCCCCCACTAGCCTCGGGTTTGACAGTGTCATCACATGCCACTTCATCACCCTCGTCTTCCTCCGCCAGCCAACGGTGCGAAGATGACAGGATTGTGCTCTGAATGTTTTTAGTGTAGCATAGCTTACTTTTCACTTTTGAAAAATTCCGCACTTTCACCAGTATATCAGGCACAATGGTGTAGGTTTCAAAGAACCATTGCACCAACTATTTTAAAACGTGGGCCATGTCTGGACCATGTTTGAGTCTGGAAAATTACATATCTAATACCAGGTTCCTGCCATTATCACAAAACAAAAAATGCCTGGGCCCAGGTGCAGCGGCGGAAACCACATTGCCGTCGCTTCGAGGATGGCATCCCTAACCTCCTGGGAAGTGTGTTTTCTGTCGGCCAAGCTGAGTTGCTTTAGCACGACCTGCTGTGGTCTCCACACCCCAGTGCTGAAGCACGTTCAGGTCGCATGTGTGGTTGAGTTTGCAGCACAGTAGGCTTTCAGTCAACCCCTGCCATGAATTTTGGGCTGGTAGAGGAGATAAGCCACCCCAGTTTGCAGCCTGGGCCCATCCACAACTCCATTCAGCCGGCCTGTCATTACTGAGAGGAAGTGTGTCTGACCACAGGCGCTTGACCATGCGTCTGTGGTCAAGTTGAGCTTACAGTAAAGTGCGGAACTCAGGGCCCCACTTATGTTAGGGGACACGTGGTGGCGCAAGGCGGGGACGTCACACCAACAGAGGTAGTGTCGGCTAGGGCCATCATAGCAAGGTGCCGCACCTGCCAGCAGGTCACAGGAGGCCTGAGTCTCCACAAGCCTGGACGGCTAAATCTCCTGGGCCAGCAATTTTAAGATGAGCTGGTTGAAACCTTGGGCATGTGGGTGGGTTGCTCTGTTCTTCTGCCTGCGATAAAAGGCCTGGGAGATGGGGAGTTCCTGGGAAGAGGCGCATGATGGCCCAGGCGAAAGGAGCAGTGGCAAGAAAAGTGGAGGATGAGGGGGAACTCCCCAAAGTGTCATAGGCAGATGTTGAGGTGTCCAGGCTGGTGGTTTCTCTGGGGTGGCTAAAAGAGTGAACATCTAGGGCCTTGCTGCTTCTGGCCTTGTTTCTGGGATTCACCTGTCCTGTGCCTATGGACATGCCTCTGCCTCTAGCCACCCTCTTTGGTGCTGCACTTCCCTCTACATCTACACTGCTTTCCCCCCTAGACATCACCCCTGTCCATGTCGGGTTGTTGGCCTCGTCGTCCACCAATTCCAATTGCTCACACTCCTCTTTCTGCAAACCGCACATAACCATTGCTTGCCCTCATGACTGACTTTGATGAAGCCTATGGTTTTGAAGTTGTAACTCCATCAAAGGTCTCTGCTGCTCACACACCCTGCTCAACACATGTTATATAGGCTTTCAGCGTGTGGTGACCTCGAAAAAACATCCTGAGCTTCACGGACATATAGGCTTTGCAGGAGTAAATTGAGGCTAGCAACGGCTAATGTAGACTTGCGAAAGTGGCCCCCCAAGCTCCACACTTTCACGACTAGATCATCAACATTGGGGTCCTTTTTAAAACCGTTGCAGCACTGAGTTAAAAATGCGGCCCAGGCATGGAACATGTTGCAGGCTGCCAAACTACAGAGCCGATCCCAGGTTCCGGCCATTATCACACACGATAATTATCACACACCTGGGCCCATGTGCAGTGGCAAAAACCACATTGCTGTGTCATCGAGGATGCCATGCCTCACCTCCGAGGCAGTGTGCTGTCTGGCAAGGCAGTCCAACACAATTTGCGACCCGTTCCCCGCCTCAACTACATTCAACCAGTGTGGCAAGATTGAAAGGTAGCGTCCCTGTCCGCATGCACTTGTCCATGCGTAGGTGGTCAAGTGGAACTTGCAACTTGGAACTGTGCAAAGCACTGAACTTAGGAACCGCATCATGTTTGGGGAAAAGTGCAGGTGTGGACGGCACAGTGAGGTGGCGCAGTAGCCAGCAGGCCCAAAAAGGGCAGAGTGTCCACAAGCCGGGACGCCAACATCTCCTGGGCCAGAAGTTTTAAGATGAGGCCGTTGAAGCCTTGGGCATGTGGATGGGTTGTGCTGTACTTTAGCCTGAAATGAAAGGCCTGGGAGATGGGGAGTTGCTGGGAAGAGGCGCATGATGGCACAGGCCTCCCCAATTGTCCATACAATTGGTTAGGAAAGAAGGTTTCCAGGTATTTTTCCACTGTGTGGGCCAAAGGGTGGCAAGATGAAATCAGGTGGAGGTAGCAACAGCCTTAGGAGGCCATACAGTGCCCAATGACAGAGTAGGGAGGTTGCAGCAGCGTGATATAGATTAGATATAATGACATAGATTTGATAGTTTCCCTGATCTATTGCTGATTCAATGACTTACGAGTAGGTAGGCTCCAGCGAAGCATGTGGTCTACCGCAAGCATATTTGTCTCCTGAACTCCCACTTGTACCACCCTCCTGACTCCACCATTGGCTCATGGGCAAGCTGCATATTATTATTATTATTAATTATTATTATTAAATAATATTTATTTATATAGCACCATTAATCCCATGGTGCTTTACATTTGGGGGTTACATACAATACACAGAATATACAGGTAGATATAATACTAACAATGACTGACTGGCACAGTGGGGTAGAGGGCCCTGCCCGCGATGGCTTACAATCACCTTCTCCCGATGATGATGAAATCCTTTCATCACCCGGCTTCCAATTATGATCAGCAATATGGTCATCCCCTACTGTCTGTAGGTTACTGATGTCTTCCTCAATGGTCTCTCAACAAGTAGCCTGACTGCTCACAACTCCAGCTCCCACACCACTCTCCTTATCACTACTTGAGGAAGCGGTGGATGTCTCCTCTAGATCTTGGCTAGCACTAGCTGCTGACCATGGCCGCCGATAAGCCAGTATTACTGCTACTGGTGTCAGGGGCCCAGCCAAATTGAAAAATGGGGGGGCCCGGTTTTGGCCCGCCATCGTGTACCCTGGTGCCCGCAGCAGTCATCAGGGCCGGCGTCAGCGCACGGCATAGTCGGGCAAGTGCAAGTTCCGCTGGGGATAAGTTGACAGCTGATTCTGACTGGTTACCAACGTATCCCGGCAAGGGAGGCCAAAAACAATGTGAAAAAGCCCTGAGGATTTATTAGGAGGGCTCGTATAAATGGTGTTGGCTCTCTATAGGCGCTTTCACACGTAGCAGATTTTACGTGCAGATTTCCTGCTGTGGATTTGGCGCTTCTGATTGACTTTGAATAGCCAGCAGAAAATCCTCACAAAATCTGCTACATGTGAAAGCACCCAGGGTAAATTTAATACATAATTGGTATGTCGCAAAATAAAGTAGTTTTAGACACTTAGGCTGTATGTGGCCCCAAAATTCCTGATGGCGGCCCTGCTGCTGACTGTCCTGTATCTGTGTCCTCACTGTATAATGGCTCTGAACCCACAGCACAGAGTATTTCTCTGGCAGAGGGAGCAGTAGAGGAATAAGGCAGGTTCACAACATGTTTGGGCACAGGGCCTGCTCCTGGGCCATTCCAACTAAGGGTTGTGTCTGACAAAACCTCCGACTCTTGACTGGGGGTGTCTGATATGACCTGGGATGAAGTGGATGTATGAGACAATCTGTCTACAAATGTAGGACTGCTGGTCAAGACATCACAGCTACTTGCCACTGGGATGTCAGGCCTCTGTAAGTGACCCCTGCTGCTACGCCCCCTTACTCTGCTGCAACCTGTGCCAGAAACATTTAGCCCTTGGACCCTTCCCTGTGCACGGCCTGTCGATTCTCTGTCTGACATCCTGTTAATTGAAAAAATGTATTTGCAAAGCAAATAAATACAGGGCAAAAAGGCTTGCAATTTTTTATTTTGCAGAGATCGGCGAATAAGCCCCTCATTTCTTTCCCCACTAATGAACATCTTTAACCCCTTAGAGACACAGCCCAAAAGTGCGTTAAGGACCAGGACTCTTTTCAAAAACTGTCATGTGTCACTTTAAATGGCAAGAACTTTGAGACGCTTTAACTTGCACAAGTGATATTGAGAATGTTTTCTCGTAACACATTATACTTCATGTTAGTGGTAAACACTAATCAATATTTTTGTATTTACTTATAAAAAAAAAATAGGAAATTTGATGGAAAATTGAAAAAAAAAATAGAAATTTTCAAAATGTGAAATTCTCTGCTGTGCAGGCAGATAGTCATATCACCCAAATACTTGAATAAATATTCTCCCATATCTCTGCTTTATATCGGATCATCTTTTGATTGTCTTTTCATTTATTTGGATGTTACGAGGCTTACAAGTGTAACAGCGATGTTCCAGATTTACAAAAGAAATTCCCCAAACTAATTTTTTAGGGACGACTTCAGTTCTGAAAGGAATTATAAAGGCCGATATAATAGAAACCCCCATAAATCACCCCATTATCAAAACTGCACCCCTCAAATAATTCAAAACAGCATTTTGGGATGTTTGTTAACCCTTTAAGCATTTCATAAGAATAAAAATATGGAGGTGAAATTTAGACATTTCATTTTTTTTTTCACTAACACATTCATTTAGACCTAAAATTATCACATTTACAAAGGGTTAAAGGAGAAAATGCATCTGACAGTTTGTTATGCAATTTCTTCCAAGCACATAAATTCCCCACATGTGGGTGTAAACTGATTTTTGGGCAGACGGCAGCGCATAGAAGGGAAGGAGCGACACTGGGGGTATGAAAAGCAGATTTTGCTGGAATAGTTTTAATGCGCCATGTCTCATTTGCAGAGCCCCTAAAGTACCAAAACAATGGAAACCCCCCAAAAGTGACCCCATTTTAGAAACTACACCCCTCACAGAATTCATCAAGGGGGATAGTGAGTACTTTGACCCTACGCCTGTTTCACAGATTTTACTAACATTGGGATGTGTAAATGAGAAATGACTAAAATGTCAATTTATGCTAAAGTTTTCATTTTCACAAGGGGTTAAAAAGAGAGAAAGCCCCCCACAGTTTGTTAAACAATTTCTCCTGAACACGGCAATACCCCATATGTGGTCATAATCTGCTGTATGGGAACATGGTGGGGCTCAGAATGGACAGAGCGCTATTTGGCTTTTGGAGGGCAGATGTTGCTGGAATAGTTTTCAGGTGCCATGTCGCATTTGCAGAGCCCCTAGAGTACCAATACAGTGGAAACCCCCTAAAAGTGACCACATTTTGGAAACTACACCCCTCATAGAATTTATCTAGGGGTAGAGTGAGCATTTTCACCTCACAGCTGTTTCACAGATTTTATTACGGTTACGGTGTGCAGTGTACAGTATAAGTAACATGTGACCTTTATTCTGCGGGTCGGTACAGTTACGGCGTGTAGTGTACAGTATAAGTAACATGTGACCTTTATTCTGCGGGTCGGTACGGTTACGGCGATACCTCATTTATATTATTTTTTTATGCGATACTAATTCTGCAGAACAAAAACACATATGGGGACATAAATCCATGTTTTTTTTGCATCGCCATCTTCTGAGAGGTTGGGGGGGACAGAAATGCCGGGCAACAGCTTGTTTGCCATGATCATGTTTGATCACAGCAATAAAGGGGTTAAAACCTTCGATCGATGAAAGCACTGACCAAAGGTTATGGAAAAGGGTGATAGCTGTCGGAAACAGCTATCACCGGCTTCCGATTCCGCCCGCTCAGCTAGTGAGTGGGCGAGCGCTCCATGACGTAGAATTACTTCATGGTGCGCGAATACCTAGCGCCCATGAAGTAATAGTACGTCATGGGTCGCTAAGGGGTTAAAAAAAGTGAGATAAAGGCAGTGATTACTGGATAAGAATTACAAATTTTTTGCAGTACTGTACCACAAAATGGCCTGTAATTTTATACTTGGAACAGATCTGTTTCCCCACTAATAAACATCTCTAATTAAGCATTAGAATAACCGCTAACTGCAGAGATTAATGACTAAGAATTATTGATTTTTAGTACTATTGAATTGAGAAATGGCCAGTAATTGTAGACTCTGCAAACAATGGGTAATATGCCCCTTTTTGTTTCCCCACTAACAAACGCCTTTATGTAAGTGTTAGAACAAATGATTGCAGAGATTACTGGATAAGAATTCTGTTTTCTTTGGAGCAGTAGTAATAAAGACCTGTGATGATATGTTTTGAATGAACAGTGAATAAGCCCCATATAATAAATGCCTTGAAAGTCATGAGAACAGATAAGTGCAGATAGTAGAGGATGATAATTCAGTGGTTTTTTCTGCACTGCACTGGAAAAGGCTTGTTGTGTTCCACCTTGAACATACAGGTATAAGTAATGAGCAGCAGTATAGCAGCAGTGAGCGCTGCAATGTGTATTAAGATTCTGTTATTGACACACTAACCACCCAAAATTCTTTTGATTTCCTCCCTATACTTCTACTGTACATTTGTAGTCCTCCCTGAACTTCTATCCATTTTCTATCACTTTCACTAACACACATCACAGGGCTGGCTGCTAATTAGCTGCAAGCATGGTATTATTGGTGAACCCCCAGTTCCCAGAGTTCCATTTCCCTTTCTCTAACTTGTGCAGCAGCCATTTTATGAAAAAATGTGACTCAAATGCGGAGAAAATGTACTTGGTGACTAAATGCAAACTCAATAGTATAAGCCAAGTCTTTACATCTCCACCTGACGAAAGACAGAGCGTAATACAACAAATGGATACTGAAATTTGCAGTATTTTACACCGCTCTGACTAACCGGATAATGTGAAAATTAAAAGATAAAAGATACAGCAATACAAGGCAAAGTGACTGGGTTCTTTCTAAACAGGAAGCTAAAGAGCTAGCGACTTCAAACTTGTTAACCAATCTGATCCTGATCATCAACAATTGCCAAATACAGCCGCTGATAAAAGATTCCATCCTTGCAATTGTAACACATGTGAACCCCCGTTTTAAGAAAAATACTGAACTTTGTTAAGTGGGATGATGCAGAGCATGGAATGATGATGCAGAGTTACAGCATAGAATGATAAAGGTGAAAAAGGGCGCTATTGTACCTGGTTCTAACATGCTGGACCTTGTGTTCAATGTGAGGCAAAGCCACAGGCTCCCAAGAAACAAAACCCCTCCAGGCTGGGATACATTTATGCTGGTCATGGCCGACATCAATATGCCGTATACTGTTGTGGGTAATTCATCTACTAGAGAGATTCTGGACGGTTTAAAAATGAAACTGATTGAGTCGTCTGTAAATGTGTTATGGTCAGCAGGGTTTATTAAAAAAACAAACTAAATGAAAACCCTATGGAGCCCTCTGGGCCACTGACTACTATCCAACCTGGTGTGAACACAGGCTAACAGTTCCTGTCACTGCCAGCTAAAATAAAGAACCAGGTGCGCTCTGTTAACATTCACAGAGTCCTGTGCAGTCAGAGCAGCCACACAAATAAACAAACTGGCTAGCCAGAACTCCAGGACATATTGACGAGAAGTGTTTTGACAGCTAAGGGGCGGGGTTAAAACAAGGGGCGTGGTACCTGTTCATTGATGAAAAGTATGAACGCTAAACTATTGTGGGACACTACACCTGCTCTAGGAAACCTTCATGATATGAATGGGCACAGCGCTTTGTTTTCTTGCTGATGGGTTTCTTTATCAAATCCCAGACAGTCTGGATGATGTTGAGATCAAGGATCTTTGGTGGCCATGTCATCACTTCCAGAACTCCTGATTCTTATTATTTTTCAATTCTGTCCTGGGAATTCACATATTAAAGTAAAAATTGTAGGAACATAAGGTATGTTGTAATGTGTGGTTCTTATCAAACATGTTTGACACGGAACAAACCATCGACCAAAACTAACCAAACCCAAAACAAAACATCCTGTGAGGTTCTCCCATCTCTAGTCTATGACATTGGTTGTATGTTTGGGGTTGTTCTCCTTCTGCAGAATAATTTTGGAGTCAGTTAAACGCCTCCTCGATGGTATTGCACGATGGATAAGTATCTGCCTGTATTTCTCAGATGTAACATACTTTGGTTGTACTTTGGTTATCTCTGACATTCCCATTGATATAAATGGAGGTGTGCAGCTCCTGCCCAACCACTGATAAACTACTGCTCCATTCAGAAAGGGGGATAAAAAGTCTCCATCATTCCAATAGGTGAGCAGTTCATACCCTACTGTCTAAAGGAACAAATTGGAAAATCTCTTTACATGTAACATGCTAACAACACTGTATTAGTGACTGTTAAAGGAGTTTAACAGGACCTTGTTATTAATCTTGACTCTTCTTGGGCAGTGACATTGCGTCCATTGGTCACATGGCCGTGTTGCAACTTATTCCTATTGGAATGGCTGAAGATAATCTGCAGTACTAAGCACAGCCACTAGACACATTACGGCACTGAGCTTGAGAGGTTGTGAAGAGGCCTCAGCGACCAATATTATAGTCCCGAGAAAAACAGTAACTTAATTCTTACAATTGTTTTTTGTTTCCTTATGTGATAAGATATCAGTCTGCATTATACCAAGGTAAACTTTTCTGCATCTGTATATGAGCTATTATTAGAGATGAGCGAACAGTGTTCTATCGAACTCATGTTCGATCGGATATTAGGCTGTTCGGCATGTTCGAATCGAATCGAACACCGCGTGGTAAAGTGCGCCATTACTCGATTCCCCTCCCACCTTCCCTGGCGCCTTTTTTGCTCCAATAACAGCGCAGGGTAGGTGGGACAGGAACTACGACACCGGTGACGTTGAAAGAAGTAGGCAAAACCCATTGGCTGCCGAAAACATGTGACCTCTAATTTAAAAGAACAGCGTCGCCCAGCTTCGCGTCATTCTGAGCTTGCAATTCACCGAGGACGGAGGTTTCCGTCCAACAGCTCTTGTAAGAGCTAAATTCCAGGGAGAAGCTTGTCAGTGTAACGTGGCACTGACGGGCTCAATCGCCGCAACCCAGCTTTCCGCGGATCCTGAATGGAATACACTGACAGTGTATTTCCGTATACCCGATATATACCCCCGATACCCGTTCCAACGGTGTGCCCCCCCACCTTCACCTCAGAAATACCCTGCAAGTCCCCTAGCAATAGAATTGGGGCTATATACACCCACTATTTTTGCTACTGGTATACAGTGCCATTGTCTGACTGGGAATTCAAAGAATATATGAGGGTTACATGCACCCACAATTTTTGCTACTGCTATACAGTGCCATTGTCTGACTGGGAATTCAAAGAATATATTGGGGTTACGTGCACCCACAATTTTTGCTACTGCTATACAGTGCCATTGTCTCACTGGGAATTCAAAGATTATATTGGGGTTATGTGCACCCACAATTTTTACTACTGGTATATAGTGCCATTGTCTGACTGGGAATTCAAAGAATATATGGGGGTTACGTGCACCCACAATTTTTGCTACTGCTATACAGTGCCATTGTCTCACTGGGAATTCAAAGAATATATGGGGGTTATGTGCACCCACAATTTTTACTACTGGTATACAGTGCCATTATCTCACTGGGAATTCAAAGAATATATGGGGGTTACGTGCACCCACAATTTTTGCTACTGCTATACAGTGCCATTGTCTCACTGGGAATTCAAAGAATATATGGGGGTTACGTGCACCCACAATTTTTGCTACTGGTAGATAGTGCCATTGTCTCACTGGGAATTCCACAAATAATTTGGGGATTCATTCACCCTACATCTCAGGCTCTTGCCATATTCACCCAGGTTGTCAGTGCTGCACCAGCTCGTTCCCAGACAGCTCGGCCCGAAAAACACGTTACCTATATAGAGGATTTGGACAATGAAGACAACATGTTCTAAATCTAATGTCTGCACCTTCTCCAGAATTAAAATAAAGGCAGCGTTTAACTTTCAAATAGCACTGCACAAAGGAAGAGCTTATCAGCTTGTCTCATGACATGCTACTGAAAAGTGTCATTTGTGTATCTTAATGTAAATATAGTTGTATAAGCTTTTTGGGTTTTAGGCACTGCCAAGTTATTTATTACCACCCGCTCCCTTATAATGATGATGACGCCAAAGTCACTGTGGGTGTTCAGAGCTCACAGCTTTGGGTGACATTTGTCTTGCTCTCCGTCGGTACCAGCTGTCTTTTTGGATACCGTAAAGTTATGATGACTTTATTAACAGCTATAGAAGCTTTAGCCAGGTTGTGACGGTGTGTAACCCTAACAACACTAAGTGGGATACACATTAATAGTCAGTCTATGTATGCTAAACATATCACTGAAGTAATTTTTTTTCCCTCTCCCCTAATATAAGAAAGGAACAGACATTAGACCTAGACCGGGGTTCGAGGCTTGTAAAAATCCAGTATTATTTGTTCTTCATGATGTGAAATATGTGTTGAAAAGCAACCCAAGATGAAGTCAGCCATGTGTGCCAGTGTGTTACTTGGCATGCCTTTGCTGGCCCCAACTGTAAGGGTCACTCTCCATTTCCTCCATTTTCCACTCCCCTTCACACCATTTGTGGTGAAGCAATGGGATGCACTGAAGTGCACCCTCTAGCCTCGTGTGGGATAGGGACATCAGATGCCACTCCAACCCCCTCGTCTTCCTCCGCCAGCCAACGGTGCGAAGATGAGAGGAGTGTGCTCTGAATGTTTTCTGCCTAGCAGAGGCTAGTTCTCACTTACGAAAATGGCCCCACTTTGACCTGTATATCAGGCACAATGGTGTAGGTTTCAAAGAAACATGGCACCAACAAGTTGGAAAACGTGGGCCATGTGTGGACCGTGTTTGAGTCTGGCAAGCTCCAGATCTGCTACCAGGTTCCAGCCATTATCACAGGCGCAAAAATGCCAGGCCCCAGGTGTAGCAGGGAAAAAAAAAATGCCATCTCAGCCAGGATGGCATCCCTGACCTCGGAGGCACTGTGCTGTCTGTCCCCAAGCTGATGAGCTTCAGCACCGCCTGCTGATGTCTCCCCACGCCAGTGTTTTAGCGTTTTCTGCTAGTAGCTGGGGTGGACGTTGCAGCGTAGTAGGGTTTCAGTCTACTCCTGCCATGAATTTTGGCCTGGGAGAGGAGATAGGCCACCCCAGTGTGCACCCTGGGCCCAGACTCCACCACATTCACCCTTCCTGTCATTAAAGATAAGCACTGCAGCATCCCTGACCACAGGCGCTTGTCCATGTGTCGGTGGTCAAGTGGACCTTGCATCAAAGCGCAGAGCTCTGGGCCCGACTGATGTTATGGGACACATGCAGGCGCAAGGCAGGGACAGCACACCAAGAGAAGTAGTAACGGCTAGGCCCAGCATAGGGAGGTGCCCCAGCTGCCATCTGCTGACGGAAGGCCTGGGTCTCCAGAAGCATAAACAAACACCAACATCTCCAGGGCCAGCAGTTTATCGATGAGGCTGTTAAAGGCTTGGGCATGGGGGTGGGTTGTGTTGTACTTCTGCCTGCAATGAAAAGCTTGGGAAATGTGGAGTGGCTGGGAAGAGGCGCATGATGGTGCAGGCCAAAAGGGCGCATGAGGGTGAACTCCCCAATGTGTCAGAGATAGGTGTGTAGGTGTCCTTGCATCATATACTTGCACCATATTTGGCTTTGGAAGTTAATTTTGTGCCAAAAAGTGGTTAAGACAGCGATCCCTCAGCTACTCCCGTTACACTGTCTATTGAAGTTAACATCTGTGGAAGTGGACCACCATTTCTAAGATCCCAAAGGAAGCAGGCAAGAGATGTGCAGTTCAGAAAAAAAGATGAGAAAATAAGTGTAGGCTGTAGAGCACAGAGGGAACGGAGAGGACAGAGCTGGTGTCGGCCAGGTATTCCCACAACATGCGCCTATACTAGTCCCTCCTGGTGACACTAGGCCCCTGAGTGGCAGTAATTTGTCCAGGGGGGCCATTAACGTGTTCCAGACCTAGGAATAAGTCTTCCAACAGGGTAGAGTTTTGCATGCCTTTGCTTCTACCCACTGTTTTTGCTGCTTAGCTTCCCTCCACATCTACACTGCTTTCACCCCTAAACATCACCCCAGTTTATGCCTTTGTTTCTACCCTGTTTTTTTTTGTTGAATTAGCTTCCCTCCACATCTACACTGCTTTAGCCCCTAAACATCACCCCAGTTTATGCCTTTGCCTCTACCCAGGTTTTTTGTTGATTTAGCTTCCCTCTACATCTACACTGCTTTAGCCCCTAGACATCACCCCTGTCCATGTGGGGTCGGTGGCCTCGTCATCCACC
Source organism: Leptodactylus fuscus (assembly GCF_031893055.1). NCBI lineage: Eukaryota > Metazoa > Chordata > Amphibia > Anura > Leptodactylidae > Leptodactylus > Leptodactylus fuscus. Next base: position 364,115,090 of record NC_134265.1, on the reverse strand, counting down.
AACTCCTCTTCCAATTGCGCACTGCCCCCTTACTGCAAACCGCACATGACCACAGCTTGCCTTGATGGCAACTGTGTCTCATGATTCCAACTTAGGTCCAGACAAGTCGGTGGCGGGTCCAAAACCCCAAAATTGGAAGGAAATGGCAGATGCTGCAGTATTTCTAACACCTGTTCCTGGTGCTCGGGCCTGGTCTGTGTTGTACCCTGCACCCTGCTTAACGCAGCTGCCATATCCAAAGTTGTGCTGAGCGCATGCTAATGTTTCGTGTCCAGTGCAATGGATGGGATGGGATTTCACATAAGTCTGCCACCCATGGCCACTCATGGTTGAGCAACTGAGGGAGTTGACTTTGACGAACCCGAGGGTTTTGGAGTTGGAACTACATCAAAGGTCTGTGCTGCTCACACACTCTGCTCAACACATGATATGTTTAGTGCCAGCAGTGTGGAGACGTCGCACAACAGCCGTTGTTCCAGCAGGTACAGGCGTTGTAGGAGTGCATAGAGGCTAGCAGCGGCAACTATAGACTTTAAAAACTATCCGCACAAGCGCCACACTTTCACCAGTAGCTCAGGAACATTGGGGTACCTTTTTCAAAAGATTAGCAGCAATGAGTTAAAAACGTGGCCCAGGCATGGAATATGTTGCAGGCTGCCAAGCTACAGAGCCAATCCCAGGTTACGGCCATTATCACACATGACAACATGCCTGGGCGCAGGTGCAGTGGCAAAAACCACATTGCCGTTTCATCGAGGATGGCATGACTCACTTTGTAGGCAGTGTGCTGTCTGGCCCCCAAGCTGATGAGCTTCAGCACGGCCCGCTGACGTCTCCCCACACCAGTGTTGCAGCGTTTCCAGCTCGTAGCTGGGGTCAATTTAACAGCGGAGGAGGGTGGTGTTTCAGCCCTCCTCCCAGGAATGTTGTGTGGGGAGACAAGTCAGGCCACCACATTTTGCGACCCGGTCCACGCCTCAACTACATTCAACCACTGTGCCCAAATTGAAAGGTAGCGTCCCTGTCCGCATGCACTTGTCCATTCGTAACTGGTCACATGGAACTTTAGGGCTAAGCGCTGAATTTAGGGACCGCCTCATGTTTGGGGGAAAGTGCTGGTGTGGACGGCACAGTGCGGTGGCGCAGTAGACACTCTGCCCAAAAAGGGCAGAGTGTCCCCCAGCCGGGATTCCAACATCTCCTGGGCCAGATTTCTTGAGATGAGGCCGTTGAAGCCTTGGGCATGTGGGTGGGTTGCGCTGTACTTTAGCATGAAATGAAAGGCTTGGGAGATGGGGAGTTGCTGGGAAGAGGCGCATGATGGCGCGGGCAAAAGGAGAAATGGCAGGAAAAGATGAGGATAAGGGTGAACTCCCCAAAGTGTCAGAGGCAGATGTGGAGGTGTCCTGGCTGCTGGTCTGGACTGCAGCGCCAGCCCTGTCAACAGTGGGAGAGGCAGTGGCCGCCAGGCCAAACGACGATTATCCTGCGCTTGCTCTCACCCACTGAGCCCAGGGCTTGCCTTCCAAATGATGGCACCCGCAAGAGGTGGTGAGATTCCTCTCCGCAGATCTCCAACCCATCTTGGACTTGCAAATTGCACTAAATTTGTCATGTAACTGACATGTATATGATGAGTCTATCCATTGTCTGTTCATTTTGGTGAAAGTCAGCCTGTCAGCTGACAGACAGCTGTGCTTGTCAGTGATGATGCCACCGGCTGCTTGTACCCCCAGTTTTTGCTGCTTAGCTTGCCTCCACATCCACACTGCTTTTGCCCCTACACATCACCCCTATCCATGCCTGTGCCTCTAGCCATAAGTCTGCCACCCATGGAAACTCATGGTGCAGAAAGTGAGGGAGCTAACTCTGAGGATCCCTTGGGTTTTGTAGCTGGTACTCCATCAAAGGTCTCTGCTGCTCACACACCCTGCTGAACATACGGTATCTAGGGTTTGAGCGTGTGGTGACCTCGCACAACAGTAGGTGCTTCAGGCAGATGTAGGCCTTGCTGGAGTGTATTGCGGCTAGCTCCAGGTACTGTAGACTTGGGAAAGTGGGTGTCCAAGTGCCGCACTTTCACCCTTAGCTCAGCTAATTTGGGGTATGTTTTTAAAAATCATTGCACCACTACATTGAACACGTGGGCCAGGCATGGAACGTGTTGGAGGCTGGCAAGCTCCAGAGCCCTCCAACAAGACAAAAAAGCCTGGCCCCAGGGGCAGCGGGGATAAACAAATTGCCATCTCATCCAGGATGGCATCCCTGACCTCAGAGGCAGTGTGCTGTCCGTCTCCCAAGCTGATGAGCTTCAGCCCAGCCTGTTGACGTCTCCCCACACCAGTGTTGCAGCGTTTTCAGCTCGTAGCTGGGGTCAATCTAACAGCGGAGGAGGAGGAGGGTGGTGTTTCAGCCCTCCTCCCAGGAATGTTTTGTGGGGAGACAAGTCAGGAAAATTCTTGAAACGGGAGAGTTTTGCATCTTTGCCCTTGCTGCCTATGGACATCCCTTTGCCTCTAGCCACCATTTTCCCTGCTTTGCTTGCCTCCACATCCACACTGCTTTTGCCCCTAGACATCACCCCAGTCCATGCCTTAGCTTGTACCCCCAGTTTTTCCTGCTTAGCTTGCCTCCACATCCACACTGCTTTTGCCCCTAGACATCACCCCAGTCCATGCCTTAGCTTGTACCCCCAGTTTTCCCTGCTTAGCTTGCCTCCACATCCACACTGCTTTTGCCCCTAGACATCATCCCTATCCATGCCTCTGCCCCCAGCCATAACTCTGCCACCCCTGGAAACTCATGGTGCAGAAACTTTGGGAGCTGACTTTGAGGAACCCTTGGGTTTTGTAGATGGAACTCCATCAAAGGTCTGTGCAGCTCACACACCCTGCTCAAGATATAGTATTGTAGGGTTTCAGCGTGTGTGAATGACGGACAACAGCCTGTGTTTGGACAGATGTAGGCCTTGCTAGAGTGTTTTTAGGCTAGCAGCGACTCCTGTGCACTTGCAAAAGTGGGCGCACAAGCGCCGCATTTTCAACAGTAGCTTCGGTACATTTGGGTATGTTTTTAAAAAACTTTGCACCACTAAGTTAGACGTGGGCCAAACATGGAACGTGTTGGAGGCTGGCAAGCTCCAGAGCCGCTACCAGGTTCCAGCCATTATCACAGGCGTAAAAATGCCAGGCCCCAGGTGTAGCAGGGAAAAAAAAATGCCATCTCAGCCAGGATGGCATCCCTGACCTCGGAGGCACTGTGCTGTCTGTCCCCCAAGCTGATGAGCTTCAGCACCGCCTGCTGACGTCTCCCCACACCAGTGTTTTAGCGTTTGCCGCTAGTAGCTGTGGTGGAGGTTGCAGCGTCGTAGGGTTTCAGTCTACTCCTGCCATGAATTTTGGCCTGGGAGAGGAGATAGGGTACCTCAGTTTGCACCCCGGGACCAGACTCCACCACATTCACCCTGCCTGTCCTTAAAGATAAGCAGCATCCCTGACCACAGGCGCTTGTCCAAGGGCCCACCTGATGTTGAGTGACACGTGCTGGTGCAAGGCGGGGACGCTACACCGGGAGAAGTTGAGACGGCTAGGGACGGCATAGTGAGGTGCCACAGTTGCCATCAGGTCCGGTAAGGCGGGAGTTTCAACAAGCCGGAACGCCAACATCTCCTGGGCCAGCAGTTTAGCGATGTTGGCGTTCTAGGCTTGCGTGGGTGGGTGGTTAGCGGTGTATTTCTGCCGCCGCTCCAATGTCTGAGAGATGGTGGGTTGTTGTAAAGAAGCGCCTGATGGTGCTTTTGATGGTGCAGGAGAAGGAGATAAGACAGAAACAGGGGAGGATGAGGGAGAAGTCAACAAAGTGGCGGAGGCAGATGAAGTGATGTCCTGGCTCGTCCTCTGGAGTGCATCGCCAGCACAGTGAGCAGAGGCAGTGGCATGAACGGCGGGCGACATTTGTCCTGCCGTTGCTGCCTGCCACTGATTCCATTGCTTGGATTCCAAATGACGGTGCACTGAAGTGGTGGACAGGTTGCTCTTCTCAGAGCCCCTACTCGATTTCGAGAGGCAAATTGTGTAGACGACACTATATCTGTCCTCGGCGCATTCCTTGAAAAAACTCTACACCTTCAAGAAACGTGCCCTCGATGGGGGAGTTTTTCTGGGCTGGGTACAAAAGGGAACATCTTCGGACATTCCGGGTCTGGCCTGGCTTCGGCAAAGCAGCTGACCTCTGCCTCTGGACATGTCTCTGCCTCTAGCTACCCTTTTTGGTGCTGCACCTGCCTCAACATCCACACTACTTTCCCAGCTTGACATCTGCCTTGTCCAGGTGGGGTCGGTGTCCTCGTCGTCCACCACCTCCTCTTCCAACTCCTGTCTCGCCTCCTCCTCCTGCACAATGCGCATGTCAACTGGCTGCCCTGACAGCAACTGCGTCTCATCGTCGTCGATGAGGGTGGGTTGCTGGTCATCCGCCACCAAATCGACCGGAGATGGAATGGAGGAGACTCTAGTGTTTGAGCATCTGGACACAGATACTCGTCTGTTAGGTCCGTGGAATCGCGAAATGGAGGGGCAGGTTGCGATACAGTCAAAGGAAGGGAGAACAGCTCTGGGGAGCAGGGACAGTTGGGGTTATTGTTCTGGGAAGATTGGGAATTTTGGGTGGAAGGAGGACAAGACTGTTGGGTAAGAGGAGGTAGAGGCTGCCTGGCTGGTGGAAAATGTGCTTTAAGCGTTTATCCGACAGCCATTGCAAGACCTGTTCCTGGTTCTCGGGCCTACTAATCTTTGTACCATTCAGCCTAGTTAATGTGGAACTTTTGTGCAAAGCGCAGAATTTAGGGCCCGCCTGATGTTAAGGGACACACGCTGGTACAAGGCTCAACTCAACCTAAGGGCCAAAAACACTGCTGGTGCAAGGCTCTACTCATGCCAAGGGCCTCAATCTCTGCTGGTAAGCTCAGCTTAAGGTCCTGTAACTTTGTTTGGAAGGGCTCATGTTAAGGGCTAGAAAAGTGAATTTTGGAAGGTCTTACCACATCACACACACACACACACACACACACACACACACACACAATGACAGTTGAGGGTGAGGAATAAAGGATTTCCCATTGCCTATTCCATCTGTGGTTGTCATGGGGAACGTGATTTAAAGGGGTGGTTGTTACTGTTTGTTGAGCTTAAATTGGGGTTTGTGTCCATCCATTTGGGGAGTAAAGAAGGTTTCCAGGTATTTTCCCACTTTGATAGAGGTTTTTTTGAATGTGGAAAGTGTGTAGTTGTTAGGCTGTGATGTTGGGGTAATAGAGGGTCTTTGGTGTGTTAGATGCCCCCAGACATGCTTCCCCTGCTGTCCCAGTGTCATTCCAGAGGTGTTGGCATCATTTCCTGGGGTGTCATAGTGGACTTGGTGACCCTCCAGACACGGATTTGGGTTTCCCCCTTAACGAGTATCTGTTCCCCATAGACTATAATGGGGTTCGAAACCCGTTCGAACACACGAACAGTGAGCGGCTGTTCGAATCGAATTTCGAACCTCGAACATTTTAGTGTTCGCTCATCTCTAGCTATTATTATTATTATTATTATTATTATTATTATTATTATTATTATTATTATTATTATTATTATTATTATTATTATTTCATTATTATTATTATTATTATTATTATTATTATTATTATTATTATTATTATATTACTATTATTATTACTAGTTGTAGTGATGATGGTAAATGACATTGTATTAGGATTATTATGGATGTTCCTATTGCAGTAAGTTCTTTCTAGTGTAACTGAATACAGGGTTAACTTTTCAAAGGCAAAAATAAAAAATAAATAAATAAATCTGTAAAATTAAACTTAGATCTTCTCCTCTTTTATCTTATAATCTTTATCCTCCTGGTGATTGTAGTCAGTGTAAATCAGTGGCAGGTAACATATATAAGCGGCTGCTGAGCTGACTGTCATATCTTCCCTGTGCTGAGGATCTGCAGGGCTGTCACTGTCTGTGCTGTACCAGACCTTGTCTGGACCATGAAATTGTCTCCTGTTCTCTATGTCTCTTACATGTTTGTAACTTTTGTACCTGTGACCTATTTTGGGAGTATAACCCCTCGCTGTGCGTTGTCTGGATATAAACCTGCCTTTAGATATGAATATTATCAGCCAGGAGACGCCATTATCGGAGGTCTGATTGCGGTTCATCAGGGCAGATCACATTACAAGTCTTATGATCATCCGTTATTGTTACATCTCTACTGTCATCAGTGAGTATTTCTTCTGATTCCTTCTCTCATTATCTTTATAGGGAAAACAAACAGTACCAGAAATATCTCAGTAATATTTTGTATCCACCCAGAAGAGCTGACGTGACTGATATGACTATATTCTCCCTTCTCACACTACTTGGAGATTGCATTTTTTTAAAAATTAATTTGTTTTTTACTTTAAGCAAAATTAGAAGAATCCGACTCCTTCTTGTTTTATGAGTTTTAAGTTAAATAATAATAATAATGAGGAATAATTGTATAAAATTGATTAACTAGTTCTCTGAGAATGTGTTATTTCTTTAACCAAAGTCTAACTCCTAAATGTAACGCACATATAATAGGATTTACATGCTTATTTTTTGGTTCTTTGTATTCTGGGGCTCACAGGTCAATTTCATAGGGTCAGGATTTTGTATCAGTATCTGTGACCCACACCCAGGAGCGTTTCTAGAACTTGAGAGAGATACAAATCTTTCCATAATAGGATTTCTCTTCGTAATGCAAAATACTGACCGAACACTGACTGTGTGAATGTGGCTGATTAACTCTGAGGTTCTGTGCTGTAATCACACAGGGTGGACTGAAATTCTCAGCACAATGTGTGTGTCTTACAGAGCAATGTGTGTGTTTTACAGGCGGATCCCTCTCTCCCACTGTGCCAGTCAGTCGTTGTTAGTATTCAGAGATGAGCGAACACTATTCAAAACAGCCATTTCCAATAGCACGCTCCAATAGAAATGAGAGCGTGCTAATACGGCTGTTTCGAATAGTGTTCGCTCATCTCTATCAGTATTACTTGTGTTTGTATAGTCTGTGTACTGTATGTAAACCTGAAATGTAAAGCAGCCTGGAATGAAAGGTGCTATAGAAATAAATAATAATAACACTTGTTGACAGATAATATTATAGTTTTTAACATAACTCACCACCATATTAATTTCTTTTTATTGCATGTCTATAGGATTTTGTTAACCTTCTACCATTTATAAATATATATGTATGTATGTATGTATGTATATGTATGTTTGTATATGTATGTTTGTATATGTATACCTAGTGAGAAGGTGACAGGCAGAGCGCTGGAATCTCGCTCATTACTGGGCCAGATAAAGGCTGCAGATTCTTCACTCTAATGCAGATCCATGGAGTGAAAGGAGGCGCGTGGGTCTGTCCTGTAACACTCACTCCGGTGAGACAAGGTTGTGCTGGTTTTGTTCGTATGGCTGGTAGTAAGCCACATGTATAGTTAGCTTAACGTTAGTTAGCATTTCTGTTTAGTTAGTTGATCAGACGAACAGAATTGTATTTTGTTTTTGCCTGAAGTTAATCCTACTTTTTGATTTGTTCATTTTTGCACCTGAAGTAATTATGTTCCTGTATTTTTTTTTTTCTAAATAAACCTGTTTGCTGCATATTTTGTGTCCCTGTCTCTAACTGTTTGGGTCCACAACACTGCTTCTAATGAGCTTCCTTTGCTACATATGGTGCTTTGGATGCAAGAAATTTAAATAGTCTTAAAGAGACATACACCATTTTTTTCCTTCTCCTATTTCCTGGGTGAAAGGTGCAGGAGAGATTAAAAAGGAGACCACTAGCATGGAGGTCTTTGTCATACAATTTGGACAGGTCATCCTACAGCAGCAGCAAGCTCAGGCACAGCAGCAAAAAGCCATGATGGAAACTGAGATGCAAGAACAGCAAGCTCAGGCACAGCAGCAGGAGGTGAACTTGTGGTTTATGAAGATGCTGACAGAGCTCAGCAAGGCTCTGGTCGACCACAGGACGGCAGGAGGGTGTACTGGTGCAAAAGAGACCCAGATCGTACAGACCACCGCCTGAGCTGCAGTGCAGCGTTCTCTGCTGAGTAGCTGAGTGAGAGAACCTGCCTAGGGATCAGTAGGCCAATATAATGGCACTGTTTCTCAATGTGGAAACTCAGAAGGCCTACTTTGACCTGTGTGAACAGAAGGCTAAGGATTACCCCAAACTGAGATGTGAGATCTTGGTACATCTTGGGGTGAACGTGCATGTACGTACTGGGAGAGTGCACCACTGGACTTTCTCTGAGAGTCTCCCACCCCAATTCCTGATGCATGATCTAGTGTATTTGATGAGGAAATGGGTTCAGCCTGAGGAGGCCACTCCAGCACAGATAGTGGAGAGAGTGGTACTAGACAAGTGCAATGGCTGACCAGCTAATGTGTGTTTGATGGAACGGTACTGAGCCAAAAAGGAGCTACTGCAGTCATCTCTCAAGCCTGTTACCCCCAAGATAGGTAAGACTGTACCAACTACTGTGGGGGTGAAGAAGGTTGTGATGGGAGGATGCTCAGAGGGGAACAGGCAGCAGGGACTGTGAACTTTAAATCCAGATCTCAAAGTGGATTTGATGGTGCCAAGAACTGGGTCATGTTGCTCCCCACTGTCCCCTGAGATGGAACCAATAAATTGCGGCAGTACTAGGCGGGTATACCTGTTTGCTCTAGCCATTTGTTCCGCAGAAACTACAACTGAACCACAAATGTGCAATGTGACTATGGCTGGGTGTGATTTACTGGCTATTCTGGACTCTAGGAGCCTGGCAACCTTGGTGCATCAAGATCTGGTTGTCTTTACACTGTATAATTGACAAACTGTCGGGGTCTTGTGCATACATGGTGAAACTAGGGAATGTTATATTGCAGAGGTTACCAGAAAAACAACCACTGGTCCCACCTCTCACAAACTGGGTGTGGTTAAGTACCTGTTCCATAGTGGGTGTGGTTAAGTCCCTGTTCCATAATGTGATCATAGAGAGGGATTTTCCTCTGTTCTGGGATATGTGGAAAAAGCAGAAGCCGCCATGCCCTAAAAATGTGAATGTGTATAATGTCTTACCTAAGGTTAACCCTGAACCCTTTGATCCTGACAGGGAAACTCCAGATGTGGGGGTGACCCAAGATAGTAATGATTTTTTCCCTTTCTGTGTTAGTTGGTGATGCTGAAGGTCAGGAGGGGGTTCCCTAGGTGTCAGAGCTCAAGGTGTCCCATCACAATTTTGGGACTGCTCAAATAAGCGATCCTAATCTGGCATATGCCAGTGAAAATGTAAAAGTGGTAAACAATGAACCCCAGTATGCAGGGGCTGATAAGGAGTTCCCCTATATGTCTATGAACTAGGACCTATTGTATAGGGTGAACCAAATATGGGGAGAAATTGTTGAGCAATTGGTGGTGCCCCGGCCCTATCAACGGCTTGGGTTAGATTTGGCACATAAGTATGTGTTAGGAGGACACCTGGGGTACAAAAAGACCAAAGAGCACATTCTACAGCATTTCTACTGGCCAGGAATTGATAACCATATTCAAGAGTAGTCTAACTCCTGCCCAGAGTGTCAACTAACCGCTCTTGTGTCACACTTTAGGACTGCTTTAGTACCCCTACCCATCATAGAAGTACCTTTTGAATGACTGGCAATGGACCTGGTAGGATAATGTGTTCTCTGAGTCGCCTGCATGTACCCATGTGACAGAACATGACATTGTCACTGAGCCGCAGGTACAGATTAGAGATGAGCGGACAGTAAAATATTCGATATTCGTTATTCGTTTCGAATAGCCCCCAATATTCGACTATTCGAACGAATATCGAACCCCATTATAGTCTATGGGGGGGAAAGTGCTTCGTTTCAGGGGATCCCACCATTCAAAACAGGAGGGTCACCAAGTCCACTATAACACACCAGGAAATGATGCCAACACCTCTGCAATGCAACTCGGACAGCAGGGGGAGCATGTCTGGGGGCATCTAACACACCAAAGTCCCTCTATTAACCCACTATCACAGCCTAACAACTACACACTTTACACATTCAAAAAAACCTCTATCAAAGTGGGAAAATACCTGGAAACCTTCTTTACTCCCCAAATGGATGGACACAAACCCCAATTTAAGCTCAACAAACATTAACAACCACCCCTTTAAATCATGTTGTCCATGACAACCACAAATGGAAAAGGCAATGGGAAATCCATCAGTCCCCACCCTGACCTGTCATTGTGTGTGTGTGTGTGTGTGTGTGTGTGTGTGTGTGTGTGTGTGTGTGATGTGGTAAGACCTTCCAAAATTCACTTTTATGGCCCTTAACATAGGCCCTTCCAAATTAAGTTACATGCCCTTAAGCTGAGCTACCAGCAGAGATTGAGGCCCTTCAGGTGACTTCAGCCTTGTACCAGCAGAGATTTTGGCCCTTGGGGTGACTAGAGCCATGCAGCAGCAGTGTATTATCTTTTGGCCCTTGGGGTGACTAGATCCATGCAGCAGCAGTGTTTTATTTTTTGGCCCTTGGGGTGACGAGAGCCATGCAGCAGCAGTTTTTCATTTTTTTGGCCCTTGGGGTGACTAGAGCCATGCAGCAGCAGTGTTTTATTTTGTATCCCCTTGGGGTGACCCCTAAAAAACTAGATTTCAGGCCCTTGGGCTGGAGCCCTAAAACATAAATTTTCAGGCCCTGGGGGGGTATCTATGAAAAATTAATTAAAAAAAAGAAAATTAAAGTTTTTTAACAATTACATAACAGTGAAGGGGCTGGGGTTGGAGGAGGAGGAGGAGGAGGAGTGAAATGGGTGCTAGCAGTCCCTCTCCAGTACCTGGACTGTGGACTGGATACCCAGCTGGATATCCACGTCCTCGCCCACGTCCCCTGCTGCTACGCTTCTGCATGATTTGCAGTTTCACTATATGTATACAGTGTTCCTGCAGTGTAGCTCTGAAAAGAGCTGTTTTTTCCTGCCTATAAAACACTACAATCTGTTTCTCACACTGAGAACAAGCTCTCCCTATCACTCCAAAACGAAAATGAGAAGAAGATGGCCGACACTATTCTTATGAATCAGAGGTCACATGTTTTCGGCAGCCAATGGGTTTTTCCATTTTTTTCAATTCCTATGTTGTCGTAGTTCCTGTCCCACCTCCTCTGCACAGTTATTGGTACAAAAAAAGAGCCAGGGAAGGTGGGAGGGGATACAAATTGTTACTGCGTTTGCGGCCTGATATTCAATTGGAATCGAATACATCGAACGACCTGATATTCAATCGAGTAGCTACTCAATCGAACAGTGTTCGCTCATCTCTAGTACAAATTACTCTAAAACAGTCCCGGATACCTGAAGCTCATAGACAAGTCATATCTAAGAAGGTCAAAGATATGTAGGCACTTGGGGACACTGTGAAATCTAAGAGAGACTGGTCAAATCCCATTGCTTTGATTCCTAAGTCAGATCGTACCATGAGGTTCTGCACTGATTTCCATGAGCAGAATGAGCTAAATTAGCCTTAACCCTTAAATAAAAAGCAAGTAATTGGGCATTGTTGGCTACTATCACAGGTTCCTAACTTTGCAACTATTGCAGCCCCACTGACAGCTCTAACTAAGGGACCAAGTTCTGAAATGGTCAAATGGAGTGAAGAGGCTGAGGGGGCATTCCAGGAGCTGAAGTCGGTTCTCTACAAACAGGAGGTTTTGGTCACACCTGACTTCACAAAAGAATTTTTGGTTCAGACTGATGCCTCTGATGTAGGGTTAGACACCACTTGTTTACACCACCTGTAAAAACCTACCGCTTTGTGGAGAGGGAGTATTTAGCCATTAAGTGGACCCTAGAGTCCCTAAGGTGCTATCTACTGGGCTAGCACCTTAAAATGGTCACTGATCACTCCCTCTGACATGGATGTATATAAGAATATAAGAGACAACTCTGTAGGACACAAGCAAGATATACATCTTAATGCTCAATAACCCTTTTACCTACATGGATCAAACTATGATTCCTCTCCATGTGCTCCTATGTATAGTGGAGGTCAGGAAGGGGTTATGTATGTATCTGTGTAACATCAGTTATAAAGCACCATTGAAAGTGATGGACCTCTAGAAATGTCTCTTATTATGTGTATTCTTATTGTTTATAGACCTGATACTGAAGAATATAAAAGCATCTTGTCCTTCATCATTGCTGTGGATGAGATTAACAGGAATCCTGACCTTCTACCCAACATGACTCTGGGGTATCATATATTTGATACTTGTGGATGTGCATTCAAAACCATACACTCTGCCTTAAGTATATTGTCTGGAAAACAGCCGGAGGTTCCCAATTATTCCTGTAGAGATCGTGGAGAAGTGATGGCTTTTGTGAGTGACTCTAATTATGACTCAGTGCAGGTAATGAATGATATCATCAGTGTATATAAGCACACACAGGTGAGTGGCTTTTACATATCTGTATTATCTAATATACTATACAATAATTAATGATGTCATATGAGATTATACATTACGGTCAGACATTAGAGGGGTTGTCCAGAAATGTTTGCTTTATGGCTATTCTTCAGCACAAGCCATAAATATCTGATCAGTAGGGTGGGATATACTGATGGCCCCAGCATGGGTCAGCTGCTTGGAATTGTGTGTTTTCAGTACTAATCGGTATATGGAGCCAGAAGCAGCTGACGCTATGTTCTATGGGTCAATACTTGAGTTTAACTCCCATTGATGGTGATGGACCCTAAATGGGACATGAAACCATTGAGCATCTCTGGAGAGACCTGAAAATGGCTGTCCACCAATGTTCACCATCCAGCCTGACGGAACTGGAGAGGTTCTGCAAAGAAGAATGGCAGAGGATCCCCAAATCCAGATGTAAAAAACTTGTTGCATCATTCCCAAGAAGACTCCTGGCTGTACTAGCTCAAAAGGGGCAAATACTCAATACTGAGCAAAGTCTCTGAAAACTTATGGCCGTGGGAGGTTTCAGTTTTTCTTTTTTTAAAAATTTACAAAAATGTGGCTCAGTGGTTAGCACTGCAGCCTTGCAGCGCTGAAGTCCTGGGTTTGAATCCCACCAGGAACAAAAACTGCAAGGAATTCTCCCCATGTTTGTGTGCATTTCTTCCCATTCTACAAAGACATACTGATAGGGAAAAAAAATCCCTATATGGGGCTCACAATCTACAAAAAGAACAAAAAAAATTGCAAAAATATCTCCATTTTTTTTATTTGTCAAGATGGGGTTCTGGGTGTACATTAATGAGAAACCAAATGACCTTTTTTGATTTTAGGAAATGGCTGAAATTAAACAAAGAGTGAAAAATTTAAAGGGCTCTGAATCCTCTCTGTACCCACTATAAGCCTGACTCAAGATCACATCTCTCTCAGATGCAATATCCTCCTTTGACTGAGCTGAGCAAAAAACGCTGAAATAACTGAGATTCTTTTTTAGATTTGTGATCACGGGCATATAATGAGACTCTTAATCAACTAACATTGATATTTTTTTCAGATTAACAACAATGCTCTGTCACATTGTGTATTTTATCACACAAGTTAGAATAGCAGTAGTTATTTTCACCAACAGGATTGTCTTGTCTTTAAAAAAATGAATGTTTAAAGATTGTGCATAGAGATGAAACTGCTTTATTGCACAATTGTCAGACAAAATTAGATTATTGGCCATGAAAGGGTCATCTGTACATGTAGGCAGCAGCAGCAGAAGAATCTCAGATTCACCAAGTCACTATTTTCTAGGTGATTATATCCCACCTCTATTGAATTCTACCATTAATCTCGGTAATTGCTTAATTGTCCAATTTCACCTAATCCACTAACTATTGCTGGAATTCCTATTGCTTTTTCTGAACTGTCCTATAGTTATGTTGTACAGATCTATTTGCATGTCCATCATTATTGTAAGCATGTCTGATGTGTATTTCCTGGTGATATACCTGTTGGCGTCCATTTTTGTTCTTTGGAGGTGAATCACCATTTGTTCATCCTAATAATGGGCCATAAAGCAAAAAAGTCAGGTCAACCCCTTATCTATTGATGGAGGTTATGGAGGAAAGAAAGTTTCTACACAGACATAGAAGTAGTTCTTTTCTTTTCAGTAAATTATCTTGGGGAATTCATTAAAAGAGTTCAAAAAGCACCAGGACGTCTTTCTTGTGAGTAACCAAATATATAATGAAAGGTTTTAGTTATTGATGATTTCTTAGTGGGGGTGACAACACTTACTGCCATGTCTGTATGCTGAGAATAGCTGATCTTGATGAATATGTCTCTGTGTTCATTATAAGTTTGCTATTTATTTTATATGTATATCCACATGAAGAGAACATCACATCCATGTAATAACTGTAGCATATCCATCATATCCTGCAGACAGCAAAGACTATATTCCTTTTAGGAAAGCAAGTTTGAACTGTAAGTAAATTCTAGAGATGAGCGAACAGTGTTCTATCGAACACATGTTCGATCTGATATCACGCTGTTTGCCATGTTCGAATCAAATCGAGAACCGCGTGGTAAAGTGACTGAAAACTTGATTCCCCTCCCACCTTCCCTGTAATAACAGCGCAGGGGAGGTGGGACAGGAACTACAACAACGGAGGCAGTGAAAAAAATACTAAAAACCCATTGGCTGCCGAAAACATGTGACCTCTGATTCAGAAGAACAGCGGCGGCCATCTTCGAGTCAGTCAGAGCTTGCACTTCGCCAGGGACGGAGGTCTCCGTCCATTTAGATAGGGATTAGATTCTGCTTGGCAGGGACAGGATAGGATGGGAGAGGAGAGGAGAAGAAAGCCAACAGCTCTTTTAAGAGTTACATTGAAGGGAGAATCAAAAAAAGAATGTCACAGTGTCTACCCACTAACGCTAACGTGGGATTCACAGGCTGCATCAGCGCTACCTAGCTCTCCGCGGTGGGGATAATACTAAGTGGGATACACTGAAAGTGTGTATTCCCACATACCCTATATATCCTTAATCCACGTCCTAACAGTGTACCCCCCGGAACTAACTGGCATACACTGAAATGCTCAGCCCATATACGCTCAATCCACGTTCTAACAGTGTGCCCCCCCCCCACCCCCGTAGCTAACTGGTATACATAAATGGAACATTTCTGGGTATTGGCACATTCACCTGGGTTGTCAGTGTGAAATCCCCAAATTATTTGGGCAAACATAAATGTACCAAGGTATGTATTTATGTTAACCACCAATTATTCAAACAATTATAGAAATCCAAAAATTGAATAATTGAAATTGTATTAAAACAACTTTTAATGCATGCTCAATAATAAAGACATGAACCATACAATTACTACTATTGCAATATCGGCTTAAAATAAGGTAACTCGATCAGAATACACTCTATCTCAAATTTCATGAGACACATAAGACACGGTGGTCTTACCAATTATAATCAAGACACGTGACTCACCAAATAGCGTAGTAGACGGGGTCACGTATTGGAGGTCCGTAGTGTCCAAAAGGAGGCAGGGAATTGCAACAGGAAAAGAGTTCCAGCACTCAGGGTGTATGGATTAAAAAACACCCATTCACACTAATAATCCATGCAACGTGTACCTAATATGACCCTGGTCCTAACTCAGGATCACCCCTCTAGTATTGGGAGTCCTGACTGGAACCTGTCCCTACCGAAGTGATTCTGGGAAATGTATAAAAAGTAATGTGCACAAGTACCTTGGGGTTGGCATATCTACACTGCTTTCGCCCCTAAACATCACCCCTGTCCATGTGGGGTCGGTGGCCTCGTCGTCCACCAACTCCTCTTCCGATTGCGCACTGTCCCCTTACTGCAAATCACACATAACCACAGCTTGCCCTGATGGCAACTGTGCCTCATCATCCCCACTGAGGTCCAGAAACGTCGGTGGCGGGTCCACAACCACAAAATTGAAAGGAAATGGCGGATGCTGCAGTATTTCTAACACCTGTTCCTGGTGCTCGGGCCTGGTCTGTGTTGTACCCTGATGAGCGCATGCTAATGTTTTGTGTCCAGTGCAATGGATGGGATGGGATTTCATATAAGTCTGCCACCCATGGCCACTCATGGTTGAGCAACTGAGGGAGCTGACTTTGATGAACCCTAGGGTTTTGGAGTTGGAACTCCATCAAAGGTCTGTGCTGCTCACACACTCTGCTCAACACATGATATGTTTAGTTCCAGCAGTGTGGAGACGTCGCACAACAGCCGTTGTTCGGGCAGATACCGGCATTGTAGGAGTGCATAGAGGATAGCAGCGGCAACTATAGACTTTCAAAACTATCTGCACAAGCGCAGCACTTTCACCAGTAGCTCAGGAGCATTGCGGTACTTTTTTAAAAACCGTTGCAGCACTGAGTTAAAAACGTGGCCCAGGCATGGAACATGTTGCAGCCTGCCAAGCTACAGAGCCGATCCCAGGTTCCGGCCATTATCACACATGACAACATGCCAACATCTCCTGGGCCAGAAGTTTTAAGATGTGGCAGTTGAAGCCTTGGGCATGTGGGTGGGTTGCGCTATACTTTAGCCTGGAATGAAAGGCCTGGGAGATGGGGAGTAGCATTGCAAAGTGTGTAAACCACACTCAGTTTGTCCTCGACCTATACATTTACAAATTATCTCCCCCATCGAGGAACGTGGCCTCGATGGGGGAATTTTTCTAAGGAAGCTAGAAAATAGAGCCTTGCTGGCTCAGGCCTAGCTTCTGTCATGCAGCTGTCCTGAGACTCTGGACATGCCTCTGACTGTAGCCACATTTTTCCCTGCTTAGCTTGCCTCCACATCCACACTGCTTTTGCCCCTAGACATCACCCCTATCCATGCCTCTGCCTCTAGCCATAACTCTGCCACCCATGGAAACTCATGGTGCAGAAACTGAGGGAGCTGACTTTGAGGAACCCTTGGGTTTTGTAGATGGAACTCCATCAAAGGTCTCTGCTGCTCACACACACTGCTCAACATATAGTATCTAGGGTTTGAGCGTTTGGTGACCTTGCACAACAGTAGGTGCTTCAGGCAGATGTAGGCATTGCTGGAGTGTATTGCGGCTAGCACCAGGTACTGTAGACTTGCCAAAGTGGGAGCTTAAGCGCCGCACTTTAACCAGTACCTTGGGTAAATTGTGTTAAGTTGTTAGAAACAGTTGCACCAATAATTTGAAAACGTGGGCCATGTGTGGACCTTGTTTGAGTCTGGCTAGCTCCAGATCTGCTACCAGGTTCCGGCCATTATCACATACGCCAACCTGCACCTGGGCCAAGGTGCAGCAGGGCAAAAAACATTGCCATCTCATCCAGGATGGCATCTCTGACCTCGGAGGCACTGTGCTGTCTGTCCCCCAAGCTGATGAGCTTCACCGCGGCCTGCTGACGTCTCCCCACGCCAGTAGCTGGGGTCGATTCAATGGTGGAGGAGGAGGAGGAAGAGGGTGGTGTTTCAGCACTCCTGCCAGAAATAATTGGCGGGGAGAGAAGGCAGGCCGCCACAGTTTGTGACCCGGTCCCAGCCTCAACTACATTCAGCCAGTGTGTCGTGATTGAGATGTAGCGTCCCTGGCCGCATGCACTTGTCCACGTGTCGGTGGTCAAGTGGAACTTTGTGCAAAGCGCAAAACTTAGGGCCCGCCTGATGTTATGGGACACACGCTGGTGCAAGGCTTAACTCATGCCATGGGCCTCAATCTCTGCTGGTAAGCTCAGCTTAAGGTCCTGTAACTTTGTTTGGAAGGGTTCATGTTAAGGGCTAGAAAAGTACATTTTGGAAGGTCTTACCACATCACACACACACACACACACACATCTACAATGACAGTTGAGGGTGAGGACTGAAGGATTTCCCATTGCCTATTCCATCTGTGGTTGTCATGGGGAACGTGGTTTAAAGGGGTGCTTGTTAATGTTTGTTGAGTTTAAATTGGGGTTTGTGTCCATCCATTTGGGGAGTAAAGAAGGTTTCCAGGTATTTTCCCACTTTGATAGAGTTTTTTTTGAATGTGGAAAGTGTGTAGTTGTTAGGCTGTGATGTTGGGGTAATAGAGGGTCTTTGGTGTGTTAGATGCCCCCAGACATGCTCCCCCTGCTGTCCCAGTTGCATTCCAGAGGTGTTGGCATCATTTCCTGGGGTGTCATAGTGGACTTGGTGAACCTCCAGAGACGGATTTGGGTTTCCCCCTTAACGAGTATGTTCCCCATAGACTATAATGGGGTTTGAAACCCACTCGAACAGTGAGCGGCTGTTCGAATCGGATTTCGAACCTCAAACATTTTAGTGTTCGCTCATCTCTAGTAAATTCTCTTTCTGCAGATCATTTATGGAGATTTTGACCCCTTCAAGAATGATAAAGAACCATCAGCACGTCTATTCAGGATGATTCCAGATGATCAGGTCCTATATACTGCTATTGTTAGCTGTCTCCTATACTTTGGATGGAATTGGGTTGGAATTATCGCCCCACCAGATATAAGTGGTGATATGGGGTTATTACAACTGAAGCAGAAAATGGAGCAGAATGGGATCTGCATTGAATTTATTTTACGACTGACTGGTTCTGAAGAAAATAATAGACGACTGACGGCTAATACAATAAGCAAATCAACGGCTACAATCCTGGTGATATTTGGCCAATACACCATGCAATATGCCGAGTATATCATACTCAATAAATATTACTTAGAGAAACACACTCTGATCCTTCACGACTCTTGGATGCAATCCTTGGAATACAGAAGAGATTTATATCCATTGATCAACTGCAGCATCATTTTCATGTTACAAGATAAAACAATTCCTCACATTAAATACATGATGTATAATATAACTTCATTAAGCCGCCCAGATGACCAAATATTAGATGAGCTTTTGTATACAAAATATTCCTGCCTTAAAAAAAATAAAGACAGTGATGATTTCCTTAAGATATTTGGTAATAATTATGTATATTGCAACAATCACCATAAACTTTGGCAACCTCTCATTTGTAAAGATAGAAACTTCTACCATACATATATATCAGTTTATATCCTGGCTCTTGCCATTCACAAGATGACCAGAAATAAATATGGAACAATCCAAGAAGTAAGTGGTATGTGCAGGGGTGAACCTGCTCCTTTCGCCGCCCGAGGCGAAGTGCAGAAAGCCGGGGAGGGGGCAGAGCGGGGGCGTGGCTTAGCGGAGGGAGCGCGGCTTATCAGAGGGGGCGGGGCTTAGCGCCGTTCGCCGGCAGAGAGCAGGCCCGGAGACTGCCTGCGCTCTGCCTGAGCGATTGGGGAGGCTGCTGGAGCAGCGCTGCTCCAGTGGCCTCCCCAAACCACCGCTCCGTACTAAGCCAGTCCAGGACAGCTTGTCATGGACTGGCTTACTTTAGCAAAAATGCCGCCCTCCCTGAGGCCCTGGCATAGCGCCACCTGAAGCGCTCGCTTCAGGTCGCCTCATGGGAGGTGCGGCGCTGGGTATGTGTAAGAAGTTGTATTTTGGTAGAACTCCTTCCTCTCATTAATCACACATTTTCTAGATTCCTTTTAGTTCTAATTTCAGAACTGCCTCTTATTTATTAATACAATGTTATTAGGACTGTGCAGCAGGTGCGGCCGTGGTGTCAGGGTCGCAGCCTCTTCCGCTGTAACAGTGCAGTCCAGCATGCATGGGGTTAATCCCCTTTCAGCCAATAGACATGGTCACATTGCCCATCTCTTTCATCTGGACCGCCATGACCATTTCTTCCAGTCTCTGTAAAGTTTGCAGTGCACACATTTTAGGCTCCTCACTTTTCCAGGCACCTGACCCACATTGTCCTTACCTGCACCCATCCTAATGCTACCCCTAGTTATAAAATATATAATAAAACCCCCAATAAAGAATAATACCCCCAAGTGTATCTTTAAATTATTAACTTCCCTGTGTACCCCATGTAAATAGTGCCCCTTACTAATAATGCCCCTGTGTGCCCCATAAATAGTCCCCCTTACTAATAATGCCCCTGTGTGCCCCATAAATAGTCCCCCTTACTAATAATGCCCCTGTGTGCCCCATAAATAGTCCCCCTTACTAATAATGCCCCTGTGTGCCCCATAAATAGTCCCCCTTACTAATAATGCCCCTGTGTGCCCCATAAATAGACCCCCTTACTAATAATGCCCCTGTGTACCCCATGTAAATAGTGCCCCTTACTAATAATGCCCCTGTGTGCCCCATAAATAGTCCCCCTTACTAATAATGCCCCTGTGTACCCCATAAATAGTCCCCCTTACTAATAATGCCCCTGTGTGCCCCATAAATAGTCCCCCTTACTAATAATGCCCCTGTGTGCCCCATAAATAGTCCCCCTTACTAATAATGCCCCTGTGTGCCCCATAAATAGTCCCCCTTACTAATAATGCCCCTGTGTGCCCCATAAATAGACCCCCTTACTAATAATGCCCCAGGTGTTTCCTAATTAAAAGGGGAAAAAAAGGTAAAAACAACAAACAATTGGGGTTCCAACACCTGGAACCCCCACTGATCAGCTGTGTGAGTGGACCGTGGTACCTGTGTAAGAGCTGTGACTGCTTCTCTCTTTACAAAGTGTCATTCATTTCATAGCGGCCATATAATGTAGCGACAGCCTGGTCCTATACACATCTATGTGACAAGACAACAGCAAAAAATGTGCTGTGGAAAAGTGGCGGTGACGCAACACGTTTCTTCTTGCAGCCTTCTTCACAGAAAGATTGCAGAAGTTTCCTCTGCATACTCTCTGCTTCAATTATATCTAAACCAGGGGCCACACGGTGGCTCAGTGGTTAGCACTTCAGCTTTGCAGCACTGGAGTCCTGGTGCTCAAATCCTGCCAAAGGCAAAAAACCATCTGCAAGGAGTTTGTATGTTCTCCCTGTGTTTGCATGGATTTCCATCCCATATTCCAAAGACATACTGATAGGGGGGAAAATGTACATTGTGATTTCTATGTGGGGCTGACAATCTACATTAGAAAAAGCTAATTATATCTAAACCACTGGTGTCTCCATAAGCATGCTGCATCTGTATTGGAAATCACAGCGTGTATGTTATTTTAACGCAAAATGAGAATTGGGCCCCACGCGGCAAAAACACCATGAGAAAAAAAAACTGGCATTTTACAGTTCCTGAAAAGGGAATGAAATTCTAGAAAATCCCATCCAGACATTGTGAAAAAATCTGCGCAGTCAACACGCTGCAATTTCCAAAACTGTCAATTATATCTACGAAAACACGGGCGGTTTCCCAATAGATATAATGGAAGCAGAAAGTCTGCGGAGGAAACTTCTGTGGACCCTCCGTGAAAAGCGCTGTGGGAAAAACACCACAATGCCCAGGATATGGAGCTGGATCACTACTAGAGATGGGCAAGCCTCAAGAGATTGATTTCTCCAATATTTCCAAAGTTCATTTTTATTTCACATAGAACCAGAAATGTTTTTATTTTACTCTGAAATGTCTTCAGTTCCTAAAGTGCAATAATAAGATTCCCAGGGGAGGTGCAGAGAGGAGTGAGTCTGTTTGTAATAAGCTGGGTGTGTTACAAATTATGCAAAAAAATAGCGTTTGGTCTTCTAAGGGTTAGGGGGCATTCACACTACCGTCGGTGTCCGACATGTAGTGTCCGCTCCTAGTGTCCGCTCAAAATCTGTCACGGACACTAGGAGCGGACACTAGATGTGTCCGTGACACCTGTCATTCACTTTAATGAGCATCGGGTGCGTTCTTTTGCACTCCGTGCCCGTCCTTCCCTGTCCTGCATGCAGCTTTTTTCTGTCCGCTTGAGAAGTCGGACATCTTCTCTTGCGGACAGGGAAGGACGGGCACGGAGTGCAAAAGAACGCACCCGATGCTCATTAAAGTGAATGACAGGTGTCACGGACACATCTAGTGTCCGCTCCTAGTGTCCGTGACAGATTTTGAGCGGACACTAGGAGCGGACACTACATGTCGGACACCGACGGTAGTGTGAACGCTCCCTTAGAGATGAGCGAGTAGTGTCCGATCGAGTAGGTGTTCAATGAGAATACTACGGTATTCAAAATACTCGTACTCGATCGAACACTACTAGCTGTAGGAAGTTTAAGGTTCAATGCAGAACCAGCGTAGATTGGCAGAATGCTATACATTCTATACATGCTATACATGCTATACCTGCTATACATGTTATACATGCTATACATTCTATACATGCTATACATGCTATACATTCTATACATTCTATAAATGCTATACATTCTATACATGCTATACATGCTATACATTCTATACATTCTATAAATGCTATACATTCTATACATGCTATACATTCTATACATTCTATACCTGCTATACATTCTATACATTCTATACATGCTATACATTCTATACATTCTATAAATGCTATACATTCTATACCTGCTATACCTGCTATACATTCTATACCTGCTATACATTCTATACATGCTATACATTCTATACATTCTATACATTCTATACATGCTATACATTCTATACCTGCTATACATGCTATACATTCTATACCTGCTATACATTCTATACCTGCTATACATTCTATACATTCTATACCTGCTATACATGCTATACATTCTATACATGCTATACATTCTATACCTGCTATACATTCTATACCTGCTATACCTGCTATACATTCTATACCTGCTATACATTCTATACATGCTATACATGCTATACATTCTATACATTCTATACATTCTATACCTGCTATACATTCTATACCTGCTATACCTGCTATACATTCTATACATGCTATACATTCTATACATTCTATACATTCTATACCTGCTATACATTCTATACCTGCTATACATGCTATACATTCTATACCTGCTATACATTCTATACATGCTATACATGCTATACATTCTATACATTCTATAAATGCTATACATTCTATACATGCTATACATGCTATACATTCTATACATTCTATAAATGCTATACATTCTATACATGCTATACATTCTATACATTCTATAAATGCTATACATTCTATACATGCTATACATGCTATACATTCTATACATTCTATAAATGCTATACATTCTATACATGCTATACATTCTATACATTCTATACCTGCTATACATTCTATACATGCTATACATTCTATACATGCTATACATGCTATACATTCTATACATGCTATACATTCTATACATGCTATACCTGCTATACATTCTATACATTCTATACCTGCTATACATGCTATACATTCTATACATGCTATACATTCTATACATGCTATACATTCTATACATTCTATACCTGCTATACATTCTATACATGCTATACATTCTATACATGCTATACATGCTATACATTCTATACATGCTATACATTCTATACATGCTATACCTGCTATACATTCTATACATTCTATACCTGCTATACATTCTATACCTGCTATACATTCTATACATTCTATACCTGCTATACATTCTATACATGCTATACATTCTATACATTCTATACCTGCTGTACATTCTATACATGCTATACATTCTATACATGCTATACATTCTATACCTGCTATACATTCTATACATGCTATACATTCTATACATGCTATACATTCTATACATACTATACATTCTATACATGCTATACATTCTATACATGCTATACATTCTATAAATGCTATACATTCTATACATGCTATACATGCTATACATTCTATACATTCTATAAATGCTATACATTCTATACATGCTATACATGCTATACATTCTATACATTCTATAAATGCTATACATTCTATACATGCTATACATTCTATACATTCTATACCTGCTATACCTGCTATACATTCTATACCTGCTATACATTCTATACATGCTATACATTCTATACATTCTATACATTCTATACCTGCTATACATTCTATACCTGCTATACATGCTATACATTCTATACATGCTATACATTCTATACCTGCTATACATTCTATACCTGCTATACCTGCTATACATTCTATACCTGCTATACATTCTATACATGCTATACATGCTATACATTCTATACATTCTATACATTCTATACCTGCTATACATTCTATACCTGCTATACCTGCTATACATTCTATACCTGCTATACATTCTATACATGCTATACATTCTATACATTCTATACATTCTATACCTGCTATACATTCTATACCTGCTATACATGCTATACATTCTATACCTGCTATACATTCTATACATGCTATACATGCTATACATTCTATACATTCTATAAATGCTATACATTCTATACATGCTATACATGCTATACATTCTATACATTCTATAAATGCTATACATTCTATACATGCTATACATTCTATACATTCTATAAATGCTATACATTCTATACATGCTATACATGCTATACATTCTATACATTCTATAAATGCTATACATTCTATACATGCTATACATTCTATACATTCTATACCTGCTATACATTCTATACATGCTATACATTCTATACATGCTATACATGCTATACATTCTATACATGCTATACATTCTATACATGCTATACCTGCTATACATTCTATACATTCTATACCTGCTATACATGCTATACATTCTATACATGCTATACATTCTATACATGCTATACATTCTATACATTCTATACCTGCTATACATTCTATACATGCTATACATTCTATACATGCTATACATGCTATACATTCTATACATGCTATACATTCTATACATGCTATACCTGCTATACATTCTATACCTGCTATACATTCTATACATTCTATACCTGCTATACATTCTATACATGCTATACATTCTATACATTCTATACCTGCTATACATTCTATACATTCTATACCTGCTATACATTCTATACATTCTATACATTCTATACATTCTATACCTGCTATACATTCTATACCTGCTATACATTCTATACATTCTATACCTGCTATACATTCTATACATGCTATACATTCTATACATTCTATACCTGCTGTACATTCTATACATGCTATACATTCTATACATGCTATACATTCTATACCTGCTATACATTCTATACATGCTATACATTCTATACATGCTATACATTCTATACATACTATACATTCTATACATGCTATACATTCTATACATGCTATACATTCTATACATGCTATACATTCTATACCTGCTATACATTCTATACCTGCTATACATCCTATACATGCTATACATTCTATACATGCTATACATTCTATACATGCTATACATTCTATACATTCTATACCTGCTATACATTCTATACATACTATACACTCTATACATGCTATACATTCTATACCTGCTATACATTCTACACATGCTATACATTCTATACATGCTATACACTCTATACCTGCTATACATTCTATACATGCTATACATTCTATACATGCTATACATTCTATACATGCTATACATTCTATATATGCTATACACTCTATACATGCTATACATTCTATACATGCTATACATTCTATACATACTATACACTCTATACATGCTATACATTCTATACATGCTATACATTCTATACATGCTATACATTCTATACATTCTATACCTGCTATACATTCTATACATGCTATACATTCTATACCTGCTATACATTCTATACCTGCTATACACTCTATACATGCTATACATTCTATACATGCTATACATTCTATACATACTATACACTCTATACATGCTATACATTCTATACCTGCTATACATTCTATACATGCTATACATTCTATACCTGCTATACATTCTATACATTCTATACATGCTATACATTCTATACATGCTATACATTCTATACATTCTATACCTGCTATACATTCTATACATGCTATACATTCTATACCTGCTATACATTCTACACATGCTATACATTCTATACATACTATACACTCTATACATGCTATACATTCTATACATGCTATACATTCTATACATGCTATACATTCTATACATGCTATACATTCTATACATGCTATACATTCTACCAATCAACACTGGTTCTTCTCTTACCTTTAGAAGTCTTCTCTGCGCTGCGTCCCCGCGTCTTGTTCAGGCTGTAATTCACTCTGCCTAGGCATCCGGCGGACATGCACAAGCCAGCTCCCAGAAAAAGCTCCTGAGTGGCTCCCATTGATTTCAATGGGAGCCGTCTTTTTGGTTAGGGTTTTGAGGTGAATACAGCCTCAAAATCCTGACAAAAAAAAAAACAAAGGAACGCCTCTCGGTTCTTCCTGCAGCACTTTAAACAGAAAGTTTCCGGCATGTCCGCACTGTGGTTTTTAATGCAAAGTGGGCATGGGATTTGCAAGAAAACGCTGCAGACAAATCACAGCATTTCAGGCCCCCCGCCTTAGACATCAAAAATATTTTTTAAGAAACTTAAGATTTTTCTCATCTGCTGGAATTATTCTAACCTTCCTTCTTTTTTGTCACTCAGCTGCATAAGTATGTGAGAAATGTCCATTACACCGATCCCAATGGAGATGATATTTTATTCAATGAGAGAGGTGCAATCACATTTACGTGGCACTTAAATAGCTGGGTTTGGAACCAGATTGGCGGCAGTGACGATATATATTCTTTAGAATATTTTGGCACTTTTAAAGAAATATCAGTAAATCTCAGCAAGTTCATTATTAAAGTAGGAAACATCACATGGAAGAATGTCAGAGTAAGATGAGCTCTTATCATTATTCCTCACATGACATGCATGCTCGGCTGTGCTAAACATGAGCATTACACACGTGTTCTTCCCAACCATTAGGCTGCTTTTACACAAACTATTAGTTTTATTGGCTACAAAAAAACAAACATTGAACATCCAATCCAGATATCATCATGGCTCCTTAGAAAGTTCTTTGTATTGTCCCTTCATGTATTTGTACATTGTTATTAGATCTTCCCGTAGACGTCTTCTCTCTAAACTGAATAACCCCAAGTTTGTTAACCTCTCGTTGTCCTCCAGTCCACCCATTCCCCTAATCATTTTGGTTGCCGTCTTTGCACTTTTTCAAGTTCACTTATGTCTTTATTGTATATTGGGGCCCAAAATTGCGCACAATATTCTAAGTGTGGCCGTACCAGTGATTTGTATACAGGCATAACTATGTCCTTGTCATGAGAATCTAGACCTCTTTTGATGCATCCCATAATTTTATTTGTCTTGGCAGCAGCTGCCTGACACTGGTCACTAAAGGTAAACTTGCTGTCCACCAAAATCCCTAAGTCTTTTTCATTGGCAGTCTTACCCAGTAATTTACTATTAAGTCCATAGTCAGACATTTTATTACGTCGACCAAAGTGCATTACTTTACATTTGTCAACATTAAACTTCATTTGTCAAGTCTCCGCCCCCAATGCTTCCAGTTTCCTTACATCCCCCTGTAATATTCTACTATCCTCCTCATTATCGATTACCCTACAAAGTTTAGTATCATCTGCAAATATAGACACCCTGCTCTGTAATATGGACACCCTGCTCTGTAATATGGACACCCTGCTATGTAATATGGACACCCTGCTCTGTAATATGGACACCCTGCTCTGTAATATGGACACCCTGTTTTGTAAACCCTCTACCAGGTCATTAATAAAGATATTAAACAAGAGAGGACCTAATACTGATCCCTGTGGTCCCCACTGGTGACTGTGACCCAGTCTGAATATTTACCATTAACAAGTACCCTCTGTTTCCTATCAGTGAGCCAGTTGCTAACCCAAATGCATATGTTTTCCCCCAGTCCCAACATTCTCATTTTGCAACCTTTTATGTGGTATAGAATCAAAAGCCTTTGAAAAGTCCAGATACACCACCTCCACTGCATTACCCATGTCCAGATACACCACGTCCACTGCATTACCCATGTCCAGATACACCACGTCTACTGCATTACCCATGTCCAGATACACCCCATCCACTGCATTACCCAATTCCAGATACACCATGTCCACTGCATTACCCAAGTCCAGATACACCACGTCTACTGCATTACCCATGTCCAGATACACCACGTCCACTGCATTACCCAAGTCCAGATACACCACGTCTACTGCATTACCCATGTCCAGATACACCACGTCCACTGCATTACCTATGTCCAGATACACCACGTCCACTGCATTACCCATGTCCAGATACACCACGTCTACTGCATTACCCATGTCCAGATACATCACCTCCACTGCATTACCCATGTCCAGATACACCACATCTACTGCATTACCCATGTCCAGATACATCACCTCCACTGCATTACCCATGTCCAGATACACCACATCCACTGCATTACCCATGTCCAGATACACCCCATCCACTGCATTACCCAATTCCAGATACACCATGTCCACTGCATTACCCAAGTCCAGATACACCACGTCCACTGCATTACCTATGTCCAGATACACCATGTCTACTGCATTACCCATGTCCAGATACACCACGTCCACTGCATTACCTATGTCCAGATACACCATGTCTACTGCATTACCTATGTCCAGATACACCACGTCTACTGCATTACCTATGTCCAGATACACCACGCCTACTGCATTACCCATGTCCAGATACACCATGTCTACTGCATTACCCATGTCCAGATACACCACGTCTACTGCATCACCCATGTCGATACACCACGCCTACTGCATTATGCATGTCCAGATACACCACGTCCACTGGATTACCCATGTGCAGATACACCACGTTCACTGCATTACCCATGTCCAGATACACCACGTCTACTACATTATGCATGTCCAGATACACCACGTCCACTGCATTACCCATGTCCAGATACACCACATCTACTGCATTACCCATGTCCAGATACACCACGTCTACTGCATTACCCATGTCCAGATACACCACGTCCACTGCATCACCCATGTCCAGATACACCACATCTACTGCATTACCCATGTCCAGATACATCACATCCACTGCATTACCCATGTCCAGATACACCACATCCACTGCATTACCCATGTCCAGATACACCACGTCCACTGCATTACCCATGTCCAGTCTTGAATTGACCTCCTCATAGAAGCTGATCAGATTAGTCTGACAGGACCGATTCCTCATAAACCCATGCTGATTTGGTGTTATAAGATTATTTACATTGAGATACTCCAGGATAGCATCTCTTAGAAAGCCCTCAAATATCTTTCCCACCACAGAAGTCAAACTTACTGGCCTATAGTTTCCAGGCTCACTTTTTGAAAATTGCTACCACATTTGCTATTCGCCAATCCTGTGGTACAGACCCAGTCATTACTGAATCCTTAAATATTAGATACAAGGCTCTATCTATGACCATGCTTAATTCCCTCAGAACTCGGGGGTGTATTCCATCTGGACCGGGTGATTTCTCTATTTTAGTGTTTTGCAGGCGGCGCCGCACTTCTTCCTGGGTTAAGCAGGTGACATTTAATTGAGAGTTCACATTCCCCCTAATCATGTTGCTGGCCAATGGATTGTCTTGTGTATACACTGTAGAGAAGAAGGCATTTAATACTTGTGCTTTTTCCTCATCCTCCTCCACCATTACTCCCAGATTACATTGTCAGTTTTTATTCTCTTATTATTTATGTAATTGAAGAATAATTTTGGATTACTTTTACTTTCCTTGGCAGTTTTCCTCTCGGCCTCCATCTTCGCCTCTTATTTGTCTTTTGCACAGGTTATGTTTCTCCTTATAGTATTTAATGCTGTGTCGCTACTCTCTTGTTTTAGTCCTATAAATGCTTCCTTTTACCCCTCATTGCATTCTGTACCGTATTAGTTAGCCATATTGGTTTTCTATGATTTCTGGCCCGCTTATTCCCATAGGGTATGTGATTTCTAATGCTCTTATTTAGTATATTTATGAAGATGTCCCATTTAGTTTGTGTTCCCGTCACGTTGAGGACATTGTCCCAGTTTATGCTGCTAAGCTCCTCTCTCAGCTGGTGACCATTGGCCTTCCTGAAGTTTAGTGGTTTTGTACCCCCTCTAATGGACATCTTAATGTGTACAAGAAAACTTATTATGTTATGGTCATTATTACCCAGATGTCCCCTGACCTCCCCTTGTGACAGTGTGTCAGGTTCATTTCTTACAATTAGGTCTAGTCGTGCCTCGCCTCTTGTTGGGTCCTGCACTAGTTGTGATAGGTAATTGTCTTTTATTGCTGTTCCCTTTGTTGGATCTGCAGGTTTCTGTCTCCCAGGTGATATCAGGGTCGGTGAAATCCCCCATAATAATGACTTTATTCTGCTTTGCGGCCTCATCTATTTGTTTTATTAGTATATTTTCAGCTTCTTCCGTTATATTTGGAGATTTATAACAAACCCCTCTCAGTATTTTATTATTTTTTGTTCCTCTCATAATTTCCACCCATAAGGACTCCACATAATCATTTTCCTCCCAGATGTCCTCACACAGGACTGGCTTAAGGCCGGATTTTACGTATAAGCAAACCCCTCCCCCTTTCTTATTTGTACGCTTCTTTCTAAACATGCCGTACCCTTGTATATTTACAGCCCAGTCATAGCTAGAGTCCAGCCATGTCTCACTTACCCCCACCATGTCATCATTTTCTTCCAACATCATCACTTCTAGTTCCTCCATCTTGTTAGTGAGGCTTCGGGCATTCGTATACATACATTTCATAGATTTATCTTCCCTACTCTTCCACTGCCTAATGACTGCTCTAACCCCATCCCCCGCTCCACCCCCAGTTACAGTATCTAGCCCTCTTTCCATTTCTACACTATCTTGCCCTCTACATCTGTTACCCTCCCCCCAGTCCCCAGTTTAAACACTCCTCCAACCGTCTAGCCATCTTGTCCCCCAGCACAGCTGCCCCCTCCCCATTGAGATGCAGCCCATCCCTAGCATATAACCTGTAGCCCACAGCAAAGTCGGCCCAGTTCTCCAGGAACCAAAACCCCTCCTTCCTACACCAACTCTTGAGCCACTTATTTACCTCCTTAACATTTCTGTGTGGCTCACAGAACAGGCAGTATTTCTGAAAATACTACCTTGGAGGTCCTTGCCTTTAACTTGCTCCCTAGAT
Organism: Leptodactylus fuscus; assembly: GCF_031893055.1. Taxonomy (NCBI): domain Eukaryota; kingdom Metazoa; phylum Chordata; class Amphibia; order Anura; family Leptodactylidae; genus Leptodactylus; species Leptodactylus fuscus. The sequence goes on along the minus strand of NC_134265.1, from coordinate 364,083,908 downwards.
CCCTGAACTCAGGACCTTCCACCTACTGCTAGCCTTGTCATTTGTACTAACATGCACCATGACCGCTGGATCCACACCAGCCCCATCCAGTAATCTGTCAACCCGATCCGCAATGTGTCGAACTTAAGCGCGAGGAAGGCAACACATCGTATGACAATCTTGGTCTTCGTGACAGAATGCCCTATCTGTTCCCCTAATCCCCAATTACCAGCACCTGTCTAGTCTTCTCTGCACTCCTATCCCCCTTCTTACTGGAGCAGACATTCCCCTGGCTTTCAGAGGAAGTATCTTGCTGCAGCAGTGTTACCCCTGTACTAATATCCCCCTCATCTGCCAATTTATCAAACTTGTTGGGGTGTGCCAGTTCAGGACTAACCTCCCTGGCACTCTTCCCTCTACCCCGCTGCTTTCTATCTGTCACCCAGCTAGCTGCCTCATGTTCCTGCACCTCCATGCTACCATCCCCCTCTGCACTTGCTCTAGCTAGTTGCTGCTTTCCAAGTTATCAATGAATCTCAGTGTTACAATTTGCTCTGGGCTTCCAAATGTGCAATGTGCTTGCATCTTACACAGCAGTACGCCCCCTAAAGTGGCTTCTCAAGAAGAGAATACATATTACAAGATGCACAATGGACCTCATTTGTAAGTATGGAGCACATTTACCCGATAAGGAATATTACAGCCATGATACAATCCAGCTGTGTGACTGGTCAGTAATAATATACACTGTATGTATGACTGTATGTATTGTGTATCATTTACTGCATGTACAAGATGCCACAAGGCCGCTGTAATGACCATTGTATTCCGGGATACGGAAGAGCTCCTAATGGAGGATATCATGTCTGCTGCTATAACTGTGTCCCGTGTTCTGAGGGGGAAGTGTCCAATATAACAGGTAAGAATATATTATACCTGAGATAATCCAGCATATACAGTGTCTTGCAAAAGTATTCGCACCCCTTGAACTTTTCAACCTTTTGCCACATTTCAGACTTCAAACATAAAGATATCAAATTTACATTTTTTGGGGAAGAATCAACAACAAGTGGGACACAATTGTGACCTGCAACAAAATGTATTTGATATTTTAAACTTTTTTAACAAATAAAAAAACTGAAAACTGGGGCGTGCAAAATTATTCTGCCCCTTTACTTTCAGTGCAGCAAACTGACTCGGCTCAGTACATTGAGGATCTCTGAATGATCCAATGTTGTCCTAAATGACTGATGATGAGAAATAGAATCCCCCGGTGTAACCAAGTCTCCGTATAACTGCACCTGCTCTGTGATAGGCTCAGGGTTCTGTATAAAGCGCAGAGAGCATCATGAAGACCAAGGAACACACCAGGCAGGTCCCAGATACTGTTGTGGAGAAGTTTAAAGCTGGATTTGGATTCAAAAAGATTTCCCAAGCTTTAAACATCCCAAGGAGCGCTGTGCAAGCAATCATATTGAAATGGAAGGAGTATCAGACCACTGCAAATCTACCAAGACCCGGCCGTCCCTCTAAACTTTCATCTCAAACAAGGAGAAGACTGATGAGAGATGTAACCAAGAGGTCCATGATCACTCTGGAACTGCAGAGATCTACAGCTGAGGTGGGAGATTCTGTCCATAGGACAACAATCAGTCCCTGTACACTGCACAAATCTGGCCTTTATGGAAGAGTAACAAGAAGAAAGCCATTTCTCAAAATATCCATAAAAAGTCTTGTTTATAGTTTGCCACAAGCCACCTGGGAGACACCAAACATGTAGAAGAAGGGGCTCTGCTCAGATGAAACCAAAATCCAAGTTTTTGGCCACGATGCAAAATGATATGTTTGGCATTAAAGCAACACAGCTCATCACCCTGAACACACCCTGATCCCCACTGTCATACATGGTGGTGGCAGCATCAGGGTTTGGGCTTTTCTTCAGCAGGGACAGGGAAGATGGTTAAAATTGATGGGAAGATGGATGGAGCCAAATCCAGGACCATTCTGGAAGAAAACCTGCTGGAGTCTGCAAAAGACCTGAGACTGGGACGCAGATTTATCTCTAACAAGACAATGATCCCAAACATAAAGCAAAATCTACAATGGAGTGGTTCACAAATAAAGGTATCCAGGTGTTAGAATGGCCAAGTCACAGTCCAGACCTGAATCACATCGAGAATCTGTGGAGAGAGATGATATGTTCACAAATGCTCTCCATCCAACCTCACTGAGCTCCAGCTGTGTTGTAAGAAAGAAGGGGCAATAATTTCAGTCTCTCAATGTGCAAAACTGACAGAGACAAACCCCAAGTGACTTGTAATCGCAGCAAAAGGTGGCGCTACAAAGTATTAACGCAAGGGGGCTGAATAATTTTGCACGCCCCACTTTTCAGTTTTTTATTTGTTTAAAACATCCAATAAATTTCATTCTACTTCACAATTGTGTCCCACTTGTTGATTCTTCCCCCCAAAATTTAATTTTTTATATCTTTATGTTTGAAGCCTGAAATGTGGCAAAAGGTTGAAAAGTTCAAGGGGCCAAATACCTTCGCAAGACACTATAGGAGACAGAAACTAGTGTGAGACTGATGTTTTCATAAAAAATTAAGAAACATTTATCTGAATACAAAAACATGCGAGGATTCAGGTAGAGAATTTTTTTTCTACAGTCAGGAAATGTTTTTGAATAGTCACTTTCTCAATAAACCCCTATAGAGACCTGTTGATGTATCGCAGCGCTACGCCTGTCCATGAGGGGTTTGTGGTACTGCAACTATAAATAAGTGAACCTGTAATGGACTGAGTTCATTACACGTTTTCTAACATATGTAGATTTGGATAATCCCATAATTTTGGGGGATCATCACCCACAAATCACTGCTAGATATTGACCACCAACATCAAAACTGGTGCTTATGACATCACATAAGAAGCCACAAGAGACACAAATAAGATGGAAGAAGATGAGAAATTCACACAGACACTTATACTAATTTAGAAAAAAAACAAATCAGTAAAAAAAAAAAAAAAAAACTAATTAAACACGAGTTGTCTTCCTGAGATAATTTAATAGTCACACATCTTCTTGTTGGGAATGGTTCTATTAGCTTCTAATATATAAAACATTCAGCACACAGCGGGCCGGACAGATTATTATTTTATTTATTTTAACACAAATTAAGATTCTTGTGCACTTGGCTCAGAAAATCTTCTCGATTATCTTCTTTCTGATACTTCACAGGTTTGTACACAAGTCACTGGGAAATTAACACAAAAACTTTGCTTGTGTATTTGTCGCTTTTGCAATTTTCAAAAATCTTTTATCGGTTGTTAATTGAAAGTCAGAATTTTCTTGAAGACTTTGTTCATGAATCCTAAATGAATATTTCTGTCTGTATGATATATCTGCTGAGCACATTACTGACCCCAGTATTTCTCTGTGTAATTGTAGACAGTGACATCTGCTATAAGTGTCCTGAAGAAGAGTGGCCTGATGAGAAGAAAGTGATCTGTATCCCCAAACCCTATGAATTTCTATCTTATGAGAAGGATGTTTTGGTTTTTGTATTTTTAGGATTATCTTTACTTTTTTCTATTATAACATTGTTTGTATTGAGAATCTTCGTCTATTACTGGGACACTCCAATTGTTAGAGCCAATAACCGGACTGTGAGCTTCATCCTCCTGGTCTCCATCTTGCTCGGCTTCCTCTGTGTCTTCTTCTTCCTTGGTCGTCCAGTGGCCATAACCTGCTTACTGAGACAAACATCATTTGGGATCTTCTTTTCCATTGGTATCTCTTCTGTTCTGGCCAAGACAGTCACAGTCTGTATTGCCTTCAAAGCCACCAAACCTGGCAGTGTCTGGGTGAAGTGGATCTCACCCAGAGTCTCTTATTCCGTGGTCTTGGTGTGTTCTTCTGTACAAGTTCTCATTTGTGTTATTTGGATGTTGGTGTCTCCTCCGTATGTAGAATTTGACCATCACTCTTATCCTGGGAAGATCATCATTCAGTGTAATGAGGGCTCAGATCTCTGGTTCTACTCCATGTTGGGTTATATGGGGCTCCTGGCCGCTGTCAGCTTTCTTCTGGCTTTCATGGTGAGGACATTACCGGACAGTTTTAATGAGGCCAAGTACATCACCTTCAGCATGCTGCTGTTCTGTAGTGTCTGGATGGCCATGATCCCGGCTTATCTGAGCACCAGAGGGAAATACATGACTATTGTGGAGATATTTGCCATATTGACCTCATGTGCAGGAGTTCTCGGATGTATATTTTTCCCTAAACTCTACATTCTGCTTTTAAAGCCAGAACAAAATTCTATAAACATCAAAAAGGAGAAAAACTAATTATAAAATGTGTAATTATGTAAAGTATATTAAAGGCTTTAATGTGTAGCACAAAGATAAATAATAAACTTACTCATAGACAATCATTTTCAATTCTACTTCTGGCTCTTTATTTTTGAAGCCACGCCCCCCGCTGAACTAGCTCTGCCGGATCCCTGACATTCCTCCTCTGGCCACTGAACTCGTGAGATGGAGGAACATGTGACACAGCTTGCCTGCTCTGCTCTCCGCCTATCACTACTCAGCAAGGACCTTCTGACTTCACAGTCACATGACATGCTCTAGCCTTGTTACTGGGTGGGCGTGTCTGTGCTTGCAGGAAGGTCCTTGTACATGTATCTTGTAAAGTAGAAGAACATGAAGAGAAGTGAGGTGGCTGCTGTGCTGTGGAGATATGAAGGATTTAGGGTGTAGTGTGGGTGAGAGATGTAGGGTGCATGGTGTACTGTGGAGGGGAGGACAAATCTGGGAGATAGATCTGGAGTACATTGTGTAGTGGGGCTGAGAGATGTAAGTGCATGGTGTACTGTGGGGGGGAATATCTGGGTTACATTGTGTAGTGTGGGTGAGAGATGTAGAGTGAACGGTGTCCTGTGGGGGGAGGAAAAATCTGGTGGGTAGATCTGTGGTACAGATCACCACTACACCAGTGGTTTAGATATATATACAGTCCTATGAAAAAGTTTGTGCCCCCCTATTAATCTTAATCATTGTTAGTTCTAAATATTTTGGTGTTTGCCATGTCAGTCTGATCTATCTAATAACTGATGGACACAGTAATATTTCAGGATTGAAATGAGGTTTATTGCACAGAAAATGTGCAATATGCATTAAACCAAAATTTGACCGATGCAAAAGTCTGGGCACCTCAACAGAAAAGTGCCAGAATAGTAGTAGTAATAGTAGCTCCTCCTTTTGCCTCTAATCGCTTCCTTTGACTGTACCGCAACCTGCTCCTCCATTTCGCGATTCAACGGACCTAACAGATGAGTATCTGTGTCCAGATGCTCAAACACTGGAGTCTCCTCCATCTCCGTTTGATTTGGATGACCAGCAACCCACCCTCATTGACAACGATGAGACGCAGTTGCCGTCAGGGCAGCCAGTTGACATGCGCATTGTGCAGGAGGAGTAGATGAGACAGGAGTTGGAAGAGGAGGTGGTGGATGACGAGGACACTGACCCCACCTGGACAGGGCGGATATCAAGCGGGGAAAGTAGTGTTGATGTTGAGGCAGGTGCAGCACCAAAAAGGGTAGCTAGAGGCAGAGGCAGAGGTCAGCAGCTTAGGCGAAGCCGGGCCACATCCGGAATCTCCTGAGATGTTCCAGTTTGTACCCAGCCCCAAAAAACCCCCACCTCGAGGGCATGTTTCTCGAAGGTGTGGAGTTTTTTCAAGGAATGTGCCGAGGACAGATATAGTGTTGTCTGGACAATTTGCCTCTCGAAATTGAGTAGAGGCTCTGAGAAGAGCAACCTGTCCACCACTTCAATGAGCCGTCATTTGGAATCCAAGCACTCGAATCAGTGGCAGGCAGCAACGGCAGGACAAACGTCGCCCGCCGTTCACGCCACTGCCTCTGCCACTGCTCACAGTGCTGGCGATGCACTCCAGAGGACGAGACAGGACACCACTTCATCTGCCTCCACCACTTTGTTGACTTCTCCCTCATCCTCCCCTGTTCCTGTCTTATCTCCTTCTCCTGCACTATCAAAGGCACCATTAGGCGTTTCTTTACAACAACCCACCATCTCTCAGACATTGGAGCGGCGGCAGAAATACACTGCTAACCACCCACACACGCAAGCCTTGAACGCCAACATCGCTAAACTGCTGGCCCAGGAGATGTTGGCGTTCCGGCTTGTTGAAACTCCCGCCTTCCTGGACCTGATGGTAACTGCGGCACCTCGCTATGCCGTCCCTAGCCGTCACTACTTCTCCCGGTGTGCCGTCCCCGCCTTGCACCAGCACGTGTCACTCAACATCAGGCGGGCCCTTAGTTCCACGCTTTGCACAAAGGTTCACTTGATCCACTTGACCACTGACGCGTGGACAAGTGCATGTGGACAGGGACACTACATTTCACTGATGGCACACTGGGGGAATGTAGTTGAGGCTGGGGCTGCTTCCCAAACTGGCCCGGTGTACCTCGTCTCCCCGCCTAACATTCCTGGCAGGGACACGAGAAAAACACCCTCCTCCTCCTCCTCCATCGCCTCCTCCTCTGCTGTTAGATTGACCCCAGCTAGTAGTTGGAAACGTTGCAGCACTGGCGTTGGTAGACGTCAGCAGGCCGTGCTGAACCTGATCAGCTTGGGGGACAGACAGCACACTGCCTCCGAGGTGAGGGATGCCCTCCTTGATGAGACGGCAATATGGTTTGAGCCGCTACACCTGGGCCCAGGCATGGTCGTTTGTGATAATGGCCGGAACCTGGTAGCAGCTCTGGAGCTTGCCGGACTCCAACATGTTCCATGCCTGGCCCACGTCTTCAACCTAGTGGTGCAACGTTTCCTAAAGAGCTACTCAAGTGTTCCGGAGCTACTGGTGAAAGTGCAGCGCATGTGCGCCCACTTTCGCAAGTCGCCAGTAGCCGCTGCTAGCTTAAAATCTCTCCAGCAACGGCTGCATGTACCACAACACCGGCTTTTGTGCGAAGTCCCCACACGCTGGAACTCAACTTATCAGATGTTGAGTAGAGTGGTTGAGCAGCAGAGACCTTTGATGGAATACCAGCTTCAAAACCCTAGGGTGCCACAAAGTCAGCTGCCTCAGTTTCTCAGCCATGAGTGGCCATGGATGAGAGACCTTTGTGACATCCTACGGGTGTTTGAGGAGTCCACAAGGAGGGTGAGCTCTGAGGATGCGATGGTGAGCCTTACAATCCTGCTCTTGTGTGTGCTGAGAGAATCCCTGATTGACATCAGGGATAACTCAGATCATGCAGAGGAGTCAGGGATAGCATCCGATCCGTTACAGCTGGAGAGTAGGTCCACACATCTGTCTGCTTCATCGCGTTTAATGGAGGAAGAGGAGGAAGAGCTGTCCGATGATGTGATGGTGATACAGGAGGCTTCCGGGCAACTTCGAATCGTCCCATTGTTGCAGCGCGGATGGGTAGAAAGGGAGGATGAGGAGGAAATGGATATTGAACTTTCCGGTGGGGCCAGAGGAGTCATGCCAACTAACACCGTGGCAGACATGGCTGAGTTCATTTTGGGGTGCTTTACAACTGACAAGCGTATTGTCAAAATCATGGAGGACAACCAGTACTGGATCTTTGCTATCCTTGACCCCCGGTATAAAAACAACATCTCCTCTTTTATTCCGATAGAGGGGAGGGCCAATTGCATCAATGCTTGCCACAAGCAATTGGTGCAGAATATGATGGAGATTATTCCAGCATGTGACGTTGGCGGCAGGGAGGGCAGTTCCTCCAGCAGGCGAACAAGTGCTCACTGGTCCACACAAACAAGGGGCACACTGTCTAAGGTCTGGGACACCTTGATGGCACCCCCTCGCCAAAGTACCACCACTGAGGGTCCTAGTGTCACCAGGCGTGAGAAGTATAGGCGCATGTTGCGTGAATACCTTTCCGACCACAGCCCTGTCCTCTCCGACCCCTCTGCGCCCTACACATATTGGGTGTCGAAGTTGGACCTGTGGCTTGAACTTGCCCTATATGCCTTGGAGGTGCTGTCCTGTCCGGCCGCCAGCGTCCTATCTGAGAGGGTGTTCAGTGCAGCCGGTGGCATCATCACTGATAAGTGCACCCGTCTGTCAGCTGAGAGTGCCGACCGGCTCACTTTGATAAAAATGAACCATTACTGGATAGAGCCTTCATTTTCGTGCCCACCTGTGTAAAGCACCCCAACATGAAACTCCATGTCTTTGCTCAACCTCTCCAATTTCTCCGCATCCTCATACTCAGCCACCATAAGCGTTGCACAATCCACCATAAGCGTTGCTCCTACTAGACACCCTGATTTCCCACAACTCTGCTGGTTAGAGGTTCCCTCCACCCTGATTTCCAACAACTCTGCTGGTTAGAGGCTCCCTCCACCCTGATTTCACACAACTCTTCTGGTTAGAGGCTCCTTCCACCATGAATTTCCCCAAACTGTGCTGGTTAGAGGCACCTTCCACCATGAATTTCCCCAAACTGGGCTGGTTAGAGGCTCCTTCCACCATGAATTTCCCCAAAACTGTCCTGGTTAGAGGCTCCCTCCACCATGAATTTCCCCAAAACTGGGCTGGTTAGAGGCTCCCTCCACCATGAATTTCCCCAAAACTGGGCTGGTTAGAGGCTCCCTCCACCATGAATTTCCCCAAACTGGGCTGGTTAGAGGCTCCCTCCACCATGAATTTCCCCAAACTTGGCTGGTTAGAGGCTCAATCCACCCTGATTTTTAAAAACAACGTTGGTGCCAACCTCAACTCACTACAAGGGCCAAATTCACTGCTGGTGACAAGCTCTCCTCACTCCAAGGGCCAAATACACATGTTTCAAGGTGTTTTTTCCACTGTCTGAGAGGTGGTATTGAGTGTGTAAAGTGTGTAGTTGTTAGGCTGTGATGTTGGGGTAATAGAGGGTCTTTGGTGTGTTAGATGCCCCCAGACATGCTTCCCCTGCTGTCCCAGTGTCATTCCAGAGGTGTTGGCATCATTTCCTGGGGTGTGATAGTGGACTTGGTGACCCTCCAGAGACGGATTTGGGTTTCCCCCTTAACGAGTATATGTTCCCCATAGACTATAATGGGGTTCAAAACCCGTTCGAACACTCGAACAGTGAGCGGCTGTTCGAATCGGATTTCGAACCTCGAACGTTTTAGTGTTCGCTCATCTCTAATATTACACTATTGACTGATCCCTCAATGTCAGGTGGAATTCCTAAAGTGCCATAATTTTAGAAATATGACATTTCAATATTATTAAAGACGTAATCCAGTATATTGGACAATGTTCTAGCATTCTTCTCTACAAGCTATTATCTAATCTATTATGTTCTTTACCAGCCATCGAGCTATTGACTGAACATTCTTGTGAGGGATGACAAAATCACAAAAAGGAGCAAACACTGGAAAATAAAGAAAAACTTCCCAGACACTATAACAAGGCTACTATTGTATGCTCAGGAAGAAGACCATCAGAAATGGAACGGTGTCCTGGTGTCTGTCCATCAATAGTGATAGCAGAACACTATATCTCTCTCTCTCTATATCTCTCTCTTGCTCTCCCTCTCTTTCTCTTTCTCTCTCTCTCTCTCTCTCTCTCTCTCTCTCTCTCTCTCTCTCTCTCTCTCTCTTTCTCTCTCTCTCTCTCTCTCTCTCTCTCTCTCGCTGAAAGTGAGTTTTTAAGCAAAAGTATCTTTAACAGGAGGAAAATGAAATAGTTCTGTTCAGTACAAGTAGAATTAAGCCTATGTTACTCAGTTTGGTAAATGCTTATCAATGTATAATAGATACCAGATGCTTCCTGGTTGTGTAACAGTCTTGTACAAGGCTCCTGGTTTTCTCTCTGTCTGATACCAGCACTATATTATATTAATGTATGCATGCAGGAAATTGTTGCTGCTTCTACTTGGAGGTGAAACCCTAAAGGCATCATTCACATTGCATGAAATATGTAAAGGCAAGTCTCAGAACTGTTACTATGAATTACAATTCTTGATGGAAGGTCTCAGAGTTTTGTATTCATTGTGCTCACCGCAGGAATTTTTCTTCCATAAAGGTACATAAAATTGGAAGTTTATAGTCAATAAGGCGAGTCTCCATTTTATTGTGGTAATGCTGCTGGAAAATCATTCTAATCTGACTTTGTGACACTATTACTACATGATACTGACCGGCCAGGTCACCGAGTGACAAATCTTGTTTTCTTAAGTGATTATTTTTGCAACAAATTAGAAATCCATACACAATGTTGTTGTCACTTCCTCTTTCTAGTCTGACTGTGATGCATTGGGTTTCTGCATCATTTTGAATGACCAGATCACCCCTTGAGTGACACATTTTTAAGCATTTTTTGCATTTGAATAACAAAAAACCTGTTCTGTTCAGTCTGGATTGACTCTGTGATGCAGTACGTTACAGCAAAATTTGACTGGCAAGGTCACTGTTTCAGTGCCAAATATAATTTTTAACCAGTCACTGACTTATTTTTCATTCAGTGTTTAACCTACTTCTTCATGATATTAACCCTTTGAGAGCTCAATCTCGTATTACTCAGCATGTTATACAATATATATTTATATAATTCACAAAAACTACCCTCACTAACTCAATATAGTCTGACTATGATGCAATCTGAGTGCCAAATGTAAATGTATTAAGCATTTTTTGGATGCAAGGTGTTACTTGCTACCAAATTTAAATTGGCTTTAAAATAGTTTAAAACACTTATGGCTCCAAGAACCCATTTAAAAAAGTAGTGAAGAATATTATTAGGGCTCCGAGGAACCTATTTATCTTGCTCTCTAAGGGCTAGTTCTCATGGGGGCCGGTGAGGCGGATTTTGGCACCGGGAGTGACGTGGGGAGCCGCATCACTCTCGGGTCAAAACCCGCCTGCCACGATCGTCGCAATTGTGGCTTCCCCCTCTGGAGTCAGCTCAAATGAATGGGCCAACACCAGAGGTTGCTGCTGCCAGGCGGAAGCCACCTTGCCCCCGTGTGAACTAGCCCTAAGGCTGAGGCCCCACTGGGTGGAAATGCAGCCATTTTGGGGATTGCGAAAACACAGTGGAAAAAACAGCAGCGTTGTACAGTACCAGCATAGTCAATGCAATTTTGTCTAATCCTAGCCCCACATTGCGGGAAAAAAAAAAAAAAACGTTGCAGAAAAGCTACATTTTTCAAAAATGCAGCATGTCATTTATAGTTGCGGAAACGCTGAGTTTTTCCCTCCATAGATTTCTATGGAAATTGTGAAAACCGCAGCAAAAACGCAGTATGATAAATGTATTGTGGAAACTCCACAGAGATGCCGCGGAAAAGCATCAAAATCCGCAGACAAAAACTCACTGTTTTGCTTGGTTGAGACTAAGGCCTCACGGGCCAGAACCCCAGCGCTAAAGCTCTGCGAGAACAACCGCGGTGTGAACGCATTGCGGTTCTTTCCGCGGCGCTTTGAACATAAAGTTCACAGAGTTTACTTCCGCAGACTTTCTGTTACATTTATATCTATGGGAATGCCACCGTAGATATAATGGACATGCTGCGATTTTCAAAATCACGACGGTTTAGGAAACCTCAGTGTGTCCGCGCTGCGTTTTTTTCCACAAAGTGGGCATGGGATTCGTATGAATCCCATCCAGTTTGTAAGTACTGTAAAACACCGCATTTTTTTTCCGCAGTGTTTCCACCACAGCCAAATTGCAGAGTTTCTGGCTCGTGGGGCCCCGGCCTAAATCGCAGAGGCCCATAATTCCTTAGGATTTTCAACATAGTCTTTCAATTACCTTTACTGCACATGAGAAACTCGAGCAAAAATGCGGTGAAAAACTCAACAGAAAATTCATATGAATTTCCGCAGCACAAAACATGTACATGTGCATTTTTTTTTCCGCGACAGAAAACACAGCGTTTTCTTTGCGTTTTTTTGTGCTGCGTTTTTTTTGCTGTGTTTCCGCCCAGTGGGGCCTTAGCCTAAGGCAAACACAGACAAAGTTATGTCAAAGTTTTTATACATTTTTATACCTTGGGATTTCTTCAGATCCCTAAGTAGAATAGATAGAAAACAATGAGAGGTGTAAAAAAAATAATTACAAAAAACCCCATTCAGACTCAACTTGTTTTACTTCTTTTTACTTTTTCTGTGTATGCCACTCTCCTGAATATATCTGGAGTTCTTCTGTGACATTATGAAGTTTAGGAAGCCCATGAGACCACTGGTGGCCCAATCACAGCCCGTAGTGTTGACAGCGGACCTATAAAGTTACAGAAAGCTGCTGGAGATCACCAGTAGAGTGCCAGAAGGCACAAGAAAGGTCTGCAAGACATAACTACAATTTGATGGCCATTTTAGTTTTATCAAGATTAATCTCCAATTGTTCTGTTTCTTAAACAATAAACAACAATTTAGAATATTCGGGTTGAACCTGGCTCGGTTCGTCTGTCCGTTCATACTTTTTACCAACTCTTCAATCTTCACCTGCCAGGTCAGGCCGGTTATACTGACAGATAGTGAGCCACAGTTATTCTTTGAATTCTGTAATAGTCACTCCTCCAGTTCCAATGCCCTGTTACTGTGGCATCTGCCCTCATACAGAGATTATTTTTGGTATCTTTTATAAAAATTCCAAATATTTCCCTTTCAACTTGTAGGCAATCCCGGCATTCTGACAATATGACCGAAATACTGTATTTCTTTAAGTTCTGTAGCTCACACTGTAGGTATAATAACTGTTAGGGGCTCAAGACCCCCCCGAGTTATGTTGTCCTAGGCCTAATTAAGAGTTGGAATATATTGAGCTCGGGAAACAGACGGTCAGACACCTGGGTATCGTGAATGGAATGTTTCACTTTATTGTTCAGCAGCATAGGATTATAAAGGAAGCACATTTACATATAGGTCACATGACCCGACAGCTAAATATGGTCTCATGGATCCGGTAGCACATTGTCACATACATATATATATCTTCAACTCAACATCTGCCAACTTATGCGACAGTTAGCAGGACATCCTTGATAAGCACAAAATGTTACATATACCACAGCACTGAGCATCAAAGGTCACGTACACCACAACACCTCATATCTACAGTTTTTAGAATGATAACAGACTACGTCTAACCACTGGCGTGCAGCTATCTATAGTTCAGCAGAATGAGTCTAACTGCTAGCGTGCAGTCTGAGACTTGTGGTTTTGCTGTCCAACTGACTTTTACTATATTGTCTCTTAATAAAAGAACAAGCTTAGTTTAACCCTTACAGTATCTTTTTTAAAAAATTCAAAATATTTCCTTTTCAACTTGTAGGCAATCCCGGCGTGCTGACAATATGACCAAAATATTTCTTTATTGTATCTCTTTAAGTTCTGTAGCTTACACTGTAGGTATAATAAGAAAGAAGAATTGCTCTTCTCCAATACCAGTGTCATGTTGTTTATTCTGCTTCCATAATAATTGGAGGATATAATTTTTGTTTTTATATTTTTAAAGCCACTTTTTCAGCCCTCTTCTTTGACGAGGCGGAGTCTAAGATGGGACCACAATGAAGACTGCTGTAATGTTAAAATATGCTGTCTTCATTGTGGTCCGATCTTAGACTCCGCCTCGTCAAAGACGAGCCTCCTGCAGAACCAGTGTTGATTGGCCGAATGATGTACACTGTATAGCATTCGGCAAATCAACGCTGGTTCTGAATCAAATTTTTACTGCGAACAGCGAGTGGTATTCAACCGAGTACAAGTATTTTGAATACCTACTCGATCGAATACTACTCGCTCATCTCTAGTCATCACCATAGGCAGCACTAGTTTTTATATAAAATTTCTGTAAATATATGTTTAGCATAAAAATTTGGTTGAAATTGGCCATTTTCTAACTCATCTTCTTTTGATCATCTCAACAAGAGGGACAGGAGATGACCTGGCCTAAGATGCAAAATGGACACATGACATCAAACAGTAACCAATACAGGATACCTGGAAACCAATCACACAGAGCAATGAACAGTCAGTCCAATATGGTAAAGAAATCATTTTCAAAAATTGCACAACATATAAAATATACTTTACATCATTACACCTTTTATAATTAGTTTTTCTCCTTTATGTTTTTTATACAATTTAGTTGTGGTTTTAAAAGCAGAATGTAGAGTTTAGGGAAAAATATACATCCGAGAACTCCCGCACATGAGGTCAGTATAGCAAATATCTCCACAATAGTCATGTATTTCCCTCTGGTGCTCAGATAAGCCGGGATCATGGCCATCCAGACACTACATAACAGCAGCATGCTGAAGGTGATGTACTTGGCCTCATTAAAACTGTCCGGTAATGTCCTCACCATGAAAGCCAGAAGAAAGCTGACAGCGGCCAGGAGCCCCATATAACCCAACATGGAGTAGAACCAGAGATCTGAGCCCTCATTACACTGAATAATGATCTTCCCAGGATAAGACTGATGGTCAAATTCTACATACGGAGGAGACACCAACAACCAGATAACACAAATGAGAACTTGTACAGAAGAACACACCAAGACCACGGAATAAGAGACTCTGGGTGAGATCCACTTCACCCAGACACTGCCAGGTTTGGTGGCTTTGAAGACAATACAGACTGTGACAGTCTTGGCAAGAACAGAAGATACACCAATGGAAAAGAAGATCCCAAATGATGTCTGTCTCAGTAAGCAGGTTATGGCCACTGGACAACCAAGGAAGAAGAAGACACAGAGGAAGCCGAGCAAGATGGAGACCAGGAGGATGAAGCTCACAGTCCGGTTATTGGCTTTAACAATTGGAGTGTCCCAGTAATAGATGAAGATTCCCAATATAAACAATGTTATAATAGAAAAAAGTAAAGATAATCCTAAAAATACAAAAACCAAAATATCCTTCTCATAAGATAGAAATTCATAGGGTTTGGGGATACATTTCTCTCTCTTCTCATCAGGCCACTCTTCTTCAGGACACTTATGGCAGATGTCACTGTCTACAATTACACAGAGAAATACTGGGGTCAGTAATGTGCTCAGCAGATATATCATACAGACACAAATATTCATTTATTCTCAAAGTTTGAGGTCTAGAGATGGGTAAATCAGCTGATAATCAGCCGAATGTGTCCTGACAATTCTAAATTGTTTACCTTTTACCAAAAACAAACAAATGGAAACATTTCTTTTGCAAATTAAATTGGCCGTTTCATTATACTCTGGGGTCTCTGCAAACCAGAAAGTATAAAAGGTGGAGGTCGAGGGAAGAGGCGTAAGAAAGGTAATGGAAGGTGAGCATGAATGCTTTGCTTTTTTTTTTTTTTTTTTTTTTTACTTATTTACATCTCTTCTAGGCATCCATCTATTATATTCTGGTGTCTGAAAAGATATACTATTGTCACTTTTCAACTGTAGCTGGTTTTCTCTCAGACAGCTAGACATTGGATACATAGGTTTCTATGAGCCATATGTATATTTTACACTAAGTTTTGTCTATAGGTTACTAGGAGCCCAAGGAGTATTCTTCACTATTTTTTATAGATAGGTTCCTAGGAGCCCTAAGAGTATTCTACACTATGTTTTATAGATAGGTTCCTAGGAGTCCTAAGAGTATTCTACACTATGTTTTATAGATAGGTTCCTAGGAGTCCTAAGAGTGTTCTACACTATGTTTTATAGATAGGTTCCTAGGAGTCCTAAGAGTATTCTACACTATGTTTTATAGATAGGTTCCTAGGAGCCCTAAGAGTATTCTACACTATGTTTTATAGATAGGTTCCTAGGAGTCCTAAGAGTATTCTACACTATGTTTTATAGATAGGTTCCTAGGAGTCCTAAGAGTAATCTACACTATGTTTTATAGATAGGTTCCTAGGAGTCCTAAGAGTATTCTACACTATGTTTTATAGATAGGTTCCTAGGCGTCCTAAGAGTATTCTACACTATGTTTTATAGATAGGTTCCTAGGCGTCCTAAGAGTATTCTACACTATGTTTTATAGATAGGTTCCTAGGAGTCCTGACAGTATTCTACACTATGTTTTATAGATAGGTTCCTAGGAGTCCTAAGAGTATTCTACACTATGTTTTAAACCAATTTAAAGTGTGGTTTGCACTGAACCTGAGTTACCGAACTAGAACATGAAACAAATGTTGACATGTTTGCTCCTCTTTCCTTAGGACCAGTCATATTGGGTGCTTTGATGTCGTGATGTTTTGACATTAATGTCTAATCATTTTTTGTGGGATCTTCCTGTGAATTTTTCAAAATTTGCAATGAATCCATCTCATTACACGATGGTTTGCTCCTCTCTAGCAGGTATAACACTGTTTTATTGAAGGTACCAGCAATGTTTTCAGTCCTACACAACACTTTTAGGATAATTTTTTGTGTTTATATAGAACATGACTATTCAGAAATATTTCCTGAC
This sequence comes from Leptodactylus fuscus, assembly GCF_031893055.1. NCBI lineage: Eukaryota > Metazoa > Chordata > Amphibia > Anura > Leptodactylidae > Leptodactylus > Leptodactylus fuscus. Next base: position 364,067,482 of record NC_134265.1, on the reverse strand, counting down.
ACTTTGAGCTTCATAACTTGAACCCTCCCATGTTTTTTTGCAGATTAAAGTTTATTTACCTGTATACAAACACCAGTCCCACACTTGGTTCCTATATACTGGATTATCTCATGTATAATATATTCTTACCTGTTATATTGGACACTTCCCCCTCAGAACACGGGACACAGTTATAGCAGCAGACATGATATCCTCCATTAGGAGCTTTTCTGTATCCCGGAGAACACGGCTCATTACAGCGGCCTTGTGGCATCTTGTACATGCAGTGAATGATACACAATACATACAGTCATACATACAGTGTATATTATTACTGACCAGTCACACAGCTGGATTGTATTCATCATTTATGTTCTAGATACACATTGTAATATTTATTCTGATGCTGAATCTTAGACTAACAGGATGATATAACATCACCGATACATAAAACAATGTATATTCTACTTTCTTACATTTTTGTTTTCCAATATTCTTTTCACACTTGATTAAAACTTTTACACGTTACTGTCCATAGCGGCTATTATGTGGTTTTACCAAATTTTCACAGTTTTTTAATTGTTGTTGATATGTGGATCACAAATTAGGCCATTTGATTTAGGCCACCTTTAAGAACTTTGCTGAAGTAGCCTCCCTGTAGAAGAATGTGGACTTTGCTGTGTGGAGACTGTCAGTTTGCAGGGCCCCGGGGATCACACAATAGACTGGTCTGGGCAGGTTCCAAGGTACAGAAGCCAAGTCCAAGCAAGGCTTGACCTCTGCCAGGACAGGAAAGACAACCATGGGCTGTCCATGTATTATCTGTTTTTCCCAGATTCTTTACTAGGTGAAGAAGACAGCATATGCTTTTATAAATGCAAAAAAAACCAAAAAAAACATATGGATGACACACGGATAGCACACGGGTTAAACCGAAAAAAGTAGTTTTTTATATAGCCCACAAAAAAATAGTTTGTGTAAAAGCAGCCTAATGTCTCGGAAGGAGACTTGTGTGCCATCCATGTTTAGCACGGTTGAGCATGCATGGCCCTGGTAGAATCAGGATTAATAGCTCATCTTACCTTGTTGTTTTTCCATCTGACTTTCCCTCCATTAATATTGAGCTCACTGCGGTTTACTGAGGATTCATTAAAGGTCCCAAATTCTTCTAAAGTACACAGATAATTAACCCCATCAGCAAGGTCACAAACCAAGTTCATTAAGGACCATGTAAATGGCAGGTCACCTCTTTCATTGAAGGAAACATAATTTCCATTGAGATCCGTGTACATTAAATTTCTCACGTATTTATGTAGCTGATTAAAAAAAAGGAGAAAAGTTAGAAAAATTCTAATGGTTTTTTTTTTGACAAACTTTATTGCAAAGAGTTGCAAACCACCAATTTGAACTTACAATATATATTTCTATTTCATTTGGAGCCACTCTTTGGCTAAAAAAAACCCTCATGGAATCTAGAACAGTTTTTTTCGCAAAGTGGGTTCAGACGGAGTATTTTGGGCCGGAGTTTGACGCAGAGGCCAAAGGAGATTCTGGTCCAAAAATACAAGTAGCCATGACTAGATGCCAGTGCAGTGCACCAGAATCCAGTCGCGGCACTCCGATCCTGATATTCCCAAATGAATGGCCCTAGTCGGGAGGTGGGAGTAACTTCAAGACACTGAAGAATGAGCACGTCACTACTTTTTTCTGGGAGTTGGAACAAACATCTCCCAGAAAAAATAACTGACCAGCTCCCATTGATTTCAATTGGAACCCTTTTTTTTCTTTTTTATCAGGATTTTGAGGCAGATTCGGGCCAGAAAGAGATGAGTGAACTGGTTTAGAATGAATTGGTTTCCAGAACTTTTTATTTCTAATGGGACGTCATCACCAAGTACAAATACAGCATAGATTAACCATTCCACACATCTATCAAGGATAAACATTGCACAATTCAAATATAGTGCACTAAACCAGTACATGCCAGTACACAAGAAGATGCACAGTTAGTATAAAACACACCGCTATAATACAGCTTTATATAATCAAGTAGTCCGGGTAAACATATGACTCTACACATTACACTCAAATCTTGATAACACCACCCTACAAATCCTTGATTTTAGTACAAGGGGCCTTAAGTGTCACTCTAAGTTCGATATCACCTCATTTTTTAGGAATATTCTACACTATGTTTTACAGATAGCTTCCTAGGATCCCTAAGAGTATTCTACACTATGTTTTATAGATATGATCCTAGGAGCCCTAAGAGTATTCTACACTATGTTTTATAGATATGATCCTAGGAGCGCTAAGAGTATTCTACACTATGTTTTATAGATATGATCCTAGGAGCCCTAAGAGTATTCTACACTATGTTTTATAGATAGGTTCCTAGGAGCCCTAAGAGTATTCTACACTATGTTTTATAGATAGCTTCCTAGGATCCCTAACAGTATTCTACACTATGTTTTATAGATAGGTTCCTAGGGGCCCTAAGAGTATTCTACACTATGTATTATAGATAGGTTCCTAGGAGCCCTAAGAGTATTCTACACTATGTGTTATAGATAGCTTCCTAGGAGTCCTAAGAGTATTCTACACTATGTTTTACAGATAGCTTCCTAGGAGCCCTAAGAGTATTCTACACTATGTTTTATAGATAGGTTCCTAGGGGCCCTAAGAGTATTCTACACTAGGTTGTACAGATAGGTGTCAGGACAGTGCGGCAGCTGCGGCCAATGGGTACAGAGTGCTGGCACAGTATCTAGGCAGGATAAAAGGACTGTACTTGTTTACACCCCAGACTTGATAAAACCTGTGGTAAAGTTACCAAATGGCAAAGGTCCACAGCCTATACATTCTGCCATGAGGCAAGCCAAGGGCAGGAGGAGAGCAACAACTGATCTCAGATATAGGTCAAGGACGGAGTTGTCCCCATTGAATGGTGTCTGGCTCACCCCTTGCCATTTTCATCTCCGATCCGGGGACACATGGCGTCATTGCGCTGTGGAGGAGGGGGTAGTGTTAGTATTGTGCAGCAGGTACGCCATGATATGGAAGTTGCAGCCTGTTCCAGTGCACAGTCCAGCATTGCAGGGGTTAACTTCCCTTGCAGCAGCCGGGTGTGGCCGAGTGCCTGACTGATTGTGGTGTCAGCCAATGTACGCTTGGTGTGGGAAGCTGGGCTGTTTACTGGTGACCACCCTTCCCTATTTAAGGGGGCTGGTCTGGTGCACTAAGATCATTCCTCAAACCCAAATGATTGGGCGCAAGGGTTCCAGCCTGAACAAACATTTAGTTGGCCTAGCTAGTAATTACCCCTGAGATATCAATGCCAAGGTTAGTTGGGCAGCATGCTGCCTTGTGTGTTGTGAATTATCTCAGGTGGCTTAAGTGAATTAAGTCAGTGTTCACACTGTTAGTTTGTTTGGCAGTAAGCTGCCTTATGGGTTGGTTGAACTGAAGCACACTGGGTTTAGTTGGTCTCTGTCTAGTGCAGGAGTTCTGGCTAGACAGGTTAGTTGTTGTAGCGGCTGCTCTGATCTGCACAGGTTGCTCTGTGAGTTAAACAAGAGCACACCCGGTTACTTAGCAGTTTAGAGTCCAGTGGGCTCCACAGGATATTAGTTTATTTTAGTTTTTCTTAATATATCCTGCTGACCATAACAACGTAACTTTGTAAAGGCACTTTGTGGTGGTCTGGAGTTTCTAAGAAGAGCAATTGGACATCCCTTCTGCTTGGACTATTTTTCAGTGAATTACAGAGCAGGAGACACTTTGATATTAAAGTGGTATTCCGATAACTCTTCTTCTGCAGCCTCCAGGCTCTGTGCTCTCTTCACTTCCTGGATTTCTTGGCACATTGGTGGGTGGGGTTTCACTTGCTCTTCTATCTGCTATGTTTGCAGTTATTAATGAGGGATTGGTTGTAAATGCATTACCACAGTATGAAGCTGATGTAGCAGAGCTGGATTTGAGTCAGCTTGCATTATATACAGAGGTACTGGACTCCTTATCTCAGCCCAAATTCAATTAAAGCGGAGCTCCGCAACTTGTCAGACATACACAACTCAGAGCTGTTCCCAGCACTCAGCACCTCCCTCCACCCTGAAAGCAGGCAGCTCCATCACTGAGAGACTGAGCAGATAAACCAGTAGTCCAGGACCCTTGGTCATATAAACGCAGTGTCAACAATGAAGTGAATAAATTAATATAGCGGCCAAACAAAGCATTTTTGATAAAGCAATGTATTTAGAAAAAGTCTTAAATCCACATAAACTAGCAGTATAGATAGGATGCTTTTCATGGGACAACCCCTTTAATTCTTCATCTCTGTTGCACTTTAGAGTTCTGAGCCACATATTGGATTAATAAATGAATGGGTGTTATGGTCAGCAGGGTTTATTAAAAAAATAAAACAAACTAAACCCTACGGAGACACACACACACACACACACACACACACACACACACACACACACACACACACTTTCAGGTTTTGGAATGTGATCATAGAGCGCTGGGCATCCAGACCAGCCCCCTTATATGGGCGATCACCAGCAAATAGCCCAGCTGCCCAATCCGAGCGTCCATTGGTCGACACACCAGTCCATCAAAAACTCGACCACACCTGGCTGTTGCAAGGCAGATTAACCCTTGCAACCCTGGACTGTGCAGAGGAACAGCCAGCGACGCCCAGATCATGGCCGCAGTTACTGCACAATCCTAACAATGGGCCGTCCTGAAATCTGAACTATAGAAGGAATCTGTACAATCTGTAGCTGAGAAGAGAGAGCTGGGAGGACTTTTACCATATACAATATTTTCATACGTGCCACTTACATCTCGGACTGCTCCGTGTTTATTTGTGGTCATCTTATGAATGGCGAGAGCCAGGATATAAACTGATACATATGTATAGTAGGAGTTTCTGTTTTTGGTATCAGATATTGGAAGACGATAGATTTTAGTACAATTTTTATAGTGAGTGCTAAAAAATTGTTGAAAAAAAATATTTTTCTCTTTATTTTTGATAAGACAAGCAAAATGTGTCAGCCAAATTTCCTCCAATATTGGGTCATCTGGACTGTTTATTGAAGTTATACCAGCGATCATGTGATTCACATGAGGAATTGTTCCGAATGGTAACATAAATAATAAGCTGCAGTTTATAATTGAATGTAAATAATGTTGTTGTCTTACATAAGAAGCCCAAGATTCGTGAAGGATCAGTGTGTGATTCTCTAAGTCATTTCTGAGGCTTTGGAAATATTCAGCATATCCTGTGCTGTATTGGCCAAATATCACCAGAACTCTAGTCGTTGATTTCTTTATCTGACCCATCAAATCTCTGTCTCTTTCCTCAGAACCAGTAAATCGTATAAGAAATTCAATACAGATCCCATTCTGCTCCATTCTCTTCTTCAGTTGTAATAACCCCATATCACCACTGTTATCTTCCGGGGCGATAATTCCAACCCAATTCCATCCAAAGTGTATCAGACAGTTAACAATAGCTGCATAGAGGACCTGATCATCAGCAACCATCTTGAATAGACGTGTTGATGGTTCTTTATCATTTCGGTAAAGGTCCAGATCTCCATGAATAATCTACAGAAAGAGAATGTACTTATGTTTCAAACTTTTTTCTTCTAAAATGAAAAGAGTGTTATGCTGATTGCAGGATATGATGGATATACAGAAGAAATTGCTCTTTTTATTTTGATTATAAATTTATTCATGTACAAGACCATATGAAATAAATCACATAGTTACTTAGAAAATAAGATAAGATAATCCTTTAATAGTCCCACAGTGGGGAAATTTCAGTATGTGACAGCAGCATAGTAATACAGATACAGGATAATACACAGTAATATACTACAGACGTAGACACACATATGCTGAGATGACAAGATATACTAGGAGTCCATAGCAGCTAAGGAACAGAAGAGAAAGAAGGAAGACTTCAGGGTCATAATCATTAGTTCTCTGTGCGGAGTGTCTTCACTTGGTCTGATGTAGATTATACAGCCTGGTCGCAGTTGCAAGGAAGGACCTGCAATAGCTCCTTCTCACACTTGGGGTGAAGCAGACGGTCACTTACAGTGCTGCCAAGTCCCATCAGGGTCCTATACATGGGGTGGGATTTGTTCCCCCGCATGGAGGTAACCACAGACAGTATCCTTCTGTCACCCACCACCTGTACTGGGTCCAAGGGGCTCTCCAGGACAGAGCTGGCCCTTCTGATCAGCCTGTCAAGTCTATTTCTGTCCCTGGTTGATATACTGCTCCCCCAGCAGGCCACGCAGAAAAAGATGGCTGAAGCAACCACAGAGTTGAAGAAAGCCCTAAGAAGTTGCCCCTGGACTCCGAAGGCTCTCAGCCTCCTGAGCAGGTAGAGCCTACTGTGGCCCTTTCTGTGCAGCGCCTCCAGGTGATCAGCCCAGTCTAATTTATTGTTGAGGAGCACACCCAGGTACTTATAGGTCCTGAATATATCAATACATGCTCCTTGGATCTCCACTGGGGTCTGGGCACTTCTCCATTTACTAAAGTCCACCACCATCTCCTTGGTCTTCCCAGCATTAATCCTGAGCTGGTTCCTGAGACATATTTATCAAGTTCAACTTTTCTCAGCTTAAATGTTTGAGTTAGGAGAATGCAAACGCCTTCCCTGGGCCTCAGGTTTTTCACACTTTCTTAAAATATTCTGTACAGAAACTGTACTGAGTCTTGTGGCTGCTGCTTTAACTCCTATAATTTGTAGCTGTGACATTCTTGTTTCCTTGCTTAGTTGCCATTGGATAAAATCATGCATGCAAAACCTTTCTTAGGCTAAGGCCCCACGGGTTGTAATCGCAAAGCGCTGCGGAAAGAACCACTGTGTGATCGCATTGCGGTTCTTTCCGCAGCACTTTGAAGAGAAAGTTCACAGAGTTTTCCTCTTCGGACTTTCTCTTCCTATTATATCTACGGGAAAGCAACAGGTTTGCAAATCACAGCGTGTCCGCGCTGCGATTTCTTTTTTTTTTTTTTTTTTTTATAATCTTAGTTTATTGGTTTTTAGAAAACAAAACATGATACACAACATGTACAATGAAAAGTCACATTAAGATAACAAATCCATTGATACAGGCGGCTGAGTACAATAAAGCATACAGTCAAAACTAGAAAATTGCATGACCATAGTAGATATACATAAATGAGCAATAATGAAGTCTATACCAACCAAAGAAACATATGTCTCGTTGAAAACAACTGTTCATTATCAAAGAAAGATAAAGGAAGGGGGGGGGATCTAGAAAGGAGGGGAGGAGAGAGTAGGTAATGGGGAGGGGGATTTTTGAACCTAAAGCGGGAGTAAATAAAGTAAAAAAGTATCCAGATCTTAGGTGCTCGGGTAGAGCAGACATGGACTATTGATTTATTGGGAAGTCCACCAGGGGGACCACAATTTCTTGTATACATCATGGCGCCTCTCCTTCCAGCTGATAAGTTCTTCATACCTCGCAATCTCATGCACTTTGGCATACCAGAGTGAAATTTTTGGGACGTCCGCTGAGAGCCAGAACAACGGAATCAACAGCTTAGCTGCCTCTACTAGGTGAACTATCAGATTCTTTTTGGAAGGCAAAAGGTTGTCTTGCGGAAGTGACAGTAACTGTAATTCTGGGGATAAAGTAATATCCTTTTTCATTATGCGCGATATCTGAATTTGTACATCCGACCAATAAGCTTTGATGTGAACACAGTCCCACCACAAATGTAACATAGAGCCAACTTGCTTGTGACACCTCCAACATAAATTAGAATCTGAAAGCTTTCTGTTATATAACCACTCAGGGGTCTTATACCAACGCGAGAGCACTTTGAAATGTAGCTCTTGTTGTCTCACACAGGTGGAAAACCCATGAGAATGCTTTAATATAACATTTACATCTTGCTCTGTAAATTGTGTCCCCAATTCTTTCTCCCAAGAGGAAATATACAGAGGTGCTGACCGGGGGGATGTGGCAGATATAAGTGCTTTACAAGTGGAGATTGGGCGCCATGAGGGATCAGTAGATTGTAGGGTTAGTTCAAATCTTGAGGGAAACCACTTTCGTGGTGTGGATTGGATGGTTCTCTCCACCACAGAAGTGAATTGGGCATAATTCAAAAAATTAATTTTTATTGGCGACACCATCTCTTGCAGTTTGGCCTGAGAGATCGGTTTTCGATCTACTATCAGATCTTTCACCGTGTAGTTATGCAGTTTGGATCATATATCAGCTGGTGATAAACAAGGTGGAGAGAGCAGAAACGGCAATGCATTAGCAGGGGCAGCAAGAGAAGGGAGAGGGGAAAGCATTGCTTTATACCTGGACCAGACCTCACATGGACCTAGAAGTAAAGAGTTAAAAGTAAGATTTTTCAGGTCCGCATTAGTAGCTGACCATAAAAATTTATAGAGCTGTTGGGCACAGGCACCATCTGCTAGAATTTTACAAGTATCGTCCTTCAGCGGTTTGTTGTAAAGAAACCATCGATTCATCTGAATGGCATGGTAGTACTTCAATATGTCCGGTATCGCTATACCTCCATCTTTTTTGCTCCTAGTCATAACTTGATATGCTAATCGGGGGGGTTTATGTGACCAGATAAAGGCACTAAACAATCTCCTAGCGGTAACAAAAAAGGATTTAGGTAAGGCTATCGGTAACATTTGCATAGTGTAAAGTATTTTCGGGACAATATATGTCTGCAAAAGATTCCTTCTACCTAGCCATGATAGAAAGGGAAAATCATACTGTTTAAGTAAACGTTTTACTTCATCAAGCAATGGAGGGTAATTTTTTTCAAAGACCAAATGTATAGATCGGGGCAGTTGTATACCTAAATATTTGATGGATTGCTGCTTCCAAATGAACGGAGAGGATGTTGCTAACTCAGATGCCAGTTTATCATTTAAGGAAATATTTAAAATTTCAGATTTAGATATATTGATCTTGTAATTGGACAAGATACCATACTGATGGAGTAAGTCCGTTAATGCGGAAAGACCCACATCAGGGTTTGAAATCAGGAACATCACATCATCTGCGAAAGCAACTGAAGATATCGTTTTCCCGAATGCCTCAAAACCGTGTATCAGTGGGTGTTGCCTAACCGCTTGAAGCATAGTCTCCAATGTCAAGATAAATAAAGAGGGAGACAAGGGGCATCCTTGTCTCGTTCCATTTGAAATAGTGAAGTACTCAGAGAGTGCACCATTCACTTTTATTCTCGCGTGTGGCTGCGAGTACAACGTAGCTATCGCTCCAATAAATTGGTCGGGCATACCAAAGGCCTTTAACGTAGCGAACATAAAGGACCAGTCCACCCGGTCAAATGCTTTTTCAGCATCTACTCCTAAAAGTATTAAGGGGGACCGGGTGGACTGGGCTATGTCGATGGCGTGAAGGAGTCGGACGGTATTGTCCTTCCCCTCCCTGCCCCTGACAAACCCAGATTGTTCACAATGTAGCAACTGTGGCATCAAATCTCGTAATCGCAACGCTAGTAACTTTGCCCAGATCTTAAGATCGTTGTTCAACAACGAAATAGGCCTATAATTACTGCACGCTGTAGGATCTCGTCCCTCTTTGTGGATCAGAGTTATATGGGCCTCTTGTGTTTGTTTTTGCATCTGATCTCCAGTCAATAAGGCATTGCAAAAATCGGTCAGTGGAGAGAGAAGTTGTGCCTGGAATGTGGTATAGTATAAGATCGAAAGTCCATCAGGGCCCGGACTTTTGTTGGGCGGAAAACTAGCAATCGTCTTCCTAACTTCGTCTTGCGTAACTGGTGAAGTGAGAAACTCCCTGCCTTCTGCTGTCACAGTTGGGAGAGACAGTTTGGCGAGGAAGTCCGCTATATTTGCATCTCTATTTTCTTGAGCTGAATATGAACTTTCCTGTTTGAGATTATACAAGGAGGAACAATATGTATGAAATGACCTTGCAATACTATCTGTATCAAAAACTGTTGAGCCATCAGCTTTTTTAATGGAGGCTATGTGTGATTTTGCTCTCTCCTTCTTTAGCAGTGCAGACATCAATTTGCCGCCTTTATTTCCATGTGAATATAGGCGAGATCTGGAATAAAGCAATTTTTTCGCCGCTATACGATTCAAAGATTTCTTTAACTGTTCCCTCAATGACACTAACTCAGCATGTGTGGTAATACACAGATGTCTCTTATGCAATCTCTCAAGAGTTGAGATTTGCGTTAATAGAGAATCTATCTCTTTCTGTCTCTCCCTCTTTTTTGCCGATGCTTTGGCAATTAGCAATCCCCTTACGAAAGACTTATGTGACTCCCAGACAAGAAGGGGAGATACAGTTGGTGTCACATTTCTCTGGAAGAATGCCACCAATTCCGCTGCAATATGAGAGCGGACATCTTGATGCGAGAGTAAGGTTTCGTTAAGTTTCCAATTCCACGCTCTTGGGGTCATGTCAGGGAAGTGGAAAGAGGCTAAAGTAGGAGCGTGGTCGGACACCGTGATATAGTCTATGTTCGCAGTGTGTAAGGAGTTTAACAGAGATTGAGAGGCGAAAATATAGTCCAAACGCTGATGAGTCTGATGTGGTGTCGAGAAAAAGGTAAAATCCTTCTGCGAGGGGTTCACACATCTCCATGTATCAACTAAGTGTAGATTCTGCAATGCCTTATGAATATAGCTCAAAGCTCTTTGAGATATTGACGACTTCCCAGAGGATGAGTCTAGAGCAGGGTCTAATACAACATTTAAATCTCCACCTAAAATAATCTCACCTTCCGCGAATTGTGAAAGAGTTTGAAGCATGGAGATTATCCATGCACATTGGTTGGTGTTTGGGGCATATACTGATGCAAATGTCACCCGCCTGGAGGAGAGTAAGCCTTTCAAAAATAAGTATCTTCCCTCAGGGTCCTGGAGGGTGCACTGACATGTGAATGGCAGAGTATGTCTAATGGCAATAGCCACTCCCTTCGAAGCAGAAGATGAGTGGTTAGAATAAAACCACTGGTCATAGGGGGATTTTGGGAGCTTAGGTACCTTACCTTGTTTAAAATGAGTCTCCTGTAGAAATAGAAGATCCGCGTCTAATTTCTTTGCCATTGAGAGTAGCCAATGTCGCTTGTTGGGCGAATTGAGCCCATTAATGTTAAAGGACGAAAACTTGAACAAAGGAGGTTTCTGATTGGTCCTGTTCGGTCTAGTCAAGGTATCAGCAGCCATGGTTACCGTACCGTACAGTCTCTATGTACTAGAAGGTAAATAAAGAGGGAATATGGAAGAGGAGGGGGGGAGGGGTGAGACAGGACAAGGGGTGGAAAAACACTAGTACAGGTGTAATACAGTAAACAGAATAGTGTAACCAACGAGACACTATTACTACAATCCGTAGTAACTATGTGATTATTGCACTCTATGTGAGAACAACAAGCACAGATTTGTACAATAGTAGGGTCAGAGAAAATCCTGATCGGAAACGAACCTAGTTAACGCCGATATTAAAGAGCTAAAGAGCTTGTCATAAACTAACAGCAGAAATATAACTTAATCTTTGAAATGATGAGACGAGATGGTGGCAATCTCATGCAGTCCCCTTGGGATAAATATAGTGAGTCCCATTAAGAGTATAAGAACTCATGTTATAATATATATGCCAAAACGAAACAGTCCATAAGTCCTATGGAGTAGTTATAGCACATCTTGCAAGAAAAAAGAGAATAAGTATAGATTCCACAGGGATCTAGAACATGCGTAACAAAGAAGAACAGAGTGTCCCAGAGGACGGTTAACACATCTAAAATAAGGACAAAGCACTATCCACTGGTTTGCGAAGTGGAGAGCGTTGAAAAAAACTCACGATCAGTGGATAACAGTGAAAAAGAGCTCACGGGGTACCCATTCTACTTCTCAAGATATTCTTCCTGGATTTTGGAGATCTGTGACGCATTCCGGTATGTCCTATGGCTAGTGGAGGTAATTGCGGCGGCATTTCCAAATCACCCGTAGGTAATCAAGATTGTACCTCCAAAGGCTCTATATCCAGAATAGACCAAATCTGTTGTAGATCTGCTGGTGTATGAACCGTAATGCGTCTACCTCCATGCAATACGGCCAGTCCAGATGGGTATAGCCAGGCATATTTAATACCTCTGGAGCGTAATTCTTCCAGTACTGGTCGTAGCATCCTCCTTTTAGCTAAAATAGATGGCGCTATGTCTTGAAAGAGCAATATTTCGTTACCATCTATTTCTACACGATCTTTTTCTCTTGCTGCATTCAGTATGGCACTGGTATCAACAAATGATAATAATCCACAAATAATGTCCCGAGGGGGTTCATTTTGTCTAGGTTTTGGGCGTACAGCCCTATGAATTCGTTCAATTACCACCTTCTCTGCACGGTCTGGGCCTAGCAGATCAGAGAACAGGGATGAAGCCATTTTGTGTAGGTCTTCTGTACCATTGGTCTCAGGTAATCTTTTTAGTCTGATATTTCTCCTCCTGTTTCTGTTTTCTTGATCTTCAATTTGTAAAAGAGATCTATCTAGTAAATCCTTATGGTGTTGCAAGTGCGCAGTTACTGCGTCAGCATGTGTGTGTATTGCAGCATAAGACTCCTCAAGGGCTGTAAGTCTAAGGCCTGCAGCCAGCATATCAGACCTATACTCGGCCATTTCCTGGACCATTGGCATAAGGGCTTTGGCCAAAGCTTTTTGTAAAAATGCCCTTGTAATCGGGGCTACACTTGCCTCACTGCGGTCTCCCTCAACGACACTCTCTCCCTCCGAGTCCTCAGCATAGTCCGTCACCACTTTCGGCATCGGCGCCATCTTAGGAGCAGCATGCGGCGAAGGTGAGCCTTTCTTCCTAGCGAAACACTGTAAGTCACTGTGGATTTTCTGGTGTTTAGGGGTGCCCGGAGGGTCCCTGGACCCATCTCTGCCCGTCTTGACCATGTCTCTGCTGTTAGGAGCTGTAACGGCGGCAAGAAGGTTCCCAGCAAACGGAGCTTCAGAGAGATGCGTCCGCCATCTTGCGCGGTCAGGCTCCGCCCCCCGCGCTGTGATTTCTTCCGCAAAGTGGGCATGGGTTTCGCAGTGTCACCACTGCGGGCAAATTGCGGCATTTACATCCCGTGGGGCCCCAGCCTAAGGACAGAAAATTAGCAATTATTTCCTTATTGTAGCCGGGATATCTTCTCATTACATGTATGAGAACCCATACATACCCTGCCTAATAACCCAGCTACAATAAGAAAATCATGGCTGGGTCTTTGACAAGTGCCAGACGATATACATTTATGGTTGCATCCATTGGCAATTTATCTAGAAAACAGACTATGATAGTTAGAGAACATTTTTAAAACTCTGCAGAATTTTTAACTACTTATATTTGCAAAAATGTTTAACTTTTAATGATCTATAAATACAGAAATGATTATGTTCATGGCACTGCCCCTTTAAGTAACAGATTTTCTTTGATTAGCACAGAATCCGTGTTTTGCCATGAGAATGGCAGTTTGTATATATTTAACAAAAAAATAAAACTTTTGTCAAAGAAAACGCTTAAGAAAAAATTTTTCACAACCAGGACTACAAACTCTCTTTGATATTATTTTTTTCTATTCTTTTAATCCCATTTTATTTTCTGTACTGTATTGTGATTTTATCTGTATTTGCTGGACAATCCTCTGATGTGTACTCTGCATATGTCAGTGGCTACTACCAACCCACTTGGGTTAATAAATATATACAATTTATAAAGCTCGGTTCATGTTATCCTATGAACTCAGACAATCATAGGGTGTGAGTGGAAGGTAAGAAGGGTGACTGCAGGTGTGCTAAGCGGCCAAGCAAAGTGGTAGAACTGACAGTGGAGATTAATTGAATAGAATTATTTCCTTTTTCTTTTTTTGCTACTACTGCACTGCAAAAAGGCTTTTCTACCTTCAAGAAAATGGTGAATAAGCCCCTTATTTTTCTCCACTAATAAACGCCCAGAAAAGACATTATAACAGAGAACTGTGGAGATTAATGGATACAAATCTTTTTTTTTTCCCACTACTGCACTGCAAAAAGTCTTGTAATCTTCTCCCTTGCACACAGGTATGATCTATTGCAAAACCTGCAATGAGCAGCTGGATAATGATAGTCAGTGCTGCAATGTGTAGTAGGATTGTTGTTATTACCGATGCTGCAACCACCCCAAATAAACCCTGTTCTGCTTTAATACTGTGCATAAATTCCTCCCTATCCCTTCCCTACACTTCTAATGCTCTTTCCCTGAACTTCTATTAAGCAAACTATATCTTTTGAAGTTTTTTCTACCACCTTCTAATGCGCCTGCTCACATCTGTCCCTGCACTAAGTACGATGTGAAATGACTGAACCCAAAATGGCGGAGGGTAGTTGTAGGGCTGTGACATCGCAGGGTCGGCTGCTGATTAGCTGCACGATTGGCATTATGGATTGATCCCGCATTCCCAGAGTTCTCTTCCCCTTGTCCTAACATATGCAGCAGGCATTTTATGAAAAAAATGGGATAAGATACATCGATACAGGAAAATATCTGGCTTCTTGGCAAATCGATTTCCTGAAATTCGGATCGAATTCCACTTCATCAGCTTTGGTTTGCTCATCTCTAATCATTAGTTATTTTATACTATATAGCAGATAAGACTGATATGTAAGTGCCACTTACCTGTGTGTATCTGTGTAGAATAGGAATATCAATCATGACTTGACTTGTAAAATAATTAAAGTCAGACACAAAAGCCATCACTTCTCCACGATCTCTACAGGAATAATTGGGAACCTCCGGCCGTTTTCCAGACAATATATGGAAGGCAGATTTTATAGTTTGCAATGGACATCCACAAGAATCAAATATATGATACCCCAGAGTCATGTTGGGCAGAAAGTCAGGATTCCAGTTAATCTCATCCACAGCAATGATGAAGGCCAAGATGCTTTTATATATTTCAAGATGAATTCTAAATAATAATAATAATAATAATAATAATAATAATGATAATAATAATAATACTAATAATAATAATTAATTTTACATTTCATAACTTTCAATTGTGGTTTTCAAATCAGTTTGTACATGTATGACATTTACATACATAGCCCCTTTTTGACCTCCACAAAACATGGATTTAGAGTCATTCTGAACCTCTTCCTCATTCAGTCAAAGAGTGACTGAGCAATAAGGTTCCTAGCTTACTAGTGTTCCACAGAGGTGTTTCTGAAATTTTTTGTTACTGTTCATTGATCCATTTCTTCTGTGTTGTCTTCTACTTTGCTACTCATCTGTCTTTTACCTTTGAACCCTTCCTACAAGTCCTAACTATTCATCTGTCTACTGACTTATACACTGCCAGCCCCGATCTCAGCCTGTTTTCGGACACTTCTACTATCTGATCTCTCAGTGCCTTTCACCAGTGTCTTTAACCCATCAGATCATTTGTCTCTGATGCTGGGACTTTTTCCGAAGGTAGCACCTCATTTTTTGTTTTTTTTATTTTTTGTACAGCAAAGTCCAGATCCCTGTAAGGTGAAAACCAGAGAAATGACTTCAGCAATGTTTTTAGAATTTAACCTAAACCAAAAGTGTTGGGTGACCCAGTGGACCTTCTGGACTCAGCATACATAAAGATATAGATACATTCATTTCGGACACAGCTCAGATGATTCCTGCAATGTTATTATCAACTTGACCTTAGAATATGAGTCAGAGATTGCAATAAACTGAGAGGAATTCTGCAACTTCTCTGCTACTATACAGAGAACAACCACTGACCAGTAAATTACACCCTGCTGTCATATTTACTATGGATTTCACCTAATGCTCTATAAAATATACAGATTGTGCTGAGAATTTCAGACCAGTACAATATATAACCTCAGAGTATAGTTGGCCACACGCGAGAAAAAAGTCAATCAAAATGGCCAATTTTAGCTATTTCATCTAATGATCATGTAAAAAATTACCATTTGACATTTTCCAATGTTTCATAGATTTTATTATGATTTAATCACCTTTTTTTAACTTCAAGTGTAAGTAAACTTTCTGACAGTTTGTGATTTTCTGACAGTATTTGTGTCATACAACATTTTGTTTCCTTTGTGTGAAATTCTGCATTTTTTCACTGTTCCCCTTCTATCTGTATTGAGAGATGTTCCTGCCTCTCACTGAATGTTACTGTGTGTTAGGATGGGGTCCCGCAGGTTTTCCTTCCAGCGCACAGCGCCACCTGCGGGTCAATCCAACTCTCGCCCTCGGTGTCGTACAGTGAGGTGTGTGGAGTCTAAGTCCAGCTTATTACCTGCTGAGCATGCTCTGACCTTTTGGAGTTGCTCGGATTCTAAGTCCCATTTTTCCCCTACTGAGCATGTTCAGTGAAGTCGTGGCCACCGCCCCTGGGGGCGGGTACTTGCCTTTTTATAGTCAGAGTTGTCGCCTGCCGGGTGCTCACACTTAAACTAAATGTCTTTAAGACAGGAGGTCAGGGCTAGGTTCCGGTGAAGGCAGGTTGCCAGACTAGGCTTGTAGGATAGGATACCTTGGCCCCAAGCAGGGCACTGCCCTGCACTTATTGCAGTCTGTTCACACTAGAACTGCACGAACACAACTGCCCAGTGCACTTAACTGGCAGTTTGTATTTTTATCCCGCACATACTAATCGTTCCTGTGATATAAACTGGTACGGTGTGTATTGCGGTTTATAAACTGCTGCTTTGCTCAGGCAGATGGGTACCCTCCTGGGGCTTGTGGATCTCAACTGCAGTTTATTGCAGGTTCTGTTTTTATTTTTATATTCATAGACAGAACCCTAACACTGTGTATGGAGGACAAAGCTACGTAAGATTTAGATAAAAGGAGGGTAAAGGAAGGTCACTGCAAGCAGTTATATCTCAGACACTATAAAAAGTACAAACTTACTTGTGGTGTCATAAGAAGAGGAGATTATCTTTCTTATTACTGGCTGTATCTGCAGTTGCGATTAGGATATTTATATGCAGCTATATAATATTTCATATAATAATCCCAATCCTGACTGTGTTTTCAACTAGTGATATCTCTGGAAATAATTTAGGTAGCACTGCAGCCTTCAGAATCTCCTCTTTTGTAGGACACCAAAAGCAAGTTTATACAGTATGTTTTAGAGTGGGAGGCAGGAAACCAGAAACAATACAGAACCAAGGGAAATAGTCAAAATTCAGAATTTCACAGAAAGTAGACAAAGTGTGTTAGTAAAGTCTATTACAGAATGTATCAATGACACAAATACTGCCAGAAAATCACAAGTTATCAGAACGCTTAGTTATGCTTGAAAACCATAAAACATTAAGGAGTTGGATTCTCCTGATTTTACCTATAGTATTGTGAAGGGTTGAAATATCTTTTGAAAATTATGTATGAACAAAGGTGGGGGCTGAGACTGATCTCTCTCTCTCTCTCTCTGTCTCTCAGAAATTAACAGTTTGTTACACAAGTAGCCGGTTAAACTGGTTAGACTAAGAAACTATGTGCTGTGTACATGTTGAAGCTGTATACAAAGATCAATCCAAGAGATAAGCATGTACTGGTTCAAGCTAGGCAAACTGGTTAAACTGAGTTTCAAAACTGTAAGAAACTAAGAACATGACCAAATAAGGACCAATGCCTTGTAGCTTGGCTGTGACTGTGATGCTATATAAATGTGCCCTTCTGTGTTAATAAACTGAAACATTCTGGATATGATACACTTCTGTCTGTCTGTATGTTTCCCGAGTTCGTACCCTTCAACTGATCAATTAGAACTATAACAACATAACTCATAAGGGTCTGTGCCCCTAACAGAAATTGGCGCCCAACTATGGGGCCACCGATGATCGTTTGATGTGCAGCCGATAGTGTACTGATCCACTCACCAACCGATTTGGAGATGGGCCTGGAGGACCTCAAATGAATAAAACAGCGCTGTAAATGTAAGCCCTTGTCTTGCCAAACGACTCATCTGAGTTCCTACGTGTCCCGGATCCTGTGTGTCGGTGAGTGAGGTTAGTGCTGCATATGTTATACCAATCGATGCCATTTTTATATAGTACGGAAGAACCTAAAGAGTATGTTGTCTGTAACGGGGTGGAAAACGTTATACCTCATTCTTTGTCTATTGTCCATGCTGTCATTTGGTTGCTACATCTGTTATAAAGTGTATAAGGTGGCACAGAAGGAAGAGTCATTCTCCATCCTTAATCCCTAGAGTTGCGAGAGTACAAGTACTGAGTGAAAAGTCCTTGAAAAGTCCTTGTTTCACTAAGGACTGAGTAGAATCCACGCAAGTACGTGCAAAGATTCGGGGGTGTCTCGGTAAAGGGACACTAAGCCAGAAACTTGCACATCAGAGATTAGTAAAAGTGCAAAGATTCAGGGGTGTCTCGGTAAAGGGACACTAAGCCAGAAACTTGCACATCAGAGAATAGTTCAATGAAAACAGAGTGACTGTTTGGGAGTTCCCACTAAGAGAAGTCAAAGAGACCTTTGAGAAGTCAAAGAGACCCTCTATTGTCTTAATTGCCCTAGAGGAGTGGGGAGCTCACAGCTGATTAGCTACCAGCCAGTATGGGGAAGGGACCCTCTGAGATAGGGTACACCCCATATGAACTAATAGGGATGGGAGAGAGAAGAAGATGCCGCTCAAGGAAAAAAATAGCAGGGGTTCCTAAGACAAGATTATTTGATAGTAAATTTTGGGACCAATGGAGATTAGATTATGCAGGACAGATACAGGAATAGAGGGAAATGTGTTTTAATTGTAGAAAACAGGGACACTTGGCTAGAGATTGCTGGTGTCCTAAGCGAAGTGTCAATTGTGGAAAACCTGCCCTTAATCAGGGTTAGGACAACTCACAATGAAGGTCAGGCTCTCCAGCCCCCCCCTTCCAGTGTCCCTCTTGTCTACAGCAGAGGTATACATGCTTTGGTAGAACCTAACAAGAAGAGGGAGGGGGAGAGGATGAGACAAGGCAGGTAACTAAGATGTCAGCTATAAATGATAGATTGTAACACCACTGGTATAATGTATGGAAAATTATTAATATATGGTTTAATGTATAATTATATAGTGTAAGCTGTTTTTAGCAATGCCAGTTTTTGACTTTTAAGCCTTGTGTAAGAATATGGTGATGCTTTACAGTGGTAAAAACTTTGATTACATTCTAGTAAAGAAAATGTTAAAAGTCTGTCAGTTGGCCCTTAAGGCAACCTCAAATATAGTTTAAGAGGTTCTGAACATCTGTGGTAATTAGAAGAGTGGGGTTTGCCATGGAAATATTCAAAAATTGCACAAAAATATTAATATGCAATTTTGGTGTCAGTATTGATTGATTGTCTGCTTAAATTATATCCTTGTCATGTAGTAGAAAAACCAAGCATTAGTTGACTTTCATCTTTATCAGCGCGTATAAGAAAACACAGAAGAGTCAAATTACAGAGTGAACTCTGGCCTGTGTCTGTGTCAGCATGGTTTGTAAAACTAGGTATAATATCTGTTGTCTCCAAAGGAAAATAATTTGGACGAAAAGGGTTAACCCATGGTTAAATGAAAAATAAGGTATGATGCCAATGTATAGATAAGGATATTCAGGAATATGATGTTGTGATTATGTTTTAGCTCACTCTCCTCAGTAGGTTTTGTATGTACTCCTGTAGAATATATGGGTGATATAGGCAGTGTGTTTGTCTATCAGGGCCAGATTACTATGTCAGGGGTGATTTAGATACTAAATAAACATAGGATGAGCAGAGCTGTAATTGTATGTATCAGAAGCCCTATTGTGTAGCTGCTGATTTGGATACCGTGTCCCAAGGGCAGTTGAAGTATTGTACTGCCCTGAAAATCTTAAGTGAGGCACTGTTATCCATCTAGAAGCAGCTGCATTGTGGGTAATCACTTTTGGTGATAGTTTGTGTCATTTGTAATTATGTTTTGTACGATATTATGTGAATTTATTGTTTTGTCTGTTATTGTCACCTTAACTATTGTATATATTAAAAGAGTAAAGAGGTGACAGTGGAAGTGACTGGACAAGATGGAAGGAGAGGGCTCACTCCTATCCACTGCCAGAAACAGCCAGAGTATGAAAAGATTAGACAAATGTTTTATGGAAAATTAAGTGCAGTTTTTGAATCATGAATACCTGGGACCCTCTCTCTGATGATTGTTACGATATGTTGATAAGGCTTCTTTGTGCCACAAATAAACAGACATGTGAAGCTGCTACCATAAACCTGCTGTGTTTCCTCTACCAGAACGGTTGTAAGGCCAGTAAAGACAAGCTGCAATTTTGTAAGCAAAAGGTGGTGTTTTTAGGTCATTGTCTGAGCCAAGGTACCAAACATCTTTCAGATGAACGGACCAAAGTAGTAAGAGAAATGCAGGTGCCAACCCCCCATGCTCAGTTATATACCTTTTTGGCTCTGATGTCGTATTGTAAGCCATGGATCAGATAAACTGTGAATTATAGTGTATAAATCCCTTTTTCCTATTTGGCCTAAGTGCTTGTAAAACCTGTTTGACAAGGAAAGATAGGAGCAGGAGCCAGTGCACTTGCCCTAGGCTTGCCTGACTATCAGAAGCCATTTCAAATCTATGTCACTGAGGTGGTGGGACATGCTACTGCAATTCTCACACAAGAACATGGAGATAGAAAGCGTCCTGTGGCATATTATAGTACACGAATGGATGCTGTAGCAAAGGGAACACCCTCTTGTGTACGGGTTGTACTCTCCGTACAGGCCCTACTTGAGAAAAGCTCAGGCATTGTCCTAGACCACCCCCTAGTGGTATACACACACCACATGACATCTATGCTATCCTCACACAGGTAGACAGATGTAATCTTTCCTTGGCAAAACAGAGCAAAACGGAATTTGCTCTACAATCCTCCTCCAACATTTCATTCTAGCGTTGTTTGACTTTTGAATCCTGCAACTTTTTTACCAGTAGGAGTTCATGATTCAAAGGGGGAAATAGATGATGAGATATTTTTGAACTCCCCTCTCAGAAGAGGCGGCTTCAGTCATGTTACTGATGCCCCATTGGAGGATCCTGACTATGAGATGTTTGTGGACGGTTCCAGGTACCTAACAGAAAAAGGCAAATTTGTTACAGGGTATGCTGTAGTCACTATACATGACACCATTGTACAAGAAGCCCTTCCACCACACATGTCAGCACAAGAGGCTGAATTAAAAGGCCTTACAGAAGCCTGCAAAGTAGCTAAGAATAGCACAGCAAACATTTACACTGACTCCAGGTACGCTTTTGGCATTGCACATGATTATGGTCCAATATGGAGGTCCAGGAACTTCCTGACGGCACAGGGCAAGCCAATTAAGAATAGAAACTTAGTAAGTCAGTTGATGGAGGCCATATTGCACCCTAATCAGTTGGGAATGGTGAAAGTCAGAGCTCACACAAAGGGAAGAGACCCTGAGAGTATTGGAAATGAAAAGGCTGATTGAGCAGCCAAAGCAGCGGCACTGCTGCCATGGAAGGGTCTCAACCAGGTGAGAAAAATGGATATTGACCTAGCAGACCCCAAGGGACTGTACTCTAAGGTGACTGGAGAGGAAATTGAGAAAGAGACAAAGACTGGTGCCAGAGAATGTGAAGGAATGTGGAAAATGGGGGATAGATTGTGTCTGCCCGCAGCAGCATACCCCCAAATGGCTGGTTTTCTCCACAGTAAGGTGTATGCCTCTCGAAATGCCATGGAGTCACTAGTGAGTAAACTATAGTTTGCCTCAGGTTTTGGAAGGGCTGCAGGTAATCACGTAAAAGCATGTCACATATGTGCTCTACACAATCCAGGACAGGTAGTTAAAACACCTACCACATGCACACCAAAACCCCTGTATCCATTTCAGAGAATACAAGTAGATTACATACAATTGTCTAAATCTGGAACGTACGAATATGTGTTGGTTTGTGTAGATTTGTTCTCAGGTTGGATCCGGTCAGCCGAGCAACCACACAGGTAACTGCCAAGAAATTGATGTCTGAACTTGTGTGTAGATTCGGGATACCTGAGGTGATAGAGTCTGATAGAGGTACACATTTCACAGGTGAAATAATGAAGGAAATAATGTCTGTATTGGGGACTGAGCAGAGGTCAGGCAAAGTGGAAAGGTTGAATGGCACACTCAAGTTAAAAATCCAGAAAGCCATGGCAGAGACAGGAAGGCCCTGGCCAGAGTGCCTGTCTCTAGCATTATACTCAATGAGGACCACTCCTAATAGAAAGACAGGTCTGTCACCATTCGAGGTGCTTTTTGGAAGTGTGGCTAGATTAGGGTTGTATTTTCCCAGACTTTACAAACTCAATTATGAAAGTACTGCCAGCTGTGTCCAGAACCAGTGTCAAAAATTGAAAGTAACACATGAACAGGTGTTTTCTTCCATTCCAGACCCTTCTGATTTTTCAGGAACACATAGCTTGAAAAGATGGACATTATTTGCTTTATGCTTTCTTAAAGGACTCACTCATGTGTTGATAAACTAAATGCAAAAGCCATACCTAAACACACTCTGTACAAGAGAGCAGCTGATAACACCCCTAGGAAAGTGGTAGACCTCATTTGGTACAAATAGGTGCTGGAAACAAGATAGTGAGTACTGTACTCGTATATCCTATGATTATGCAGATGTGGGATCAATTGGTAGAAGCCAACGATTACTGAGATGATCAAATATGGGGTATCTTAGGTGTACTTAATACCACCATAGCGGTACAAAATCAGCTGATTATAGTCACCAACCAATATGCCCTGGAACTAGATTATATTACTGCAGCCCAGGGGGGATTGTGTCAGGTGGTGGGACCTATCTGTTGCCATTATATCGATCCAGAAGGTAATATCAAAGGAAAACAAGAATTAGAGAATACATACAGATTAAGGGAAGAGTACGAGAAGGAGGTTGTGCAAAATGAAGATAGCTGGTGGTCCGACACTTTTTCGTTTTTGAATCCTGCTAATTGGTTCAAGGGAATAGGTGGATGGATAACTGGGATATTACAAACCATTGTACAAGTTGGCATCATTATATTGCTTATATATTGTGTTTTTCAAGTTAATCTTGATGTGTTCTAATCGATATTATGATAAAGATAGATATAAGAGGTAGACATTATAGAATATCAGATGGGGAACCCAGCAGGTCTGGCATCTAGGGAGCTAGATGAATGTACTCTTCTGATATGAAGATAATGTCAAAAATGGGGGAGATGTGAAGGGTTGAAATATCTTTTGAAAATTATGTATGAACAAAGGTGGGGGCCGAGACTGATCTCTCTCTCTCTCTCTCTCTCTGTCTCTCATAAATTAACAGTTTGTTACACAAGTAGCCGATTAAACTGGTTAGACTAATAAACTATGTGCTGTGTACATGTTGAAGCTGTATACAAAGATCAATCAAAGACATAAGCACGTACTGATTCAAGCTAGGCAAACTGGTTAAACTGGGTTTCAAAACTGTAAGAAACTTAGAACATGATCAGATAAGGATAAATGCCTTGTAGCTTGGCTGTGACTGTGATGCTATATAAATGTGCCCTTCTGTGTCAATACACTGAAACATTCTGGATATGATACACTGCTGTCTATCTATATGTTTTCCGAGCTCGTACCCTACAACTGATCAATTAGAACTACGACAACATAACTCAGGGGTCTTGTGCCCCTAACAGTATGAACATCTCGAAGAATTGAGGAATCTCCAAGTCACTGTGAGAAGGGAATATATAGCACTTAGTCATGTCAGTTCTTCTGTGTGCATTATATGATGTCTGGATATAAAATATTACTGATACATTTCTGATACAGCTTTTTCCTTAGAATAAAAGGAAATACTCACTGAAAACAGTACAAATGTAAAAAATGTGGATGATTGTAAGACTCATAACGTGCTCTTCCCAGATGAGGAGAAATCAGACCTCCGATAATGACATCTCCCTTCTTATAATATTCATATATAAAGCCAGGCTTCAATCCAGACAACTCACAGCGAGGGGTTATACTTCCAAAATATGTAACAGGTATAAAGGTTACAAACATGTAAGAGACATAAAGAACAGGAGACAATTTCATGACCCAAACAAGGTCTGGTACAGCACAGACAGTGACAGCCCTGCAGATCCTCAGCACAGGTAAGATATGACAGTCAGCTCAGCAGCCGCTTATATATGTTACCTGCGACTGACACAGCAAAGAAAATCACCAGGAGAATAAAGATCAAAAGATAAAAAATAAAAACAAAATACTAAGTTTAATTTGTTTAATTAATTTTGTGTTAGAAAAGAAAATTAACCATGTATTCAGTTCAAAAGGTTTTCTGTGACTATGATGTTGATTGCTAAGGGGAAGTTCAGATGGGTTTTTTTGGAGGCAGCCTCCGGTTCCGGACCAAATGACAGGAAGCCGTGCCTGAAAGCCGGTGCACTGCATCAGCGTCCAACAGGGCACTCCGCTCCGGATTAGGCGCAATGAATGGGCTTAGTCCAGAGGAGGGTTTGTCTTCAGGCCGAATAGCGAGTTGAAACGGCCTGAAAAATGAGCACTTCGCTTCGCTTCTGGAACAAGCCGGCTCCCGGAAAAAACTCCTGAGCGGCTCCCATTGATTTAAATAGAAGCTGTCTTTTTGGTCAGGATTTTGAGGTGAATACTGTCTCAAAATCATGACCAAAAAACTCAGTCTGAACTTACCCTAAGTCTTCACTACTGACCAGTCACAGTGCCATACTTTATCTAGTGGCTGTACTTGGCAATAAAGTATTGTATCATTCATTTGAAAGGGACTAAACTGTAGTATGACCGTATGGCCAATGCAGGTGACGTCATCACTAAGAAGAGCTGTGATGCAGAAGTGGAGCTGAATTTCATAGTCATGGAAAAGCCCTTCCTCAGTCTGTTCCATGATTTTGTTAATGTGTTAAATGTCAAGTTAAAGAGGTTTTCCAATCTGGGGTATTTATTCACGGTCAGCGTTCAACTCAGACTCCCTTCGACAAGGAGGATATTAGATTTATTTCCCCTGTTCCAAATGGGGAATAGAAGTCTTTCAGTGGTTGGACAGTATGTGCACAACTCCATTTATTGCTGGAGTTTATTAAGGAGTGAAGGGGAATAAGAATCACTAAAGTTCTAAAGTCATACAATATCTTAGGGTGAATGATCATTTGGTATAACCTTATTCTACCTATCCATGAAACCTTCTGTCCATTAAAATGATCTAGCTCAGCCTGACTATGACTGAGAGGTGAAGGGGAATTTAGCTGTGCTAGACGTTGTAGAGCAAAAGCCAATTTTAGTCCCAAATATGCAACAGATGTGGTTGTCCATACAAAAAGGGAACTCCCTTATGATATCATCTTTCAGAGACAGTAGCATATGAATCCAAAAATCCAGGACTTGCATTAATTTTATAGTATGAATTCCTTCCAAAATGATCTAATATGTGAGAGACTGTTCTAAGCGATGTGAGGGGGTTCTGTACAGTCAGGATTATCTCATTAGTGTAGACGTTGGGTTTGTGCTGACGTTGAACTATATGAACTCCTCAGACATCTGGATTCAATGTAATGGACTCTGCGAGAGGTTCCATAATGAGTATAAATATAAGGGGAGCGAGGGGATACCCCTGTATACTTCCATTCATTTTATAGAACTGTTCTGACAAGGTGTTGTTAACTAAAACACAGGCCAATGGGGAAGAATATAAAGCCTTTATAGCTGAGAGTATGTTTCCAGAAGAAACACATTTTGCCAAAGGTTGAAAAGTGAACCCTCAATGGATCCTGTTGAATGCCTTCTCTGCATCCAGAGGGAGGAGTAGAGAAAGCATCTGAGAAGACTCCATCTGTGCTCTGATGTCTAATACTTGTGGCTCAGAGCATTTTGGCATGTAAGTAACCATCTGTCATTGCTAAATTAAAGATCTTAGTGATATGGAGTGGAAGTAAATCTTTGAAACTCTTGTATTACTCACTAGAGAAGATATCCTGCCCAGGAGACGTATTGTTCGGGGCTAGTTGTATTATTTTTGAAAATTTGCCGATATCTTATGTAGGCTTGCCTTCTTTGGTTGTGGGATGTGGGCTTTTCTCAAGTTGCATGTCCACACCCATCATATGTTTTAAGATTTTCTTTTTAACAGCCATAGTCTCAGACTGTGGAAACTCCTCAGAAACTTCACTTATCTGAACATTGTTATTTTTCTTAGTCTTCAATGTAGCAGTGTAGGGAGACCAGGTCTGATTGGCAGGCTGATAGCACCATAGAAGTGGTCTCAGCATGAGCTAGAATCAAAGTACGAGTTTTCTGCAGGTGTTCGACTTGATAGATGTCAGCCATTTACTTTATTCCAGTTGTTTTTTGTTTCGATAAGTTCCTAGGAGCCCTAAGAGTGTTCTACTCTGTGGGGGGCCAACAATATCTCTTGAAAAATTAAGTATAAGAATGTGGGGGCCGAGATTGCTCTATCTCTCCATTTCCCTCTCAGAGATGGAACCAGTTAGGCTGGGACTATGGGCTGGATTCGTGTTGCTGTATACAAAAGATCAAAGAAGAGAGACCTCTTTAGGTTATAAGGAGTATAGAATGTTAATGAATGGGCTATGAATCCTTATCTCCCTGTTTGTCTTAAGGGCCTCACCTTTTAAGATGTGCCTATGCCTGTTGATCATTAGCTCCATCCTAGTTCATAAAGTAATAATGAGATGGAGATTACATTAGGCCTTAGCCAATAGTCATGTGCCAGATTTATGTTACAATTCTACAACCAATCATGTTATGCGAACCATGTTATGTTATAGTCCAACCTGCTTTTGTCTGTATTGTATTTAAACTACCTTTTTGCACCATTAAATTAGAACTCACTTGATACACCATCAGGTGTGTGTGTGTGACTTCTCCAGGCCTGATATCTAATTAAAACTACGACAACATAACTCTTGGGGTCTTGGGGTAACCCTGGACTCTGACCTATCCTTCAAGTCACACGTTCAAACCCTCAACATCTCCTGCCGCCTCCAGCTCAAGAACATCCATCAAATCCGCTCCTTCCTCAACCCTGAAACTACCAAGATGCTTGTCCAAGCCCTCATAATCTCCCACTTAGACTACTACAACACCATTCTCCATGGACTCCCAGCAAACACCCTCGCCCCCCTCCAGTCCACCTTAAACTGTGCTGTTCGTTTAATTCACCTCTCCACCCAATCTTCATCAGCTGCTCCCCTCTGCCAGTCCCTCCACTGGTTACCTATAGCCCAGCGAATTGAGTTCAAGCTACTAACGCTAACATACAAAGCCATCCACAACCTGGCTCCTCCATATATCTCGGACCTAATCTCCCGCTACCTGCCCACACGTAACCTCAGATCCTCCAATGACCTCCTACTCCGCTCTTCTCTCATCCGCTCCTCACACAACCGCCTCCAAGATTTCTCCCGTGCATCCCCCATACTCTGGAACTCCTTACCACGACACATAAGATTGATCCCCACAATCACAGGATTCAAGAAGACCCTGAAGACTCACCTATTCAGGAAGGCCTACAACCTCCAATAACACTATCACCGCACTGCCATCTGTACAGTCTCCCCCCTCTCAAGGGGATCTCTAAGGGATCTTGTGCCCCAAACAACTCTATGCTTTATAAATAGGTTCCTAGGAGTCCTAAGAGTATTCTACACTATGTTTTATAGATATGTTCCTAGGAGTCCTAAGAGTGTTCTACACTATGTTTTATAGATAGGTTCCTAGGAGCCCTAAGAGTATTCTACACTATGTTATGTTCTATAAATAGATTCCTAGAGGCTAAAGAGTGTTCTACACTATGTTATATAGTTTGGTTCCTAGGAGTCCTGGGTGTCTTATACTCTATATTTTAAGTTAACTTCAATTGAGGGTCATACCGCACTTTTTCAGCTTGAAACATCCGAGCCACCAAAAACAAAACCATTTCAAGTAACTTACACATTTTTAAAAGTTTTCTTATTTATTTTTTTTTACTTCTCAGTAACAGAGCTGTGGACAGACAGAGGAAAGGTATCTTCAGAAAGTACAAGCAAAGCTCTGCAAGAAAGAGTGCACAGGTTAACAAATGCTATTTTGTTTTGACAGATTCCCTCTAAATTATGGTGGTCGCCATTTTGCCTGTGCTTCTCCTCTGCTCTGTTCACATCACTTATAACTTTTATCCGTTGTTAGGATGGGGTCCCGCAGATTTGCCTTCCGGCGAACAGCGCCACCTGCGGGCCAATCCAACCCTCGCTCCCGGCGGCGTGCAGTGAAGTCTCTGGAGACTAAGACTCAGTTTTCTCCGACTGAGCATGCTTGGACTTTTTGGAGCCGCTCACAGCCTAAGTGCCAGTTCTCCCCGACTGAGCATGAGCGGTGAGGTCATGGCCACCGCCCCTATTGGGCGGGGACTTCCCTTTAAAAGGAGTGAGTCGACACCCGACTGGCGCTCACACTTTGTCTGAAATTGCTAGTCCTGATGACAGTAGTCCCAGGGAGAGTCTCCAGTGGTCAGGCAGGTTGCAGTATAGGGTGCTACTAGATAGACCAGTAAATCCTGAAGGACTGTCAGCTCTACACCAAGGCCCGGAGCAATAGACATTGTTCCAGCCTGTGGAGCTGCAGCAGGTGTGGTTTCCAAGTTAGCCGTGCTCGCCCTGTCTGGCACTATTGGAAGCTCCTAGCTACTGCAAGGACCTAGGTGTTTGCCCACTCCTAGCTGTGTGCAGGAGCACCCCTAGCTACTGCAGGGGATTATGTTTGTCGCTGACCTGGGGTGAGTGTTAACCCTGGGCAGCTGTTTTGTGTTTGTTTCCAGCCCATTCACATTGGGAGCTACACTGTCATTCACTCAGTGAGTTTAACTGGTGAACTTGTGTTGCTCCCAGTTCACACTGTGCTGTACTGTTGCACACAGACATACAGCCGCCCATAGGGCCTGTGGACCTCGCTGCAGTGCCTTTGCAGCCCAAGAGGTTCTGCGGTTTCAAAATATTATTTTTATATATATATACCCAGAACCATAATATCTGTGAGAAAAAAAAAGAAAATACACATGTTTGTCATTGTCATTTTTGGCATGATCATACCGAGAGATGAGTGAAGTTTTGAAAAATTCTATTTGGCTACTTCTCTAGATTACCCAAAAAGACTTGATTCTATCCAAATTAATTTGCAGGGAATAGCATTAAAAAACAGCTATTTCCTGGCGGCAGAGAGCCTGTATAGCGGTGTATAACATTGTGCCTTGGAGTAACACACGGGGAGTCTGCTGTGGTAATCAAACAATACAATGAATTAGTATGACATGCACAAGACAGGCTTCACTCTTAGAATCGCTGCACACTTCACTTATTTGGCCAGTTTCGGGGCCAAAACTGACCAAATAACTTAAGTGTTAACTCAGCCTTACATATCGATGTTAGTGCCAGATATAAAGAACCATGCAAAGCTCAAGATCCTACTGTACTGTACTACTATACCCTGCTTTTACAAATAGAACCCCCCTGACATAGTAGCAAGTACATAGTTGCACAACACAAATGGCATGGTGTTGAGGTAGCAGCAGCATGAGGAAGCCACAGAGTGGTAAGGTGATATAATGACGAGGTAGCAGCAGCCTTAAGGAGGTCATACAGTGTGGAGGATGCAGCAGCGTGAGTAAGCCACAGAGTGGCAAGGTGATATAATGTGGAGGTAGCAACAGTCATAGGATGCCATACAGAGACCCAGTGGCAGAGTGTAGAGATGACAGCAGTGTGAGGAGGCCACAGAGTAGCAAAATTATATAATGTGGAGGTAATAGAAGCCTTAGGGGGTCATACAGTGACCCGGTGACAGAGTATGGTGAGGCAGAATGGATCATTTAATCTGCTGCATCAGGCATTGGTGTTTGGAAATCCTGTTTGATCCATGCCACTGTGCGATTGAAGAAAGCTGCTCATCAGTGTCTTTAAAAAGAACAGAGAATAAGCCCCTTATTGTAAACACCTTTAAATAGGCGTTCTAACAGATATCTGCAGATATTAGTGGATGAGAATTCAGTTTTTTGTTGTACTGCACTACAAAAGGCTTGTTGTGTTTCACCTTTATCCCCCAGGTATAAGTGATGAGCAACAGAATGATGGCAGTGAGCGCTGCAATATGCATTACGATTCTTGCTCTTAACAGCACTGTAACCACCCCAAATTTATTCTTTAAACTTCTCCCTATATTTTCCCTACATTTGTAATCCTCTTTCCCTGAACTTTTATTTGTTTTCTATCACTGTTGCAAGTCCCTGTTGATGTCTGTGCGTGTGAAATGACTGCTCCAAAATGGGCAAAAGGTTTTTCTAGGGCTTTGACATCACAGGGCCGGCTGGCTGCTGATTAGCTGTATACTTGGCATTGCTGATGATTCCACAGTGAGTTCTTTGTCCTTGTCCTAACATGTCATTTTATTAAAAAATATGATTCAACTAGCTGGTGCCCGCTACTTCGTCTGCGGTGATTGTAGAAGTGGGTATATACAGGCGCGGTAAGGTTTTAGTAGTGTGTATAAGGTCTGGGATATGAAATGTAACTTTGTATCTTGTTTTTTCTGTAATTCTGAGAATACGTGAGACTTTTGTGTTGAACGTAATTTGTAGTTCAGCTGCTATATATACGGTGTTGTTATAAACTGTACATAGTGTCTTTGGGACAGAGGTATTTCAGGTTAATATACTTCGATATACGACATTGTATGATTTGTTATTTTCCGCCAGTACATGTAAGTTTTGGGCACAGGATACTCTTGAGCAGCCACATAAAGTCTGGCCCTGTGCATGACAGTTTAGTAACTCCATGTGCCTCTTATTAATAGCAATTAACCCCATAATGTCCCTCACATTAACCCCTGTGTAAGAGTTACTGATAGAGATGAGCGAGTACTGTTGGGATCAGCCGATCCAAACAGCACTCTCGCATAGAAATGAATGGACGTAGCCGGCACGTGGGGGGTTAAGTGCGCCGGCTACGTCCAAGAGGAAGTACCAGGTGCATCCATTCATTTCTATGGAGCGTGCTGTTCGGATCGGCTGATCCCAACAGTACTCGCTCATCTCTAGTTACTGATATGTGAGAGACTTGAAGGTAATAATTAAGTATCTTCATTATTGAGGTCTTTTATTAGTACCTCCATGTCTCACATAGTAGTAACCTTTATATGGGGCACACAGGGGTTAATATGAGGGACATGATGGGGTTTATTCCTATTAATATGGGGAACACAGGTTAATATGAGGGACATGATGGGGTTTATTCCTATTAATATGGGGCACACAGGGGTTAATATGAGGGACATGATGGGGTTTATTCCTATTAATGTGAGGCACATGGAGTTACTAACACTAAACTAATAACCCCAAATGCCTGACATTAATGAGAATAGGAACTAAAGGAAGGTAGCTGTGTGTTTCTTACTTTCAGTTTGCTAGCAGCTTCCTCTCCTCCTCGGGGAATCTTTGGAGGGTGCAGACGGCAGGAGCTATCACTATAGCAGGCAGGCAGAGACTTGAGCGATTAAGCTCCACCCCCTGGGTTTCCTGCACCCCTCTCAAAGGGGAGTGTCCTTATGCCTCAGTTCTAGCAGAACACTGAAGAGACTCGGACTTCATTTAACTCTTGCAGATCCTGTGCTGCTGGCATGCCAGTGAAATATGGTAGGAGTGCCACTCTTGGCACGTGTGCCAGGGGTTGCTGACCTCTGCTGTAGGGGGTAATATGAATTTTGTGGCTTGCTATGGTCCAAAGTGTGTGAGATTGCAGAGATAGTGATGTGAGTTTGGGGTTTGTGGGAGTCTTGGTAAAAACGTATGTGCGCTATTGTGACAAAAAGTAGCCTATTGCGCAATCCAGTGTAGTGACTATGTTTGTGGAAAATTTCAGCCACATTGGTGGAGCGGTTTTTGCGTGATTGACCGCCAAACATCCGAACATCCAAAGTCACAAACCCACAAACATTTCACATTTATAATTTTAATAGGATGCATCAAAGCATGAGGAAATTTGGCTTCTTGGTGAATCAAAAATTTCCTAAAATTTGGATAGAATTCCACTTCTGCATCATTGATTTGCTTATGACGATAGGCTGCACTAACCTATATATAAAAATTTGTAATAATGTGTTTAACATAAAAAATTTGGTTTAACAAATTGGCCATTTTCTATCTCATCCCACCCCTTTGATCATCTAAATCAGAAAGGCAGGAGATAGTTTGGCCCAATGTGCCAAATGGACATGCAACATAAAAAAAAAAAAAAAAAAAAAACCAACAAAAAAAACAAACAAAAAAAAAAAACCCTGAAATAGCATGTGCAGGATACCAGGGAATCAATCACATAGAGCAATGAACAATCAGTCAAATATAATAATAAAAAAATACAAAAATAGCACAACATACAAAATATTCATTACACATTTTATAATTAGTTTTTCTCCTTTATGTTTTTTCTGCAGTTTAGTTCTGGTTTTAAAAGCAGAATATAGAGTTTAGGGAAAAATATACATCCGAGAACTCCCACACAGGAGGTCAATATGGCAAATATCTCCACAATAGTCATGTATTTCCCTCTGGTGCTCAGATAAGCCGGGATCATGGCCATCCAGACACTACAGAACAGCAGCATGCTGAAGGTGATGTACTTGGCCTCATTAAAACTGTCCGGTAATGTCCTCACCATGAAAGCCAGAAGAAAGCTGACAGCGGCCAGGAGCCCCATATAACCCAACATGGAGTAGAACCAGAGATCTGAGCCCTCATTACACTGAATGATGATCTTCCCAGGATAAGAGTGATGGTCAAACTCTACATAGGGAGGAGACACCAACAGCCAAATAACACAAATGAGGACTTGTACAGAAAAACACACCAAGACCACGGAATAAGAGACTCTGGGTGAGATCCACTTCACCCAGACACTGCCAGGTTTGGTGGCTTTGAAGGCAATACAGACTGTGATAGTCTTGGCAAGAACAGAAGAGACACCAATGGAAAAGAAGATCCCAAATGATGTTGGTCGTCCAGTGGCCATAACCTGCTTACTGAGACAAAGGAAGAAGAAGACACAGAGGAAGCCGAGCAAGATGGAGACCAGGAGGATGAAGCTCACAGTCCGGTTATTGGCTTTAACAATTGGAGTGTCCCAGTAATAGATGAAGATTCCCAATATAAACAATGTTACAGCAGAAAAAAGTAAAGATAATCCTGAAAATACAAAAACCAAAATGTCCTTCTCATAAGATAAAAATTCATAGGTTTTGTGGATACAGATCACTTTCTTCTCATCAGGCCAGTCTTCTTCAGCACATTTATGGCAGATGTCACTGTCTACAATTACACAGAGAAATACTGGGGTCAGTAATGTGCTCAGCAGATACAGTCCTATGACAAAGTTTGGGCACCCCTATTAATCTTAATCATTTTTAGTTCTAAATATTTTGGTGTTTGCAACAGCCATTTCAGTTTGATATATCTAATAACTGATGGACACAGTAATATTTCAGGATTGAAATGAGCTTTATTGTACTAACAGAAAATGCGCAATATGCATTACACCAAAATTTGACCGGTGCAAAAATATGGGCACCTCAACAGAAAAGTGACATTAATATTTAGTACATCCTCCTTTTGCAAAGATAACAGCCTCTAGTCGCTTCCTGTAGCTTTTAATCAGTTCCTGGATCCTGGATAAAGGTATTTTGGACAAACAATTCAAGTTCAGTTAAGTTAGATGGTCGCCGAGCATGGACAGCCCGCTTCAAATCATCCCACAAGATGCGTCTTTAGTTTGCATTTGAAACTCTAGAAATTGGGAGTTAAACTGATTGTCCGGGGTAGAGCATTCCAGAGAAGTGGTGCAGCTCAGGAGAAGTCTTGTATACGAGCGTGGGAGGTTCTGATAATAGAGGATGTAAGTGTAAGGTCATTGAGTGAGCGGAGAACACGTGTTGGGCGGTAGACAGAGATGAGGGAGGAAATGTAGGGAGGTGCGGCATTATGGAGAGCCTTGTGGGGGAGGGGGAGAACTTTATATTTTATTCTATATTGAATAGGCAGCCAGTGTAGCGACCGGCACAGACCAGAGGCATCTCTGTAGCGTCTCGCCTGATAGATGAGCCTGGCCGCTGCATTCAGAATAGATTGTAGAGGGGAGAGTTTAGTGAGGGGAAGACCAATTAGTAAGGAGTTACAGTAGTCAAGGCGAGAATGAATCAGAGAGACGATAAGTGTCTTTAGTGTATCTCTGGTGAGGAAAGGGTGTATTCTGGAGATGTTTTTGAGGTGGAGGTGACATGAACGAGTGATTCAATATGAGGGGTGAAGGAAAGGTCTGCGTCAAACATGACCCCGAGGCAGCGGGCCTATTGCCTAGGAGTTATAGTAAGGCCTGAGACTGCAATGGATAGATCAGGGACAGATCTATTAGATGGTGGAAACAGTAGTAGTTCAGTCTTAGAGAGATTTAGTGTCAGAGTGAGGACATGATATTAGAGACAGCAGAGAGACAGTCACTGGTGTTCTGTATGAGTACAGGGGTGATGTCACGGGAAGATGTGTATAATTGGGTGTCATCAGCATAAAGATGGTACCTGAAGCCAAATCTGGTGATGATTTGTCCAATGGGGGCTCTGTAGAGAGAAAAGAGCAGGGGGCCGAGGACCGAGCCCTGAGGAACCCCAACAGCAAGGGAAAGAGGGGAAGAAACAGAGTCCGCAAATGATAGACTGAAAGTGCGGTCTGAGAGATAAGAGGAGAACCAGGAGAGCGCAGTGTCCATGAGGCCGACTGAGCGGAGCATAGTGAGAAGGAGATGATGGTCAACAGTGTCAAACGCTGCAGAGAGGTCTAGAAGAATAATAAGATAGAAGTCACCAATGGATTTAGCCATTAGGAGATCATTGGAGACTCTTGTGAGAGCTGTTTCAGTAGA
Source organism: Leptodactylus fuscus (assembly GCF_031893055.1). Lineage (NCBI taxonomy): Eukaryota > Metazoa > Chordata > Amphibia > Anura > Leptodactylidae > Leptodactylus > Leptodactylus fuscus. The sequence goes on along the minus strand of NC_134265.1, from coordinate 364,032,452 downwards.
GTGCAGAGCGCGGAAACCAGATTGTAAGGGGTCAAGCAGAGAGTTAAACAGAGAGATAGCGGATTAAACGAGAATAGACCAGAATAGAGAATAGACCAGGCGTTCCAAGAGTTTAGAGATGAAGGGGAGGTTTGAGACAGGTCGATAGTTAGCAGCACAGGATGGGTCCAGGGTTTTTTTTTTCAATAGCGAGGTTGTGACAGCATGCTTGAAGGAGGATGGGAAGATTCCAGAAGAGAGAGAGAGGTTAAATATTTTAGTAAGGTAAGTCGTGACAGCAGGTGACAGAGATTGGAGAAGGTGCGAGGGGAAGGGGTCACTGCTGCAGGTTGTAGGGCGAGATGAAGAAAGTAGCTGAGGGACTTCCTCTACTGTAACAGGTTCAAAAGATGAGAATGGACAGTCTGAAGTGCAGTTGGTGAAGGGATCATTGCTATGGTAGGTGGTGGGATCAATGCCACCTGGGCTTGCGCAGTTATTTCCTGACAGATCTTATCAATTTTATCATGGAAATACGTGGCCAGGTCATCAGCACTAAGGTCTGTGAATGGCGTCTGTACCTTGGGTGTGAGTAGGGAGTGAAAAGTTTCAAAAAGCCTTTTAGAGTTGCTGGAGAGAGAAGAGATGAGGGCGCTGAAATAGTCTTGTTTGGCGAGGTGAAGGGCAGAACTATATGTTTTAAGCATAAATTTGAAGTGGAGGAAATCTGCAGGTGAACGTGGTCGGAGATGGTTCCTAGGGTGACTTGGCAGAGTGCTAAGGAAGCGACAGAGAGATCTCGTAGGGCTATTAATGCGCAGCTGTCTCGCTTCGTTCGGGCTACAGGTGGTGTTGTAGTCTGCCACCACCAGTTGGAGGATGACAATAGGCGCCTTATGCGCCCTGATGGCGTTCACCTGAACGACATAGGCCTTGACATATTTTTATCCGGTATTCAGGACGGGGTCGAGCAGGCCTTATTCCTTTTGGGTGGGGGTCAGACCACTGCTTGAGGCAGGGCTCCTCCGTGGCGGTAAAATTAGGAATGGCGGGATGATGGCGGATTTGTCCGCAGGGAACACATCCCTGCGGCTGGCATATCGCGTCTCCTGGGTCAATATGACGTAGCCACGTAGGCGTGGCCTATTACGTCACGAGTTATTTACATAATTAAAAGTTGACGTTGATTGGTTAACGAAAGAATTAATAAAGCTGTGGCCGACCCCGTCCACTTGAGCTTATATGGTTGTCAGTCGTTATTTTAAAGGGGGAGATCACAAGGTGTAAGGTGGTTAGTCTACAGTCTAGAAAGAAACACCCATGCCACGTCAAGTGTCAGTAAGTAGGTGGGTAGTGACAGAACACAGCCGTCCATCACCGTCTGTAGATGAATTATTGCGGAGGATGAGGATGACATTGTGGACTAGATGGCTCATCATTTCAGTCGCAGCAGGATGATGTGGCCTCTAACAGTGACACCGTGACTTTGAGCCAGCCACTCTAATGCAGCTTCATTTTCGTACGTTAGAAAACTTTCAGTTCCGTCATCTGCGATCTTTGTGGGTGCCCTTTAGCACAACGGATGCTCTAGATGGTTCCTCCAAGTCCTTTAGTCTCCTACAAACTTGAACAACTTACTAATCGGTCCTTTGACTCCCCTTGAAACTGTCCCCAGTGTGAAAATGAGATTGTAGGTTGTATCAGGGGTTAATGTGAGTGCTGACAATCTTTGTACAGGGCGGTGGAATATGTCTGTGGTATATTCTGTATAACACAAGGACGGCTGGGACTGGTTATTTCTTCTACAATTCTCTATAGTAAGGACGGTTCAGAGCACAATCCTCGGAGAGCAGATCCAGAATGATGTGCGGTGAGAGCAGAGAATGTAACATCTATCCCATCATACTGTATAAAAGGAGGGGAGATGAGAGCAGTCACCATATAGCATGTCCTGATCCTGGGGGCCGTGCTGTCTGTGTCACTGCTTCTATCCATTATGTCTCACTGAGGACTGGAGATACATTGTGTGATTCTTCATCATCAGCCCATTGCGACAAGGACATGATCGGATTCATTCCTATCTTGTTGCTTCTTTGGCTTCCTCTAACACAACTCATCTGTGATCTCAGGATAAGAGAAGTTAGAGATGATTTACAGGACTTATACCAGGACGGAGATCTCATCATTGGCGGTTTGCTGACTCTCAATCAGTTTGCAATTGATATTTTTTTCCAAGAGGAAAGTGACCCGGGATTTTGTTGTGTGGAGTGAGTAACATCTTTCTGTGTGTCCTGTCCATGAGAGTACTGGGACTGCTGTGATTGTCCCTGACAGGCTGTATACTCTGGAAAGGAAATGGTTAATCCAACCTAGTGATGAGACTTCAGGAGCCTAATAATAGTCCTACAGGCTGCGGAGACAGAGACTGAGCGGTCACGTCTGCAGCCATAGTGTCACTGACATCTCCTTACAGTACAGGATTGTGGCTGGAATATCTCCAGTAATAGATCAGGAGGTCATGGCTGTAACATCCTGAATCCTGGCTGCAGTATAGGAGGTTTCTCTCTAATGCCCATGATTTGTAGCCGAAGGATCTTGTTACATGTTCTTGTGTCTGGAATTCTCATCTTATTCCAGCTCATAGTAAGGCTCCCGAACACGGAGTTACGCCAGGCTTGTAAAAATCCTCATTCACAGCCGTACACGCGAGCGCTGCCGACGGCTCCCGAACACTTCCCATTTACTTCAATGAGAGCGCTCATAAAGCCGGAGTTATGAGAATGGGAAGTGTTCGGGAGCCGTCGGCAGCGCTCGCGTGTACTGCTGTAATACAAGCCCGGCGTAACTCCGTGTGAAGGAAGCCTAAGAGTTGTAGCAGAAGAAAAATCTGCAAAAAGTAAAAACTGATCAGGATTCTGTGATGTCTAATAGATGGAAAAGATACAAGACTCCGGAAACTGTTATTATTGTATTAGATGTGACTGAAAGACAAAAAGACATATAGAATGAAATAATCCGACAGAAATTTGAGAGACCTCTATAGAGTGACCTCCCTCACAGTATACAGTATATAGTGTGACCTCTCTTACAGTATACAGTATATAGTGTGACCTCTCTTACAGTATACAGTATATAGTGTGACCTCCCTCACAGTATACAGCATATAGTGTGACCTCTCTTACAGTATACAGTATATAGTGTGACCTCTCTTACAGTATACAGTATATAGTGTGACCGCTCTTACAGTATACAGTATATAGTGTGACCGCTCTTACAGTATACAGTATATAGTGTGACCTCTCTTACAGTATACAGTATATAGTGTGACCGCTCTTACAGTATACAGTATATAGTGTGACCGCTCTTACAGTATACAGTATATAGTGTGACCGCTCTTACAGTATACAGTATATAGTGTGACCTCTCTTACAGTATACAGTATATAGTGTGACCCCTCTTACAGTATACAGTATATAGTGTGACCGCTCTTACAGTATACAGTATATAGTGTGACCTCTCTTACAGTATACAGTATATAGTGTGACCTCTCTTACAGTATACAGTATATAGTGTGACCTCTCTTACAGTATACAGTATATAGTGTGACCTCTCTTACAGTATATAGTGTGACCTCTCTTACAGTATACAGTATATAGTGTGACCGCTCTTACAGTATACAGTATATAGTGTGACCTCTCTTACAGTATACAGTATACAGTGTGACCTCTCTTACAGTATATAGTGTGACCTCTCTTACAGTATACAGTATATAGTGTGACCGCTCTTACAGTATACAGTATATAGTGTGACCTCTCTTACAGTATACAGTATATAGTGTGACCTCTCTTACAGTATACAGTATATAGTGTGACCGCTCTTACAGTATACAGTATATAGTGTGACCTCTCTTACAGTATACAGTATATAGTGTGACCTCCCTCACAGTATACAGTATATAGTGTGACCGCTCTTACAGTATACAGTATATAGTGTGACCTCTCTTACAGTATACAGTATATAGTGTGACCTCTCTTACAGTATACAGTATATAGTGTGACCTCTCTTACAGTATACAGTATATAGTGTGACCGCTCTTACAGTATACAGTATATAGTGTGACCCCTCTTACAGTATACAGTATATAGTGTGACCTCTCTTACAGTATACAGTATATAGTGTGACCGCTCTTACAGTATACAGTATATAGTGTGACCTCTCTTACAGTATACAGTATATAGTGTGACCTCTCTTACAGTATACAGTATATAGTGTGACCCCTCTTACAGTATACAGTATATAGTGTGACCTCTCTTACAGAATACAGTATATAGTGTGACCTCTCTTACAGTATACAGTATATAGTGTGACCCCTCTTACAGTATACAGTATATAGTGTGACCTCTCTTACAGAATACAGTATATAGTGTGACCTCTCTTACAGTATACAGTATATAGTGTGACCTCTCTTACAGAATACAGTATATAGTGTGACCACTCTCACAGTATACAGTATATAGTGTGACCTCTCTTACAGTATACAGTATATAGTGTGACCTCTCTTACAGAATACAGTATATAGTGTGACCACTCTCACAGTATACAGTATATAGTGTGACCGCTCTTACAGTATACAGTATATAGTGTGACCGCTCTTACAGTATACAGTATATAGTGTGACCTCTCTTACAGTATACAGTATATAGTGTGACCGCTCTTACAGTATACAGTATATAGTGTGACCCCTCTTACAGTATACAGTATATAGTGTGACCGCTCTTACAGTATACAGTATATAGTGTGACCGCTCTTACAGTATACAGTATATAGTGTGACCTCTCTTACAATATACAGTATATAGTGTGACCTCTCTTACAGTATACAGTATATAGTGTGACCGCTCTTACAGTATACAGTATATAGTGTGACCGCTCTTACAGTATACAGTATATAGTGTGACCTCTCTTACAGTATACAGTATATAGTGGGACCTCTCTTACAGTATACAGTATATAGTGTGACCTCTCTTACAGTATACAGTATATAGTGTGACCTCTCTTACAGTATACAGTATATAGTGTGACCGCTCTTACAGTATATAGTGTGACCTCTCTTACAGTATACAGTATATAGTGTGACCGCTCTTACAGTATACAGTATATAGTGTGACCGCTCTTACAGTATACAGTATATAGTGTGACCCCTCTTACACTATACAGTATATAGTGTGACCGCTCTTACAGTATACAGTATATAGTGTGACCGCTCTTACAGTATACAGTATATAGTGTGACCTCTCTTACAGTATACAGTATATAGTGTGACCGCTCTTACAGTATACAGTATATAGTGTGACCCCTCTTACAGTATACAGTATATAGTGTGACCTCTCTTACAGTATACAGTATATAGTGTGACCGCTCTTACAGTATACAGTATATAGTGTGACCTCTCTTACAGTATACAGTATATAGTGTGACCCCTCTTACAGTATACAGTATATAGTGTGACCTCTCTTACAGTATACAGTATATAGTGTGACCGCTCTTACAGTATACAGTATATAGTGTGACCTCTCTTACAGTATACAGTATATAGTGTGACCGCTCTTACAGTATACAGTATATAGTGTGACCGCTCTTACAGTATACAGTATATAGTGTGACCCCTCTTACAGTATACAGTATATAGTGTGACCTCTCTTACAGTGTACAGTATATAGTGTGACCGCTCTTACAGTATACAGTATATAGTGTGACTGCTCTTACAGTAAACAGTATATAGTGTGACCCCTCTTACAGTATACAGTATATAGTGTGACCTCTCTTACAGTATACAGTATATAGTGTGACCTCTCTTACAGTATACAGTATATAGTGTGACCGCTCTTACAGTATACAGTATATAGTGTGACCGCTCTTACAGTATACAGTATATAGTGTGACCTCTCTTACAGTATACAGTATATAGTGTGGCCGCTCTTACAGTATACAGTATATAGTGTGACCTCTCTTACAGTATACAGTATATAGTGTGACCTCTCTTACAGTATACAGTATATAGTGTGACCGCTCTTACAGTATACAGTATATAGTGTGACCGCTCTTACAGTATACAGTATATAGTGTGACCTCTCTTACAGTATACAGTATATAGTGTGACCTCTCTTACAGTATACGGTATATAGTGTGACCTCTCTTACAGTATACAGTATATAGTGTGACCTCTCTTACAGTATACAGTATATAGTGTGACCCCTCTTACAGTATACGGTATATAGTGTGACCCCTCTTACAGTATACAGTATATAGTGTGACCCCTCTTACAGTATACAGTATATAGTGTGACCCCTCTTACAGTATACGGTATATAGTGGGACCTCTCTTACAGTATACAGTATATAGTGTGACCTCTCTTACAGTATACAGTATATAGTGTGACCTCTCTTACAGTATACAGTATATAGTGTGACCCCTCTTACAGTATACGGTATATAGTGGGACCTCTCTTACAGTATACAGTATATAGTGTGACCTCTCTTACAGTATATAGTGTGACCTCTCTTACAGTATACAGTATATAGTGTGACCGCTCTTACAGTATACAGTATATAGTGTGACCTCTCTTACAGTATATAGTGTGACCACTCTTACAGTATACAGTATATAGTGTGACCTCTCTTACAGTATACAGTATATAGTTTGACCTCTCTTACAGTATACAGTATATAGTTTGACCTCTCTTACAGTATACAGTATATAGTGTTACCGCTCTTACAGTATATAGTGTGACCGCTCTTACAGTATACAGTATATAGTGTGACCTCTCTTACAGTATACAGTATATAGTGTGACCTCTCTTACAGTATACAGTATATAGTGTGACCTCTCTTACAGTATACAGTATATAGTGTGACCCCTCTTACAGTATACAGTATATAGTGTGACCTCTCTTACAGTATACGGTATATAGTGTGACCTCTCTTACAGTATACGGTATATAGTGTGACCTCTCTTACAGTATACGGTATATAGTGTGACCCCTCTTACAGTATACGGTATATAGTGTGACCCCTCTTACAGTATACAGTATATAGTGTGACCGCTCTTACAGTATACAGTATATAGTGTGACCTCTCTTACAGTATACGATATATAGTGTGACCTCTCTTACAGTATACAGTATATAGTGTGACCTCTCTTACAGTATACAGTATATAGTGTGACCTCTCTTACAGTATACAGTATATAGTGTGACCTCTCTTACAGTATACAGTATATAGTGTGACCGCTCTTACAGTATACAGTATATAGTGTGACCGCTCTTACAGTATACAGTATATAGTGTGACCTCTCTTACAATATACAGTATATAGTGTGACCGCTCTTACAGTATACAGTATATAGTGTGACCTCTCTTACAGTATACAGTATATAGTGGGACCGCTCTTACAGTATACAGTATATAGTGTGACCGCTCTTACAGTATACAGTATATAGTGTGACCCCTCTTACAGTATACAGTATATAGTGTGACCGCTCTTACAGTATACAGTATATAGTGTGACCTCTCTTACAGTATACAGTATATAGTGTGACCGCTCTTACAGTATACAGTATATAGTGTGACCGCTCTTACAGTATACAGTATATAGTGTGACCGCTCTTACAGTATACGGTATATAGTGTGACCGCTCTTACAGTATACAGTATATAGTGTGACCTCTCTTACAGTATACAGTATATAGTGTGACCTCTCTTACAGTATACAGTATATAGTGTGACCTCTCTTACAGTATACAGTATATAGTGTGACCTCTCTTACAGTATACGGTATATAGTGTGACCTCTCTTACAGTATACAGTATATAGTGTGACCTCTCTTACAGTATACAGTATATAGTGTGACCTCTCTTACAGTATACAGTATATAGTGTGACCTCTCTTACAGTATACAGTATATAGTGTGACCCCTCTTACAGTATACAGTATATAGTGTGACCTCTCTTACAGTATACGGTATATAGTGTGACCTCTCTTACAGTATACGGTATATAGTGTGACCTCTCTTACAGTATACAGTATATAGTGTGACCGCTCTTACAGTATACGGTATATAGTGTGACCTCTCTTACAGTATACAGTATATAGTGTGACCGCTCTTACAGTATACAGTATATAGTGTGACCCCTCTTACAGTATACGGTATATAGTGTGACCCCTCTTACAGTATACAGTATATAGTGTGACCGCTCTTACAGTATACAGTATATAGTGTGACCTCTCTTACAGTATACAGTATATAGTGTGACCTCTCTTACAGTATACAGTATATAGTGTGACCTCTCTTACAGTATACAGTATATAGTGTGACCGCTCTTACAGTATACAGTATATAGTGTGACCTCTCTTACAGTATACAGTATATAGTGTGACCTCTCTTACAGTATACGATATATAGTGTGACCTCTCTTACAGTATACAGTATATAGTGTGACCTCTCTTACAGTATACAGTATATAGTGTGACCTCTCTTACAGTATACGATATATAGTGTGACCTCTCTTACAGTATACAGTATATAGTGTGACCGCTCTTACAGTATACAGTATATAGTGTGACCGCTCTTACAGTATACAGTATATAGTGTGACCGCTCTTACAGTATACAGTATATAGTGTGACCGCTCTTACAGTATACAGTATATAGTGTGACCTCTCTTACAGTATACAGTATATAGTGTGACCTCTCTTACAGTATACGGTATATAGTGTGACCTCTCTTACAGTATACGGTATATAGTGTGACCTCTCTTACAGTATACAGTATATAGTGTGACCTCTCTTACAGTATACAGTATATAGTGTGACCCCTCTTACAGTATACAGTATATAGTGTGACCGCTCTTACAGTATACAGTATATAGTGTGACCTCTCTTACAATATACAGTATGTAGTGTGACCGCTCTTACAGTATACAGTATATAGTGTGACCCCTCTTACAGTATACAGTATATAGTGTGACCTCTCTTACAGTATACAGTATATAGTGGGACCGCTCTTACAGTATACAGTATATAGTGTGACCGCTCTTACAGTATACGGTATATAGTGTGACCCCTCTTACAGTATACAGTATATAGTGTGACCGCTCTTACAGTATACAGTATATAGTGTGACCTCTCTTACAGTATACAGTATATAGTGTGACCTCTCTTACAGTATACAGTATATAGTGGGACCGCTCTTACAGTATACAGTATATAGTGTGACCTCTCTTACAGTATACAGTATATAGTGTGACCCCTCTTACAGTATACAGTATATAGTGTGACCGCTCTTACAGTATACAGTATATAGTGTGACCTCTCTTACAGTATACAGTATATAGTGTGACCTCCCTCACAGTATACAGTATATAGTGTGACCTCTCTTACAGTATACAGCTCTATAGTGTGACCGCTCTTACAGTATACAGTATATAGTGTGACCGCTCTTACAGTATACAGTATATAGTGTGACCTCTCTTACAGTATACAGTATATAGTGTGACCTCTCTTACAGTATACAGTATATAGTGTGACCGCTCTTACAGTATACAGTATATAGTGTGACCTCTCTTACAGTATACAGTATATAGTGTGACCCCTCTTACAGTATACAGTATATAGTGTGACCTCTCTTACAGTATACAGTATATAGTGTGACCTCTCTTACAGTATACAGTATATAGTGTGACCCCTCTTACAGTATACAGTATATAGTGTGACCTCTCTTACAGTATACAGTATATAGTGTGACCGCTCTTACAGTATACAGTATATAGTGTGACCTCTCTTACAGTATACAGTATATAGTGTGACCGCTCTTACAGTATACAGTATATAGTGTGACCGCTCTTACAGTATATAGTGTGACCTCTCTTACAGTATACAGTATATAGTGTGACCGCTCTTACAGTATACAGTATATAGTGTGACCCCTCTTACAGTATACAGTATATAGTGTGACCGCTCTTACAGTATACAGTATATAGTGTGACCTCCCTCACAGTATACAGTATATAGTGTGACCTCTCTTACAGTATACAGTATATAGTGTGACCCCTCTTACAGTATACAGTATATAGTGTGACCTCTCTTACAGTATACAGTATATAGTGTGACCTCTCTTACAGTATACAGTATATAGTGTGACCTCTCTTACAGTATACAGTATATAGTGTGACCTCTCTTACAGTATACAGTATATAGTGTGACCTCTCTTACAGTATACAGTATATAGTGTGACCTCTCTTACAGTATACAGTATATAGTGTGACCGCTCTTACAGTATACAGTATATAGTGTGACCTCTCTTACAGTATACAGTATATAGTGTGACCACTCTTACAGTATACAGTATATAGTGGGACCGCTCTTACAGTATACAGTATATAGTTTGACCTCTCTTACAGTATACAGTATATAGTGTGACCGCTCTTACAGTATACAGTATATAGTGTGACCTCTCTTACAGTATACAGTATATAGTTTGACCTCTCTTACAGTATACAGTATATAGTGTGACCGCTCTTACAGTATATAGTGTGACCGCTCTTACAGTATACAGTATATAGTGTGACCTCTCTTACAGTATACAGTATATAGTGTGACCTCTCTTACAGTATACAGTATATAGTGTGACCGCTCTTACAGTATACAGTATATAGTGTGACCGCTCTTACAGTATACAGTATATAGTGTGACCCCTCTTACAGTATACAGTATATAGTGTGACCTCTCTTACAGTATACAGTATATAGTGTGACCGCTCTTACAGTATACAGTATATAGTGTGACCGCTCTTACAGTATACAGTATATAGTGTGACCGCTCTTACAGTATACAGTATATAGTGTGACCGCTCTTACAGTATACAGTATATAGTGTGACCTCTCTTACAGTATACAGTATATAGTGTGACCTCTCTTACAGTATACGGTATATAGTGTGACCTCTCCTACAGTATACGGTATATAGTGTGACCTTCTTAGAGTATACGGTATATAGTGTTACCTCTCTTACAGTATACGGTATATAGTGTTACCTCTCTTACAGTATACGGTATATAGTTTGACCGCTCTTACAGTATACGGTATATAGTGTGACCTCTCTTACAGTATACGGTATATAGTGTGACCGCTCTTACAGTATACGGTATATAGTGTGACCTCTCTTACAGTATACGGTATATAGTGTGACCGCTCTTACAGTATACGGTATATAGTGTGACCGCTCTTACAGTATACGGTATATAGTGTGACCTCTCTTACAGTATACGGTATATAGTGTGACCTCTCTTACAGTATACGGTATATAGTGTGACCGCTCTTACAGTATACGGTATATAGTGTGACCGCTCTTACAGTATACGGTATATAGTGTGATCGCTCTTACAGTATACGGTATATAGTGTGACCTTTCTTACAGTATACGGTATATAGTGTGACCGCTCTTACAGTATACGGTATATAGTGTGACCGCTCTTACAGTATACGGTATATAGTGTGACCGCTCTTACAGTATACGGTATATAGTGTGACCGCTCTTACAGTATACAGTATATAGTGTGACCTTTCTTACAGTATACGGTATATAGTGTGACCTCTCTTACAGTATACAGTATATAGTGTGACCCCTCTTACAGTATACAGTATATAGTGTGACCTCTCTTACAGTATACAGTATATAGTGTGACCCCTCTTACAGTATACAGTATATAGTGTGACCTCTCTTACAGTATACGGTATATAGTGTGACCGCTCTTACAGTATACGGTATATAGTGTGACCGCTCTTACAGTATACAGTATATAGTGTGACCGCTCTTACAGTATACGGTATATAGTGTGACCGCTCTTACAGTATACAGTATATAGTGTGACCTTTCTTACAGTATACGGTATATAGTGTGACCGCTCTTACAGTATACAGTATATAGTGTGACCGCTCTTACAGTATACAGTATATAGTGTGACCTCTCTTACAGTATACGGTATATAGTGTGACCTCTCTTACAGTATACAGTATATAGTGTGACCTCTCTTACAGTATACAGTATATAGTGTGACCTCTCTTACAGTATACAGTATATAGTGTGACCTCTCTTACAGTATACAGTATATAGTGTGACCCCTCTTACAGTATACAGTATATAGTGTGACCTCTCTTACAGTATACGGTATATAGTGTGACCTCTCTTACAGTATACGGTATATAGTGTGACCTCTCTTACAGTATACAGTATATAGTGTGACCGCTCTTACAGTATACGGTATATAGTGTGACCTCTCTTACAGTATACAGTATATAGTGTGACCGCTCTTACAGTATACAGTATATAGTGTGACCCCTCTTACAGTATACGGTATATAGTGTGACCCCTCTTACAGTATACAGTATATAGTGTGACCGCTCTTACAGTATACAGTATATAGTGTGACCTCTCTTACAGTATACAGTATATAGTGTGACCTCTCTTACAGTATACAGTATATAGTGTGACCTCTCTTACAGTATACAGTATATAGTGTGACCGCTCTTACAGTATACAGTATATAGTGTGACCTCTCTTACAGTATACAGTATATAGTGTGACCTCTCTTACAGTATACGATATATAGTGTGACCTCTCTTACAGTATACAGTATATAGTGTGACCTCTCTTACAGTATACAGTATATAGTGTGACCTCTCTTACAGTATACGATATATAGTGTGACCTCTCTTACAGTATACAGTATATAGTGTGACCGCTCTTACAGTATACAGTATATAGTGTGACCGCTCTTACAGTATACAGTATATAGTGTGACCTCTCTTACAATATACAGTATATAGTGTGACCGCTCTTACAGTATACAGTATATAGTGTGACCTCTCTTACAGTATACAGTATATAGTGGGACCGCTCTTACAGTATACAGTATATAGTGTGACCGCTCTTACAGTATACAGTATATAGTGTGACCCCTCTTACAGTATACAGTATATAGTGTGACCGCTCTTACAGTATACAGTATATAGTGTGACCTCTCTTACAGTATACAGTATATAGTGTGACCGCTCTTACAGTATACAGTATATAGTGTGACCGCTCTTACAGTATACAGTATATAGTGTGACCGCTCTTACAGTATACAGTATATAGTGTGACCTCTCTTACAGTATACGGTATATAGTGTGACCTCTCTTACAGTATACAGTATATAGTGTGACCTCTCTTACAGTATACAGTATATAGTGTGACCCCTCTTACAGTATACAGTATATAGTGTGACCTCTCTTACAGTATACGGTATATAGTGTGACCTCTCTTACAGTATACGGTATATAGTGTGACCTCTCTTACAGTATACAGTATATAGTGTGACCTCTCTTACAATATACAGTATATAGTGTGACCGCTCTTACAGTATACAGTATATAGTGTGACCTCTCTTACAGTATACGGTATATAGTGGGACCGCTCTTACAGTATACGGTATATAGTGTGACCGCTCTTACAGTATACAGTATATAGTGTGACCTCTCTTACAATATACAGTATATAGTGTGACCGCTCTTACAGTATACAGTATATAGTGTGACCTCTCTTACAGTATACAGTATATAGTGGGACCGCTCTTACAGTATACGGTATATAGTGTGACCCCTCTTACAGTATACAGTATATAGTGTGACCGCTCTTACAGTATACAGTATATAGTGTGACCTCTCTTACAGTATACAGTATATAGTGTGACCTCTCTTACAGTATACAGTATATAGTGTGACCGCTCTTACAGTATACAGTATATAGTGTGACCGCTCTTACAGTATACAGTATATAGTGTGACCTCTCTTACAGTATACAGTATATAGTGTGACCTCTCTTACAGTATACGGTATATAGTGTGACCTCTCTTACAGTATACGGTATATAGTGTGACCTCTCTTACAGTATACAGTATATAGTGTGACCTCTCTTACAGTATACAGTATATAGTGGGACCGCTCTTACAGTATACAGTATATAGTGTGACCGCTCTTACAGTATACAGTATATAGTGTGACCCCTCTTACAGTATACAGTATATAGTGTGACCGCTCTTACAGTATACAGTATATAGTGTGACCTCTCTTACAGTATACAGTATATAGTGTGACCTCTCTTACAGTATACAGTATATAGTGTGACCGCTCTTACAGTATACAGTATATAGTGTGACCGCTCTTACAGTATACAGTATATAGTGTGACCTCTCTTACAGTATACAGTATATAGTGTGACCGCTCTTACAGTATACAGTATATAGTGTGACCGCTCTTACAGTATACAGTATATAGTGTGACCTCTCTTACAGTATACAGTATATAGTGTGACCCCTCTTACAGTATACAGTATATAGTGTGACCTCTCTTACAGTATACAGTATATAGTGTGACCTCTCTTACAGTATACGGTATATAGTGTGACCTCTCTTACAGTATACGGTATATAGTGTGACCTCTCTTACAGTATACAGTATATAGTGTGACCTCTCTTACAGTATACAGTATATAGTGTGACCCCTCTTACAGTATACAGTATATAGTGTGACCGCTCTTACAGTATACAGTATATAGTGTGACCTCTCTTACAATATACAGTATATAGTGTGACCGCTCTTACAGTATACAGTATATAGTGTGACCCCTCTTACAGTATACAGTATATAGTGTGACCTCTCTTACAGTATACAGTATATAGTGGGACCGCTCTTACAGTATACAGTATATAGTGTGACCGCTCTTACAGTATACGGTATATAGTGTGACCCCTCTTACAGTATACAGTATATAGTGTGACCGCTCTTACAGTATACAGTATATAGTGTGACCTCTCTTACAGTATACAGTATATAGTGTGACCTCTCTTACAGTATACAGTATATAGTGGGACCGCTCTTACAGTATACAGTATATAGTGTGACCTCTCTTACAGTATACAGTATATAGTGTGACCCCTCTTACAGTATACAGTATATAGTGTGACCGCTCTTACAGTATACAGTATATAGTGTGACCTCTCTTACAGTATACAGTATATAGTGTGACCCCTCTTACAGTATACAGTATATAGTGTGACCGCTCTTACAGTATACAGTATATAGTGTGACCTCCCTCACAGTATACAGTATATAGTGTGACCTCTCTTACAGTATACAGCTCTATAGTGTGACCGCTCTTACAGTATACAGTATATAGTGTGACCGCTCTTACAGTATACAGTATATAGTGTGACCTCTCTTACAGTATACAGTATATAGTGTGACCTCTCTTACAGTATACAGTATATAGTGTGACCGCTCTTACAGTATACAGTATATAGTGTGACCTCTCTTACAGTATACAGTATATAGTGTGACCCCTCTTACAGTATACAGTATATAGTGTGACCTCTCTTACAGTATACAGTATATAGTGTGACCGCTCTTACAGTATACAGTATATAGTGTGACCTCTCTTACAGTATACAGTATATAGTGTGACCGCTCTTACAGTATACAGTATATAGTGTGACCCCTCTTACAGTATACAGTATATAGTGTGACCGCTCTTACAGTATACAGTATATAGTGTGACCTCCCTCACAGTATACAGTATATAGTGTGACCTCTCTTACAGTATACAGTATATAGTGTGACCCCTCTTACAGTATACAGTATATAGTGTGACCTCTCTTACAGTATACAGTATATAGTGTGACCTCTCTTACAGTATACAGTATATAGTGTGACCTCTCTTACAGTATACAGTATATAGTGTGACCTCTCTTACAGTATACAGTATATAGTGTGACCTCTCTTACAGTATACAGTATATAGTGTGACCTCTCTTACAGTATACAGTATATAGTGTGACCGCTCTTACAGTATACAGTATATAGTTTGACCTCTCTTACAGTATACAGTATATAGTGTGACCGCTCTTACAGTATACAGTATATAGTGTGACCTCTCTTACAGTATACAGTATATAGTTTGACCTCTCTTACAGTATACAGTATATAGTGTGACCGCTCTTACAGTATATAGTGTGACCGCTCTTACAGTATACAGTATATAGTGTGACCTCTCTTACAGTATACAGTATATAGTGTGACCTCTCTTACAGTATACAGTATATAGTGTGACCGCTCTTACAGTATACAGTATATAGTGTGACCGCTCTTACAGTATACAGTATATAGTGTGACCCCTCTTACAGTATACAGTATATAGTGTGACCTCTCTTACAGTATACAGTATATAGTGTGACCGCTCTTACAGTATACAGTATATAGTGTGACCGCTCTTACAGTATACAGTATATAGTGTGACCGCTCTTACAGTATACAGTATATAGTGTGACCGCTCTTACAGTATACAGTATATAGTGTGACCTCTCTTACAGTATACAGTATATAGTGTGACCTCTCTTACAGTATACGGTATATAGTGTGACCTCTCCTACAGTATACGGTATATAGTGTGACCTTCTTACAGTATACGGTATATAGTGTTACCTCTCTTACAGTATACGGTATATAGTGTTACCTCTCTTACAGTATACGGTATATAGTTTGACCGCTCTTACAGTATACGGTATATAGTGTGACCTCTCTTACAGTATACGGTATATAGTGTGACCGCTCTTACAGTATACGGTATATAGTGTGACCTCTCTTACAGTATACGGTATATAGTGTGACCGCTCTTACAGTATACGGTATATAGTGTGACCGCTCTTACAGTATACGGTATATAGTGTGACCTCTCTTACAGTATACGGTATATAGTGTGACCTCTCTTACAGTATACGGTATATAGTGTGACCGCTCTTACAGTATACGGTATATAGTGTGACCGCTCTTACAGTATACGGTATATAGTGTGACCGCTCTTACAGTATACGGTATATAGTGTGACCTTTCTTACAGTATACGGTATATAGTGTGACCGCTCTTACAGTATACGGTATATAGTGTGACCGCTCTTACAGTATACAGTATATAGTGTGACCGCTCTTACAGTATACGGTATATAGTGTGACCGCTCTTACAGTATACAGTATATAGTGTGACCTTTCTTACAGTATACGGTATATAGTGTGACCGCTCTTACAGTATACAGTATATAGTGTGACCGCTCTTACAGTATACAGTATATAGTGTGACCTCTCTTACAGTATACGGTATATAGTGTGACCGCTCTTACAGGGGCTCTATCTGGTTGGGATCCCTGTCAGCTTGTGATATGCAGGAGCTGACTTTTTCCCATAGGAATGCATTGACCAGCGTTGATTGGCCGATTACCATACAGAGTACAGCATTCGGCCAATCAACGATGGTTCTGCCGGAGGAGGCGGAGTCTAAGATTGGTCCACAGCAGTCGCAATTCTGGTCCAATCTCAGATGTAGCAGAACTGGATGTGACTGGAGTATAAGACATGATGTAACAGCAGAATAGTGACTGCAGCTCTAGAGGTTTTCCAATAGTTCAAATAGTTGAATATTGAGCGGCTATTCGAAACAAATAACACAATTGAATATTTTACTGTTCGCTCATCTCTGGTCTAGTCCTTCTCCTGCACTATTCCATAAACTATGCTCCACTATGTTTCTCATCTCTAGTTTTATATTGTATACCTTGTGATTTTGCTGATCTTATATAAAGATTGGAACTCTACAAGTAAAGATGTAATGTAGCTATTAAGTTACTTAAAATCCAGATTTTGGGGTAAAATTGTAAAATCTGTATTTGGGGATTATTCTGAACATTCTGATTGCTGTAATCTCAGAAGTGCCCATAATATGAGGCTGTGATATGTAAATGTAATTTAAAGCTATTAGTAGAGATGAGCGAGTACTATTCCATCGAGTAGATATTCCATACAATACTACAGTATTCAAAATATTCGTACTTGTTTGAATACTACTCGCTAGTCGCAGTAAAGATTTGATTCAGGAGGGGCGTGGTTTGGCCGGCATGTAGGAAGGCTGCACAGCATTCTGCTCTCCCTGTTTCCTCAGCTAAATCTCCTGCCCCAGCGCCGCACCTCTCATAAGGCGACCTGAAGCAACCGCTTCAGGCGGCACTATGCCAGGGCGCCAGGGGGCGGCATTTTTGCTGTCCTAAGTCAGTCCAGGACAAGCTGTCCTGGACTGGTTTATCGTCACCGCCACCTAGCGCCCTGTGGACGCAGCACTGCTCCAGCGGCCGCCCCAGCGGCCGCCCCTCACGCTTAGCAGAGAGCAGGTCCTCTCTTTGCCTGCTAACGCCTCCCGCTCCGCCCCCTCCGCTCCGATCTGCCCCCTCCGCTCGGCTCCGCCCCCTCCTCCGGGGGGGGGGGGGCGGCTTTCTGATGTCCGCCTCAGACGGCACAAAGACTAGGTTCACCCCTGTCCTGCCCTGACCGGCATACCTGTTTACTGATGGCTTCTGGAGCAAGGGGAAGCAGTCTGGCATCCACTGAGGCATCTAATAGCAGCAGTGGAGGGAGGGCATCTCGACTTGGCCGCAGAGAACATGAGGCCCCAGCTCCAGATACAGACTTCAGGAAGAGAGAAGGTGACAAGTGCTGCTGCTCCTTTGGAGAAATTTGCTAGAAGGCCTGTGTTATCAGAGGAGGGGGTAGGTGCTGATAAGACTGTGCATGGAGCTGTGGACACTGTGAGAGCCTTGGCTGAAGATTCTAATCTCTGTGAGCCCCGGGCTGATGGCTGTGCTGCATTAACCCCTGCCTCCCCTGGTGTGCCTGCTATACAGACACCTGATGCATCCTCCCCTGAGCCAACTATCCGGGATGTCTTAGCTGCAGTGGCTGTGTGTAATTCTTCCCTGGCTACTTTGAATCTGCATATGGGTGGCTTACATGAGGCGGTGGGACACATTCGCCAAGATCTTCAGAAAGTTAACGAGTGGGTTGGGGAGCTGGAAGGCAGAGTTAGTACCGTGGAGGATGCTCTGCCCCCCTTGAAATCTGATGTCCGTAATTCTGTGCAACATGTTCGTCAACTGTTTGATAAAACAGACGATTTGGAAAATCGCCTCCGCCGAAATAATGTGCGCTTGGTGGGAGTGCCGGAGAAGGCTGAGGGTGCTCGCCCAGTGGACTTTTTTTGAAAACTGGCTAGCTGAAGTATTCGGGCGAGAGTCGTTATCCCCCTTTTTTGCTATAGAAAGAGCCCATAGGGTTCCTACTCGGCCATTGCCTCCGGGGGCCCCTCCAAGACCGGTCCTTATTAAATTGCTCCACTTTCGAGACCGAGATACCATCATCCGCAATGCTAGGGATAATACCAAGCTGCTGATCAATGGGGCAAAAATATCAGTGTTCCTGGACTTTTCAGTTGCAGTTCAAAAGCGCAGAGCGCAGTTTTTAGATGTGAAGAGACGTCTCCGTTTAGCCCAGGTTCCATACTCCATGTTGTACCCAGCGAGATTGAGAGTGGCTGCTCTGGCTAATACTCATTTTTTTGATACTCCTGAACTGGCTCTTCAATGGATGGATGCACGTGAACATGAACTTCGAAATTCCCATCGCCCTGCAGATTAGTGGGACAACACCCTAAATGGCATTCTGTTTTTTTCTTTTATTTGAGTTTATTATTGCGTCATGCCTATGTGCCTTCATGTTCTATAATCTGATGCCTCCAGTCAGGGACGCTCTCCTGTTATGTTGATTTTTGGAGGCCGGGGGAGCGTTTGCCCTCTTATGTGGTGCCTTATCCAGATCTGTGTCTTTGGACTTTATGGGGCATGGATCCGCCCCTATCCTCGGAGTTGTAGAGGACTGTTTAAATCTTTTTTTGTGTTAATGTTTTTGTTGTGTAATATCTTCTGCTCTTTTTCTATTGGAGACATGTTTCTGATCTATACTATGCTAAAGCCTTCTTTTGGGTCAGGATATAGTGGGGGTGGTGAGTTCCTATTGCATATCCTTACATTTCTATATCTATGGCTCCAGCTGTTAATGTAGTGGCCTGGAATGTGAGGGGCCTTGGTGATGCCACAAAGAGATGTGCCATATTCTCCTGGCTCCAGCAGTTCCAGCCGGCGATAGTATGTCTCTCTGAGACTCACTTGGTGAAGGATTCTGTATGGTTGATACACCGGGCGTGGATAGGACACTCATTCCATTCTACATTCTCGTCTCATGCCCGTGGGGTTAGTGTCTTAGTTCACAAGAATATCCCCTTTCAGTGCATGAAGGTGGTGGAGGATGAGGAGGGTAGATATGTTAGTATTATTTGTACAATCTATTCCCAGCCATTACATCTTATAGCATTATATATACCACCGCCTTATTCAGGCTTGGCTATTAAACGCATACTTCCACTGCTCTCAGGTGCTCCTGGGGTCCCTGTCCTTCTTATTGGGGATTTCAATTCATACCTTTCTCCTCATTTAGATAAGTTCCACACGGGCTCTATCCCCCAAACTGCGACTCCTACTTCTCTATATAAGTTAATTGCAGAGGTCGGGTTGGTTGATATATGGCGCTTGGGCTACCCAGACACCAGACAATACTCCTGTTACTCCTCCTCCTATGGTTTACTGTCCAGAATTGATCTGGCACTGGCCAACGAGCTGCTTTTGCCGCTGGTTGATTGCGTTTCCTATGAACCCCGGAGTGTGTCTGACCATTCTCCACTCAGAGTTTGCTTATCTCTGGGGGAGCCTATGTCGGGCTCTAGAGCTCTATGGAAAGTTCACCCTTTTTGGGTCCAATTGGTGGGCGCTTCATTGTCTGTGTCCCTAAGTGAATTTTTTGCATTTAATGCGGGGTCGTCCTCGTCAGCTGTAGTCTGGGATACATTTAAAGCTTATATAAGGGGGCTTTATATACGGGAGATTAGCTCCAAAAAGACTAGTAGCAGACAGCTGACGGAAACGTTATTGGCCCAGGTAAAGCAAGCTGAGCAGGTATACCTTAATGCACCCACGGAGAGACTTAGGTAGGCTTGGGAGTCTGTGGCGACTGAGTATAGGGATCATTTAATGGACATGGCCACGAATAAACGCTTTTTTACTCAACAGTGTTTCTTTGCGGAGGGGGAGAGTGCAGGACATTTGCTGTCAGTAGTCATTAGGGCTCAGGGGAGTTCCTCACATATTGCAAGACTGGAAAGTAGTGATGGGACAGTGATGACCTCGAATGCTGATATAGTAACAGCCATGTACTCCCACTTTGCAGCTGTATATTCCTCTAGATTGACAGCCACTCCAGAGGCTGTGGATGAATACCTATGTGGTATTGCTCTGCCTCGTTTGTCTGACTACACCAGAAATCATCTGGAGGAAGTGCTGTCCATCACTGAACTTGAGAAGGCGGTCCAGTCCCTTCCAAATGACAAGGCCCCTGGGATGGATGGTCTACCAGGAGAGGTTTATAAGCAATATGGAGAAATTTTGTCACCCCATTTACTCAAAACATTTCAGGATGCGCTGGAGTCTGGGAAACTCCTGGGTTCCATGAGTGAAGCTGTAGTAGTGCTCCTGCCCAAACCGGGGAAGGATCCAGTCTACCCAGACTCCTACAGACCCATTTCTCTTTTGACGGTTGATGTCAAGTTACTAGCTAAAATTCTAGCGACTCGCCTATCGGGGGTTGTTAGGGAGCTGATCCATCCTGATCAGTCTGGTTTTATGCCTAACTCCTCAACAGCTATCAACCTCAGACGGTTATTTCTTAACCTGCAGCTGGCCTCGGCCTCTACTGGCTCTAGGGCAGTGCTGTCGCTTGACGCTGCCAAAGCTTTTGACAGTGTCGAGTGGACTTATTTATGGGCTGTCCTCAGGGCGATGGGGTTTGGACCTCGGTTTTTAACCTACGTTCAATTGCTATATCATCTCCCGGGGGCCAGACTGCGGGTGAATGGGACGTTGTCACAGCGTATTCAATTGAGCAGGGGCACCAGACAGGGTTGCCCACTGTCTCCCTTATTATTTGCCCTAGCTATTGAACCCCTAGCCTGCATTCTGCGGGATGCTTCGGATTTTGTGGGCTTCCAATGTGGTGACCTAGAAGAAAAAGTATCGTTGTATGCTGATGACATGCTTTTATATCTGGGAGATGTGACTTCCTCGCTCCCACGGGTAATGGCTATAATACAGGATTTTGGGGCTTGGTCTGGACTACAAATAAATTGGGACAAAACGGTCTTGCTACCCGCTACCGCAGTCACTACTAACTGACAGACTTCCTTTGCAGAGGGTAGACTCCTTTAAATATCTGGGGGTGGTGTTATCTGCCAGACCTGTGTCATTTTTGTCTCTAAATTTAGAACCCTTCATAACTAAAATGCGACGTAAAGTGGACTCCTGGTGTAAACTCCCCCTTACAGTAGTAGGACACTGTAACTTACTTAAAATGGTCCTTATGCCACAATTATTATATCTCCTTCATAATTCTCCAGTGTGGATACCAATGTAATACTTTAGGAAAATTCATAGTATTTTCAGGGAATTAATTTGGCAGAAGAAGGGAGCAGGCATCAGTCTAGAGGCACTACAACGGGACAAGACAGAGGGGGGCTTGGCAGTTCCGAATGCCTGGATTTACTTTTTGGCAGCGCAATTGCAGCAGCTTCAGGGATGGGGACTTCCGCTGGGCTCGGTGAGATCGGGCCATCTATGTGTGCAAGATACCCCCTGGACTGTTCCGGTGGCTGTTTTGGAGGCTGGTCCCCTACCAACCGCTCGTTCTTGACTCCTCACGTTGGCCCTCTTATACAAGGTATGGGATAGGGGGAAGAAACTGTTAGGTACTTGTGGCTTTACTACATTTACTCCTCTGTGGCATAATAATCGCTTGATTGAATTTACTGTGCTAACGGGCTTCGAGGGGTGGAGGGATAAGGGTGTCCTGTCCCTTAGTCATATCCTAGATAACGGGATATTTAAGACCTTTGCAGACCTTCAGAGTGATTTTTCTATACCCCAGGTGTGGTTTTATCAGTATCTTCAGCTTCGTCATGCCTTCCATGTTCAGACTAGACGTACCCCCCTGACAGTTGGACTACACCCCGTACTGCAACATACTCTTATGGGATCTATTACTAAGGGAATGATATCTACACTGTACCGACAGTTATTAATGGCATACTTGGAGGATTTCCCGGACAAGACTAGGGAGAGGTGGGAGGGGGATGTTGGTGCGGTGGATGAGGAAACCTGGCGAGATGTGTTAGCCCTAACCCCAACACTGTCCTCTAGTGAAGCACAGAGACTGTCTCATATTTATCTCTTGCATAGGGTCTATAGGACTCCACAGAGACTGTTCCGTATGCATATCCGTTCTGATGCCAAATGCCCCCGCTGTAGTATGGAACCCGCACATCTCCTGCATATGATGTGGGAATGTCGGGAGTTAGCCAATTACTGGAGTCAGGTACTGTCCTTGCTTGGCCGGGTGTATTCTATTGCACTTCTGCGATCACCATTAGTTTGCCTCCTAGGTCTTTTGGGGGAGGGTGTGGACACGGAAAGCCCGGATTTTATAGGGTTGTCCAGGGTTTTATACCAGGCAAGAAAATGGATTGCTTATCATTGGTTGGACCCGAGTCCTCCTTCTCTAGTGGAATTGATATCTAGAGTTAATAATACTATTAGGCTGGAGAGGGGAGTATATATACAGAGAAAGGCCTAAACTAAATTTGAAAAAAATTGGGGAGCATGGTTGGACACACCTGGCCTTCCCTCCCCGTCTCTGATTAGGAACAGATCTCTCACTTCAACTTTCTCTGTTTCCTTGATCTCCTGAGTGCTATTCTTTACATGGAAATCAAAGGAGGTTCAGGAGATTTAGCGGGGGGTCCTAATGGACTTCCCCCCTCCCTCTTTATGTGTCGGATTGTGTCTCCATATTTACTTTGAATTGTTATTGTGTTGCTGTTGTTTTGTCGATTGTTTGATTTTATGTTAAGAAAAATGTGTTAATAAAAATTCTGATTTAAAAAAAAAAAGATTTGATTCAGAACCAGCATTGATTTGCCGAATGCTATACAGTATACAGTACGGGACGGTTCACATTAGCGCTCGCCTCCCATCCGGAAGTCTGCAGGAGTAACACCCCCCCCCCCCCCCCCGAATGGAATATCAGCACAACTGCAAGTGCTGTGCAGTTAAAATGCATGGATTATAATGGGGTCCGTGCGCTTTAACTGCACAGTGCTCTTCCTAAACACTCTCCTCCTGCTACTCGTGGACTTGGTGACCCTCCTGAGGCGAATACTGGTTTCCCCTGAAGCGAGCATTTTTCCCATAGACTGTAATGGGATTCGATATTCAATCGAGTAGTCGAATATGGAGGCTCTACTCGAAACGAATATCAAATCTTGAATATTTCCCTTCTCGCTCATCTCTAGCTATTAGTAAATCAGGAAGGGGGCACTTATATATCAGTGCATTGTATAAGGTTAAGATAATAAGAAATGATCAGGACTATCTCATCTTACTGAGGTCGTGTAGTGGATGGAAGGAGACCAGATCTCTCGTCAGATATTCATCTGCATATGTCTTTATTTATTCATAGGACACATTTACAAGGAATGATACATTTTCTTATTTTTTTCTTTGCCATCAATAATATTAACCAGAATCCTGACATTTTACCCAATATTACACTGGGATACCATATTTATGACTCCTGCTTAGATGGACGCGTGGCGGTAAGCCGTGTATTACATCTTCTGTCTGGTCCGGATAAGGTGATACCTAACTACTCCTGTAGGGGGCATGGTCAGCTGGCCGGTATCATTGGAGATCACCAATCATCTACCACTATTCCTGCAGCACAAATCCTCGGACTATATGGATATCCTCAGGTATTAGATCTTCTAATCATTGTCTATTAGGACTTAGTAGACAAGTTTAATATGATTGGAGTGGGATATATGAGTGATGTGTGAATGATAGGTGTGTAATAGCAGTATACAGATGTAGACATCTTTAACTTGAATTTAATAAAATACTGCAGTGTGATATTACACAACAAAGGCGATAGAAAACTCAGTCAGGATAACATTTATTTTAACTGTTCTTTTAACTCATTAAGAGTCAAGTTAATGTTTACTCCATTGTTGTGACTCCATTGTGTGAACGTCATGCACCTAGAACATGTCCGCTTTGTATTATGTCTGTAAGTTCTTGTCTGTAATTGGGAGACAATTAATATACACCTTATATACAGTTTTTACATAATCTATAGAAACAAGCATTCTGATTATTAATGTTATGTGTTAGTGATTTGCGTATGGCATAAGGTGCAAATGGCAAGTTGCTGGCATTGATTTGTACCTAGGAACAAGGGTTCCAGGACAATGTGCCAAATTTATGGTGAGGGCAGCATCAAGACCAAAGGCTAAAGCCATCTCAGTGTGATCATTAATGTCTCTACACATGCATCAGCAAATACATTCAAAAAACAAAAAACAAAAATACAAAAGGAATGTCAGTGTTGAATGCGCCACATGGTGAACACTAATGCCACTTATGAACTCTATTAACTATAATTAGCAGAGGTGTATCTAAACTTTATTTCACCTTGGGCAAACATTCTCTTTTAACTGCTTTAGGTGCTCCTTATATTTTATAATGAGATACCAAGGTTTTTGGACTGCATACCCTTTTAATTGCCGAATGAGGCGAGGGTGAACAAAGCTCAGAGGAGACCCTCTCCTCTGTCACTGGATTATTCTCTTATCTCCAGAATAGCGGAAGAATATGCAAATCTGCCTTCCATGATGTAATTAAGAAGTCAGTTGCTGCCTCAGTATTGCAAACCAATAGAAGGCGCTCACTGGAATGTGCAAGTCTGTCTTCCCTGTTGTAGTTAGGAAGACCGGATTTCAGTGAACCAACCCAATAAAGACTGCTCCCTTTTGCATCATGCCCGACCTTCCAAGAGGCCTTTGTTTTGCAATGACGCTGGGATTATTACCAGGTATAGTCTCTCAATCGAGGACAGCTGTTTCGATGTTATTGCATCCCTTCAGCCCGATGTAGAGAGGACTATAACCTGGTAGAGGTGAGAGGCTTAGACAGGGTTAAGGGGATATCGTCACTCCTTAGGGAGAGACCACCATTTAGGTGTGTGGAGACTTATTAAGCCTTTAGCACTCCACTTTGCAAGGAACTATGGGAAGAGTATGCAAATCTGTCTTCCATGATGTAATTAGGAAGTCAGAAGCTGCCTCAGTGTTGCAAACCAATAGAGGGCGCTCACTGGAATGTGCAAGCCTGTCTTCCCTGATGTAGTTAGGAAGACCGGATTTCAGTGAACCAACCCAATAAAGGCTCCTCCCTTTTGCACTCCAGAATATCAACATACAGAAAGAAAAAGGGTAAAATCTGATATCTACAGACTAAAGGAACTGCCATGGGCACGCACTTTATGCCACGTTTTGATATTATTATCATGGAGTTGTTTGAGAATCTTTTTATCATTTGTAGTCACTGGTGATCTAATCATATCATCACTCTACTAACAATATACAGTGATGGTTTTCATGTATGAGGGGTTGAAGCATAATTGACAAACTTTTACAGAAGACCTTAATTAGAATTAGAAAGTAACGGTTTTTATTCTGCCAAATGCTCAGGAACATCTATTGCAGACAGGAGGGGGTAATATTGTTACTAAAAGCCTATTTTAAAACCAATGTAAAACTACAAGAGATCCCATGTTGAACAAAAAAAAACAAAAAAAACAATGTGTGTAGATCTGGTTATTGCATAGCCTCGCCAGTTTGTTAGGGTGGAGTTTCTGATGTTTAAGCCTCAAAGTCACATCTGGGGCTCACTACATGCTGGTTATCAAGTAGATTGTTTTTCAAGTGCATTCCATCCCAGATTCCGCTGATTCCTCCCCAAAGATTGGCAAGGCCCAGGTCACATTCACAATAAACGAAAAGTTAGAGAATTCCAAATGGTGGCTGGTGTGGAGCAGGAGACTGGTCAGGATGATATGTGATTTAGAAGCAGGAGTTAGATGCTCGCTGGGATGCCAGCAGATTGATATGATGGACTGAGAGCTGCAAACTACCAGCCAAGGGGAAGGTGAGGAGCCCCCATGATGTTTGAGTAAGGTCTCAACACCCTCTTCCCCCAAAGCCGGCAAGGAAAAATTCTCTTTCCCAAGGAGCAACAGAGAGCCAGATGAGATGTAATAATAAACTCACCCAAAATGGCGGTTATCTCCTCAGAGGCACCAAAGAAGGACCAGGGAAGGTACAGTCTGATAGAGTGCCGGTAACTGTCTCCGTCTACAGCGCTGATTTTTAGGAGTGCCAGGAGAGGCTGGAGACCCTGATAGAGGTAGCGAGACAATCAGTGCAGCATGAATTGTGGAATGGTGAAGGCGCTGGGGAGGCCCGGTCCATGAAGCGGCCAGGCCAGACGTTGGGGAATCCCCAGAAGCCGCTGAAGACAGGGCTGGTGGATGTC
This sequence comes from Leptodactylus fuscus, assembly GCF_031893055.1. Lineage (NCBI taxonomy): Eukaryota > Metazoa > Chordata > Amphibia > Anura > Leptodactylidae > Leptodactylus > Leptodactylus fuscus. The sequence continues at coordinate 364,004,985 of NC_134265.1, read as the reverse complement.
TCACCTCTGTGTTCCAATAATATGTGCAGAGCTGGGTAGATGGGATCCTGCGGTGAGGGGGAGGCAGTGAAGACCGAGGCCCAAGTTCAGCAAAGATGGCAGATAGTCTCTGCGGTGGCTACAGACCGCAAATAGTTTTTAGCTCCCCACACTGCCGAGTATTGTTATAATAGTCCTCCTATTACCCACCGTGACCTAGGAGACAACTTCAAAGAAGGGTGGAGGAAAGATGGTGTAAGATGAGGCAGATTAAAAGTGGATATCCAAAACTGTGGTGAAGAGCACTGTAGGATGTGTCCTCATGCTTGGCTAGATAACCACGCCCCTCTCGCAAATCCTAAAATTTAATAAGCTTGTTCTTGGCTTTGAAGTGTCCCCACAATCCCAAAGATGGAAAATACTGCTTAGCTTTGTTCCCATTTTGTTTGCCAGTGTGGTACTAGAGGGTGCCGGTGTGAGTGGTCTGGCTATATTGGTATCTTGTCTACAATGAGTAGCGGTCGGTGGCAATTATTTGTGTGTATATTGGAGTAGCGTCACTCCTTTGTAGCCTAGTGTGAGAGGTGAGTGTGATGTCCCCTATTTAAGGTCACATCCAGGTTCACATGTGCTCGTGTGGCTAAGAGATTGGTCAGTGGGAAAAGTCTGTACATAATGATCTTTGTCTCTTGTGTCTTGTACAGATCAGCTATGGAGCCACCGACCCCTCATTATCTGATAGACTCCTCTATCCACATGTTTTCCGAACAGTCCAAAATAGCTACATCCACAATATGGTGGTCACCGAACTGTTGGAGCACTTTGGCTGGACCTGGGTTGGGATTTTTGTATCAGATGATGATGCCGGAGAGAATGAATGGCGGATACTGACAAAGTACCTGAGAGAGCGCGGGATATGTGTCGCCTTCACCTTAAAACTAGGCATGAAATATTCTGCGGAATATTATTCTAAAAATAAAGAGACAATTTTCAATGTTTTAAAGAATACACAACCCAACGTTGTCATAACTTGCGGGACCTTCTCAGTCTATAGCACGCATTTCATAAGACAATATGGATTTCTATTTTTGGACCAAACTCTTATCCTTTCCCCCTCCTGGGCTTGGAATTTTATGATCACAGAGTATCAGGAACAAATATTTAATGGAAGTCTCGCCGTGGACCTTTCATCACAAACTATTCTAAGAGTGGAAGACTTTGTGAAAAACTACAGAAAATTTCCCAATGTACACCGCAACCCGATGTTCTGGATAGAAATAGATTCAATAGCAGGAAAGGAGGATAAAGATTCCTTTATTTCAGTCTCATTTGAACATTATGAAGGTAAAAACTATACTACTCCAAGCCTGAGGAATTTCCTTGCATCCGGGGTCACGCCAAGACTGTACGAGGCTGTAGAAGTCCTGGCAAAAGCTCTCCATGAAATGTTCTTATATATAAAAGACAAATCTCCAGAAAATCCAATAACTGGACTTACACAATACACACAGAAGTTACAGCGCCACCTACAGAGGATGAAGAGTCCACTGGATCCAATGGGACCTTCCTATTACTTTAATGAGCAGGGGGAAGCCGTACATCCATATAGGATAATAAACTGGATATTTACAGATAAGAACACACATAGGGTTGAAATAGGAAATGTTACCCCATGGGCTGTCAGTGGTCAGAAGCTTCACATAGATACCCCGTCTATAAGATGGAGACACACACAGGAGGTAAGAAGCCTTCCATTTTATGTGTGTGCTTATGTAACGCTTCTGTCTCCCCTTATACTTCATCCTATAGATTACGTAGAGTCACTATACACAAGCAGGCCAGTTGTTTCTTATATACATTACCGTGTTTCCCCAAAAATAGGACGTACCCCGAAAGTAAGGCATGGCAGACATTTTTCTGCCTTGCCTAATATAAGGCGCTCCCCCGAAAGTAAGACGTAGTGAATAGAAATGAATAGAAGTAGCCAGCAAGCGGGGGGTTAATCGGCGTGTCGGGCGCTTCCATTCATTTCTATGGGAGCGTGTGTGGGCACCAACCGGAGGCATTAGCGCTGGATGTCTGCTGACACCAGCAGACACCAGGCGGCTATGGCGGCCGCCCAACTCCCGGGTGTCTGCCATAGTTAAACTCCCGGCATCCTGCCATCCTGGTGTCAGCAGACATCCAGCGCTAATGCCTCCGGTCGGTGCCCTTCTGGCGCCGGTGATTGCTGGCACCTGGAGCATGACGGGATCCAGGGCCGACGTCACATTGGCATGACAGCCGGGAGCCTTGTAAAGGCTGCTTGTCTGCTTTTCTTTTGCAGGCTGCTCTATGCAGCCTGCAAAAGAAATGACGATTTTTTTGCAATGCAATGCAATTGCAAAGGTCTGATCACTAATGCATTGCATTGCATTAGTGATCAGACCTTTGCAATTGCATTGCAAAAAATCGTCATTTCTTTTGAAGGCAGGTTGCCTGTCTGTAATGTATTACAGGGGGTTAATAAATGCTGTCACGGAGCAAAGGTATACGTCCTTCCTCCGGAGGATATCTTGAACCAACAGGGACGCAAGAGGACGGGAGACAACTGCAATTTATCCACAAAGTTAGTTGCCGGCGGCGGTCACATCAACCGTAATAACAAGTCCACGGAAGTCACAATCCAATGATAGCTTTCGTATTTCATGCGCCATTCTCTGTTCCTCCTTCTCCGTTTCCTGAGCCCTCTGTAATGCTCTACTCCTTTGCTCTGCAGTTGCTTCTAGCCCCAGCACTGCCAATTCCTCCTTATACAAAACAACCCATCTGCTCTTTTGGGTCTGTACCTGCCGCTCCCGTATCTCTACTGTCTCCTGGGGGCAGCCCTCCTCATGGTCGCTTTACAGGGTCATCTCCTCCAGTGCCTCGATCAGTTGATCTTTCGTTCTTCCCTGGTAACTCAGGTTTAGTTCCTGGGCCCTTACTTGTAGACTTGCCATAGTCCAGTTCCTGTATTCTGAGGTTCTGGCTCCATTAATCGCTGGGCTGTTGTAGTCCATCTCGCTGTCCTCTGTTGATCCCACCGCTGCCAACCAGTTGTCACGGAGCAAAGGTATACGTCCTTCCTCCGGAGGATATCTTGAACCAACAGGGACGCAAGAAGACGGGAGACAACAGCAATTTATTGTAATCCACAAAGTTAGTAGCCGGCGGCGGTCACATCAACCATAATAACAAGTCCACGGAAGTCACAATCCAATGATAGCTTTGGTTCCTTGGTCCTGTGGGAGGTCTTTTTGGTACTTTTCCCTTATAGGGGCCAGCATCGAAGTTCAGAATCAGCATCGGGACATGCTGAACTGCTGACTGCTGGCCCGTTACTGGCTGGCACTGGTGCTGTGTATAAAGGAGCAGTTGATCACAGGACACCAGAGAGGGGCGCCCAGACCCTGCCCTCACTTGCGGTGCGGATGGTGGAGCCCGGCCTGGTGTGAGCGGTGTGCCACCGTGACAGATGCTGTGTGCGTGTCACTGCAGCCCCAGGATCAGGAGGTGACGTCCGGCTTCACCGTGTCCTCCCGGCACTGGGATGTGCAGCCCGGCCGCTGACAAGCTTATGCTCACTCACATCCCGACCTCGTCACCATCTGGGCCCAGACCCTGCCCTCATTTGCGGTGCGGAGAGAGGATGGTGACTGGGTCGGGATGTGGGTTGACTTGGTGATTGTCGGTGAGCATAAGCTTGTCAGCGGCCGGGCTGCACGTCCCAGTGCCGGGAGGACACGGTGAAGCCGGACGTCATCCCCTGATGCTGCGGCTGCAGTGACACGCACACAGCATCTTTAATGGTGGCAAACCGCTCACACCAGACCAGGCTCCATCATCCTCTCCGCACCGCAAGTGAGGGCAGGGTCTGGGCACCCCTCTCTGGCATCTTTCTTTCCATTAAATGCCAGCCTAGGGGAGGTGTAGAAAACTAAAAAAATAATTATTGTTAGATAATTGCTAGGACGTCAATTCCCCAGAAGTTGCTGGAAACCCTGGAGAAAGGGGCACAAGAGACAGTAAGCCCTAAGCTGAAACCCCCCACTGTCCCTTCCTCTTGCCTGGTCCTATACTACGCAATAGGCGGCAAGTTGGAAACGATCCCTACCTATATATGTGGCACACAAAACGCAGACAAGACAAACAACAACAACAAAGGGAGGTCAGCTAGCCAGGGTTCGGTAACAGTAGAGCAATAAAGTGTCAAAATCGGAATCCAAAAGAATAGTCAGTAGGGAAAGCCAGAGGTGAATAATCAGAATATAAGTAATAACAGCAAGAGAAAAAGCAAGTATGCACAAGGCAATAGCAAGCACCAGTGTGAATGTGAGCCCAGCATAAATAGGGAGGAAGAACCTGCCCTGGAGTTAATAGGTGGACAGACTGTCAATCACAGGGCAAGACCAGAATTAACCACTTCATGAACAGCGGCAAACAAGGGAAGAAGACAGGTGTGGTGGAAATTCAATCACAGAACTAGAGCAGAGTTCACATAGTGCAACCAAAGACTTTAAGCCAAGAACCAAACTGCACCGAGCAGAGGGTGGCACAGTGACCCGAACAGGCAGAGACGTTACACCTATACTCACCTATCCTGGGTTCTTCCTGCAATAGATGTTGAATTCTAGTAAGCTAAAGGAACTTTTTTGACATCATGACCATGTGATCAGATTCTTGGGTGAGTGGAGCTATTCTGTAATGTACAGGACAGTGTGGAAGCTGCTGGGATCGAGACTGATGGAAAGAGCAGAGAAGAGAACATTTTTGAGCAAGAGGAAGAAATGGGGGTGCAGGCTTGTGTGAGCAAGAAAGCAAATGGGGGTTCAGGCTGCATGTGAGCAAGATGGGGAATTGGGATTCAGGCTGGTGTGAGAAAGAGGAAGAAATGGGGGTGCAGGCTGTGTGTGAGCAAGAGGAGGGAATGGGGGTGCAGGCTGTGTGTGAGCAAGAGGAGGGAATGGGGTGCAGGCTGTGTGTGAGCAAGAAAGGGGAGTGGGGGTGCAGGCTGTGTGTGGGCAAGAAAGGGGAGTGGGGGTGCAGGCTGTGTTTGGGCAAGAAAGGGGAGTGGGGGTGCAGGCTGTGTGTGGGCAAGAGGGGTTTCTGGGGGTGTAGGCTATTTGTGAGTAAGAGATGGGAATGGAGGTTCAGGCTCTGGAGAAGTGGGTACTGTTTTTACATAATACTGTGTAGAGGCTACTGGTGACCACATAATACTGTGTGGGGACCTCTGTGAGCATATAATTCTGTGTGGGGGTCACAGTTGAGCATAAAATACTGTCTGGGGGCCGCTGGTGAGCACATAATACTGTGTGGGGGTCACATTGGAGCATATAATACTATGTGAGGGCCACTGTGGGGCACATAAAACTGTTTGGAGGGCCACTGTGGTGCATGTAATACTGTTTGGGGGCCACTATGGAGCACATAATACCATTTGGAGGCCACTATGAAGCACATAATACTGTGTGGGGGCCACTGTAGAGTAAGTAATACTGGTCAACTATTGTTTATATGCCGGATGCGCTGCTCACTCACCATATTCTTGATAACTGCAGTTGTGGATACTAAAGCTGTACCCCTTTCAAGTATCTGAGATATTTCTTCAGTGCCTGTAACCACCACTATCACAAATTTGCTCTTGGAAGGGGGCCCCAGACAAAAATTTGCACCTGGGCCCACAGAACTTTACTTACACCACTGCCTGTGACTAAAGTATTACCCTTAACTTGTGCTTATAATGTCCCAGATTGTGTATCAGATTAGGTGACTCTACTTACTTATTTATGGTCTTGTTGGGTGTCGTAGTTCAGTCCCATTCAAGTGAATATAAAATATGTATTTTACAGAATTGCTGCAGTTTAAAAAAAAATCTGATAATCTTAAGCAATCCCTTTTAGAAAAACATGTAACTTGGAAACATTGAAAGTATTTTTACATGATCAAAAAGGCTAAAAATAAATTAGAGATACAAAAATTATTACATATATAAAATATTTACATAGCCACAAAGGCCGTCCCTGATCATTGACACAATGGCCATAATGAATTACAGTGTTTTTGAGAGACAAATGAACAGAATTAGAGAGAACTTCATTCCTTGAGCTAAATTACACGTCACCTATAAATGTCCACAAGATCCCTGAACCGCAGCGACACCGTATCTGACTGTTAATAACTAGAGATGAGCGAGTACTGTTCGGATCAGCCGATCCGAACAGCACGCTCCATAGAAATGAATGGATGCACCTGGTACTTCCACTTTGACGTCGGCCGGCCGCTTAACCCCCCGCGTGCCGGCTACGTCCATTCATTTCTATGCGAGCGTGCTGTTCGGATCGGCTGATCCGAACAGTACTCGCTCATCTCTATTAATAACCTTTAACAATCTGTTCATCCACCAGGGGTTATATCTCATCCATCCAGATACCTACAGTGAGGTCAGGAGGATCTACTTTATATGAATGGACACGTCCCCTTTTATAGTCCACCCTATGAGGTCACCTCATTATTTCTATCATACATGTCCATTCCGTGTCACTCCAGTAAAGGTTCTTGTCTTCTCCTTCAGGTCCCAGTATCCCGCTGCTCAGAGCCATGTTTACCTGGAAGCAGAAAGAAGGCAAGAGAAACAATTCACACCTGCTGCTATGACTGCGTGCCATGTTCAGAAGGAGAGATCTCCAATGTAACCGGTATATGATAGTAGGAGTAGTAGTACTGTCTTACCAGTGTAATGATAAAAAACAAAAAAAACTTTGCAAGTCTTCAGTAGGTGATACCTTTTTTAATGGCTAAACTCATAATGATGACAGAATATGACGTTTCAAAGCTTTCCTCTGAGCTTCTTCTTCAGATATAACTAAAAAACACTTTCTAGAGGCTGCATATTTATGTACATAAAGGTGGTTAAAGTTCCTGTGGAGCATGTTAGTTTTGGATAGCTGATTAGCAATTTTTAACAAGAATCCAATAAAAGTAAAGTCATGGTTTTGTTTATCAAACTAATTATGTGTGCAGTTAAAGTTTTCTACTAAGATAGATAGATAGATAGATAGATAGATAGATAGATAGATAGGAGATGTAACATGTTATGAAATCTCCCTACAGATGCCGAGAACTGCATGAAATGTGAAACTGATGAATGGCCGAATGAGAAGAGAGACCGATGTCTGCCCAAAGTAATGGAATTCATCTCTTACCATAATGACACCATTGCTTCTGTATCTTCCTCCGTCTCGCTCTTCGGATGTCTTGTGACCGGCTCCATATTTAGAATATTTATTTCCTACCGGGACACTCCTATTGTTAGAGCTAATAACCGGAACCTGAGTTATCTCCTCCTGGTCTCCATCATCCTCAGCTTCCTCTCTGTCTTCTTGTTTCTTGGCCGTCCCAGTGATGTCACTTGTAGATTACGTGAAACCAGTTTTGGAGTCTTCTTCTCAGTCGCCGTCTCTTCTCTTCTGGCCAAGACTGTTATGGTCTGTGTTGCTTTTAAGTCCACCAAGCCTGGAAGCCCCTGGAGACAATGGCTGAGTGTGAAGCTGCCCTATACCATAGTGTTGTTGTGTTCCTCCTTCCAGGTTGTCATCTGTGTTCTGTGGTTGTCTATTTCTCCCCCATTCCAGGACCTGGACACTCAGTCTTATCCTGAGAAGATCATCATTCAGTGTAATGAGGGCTCAGATCTCTGGTTCTACTCCATGTTGGGTTATATGGGGCTCCTGGCCGCTGTCAGCTTTCTTCTGGCTTTCATGGTGAGGACATTACCGGACAGTTTTAATGAGGCCAAGTACATCACCTTCAGCATGCTGCTGTTCTGTAGTGTCTGGATGGCCATGATCCCGGCTTATCTGAGCACCAGAGGGAAATACATGGTGGCCGTGGAGATATTTGCAGTAATGGCTTCCAGTGCTGGACTTTTAGCTTGTGTGTTTTTCCCAAAATGTTTTATTATTTTATTTAGACCTGAAATGAACAGAAAAACTGATCTGCTGGGGAGAAGATAGGAAATAACTGCAGAATATTAACCTCCTGATTATAGATGAGCGAACACTAAAATGTTCGAGATTCGAAATCCGATTTGAACAGCCGCTCACTGTTCGAGTGTTTGAACGGGTTTCGAACCCCATTATAGTCTATGGGGAACATATACTCGTTAAGGGGGAAACCCAAATCCGTCTCAGGAGGGTCACCAAGTCCACTATGACACCCCAGGAAATGATGCCACCACCTCTGGAATGCAACTGGGACAGCAGGGGGAGCATGTCTGGGGGCATCTAACACACCAAAGACCCTCTATTACCCCAACATCACAGCCTAACAACTACACACTTTACACATTCCAAAAAACCTCTATCAAAGTGGGAAAATACCTGGAAACCTTCTTTACTCCCCAAATGGATGGACACAAACCCCAATTTAAGCTCAACAAACAGTAACAACCACCCCTTTAAACCACGTTCCCCATGACAACCACAAATGGAATAGACAATGGGAAATCCAAATGCCCTCACCCTCATTTTAAGTGTGTGTGTGTGTGTGTGTGATGTGGTAAGACCTTCCAAAATTCACTTTTCCAGCCCTCAACATGAGCCCTTCCAAACAAAGTTACAGGACCTTAAGCTGAGCGACGAGCAGAGATTGAGGCCCTTGGAGTGAGTAGAGCCTTGCACCAGCAGAGTGTTAGTCCTTTTAAAACTCTTTGCCCCTAAAACAGTGGTTCCAGAACCATCACTCTCATTGTGTTGGATTGATGCAGTGGATTGGACTGAGGACCCAGGCATTGACCTTCATTTTGACTGTCAAATGTGACTGAGCCAAATGTAAACACAGAGTCCTTTTGAGCGGAACAAAATTCACCAGCAGTGTTTTTGGCCCTTAGGGTGAGTTGAGCCTTGCACCAGCGCGTGTCCCTTTGCACCAAAGTTCCACTTGACCACCGACGCATGGACAAGTGCATGCGGCCAGGGAGGCTACATCTCAATCACGGCGCACTGGCTGAATGTAGTTGAGGTTGGGACCGGGTCGCAAACTGTGGCGGCCTGCCTTGTCTCCCCGCCCAATATTCCTGGCAGGAGTGCTGAAACACCACCCTCCTCCTCCGCCCTTGAATCGACCCAACTACTGGCGTGGGGAGACGTCAGCAGGCCGCAATGAAGCTCATCAGCTTGGGGGACAGACAGCACACTGCCTCCGAGGTCAGGGATGCCATCCTGGCTGAGATGGCAATGTGTTTTTCCCTGCTGCACCTGGGGCCAGGCATTTTTGTCGTGTGTGATAACGGCAGGAACCTGGTAGCGGCTCTGGAGCTTGCCAGCCTCCAACACGTTCCATTCCTGGCCCATGTCTAACTTAGTGCTGCAACGTTTTTTGAAACCATACCCAAATGTACATGTGCTACTGGTGAAAGTGCGGCACTTATGTGCCCACCTTTGCAAGTGTACAGGAGCCGCTGCTAGCCTCAAAACACTCCAGCAAGGCCTACATCTGCCCGAACTTCGGCTGTTGTCCATCCACACACGCTGAAACGCTACATACCATATCTTGACCAGAGTGTGTGAGCTGCACAGACCTTTGATGGAGTTCCATCTACAAAACCCAAGGGTTCCTCAAAGTCAGCTCCCAAAGTTTCTGCACCATGAGTTTCCAGGGGTGGCAGAGTTATGGCTAGAGGCAGAGGCATGGATAGGGGTGATGTCTAGGGGCAAAAGCAGTGTGGATGTGGAGGCAAGCTAAGCAACAAAAACTGGGGGTTCAAGCTGAGGCATGGACTGGGGTGATGTCTAGGGGCAAAAGCAGTGTGGATGTGGAGGCAAGCTAAGCAGGGAAAAAGGTGGCTAGAGGCAAAGGGATGTCCAGAGGCAGAAGACAGCTGCATGACAGAAGCTAGGCCTGAGCCAGCAAGGCCCAAGATGCTCTCTTTTCTAGCTTCCTTAGAAAAATTCCCCCATCGAGGCCACGTTCCTCGCTGGGGGAGATAATTTCTAAATGTATAGGTCGAGGACAAACTGAGTGTGGTTTACACACTTTGCAATGCGACTCCCCATCTCCCAGGCCTTTCATTCCAGGCTAAAGTACAGCGCAACCCACCCACATGTCCAAGGCTTCAATGGCCTCATCTCAAAAATTCTGGGCCAGGAGATGTTGGGGTCCCGGGTTGTGGACACTCTGCCCTTTTTGGGCCTGCTGTCTACTGCGCCACCTCACTGTGCCGTCCACACCACCACTTTTCCCCAAACGTGAGGCGGTCCCTAAGTTCAGCGCTTTGCCCAAAAGATCCACGTGACCAGCTACGAATGGAAAGTGCATGTGGACAGGGACGCTACCTTTCAATCTTGGCACAGTGGTTGAATGTACTTGAGGCATGGACCGGGTCGCAATATGTGGTGGACTGACTTGTCTCCCCACACAAAATTCCTGGGAGGAGGGCTGAAACACCACCCTCCTCCTCCGCCATTAAGTGGACCCCAGCTACGAGCTCGAAACACTGCAACACTGGTGTGGGGAGAGGTCAGCAGGCCGTGCTGAAGCTCATCAGCTTGGGGGACGGACAGCACACTGCCTCTGAGGTCAGGGATGCCATCCTGGAAGAGATGGCAATTTGTTTATCCCCGCTGCCCCTGGGGCCAGGCTTTTTTGTCTTGTTGGATGGCTCTGGAGCTTGCCAGCCTCCAACACGTTCCATGCCTGGCCCACATGTTCAATGTAGTGGTGCAACGATTTTTAAAAGCATACCCCAAATTAGCGGAGCTACGGGTGAAAGTGCGTCACTTGGACACCCACTTTCCCAAGTCTACAGTACCTGGAGCTAGCCGCAATACACTCCAGCAAGGCCTACATCTGCCTGAAGCACCTACTGTTGTGCGAGGTTACCACACACTCAAACCCTGGATACCGTATGTTGAGCAGGGTGTGTGAGCAGCAGAGACCTTTGATGGAGTTCCATCTACAAAACCCAAGAGTTCCTCAAAGTCAGCTCCCTCAGTTTCTGCACCATGAGTTTCCAGGTGTGGCAGAGATATGGCTAGAGGCAGAGGTATGAATAGGGGTGATGTCTAGGGGCAAAAGCAGTGTGGATGTGGAGGCAAGCTAAGCAGCAAAAACTGGGGGTACAAGCAGAGGCATGGACTGGGGTGATGTCTAGAGGCAAAAGCAGTGTGCATGTGGAGGGAAGCTAAATCAACAAAAAAACTGGGTAAAAGCACAGGCATAAACTGGGGTGATGTTTAGGGGTGAAAGCATTGTTGATGTTGAGGGAAGCTGAGCAGCAAAAACTGGGGATACAAGCTGAGGCATGGGCTGGGGTGATGTCTAGGGACAAAAGCAGTGTAGATGTGGAGGCAAGCTAAGCAGGGAAAAAAGGTGGCTAGAGGCAAAGGGATGTCCAGAGGCAGCAAGGGCAAAGATGCAAAACTCTCCCCCGTTTCAAGAATTTTCCCTAGGTATGGGACACGTTAATGGCACCCCCTGGGCAAACTACCGCCACTGAGGGGCCTAGTGTCACCAGGAGGGACAATTATAGGCGTATGTTGCGGGACTACCTGGCCGACCCCTGCTCTGTCTTCTCCATTCCCCCTGCGCCGTACACTTATTGTGTCTCCAAGTGTGATTTGTGGCTGGAACTTGCGCTGTTTGCTTTGGAGGTCCTTCCCTGCTGCCAGCGTGCTATCTGAAAGGATCTACAGCGCAGCTGGTGGCATCATCACCGATAAGTACAGCTGTCTGTCAGCTGACAGGCTGACTTTCACCAAAATGAACAGACAATGGATAGACCCATCATATACATGTCAGTTACATGACAAATTTAGTGCAGTTTGCTCACTTTGCAAGTCTAACATGAGTTGGAGATCTGCAGAGAGCAACCTCACCACCTCTTGCGTGTGCTATCATTTGGAAGGCAAGCCCTGGGCTCAGTGGGTGAGAGCAAGCGCAGGATAATCGTCATTTGGCCTTGCGGCCACTGCCTCTCCCACTGTTGACAGTGCTGCAGTCCAGACCACCTCCAAATCTAACTCTGACACTTTGGGGAGTTCACCCTCATCCACCTTCATCCTCCACTTTTCCTGCCACTTCTCCTTTTGCCTGCGCCATCATGCACCTCTTCCCAGCAACTCCCCATCTCCCAGGCCTTTCATTTCAGGCTAAAGTACAGCGCAACCCACCCACATGCCCAAGGCTTCAACGGCCTCATCTCAAAAATTCTGGCCCAGGAGATGTTGGGGTCCCGGCTTGTGGACACTCTGCCCTTTTTGGGCAAAGTGTCTACTGCGCCACCTCACTGTGCCGTACACACCAGCACTTTTCACCAAACATGAGGCGGTCCCTAAGTGATACTGGTGAAAGTGTGGCGCTTGTGTGGATAGTTTTGAAAGTCTATAATTGCCGCTGCTAGCCTCTATGCACTCCTACAACGCCAGTATCTGCCCGTACAATGGCTGATGTGCGACGTCTCCACACTGCTGGAACTAAACATATCATCTCTTGAGCAGAGTGTGTGAGCAGCACAGACCTTTGATGGAGTTCCAACTGCAAAACCCTAGGATTTGTCAAAGTCAGCTCCCTCAGTTGCTCAACCATGAGTGGCCATGGGTGGCAGACTTATGTGAAATCCCATCCCATCCATTGCAGTGGACATGAAACATTAGCATGCGCTCATCACAACTCCGGATATGGCAGCTGCGTTAAGCAGGATGCAGGGTACAACACAGACCAGGCCCGAGCACCAGGAACAGGTGTTAGAAATACTGCAGCATCCGCCATTTCCTTCCAATTTTGTTGTTGTGGACCCGCCACTGACGTTTCTGGACCTCAGTGAAGATGATGAGACACAATTGCCATCAGGGAAAGCTGTGGTCATGTGCGGTTTGCAGTAAGGGGACAGTGCGCAATTGGAAGAGGAGTTGGTGGATGACGAGGCCACCGACCCCACATGGACAAGGGTGATGTCTAGGGGCTAAAGCAGCGTAGATGTGGAGGGAAGCGAAATCAACAAAAAACCTGGGTAGAAGCAAAGGCATAAACTGGGGTGATGTTTAGGGGCGAAAGCAGTGTAGATGTGGAAGGAAGCTAATTCAACAAAAAAACAGGGTAGAAGCAGAGGCATAAACTGGGGTGATGTTTAGGGGCGAAAGCAGTGTAGATGTGGAGGGAAGCTAAGCAGCAAAAACAGTGGGTAGAAGCAAAGGCATGCAAAACTCTACCCTGTTGGGAGACTTATTCCTAGGTCTGGGACACGTTAATGGCCCCCCTGGAAAAATTACTGCCACTCAGGGGCCTAGTGTCACCAGGAGGGAAAAAGTATAGGCGCATGTTGTGGGAATACCTGGCCAACCCCAGCTCTGTCCTCTCCGATCCCTCTGTGCTCTACAGCCTACACTTATTTTCTCATCTTTTTTTCTGCACTGCACATCTCTTGCTATCTTCCTTTGGGATCTCAGAAGTGGTGGTCCACTTTAAGAGATGGTAACTTCAGTGCTGGAGTTGTCAATGGACAGTGTAACGGGATTAGCTGAGGGATTGCTGTCTTGACCACTTTTTGGCACAAAATTAAAGCCCAAAGCCAAGTATGGTGCAAGTATATGATGCAAGGACACCTACACATCTGTCTCTGACACATTGGGGAGTTCACCCTCATGCGCCCTTTTGGCCTGCACCATCATGCGCCTCTTCCGAGCCACTCCACATCTCCCAGGCTTTTCATTGAAGGCAGAAGTACAGCACAACCCACCCCCATGCCCAAGCCTTTAACAGCCTCATCGAAAAACTGCTGGCCCTTTAGATGTTGGCGTTTAGGCTTCTGGATACCCAGGCCTTCCGTCAGCAGATGGCAGCTGGGGCACCTCCCTATGCTGGGCCTAGCCGTTACTACTTCTCTTGGTGTGCTGTCCCTGCCTTGCACCTGCATGTGTCCCATAACATCAGTCGAGCCCAGAGCTCTGCGATTTGCTGCAAGGTCCACTTGACCACCGACACATGGACAAGAGCCTGTGGTCAGGGATGCTGCTTATCTTTAATGACAGGCAGGGTGAATGTAGTGGTGTCTGGGCCCGGGGTACAAACTGGGGTGGCCTATCTCCTCTCCCAGGCCAAAATTCATGGCAGGAGTAGACTGAAACCCTACGACGCTGCAACCTCCACCCCAGCTACTAGCGGCAAATGCTGTAACACTGGCGTGGGGAGATGTCAGCAGGACGTGCTGAAGCTCATCAGCTTGGGGGACAGACAGCACAGTGCCTCCGAGGTCAGGGATGCCATCCTGGCTGAGATGGCAATGTTTTTTTCCCTGCTACACCTGGGGCCTGGCATTTTGGCGACTGTGATAATGGCCGGAACCTGGTAGCAGATCTGGAGCTTGCCAGACTCAAACACGGTCCACGCATGGCCCACGTTTTCAACTTGTTGGTGCCATGTTTCTTTGAAAATCCAAAACAAAAAATGGCTATTAAAATTCTAATCTTTATTTATTTCTCTTTAAAAATATTCAACCTGGGTACAAAACTATTCATAATAAACGATATTTTGTTTATTTTGCTGCACCTTCAATTCCTAACCACCAAGGGATCTTATATGTGAATGATACGTCTCTACACACATTCCCTGGACAATGGGCGCTTATCAAGAAACCTGCAGTCTTAGCTTATGAGTCATGCAGCTACCATCTCAATATTACACATGCTGCAAAGTAGGTGCTAGCTTCAATCCTCCTCCTAACTGGACAAGGATTCAGTTCTACATAATAACCCAAACTGATTAACTGCCGAGTTTATGATATAAAAAGACTGCTTCTTTGCTCTCATCTATTCAAAAATGGCATATAATTGTTTAGAGCGATATTATCCCTTGTACTTTATCAGCACACCTGTGCTTAATTACTATGCCTCTAAAGCAAGTGCTACCAGACTGATAGAGTGAGCTGGAGCATTACTTGGATATTTATATATCAAATATATCATAAACAAACGTCTCATGTTTCTTTGAAACCTACACCATTGTGCCTCTTCACACATTCATCATTCACTCTTCATCATTCATTCATCATCACTCTTCATCATTGTGCATCTTCACACTGTTGGCTGGCGGAGGAAGACGAGGGGGAAGGAGTGGCATCTGATGTCCCTGTCCCACACGATGCTAGAGGGTGCACTTCAGTGCATCCCATTGCTTCACCACAAATGGTGTGAAGGGGAGTGGAAAATGGAGGAAATGGAGAGTGACCCTTACAGTTGGGGGCAGAAAAGGCATGCCTAGTAACACACTGGCACACATGGCTGACTTCATGTTGGGTTGCTTTTCAAGAGTCTACCGCATACTTCACATCATGGAGAGCAAATAATACTGGATTTTTGCAAGCCTCGAACCCCGGTTTAGGTCTAATGTCTGTTCCTTTCTTATATTAGGGGAGAGGAAAAAAAATTACTTCAGTGATGCGTTTAGCGTACATAGACTGACTATTAATGTGTATCTCACTTAGTGTTGGGGTTACACACCGTCACAACCTGGCTAAAGCTTCTATAGCTGTTAATAAAGTCAACATAACTTTACAGTATCCAAAAAGACAGCTGGTACCGACAGAGAGCAAGACAAATGTCAACCAAAGCTGTGAGCTCTGAATACCCACAGTGACTTTGGCGTCATCATCATTATAAGGGAGCGGGTGGTAATAAATAACTTGGCAGTGCCTAAAACCCAACAAGCTTATACAACTATATTTACATTAAGATACACAAATGACACTTTTTAGTAGCATGTCATGAGACAAGCTGATAAGATCTTCCTTTGTGCAGTGCTATTTGAAAGTTAATAGCTGCCTTCATTTTAATTCAGGAGAAGGTGCAGACAGATTAGATTTAGAACATGTTGTCTTCATTGTCAAAATCCTCTATATAGGTAATGGGTTTTTTGGGCCGAGCTGTCTGGGAACGAGCTGGTGCAGCACTGACAACCTGGGTGAATATGGCAAGAGCCTGAGATGTAGGGTGAATGTATCCCCAAATTATTTGGGGAATTTCCACTCAGAAACTGGCACTATATGGCAGTAGCAAGAATTCAGTGTATATGTACCTCCAATATATTCTTTCAATTCCCAGTTAGAAAATGGCACTATATACCAGTAGCAAAAATTGAGGGTATTTGTAACCCCAAATATTCTTTGAATTCCCAGTCAGACCCTGGCACTATATGGCAGTAGCAAGAATTGAGGGTGTATGTAGCCCCAATTCTATTGTTAGGGGATTTACAGTGTATTCAAGTTAGTTTCTGGGATGGAGGTGGGGGGCACACCGTTGGAATGTGGATCGGGGGTATATATAGGGTATACGGGAATACACTTTCTTTTTTTTAATTCAAAGCTTTTATTGAGTCGTTTTACAAATTTTTCACATAATACAAAGGGGGGGGGCGGGTTAAGGGACAAGGGGAGGGTACATACAGGAAAGGAGTGGGGGAGGGGGGAGAACAACAAATATACAGGACATGCATCCAACAAACAGTTAACAGCGTTGTATATACGGGAATACACTTTCAGTGTATTCCATTCAGGATCCTGAACACTGTGGAAAGCTGGGTTGCGCCGATTGAGCCCGTCAGTGCCACGTTACACTGACAAGCTTCTCCCTGGAATTTAGCTCTTACAAGAGCTGTTGGTTGTCTTCTCCTTCCTATCCTAGCCTGTCCCTGCCTACCCAGAATCTAAGCCCTAGCTAAATGGACGGAAACCTCCGTCCCTGGTGAATTGCAAGCTCAGAATGACGCGAAGCTGGGCTGCGCTGTTCTTTTAAATCAGAGGTCACATGTTTTCGGCAGCCAATGGGTTTTTACTATTTTTTTCAATGCCCCCGGTGTTGTACTTCCTGTCCCACCTACCCTGCGCTGTTATTGGAGCAAAAAAGGTGCCAGGGAAGGTGGGAGGGGAATCGAGTAATGGCGCACTTTACCACGCGGTGTTCGATTCGATTCGAACATGGCGAACAGCGTGATATCTGATCGAACATGTGTTCGATAGAACACTGTTCGCTCATCTCTACTCCTGATCATATTGGTCTCTTTAGAATATTAAAGGGATTCTACCACTAAACTAACATAGAATCCACATTGTACAATAAGACAGTAAAATAAAACCTTGGTTGTGCATCAATTGAACTAAAAAATTATTGCAGTTTTCTTATTTCATCATCTACATTAAAATTCACATTTATTAGTAAATTAAATAATTTTGTAATATTAAAAATACTGAATCTGGAGAATCATCAGTGGTGGAGATTTAATAAAGAGAATGTGGCAGGATCCTGGTATAATTTTAGCCACAAATCTGTGTAATATGCAGAGAACCTCATTTATCGAGTTATTTATGCACTTTTTGGACAGTTTTTTTGCCTTGAAAGAAAAAATGGTGTGACTTTGTGAAAAGGGGGTGTGGTCTTGTGAATTGGGGTGGGATTTTGTGGAAAGGGGTTGGGTCTAAGTTATGACACTGCACTTTTGTCAAATGTATGTGATGCATATGAATGAGCCTATGATATGTATACCTCCTACTACGAAATTGACTAAAAGATATCACGTGACATGTACAAAATTGCCAAATACTCGTCATCTAGGAGAGAAGAGGATAGAATTTTTTCTGCCACAAACACAAATGTAACCAAAATACAACAGTTTGAGATTATATAGAAACATATTTTGGTGCTTAATATTTAATTGATCCTCCTTTAGCGACAATAACTGCTATGCATGTGTCTGGCCTGGAATGAATCCGGTTCTGAATGTATTGCTGGTCAGTTTCATGATGCCACACTCTATTAATGACTTCTCGGGGTTCAGTTTTACTCTTTGGCTTCTTCACAGCAATTTTACAACCCATGATATGCCGGCAATATCCAATAGGATTGATATCAGGACTGTTGCCAGGCCATTCCAACGTTTGGATGTTGCTCGTTTTGAGGAATTCCTGGACCTGAAGCGAGTGGAGAAAGGGACTCCTTTGCTTGTTCTGCATCCCCAGATGATTTGGCCTGCTGGACTCTTTACAGTTGGTACAATACATTCTGGTTGGTAGGCCTCCTATTTTCGTCTTCTCACATATCGCTTCCCATCTAGTCCATGGAGAATGAATTTTGATTAATCAGATAAGATGACATTGTCCTACTGTTCTTTTGTCCAAGAAACAAGTCTCTTAGTCCAAGCAAGTCACTTTTTCCTCATTTCTTTGGTCAACAGTGGCTTCTTTTTGGGTAGATAGGCACAAACCCTACATTCTGTTAGACGTCTTCAGATAGTTTGTGCACTTATTTCAACGGCAGATGCATTCTGAAACTCAACTTTTAGGTCTAGCCTTAGCATGACTATTACTAGCTGCTTTTTTCTTGCCATAATACAAATTCTA
Organism: Leptodactylus fuscus; assembly: GCF_031893055.1. Classification (NCBI taxonomy): domain Eukaryota; kingdom Metazoa; phylum Chordata; class Amphibia; order Anura; family Leptodactylidae; genus Leptodactylus; species Leptodactylus fuscus. Next base: position 363,986,600 of record NC_134265.1, on the reverse strand, counting down.
CCAGTCTATTCAGTATCAGCGGTGTATCCTCCTGACTTCTGCACAACACAACTGATGGTACCATTTATAAGGCAAGAAATCCCACTTATTACACCTGACAGGGCACACCTGTGAAGTGAGAACCATTCCCGGTGACTACCTCATGAAGAGAATGCCAAGAGTGTGCAAAGCAGGAATCAAAGCAAAAGGACGCGAGAATATAAGACAGATTGTCAGTTGTTTCACACCTTTTGGTTAAGTATATAATTCCACATGTCTTACTTCTGAGTTTTGATGCCTTCAGTGTGAAGCTAAAATTTTTTAATTATATCCTAGCTTACCTGTATGTAGTACCTCTGATGATATGTCCTGGCAAAGACTAGCCAGTGACATTGAAATGCATTAGATGGTCATACTATTTAGTTCTAATAGGCAGGGACCCAGGGGTGAACCTACCCCTTTCGCCGCCCGAGGCGAGCTACAGAAAGAGGAGGTGGCGGAGCGAAGGGGCGTGGTCGATCAAAGGGGCGGGGTGGAACGAAGGGGGCGGGGCTTAGCGCCGTTCGCAGGCAGAGAGCAGGCACAGAGACGACCTGCTCTCTGCCTGAGCATGAGGGGAGGCTGCTGGAGCAGCGCTGCATCCACAGGGCCTCCCAATCCACCGCTCGGTGACGATGACACTAAGCCAGTCCAGGACAGCTTGTCCTGGACTGGCTTAGGTAATCAAAATGCCGCCCTCCCTGGGGCCCTGGCATGGCGCCGCCTGAAGCGCTCGCTTCAGGTCGCCTCATGGAAGGTGCGGCGCTGCAGAGACCTGTCCTGGGCAGTGCTCCAGTAATACCTACAATGTTCTGAAGGGAGCATTTGCCCACGGAGATTATTGTATTTTTATTAGGAGGCTAATGGGAACAAGAATTTCTCATTTTTAGAGTTTATGTTAATCAGACCATTCCAAGAGAAGACAGACTATAATACTGCCAAACTTGGTGGTCATACTGTTTTGTTTTAATGGCCAGGGGCTTGTTTTGAACGGAACTTATACAAGACATTGCTACAGTAATACTCACATTGTTCCAAAGCATTAGCCTATGGGCATGATTGTATCTTCTAGTATGAGGTTAATGGGAATTGTAGCTTCTCACTAGAACCTATGCCAATTATATCGTTACAAGACAAGACAGGCTATGGTACTGCCATATTGGAGCGAGGAAGTGTATGTGGTTGGTGCGGTGACAATTCATGGGGCGCTACACCTGTCACTTTATGCGGGCATTTTTAGAAGGTTGTTAGTCAGGGTTCCTTTTAATGTTCCTAATCCTGAAGTGAACCAAAGTGGTCCCAAAAAATTAGTTTGAAATTTATTTATTTTTAATGCTAAAGCTTCATAGGACGTCCCGGATCAAAAAACAAAACAAAACAAAAAAAAACAACGCATCGCTGTTCTTCCCGCAACGTTTTAAACAGAAAGTTTGCTGAGTTTTCCTCCTCTCCTTATTTTATAATTAAACCTGTCGGGAAACCGCCGGCATTTACGTAGGTATGATTGACATGCGTGATTTCGGAATTTGCAATGTGTCTGCACCACAGTTTTTCCCGCAAAGTGAGCATGGGCCGCTTAACCCCCTGCGTGCGGCTGTGTCCATTCATTCCTATGGATTTACCGCAGCCTTCCACTCTTCTGCTTGGTCCCTGTTTTACTGTATACTCAGCTGAATATATGGTATAACAGGGATGAAGAAGAAGAGTGGCAGGCTGTGGTAAATCACTGTGTGCTGCGCTGCTGTGAGGACAACGAGGCAAGTTCACGAGTAGATATATACTACTGTACATTGACTTGTCTATCTACTAGACAATCTATCTACTAGACAAGTCAATGTACAGTAGTAACTATCTACTCATGAACTTCGTTCAAATTACCTGCTCAGGAGTGCTGCCGCTGCCCTCTTCTGGTCCAGTCCTCTGTCCTTCATGTGGCTTCAGAGCGCCCCGCCCCCTCCCCTGCCTCCCTAGACTAGTGTTATAGAGAAGGCGGGGCTTAGGAGAGTGTGGGCGGGTACTGGGAGGGGAGACGTGAGTGATGCACTCACGTCTCCCCGCTCACACTCTCCAGCCGCACCAAGCCCCGCCTACTCCCTGCATCTCTACAATACTAGTCTAGGGAGGCGGGGGTGGGGTGGGGGCGCAGGGCGCTCTGAAGACATGTGAAGAACAGAGGACTAGAGCAGACAAAGAAGAACTGGGAGCTGCAGCTGTGCAGGTAAGCGTACACTGGTGGTGGGGTTGATCACTACACAGCATGGGGTCCAAAGATTTAATCAGTTTTTGAACTGCATGCTGTATAGTGAATAGGATTGTTTTTTTATTTAAAAAATCCCATTGACTTGCATTAGGATCGGAATTGGGATCGGTATCGGGTTCGAATGGAAAATGATCCGAAATCGGATTTTAAAAACGATCCTGAAATTTCAAGATCGGCTCAACCCTACTTGTAAGCCATCTAACATCCAAAATAAATAAAAAGATGATCAAAAGATGATGCCAGTATCTAGCAGAAATATGTTCGATATCACAGATCTACAAAAAAAAATTGTAATCATCATAGGCGACTTTGTATTTTTATGAATCAGCTTATTGTCCTGATTTCAAATATGTATATAGTTTTTTCTGTATCGCGTATAGTTTCCATGGAGCGGCATCACCATTATAAGGTACTAGAGGGAGGACCCGGCTTTGCACGGGTATATTACATGTTATGTTTGTGTAGTGGCCCCATAAGAATTGTCCAATTTTGCACTGGTGTATTTTGTATGTGGTTTGTGTGTATGTCCATAAGCGTCATGTGATTATGTGTATCTCATTTTGGATGTCAGTGAAAAACCTGTGATCAGTTGTTATGGATACCTGGAGTAGAGCTGTATCTAATCCTTCCCCTGTAGTACTGTGTTTAGATGCAAGTGTCCAATCCTTGTTGGTGTGGTACTTTGTGCAGATGCGTGTATCTAATCCTCCCCCCGTGTGGTATTGTGTGAAGAGGCGCGTATCTAATCCTATGGCGTCTAGAACTGTGTGTAGACGCGCGTATCCAATCCCCCGGCATGTGGTACTGTGTGCAGATGCGCGTATCTAATCCTATGGCATGTGGTACTGTGTGTCGACGCGAGTATCTAATCCTCCCCCGTGTGGTACTGTGTGCTGAGACGCATATCTAATTATCTGGCTTGTGGTACTGTGTGCAGAGGCATGTATCTAATCCTCCAAAGTGTGGTACTGTGTGCACACACATGTATCTAATCCTCCCCTGTGTGGTATTGTGTGAAGAGGCGCGTATCTAATCCTTCGGCACGTGGAACTATGTGTAGACGCGCGTATCTAATCCTACTGCATGTGGTACTGTGTGCAGACGCGTGTATCTAATCCTATGACGTGTACAACTGTGTGCAGACGTGCGTATCTAATCCTCTGGCGTGTGGAACTGTGTGTAGACGCCTGTATCTAATCCTACGGCATGTGGTACTCTGTGCAGACGTGTGTATCTAATCCTATGGCGTGTACAAATGTGTGCAGACACGCGTATCTAATCCTCTGGAGTGTGGAACTGTGTGTAGACGCCTGTATCTAATCCTTCAGCATGTGGAACCGTGTGCAGATGCAGGTATCAAATCCTTCAGTGTGTGGAACTGTGTGCAGAAGTGCGTATTTAATCCTCTGGTGTGTGGGACTGTGTGCAGACCTGTGTATCTAATCCTCTGGCGTGTGATACTGTGTGCTGATCTGTGTATCTAATCCTCTGATGCATGTATCTCAGTTTGGATATCAGTGTTGTATTGTGCATGTGGAGTGACCGTGTGTATTGCAGTTGGAATATGAGTGAAAGACTTGCAGGTTTGTATTGGCTAAGGGGGGGGGGGCACTGTGTTTGGAATGCTGTATCTCAGCAACGGTGCGTCCGAGCGAGTTGGAGTCTCATCTTAAACCTTCCCGGATATCTGAAGTATCTCTGTACCAAATTTGGTGAAGATCAGTCCAGTCGTTTGGTTCGCATTAGAGAACAGACGGACAGACAGACAGACAGACAGACAGACAGACAGAAATTCATTTTTATAATATAGGGAGATAGGAAATATACTGGCGACATTAAGAAAACAGGAATCTACATATCAGAAAAAAAAGCTTGACCTTACAAAACTGTTTTTATTGAAAGAAAATAAATTTCACATGCAAAATGGAAACCAAAATATGAGCAGAAATTTCAAATGCTTGACATTAGTCATTGATAGGATTTTTGCAGAATTAACATATTAACAAAAATGCTTCTATTTCAGAAACTTTATGTGATAGAAAAAACAAAACAAAAAACTAAGCATGTTTTTGGAATCAGCACGTCAAGCTCCATAGGACAGATGTATTACCTTTACTGATGATTTTTGTGTGTTGACCAGCGTTGTCACACTCACAAAGGGTTAAAGGGGAAAATCACAGTTTGTTGTGCGATTTCTTCACCGGGCATTTGAACTGCAGATTTTGCTGGAATGGTTTTCTGGCACCATGTCTCATTTGCAGAGCCCCTAGAGGACCAAAACCATGGAAATCCCCTAAAAGTGACCCCATTTTGAAAACAACACCCCTCACAGAATTCATCAAGGGGTATAGTGAGCACTTTGACCAAACAGCCGTTTCACAGATTTTACTAACATTGGGATGTGTAAATGATAAATCACTAAAATGTCACTTTATCCCCAAAAGTTTTCATTTTCACAAGGGGTTCAAGCAGTAACCCCCCCTCCCCCACAGTTTGTTAAATAATTTCACCTCAACACGGCAATACCCCATATGTGATCATAATCTGCTGTATGGGAACATGGCGGGGCTCGGAATGGAAAGAGCTCTATTTGGCTTTTGAAGGGCGAATTTCACTGGGAAAGTTTTGGGGTGCCATGTCGCATTTATAGAGCCCCTAGTCTCAGTTATCTGATATCCCAGGACTAGTGATCTCTTTGTGCTCCTGACCATGCTGGATCATTTGCTAGTCCGGTACTATGCTGGATTATAGCAGATAATCTGATAGTCTAGTACTGGATTATAGGAGATCATTTGTTGTGCGGCATTAGTGACCTCTGTGCTGATCAGAATGGGAAGAGCGCTATTTGGCTTTCAGAGGGCAGATGTGGCTGGAATAGTTTTCATGTTGCTTTTGCAGAGCCCCCAAAGTATCAATACAATACAAACCTCTTTTTAGAAACTACACCCCTCAAGGAATGTATCAAGGGGTATTATCGATTTGAGCCTCAAAAATTAATGTAGAATGTAGAATTCATGTAGAAAGTGAAAATTTAAATATTTAAAGAAATATATAATTCCAGTAACTAATACGTTGCGGCCGCTATGTTGTGGCATCAGAGACATACAATCCTAAAATTATATATATGGGTGTGCAATGCTGCTGGGGAACACAGCAGGGCTCAGAAGGGAAGAAGCACTGCATATTTTTAAACTTTTGGAGTAGAAATTTGTTATTTTTGCAGAGCCCTGGAGGTGCCAGTAAACTGGAATTCCCCAAAAAGTTTTGTAGGGGCAATATTGGGGTCTCTGAAAGTGTGACATGGCATCCAGAATCCAACAATCTAAATCTGCACTCCAAAAGCCACATAGCGCTCCTTCACATCTGTGCCCTGATGTGTGCCCAAATGGCATGTTATGCTCACATGTATGACATTATCGTAACAGAATAATGTACTTAATGCCCTGTGTGGGTATAAACTGCTGTTTGGGCACTGCCGGGACAGAAGGGAAGGAGCCATGTTTTGGCTTTTGGGGCACAGTTTTGCTCTTTGACCTCATGTCACTTTTACAAAACCCCTGCATTGCCAATAAAGTGGAATCCGCAGACATATCACTCCATTTTGGAAACTATACCCCTCAAAGGATTTATCAAGTGGTGTAGCGAGCATTTTATACCCCTGACTGTTGCATTTATTTAGTTCCAGAAACGAATGTGCAGCTGATAATGAGAAGGTAAAAATTAAATTTTTCGAGATTTGTCTCTTCAGTGCCCGATGTGTTATACCCAACTTATGTCAGCAGATATACACACTCCAAAAACTGATAAGCGGGCATCCCGGGCACAACAGCTTTTGAAATACTCATCTCTGATACAAGGCGGGCACAACATATTACGCACTGAAATGACGTATCTCTGGAAAAATGTTCACCTCCATAAATTTTCACCTCTCACAATCAGCTGCGTATTCATTTATGGATAATAAATTATAGCAACACATGGGGGTTAAAAATGCTCACTGCACCCCTGGATAAATCCTTCAGGGGTGTCATTTCTAAAATGGGATCACATATTAAGGGATTCCACTTTTTTGGTGGCATTTCAGCTCTGCAAAAGTGTCATGGTGTCCAAAAACATGTGATCTATATTCTGATGGGTGGTGCAATTACAGCGATACCTGTTATATTGGTTTTTATGTGTTAGTAATTCTGCAGAACAAAAGCCCATTTAGAGTAAGTTCACACAGAGTTCTTTGGTTATGATTATGAAGCCGTAATCGCCTCAAAATCCTGACCAAAAAGACGGCTCCCATTGTAATCAATGGGAGCCGCCCAGGAGCTTTTTCTGGGAGCTATTTCTAATGGGTCCCAGAAAAAAGTAGCAAGATATCCAATCTATAATCTTCAATCTAATAATCTGGAGCAGAGTGCGCAGCTGGATGCCAGTGCAGTGCACCGGCTTTCAGTTGTGGCGACCCGTCTTTTGGATTGGAACCTGAGGCGACCTCCGCTTCAGGTTTCAGTCCAAAAAAACTCTGTGAAATTACCCTTAGGGACAGAAATCAATTCTGTTTTAATCACCATCTTCTGAGATGTGTAACATTTTTATTTTTTGGCTGACAGAGTTGTTTGAGAGCTTATTTTTTGCGGGACAACCCTCTGCTTTTTATTGGTACTGTTTTGGGGTACATATGACTTTTTGATCACTTTTTATAGCATATTTTGTAAGGTAAGATGGTAAAAAATCATTACTTCTGGAGGTTTTTCATTTTTTTTTCGATGTTCATCATGCATGTTACATATTGCATCGGTTTTATTACAGGTTGTTACCGATGCGGCAATATCAAATATGAATAGTTTTTATACATTTTTAGGCTTTTTTTTGTATAATAGATTTTATATAGGAAATTAAATTTTGAGGGCTTTATAACTTTATTCATTTTTTTTTTACACACTATTTCTTTTCCACTTTTTTTTTAATTTTTCATGAGTCATTTTAGTACTATAGTCTACAAGACACGCGCATACATATGTCATGTATTGCAGTCTATAGAATTTAATTTTTTATTTTTTTTTATAATGTAGATTGTGAGCCCACCATAGAGCATACAGTATGTCTTTATTGGAATATTGGATGGAAATCCATGCAAACACGGGGAGAACATACAAACTCCTTGCAGATGTTTTTTGCCCTTGGTGGGATTTCAACACCAGGACTCCAGCGCTGCAAGGCTGCAGTGCTAACCACTGAGCCACCATGTGGCCCCCAGTCTATAGAAATTATCCTATGCTGACTCCCTCCATTGCAGGTAGGATCAACCAGGTAACGGGAGTTCCAGGCAGCCTGGGGTCACTGGGCAGACTCAATAGTTATACAGCAGGGTCTTAGCTATTGGTTACAGCTAACACCCACTCCCGATGCAGTCCGATCAGATATTTAGCAGGGGACCATCCTCGGTTGTAGTATTACGATCTGATGTGTGAACTTTTAAAGATGCAGGACATACAGTCCTATGAAAAAGTTTGGGCCCCCCTATTAATCTTAATCATTTTTAGTTCTAAATATTTTGGTGTTTGCAACAGCCATTTCAGTTTGATATCTAATATGAATATCATAACAACTCAAGACTCGCAGAATATAAAAAATAATCAATTTATTAACAATTATAATTAATAGACATCAATAAACAACATATAGGATAGGGAAAAAACACACAAGGGGACAAAAAAAAAACCCACACAATCAATGGCAGTATGACACCTAACCCTCCCGACAACCAGCGAAAACGGCGAAACACGCGTCGGGCGTTTCAACAAGTCCCATCTTCTGATGTACTGAGAGTCTCCTTCTGCTGAGTATCTCCCCCTGTGGCATTACTGACAAGCGGTCATGTCTCTACCAAAGGGTATGCATATACATTATCCTCTTAGCTGTATTTACTGACATGTGGTGGGAGTAGGAATGTGGATATATATATATATATATATATATATATATATATATATATATATATATATATTACTCTGGCCGGAATATTTCATCAGCACTTCAGAGTATCTATTCTATATTGTGTATATTTTTGATAGAAATTATTATATCGGATATTCTATCCATTTCTGCGATACTATATTCATATTATAGGATTTCTCTCAGTCTTCATTAGTGGGAGGGTTAGGTGTCATACTGCCATCGATTGTGTGGGGGGTTCTGTCCCCTTGTGTGTTTTCCCTATCCTATATGTTGTTTATTGATGTTTATTGATTATAATTGTTAATAAATTGATTATATTTTTTATATTCTGCGAGTCTTGAGTTGTTATGATATTCATGTTTGTTTTGGTTTTGGGACCGCTCCAATAATTTTGGTTTTGTTTTGGGTTTAAATGATCTATCTAATAACTGATGGACACAGTAATATTTCAGGATTGGAATGAGGTTTATTGTACTAACAGAGAATGTACAATATGCATTACACCAAAATGTGCCAGTAATATTTAGTAGATCCTCCTTTTGCCTCTAGTCGCTTCCTGTAGCTGTTAATCAGTTCCTTGATCCTGGATGAAGGGATTTTGGACCATTCCTCTTTACAATTCGCGATCAGTTCAGGGATGGCCATTCCAGCACATTGTAATTGTTCCTCTGCATGAATGCCTGAGGATTTGGAGCGGTGTTTTGGATCATTGTCTTGCTGAAATATCCATCCCCGGCGTAACTTCAACTTCGTCACTGATTCTTGAACATTATTCTCAAGAATCTGCTGATACTGAGTGGAATCCATGCGACCCTCAACTTTAACAAGATTCCCGGTGCCGGCATTGGCCACACAGCCCCAAAGCATGATGGAACCTCCACCAAATTTTACAGTGGGTAGCATGTGTTTTTCTTGGAATGCTGTTTTTTTGGACGCCATGCATAACGCCTTTTTGTATGACCAAACAACTCAATCTTTGTTTCATCAGTCCACAGGACCTTCTTCCAAAATGAAGCTGGCTTGTCCAAATGTGCTTTTTCATACCTCAGGCAGTGACTCTATTTGTGGCGTGCTTGCAGAAACGGCTTCTTTCTCATCACTCTCCCATACAACTTCTCCTTGTTCAAAGTGTGCTGTATAGTTGGCCGATGCACAGTGACACCATCTGCAGCAAGATGATGCTGCAGCTCTTTGGAGGTGGTCTGTGGATTGTCCTTGTCTGTTCTCACCATTCTTCTTCTCTGCCTTTCTGATATTTTTCTTGGCCTGCCACTTCTGGGCTTAACAAGAACTGTCCCTGTGGTCTTCCATTTCCTTACTATGTTCCTCACAGTGGAAAGTGACAGGTTAAATCTCTGAGACAACTTTTTGTATCCTTCCCCTGAACTACTATGTTGAACAATCTTTGTTTTCAGATCATTTAAGAGTTGTTTGTGGGATGATTGGAAGCGGGCTGTCCATGCTCGGCCACCATCAAACTGAACTGAACTTGAATTGTTTTGTAAAGAGGAACGGTCCAAAATCCCTTCATCCAGGATCCAGGAACTGATTAAAAGCTACAGGAAGCGACTAGAGGCAAAAGGAGGATCTGCTAAATATTAATGTCACTTTTCTGTTGAGGCGCCCAGACTTTTGCACCGGTCTAATTTTGGTGTAATGCATATTGCACATTTTCTGTTAGTACAATAAACCTCATTTCTATCCTGAAATATTACTGTGTCCATCAGTTATTAGATAGATCAGACTGACATGGCAAACACCAAAATATTTATACCTAACAAGGATTAAGATTAATAGGGGGGCACAAACTTTTTCATAGGACTGTAATAACATGTCCAAGGTTGCTAAGGGGTTAACCTAGTCTATAATTTACATTATATTTAGAACTTGTTTTTGTTCATTATTATAGTTCTTGAGTTAGAACGAGGTTTTAAAAGCAGAATATACAGTTTGGGGAGAAATATACAACCAAGAATGCCAGCACATGAGGTCAGTATAGCAAATATCTCCACGGCCACCATGTACTTCCCTCTGGTGCTCAGATAAGCCGGGATCATGGCCATCCAGACACTACAGAACAGCAGCATGCTGAAGGTGATGTACTTGGCCTCATTAAAACTGTCCGGTAATGTCCTCACCATGAAAGCCAGAAGAAAGCTGACAGCGGCCAGGAGCCCCATATAACCCAACATGGAGTAGAACCAGAGATCTGAGCCCTCATTACACTGAATGATGATCTTCCCAGGATAAGAGTGATGGTCAAACTCTACATAGGGAGGAGACACCAACAACCAGATAACACAAATGAGAACTTGTACAGAAGAACACACCAAGACCACGGAATAAGAGACTTTGCTAGAAATCCACTTCATCCAGACACTGCCAGGTTTGGTGGCTTTGAAGACAATACAGACTGTGATAGTCTTGGCAAGAACAGATGAGACACCAATGGAAAAGAAGATCCCAAATGATGTTTGTCTCAGTAAGCAGGTTATGGCCACTGGACAACCAAGGAAGAAGAAGACACAGAGGAAGCCGAGCAAGATGGAGACCAGGAGGATGAAGCTCACAGTCCGGTTATTGGCTTTAACAATTGGAGTGTCCCAGTAATAGATGAAGATTCCCAATATACACAATGTTATAATAGAAAAAGTAAAGTAATTGATATAAAAACAGAAACCAAAATGTCCTTCTTATAAGTTAGAAATTCGTAGGTCTTGGGGATACATTTCACTTTCTTCTCATCAGGCCACTCTTCTTCAGGACATTTATAGCAGGTGTCACTGTCTACAATTACAGTAAATAATATATTATGTTTGAGGATCCGGAGTATAATAATGTTACAGTATTGTATACAGTATAGGGATCGCCATGTCTTTCTATCTACAGATGTAGGAAAGTTTGACTTGACACATAACACATTGGGGACAATTTACAGTATTAAGATTGGTGTATTATGTGACTCAAAAATGCACATAATGTGGTGAGGTGAGGAAAGAGGGATGGGTGGTATGTGGTTAGTGTAAACGCCATGGAAGAAGGTTTTAAAATCTGGTAAATCTGAAGAACACACAAAGAGATTCCAGCAGTTCATTAGTTTTTCAACAATAATATGAATCCAAATATAAAAGCCATGTCTGAAAAATGAAATGTGCCCCCCATGAAACAATACCTTATAAAACTCCCTTTATGGCAACAACGTGAAGAAATGACTTTCTGGGGGACTTTATCAGTTTCTCATCCTTTTGGACCATGTTGGACAATTCTTATTTACAACATTTCTTCAGATCATTGAGGTTTGTAGACATTGGTTTCTGCACAGATCTCTTAAGGTGCCATTGTTAGGCTGAAGACAATCCCAAATCCATCTCAGGCTTTGGGTCAGTTTTTGTTAGATAAATAATGACGAGCTGTCTGTAATTTTTCTTGTTGTTCTTCATCTGAATTTGGATTTACCCAATTTTAGGACCTTCTAATATTCATGTGTTTTTATTTGTATTATGTCCTGTTATGTAGTCCTATAGGGTTCAGAGAGGACAGTCTGTCTTTTTCTCATGATTTTATATATTTTAGGTTTTAGTGGAACTATTTATTTACCAGAATCCCCCGCTGTGACATCTCACATTCACTGTGGGAATCTCAAGGTCCATTCAAGTTTCAGCCTCTGTTTGTGTCTACATGGTGATATGTGTGTAGTAGAATATATTCTTACCTGTGATATTGGATATTTCATCCTCAGAACACGGGACACAGTCATAGCAGCAGACATGATATCCTCCATTAGGAGCCTTTCTGGTTCCTGGAGAACATCGATCATTACAGCGAGACTTTGGTATCTATAATAGAGCAAACAAAACCATAAATATCATTAAGTCTTACTCTATTACATGATAGATACTGACTAGAGATGAATGAACAATAAAATGTCCGAGGATCAAAATCCGATTCGAACAGCCGCTCACTGTTTGACTGTTCGAACGGATTTTGAACCCCATTATAGTCTATGGGGGGAAATGCTCGTTTCAGGGGTACGCAAAATTCAATAAAATTATACTTACCAAGTCCACGAGTGACGGTCGGGCTGGATTCTCCTTGAAGTCTTCTTGCGGTGCAGCGTCCCCGCGGCATCTTCCCCCGGCTTTAATTCACTCTGCCTAGGCATCCAGCCTAGGCAGAGCCAACTGCGCATGCGCGGACATACGCAGTCGGCTCTGCTCTGGCCCAACGCCTGAGCAGAACCGATTGCGCATGTCGCGCATGTGCAGTCGTCTCTGCCTAGGCCGGATGCCTAGGCAGAGTGTATTACAGCCGGAAGACGCCGCGGGGATTCCGCACGGAGAAGACATCTAAAGGTAAGAGAAGAACCATATGTATAGCATTCTGCCAATCAACGCTGGTTCTGCATCGAACCTTCAACTTCAAACAGCTTGTAGTGTTCGATCGAGTATGAGTATTTCGAATACCGTAGTATTCGATCGAACACCTACTCGATCGAACACTACTCGCTCATCTCTAATACTGACTGTTCCCATTGGTTTTATCTGAAACGTAGCCAGTTACTAAAATTGGATTTTACAACGCTGTGGTGAGTGCCCTGCTTTTTTTTTATTTTTGTATATTTACTTTAGACTAGGGCAGCTAGAACATTGATTGGCCATTGGCTTCCATGGAACCCCTCAATCACACCGTGGAGGCACTGAGGGTGGTGAAAGAAAGGCCCCCACCCTAACAGATGTCGTGAACCAAGATCGCTATTAACTTTTTGAAAATGACTATATAAAATCAAATTATTATTTTTTTTTAAGTGCTTTTATTGCATAACATTAGCAAACATTAAATCTACATAATGTATTGCTATCATTATTCTGAGCCACAGAGATAAAATCACAAAACAGTTATCCAAATAGCAAAGAGGGAACAAAGAATATGCTATATTTGGTAAGGTTTTTTTTTTTTTTGTTATATTTCCTTTATCTCCTCCCCCCTCCAAAAATATAATTAACACAATTCCGCTGCAGGATTACTTAGAGTAGAAAAGAGAAAACATGACTATATTGATGGGGATAAGGCTTTCACTGACCATTTGAACAGTTTTAAAGACTGATGTTTGGGGTGAATTGGCACGTTTAAAGTGAAACTAAGCAATGGGTCCAGATGACCCCAGATCCAACCAAAAATCCTTAAAGAGCTCCGTTCTGTCAATGCGTCTCCGTTCACAGGATTGTGCAAACAGTCATTCCAAACAGATTTAGTTCCTGAAAATCGGAGTGTGGCAAATGTTGTGCCCATTCATAAGAAGGGTAAAAGAGAAGAATCTAGAAATTACAGACCAGGTAGCTTGACCTTAGTTGTAGTAGAAATAAGGAAAACCCTCATGAAAAAGATGATGATTGACCACCGAAAAAACCTGCAACTTGTTGGACCTTAAACAGCCTGGCTTTACTGAGGGTCAATCGTGTCAAACTAATCTCATTGACTTCTTTGACTATGTCACAAAAGTGTTGGATGAAGGTGGTGCCGGATATCGACTGCCTGGATTTCAGGAAGGCCACAGTGCCACATCTAGAGCTGACAGATTATGAAGATCAGACTTAATCCTGGGATAGTTCATTCCAATTCATAGTCGGCTAATGAACAGATTTCAGAGGGTTGTTGATAATGGTGTGTAGTCTGAGCATAGACAAGTGCTTGATGGTTATTTACTCTTACTGTTTTGTTTCCTGTATTCATATTCCTGACCTTTGGATTTACCTTTGACTACTCTCTTGCATTCCGATTCTGTACTGCGTTGCTCGACTGTTACTGATCCCTTGGCTAGCTGACCTCCCTTTGTTGTTGTTTGTCTTGTCTGCGTTCTGTGTCAATACCTATATATAGGAAGGGTTTTGCTCTCCAGTTGTCATCTGTCACCTAGGACAGTTCAGGCAAGTAGGAAGGGATAGAGGGATGGGAGGAGGGTTCAGCTTAGGGCTCACTGTCTTGTCACACCTCTTCCCCAGGGTTCACCAGCATCTAATGGGGAATTGCTCCTCTAGCAATTCCCTTACACATAGTAGGGCAGATTTTTCTAAACCATCTACTAGTTAGTGCAATTTAAATATGAGTTCAGTGGTATTGCCCAAACATCTTAAGTGTTGTTGAATTTTCTGATTCTTCCCCTAACTCAGAGATTGGGGAATGTAATCCAACTGCCTGATCTTTTGTTTTAAGTGGAGATAAGCCATTGCCAAAAATGTTTAGATTTGTCTTCCCTATTCAGAATACATGAGCCTTGTTTCCATGTGCTTTAAGGGGGAAGGGGGGTCGGGCAAGATAGCTGTCGGTTGCATGAGCATTCATCTAAGAGATATTTCATGTTGATGGATAACTTTTCAGTAGACAGTCTTAAAATTAGCCATATTTATGAAACTAGCCGATGTTGAATGATAATATTTAGTCAGTCTAGTCTAAGTTTGTATCACTTGCTAGTCTCTTATAGAAACAGTATCATGACATGTTGTAGTCACTTACCCGGCCATTTTTCCATGTGAATTCTTCACGTCCTAAATATAGATTATATCTCCCCTTTGATGTTTCTTCAATGGAAGCAATCACTGTTGCTGTAAAATCAAATATGTCATTGAAGTTGTACAGAACCCAGTTTTCTATGTTCCAGTAAATCGGCATGTCACCTTCATCATCAAAATATATATCTCTTCCATTGGGGTCTTTGAAATGAACGTACTTCAAGTACTTCTGAAACTGTGAACAAAGGCAACAAAAATCAAATTTTGAATTTTTCCAACATTCTAGGCTCTTTTAAAAATTGATCAAGAACTGTTAATACCACATCTGTAAACTTAATTTGCATAAGTTCCACACCTCAATGTAGCGATGTAGTGCAAGTCAAATGGTTGTTGACTGAGACTTGGGAAGTCCTCCAGAGCTGAGTTTCTCTTAACCTGCTCTTCACATGCCAAATGTTTGTTTGAGAATTTGTTGTATAAAATGTTAAAAATGTAAAAAAATAAAAATAAATAAAAATGAGAATTAAAAAAATAAAAAATAAAAAATTGTGCATAGAGGGTGGGGGCAGAGGAGCGTACGAAGTGCCTTCATTGCTCAACTGATTCAACTCAGAAAACTGACATTCTCTCCGTGAACCGACCCAGGATGCTCCAAAATAATAAATAGGGGTTTATGGATATTTCCATACGGATGACCTGCCCAAAGCATAGATCATCTGTATGTGATTTGTTGGGGTCTAATACCCAGCCCAAGTACAGATCAGCTGCTGACAGTCCTCATCTATTCCACTGATCACTATTTTAAAGGCAGCAGCAGCATGAAGAGGCCACAGAGTGGCAAAGTGACATATTGTAGAGGTAACAGAAGCCCTAGAAGGTCATAGAATGACCCAGTAACAGAGTGTGGAGGTGGCGTCAGTTTAGGAGGACACAGAGTGACCCAGTGATGGAGTTTGGAGGTGGCAGCAGCATGAAGAAGCCACAGAGTGTCAAGTGTCAATTTAATGTTAAATTGGCAGCAGTCTTAGGAGGCCATAGAGCAGGGGTCGGGAACCTTTGGCTCGCGTGCCAGAAGTGGCTCTTTTGATGGCTGGCCCCCTTATCTATCCCTTATACACAGTACTGCAGGGGACAGTTTGCCCTTCCCCTTAAGAGCAAAGATGCCATCATTGTTCCCCACCAGTCACGAAAAAGTAGTAGCCTAAGTAACACTAGTGTGCAAGTTCATGGTTGCGGATGGCTGGAGTCAATTACAGCTGTCCTCCGAAACAACACCAAATTTTATTGGACAATCATGCGTAACGCGTCCTTGTGAGGTCAGAAAGTAAGTGTCAGCTAGCTAATTGTAGAAGAAGAAGATGGCTAAAAGAAGAAAAGATGAGGCGTATCGTACTTTTCAGCTGGAATGGACAGAGGAATTCGCTTTTGTGGAGAGAGCAGGTTCTGCAGTATGTCTAATATGCAATCATAAAATTTGCATCGATGAAGCGGTCAAATATAAAACTTTGACACGCGCCATTTTACATTTGCATCAAATTATCCTGTGGGGGACAGCAGGAAGAAAGCATGTCAAGAGCTACTTTGCAGAGTACAAGCTAGTCAGAAGTAAACCCGTGTTTGGACCTAACAAGGTTACTGGAATTCAGTTAGCTTTGCTGGTGCTTTAGCAATTGTGTAAAATGGAAAGCCATTCACAGAGCTCCACCGCTGCCTCATGTATAGGCTGCCACCCTCTTCTCCCAATGATGATGTAGCTGCTTTGTCACCCAGCTTCCAATTGCGATCAGTTGCATCGTCGTCGACTACTGTCTGCAGGTCCCTGATGTGCTCCTCAATGTTTTCTGACCGCTTGCAACAACAGCTCCCACATCATTCTCCTCGTCACTACTTGCCTGCCTATCGGAGAAAGCGGCGGATGTCTCCTCCAGATATTGTCTAGGCAGTAGCTGCTGACTTTCCTCCAGTAGCTCATCCTCGCTGTACAGTGGATCTGAGCCTATAGCATAGAGTACTTCTCTGGCTGATGGAATAGCAAAGGACAGAGGCAGGTTGAGGAGAAGTGAGGTCCCTGATTCTTGGCTGGGGTGTCTGATGTGACTAGGGATGAAGTGGATGACCAAGTCACCCATTCTAGAACCGCTGGGTTGTTGGTCAAGACAAGACCGCTAGCTGACATTGGGGGCTCAGGCCTCTGAAAGTGACCCTTACTTCAACGCCCCCTTACTCTACTTTGACCTGTACTTTAGACGGGGCTTGTTGCTTCTCTGTCTGACATACTGGCAGATCAAATGAACAGATAACGGCTTCATAACTGATAACCGAGTTCTGCTTTATAACAAGTAAATGCTTCATATCAGAATAATCCAGAGTTTTGTTGTGATTTCTGTTTCAAACACTCTCGCTAGTGCCTGCTCACTTCTCTCCCTGCAGGAAGTACAATATGAAATGTGTAAATGTAAAATGGCAGAGGGTATTTAGGGGGCTGTGACATTGAAGAGTCAAAGATCGGAAATCGGATTTTGAAATCTCAAGATCGGCTCAATCTTAAAAGTGACTTTTCCCATAGAGAAGCATTGACTAGGGTTGAACAATTGGGATCGGGGAAGATCGTATCCCAATCAACGATAGAACAAATTTCATGATCAGGATCGGCTGGAAAATGATGGGAAATCAGATTTTAAAATTGATCCTGAAATCTCAAGATCGGCTAAACCCAACCCAGGAGCCCTGACAGTGTCATACACTATGTATTATAGATATATATAGTACTAGGAGCCCTGACAGTGTCATACACTATGTATTATAGATATATATAGTCCTAGGAGCCCTGACAGTGTCATACACTATGTATTATAGATATATATAGTCCTAGGAGCCCTGACAGTGTCATACACTATGTATTATAGATATATATAGTCCTAGGAGCCCTGACAGTGTCATACACTATGTATTATACATATATAGTCCTAGGAGCCCTGACAATGTCATACACTATGTATTATAGATGTATATAGTCCTGGGAGCCCTGACAGTATCATACACTATGTATTATAGATATATAGTCCTAGGAGCCCTGACAGTGTCAAACACTATGTATTATAGATATATATAGTCCTGGGAGTCCTGACAGTGTCATACACTATGTAATATATATATATATATATATATATATATATATATATATATATATATATATATATATATAGTCCTAGGAGTCCTGACTGTGTCATACACTATGTATTATAGATATATATAGTCCTAGGAGTCCTGACAGTGTCAAACACTATGTATTATAGATATATATAGTCCTGGGAGCCCTGACAGTGTCATACACTATGTATTATAGATATATATAGTCCTAGGAGTCCTGACAGTGTCATACACTATGTATTATAGATATATATAGTCCTGGGAGCCCTGACAGTATCATACACTATGTATTATAGATATATAGTCCTAGGAGCCCTGACAGTGTCAAACACTATGTATTATAGATATATATAGTCCTGGGAGCCCTGACAGTGTCATACACTATGTATAATAGATATATATATATATATATATATATATATATATATATATATATATATATATATATATATATAGTCCTAGGAGTCCTGACTGTGTCATACACTATGTATTATAGATATATATAGTCCTGGGAGTCCTGACAGTGTCATACACTATGTAATATATATATATATATATATATATATATATATATATATATATATATATAGTCCTAGGAGTCCTGACAGTGTCATACACTATGTATTATAGATATATATAGTCCTAGGAGTCCTGACAGTGTCATACACTATGTATTATAGATATATATAGTCCTGGGAGCCCTGACAGTATCATACACTATGTATTATAGATATATAGTCCTAGGAGCCCTGACAGTGTCAAACACTATGTATAATAGATATATATAGTCCTGGGAGCCCTGACAGTGTCATACACTATGTATAATAGATATATATATATATATATATATATATATATATATATATATATATATATATATATATATAGTCCTAGGAGTCCTGACTGTGTCATACACTATGTATTATAGATATATATAGTCCTAGGAGTCCTGACAGTGTCAAACACTATGTATTATAGATATATATAGTCCTGGGAGCCCTGACAGTGTAAAACACTATGTATTATAGATATATATAGTCCTGGGAGCCCTGACAGTGTCATACACTATGTATTATAGATATATATAGTCCTAGGAGCCCTGACAGTGTCATACACTATGTATTATAGATATATATATATATATATATATATATATATATATATATATATATATATATATATATATATAGTCCTAGGAGCCCTGACAGTGTCATACACTATGTATTATAGATATATAGTCCTAGGAGCCCTGACAGTGTCATACACTATGTATTATAGATATATAGTCCTAGGAGCCCTGACAGTGTCATACACTATGTATTATAGATATATATAGTCCTAGGAGCCCTGACAGTGTCATAGACTATGTATTATATATATATATATATATATATATATATATATATATATATATATATATATATAGTCCTAGGAGCCCTGACAGTGTCATACACTATGTATTATATATATATAGTCCTGGGAGTTCTGACAGTGTCATACACTATGTATTATAGATATATATATAGTCCTAGGAGCCCTGACAGTGTCATACACTATGTATTATATATATATAGTCCTGGGAGTTCTGACAGTGCGCTATGTTTTAAGCCAATTTAAATTTTGGCTTCAGAGTTTTTCCCATCTAAAATTTTAAGACACAATACAATAACATACAACATCTGGCAAACTAAACTGACTTTAATGTGTGTACTTGGGATATAGGTTAAACACTTCCCATGTAATAAGTTACACACCAAGTTATACTCTAATAAACACATACCACGTCCGGGTTTAGAAAGGAAGGAGTGCCTGTGGCCTATTGGAGCATGGATTTGGCTAGGATGGTTTATGTGTAGGAGGTTCCATGTGCGGTGCCACTCAGATATTTGGACTCTTGAAACCCCTGAGAAGTGATTCTTTTTATATATTTTACATCATAGGCAATGTCACAGGTGTGTTATAAGATATAGCTTGTGTAGGACTGGCCTCTAGCATTATATGTAATTGGTGTTGGAATGATAATTTTTATTGAAATATATAACAATTAGAGATGAGCGAACAGTGTTCTATCGAACTCATGTTCGATCGGATATTAGGCTGTTCGGCATGTTCGAATCGAATCGAACACCGCGTGGTAAAGTGCGCCATTACTCGATTCCCCTCCCACCTTCTCTGGCGCCTTTTTTGCTCCAATAACAGCGCAGGGTAGGTGGGACAGGAACTACGACATCGGTGACGTTGAAAAAAGTAGGCAAAACCCATTGGCTGCCGAAAACATGTGACCTCTAATTTAAAAGAACAGCGACGCCCAGCTTCGCGTCATTCTGAGCTTGCAATTCACCGAGGACGGAGGTTTCCGTCCAGTTAGCTAGGGCTTAGATTCTGGGTAGGCAGGGACAGGCTAGGATAGGAAGGAGAAGACAACCACAACAGCTCTTATAAGAGCTAAATTCCAGGGAGAAGCTTGTCAGTGTAACGTGGCACTGACGGGCTCAATCGCCGCAACCCAGCTTTCCCAGGATCCTGAATGGAATACACTGTCAGTGTATTCCCGTATACCCGATATATACCCCCGATACCCGTTCCAACGGTGTGCCCCCCCACCTTCACCCCAGAAATACCCTGCAAGTCACCGAGCAATAGAATTGGGGCTATATACACCCACAATTTTTGCTACTGGTATATAGTGCCATTGTCTGACTGGGAATTCAAAGAATATATTGGGGTGACGTGCACCCACAATTTTTGCTACTGCTATACAGTGCCATTGTCTCACTGGGAATTCAAAGAATATATGGGGGTTATGTGCACCCACAATTTTTGCTACTGCTATACAGTGCCATTGTCTCACTGGGAATTCAAAGAATATATGGGGGTTATGTGCACCCACAATTTTTAATACTGGTATACAGTGCCATTGTCTGACTGGGAATTCAAAGAATATATTGGGGTTATGTGCACCCACAATTTTTAATACTGGTATACAGTGCCATTGTCTGACTGGGAATTCAAAGAATATATGGGGGTTATGTGCACCCACAATTTTTAATACTGGTATACAGTGCCATTGTCTGACTGGGAATTCAAAGAATATATGGGGGTTATGTGCACCCACAATTTTTACTACTGGTATACAGTGCCATTGTCTGACTGGGAATTCAAAGAATATATGGGGGTTATGTGCACCCACAATTTTTACTACTGGTATATAGTGCCATTGTCTGACTGGGAATTCAAAGAATATATGGGGGTTATGTGCACCCACAATTTTTACTACTGGTATATAGTGCCATTGTCTGACTGGGAATTCAAAGAATATATGGGGGTTATGTGCACCCACAATTTTTAATACTGGTATACAGTGCCATTGTCTGACTGGGAATTCAAAGAATATATGGGGGTTATGTGCACCCACAATTTTTAATACTGGTATACAGTGCCATTGTCTGACTGGGAATTCAAAGAATATATGGGGGTTATGTGCACCCACAATTTTTACTACTGGTATACAGTGCCATTGTCTGACTGGGAATTCAAAGAATATATGGGGGTTATGTGCACCCACAATTTTTAATACTGGTATACAGTGCCATTGTCTGACTGGGAATTCAAAGAATATATTGGGGTTATGTGCACCCACAATTTTTACTACTGGTATACAGTGCCATTGTCTGACTGGGAATTCAAAGAATATATGGGGGTTACGTGCACCCACAATTTTTGCTACTGGTATACAGTGCCATTGTCTCACTAGGAATTCCACAAATAATTTGGGGATTCATTCACCCTACATCTCAGGCTCTTGCCATATTCACCCAGGTTGTCAGTGCTGCACCAGCTCGTTCCCAGACAGCTCGGCCCGAAAAACACGTTACCTATATAGAGGATTTGGACAATGAAGACAACATGTTCTAAATCTAATGTCTGCACCTTCTCCAGAATTAAAATAAAGGCAGCGTTTAACTTTCAAATAGCACTGCACAAAGGAAGAGCTTATCAGCTTGTCTCATGACATGCTACTGAAAAGTTTCATTTGTGTATCTTAATGTAAATATAGTTGTATAAGCTTTTTGGGTTTTAGGCACTGCCAAGTTATTTATTACCACCCGCTCCCTTATAATGATGATGACGCCAAAGTCACTGTGGGTGTTCAGAGCTCACAGCTTTGATTGACATTTGTCTTGCTCTCTGTCGGTACCAGCTGTCTTTTTGGATACCGTAAAGTTATGTTGACTTTATTAACAGCTATAGAAGCTTTAGCCAGGTTGTGACGGTGTGTAACCCTAACAACACTAAGTGGGATACACATTAATAGTCAGTCTATGTACGCTAAACGTATCACTGAAGTAATTTTTTTTCCCTCTCCCCTAATATAAGAAAGGAACAGACATTAGACCTAGACCGGGGTTCGAGGCTTGAAAAAATCCAGTATTATTTGTTCTTCATGATGTGAAATATGTGTTGAAAAGCAACCCAAGATGAAGTCAGCCATGTGTGCCAGTGTGTTACTTGGCATGCCTTTGCTGGCCCCAACTGTAAGGGTCACTCTCCATTTCCTCCATTTTCCACTCCCCTTCACACCATTTGTGGTGAAGCAATGGGATGCACTGAAGTGCACCCTCTAGCCTCGTGTGGGATAGGGACATCAGATGCCACTCCAACCCCCTCGTCTTCCTCCGCCAGCCAACGGTGCGAAGATGAGAGGAGTGTGCTCTGAATGTTTTCTGCCTAGCAGAGGCTAGTTCTCACTTACGAAAATGGCCCCACTTTGACCTGTATATCAGGCACAATGGTGTAGGTTTCAAAGAAACATGGCACCAACAAGTTGGAAAACGTGGGCCATGCGTGGACCGTGTTTGAGTCTGGCAAGCTCCAGATCTGCTACCAGGTTCCAGCCATTATCACAGGCGCAAAAATGCCAGGCCCCAGGTGTAGCAGGGAAAAAAAAATGCCATCTCAGCCAGGATGGCATCCCTGACCTCGGAGGCACTGTGCTGTCTGTCCCCCAAGCTGATCAGTTTCAGCACGGCCTGCTGACATCTCCCCATGCCAGTGTTACAGTGTTTTCCGCTAGTAGCTGGGGTGGAGGTTGCAGCTTCGTAGGGTTTCAGTCTACTCCTGCCATGAATTTTGGCCTGGGAGAGGAGATAGGCCACCCCAGTTTGCACCCGGGGAACAGACTCCACCACATTCACCCTGCCTGTCATTAAAGATAAGCACTGCAGCATCCCTGACCACAGGCGCTTGTCCATGTGTCGGTGGTCAAGTGGACCTTGCAGCAAAGCGCAGAGCTCTGGGCCCGACTGATGTTATGGGACACATGCAGGCGCAAGGCAGAGACAGCACACCAAGAGAAGTAGTAACGGCTAGGCCCAGCATAGGGAGGTGCCCCAGCTGCCATCTGCTGACGGAAGGCCTGGGTCTCCAGAAGCATAAACAAACACCAACATCTCCAGGGCCAGCAGTTTATCGATGAGGCTGTTACAGGCTTGGGCATGGGGGTGGGTTGTATTGTACTTCTGCCTGCAATGAAAAGCTTGGGAAATGTGGAGTGGCTGGGAAGAGGCGCATGATGGTGCAGGCCAAAAGGGCGCATGAGGGTGAACTCCCCAATGTGTCAGAGATAGGTGTGTAGGTGTCCTTGCATCATATACTTGCACCATATTTGGCTTTGGAAGTTAATTTTGTGCCAAAAAGTGGTTAAGACAGCGATCCCTCAGCTACTCCCGTTACACTGTCTATTGAAGTTACCATCTGTGGAAGTGGACCACCATTTCTAAGATCCCAAAGGAAGCAGGCAAGAGATGTGCAGTTCAGAAAAAAAGATGAGAAAATAAGTTTAGGCTGTAGAGCACAGAGGGATCGGAGAGGACAGAGCTGGTGTCGGCCAGGTATTCCCACAACATGCGCCTATACTTGTCCCTCCTGGTGACACTAGGCCCCTGAGTGGCAGTAATTTGTCCAGGGGGGCCATTAACGTGTTCCAGACCTAGGAATAAGTCTTCCAACAGGGTAGAGTTTTGCATGCCTTTGCTTCTACCCACTGTTTTTGCTGCTTAGCTTCCCTCCACATCTACTCTGCTTTCACCCCTAAACATCACCCCAGTTTATGCCTTTGCTTCTACCCAGGTTTTTTGTTGATTTAGCTTCCCTCTACATCTACACTGCTTTAGCCCCTAGACATCACCCCTGTCCATGTGGGGTCGGTGGCCTCGTCATCCACCAACTCCTCTTCCAATTGCGCACTGCCCCCTTACTTCAAACCGCACATGACCACAGCTTGCCTTGATGGCAACTGTGTCTCATGATCCCCACTTAGGTCCAGACAAGTCGGTGGCGGGTCCAAAACCCCAAAATTGGAAGGAAATGGCAGATGCTGCAGTATTTCTAACACCTGTTCCTGGTGCTCGGGCCTGGTCTGTGTTGTACCCTGCACCCTGCTTAACGCATCTGCCATATCCGAAGTTGTGCTGAGCGCATGCTAATGTTTCGTGTCCAGTGCAATGGATGGGATGGGATTTCACATAAGTCTGCCACCCATGGCCACTCATGGTTGAGCAACTGAGGGAGTTGACTTTGACGAACCCGAGGGTTTTGGAGTTGGAACTACATCAAAGGTCTGTGCTGCTCACACACTCTGCTCAACACATGATATGTTTAGTGCCAGCAGTGTGGAGACGTCGCACAACAGCCGTTGTTCCAGCAGGTACAGGCGTTGTAGGAGTGCATAGAGGCTAGCAGCGGCAACTATACACTTTAAAAACTATCCGCACAAGCACCACACTTTCACCAGTAGCTCAGGAACATTGGGGTACCTTTTTCAAAAGATTAGCAGCAATGAGTTAAAAACGTGGCCCAGGCATGGAATATGTTGCAGGCTGCCAAGCTACAGAGCCAATCCCAGGTTACGGCCATTATCACACATGACAACATGCCTGGGCCCAGGTGCAGTGGCAAAAACCACATTGCCGTCTCATCGAGGATGGCATGACTCACTTTGTAGGCAGTGTGCTGTCTGGCCCCCAAGCTGATGAGCTTCAGCACGGCCCGCTGACGCCTCCCCACACCAGTGTTGCAGCGTTTCCAGCTCGTAGCTGGGGTCAATTTAACAGCGGAGGAGGGTGGTGTTTCAGCCCTCCTCCCAGGAATGTTGTGTGGGGAGACAAGTCAGGCCACCACATTTTGCGACCCGGTCCACGCCTCAACTACATTCAACCACTGTGCCCAAATTGAAAGTTAGCGTCCCTGTCCGCATGCACTTGTCCATTCGTAACTGGTCACATGGAACTTTAGGGCTAAGCGCTGAATTTAGGGACCGCCTCATGTTTGGGGGAAAGTGCTGGTGTGGACGGCACAGTGCGGTGGCGCAGTAGACACTCTGCCCAAAAAGGGCAGAGTGTCCCCCAGCCGGGATTCCAACATCTCCTGGGCCAGATTTCTTGAGATGAGGCCGTTGAAGCCTTGGGCATGTGGGTGGGTTGCGCTGTACTTTAGCATGAAATGAAAGGCTTGGGAGATGGGGAGTTGCTGGGAAGAGGCGCATGATGGCGCGGGCAAAAGGAGAAATGGCAGGAAAAGGTGAGGATAAGGGTGGACTCCCCAAAGTGTCAGAGGCAGATGTGGAGGTGTCCTGGCTCCTGGTCTGGACTGCAGCGCCAGCCCTGTCAACAGTGGGAGAGGCAGTGGCCGCCAGGCCAAACGACGATTATCCTGCGCTTGCTCTCACCCACTGAGCCCAGGGCTTGCCTTCCAAATGATGGCACCCGCAAGAGGTGGTGAGATTCCTCTCCGCAGATCTCCAAACCATCTTGGACTTGCAAATTGCACTAAATTTGTCATGTAACTGACATGTATATGATGAGTCTATCCATTGTCTGTTCATTTTGGTGAAAGTCAGCCTGTCAGCTGACAGACAGCTGTGCTTGTCAGTGATGATGTCACCGGCTGCTTGTACCCCCAGAACATACGGTATCTAGGGTTAGAGCGTGTGGTGACCTCGCACAACAGTAGGTGCTTCAGGCAGATGTAGGCCTTGCTGGAGTGTATTGCGGCTAGCTCCAGGTACTGTAGACTTGGGAAAGTGGGTGTCCAAGTGCCGCACTTTCACCCTTAGCTCAGCTAATTTGGGGTATGTTTTTAAAAATCATTGCACCACTACATTGAACATGTGGGCCAGGCATGGAACGTGTTGGAGGCTGGCAAGCTCCAGAGCCCTCCAACAAGCTAAAAAACCTGGCCCCAGGGGCAGCGGGGATAAACAAATTGCCATCTCATCCAGGATGGCATCCCTGACCTCAGAGGCAATGTGCTGTCCGTCTCCCAAGCTGATGAGCTTCAGCCCAGCCTGCTGACGTCTCCCCACACCAGTGTTGCAGCGTTTTCAGCTCGTAGCTGGGATCAATCTAACAGCGGAGGAGGAGGAGGGTGGTGTTTCAGCCCTCCTCCCAGGAATGTTTTGTGGGGAAACAAGTCAGGAAAATTCTTGAAACGGGAGAGTTTTGCATCTTTGCCCTTGCTGCCTATGGACATCCCTTTGCCTCTAGCCACCATTTTCCCTGCTTTGCTTGCCTCCACATCCACACTGCTTTTGCCCCTAGACATCACCCCAGTCCATGCCTTAGCTTGTACCCCCAGTTTTTCCTGCTTAGCTTGCCTCCACATCCACACTGCTTTTGCCCCTAGACATCACCCCAGTCCATGCCTTAGCTTGTACCCCCAGTTTTTCCTGCTTAGCTTGCCTCCACATCCACACTGCTTTTGCCCCTAGACATCACCCCAGTCCATGCCTTAGCTTGTACCCCCAGTTTTTCCTGCTTAGCTTGCCTCCACATCCACACTGCTTTTGCCCCTAGACATCATCCCTATCCATGCCTCTTCCCCTAGCCATAACTCTGCCACCCCTGGAAACTCATGGTGCAGAAACTTTGGTTGCTGACTTTGAGGAACCCTTGGGTTTTGTAGACGGAACTCCATCAAAGGTCTGTGCAGCTCACACACCCTGCTCAAGATATGGTATTGTAGGGTTTCAGCGTGTGTGAATGACGGACAACAGCCTGTGTTTGGACAGATGTAGGCCTTGCTAGAGTGTTTTTAGGCTAGCAGCGACTCCTGTGCACTTGCAAAAGTGGGCGCACAAGCGCCGCATTTTCAACAGTAGCTTCGGTACATTTGGGTATGTTTTTAAAAAACTTTACACCACTAGGTTAGACGTGGGCCAAACATGGAACGTGTTGGAGGCTGGCAAGCTCCAGAGCCGCTACCAGGTTCCAGCCATTATCACAGGCGTAAAAATGCCAGGCCCCAGGTGTAGCAGGGAAAAAAAAATGCCATCTCAGCCAGGATGGCATCCCTGACCTCGGAGGCACTGTGCTGTCTGTCCCCCAAGCTGATGAGCTTCAGCACCGCCTGCTGACGTCTCCCCACACCAGTGTTTTAGCGTTTGCCGCTAGTAGCTGTGGTGGAGGTTGCAGCGTCGTAGGGTTTCAGTCTACTCCTGCCATGAATTTTGGCCTGGGAGAGGAGATAGGCCACCCCAGTTTGCACCCGGGGAACAGACTCCACCACATTCACCCTGCCTGTCATTAAAGATAAGCACTGCAGCATCCCTGACCACAGGCGCTTGTCCAAGTGTCGGTGGTCAAGTGGACCTTGCAGCAAAGCGCGGAACTAAGGGCCCACCTGATGTTGAGTGACACGTGCTGGTACAAAGCGGGGACGCCACACCGGGAGAAGTTGAGACGGCTAGGGACGGCATAGTGAGGTGCCACAGTTGCCATCAGGTCCGGGAAGGCGGGAGTTTCAACAAGCCGGAACGCCAACCTCTCCTGGGCCAGCAGTTTAGCGATGTTGGCGTTCTAGGCTTGCGTGGGTGGGTGGTTAGCGGTGTATTTCTGCCGGCGCTCCAATGTCTGAGAGATGGTGGGTTGTTGTAAAGAAGCGCCTGATGGTGCCTTTGATGGTGCAGGAGAAGGAGATAAGACAGAAACAGGGGAGGATGAGGGAGAAGTCAACAAAGTGGCGGAGGCAGATGAAGTGATGTCCTGGCTCGTCCTCTGGAGTGCATCGCCAGCACTGTGAGCAGAGGCAGTGGCATGAACGGCGGGCGACGTTTGTCCTGCCGTTGCTGCCTGCCACTGATTCCATTGCTTGGATTCCAAATGACGGTGCATTGAAGTGGTGGACAGGTTGCTCTTCTCAGGGCCCCTACTCGATTTCGAGAGGCAAATTGTGTAGACGACACTATATCTGTCCTCGGCGCATTCCTTGAAAAAACTCTACACCTTCAAGAAACGTGCCCTCGATGGGGGAGTTTTTCTGGGCTGGGTACAAAAGGGAACATCTTCGGACATTCCGGGTCTGGCCTGGCTTCGGCAAAGCAGCTGACCTCTGCCTCTGGACATGTCTCTGCCTCTAGCTACCATTTTTGGTGCTGCACCTGCCTCAACATCCACACTACTTTCCCAGCTTGACATCTGCCTTGTCCAGGTGGGGTCGGTGTCCTCATCGTCCACCACCTCCTCTTCCAACTCCTGTCTTGCCTCCTCCTCCTGCACAATGCGCATGTCAACTGGCTGCCCTGACAGCAACTGCGTCTCATCGCCGTCGATGAGGGTGGGTTGCTGGTCATCCGCCACCAAATCGACCGGAGATGGAATGGAGGAGACTCTAGTGTTTGAGCATCTGGACACAGATACTCGTCTGTTAGGTCCGTGGAATCGCGAAATGGAGGGGCAGGTTGCGGTACAGTCAAAGGAAGGGAGAACAGCTCTGGGGAGCAGGGACAGTTGGGGTTATTGTTCTGGGAAGATTGGGAATTTTGGGTGGAAGGAGGACAAGACTGTTGGGTAAGAGGAGGTAGAGGCTGACTGGCTGGTGGACAATGTGCTTTAAGCGTTATCCGACAGCCATTGCAAGACCTGTTCCTGGTTCTCGGGCCTACTAATCTTTGTACCATTCAGCCTAGTTAATGTGGAACTTTTGTGCAAAGCGCAGAACTTAGGGCCCGCCTGATGTTAAGGGACACACGCTGGTACAAGGCTCAACTCACCCTAAGTGCCAAAAACACTGCTGGTGCAAGGCTCTACTCATGCCAAGGGCCTCAATCTCTGCTGGTAGCTCAGCTTAAGGTCATGTAACTTTGTTTGGAAGGGCTCATGTTAAGGGCTAGAAAAGTGAATTTTGGAAGGTCTTACCACATCACACACACACACACACACACACACACTCAAAATGACAGTTAAGGGTGAGGGCTTTTGGAATTCCCATTGCCTATTCCATTTGAGGTTGTCATGGGGAACGTGATTTAAAGGGGTGGTTGTTACTGTTTGTTGAGCTTAAATTGGGGTTTGTGTCCATCCATTTGGGGAGTAAAGAAGTTTTCCAGGTATTTTCCCACTTTGATTGAGGTTTTTTTGAATGTGGAAAGTGTGTAGTTGTTAGGCAGTGATGTTGGGGTAATAGAGGGTCTTTGGTGTGTTAGATGCCCCCAGACATGCTTCCCCTGCTGTCCCAGTGTCATTCCAGAGGTGTTGGCATCATTTCCTGGGGTGTCATAGTGGACTTGGTGACCCTCCAGACACGGATTTGGGTTTCCCCCTTAACGAGTATCTGTTCCCCATAGACTATAATGGGGTTCGAAACCCGTTCGAACACACGAACATTGAGCGGCTGTTCGAATCGAATTTCGAACCTCGAACATTTTAGTGTTCGCTCATCTCTAATAACAATATGGTGGTGATGAGTGGATATTCCTATAATATGTGTCACTGTATAATGTACTACAGTGTTATAGTAGCCTGTACATACAGTACAATATAACACACACACATAGACATGTCCTTACCTTGTGTTGTATTTGGTACAGGCCCAATTTCTTTCCAGTTACTTTCATGTTGTGTAAGGTATGGGCCAGAATATACACGGATACATAGGTATAGTATAAGCTTGTGTCTTTCATGTCGTATGCTGATACCGGAATATAATACATCTCGCTGCAGTTTATACCAGACTTTTTATAAAACAACTGATAGAAATAATTTTTACTGTAGTCCTTAGTCAGACATCTGAAGACCCTGAAGTAGATCTCCTCCAGCAGTGGATCACTTGGGTCAGTTATTGGAGTCACATAATAAATAGAATTTTCAACTTTATATATTTTTCTTCTTGCAGGTATAAAAACTAGACTGCAGTTAAGAAATTGTTCTGTGAAATGCTGTACTGTACCTAAAAGACTCACCCAGGACTCATGAAGGATCAGGGTCACATTCTCAATAAGCTTTTTGGAATTTTTGATAAACCTAAAATAATTTAAGTAAGGTCCACAGATCACGACAACTTCAGCCGTAGATTTATCGATCACAGATATTTGCTCCATTGCTTTTTCTTCATTTCTTATATTAATAACATACTCGATGCAGATCTCGTGCTCGGCCATCAGTTTCCTCAGCTCTTTTACTCCCATTTCGTTGTTCCCTTCACCTGTTGTAATAATCCCAACCCAGTTCCATCCACAATATTGAACGAACATAACAATAGCGTCGTATCGATTCCGGTCATCAGGAGTAAACTGATATGCTGTTGGATATAAGTCCCTGTCATGTAGGATGGGGTCACTGACACCAAAGATGAGCTGCAGAGACAGAACACATCCGTATTAGAGATACAAGCTGGGTTGCTGTTAGTGGCTTCGAGAGGCCTAGTGCAGATTGGGGAAAAGAAACGTTTTCAGGCTTTTCCTATATAGCAATGGATAGAGATGGGCAAACTTCTGAAGGGTCATTTTGCTTCATTTGTTTTGGGTCAAATATGTTTGACATGAACTATAGATTAAATTGGCTTAAAATATAGGGTTTAACACTTTCAGGGCTCCTAGGAACCTATCTATAAAACATAGTGTAGAATACTCTTAGGACTCCTAGGAACCTATCTATAAAACATAGTGTAGAATACTCTTAGGACTCCTAGGAACCTATCTATAAAACATAGTGTAGAATACTCTTAGGGCTCCTAGGAACCTATCTATAAAACATAATGTAGAACACTATATGTAGTGCAGAGGGATCTCCCCTATTATCATTAGCACAAGGAAGTACAAGAAGCAATGGGATGAAACTAAAGGGAAAGAGATACAGATTAGACATTAGGAAAAACTTTCTGACAGTGAGGGTAGTGAGAGAGTGGAATAGGCTGCCACGGGAGGTGGTGGGCGCTCCATCAATGGAAATCTGCAAGCGGAATCTGGAGAAACATATAGCTGGGATGAATTAGGAAAACCTGCACTCGCAGGGGGTTGGACCTGATGGCCCTTGAGGTCCCTTCCAACTCTACCATAAGAATAAAAGAATAAGAATAACACTCTTAGGACTCCTAGGAACCTATCTATAAAACATAGTGTAGAATACTCTTAGGGCTCCTAGGAACCTATCTATAATACATAGTGTAGAACACTCTTAGGACTCCTAGGAACCTATCTATAAAACATAGTGTAGAATACTCTTAGGGCTCCTAGGAACCTATCTATAAAACATAGTGTAGAACACTCTTAGGACTCCTAGGAACCTATCTATAAAACATAGTGTAGAATACTCTTAGGACTCCTAGGAACCTATCTATAAAACATAGTGTAGAATACTCTTAGGACTCCTAGGAACCTATCTATAAAACATAGTGTAGAATACTGCTGTAATTCACTCTGCCTAGGCATCCGGCATAGGCAAAGCCGACTGCGCATGTGCGGTCATGCGCAGTCGGCTCTGCCCAGGTCCGACGCCTGAGCAGAGCCGACTGCGCATGCGCAGTTGGCTCTGCCTAGGCCGGATGCCTAAGATATGGACACTTGGTCACCAGCCTTCACACTTTGCTAAGGTAACAAAATCAATTAGCAGGATGGTGACTTAAAAATGACAAATAGGAATAAGATATAACAGGCCCTGTATAGGAGATAGGCCATAACTGATGGGCCATTCATCACACTGATACAATACATAGATATGAACATTCAGGGCTGAAAAATCATAATTGAAGGCCGGTTCATCACAGTTGGGATATTCAATGATGTCCATTGTCTGAGAATAGCTGATGAAATCAAGAGCAATAAATGGCGAATTAGTGTCCTTAGGGAGAGGGACAAGGGATAAGCATTGATGTTCAGAAATAGTGTGATAGTATGATATCCAATGGAAGACCTCTCTCCAGTAGGTATAAAGGCGGAGACAGGATTAAAGAATGAGGGGGCAACATGGTGACTCAGTGGTTAGCACTGTAGCCTTGCATCGCGGTAGTCCTGGATTCGAATCCCGCCAGGAACAACATCTGCAAGAAGTTTGTATGTTCTCCCCGTGATTGCTTGGATTTCCTCCCATTCTACAAAGACATACTGTTAGGATAAAAAATTAAAAAAATGGACATTGTGATCCCTATATGGGGCTCACAATCTACATGAAAAAAAGGATTAAAGAATGTGAAAAAGGGAACCAGTTTTGTTTCAGTTTCTCCAGTAGACTTTTGGAGATTGAGGAAAAATGCAATGGAGTATCTCCGGTGTATAGTACCATTGTAGAAAGATTTTAGTAGTGGTCTCATAGTGAGTTAGGCAATTTTGGTGAAGCAGTTTTTGTATCCTAATACCCTGTAGATGCAGCTCAGGAACTTGACAGATTGGTTTGGCAGTTTAAAGAGGTCCAAAAGAGCACACGTATAGGTAATAGAGATGAGCGAACAGTAAAATGATGTTCGTTATTTGTTTCGAATAGCATCTCAATATTGGACTATTTGAACGAATATGGAACCCCATTATAGTCTATGGGAGAAAATGCTTCGTTTCAGGGGATCCCACCATTCCACTCAGGAGAGTCACCAAGTCCACTATCACACCTCAGCAAATGATGCCAACACCTCTAAAATGCAACTTATACAGCAGGGGGAGCATGTCTGGGGGCATCTAACACACCAAAGACCCTCTATTACCCCAACATCACAGCCTAACAACTACACACTTTCCACATTCAAAAAAACCTCTATCAAAGTGGGAAAATACCTGGAAACCTTCTTTACTCCCCAAATGGATGGACACAAACCCCAATTTAAACTCAACAAACATTAACAAGCACCCCTTTAAATCACGTTCCCCATGACAACCACGGATGGAATAGACAATGGGAAATCCTTCAGTACTCACCCTGACCTGTCATTGTGGATGTGTGTGTGTGTGTGTGTGTGTGTGTGTGTGTGTGTGTGATGTGGTAAGACCTTCCAAAATTCACTTTTAAGGCCCTTAACATGAGCCCTTCCAAATTAAGTTACAGGCCCTTAAACTGAGCTACCAGCAGAGATTGTGGCCCTTTAGGTGACTTCAGCCTCTACCTGCAGAGTTTTAGACCCTTTAACTTAGTTCAGCCTTGTACCAGCAGAGATTTGTTGGCCCTTTGGGTGACTAGAGCCTTTAAAAAGCAGATTTTTTGGCCCTTGGCATGAATAGAGCCTTGCAACAGCAGTGTTTTTGGCTGTTGGAGTGACTATAGCCTTTACAATACAGTGCTTTTGGCCCTTGGCTGAGCAGAGCCTTTAAAAAACAGTGTTTTTGGCCCTTGGGATGACCAGAGCCTTGCAGCAGCAGTGTTTTATTTTTTAGCCCTGGGGGTGGCCCCTAAAAAATTAGATTTCAGGCCCTTGGGGGAGCCCTAAAACATTAATTTTCAGGCCCTTGGGGGAGCCCTTAAAAATTGTTTTGCATGCCCCTGTGGGGGGTATGCATGAAAAATGTTTTTGTTTTTTTTAATGAAAAAAAAAAAAAATTCAAACATTCAGAAGTAGGGGCTGGGGTTGTAGGAGGAGAAGGATGAGGAAGAGTAAATTTTTGCTGACTGAATCTCTCCAGTACTTGGGCCATGGAGTGGATACCCAGCTGGTTATCCACGTCCTCACCCATGTCCCCTGCTGCTGCTGGCAGCCTCTCTCCAGTACCTGGACTGTGGAGTGGATATGCAGCTGATATCCACTTCCACGTCCTAGCCCACGTCCCATGCTCATACTGTCGAGGGGCACTGCTGGCAGCCTCTTTCCAGTACATGGACTCTGGAGTGGATATCCAGCGGGGTATCCACTTCCACATCGTCGCTCACGCAGCCTGGTGCTGGCTAGGGGCACTGCTGGCAGCCTCTCTCCAGTACATGGACTCTGGAGTGGATACCCAGCTTGATATCCACGTTCACGAGCTCGCCCACGTAGCCTGGTGCTGGTGAGGGGAACTGCTGACAGCCTCTCTCCAGTATGGGCACTGTGGAGTGGATAGCCAGCTTGGTATCCACTTCCACTTCCTCGTCCCCTGCTGCTACGCTGCATGATTTTCTAGCTAGCTAAAATTGAGCTCTGAAAAGAGCTGTTAGTATTGACAAATTCCCAATTCCTGCCTAAAAAGCACTGTATTGCACTGTATCACACTGACGCCACACCCTCTCTATCACTCCAACACAAGAATGAGACGAAGATGGCCGACACTATTCTTATGAATTGGGAGGTCACATGTTTTCGGAAGCCAATGGTTTTTTTCATTTTTTTTCACCGCCTCCGTTGTCGTAGTTCCTGTCCCACCTCCCCAGCACAGTTATTGGTGCAAAAAAACGCGCCAGGGAAGGTGGGAGGGGAATCAAATTTTTACTGCGTTTGCCACGTGGTATTCGATTGCGATCGAATACATCGAACGGCCTGATATTCGATCGAATACCTATTCGATCGAACGGCATTCGCTCATCTCTAATAGGTAATAGAAGAGTTGTGGTGAGTCAATCAGAAATGTTTCAATCTGAGGTATATGAACAGGTAGGAGCCAATACTAGATTCATACTTTGCCTCTTCCCTGTGTACTGATGAGTATGCTGCCAAATATCTGTTAGGTGTTGCAGAATCAGGGACAGAGGTGGTAATAAAACATTGGTACAAATAGAATAATAAAGCCATGCCTCGAGTTTATGTTTGGGTACCAGTTAAGATTCTATATGGGCCCATGAGTTGTTATTTGAGTGTGGAATGTTGAGAGGCAATATAGTACTCATAGGTTTGGGGATTCCCAAACTCAGTACGCCCCATCGTCGGTAGAGGATACAAGATGGAAGTCTACATTTCTTAGAGCTTCAGATTAATTTGAAATAAAAGTATTGACTCTTTGCTGGAAGAGGGGTGTTGTGGCCAAGGGTCTCGTCCGAAACAAGTACATCAGCTTTGGAAGAAGCAGCATTTGGAAAGCAGATGCTCTGCCAAGTCAGGATAAGTCATGCTTAGTGTAAGTCTAAGGCCAGGGCCCACGGGATGGAAACACCGCGATTTACACACGGCGGAAAAATTGTGGCGTTTTACAGTACGGGCAAAGTGGATGGGATTCTAGCAAATCCCGAGCTCACTTTGTGGTAAAAATTGCTGTGCGGACACGCCATGATTTCCAAAATCGGCACAGTTTTGGAAATTGCAGCATGTCAATTATACCTACAGAAACAGTTTCCCCATAGATATAATTGGAACAGAAAGTCCGCGGAGGAAAACTCTACACACTTTCTGTTTAAAGTGCTGCAGAAAGAACCGTAATGTGTAACCATAACAGTTTTTCCCACAGTGCTTTTTTGCTGCGGGATGTCTCACGGGGCCTTTGCCTAAAAGTCCATTTCAATAACTACTAAACGTGGTAGAATGTTAGCTTTGGAGGTTTGTGTCAGTGAGGAAGCGATTTTAATTCCCAAATAATCTAATTAAGAACCAAATGCAGTACAGAGACAGATAATTAGTTTCAGAAACAAGGAACCCCATGGTAAACAGTGCTGAGCGTCCGGTGCCCCCCGAACTGAGCCGACACCAGTCTCCAGAGGTCTTCACCAGAGCTCCTGATGGTGAAAATGGACTTAGCTGCTTCCTTTGGCCAGAGTAGCAGAGGACCAGAGAGCGCAGGACAAGTCACATGAGGCCCAGAAATCCCAAACCATCCGAGTGTTAGGATGGGGTCCCGCAGATTTGCCTTCCGGCGCACAGCGCCACCTGCGGGCCAATCCAACCCTCGTTCCCGGCGGCGTGCGGTGAAGTCTCTGGAGACTAAGACTCAGTTTTCTCCGACTGAGCATGCTCGGACTTTTTGGAGTCGCTCACAGCCTAAGTGCCAGTTCTCTCTGACTGAGTATGAGCGGTGAGGTCATGGCCACCGCCCTTATTGGGCGGGGACTTTCCTTTAAAAGGAGTGAGTCGATGCCCGCCCGGCGCTCACACTTTATCTGAAAGTTACCAGACCTAATGACTGTAGTCCCAGGGAGAGTCTCCAGTGTTCAGGCAGGTTGCAGTATAGGGTGCTACTAGATAGACCAGTAAACCCTGAATGACTGACAGCTCTACACCAAGGCCTGGAGCAATAGACATTGTTCCGGCCTGTGGAGCTGCAGCAGGTGTGGTTCCCCAGATAGCCGTGCTCGCCTTGCCTAACATCATTGGAAGCCCCTAGCGGTGTGCAGGAGCTCTCCTAGCTACTACAGGGTCCTAGGTGTTTGCCTCCTCCTAGCTGTGTGCGGGAGCACCCCTAGCTATTACCGGGGATTATGTTTGTCGCTGACCTAGGGTGAGTTTAACCCTGGGCAGCTGTCTTGTATTTGCTTTCAGCCTGTTCACATTGGGAGCTGCACTGTCCGTCACTCAGTGAGTTAACTGGTGAACGTGTGTTGCTCCCAGTACATACTGTGCTGTACCGCCGTACTGTCGCATACGGACATACAGCCGCCCATAGGGCCTGTGGACCTCGCTGCAGTGCCTTTGCAGCCCAAGAGGTTCTGCGGTTTTAAAAATATTATTTTTATATATATATACCCAGAACCATAACACCGAGCACGTGCAGAGGAGGACCAGAAGCAGAAGAGAATGCAGAAGAAAGCAGGTTCCAGGTGGTGGCAGAGGGTAAATAATAAATGTAGTCATACAGTCCAGTCAGCAAAAGGAGGTCACGTAGTACAGAGGGATGAGACGGATGAGTAGTCAGCAGGTAGTACAGAATAGGAGATCAAGGGATAGTGGTATAGAAGGCAAGCAGTGGTCACAACAGGAGGAAGTGGAGGTATAGAATCGGCAGACAGGAAACAAAGTCAGGAGCCAGAGCCAAAAGTAAGACACCTACAGTAACGAGAAACACAGCTCCAGAGCTAACACCAAGTGAAACTGAATAGCCAGTGGAGCAGGAGAGAAGGAAGTACGCAGAAATAAGCTTTAAGGAGGCAACACGGTGGCTCAGTGGTTAGTACTGCAACATTGCATCGCTGGAGTCCTGGGTTCGAATCCCGCCAGGAACAACATCTGCAAGGAGTTTGTATGTTCTCCCTGTGTTTGCGTGGATTTCCTCCCAATCTCCAAAAGACAAACTGATAGAAAAAAAAAGAACTTTGTGATCCCTATATCATATATCCCTATGTGGGGCTCACAATCTACAAAAGAGTAAAAAAAGAATCAAGTTTAGGAGCGAAAGACAGTTAACCCTTGAGAGACAAGCGCACTGTCAACATGTGTAAGGAAAGGAGCTGCAGAGGTGTCGGCTCCAGTCCTAACACTAGATCTTTAGATGTCCAATCAAAGGGAAAGTCCTTTTCCAGTTTTGATATGATGAGAGAAGAGATATGTAGAGGAAGGATTTGGATATTGTTTTCATTGATCTTAGAGAAAGAAAGCATGCCATAGTGTTTGATTAGGTCAGGGGTCTCAAACTCAACTCAGCATGTGGGCCGCAGAGCAAGATCCCAGCAAGTCGGCGGGCCGCACCGCGGCAAATTTAGCTCCACCCACTTTTATGTTGACTCCGCCCATTCATTTTTCATGTGCCCCCACACTGTATAATCCTCCTACAGTCACCCGTAAACTATATGTCCCCCCTCCATCTTTCCTCCAGTTCCATATACACCCTTCATCTGCCCCCAGATTCATGTCCCCCCATCTCTGCCCTCAGATTCATGTCCCCCCATCTCTGCCCCCAGATTCATGTCCCCCCATCTCTGCCCCCAGATTCATGTCCCTCCATTTCTGCCCCATTGTCATGCCGTTCTCCCCCCTCCCTTCGTCTGCCCCAGTGTCATGAGCCCCTTCATTCCACCTCAATGTTTAAAGAGGACCTTCCACCATTTTGCCCACAGGCAGTTTTACAGTCCTATGAAAAAGTTTGGGCACCCCTATTAATCTTAATCATTTTTAGTTCTAAATATTTTGGTGTTTATAACAGCCATTTCAGTTTGATATATCTAATAACTGATGGACACAGTAATATTTCAGGATTGAAATGAGGTTTATTGTACTAACAGAAAATGTGCAATATGCATTAAACCAAAATTTGACTGGTGCAAAAGTATGGGCACCTCAACAGAAAAGTGACATTAATATTTAGTAGATCCTCCTTTTGCAAAGATAACAGCCTCTAGTCGCTTCCTGTAGCTTTTAATCAGTTCCTGGATCCTGGATAAAGGTATTTTGGACAAACAATTCAAGTTCAGTTAAGTTAGATGGTCGCCGAGCATGGACA
The DNA here is from genome assembly GCF_031893055.1 of Leptodactylus fuscus. Lineage (NCBI taxonomy): Eukaryota > Metazoa > Chordata > Amphibia > Anura > Leptodactylidae > Leptodactylus > Leptodactylus fuscus. The sequence goes on along the minus strand of NC_134265.1, from coordinate 363,948,196 downwards.
GCCCGCTTCAAATCATCCCACAGATGTTCAATGATATTCAGGTCTGGGGACTGGGATGGCCATTCCAGAACATTGTAATTGTTCCTCTGCATGAATGCCTGAGGATTTGGAGCGGTGTTTTGGATCATTGTCTTGCTGAAATATCCATCCCCGGCGTAACTTCAACTTCGTCACTGATTCTTGAACATTATTCTCAAGAATCTGCTGATACTGAGTGGAATCCATGCGACCCTCAACTTTAACAAGATTCCCGATGCCGGCATTGGCCACACAGCCCCAAAGCATGATGGAACCTCCACCAAATTTTACAGTGGGTAGCATGTGTTTTTCTTGGAATGCTGTTTCTTTTTGGACGCCATGCATAACGCCTTTTTTTTATAACCAAACAACTCAATTTTTGTTTCCAAAATGAAGCTGCCTTGTCCAAATGTGCTTTTTCATACCTCAGGCAACTCTATTTGTGGCGTACGTGCAGAAACGGCTTCTTTCTCATCAATCTCCCATATAGCTTCTTCTTGTGCAAAGTGCGCTGTATTGTTGACTGATGCACAGTGACACCATCTGCAGCAAGATGATGCTGCAGCTCTTTGGAGGTGTCTGTGGATTGTCCTTGACTGTTCTCACCATTCTTCTTCTCTGCCTTTCTGATATTTTTCTTGGCCTGCCACTTCTGGGCTTAACAAGAACTGTCCCTGTGCTCTTCCATTTCCTTACTATGTTCCTCACAGTGGAAACTGACAGGTTAAATCTCTGAGACAACGTTTTGTCTCCTTCCCCTGAACAACTATGTTGAACAATCTTTGTTTTCAGATCATTTGAGAGCGGGCTGTCCATGTTCGGCGACCATCTAACTTAACTGAACTTGAATTGTTTTGTAGAAAGAAATGGTCCAAAATCCCTTCATCCAGGATCCAGGAACTGATTAAAAGCTACAGGAAGCGACTAGAGGCTGTTATCTTTGCAAAAGGAGGATCTACTAAATATTAATGTCACTTTTCTGTTGAGGTGCCCATACTTTTGCACCGGTCAAATTTTGGTTTAATGCATATTGCACATTTTCTGTTAGTACAATAAACCTCATTTCAATCCTGAAATATTACTGTGTCCATCAGTTATTAGATATATCAAACTGAAATGGCTGTTGCAAATACCAAAATATTTAGAACTAAAAATGATTAAGATTAATAGGGGTGCCCAAACTTTTTCATAGGACTGTATATACTGCCGGAAAGCTGACAGTGCGCTGAGTTCAGCACAGTGTGCCCAGTGTGAAGAGCTTACGGTCCAGTACCGTAGCTCTTCTATGGTCAGAAGAGCGTCTCTGACACTCAGTCAGAGACATCCTTCTTCACAGCACAGCCAATCGCGCTGTGCTGTGAGAGCTGGGAGGAACGCCCCCTCCCTCCCTGATAATGCTCGTCTATGGACGAGTACTGCGAACAGAGGGAGGGGCCGTTCCTCCCGGCTCTCACAGCACAGCGCGATTGGCTGTGCTGTGAAGAAGGACGTCTCTGACTGAGTGTCAGAGACGCTCTTCTGACCATAGAAGAGCTACGGTACCGGACCGTAAGCTCTTCACACTGGGCACACTGTGCTGAACTCAGCGCACTGTCAGCTTTCCGGTAGTATATAAAACTGCCTGTGGGCAAAATGGTGAAACGTCCGGATTCAACTTGGATCCGGCATCCCTAGGCTTGTGCGGGCCGCACAAAATTGTTCGGGGGCCGCGAGTTTGAGACCCCTGCATTAGGTCAATCGAATGGGCAAGAGACATCAGTATAAAGGCATATGAAAAGGGAGGAATTCGCCACAACCACTCCATGGGCCGAGTCGTGTTGCTTTTGTGTCCGCATCAGTGGTTCAGTGGTTAGGATGAAGATCATTAGTGACAGCAGGCAACCTTGTCTCATACTGATGTGCTTGTGAACACTTTTGCAGATGGTGCTATGTCCTGAAGAGATGGTTGCCAGGATGGTATGTCAAACCCTGCATTGCACATCAGAAGGAGAGGAGGCCAGGCAGCAGTTGCAGAGTTGTGTGACTCACATCCGAGAAGGACGCAGCAGCCGTTGTTGCACTGACACAGAGAAGCAAGACGATCCCCTCAACATGGCAGTTCACGACTCCTGGTTTCCAGGCTCTAGGCGGTGAGAGCAGACCTGCAAGAGGTGTAGTGACTAGAGATGAGCGAATGGCGTTCAATTGAAATGGTATTTGATCGAATATCAGGCCTTTCGAGGTATTCAATTACAATCGAACAGCACACGGCAAACGCACTAAAAATACATGCAAGAGTATGGTCAATGCATTCATATGGGCAAAAGTCAGCGCCCGCATACCGCAAGCTGCCAGCGATCTCGACTAGCATATGGTGCGCTGCCACGATGTGTTTGCATTGAACTTACTATCGTATTTAGCTCTGGCTAGCAAGGTCTCATCACTTTCAAATTTCACCTGCAAGTACATCTCGTGGCAGCCCATTGTATGCTAGTCGGGATCCCTGGCAGCTTGCATTATTCGGGAGCTGCCTTTTTCTCATAGGAATGCATTGACCAGGGTTGATTGGCCAAATGCCATACAGTGTACAGCATTGGCCAATCAATGCTCGTTCTGCCGGAGGCTCATCTGTGAGGAGGCGGAGTCTAAGATCAGTCCACAGCAGTCTCCATTGTGGTTCGATCTCAGATGTAGTAGAGTTCAGCGCACAGCTCTGCTACATCTCAGGTATCAGGTATAGCAGAGTTGAGCGCACAGCTCTACTACATCTCAGGTATCAGGTATAGCAGAGTTGAGCGCACAGCTCTACTACATCTCAGGTATCAGGTATAGCAGAGTTGAGCGCACAGCTCTACTACATCTCAGGTATAGCAAAGTTCAGCACACAGCTCTACTACATCTCAGATATCAGGTATAGCAGAGTTCAGCGAACAGCTCTGCTACATCTCAGGTATAGAAGAGTTGAGCGCACAGCTCTACTACATCTCAGAAGTATCAGAGTTCAGCGCACAGCTCTGCTACATCTCAGGTAGACGAAGGCGACACGCCGAAACGCGCGTCAGTAGGTCGGCCTGCGGTTGTCCCCCCCCCCACTTGGTTTCACTTATACTATGGGTAAGCAAATTGACTGTATTGAACTATGCCTTAGGTTTTGTCATTAACCCTTTCTTTTGCACTACTGTGACTGTTGGTTTAAGGCTTTGGTCCTGCTCTTTCTTTTTGGGCCAGAATTACACATTTTATGGACCTTATTTTTATCAGCATAGGCAGTCACTTGCTAATTCTGCCACCTAGATGTAGGTTTGCCTATATTATAATAAACTTTTTTGTAACCAGCTTCAACAGCTCTGCAGAAACATTTGTTGTACAACTAGTCAATTTTCCAACTTTAAGCATTTGCTGTGTTACCATTTACATTTTCATGCTATTTGGTTAATGGCAGCCTCTTTATATAACAATCTTTTCTATTTTTCCAATCATTGCAATTATACTCATGTATGTATAATACTATTTTACTACATGGGGTCTTGTAATCAACTGCAGTGCTGACCTCTAGTGGGAAATTTCCTGTATTTGTTTTTTTGTTGATCCTTGTTGCATGTATACGAATATTAATAAAAATTGTTTGTATTTTTCCATATGCTGAGTGTTTTTTACCTCATGTTTTGTTGTTTTTGCTGTGGATTATCTTGGAGGTTGAAAAAGCACGAAACTAAGAGGGATACACAATGAATACATGGAGGATTTCCTAGTTGGTATATATGAGTTATTATCCTCCTTTCAGTGCTATGTTGTTGTCTTTCATACATCTGAGATGTAGCAGAGCTGTGCAGTGAACTCTGCTACATCTGAGAGCTGTGCGCTGAACTCTGCTACATCTGAGAGAGCTGTGAGCTGAACTCTGCTACATCTGAGAGAGCTGTGAGCTGAACTCTGCTACATCTGAGAGCTGTACGCTGAACTTTGCTACATCTGAGAGCTGTGCGCTGAACTCTGCTACATCTGAGAGCTGTGCGCTGAACTCTGCTACATCTGAGAGAGCTGTGCGCTGAACTCTGCTACATCTGAGAGAGCTGTGCGCTGAACTCTGCTACATCTGAGAGAGCTGTGCGCTGAACTCTGCTACATCTGAGAGAGCTGTGCGCTGAACTCTGCTACATCTGAGATCGGACCACAATGGAGGCTGCTGTGGACTGATCTTAGCCTCCACCTTTTCCGGCAGAACCAGCATTGATTGGCCAAATGCCATACACTGTATGGCATTTGGCCAATCAACACTGGTCAATGCATTCCTATGGGAAACAGTCACCTCTTGCATTATTAGTGGTGTAATACTGTGAATTGGGCTTGTTAGATGCCCCCAGACATGCTTCCCCTGCTGTCCCAGTTGCATTGCAGAGGTGTTGGCATCATTTTCTGAGGTGTGATAGTGGACTTGGTGATCCTCCTGAGTCTAATGGTGGGATCCCCTGAAACAAAACTTTTTTCCCCATAGACTATAATGGGATTCAATATTCGTTTGAATAGTCGAATATTGAGGGCTATTCAAAACAAATATCGAATATTGAATATTTCACTGTTTGCTCATCTCTAGTAGTGACCCATAGTAGAGTCTATGAATGAACTATAGACCTTCCCATTGGTAAGTGGAGCTGCTACATCATATGGCCTGGTGGCACAAGATGGTGGTCACCAGGAGATGTCTCAGCAGGCTTCAGTCTTCGAAGTCGGTAAAAGGCACGCTGGACACAGGGAAAACACCCCAAAAAGACAGACAGGGGGAGAACCCTGGGACATAGAAAGGTGAAAAGGAATGCCAATGTTGCTGATAATGTGGGGATTGAATGTTTGGTGACTTATTTTTTGCTATTTTGTATCCTCGACTTCCAGAATTCATAACTTTATTTATTTATTTATTTAGCCTTTTTCCATGTTAGGAATATTAGTTGCATGCTACGTTGTACACTCATTAACCAGATAAATCTGGCACTAAGAAGGAGTTGGAATGAAATGAAACTTTCTCTGTGTGACTGTAATGATGATATATGAGAGCGATTGCAATATTCGAGCCAAAGGAGAATTTTATTGGGGAAAATTGTACAAGGGAAAGTGGGCTGTAGTGCCCTGTGCCATCTGGATACATAAAGCAGTATAAATATTGGTATCTCTGTAACTGTACTGATCCTCCTAATACCATCAGGTGTCATTTTTGCCATAAATTAAATGTTATAAAAACAAAACCAATTTAAAAAAACGTTCAGAGTTCATTGGATTCTATGTGACAGTTTTCTAGGTTTGCTTTGAGAACTGGGCAGAGGTCATTGTGTGATCTTGTGTTACTCATATACATGTGATACCGGTCATTGTAGTCCTGTCTGTCATTATAATAAGATAAAAAGTCATCTCTACAGAGCTGGAAGGAAAATTACAAGATTTTGGGATCATTTTAGAATGTGAGGCAGGGACATGGGAAATGTTTACTCAAACCTAGAAATGTCTTATCAAATAGGCGTAAAGAGGTTCCCCAGGCAAATGGTTTATATTTTATAGAGGCCAGGGGAGGTTAAAAAACTAACAAAAGATCATCCTTACCTGTTCTAGTTGCTCCGGTGTCCTCCCAGGGTGGTCCCGTCCTGCTGCTTTGGCATCTACTTAAAGGGATTCTACCACTAAAGTAACATTTTTTCTAATGACCACATCGGAATAGCCTTAAGAAAGGTTGCCACCTTTAGACGTGGTTTCGGCCCGCCGTTCCGTAAAAATACCGGTTTTAACCGGTATGCAAATGAGCTCTTTGCAGCAATGAGGGCGGGTCCCAGTGCTCAAACGCCGATGAGTGCATCCCCATTGCTGCCCGAGAGCTGTTTTCAGCGCCGCTTCCGTTTTGATCAGCAACTCCGCCTCTTCTGTCTCCAACACGGTTAAACTTCCGACGCCTGCGCAGTAGGCTCCTGTATTGTACTACAAGAGCTCTTGTAGTGACCTCTCATGCTCTTTACGAAAGCCGCTGATTGACCTCACGTGGCCGGGACTTTCACCACACGTAGATTAAAGGATTTCACCGAGCAAACCACCAAGACTTTGATTTTTGACTGGATGATTAGTTTTACACGTGGGAGCTTTTTTCAGCAGCAGTAACAACATCCGACACCTTCGGAGGGTGAAGTAGATACAAGAAGACAGACCAATGGATGAGAAAGAACTGCGCTTGCTCCAGATCCGTTGATTCAACACGCTCTTTTATTATGGTTCTTAATACACATACGCAAAAGAGCGTGTTGAATCAACGGATCTGGAGCAAGCGCTGTTCTTTCTCATCCATTGGTCTGTCTTCTTGTTTCACCACACGTAACAACCAGACCGAAAAGATTGGACCATGCTGGAAGGCATCAAAGCATCGGGGAAAGGTGAGTATGATTTTTTTGTGGTTTTTTTTTCACCTCCCCCGGCCTATTTAAGGAATAAATTGAATGTCCATTTTTGCCTGGACATCCCCTTTAATATAAAACAGGTGATGTAGATATCACTCACCTGTGTGTACGTGTATAGGTTGAATACAGGAATCATGGCGTGACTTGTATGATAGTTACAATCAACCACAAAAGCCGACAATTCACCGGGATCTCCACAGAAGTAATTTGGAGCCGCTATGTTTCTTCCTGACAGGATCCTGAAGAAGGCATGGGCGGTTTTCAGCGAGTCCCCACACGTGTCCACTATATGATACCCCAGGGTGATATTGGGCAGGAGGTCGGGGTCATTATTAATCTCATCAACAGCAAAGATGAAGGACAAGACGCCTCTGTATTTCTCAACCTGAACACTGGAAACATTTCCAATTAAGAAAGAATTAACTAATCATAAAACAAGATGTAACACGAAAGCGACACATGAGGTGAGATGGTAAAGAATGGGGAGTGGAGAGGTGCAAACTGATTTACTGTGTACAGTATACAGATGGAGAGAAGTCTGATGGGTTTTACTATGGAACACCTTCTGGAGATGCTACTTACCAGGGACCGTACACTCAGGGATTCAACCCACATGAAGAACAATATAAAAGAAAAAGGGTCGACATGGTGTCCTGGGTTCGAATCCTCCCAAGGACAACATCTGCAAGGAGTTTGTTTGTTCTCCCTGTGTTTGTGTGGACTTTTTTCCTATACGCCAAAGACATACTGATAGGGACAAATGTAGATTGTAAGCTATATATGGGGCTCACAATCTACAAAAAAAAAACTAAATGCTGATTTAAAAAAAAAAAAAAAAATCATCAGAATTTTCATGAATAAATAATACAGTGGAAAAATAAAGTTTACCCTGCAAAAAACAAACAAAAAAAAACCCTGATGTAGCTTCATCAGAAAAAATAGAGTCAAATCTCTTTTAGGCTGGGCCGACTTAGGACCGGGCCGCTGTATAAGCGGCCCGGGGTTTGACTGAGCGCGTTTTCGCGCATGCGCCCTTCCCCCCTTCCCTTCCGCTGCCCCTCCCGGCGTTCTGACGTTCGCCGTGATGACGCGGTCAGGCGGGGGGGGCAGGGCTACGCTCCGTCCCCTTTATATTCTTCGGCGCTGGGCGGGGACTTCCTTTCGGATCCCCGCCAGCGTCGAAGAAAGAAGATTTACGGCGAGATGTCCAAAGACACCCAGCGCCAGCAGCTCTTGGAGCTGCTGCACCGCAAGGTGAGTGAGGAAGGGACTGACTGGCTGGCGTCCCTGCTCAATACGAGCGGGGCGTCAGGCCAGGCCTCAGCCTCCTCAGAGCCGGGTCGGGCGGCCTCTGCCCGCCCTAGTAGGGCGGCGAGGCCTCCCGACCGGCTTTCACCTAGTCCGGCCTCCAGTGTGCGGAGCAGAGTTCCGTCACGGGGGGCCGCAGCAGCCGCTTCTCGCGCCGCCCGGGCTCCTGCACGTACCGGGCGGCGTGCTGCTAGTGTGAGAGGCAGTGCGGCTGCCGGGTCCCGGCGCCGACCTGCACACTCTGCGGCTGCCACTCATGCTGTGGGGGTTCTAGCCCCTCCCCCCTCAGCTGAACCTGTTAATGTGGATGGGTCCTCTAGCGTGTCTGGGCCCAGTGCTTCTGTGGCTCTGGCCCAGCCTGCAGCCTCTGCCCCCAATGTGACTTCCCCTGTGGAGCCCATGCCACCGCCGCCTCCGCCTCCTGGCAGGTTAGCTAGGTGGTTTGGGCGCAGTGCAGCTCCTCCAGTGTTGGCCGGTGGCGTAGAGGCCTCGGCCCCTCTCTCTGAGACATTAGTCACGGCCCCTTCCGATGCGGCGGGCCCCCCTCCCATAGACCCCCCGGATCCATTGTCACCGGTTCTTTTTCAGGGTAGTGATGAGGAGTTTTTTGATACCGAGTATGTCCCAGGTACTCCTCATTTCCCGCGCCATTCCCTTTCCAGCCGTTTTCGGGAGTCCAGTTCCCGTTCGTATCGCGGTTCCGGGGCGGATAATAGGTCTTCGAGGGTCCGGGATCGCTCCCCGCGTTCGCGTAGCTCCTCCCGTTCGCGCCGCAGGCGTAGTCGGCGGGATTCGCGGGGTCATCGGCGTAGAAGTAGGCGGTCTAGGGGTCGCGATTACGATCGCTCTGTGTCGCGCTCGTCATCGTCCTCCCGGGGTTCCCATCGCTCGCGTCGCTCGAGGTATAGCAGGAGTTCCCGGAGGCGGAGTGGGAGAAGGGAATCTGTGTCTGCCCAGGGCGCTCCGGCCGTGCCTGCAGTAGCAGCTGCAGCTCCAGCTCCAGTACCAGCTCCGCAGTCTCCACCCCTGGCCGTGTCGGTACAGCCGCCCGCGTTACCATCCGGTGAGTTGGCCTGTTCGCAGGCCTGGTCTTCCCAGTCGCCAGGGCCGAGTGGCGACATGCTTGATGTTTTGAAGTCTATGGTTTCGCAGCTGGAGGGTAGGACTCCTTCTCTGGTTTCTCCAGGAGCGGTTTTGCCGCGGCCTGAGCCGGTTGCTCCTCCCTCTGGCCTGCGTTTCAGGGACACTTATTTCTGTGGGGTAGCTCCTCTTGGCACGCATGTGCCTCTGGAGCTGAGAGAAAAAATCATCAGTGGGGAATATATTGATATATGGTCATTGTTATCCCCTGATCATGTTACGGTTGATAAAGAACGGGGTTTTGGCAGAGGTGACGATAAGAAGCCAAAAGTGGCTAAAACCTTTGCCAATTGGTTGCAAGCCTTTTCAACCTTTGCTTGCATTCTTTGTGAGTCTGGTTCAGTTGTTGCAGCGGAACTGTTTATTTACCTTGACATTATTTTTTCCGCTCATAAGTTGTATGGTGGCTCCACTTGGTGGAAGTACGACGAGGAATTCCGGCGGCGGCTTGCGCTGCAGCCGGAAGTCGGTTGGGCTTCTAAGGCGACGGACATATGGATTCAACTAATGTTGACGCCAAAACCCGCAGCTCCCCCCTTTCCATCTGGGGCCGCCGGGGGGGCTTCCGCCTCCTCAGCGGCCTCTCGCAGGCCAGGTGCCTGCTGGATGTTCAATGAAGGGCACTGCCGGTTTTTTGCGTCATGCCGGTTTAAACATGAATGCTCCATATGTGGCGGCGCCCACGCAGCCCTTCGTTGCGCCAAGCGGGGAAAACCTGCCAAGGCCGGCTCAGGTAAACCCGAGGACCCCGGTGAGCGCCTTAAGGATGCGCCCTTGGCTAGACCGGTACCCCAGGAAGGAGGAGGCAGGCCTGCTCCTTGATGGGTTCACTACAGGTTTTTACATACCTCATATTTCTTGTTCTAATGTTCTTTTAGTTGATAACCTGCGTTCAGTTCAGAAGGATGTTCATGTTGCTCAGGAGAAGATTTCCAAGGAGGTTGAGCTGGGTCGCATGGCTGGCCCCTTTTCTGAGCCTCCCTTTCCAAATTTTAGGGTGTCTCCTTTGGGCTTGGTCCCCAAAAAGGAGGCGGGAAAGTATCGTTTGATCCACCATCTTTCTTTCCCCCCCGGGGAGTCGGTGAATGACGGCATACCGAAGGAAGAGTCAGCGGTGTCTTATGTGTCCTTTGATAGAGCCGTCTCGCTGGTGGTGAAAGCCGGTCGGGGTGCGCTCTTGGCGAAATCTGACATCGAGTCGGCCTTCCGTCTGTTGCCGGTACATCCCGATTGTTACCATTTGTTAGGTTGTCAGTTTGGTGGTTTCTTTTATTATGATATGTGTTTACCCATGGGGTGCTCGATTTCCTGCCGTTACTTTGAAATGTTTAGTACTTTTTTGGAATGGGTTGTTCGTCAGGAATCGGGCGCTTCATCGGTTCTACATTATTTGGACGATTTTTTGTTTGTAGGCCCGGCTGGTTCTCCTACTTGCCAGTATTTGCTTGATACTTTTCGTTATTTTGCTGCCTATTTTGGCGTTCCGTTGGCCAGTGACAAGACTGAGGGTCCGGTGACGTCTCTCTCCTTTTTGGGTATCGGAATTGACACAGAGTGTATGCTCCTTCATCTCCCGCAGGACAAGTTGTCCCGGCTTTGTGCGGATGTGGACTTCTGCCTTAGTTCTCGCAAAGTTCCGTTGTCCCGTTTGCAGTCTCTGCTGGGTCAACTGACTTTTGCATGTCGTATTTTTCCAATGGGGCGGGTTTTCTCCCGCCGCTTGGCTATGGCTACTTCTGGAGTCCGCCTTCCGCACCACTATGTCCGGATTACGAAAGTCTTGCGGGATGATTTGAAGGTTTGGAAATCCTTTCTTTTGGATTACTCTGGTCTTTCCTGTTTCCCAGAGGGTGAGTTGACCAATTCCGACCTTCAGCTTTTCACTGACGCCTCGGGAGCTGTTGGCTATGGGGCAGTTTTTGGCGCCCATTGGTCTTTTTCGGCGTGGCCTCCGGTTTGGTCGTCCCTGGGCCTTACCCGCAATTTAACGTTATTGGAGTTGTTCCCCATTGTGGTCGCCCTTGAATTATGGGGTCCCGCCATGGCGAACAAACGCATTTTATTTTGGTGCAACAATGAGAGCGCTGTGTCGGCAATTAATAGCCTTTCCTCTAGTTCTTTGCCGGTCTTAGCTTTGTTACGGCGTTTAGTCCTCAGATGTTTGCAGTATAATGTCGTTTTCAAGGCTAGGCATGTCCCCGGTGTTGTTAACACAATTGCTGACTCTCTTTCTCGTTCGCAGTTGGGTCGCTTCAGAGACTTACACCCGGAGGCGGATTTGGAGGGCTTCCCGTGCCCCTCCTTACTATGGGACGTGGTCCTTCACCCCTGACTCAATTGATGAGGGATTCGGTCACGTCGGCTACATGGACAGCTCACGGTAAGGCGTGGTGTGAATGGTTGTCTTTTGCTTCTCCTGACCGCTTACTTGATGTGGAGTGTTGCCGCGAGCTTACCTACGCTTTCTTGTCTCGTTTGCGTTCTGATGGGGTCACGGCAGCCACGGCAGCTCGGCGTATGTTCGGGGTTGCCTTTGGTTTGAAGCTGCTGGGTCTCCCCGACGTGACGAAAGAATTTTCCTTTCAGCTTGTTTTGCAGGGTTGGAAGAAGGCGCCGCGACCGGTTGATTGTCGCAGGCCGGTCTCCTTTTTTCTGCTGTGGCGTCTGGTTGATGCTGCTTCGTCGGTTTGTTCATCTTCCTTTGAAGCCGTTTTGCTTAGTTGTTCTTTTTGCCTTGCATTTTTTGGTGCGCTTCGCGTGGGTGAGTTGGTAGCCCCGTCGCGTTTGGTACAGGGTGGTTTGGCGGGTGATGATGTGGTCATTCTACAGGATTCCCTTCGGGTCCGTGTGAAGCGCTCCAAGACTGACGTGTACGGGCAGGGCACGTGGTTGTCTATATCACGTATAGACGGCCCCCTGTGCCCGGTGGCGGTGGTGCAGCAATTTGTGGCCGTCCGCCCGCCTTCCCCGCAGTTTTTAGTTCATAGGGACGGTTCCTTTTTCACGCGTTTCCAATTTGAATCTTTGTTTAAGCGATGCCTGTCGTCCGCGGGGGTTTCCCCGGCGGATTTCGGGACGCATTCCTTCCACATTGGTGCCGCTACTGCAGCAGATGCGGCTGGTCTCACGGAAGAAGAGGTAAAGCGCATTGGCAGATGGCGCTCTAATTGTTACCATCGGTATGTACGCCCGGGTTTGCTTACTGTGTAGTTTTTTGCTTATTTCCTGTTTGTTAGCTTCGTTGCGGTTTTAATTAAAAAAAAAAAAAAAAAAAGTTATTTGTATTTCACCTGTACTAATTTCTTCTGTTTATTTCTTTAGATACTTATCCTATCGTTTGGATTCTGGGCCATTCTTATGTTTACTGGGCAGCGCGACGTGCTGCTGTTCGCCCAGGTGGTCTGCAGCTTGGATTTGAACAGGCCGAGCTCCGGTGGCACGGAGTTCGGGGTTTGAGCTGGTTGCAGATTCTGCCGCAAGTCGTGTCGATTGCCGGTTCCTCCCAGGCCCCTGTGGTGCTGGTGCTGCATGCTGGAGGAAATGATTTGGGTACCATTCGATTGTCGGAGCTGATCTCCCTGATTCGTTCGGATTTTGATCGATTCCCTGCTTTCTTTAATAACCTTGTCATGGTCTGGTCGGAGGTAGTCCCGAGGGCTCGCTGGAGGGATGCGCGGGACCCTGCGGCTCTGGAAAGGGCTCGCCGGCTCCTTAACATGCGCATATCCCGTCATGTAAGGTCTCGGGGGGGAGTAGTTGTCCGGCACAGGCAATTGGAGGGTGATAACAGCGCCTTGTTGCGCAGGGATGGGGTTCATCTGTCGGACATTGGCCTCGACATCTTCTTGTCAGGCTTGCAGGATGGCATTGACCGTGCTCTCTTTATGCTGCAGGAGGGGGGTCGGACCCCGGTGTAGGGTTACACCGGTCTCCGGTGGCATGATCGGCAAGACCTTGTCCCCTCCCCTTACGTCATCCTAAGGCGCGCAACCGCTGGATATAACAGACATGCACACCGCTATGCGGTGCCTGGGCATTCCTTGTGGCGCGCTTCCCTTTTAGTTGGGGCAACAGGTTTCTGCTGTCATGTCTATTTTCAATAATAAAGCTGTGGCCGACCCCCACTTAACCCAAACGTTTGTCTCTGTGCCTTATTTCTTAAGCGGGGTAAGTTTTTTGGGTTGTTAGTATCTGGGAGGGGCTTATTCTCCCCCCCCCCCCTTCCTTTCAAGGGGTTTACAGTAAGCGTATGCGCTCAGTCTTAGGACAGCGGCCCGGGGTTTGACTGAGCGCGTTTTCGCGCATGCGCCCTTCCCCCCTTCCCTTCCGCTGCCCCTCCCGGTGTTCTGACGTTCGCCATGATGACGCGGTCGGGCGGGGGGGGGCGGGGCCACGCTCCGTCCCCTTTATATTCTTCGGCGCTGGGCGGGGACTTCCTTTCGGATCCCCGCCAGCGTCGGAGAAAGAAGATTTACCCTCCCACCCTCCCCTTTGTTTTTTGCACTTTACCGGGTTTTTGTTTGTGTTTTCTCTTTGAGTTTTGGTTTTTGTTTCCATTGTTTGATTTTGTCTTTCTTTGTAGCTGTTTTTGTTTTGGTTGTAATTTGTTTAATTTGGTTATTTATTTATTTATTTGTTCCCGTAGGTGTCACAGCTTGCATGATCGGCAAGACCTTGTCCCCTCCCCTTACGTCATCCTGGATAAGGCGCGCCACCGCTGGATATAACAGACATGCACACCGCTATGCGGTGCCTGGGCATTCCTTGTGGCGCGCTTCCCTTTTAGTTGGGGCAACAGGTTTCTGCTGTCATGTCTATTTTCAATAATAAAGCTGTGGCCGACCCCCACTTAACCCAAACGTTTGTCTCTGTGCCTTATTTCTTAAGCGGGGTAAGTTTTTTGGGTTGTTAGTATCTGGGGGGGGGGCTTATCCCCCCCCCTTCCTTTCAAGGGGTTTACAGTAAGCGTATGCGCTCAGTCTTTGCAAATCTTATCCTGTATGAAAAAATATTCCTTCAGCTCATCATATCCATATGGGCTGGCTCCATGCCGGAACGCACGGAAACCACTTTGTAGACTCCTCCAAGTAAATAGATAGAAATTCCAGAGCAATAACAAGAGGCTGTATAATGGAATGGGATTGTTTTTTCTTCCTGTAACTAGTGGTTACATTTTTTATTCATGCACAACAAAGGTTAATTTTTAATAATCAGGAGGATATATTGTCCGTGGACACTGGAACATGTTCTTTACCACTTTGCAAATGCTGCATATTACAGTGCCTGCAACCTAAATGGGAATTGGGCTAATCACATCCACACATTTCAGAAAATAATTAGCAGTGGAGATGCTGCCATTTCAAAATCAGGAGCATTTTTGTAAAATGCAGCAAGTCAGTTTTACTATAGAAACATTGGAATTTTCTGTAGAAATATAATAGAGGTAGGAAATCCACAGAAGAAAACTCTGCGGACTTTCTGCAAAAAATCCTGTGGAAAAGACTTCAATGTCTTTCCCACTGTGTTTTTTTTTTTTTTTTTTTTTTTTTTAGCAATTATTTGATACTTGGGGCCATAGACTTAAAAAGTTAAAAAGACTTAAAAACGGAGAATATTTCACGGGTAGGGGGAAAAATGGATTCAATGAAATTTCAGAAAATTGTTGATGCAAACTTAACACCATCAGTAACAAAGCTGAAATTGAAAGGAGGAGCAGGAGGATGAGGAAGAGGAGGATGAGGAAGAGGAGGGAGAGGAGGATGAGGGAGAGGAGGATGAGGAAGAGGAGGGAAAGGAGGATGAGGAAGAGGAGGGAGAGGAGGATGAGGAAGAGGAGGGAGAGGAGGATGAGGAAGAGGAGGGAGAGGAGGATGAGGAAGAGGAGGGAGAGGAGGATGAGGAAGAGGAGGGAAAGGAGGATGAGGAAGAGGAGGGAGAAGAGGATGAGGAAGAGGAGGGAGAGGAGGATGAGGAAGAGGAGGATGAGGGAGAGGAGGATGAGGAAGAGGAGGATGAGGAAGAGGAGGGAGAAGAGGATGAGGAAGAGGAGGGAGAAGAGGATGAGGAAGAGGAGGGAGAAGAGGATGAGGAAGAGGAGGGAGAAGAGGATGAGGAAGAGGAGGGAGAGGAGGATGAGGAAGAGGAGGGAGAAGAGGATCAGGAAGAGGAGGGAGAGGAGGGTGAGGAAGAGGAGGGAGAGGAGGGTGAGGAAGAGGAGGGAGAGGAGGATGAGGAAGAGGAGGGAGAGGAGAATGAGGAAGAGGAAGGAGAGGAGGATGAGGAAGAGGAGGGAGAGGAGGATGAGGAAGAGGAGGGAGAGGAGGATGAGGAAGAGGAGGGAGAGGAGGATGAGGAAGAGGAGGGAGAGGAGGATGAGGGAGAGGAGGATGAGGAAGAGGAAGGAGAGGAGGATGGCTTCTACAAATTGATAATGATCATAAACACACGTCAAAATCCACCATACACTACCTAAGAAGGCACAAGCTGAACGTCATTGAAAATCTGCGGCGGGTTGAGTAGGGTTGAGCGATCGGGATCGGAAAAGATAAGATCGAGCAAATTTCACAATCGGGATCGGCTGGAACATTATCAGAAATCGGATTTTGACATTTCAAGATCGGCTCAAGCCTAAAAGTGACTTTTCCTATAGAGAAGCATTGACTAGGGTTGAGTGATCGGGATCAGGAAAGATTGGATCCCGATCAGCGATCGAGCAAATTTCACGATCGGGATCGTCTGGAAAATGATCGGAAATCGGATTTTAAAATCGATCCTGAAATCTCAAGATCGGCTCAACCCCAGTGGTGAGACCTCAAAAGAGATGAGCATGCAAGAGGAGCCAAGGATCTCACAGAACTGGAAGACCTCTCCAAGGAAAAGCTTATTAAAATCCCTCAAATAAGAATTGAAAGACTCTTGGCTGGCTACAAAAAGCGTTTACAAGCTTTGATACTTGCCAAAGCGGGGGCTACTAGGTACTAACCATATAAGGTGCCCAAACTTTGAACCATTTTCATTTTTTTGCATTATTAAAAATGTATAACATAAATATATATATATATATATATATATATATATATATATATATATATATTTTTTTTATTTTTTTTTTAAAAATACATTGGAGAAGTGTCATCTGTAATGTTATGCCTCATGAAGATCATTATTAGAGATGAGCGAGTAGGTGTTCGATGAGAATACTACGGTATTCGAAATACTCGTACTCGATCGAACACTACTAGCTGTTCGAAGTTTAAGGTTCGATGCAGAACCAGCGTTGATTGGCAGAATGCTATACATTCTATACATGCTATACATGCTATACCTGCTATACATGTTATACATGCTATACATTCTACACATGCTATACATTCTATACATGCTATACATACTATACATGCTATACATTCTATACATGCTATACATTCTATACATGCTATACATTCTATACATGCTATACCTGCTATACATTCTATACCTGCTATACCTGCTATACATGTTATACATGCTATACATTCTATACATGCTATACATTCTATACATGCTATACATTCTATACCTGCTATACATTCTACACATGCTATACATGCTATACATTCTGCCAATCAACGCTGGTTCTTCTCTTACCTTTAGTAGTCTTCTCCGCGCTGAGTTCCCGCGTGCTCTTCCGGCTGTAATTCACGCTGCCTAGGCATCCGGCCTAGGCAGAGCCGACTGCACATGTCCGCGCATGCGTAGTCGGCTCTGCTTAGGCCGGATGTCTAGGCAGGGTGAATTACAGCCGGAAGAGGACGCGGGGACTGTGTGCCGGGAGGAGACTTCAAGCAGAAGCCAGCCCGACTGTCACTCGTGGACTTGGTAAGTATAATTTTTATCGAATTTTGCCTACCCCTGAAATGAGAATTTCCCCCCATAGACTATAATGGGGAACAGTGAGCGGCTGTTCGAATTAGATTTCGAACCTCGGACATTTTAGTGTTCGCTCATCTCTAGTCATTTTATCTTCAACCTGCTCAACTGTTCACAATATCAGTCACTTTGTTGTCCAGATGTTTGCATGCGACTGTACAATCTTATATTGATGGTATTATATACTCTTGACACAATGCAGATTTAGTATTTAAAGTCTGTAATAAAAGTTTTATACTAAGGGAATACACAACATCCACCATACACAGCGCACAGTGAGTACAGGGGGGATCTGTCCTATAACTGTGCCTCAGACTCAGATACAGCCTCAGCCATGCAGGACATACATAAGGACTGGACTGACATGGACTGAGTTGTGGAAAGTACTTGGGCTATGATAGAACTTTCTATTCAGTTTCACCATCTGACTAAGTCTGTCTTTTATTGTTTTATCTCCTGATTCATTCCCCTTCTCATCTCCATAGACGTCTATACTGATCAGACATGGGATCCGCAGTCCGTCTCAAAGATGAGCAGAGATTTTCACAGTGAAACTCATTTTAGCAAAGGGGGATGGAGAAGATGAACAGGGATATTTCTCTCTGACCAGATACATTACAGAGGTTCTCCTGATCTTCCGTACAGCTCATTTATGCAAAGTTTATTGAAACAACAGTAAATATTTAACCAAAGATAGAAATCCCTGTGGATTGATGGTGGTCTTGGACTGGGTCAGCGCCAGGTGGGATATTCTGTGAGTTTGTACAGTCAGGGTGGATTAGGATCTTATAGTAGTCCTGGAAGAAAAAACAATGTTAGGCTGTATTCACACAGAGTATCGCCAGGCGTTTTTTGTGTGCTTTTTGCACATAGCGCCGCGTTAACGCCATGCTATTATGCGGTGGCGTTAACGCGGCGCTAAGTGCAAAAAACACACAAAAAACGCCTGGCGTTACTCTGTGTGAATACAGCCTTAGGGCCGGTGCACACGATGTAACGCGGCGCTCATTCTGACAGGTAAACTCTAGAGATGAGCGAACACTAAAATGTTCGAGGTTCGAAATTCGATTCGAACAGCCGCTCAATGTTCGTGTGTTCGAACAGGTTTCGAACCCCATTATAGTCTATGGGGAACAGATACTCGTTAAGGGGGAAACCCAAATCCGTGTCTGGAGGGTCACCAAGTCCACTATGACACCCCAGGAAATGATGCCAACACCTCTGGAATGACACTGGGACAGCAGGGGAAGCATGTCTGGGGGCATCTAACACACCAAAGACCCTCTATTACCCCAACATCACTGCCTAACAACTACACACTTTCCACATTCAAAAAAAACCTCTATCAAAGTGGGAAAATACCTGGAAACCTTCTTTACTCCCCAAATGGATGGACACAAACCCCAATTTAAGCTCAACAGTAACAACCACCCCTTTAAATCACGTTCCCCATGACAACCACAAATGGAATAGGCAATGGGAATTCCAAAAGCCCTCACCCTTAACTGTCATTTTGAGTGTGTGTGTGTGTGTGTGTGTGTGTGTGTGTGTGTGTGTGAGTGATGTGGTAAGACCTTCCAAAATTCACTTTTCTAGCCCTTAACATGAGCCCTTCCAAACAAAGTTACATGACCTTAAGCTGAGCTACCAGCAGAGATTGAGGCCCTTGGCATGAGTAGAGCCTTGCACCAGCAGTGTTTTTGGCACTTAGGGTGAGTTGAGCCTTGTACCAGCGTGTGTCCCTTAACATCAGGCGGGCCCTAAGTTCTGCGCTTTGCACAAAAGTTCCACATTAACTAGGCTGAATGGTACAAAGATTAGTAGGCCCGAGAACCAGGAACAGGTCTTGCAATGGCTGTCGGATAACGCTTAAAGCACATTGTCCACCAGCCAGGCAGCCTCTACCTCCTCTTACCCAACAGTCTTGTCCTCCTTCCACCCAAAATTCCCAATCTTCCCAGAACAATAACCCCAACTGTCCCTGCTCCCCAGAGCTGTTCTCCCTTCCTTTGACTGTACCGCAACCTGCCCCTCCATTTCGCGATTCCACGGACCTAACAGACGAGTATCTGTGTCCAGATGCTCAAACACTAGAGTCTCCTCCATTCCATCTCCGGTCGATTTGGTGGCGGATGACCAGCAACCCACCCTCATCGACGACGATGAGACGCAGTTGCTGTCAGGGCAGCCAGTTGACATGCGCATTGTGCAGGAGGAGGAGGCGAGACAGGAGTTGGAAGAGGAGGTGGTGGACGACGAGGACACCGACCCCACCTGGACAAGGCAGATGTCAAGCTGGGAAAGTAGTGTGGATGTTGAGGCAGGTGCAGCACCAAAAAGGGTAGCTAGAGGCAGAGACATGTCCAGAGGCAGAGGTCAGCTGCTTTGCCGAAGCCAGGCCAGACCCGGAATGTCCGAAGATGTTCCCTTTTGTACCCAGCCCAGAAAAACTCCCCCATCGAGGGCACGTTTCTTGAAGGTGTAGAGTTTTTTCAAGGAATGCGCCGAGGACAGATATAGTGTCGTCTACACAATTTGCCTCTCGAAATCGAGTAGGGGCCCTGAGAAGAGCAACCTGTCCACCACTTCAATGCACCGTCATTTGGAATCCAAGCAATGGAATCAGTGGCAGGCAGCAACGGCAGGACAAACGTCGCCCGCCGTTCATGCCACTGCCTCTGCTCACAGTGCTGGCGATGCACTCCAGAGGACGAGCCAGGACATCACTTCATCTGCCTCCGCCACTTTGTTGACTTCTCCCTCATCCTCCCCTGTTTCTGTCTTATCTCCTTCTCCTGCACCATCAAAGGCACCATCAGGCGCTTCTTTACAACAACCCACCATCTCTCAGACATTGGAGCGCCGGCAGAAATACACCGCTAACCACCCACCCACGCAAGCCTAGAACGCCAACATCGCTAAACTGCTGGCCCAGGAGAGGTTGGCGTTCCGGCTTGTTGAAACTCCCGCCTTCCCGGACCTGATGGCAACTGTGGCACCTCACTATGCCGTCCCTAGCCGTCTCAACTTCTCCCGGTGTGGCGTCCCCGCCTTGCACCAGCACGTGTCACTCAACATCAGGTGGGCCCTTAGTTCCGCGCTTTGCTGCAAGGTCCACTTGACCACCGACACTTGGACAAGCGCCTGTGGTCAGGGATGCTGCAGTGCTTATCTTTAATGACAGGCAGGGTGAATGTGGTGGAGTCTGTTCCCCGGGTGCAAACTGGGGTGGCCTATCTCCTCTCCCAGGCCAAAATTCATGGCAGGAGTAGACTGAAACCCTACGACGCTGCAACCTCCACCACAGCTACTAGCGGCAAACGCTAAAACACTGGTGTGGGGAGACGTCAGCAGGCGGTGCTGAAGCTCATCAGCTTGGGGGACAGACAGCACAGTGCCTCCGAGGTCAGGGATGCCATCCTGGCTGAGATGGCATTTTTTTTCCCTGCTACACCTGGGGCCTGGCATTTTTACGCCTGTGATAATGGCTGGAACCTGGTAGCGGCTCAGCCTCCAACACGTTCCATGTTTGGCCCACGTCTAACCTAGTGGTGCAAAGTTTTTTAAAAACATACCCAAATGTACCGAAGCTACTGTTGAAAATGCGGCGCTTGTGCGCCCACTTTTGCAAGTGCACAGGAGTCGCTGCTAGCCTAAAAACACTCTAGCAAGGCCTACATCTGTCCAAACACAGGCTGTTGTCCGTCATTCACACACGCTGAAACCCTACAATACCATATCTTGAGCAGGGTGTGTGAGCTGCACAGACCTTTGATGGAGTTCCATCTACAAAACCCAAGGGTTCCTCAAAGTCAGCAACCAAAGTTTCTGCACCATGAGTTTCCAGGGGTGGCAGAGTTATGGCTAGGGGAAGAGGCATGGATAGGGATGATGTCTAGGGGCAAAAGCAGTGTGGATGTGGAGGCAAGCTAAGCAGGAAAAACTGGGGGTACAAGCTAAGGCATGGACTGGGGTGATGTCTAGGGGCAAAAGCAGTGTGGATGTGGAGGCAAGCTAAGCAGGAAAAACTGGGGGTACAAGCTAAGGCATGGACTGGGGTGATGTCTAGGGGCAAAAGCAGTGTGGATGTGGAGGCAAGCTAAGCAGGAAAAACTGGGGGTACAAGCTAAGGCATGGACTGGGATGATGTCTAGGGGCAAAAGCAGTGTGGATGTGGAGGCAAGCTAAGCAGGAAAAACTGGGGGTACAAGCTAAGGCATGGACTGGGGTGATGTCTAGGGGCAAAAGCAGTGTGGATGTGGAGGCAAGCAAAGCAGGGAAAATGGTGGCTAGAGGCAAAGGGATGTCCATAGGCAGCAAGGGCAAAGATGCAAAACTCTCCCGTTTCAAGAATTTTCCTGACTTGTTTCCCCACAAAACATTCCTGGGAGGAGGGCTGAAACACCACCCTCCTCCTCCTCCGCTGTTAGATTGACCCCAGCTACGAGCTGAAAACGCTGCAACACTGGTGTGGGGAGACGTCAGCAGGCTGGGCTGAAGCTCATCAGCTTGGGAGACGGACAGCACACTGCCTCTGAGGTCAGGGATGCCATCCTGGATGAGATGGCAATTTGTTTATCCCCGCTGCCCCTGGGGCCAGGTTTTTTAGCTTGTTGGAGGGCTCTGGAGCTTGCCAGCCTCCAACACGTTCCATGCCTGGCCCACATGTTCAATGTAGTGGTGCAATGATTTTTAAAAACATACCCCAAATTAGCTGAGCTAAGGGTGAAAGTGCGGCACTTGGACACCCACTTTCCCAAGTCTACAGTACCTGGAGCTAGCCGCAATACACTCCAGCAAGGCCTACATCTGCCTGAAGCACCTACTGTTGTGCGAGGTCACCACACGCTCTAACCCTAGATACCGTATGTTCAGCAGGGTGTGTGAGCAGCAGAGACCTTTGATGGAGTACCAGCTACAAAACCCAAGGGTTCCTCAGAGTCAGCTCCCTCACTTTCTGCACCATGAGTTTCCATGGGTGGCAGACTTATGGCTAGAGGCACAGGCATGGATAGGGGTGATGTGTAGGGGCAAAAGCAGTGTGGATGTGGAGGCAAGCTAAGCAGCAAAAACTGGGGGTACAAGCAGCCGGTGACATCATCACTGACAAGCACAGCTGTCTGTCAGCTGACAGGCTGACTTTCACCAAAATGAACAGACAATGGATAGACTCATCATATACATGTCAGTTACATGACAAATTTAGTGCAATTTGCAAGTCCAAGATGGTTTGGAGATCTGCGGAGAGGAATCTCACCACCTCTTGCGGGTGCCATCATTTGGAAGGCAAGCCCTGGGCTCAGTGGGTGAGAGCAAGCGCAGGATAATCGTCGTTTGGCCTGGCGGCCACTGCCTCTTCCACTGTTGACAGGGCTGGCGCTGCAGTCCAGACCAGGAGCCAGGACACCTCCACATCTGCCTCTGACACTTTGGGGAGTTCACCCTTATCCTCACCTTTTCCTGCCATTTCTCCTTTTGCCCGCGCCATCATGCGCCTCTTCCCAGCAACTCCCCATCTCCCAAGCCTTTCATTTCATGCTAAAGTACAGCGCAACCCACCCACATGCCCAAGGCTTCAACGGCCTCATCTCAAGAAATCTGGCCCAGGAGATGTTGGAATCCCGGCTGGGGGACACTCTGCCCTTTTTGGGCAGAGTGTCTACTGCGCCACCGCACTGTGCCGTCCACACCAGCACTTTCCCCCAAACATGAGGCGGTCCCTAAATTCAGCGCTTAGCCCTAAAGTTCCATGTGACCAGTTACGAATGGACAAGTGCATGCGGACAGGGACGCTACCTTTCAATTTGGGCACAGTGGTTGAATGTAGTTGAGGCATGGACCGGGTCGCAAAATGTGGTGGCCTGACTTGTCTCCCCACACAACATTCCTGGGAGGAGGGCTGAAACACCACCCTCCTCCGCTGTTAAATTGACCCCAGCTACGAGCTGGAAACGCTGCAACACTGGTGTGGGGAGACGTCAGCGGGCCGTGCTGAAGCTCATCAGCTTGGGGGCCAGACAGCACACTGCCTACAAAGTGAGTCATGCCATCCTCGATGAGACGGCAATGTGGTTTTTGCCACTGCACCTGGGCCCAGGCATGTTGTCATGTGTGATAATGGCCGTAACCTGGGATTGGCTCTGTAGCTTGGCAGCCTGCAACATATTCCATGCCTGGGCCACGTTTTTAACTCATTGCTGCTAATCTTTTGAAAAAGGTACCCCAATGTTCCTGAGCTACTGGTGAAAGTGTGGCGCTTGTGCGGATAGTTTTTAAAGTGTATAGTTGCCGCTGCTAGCCTCTATGCACTCCTACAACGCCTGTACCTGCTGGAACAACGGCTGTTGTGCGACGTCTCCACACTGCTGGCACTAAACATATCATGTGTTGAGCAGAGTGTGTGAGCAGCACAGACCTTTGATGTAGTTCCAACTCCAAAACCCTCGGGTTCGTCAAAGTCAACTCCCTCAGTTGCTCAACCATGAGTGGCCATGGGTGGCAGACTTATGTGAAATCCCATCCCATCCATTGCACTGGACACGAAACATTAGCATGCGCTCAGCACAACTTCGGATATGGCAGATGCGTTAAGCAGGGTGCAGGGTACAACACAGACCAGACCCGAGCACCAGGAACAGGTGTTAGAAATACTGCAGCATCTGCCATTTCCTTCCAATTTTGGGGTTTTGGACCCGCCACCGACTTGTCTGGACCTAAGTGGGGATCATGAGACACAGTTGCCATCAAGGCAAGCTGTGGTCATGTGCGGTTTGCAGTAAGGGGGCAGTGCGCAATTGGAAGAGGAGTTGGTGGATGACGAGGCCACCGACCCCACATGGACAGGGGTGATGTCTAGGGGCTAAAGCAGTGTAGATGTAGAGGGAAGCTAAATCAACAAAAAACCTGGGTAGAAGCAAAGGCATAAACTGGGGTGATGTTTAGGGGTGAAAGCAGAGTAGATGTGGAGGGAAGCTAAGCAGCAAAAACAGTGGGTAGAAGCAAAGGCATGCAAAACTCTACCCTGTTGGAAGACTTATTCCTAGGTCTGGAACACGTTAATGGCCCCCCTGGACAAATTACTGCCACTCAGGGGCCTAGTGTCACCAGGAGGGACAAGTATAGGCGCATGTTGTGGGAGTACCTGGCCGACACCAGCTCTGTCCTCTCCGTTCCCTCTGTGCTCTACAGCCTAAACTTATTTTCTCATCTTTTTTTCTGAACTGCACATCTCTTGCCTGCTTCCTTTGGGATCTTAGAAATGGTGGTCCACTTCCACAGATGGTAACTTCAATAGACAGTGTAACGGGAGTAGCTGAGGGATCGCTGTCTTAACCACTTTTTGGCACAAAATTAACTTCCAAAGCCAAATATGGTGCAAGTATATGATGCAAGGACACCTACACACCTATCTCTGACACATTGGGGAGTTCACCCTCATGCGCCCTTTTGGCCTGCACCATCATGCGCCTCTTCCCAGCCACTCCACATTTCCCAAGCTTTTCATTGCAGGCAGAAGTACAATACAACCCACCCCCATGCCCAAGCCTGTAACAGCCTCATCGATAAACTGCTGGCCCTGGAGATGTTGGTGTTTGTTTATGCTTCTGGAGACCCAGGCCTTCCGTCAGCAGATGGCAGCTGGGGCACCTCCCTATGCTGGGCCTAGCCGTTACTACTTCTCTTGGTGTGCTGTCTCTGCCTTGCGCCTGCATGTGTCCCATAACATCAGTCGGGCCCAGAGCTCTGCGCTTTGCTGCAAGGTCCACTTGACCACCGACACATGGACAAGCGCCTGTGGTCAGGGATGCTGCAGTGCTTATCTTTAATGACAGGCAGGGTGAATGTGGTGGAGTCTGTTCCCTGGGTGCAAACTGGGGTGGCCTATCTCCTCTCCCAGGCCAAAATTCATGGCAGGAGTAGACTGAAACCCTACGAAGCTGCAACCTCCAACCCAGCTACTAGCGGAAAACACTGTAACACTGGCATGGGGAGATGTCAGCAGGCCGTGCTGAAACTGATCAGCTTGGGGGACAGACAGCACAGTGCCTCCGAGGTCAGGGATGCCATCCTGGCTGAGATGGCATTTTTTTTTTCCCTGCTACACCTGGGGCCTGGCATTTTTGCGCCTGTGATAATGGCTGGAACCTGGTAGCAGATCTGAAGCTTGCCAGACTCAAACACGGTCCACGCATGGCCCACGTTTTCCAACTTGTTGGTGCCATGTTTCTTTGAAACCTACACCATTGTGCCTGATATACAGGTCAAAGTGGGGCCATTTTCGTAAGTGAGAACTAGCCTCTGCTAGGCAGAAAACATTCAGAGCACACTCCTCTCATCTTCGCACCGTTGGCTGGCGGAGGAAGACGAGGGGGTTGGAGTGGCATCTGATGTCCCTATCCCACACGAGGCTAGAGGGTGCACTTCAGTGCATCCCATTGCTTCACCACAAATGGTGTGAAGGGGAGTGGAAAATGGAGGAAATGGAGAGTGACCCTTACAGTTGGGGCCAGCAAAGGCATGCCAAGTAACACACTGGCACACATGGCTGACTTCATCTTGGGTTGCTTTTCAACACATATTTCACATCATGAAGAACAAATAATACTGGATTTTTTCAAGCCTCGAACCCCGGTCTAGGTCTAATGTCTGTTCCTTTCTTATATTAGGGGAGAGGGAAAAAAAATTACTTCAGTGATACGTTTAGCGTACATAGACTGACTATTAATGTGTATCCCACTTAGTGTTGTTAGTGTTGTTACACACCGTCACAACCTGGCTAAAGCTTCTATAGCTGTTAATAAAGTCAACATAACTTTACGGTATCCAAAAAGACAGCTGGTACCGACAGAGAGCAAGACAAATGTCACCCAAAGCTGTGAGCTCTGAACACCCACAGTGACTTTGGCGTCATCATCATTATAAGGGAGCGGGTGGTAATAAATAACTTGGCAGTGCCTAAAACCCAAAAAGCTTATACAACTATATTTACATTAAGATACACAAATGAAACTTTTCAGTAGCATGTCATGAGACAAGCTGATAAGCTCTTCCTTTGTGCAGTGCTATTTGAAAGTTAAACGCTGCCTTTATTTTAATTCTGGAGAAGGTGCAGACATTAGATTTAGAACATGTTGTCTTCATTGTCCAAATCCTCTATATAGGTAACGTGTTTTTCGGGCCGAGCTGTCTGGGAACGAGCTGGTGCAGCACTGACAACCTGGGTGAATATGGCAAGAGCCTGAGATGTAGGGTGAATGAATCCCCAAATTATTTGTGGAAATCCCAGTCAGACAATGGCACTGTATACCAGTATTAAAAATTGTGGGTGCACATAACCCCCATATATTCTTTGAATTCCCAGTGAGACAATGGAACTGTATAGCAGTAGCAAAAATTGTGGGTGCACGTAACCCCAATATATTCTTTGAATTCCCAGTCAGACAATGGCACTATATACCAGTAGTAAAAATTGTGGGTGCACATAACCCCAATATATTCTTTGAATTCCCAGTGAGACAATGGCACTGTATACCAGTAGTAAAAATTGTGGGTGCACATAACCCCAATATATTCTTTGAATTCCCAGTCAGACAATGGCACTGTATACCAGTATTAAAAATTGTGGGTGCACATAACCCCCATATATTCTTTGAATTCCCAGTCAGACAATGGCACTGTATACCAGTATTAAAAATTGTGGGTGCACATAACCCCCATATATTCTTTGAATTCCCAGTCAGACAATGGCACTATATACCAGTAGTAAAAATTGTGGGTGCACATAACCCCCATATATTCTTTGAATTCCCAGTCAGACAATGGCACTGTATACCAGTATTAAAAATTGTGGGTGCACATAACCCCCATATATTCTTTGAATTCCCAGTCAGACAATGGCACTATATACCAGTAGTAAAAATTGTGGGTGCACATAACCCCCATATATTCTTTGAATTCCCAGTCAGACAATGGCACTGTATACCAGTAGTAAAAATTGTGGGTGCACATAACCCCAATATATTCTTTGAATTCCCAGTCAGACAATGGAACTGTATAGCAGTAGCAAAAATTGTGGGTGCACGTAACCCCCATATATTCTTTGAATTCCCAGACAATGGCACTATATACCAGTAGTAAAAATTGTGGGTGCACATAACCCCAATATATTCTTTGAATTCCCAGTCAGACAATGGCACTGTATACCAGTATTAAAAATTGTGGGTGCACATAACCCCCATATATTCTTTGAATTCCCAGTCAGACAATGGCACTGTATACCAGTAGTAAAAATTGTGGGTGCACATAACCCCAATATATTCTTTGAATTCCCAGTCAGACAATGGAACTGTATAGCAGTAGCAAAAATTGTGGGTGCACGTAACCCCCATATATTCTTTGAATTCCCAGTCAGACAATGGCACTATATACCAGTAGTAAAAATTGTGGGTGCACATAACCCCCATATATTCTTTGAATTCCCAGTCAGACAATGGCACTATATACCAGTAGTAAAAATTGTGGGTGCACATAACCCCCATATATTCTTTGAATTCCCAGTCAGACAATGGCACTGTATACCAGTAGTAAAAATTGTGGGTGCACATAACCCCAATATATTCTTTGAATTCCCAGTCAGACAATGGAACTGTATAGCAGTAGCAAAAATTGTGGGTGCACATAACCCCCATATATTCTTTGAATTCCCAGTCAGACAATGGCACTATATACCAGTAGTAAAAATTGTGGGTGCACATAACCCCCATATATTCTTTGAATTCCCAGTCAGACAATGGCACTGTATACCAGTAGTAAAAATTGTGGGTGCACATAACCCCAATATATTCTTTGAATTCCCAGTCAGACAATGGCACTGTATACCAGTATAAAAAATTGTGGGTGCACATAACCCCCATATATTCTTTGAATTCCCAGTCAGACAATGGCACTGTATACCAGTAGTAAAAATTGTGGGTGCACATAACCCCAATATATTCTTTGAATTCCCAGTCAGACAATGGAACTGTATAGCAGTAGCAAAAATTGTGGGTGCACGTAACCCCCATATATTCTTTGAATTCCCAGTCAGACAATGGCACTATATACCAGTAGTAAAAATTGTGGGTGCACATAACCCCCATATATTCTTTGAATTCCCAGTCAGACAATGGCACTGTATACCAGTAGTAAAAATTGTGGGTGCACGTAACCCCCATATATTCTTTGAATTCCCAGTCAGACAATGGCACTGTATACCAGTAGTAAAAATTGTGGGTGCACATAACCCCAATATATACTTTGAATTCCCAGTCAGACAATGGAACTGTATAGCAGTAGAAAAAATTGTGGGTGCACGTAACCCCCATATATTCTTTGAATTCCCAGTCAGACAATGGCACTATATACCAGTAGTAAAAATTGTGGGTGCACATAACCCCAATATATTCTTTGAATTCCCAGTCAGACAATGGCACTGTATACCAGTAGTAAAAATTGTGGATGCACATAACCCCAATATATTCTTTGAATTCCCAGTCAGACAATGGCACTGTATACCAGTAGTAAAAATTGTGGGTGCACGTAACCCCAATATATTCTTTGAATTCCCAGTCAGACAATGGCACTATATACCAGTAGTAAAAATTGTGGATGCACATAACCCCCATATATTCTTTGAATTCCCAGTGAGACAATGGAACTGTATAGCAGTAGCAAAAATTGTGGGTGCACGTAACCCCAATATATTCTTTGAATTCCCAGTCAGACAATGGCACTATATACCAGTAGTAAAAATTGTGGGTGCACATAACCCCCATATATTCTTTGAATTCCCAGTCAGACAATGGCACTATATACCAGTAGTAAAAATTGTGGGTGCACATAACCCCCATATATTCTTTGAATTCCCAGTCAGACAATGGCACTGTATACCAGTAGTAAAAATTGTGGGTGCACATAACCCCCATATATTCTTTGAATTCCCAGTCAGACAATGGAACTGTATACCAGTAGTAAAAATAGTGGGTGCACATAACCCCAATATATACTTTGAATTCCCAGTCAGACAATGGCACTGTATACCAGTATTAAAAATTGTGGGTGCACATAACCCCCATATATTCTTTGAATTCCCAGTCAGACAATGGCACTGTATACCAGTAGTAAAAATTGTGGGTGCACATAACCCCAATATATTCTTTGAATTCCCAGTCAGACAATGGCACTGTATACCAGTATTAAAAATTGTGGGTGCACATAACCCCCATATATTCTTTGAATTCCCAGTGAGACAATGGCACTATATACCAGTAGTAAAAATAGTGGGTGCACATAACCCCAATATATTCTTTGAATTCCCAGTGAGACAATGGCACTATATACCAGTAGTAAATATTGTGGGTGCACATAACCCCCATATATTCTTTGAATTCCCAGTGAGACAATGGAACTGTATAGCAGTAGCAAAAATTGTGGGTGCACGTAACCCCCATATATTCTTTGAATTCCCAGTCAGACAATGGCACTATATACCAGTAGTAAAAATTGTGGGTGCACATAACCCCAATATATTCTTTGAATTCCCAGTGAGACAATGGCACTGTATACCAGTAGTAAAAATTGTGGGTGCACTTAACCCCAATATATTCTTTGAATTCCCAGTCAGACAATGGCACTGTATACCAGTATTAAAAATTGTGGGTGCACGTAACCCCCATATATTCTTTGAATTCCCAGTCAGACAATGGCACTATATACCAGTAGTAAAAATTGTGGGTGCACATAACCCCCATATATTCTTTGAATTCCCAGTCAGACAATGGCACTGTATACCAGTAGTAAAAATTGTGGGTGCACGTAACCCCCATATATTCTTTGAATTCCCAGTCAGACAATGGCACTGTATACCAGTAGTAAAAATTGTGGGTGCACATAACCCCAATATATTCTTTGAATTCCCAGTCAGACAATGGCACTGTATACCAGTATTAAAAATTGTGGGTGCACATAACCCCCATATATTATTTGAATTCCCAGTCAGACAATGGCACTGTATACCAGTATTAAAAATTGTGGGTGCACATAACCCCCATATATTCTTTGAATTCCCAGTGAGACAATGGAACTGTATAGCAGTAGCAAAAATTGTGGGTGCACGTAACCCCAATATATTCTTTGAATTCCCAGTCAGACAATGGCACTATATACCAGTAGTAAAAATTGTGGGTGCACATAACCCCAATAAATTCTGTGAATTCCCAGTGAGACAATGGCACTGTATACCAGTATTAAAAATTGTGGGTGCACATATCCCCAATATATTCTTTGAATTCCCAGTCAGACAATGGCACTGTATACCAGTATTAAAAATTGTGGGTGCACATAACCCCCATATATTCTTTGAATTCCCAGTCAGACAATGGCACTATATACCAGTAGTAAAAATTGTGGGTGCACATAACCCCCATATATTCTTTGAATTCCCAGTCAGACAATGGCACTGTATACCAGTATTAAAAATTGTGGGTGCACATAACCCCCATATATTCTTTGAATTCCCAGTCAGACAATGGCACTGTATACCAGTATTAAAAATTGTGGGTGCACATAACCCCCATATATTCTTTGAATTCCCAGTCAGACAATGGCACTGTATACCAGTATTAAAAATTGTGGGTGCACGTAACCCCCATATATTCTTTGAATTCCCAGTCAGACAATGGCACTATATACCAGTAGTAAAAATTGTGGGTGCACATAACCCCCATATATTCTTTGAATTCCCAGTCAGACAATGGCACTGTATACCAGTAGTAAAAATTGTGGGTGCACATAACCCCAATATATTCTTTGAATTCCCAGTCAGACAATGGAACTGTATAGCAGTAGCAAAAATTGTGGGTGCACGTAACCCCCATATATTCTTTGAATTCCCAGACAATGGCACTATATACCAGTAGTAAAAATTGTGGGTGCACATAACCCCAATATATTCTTTGAATTCCCAGTCAGACAATGGCACTGTATACCAGTATTAAAAATTGTGGGTGCACATAACCCCCATATATTCTTTGAATTCCCAGTCAGACAATGGCACTGTATACCAGTAGTAAAAATTGTGGGTGCACATAACCCCAATATATTCTTTGAATTCCCAGTCAGACAATGGAACTGTATAGCAGTAGCAAAAATTGTGGGTGCACGTAACCCCCATATATTCTTTGAATTCCCAGTCAGACAATGGCACTATATACCAGTAGTAAAAATTGTGGGTGCACATAACCCCCATATATTCTTTGAATTCCCAGTCAGACAATGGCACTATATACCAGTAGTAAAAATTGTGGGTGCACATAACCCCCATATATTCTTTGAATTCCCAGTCAGACAATGGCACTGTATACCAGTAGTAAAAATTGTGGGTGCACATAACCCCAATATATTCTTTGAATTCCCAGTCAGACAATGGAACTGTATAGCAGTAGCAAAAATTGTGGGTGCACATAACCCCCATATATTGTTTGAATTCCCAGTCAGACAATGGCACTATATACCAGTAGTAAAAATTGTGGGTGCACATAACCCCCATATATTCTTTGAATTCCCAGTCAGACAATGGCACTGTATACCAGTAGTAAAAATTGTGGGTGCACATAACCCCAATATATTCTTTGAATTCCCAGTCAGACAATGGCACTGTATACCAGTATAAAAAATTGTGGATGCACATAACCCCCATATATTCTTTGAATTCCCAGTCAGACAATGGCACTGTATACCAGTAGTAAAAATTGTGGGTGCACATAACCCCAATATATTCTTTGATTTCCCAGTCAGACAATGGAACTGTATAGCAGTAGCAAAAATTGTGGGTGCACGTAACCCCCATATATTCTTTGAATTCCCAGTCAGACAATGGCACTATATACCAGTAGTAAAAATTGTGGGTGCACATAACCCCCATATATTCTTTGAATTCCCAGTCAGACAATGGCACTGTATACCAGTAGTAAAAATTGTGGGTGCACGTAACCCCCATATATTCTTTGAATTCCCAGTCAGACAATGGCACTGTATACCAGTAGTAAAAATTGTGGGTGCACATAACCCCAATATATACTTTGAATTCCCAGTCAGACAATGGAACTGTATAGCAGTAGAAAAAATTGTGGGTGCACGTAACCCCCATATATTCTTTGAATTCCCAGTCAGACAATGGCACTATATACCAGTAGTAAAAATTGTGGGTGCACATAACCCCAATATATTCTTTGAATTCCCAGTCAGACAATGGCACTGTATACCAGTAGTAAAAATTGTGGATGCACATAACCCCAATATATTCTTTGAATTCCCAGTCAGACAATGGCACTGTATACCAGTAGTAAAAATTGTGGGTGCACGTAACCCCAATATATTCTTTGAATTCCCAGTCAGACAATGGCACTATATACCAGTAGTAAAAATTGTGGGTGCACATAACCCCCATATATTCTTTGAATTCCCAGTGAGACAATGGAACTGTATAGCAGTAGCAAAAATTGTGGGTGCACGTAACCCCAATATATTCTTTGAATTCCCAGTCAGACAATGGCACTATATACCAGTAGTAAAAATTGTGGGTGCACATAACCCCCATATATTCTTTGAATTCCCAGTCAGACAATGGCACTATATACCAGTAGTAAAAATTGTGGGTGCACATAACCCCCATATATTCTTTGAATTCCCAGTCAGACAATGGCACTGTATACCAGTATTAAAAATTGTGGGTGCACATAACCCCAATATATTCTTTGAATTCCCAGTCAGACAATGGCACTGTATACCAGTAGTAAAAATTGTGGGTGCACATAACCCCAATATATTCTTTGAATTCCCAGTCAGACAATGGCACTGTATACCAGTATTAAAAATTGTGGGTGCACATAACCCCCATATATTCTTTGAATTCCCAGTGAGACAATGGCACTATATACCAGTAGTAAAAATTGTGGGTGCACATAACCCCAATATATTCTTTGAATTCCCAGTGAGACAATGGCACTATATACCAGTAGTAAATATTGTGGGTGCACATAACCCCCATATATTCTTTGAATTCCCAGTGAGACAATGGAACTGTATAGCAGTAGCAAAAATTGTGGGTGCACGTAACCCCAATATATTCTTTGAATTCCCAGTCAGACAATGGCACTGTATACCAGTAGTAAAAATTGTGGGTGCACGTAACCCCCATATATTCTTTGAATTCCCAGTCAGACAATGGCACTATATACCAGTAGTAAAAATTGTGGGTGCACATAACCCCCATATATTCTTTGAATTCCCAGTCAGACAATGGCACTGTATACCAGTATTAAAAATTGTGGGTGCACATAACCCCAATATATTCTTTGAATTCCCAGTCAGACAATGGCACTGTATACCAGTAGTAAAAATTGTGGGTGCACATAACCCCAATATATTCTTTGAATTCCCAGTCAGACAATGGCACTGTATACCAGTATTAAAAATTGTGGGTGCACATAACCCCCATATATTCTTTGAATTCCCAGTGAGACAATGGCACTATATACCAGTAGTAAAAATTGTGGGTGCACATAACCCCAATATATTCTTTGAATTCCCAGTGAGACAATGGCACTATATACCAGTAGTAAATATTGTGGGTGCACATAACCCCCATATATTCTTTGAATTCCCAGTGAGACAATGGAACTGTATAGCAGTAGCAAAAATTGTGGGTGCACGTAACCCCAATATATTCTTTGAATTCCCAGTCAGACAATGGCACTGTATACCAGTATTAAAAATTGTGGCTGCACGTAACCCCCATATATTCTTTGAATTCCCAGTCAGACAATGGCACTGTATACCAGTAGTAAAAATTGTGGGTGCACGTAACCCCCATATATTCTTTGAATTCCCAGTCAGACAATGGCACTGTATACCAGTAGTAAAAATTGTGGGTGCACATAACCCCAATATATTCTTTGAATTCCCA
Organism: Leptodactylus fuscus; assembly: GCF_031893055.1. Taxonomy (NCBI): domain Eukaryota; kingdom Metazoa; phylum Chordata; class Amphibia; order Anura; family Leptodactylidae; genus Leptodactylus; species Leptodactylus fuscus. The sequence goes on along the minus strand of NC_134265.1, from coordinate 363,914,410 downwards.
GTCAGACAATGGCACTGTATACCAGTATTAAAAATTGTGGGTGCACATAACCCCCATATATTCTTTGAATTCCCAGTCAGACAATGGCACTGTATACCAGTAGCAAAAATTGTGGGTGCACGTAACCCCAATATATTCTTTGAATTCCCAGTGAGACAATGGCACTGTATACCAGTAGTAAAAATTGTGGGTGCACGTAACCCCAATATATTCTTTGAATTCCCAGTCAGACAATGGAACTGTATAGCAGTAGCAAAAATTGTGGGTGCACGTAACCCCCATATATTCTTTGAATTCCCAGTCAGACAATGGCACTTTATACCAGTAGTAAAAATTGTGGGTGCACATAACCCCCATATATTCTTTGAATTCCCAGTCAGACAATGGCACTATATACCAGTAGTAAAAATTGTGGGTGCACGTAACCCCAATATATTCTTTGAATTCCCAGTGAGACAATGGCACTGTATACCAGTAGTAAAAATTGTGGGTGCACGTAACCCCAATATATTCTTTGAATTCCCAGTCAGACAATGGAACTGTATAGCAGTAGCAAAAATTGTGGGTGCACGTAACCCCCATATATTCTTTGAATTCCCAGTCAGACAATGGCACTATATACCAGTAGTAAAAATTGTGGGTGCACATAACCCCCATATATTCTTTGAATTCCCAGTCAGACAATGGCACTATATACCAGTATTAAAAATTGTGGGTGCACATAACCCCCATATATTCTTTAAATTCCCAGTCAGACAATGGCACAATATACCAGTAGTAAAAATTGTGGGTGCACATAACCCCCATATATTCTTTGAATTCCCAGTCAGACAATGGCACTGTATACCAGTATTAAAAATTGTGGGTGCACATAACCCCAATATATTCTTTGAATTCCCAGTCAGACAATGGAACTGTATACCAGTAGTAAAAATAGTGGGTGCACATAACCCCAATATATACTTTGAATTCCCAGTCAGACAATGGCACTGTATACCAGTATTAAAAATTGTGGGTGCACATAACCCCCATATATTCTTTGAATTCCCAGTCAGACAATGGCACTGTATACCAGTAGTAAAAATTGTGGGTGCACATAACCCCAATATATTCTTTGAATTCCCAGTCAGACAATGGCACTGTATACCAGTATTAAAAATTGTGGGTGCACATAACCCCCATATATTCTTTGAATTCCCAGTCAGACAATGGCACTATATACCAGTAGTAAAAATTGTGGGTGCACATAACCCCCATATATTCTTTGAATTCCCAGTCAGACAATGGCACTGTATACCAGTATTAAAAATTGTGGGTGCACATAACCCCCATATATTCTTTGAATTCCCAGTCAGACAATGGCACTATATACCAGTAGTAAAAATTGTGGGTGCACATAACCCCCATATATTCTTTGAATTCCCAGTCAGACAATGGCACTGTATACCAGTAGTAAAAATTGTGGGTGCACATAACCCCAATATATACTTTGAATTCCCAGTCAGACAATGGAACTGTATAGCAGTAGCAAAAATTGTGGGTGCACGTAACCCCCATATATTCTTTGAATTCCCAGTCAGACAATGGCACTGTATACCAGTATTAAAAATTGTGGGTGCACATAACCCCAATATATTCTTTGAATTCCCAGTCAGACAATGGCACTGTATACCAGTATTAAAAATTGTGGGTGCACATAACCCCCATATATTCTTTGAATTCCCAGTCAGACAATGGCACTGTATACCAGTAGTAAAAATTGTGGGTGCACATAACCCCAATATATTCTTTGAATTCCCAGTCAGACAATGGCACTGTATACCAGTATTAAAAATTGTGGGTGCACATAACCCCCATATATTCTTTGAATTCCCAGTGAGACAATGGAACTGTATAGCAGTAGCAAAAATTGTGGGTGCACGTAACCCCAATATATTCTTTGAATTCCCAGTCAGACAATGGCACTATATACCAGTAGTAAAAATTGTGGGTGCACATAACCCCAATATATTCTTTGAATTCCCAGTCAGACAATGACACTGTATACCAGTATTAAAAATTGTGGGTGCACATAACCCCCATATATTCTTTGAATTCCCAGTCAGACAATGGCACAATATACCAGTAGTAAAAATTGTGGGTGCACATAACCCCCATATATTCTTTGAATTCCCAGTCAGACAATGGCACTGTATACCAGTATTAAAAATTGTGGGTGCACATAACCCCAATATATTCTTTGAATTCCCAGTCAGACAATGGAACTGTATACCAGTAGTAAAAATAGTGGGTGCACATAACCCCAATATATTCTTTGAATTCCCAGTCAGACAATGGCACTGTATACCAGTAGTAAAAATAGTGGGTGCACATAACCCCAATATATTCTTTGAATTCCCAGTCAGACAATGGAACTGTATAGCAGTAGCAAAAATTGTGGGTGCACGTAACCCCCATATATTCTTTGAATTCCCAGACAATGGCACTATATACCAGTAGTAAAAATTGTGGGTGCACATAACCCCAATATATTCTTTGAATTCCCAGTCAGACAATGGCACTGTATACCAGTATTAAAAATTGTGGGTGCACATAACCCCAATATATTCTTTGAATTCCCAGTCAGACAATGGCACTATATACCAATATTAAAAATTGTGGGTGCACATAACCCCCATATATTCTTTGAATTCCCAGTGAGACAATGGAACTGTATAGCAGTAGCAAAAATTGTGAGTGCACATAACCCCAATATATTCTTTGAATTCCCAGTCAGACAATGGCACTATATACCAGTAGTAAAAATTGTGGGTGCACATAACCCCAATATATTCTTTGAATTCCCAGTCAGACAATGGCACTATATACCAGTAGTAAAAATTGTGGGTGCACATAACCCCCATATATTCTTTGAATTCCCAGTCAGACAATGGCACTGTATACCAGTAGTAAAAATTGTGGGTGCACATAACCCCAATATATTCTTTGAATTCCCAGTCAGACAATGGCACTATATACCAGTAGTAAAAATTGTGGGTGCACATAACCCCAATATATTCTTTGAATTCCCAGTCAGACAATGGAACTGTATACCAGTAGTAAAAATTGTGGATGCACATAACCCCAATATATTCTTTGAATTCCCAGTCAGACAATGGCACTATATACCAGTAGTAAAAATTGTGGGTGCACATAACCCCCATATATTCTTTGAATTCCCAGTGAGACAATGGAACTGTATAGCAGTAGCAAAAATTGTGGGTGCACGTAACCCCAATATATTCTTTGAATTCCCAGTCAGACAATGGCACTATATACCAGTAGTAAAAATTGTGGGTGCACATAACCCCCATATATTCTTTGAATTCCCAGTCAGACAATGGCACTATATACCAGTAGTAAAAATTGTGGGTGCACATAACCCCCATATATTCTTTGAATTCCCAGTCAGACAATGGCACTGTATACCAGTATTAAAAATTGTGGGTGCACATAACCCCAATATATTCTTTGAATTCCCAGTCAGACAATGGCACTGTATACCAGTAGTAAAAATTGTGGGTGCACATAACCCCAATATATTCTTTGAATTCCCAGTCAGACAATGGCACTGTATACCAGTATTAAAAATTGTGGGTGCACATAACCCCCATATATTCTTTGAATTCCCAGTGAGACAATGGCACTATATACCAGTAGTAAAAATTGTGGGTGCACATAACCCCAATATATTCTTTGAATTCCCAGTAAGACAATGGCACTATATACCAGTAGTAAATATTGTGGGTGCACATAACCCCCATATATTCTTTGAATTCCCAGTGAGACAATGGAACTGTATAGCAGTAGCAAAAATTGTGGGTGCACGTAACCCCCATATATTCTTTGAATTCCCAGTCAGACAATGGCACTATATACCAGTAGTAAAAATTGTGGGTGTACATAACCCCAATATATTCTTTGAATTCCCAGTGAGACAATGGCACTGTATACCAGTAGTAAAAATTGTGGGTGCACATAACCCCAATATATTCTTTGAATTCCCAGTCAGACAATGGCACTGTATACCAGTATTAAAAATTGTGGCTGCACGTAACCCCCATATATTCTTTGAATTCCCAGTCAGACAATGGCACTATATACCAGTAGTAAAAATTGTGGGTGCACATAACCCCCATATATTCTTTTAATTCCCAGTCAGACAATGGCACTATATACCAGTAGTAAAAATTGTGGGTGCACATAACCCCCATATATTCTTTGAATTCCCAGTCAGACAATGGCACTGTATACCAGTAGTAAAAATTGTGGGTGCACGTAACCCCCATATATTCTTTGAATTCCCAGTCAGACAATGGCACTGTATACCAGTAGTAAAAATTGTGGGTGCACATAACCCCAATATATTCTTTGAATTCCCAGTCAGACAATGGCACTGTATACCAGTATTAAAAATTGTGGGTGCACATAACCCCCATATAATCTTTGAATTCCCAGTGAGACAATGGAACTGTATAGCAGTAGCAAAAATTGTGGGTGCACGTAACCCCAATATATTCTTTGAATTCCCAGTGAGACAATGGCACTGTATACCAGTAGTAAAAATTGTGGGTGCACGTAACCCCAATATATTCTTTGAATTCCCAGTCAGACAATGGAACTGTATAGCAGTAGCAAAAATTGTGGGTGCACGTAACCCCCATATATTCTTTGAATTCCCAGTCAGACAATGGCACTATATACCAGTAGTAAAAATTGTGGGTGCACATAACCCCCATATATTCTTTGAATTCCCAGTCAGACAATGGCACTATATACCAGTATTAAAAATTGTGGGTGCACATAACCCCCATATATTCTTTAAATTCCCAGTCAGACAATGGCACAATATACCAGTAGTAAAAATTGTGGGTGCACATAACCCCCATATATTCTTTGAATTCCCAGTCAGACAATGGCACTGTATACCAGTATTAAAAATTGTGGGTGCACATAACCCCAATATATACTTTGAATTCCCAGTCAGACAATGGAACTGTATAGCAGTAGAAAAAATTGTGGGTGCACGTAACCCCCATATATTCTTTGAATTCCCAGTCAGACAATGGCACTATATACCAGTAGTAAAAATTGTGGGTGCACATAACCCCAATATATTCTTTGAATTCCCAGTCAGACAATGGCACTGTATACCAGTAGTAAAAATTGTGGATGCACATAACCCCAATATATTCTTTGAATTCCCAGTCAGACAATGGCACTGTATACCAGTAGTAAAAATTGTGGGTGCACGTAACCCCAATATATTCTTTGAATTCCCAGTCAGACAATGGCACTATATACCAGTAGTAAAAATTGTGGGTGCACATAACCCCCATATATTCTTTGAATTCCCAGTGAGACAATGGAACTGTATAGCAGTAGCAAAAATTGTGGGTGCACGTAACCCCAATATATTCTTTGAATTCCCAGTCAGACAATGGCACTATATACCAGTAGTAAAAATTGTGGGTGCACATAACCCCCATATATTCTTTGAATTCCCAGTCAGACAATGGCACTATATACCAGTAGTAAAAATTGTGGGTGCACATAACCCCCATATATTCTTTGAATTCCCAGTCAGACAATGGCACTGTATACCAGTATTAAAAATTGTGGGTGCACATAACCCCAATATATTCTTTGAATTCCCAGTCAGACAATGGCACTGTATACCAGTAGTAAAAATTGTGGGTGCACATAACCCCAATATATTCTTTGAATTCCCAGTCAGACAATGGCACTGTATACCAGTATTAAAAATTGTGGGTGCACGTAACCCCCATATATTCTTTGAATTCCCAGTGAGACAATGGCACTATATACCAGTAGTAAAAATTGTGGGTGCACATAACCCCAATATATTCTTTGAATTCCCAGTGAGACAATGGCACTATATACCAGTAGTAAATATTGTGGGTGCACATAACCCCCATATATTCTTTGAATTCCCAGTGAGACAATGGAACTGTATAGCAGTAGCAAAAATTGTGGGTGCACGTAACCCCAATATATTCTTTGAATTCCCAGTCAGACAATGGCACTGTATACCAGTAGTAAAAATTGTGGGTGCACATAACCCCAATATATTCTTTGAATTCCCAGTCAGACAATGGCACTGTATACCAGTATTAAAAATTGTGGCTGCACGTAACCCCCATATATTCTTTGAATTCCCAGTCAGACAATGGCACTATATACCAGTAGTAAAAATTGTGGGTGCACATAACCCCCATATATTCTTTGAATTCCCAGTCAGACAATGGCACTGTATACCAGTAGTAAAAATTGTGGGTGCACGTAACCCCCATATATTCTTTGAATTCCCAGTCAGACAATGGCACTGTATACCAGTAGTAAAAATTGTGGGTGCACATAACCCCAATATATTCTTTGAATTCCCAGTCAGACAATGGCACTGTATACCAGTATTAAAAATTGTGGGTGCACATAACCCCCATATATTCTTTGAATTCCCAGTGAGACAATGGAACTGTATAGCAGTAGCAAAAATTGTGGGTGCACGTAACCCCAATATATTCTTTGAATTCCCAGTGAGACAATGGCACTGTATACCAGTAGTAAAAATTGTGGGTGCACGTAACCCCAATATATTCTTTGAATTCCCAGTCAGACAATGGAACTGTATAGCAGTAGCAAAAATTGTGGGTGCACGTAACCCCCATATATTCTTTGAATTCCCAGTCAGACAATGGCACTATATACCAGTAGTAAAAATTGTGGGTGCACATAACCCCCATATATTCTTTGAATTCCCAGTCAGACAATGGCACTATATACCAGTAGTAAAAATTGTGGGTGCACGTAACCCCAATATATTCTTTGAATTCCCAGTGAGACAATGGCACTGTATACCAGTAGTAAAAATTGTGGGTGCACGTAACCCCCATATATTCTTTGAATTCCCAGTCAGACAATGGCACTATATACCAGTAGTAAAAATTGTGGGTGCACATAACCCCCATATATTCTTTGAATTCCCAGTCAGACAATGGCACTATATACCAGTATTAAAAATTGTGGGTGCACATAACCCCCATATATTCTTTAAATTCCCAGTCAGACAATGGCACAATATACCAGTAGTAAAAATTGTGGGTGCACATAACCCCCATATATTCTTTGAATTCCCAGTCAGACAATGGCACTGTATACCAGTATTAAAAATTGTGGGTGCACATAACCCCAATATATTCTTTGAATTCCCAGTCAGACAATGGAACTGTATACCAGTAGTAAAAATAGTGGGTGCACATAACCCCAATATATACTTTGAATTCCCAGTCAGACAATGGCACTGTATACCAGTATTAAAAATTGTGGGTGCACATAACCCCCATATATTCTTTGAATTCCCAGTCAGACAATGGCACTGTATACCAGTAGTAAAAATTGTGGGTGCACATAACCCCAATATATACTTTGAATTCCCAGTCAGACAATGGAACTGTATAGCAGTAGCAAAAATTGTGGGTGCACGTAACCCCCATATATTCTTTGAATTCCCAGTCAGACAATGGCACTGTATACCAGTATTAAAAATTGTGGGTGCACATAACCCCAATATATTCTTTGAATTCCCAGTCAGACAATGGCACTGTATACCAGTATTAAAAATTGTGGGTGCACATAACCCCCATATATTCTTTGAATTCCCAGTCAGACAATGGCACTGTATACCAGTAGTAAAAATTGTGGGTGCACATAACCCCAATATATTCTTTGAATTCCCAGTCAGACAATGGCACTATATACCAGTAGTAAAAATTGTGGGTGCACATAACCCCCATATATTCTTTGAATTCCCAGTCAGACAATGGCACTGTATACCAGTAGTAAAAATTGTGGGTGCACATAACCCCAATATATTCTTTGAATTCCCAGTCAGACAATGGCACTGTATACCAGTATTAAAAATTGTGGGTGCACATAACCCCCATATATTCTTTGAATTCCCAGTGAGACAATGGAACTGTATAGCAGTAGCAAAAATTGTGGGTGCACGTAACCCCAATATATTCTTTGAATTCCCAGTCAGACAATGGCACTATATACCAGTAGTAAAAATTGTGGGTGCACATAACCCCAATATATTCTTTGAATTCCCAGTCAGACAATGACACTGTATACCAGTATTAAAAATTGTGGGTGCACATAACCCCCATATATTCTTTGAATTCCCAGTCAGACAATGGCACAATATACCAGTAGTAAAAATTGTGGGTGCACATAACCCCCATATATTCTTTGAATTCCCAGTCAGACAATGGCACTATATACCAGTATTAAAAATTGTGGGTGCACATAACCCCAATATATTCTTTGAATTCCCAGTCAGACAATGGAACTGTATACCAGTAGTAAAAATAGTGGGTGCACATAACCCCAATATATTCTTTGAATTCCCAGTCAGACAATGGCACTGTATACCAGTAGTAAAAATAGTGGGTGCATAAACCCCAATATATTCTTTGAATTCCCAGTCAGACAATGGCACTGTATACCAGTATTAAAAATTGTGGGTGCACATAACCCCAATATATTCTTTGAATTCCCAGTCAGACAATGGAACTGTATAGCAGTAGCAAAAATTGTGGGTGCACGTAACCCCCATATATTCTTTGAATTCCCAGACAATGGCACTATATACCAGTAGTAAAAATTGTGGGTGCACATAACCCCAATATATTCTTTGAATTCCCAGTCAGACAATGGCACTGTATACCAGTATTAAAAATTGTGGGTGCACATAACCCCAATATATTCTTTGAATTCCCAGTCAGACAATGGCACTATATACCAATATTAAAAATTGTGGGTGCACATAACCCCCATATATTCTTTGAATTCCCAGTGAGACAATGGAACTGTATAGCAGTAGCAAAAATTGTGAGTGCACATAACCCCAATATATTCTTTGAATTCCCAGTCAGACAATGGCACTATATACCAGTAGTAAAAATTGTGGGTGCACATAACCCCAATATATTCTTTGAATTCCCAGTCAGACAATGGCACTATATACCAGTAGTAAAAATTGTGGGTGCACATAACCCCCATATATTCTTTGAATTCCCAGTCAGACAATGGCACTGTATACCAGTAGTAAAAATTGTGGGTGCACATAACCCCAATATATTCTTTGAATTCCCAGTCAGACAATGGCACTATATACCAGTAGTAAAAATTGTGGGTGCACATAACCCCAATATATTCTTTGAATTCCCAGTCAGACAATGGAACTGTATACCAGTAGTAAAAATTGTGGATGCACATAACCCCAATATATTCTTTGAATTCCCAGTCAGACAATGGCACTGTATACCAGTAGTAAAAATTGTGGGTGCACGTAACCCCAATATATTCTTTGAATTCCCAGTCAGACAATGGCACTATATACCAGTAGTAAAAATTGTGGGTGCACATAACCCCCATATATTCTTTGAATTCCCAGTGAGACAATGGAACTGTATAGCAGTAGCAAAAATTGTGGGTGCATGTAACCCCAATATATTCTTTGAATTCCCAGTCAGACAATGGCACTATATACCAGTAGTAAAAATTGTGGGTGCACATAACCCCCATATATTCTTTGAATTCCCAGTCAGACAATGGCACTATATACCAGTAGTAAAAATTGTGGGTGCACATAACCCCCATATATTCTTTGAATTCCCAGTCAGACAATGGCACTGTATACCAGTATTAAAAATTGTGGGTGCACATAACCCCAATATATTCTTTGAATTCCCAGTCAGACAATGGCACTGTATACCAGTAGTAAAAATTGTGGGTGCACATAACCCCAATATATTCTTTGAATTCCCAGTCAGACAATGGCACTGTATACCAGTATTAAAAATTGTGGGTGCACATAACCCCCATATAATCTTTGAATTCCCAGTGAGACAATGGAACTGTATAGCAGTAGCAAAAATTGTGGGTGCACGTAACCCCAATATATTCTTTGAATTCCCAGTGAGACAATGGCACTGTATACCAGTAGTAAAAATTGTGGGTGCACGTAACCCCAATATATTCTTTGAATTCCCAGTCAGACAATGGAACTGTATAGCAGTAGCAAAAATTGTGGGTGCACGTAACCCCCATATATTCTTTGAATTCCCAGTCAGACAATGGCACTATATACCAGTAGTAAAAATTGTGGGTGCACATAACCCCCATATATTCTTTGAATTCCCAGTCAGACAATGGCACTATATACCAGTATTAAAAATTGTGGGTGCACATAACCCCCATATATTCTTTAAATTCCCAGTCAGACAATGGCACAATATACCAGTAGTAAAAATTGTGGGTGCACATAACCCCCATATATTCTTTGAATTCCCAGTCAGACAATGGCACTGTATACCAGTATTAAAAATTGTGGGTGCACATAACCCCAATATATTCTTTGAATTCCCAGTCAGACAATGGAACTGTATACCAGTAGTAAAAATAGTGGGTGCACATAACCCCAATATATTCTTTGAATTCCCAGTCAGACAATGGCACTATATACCAGTATTAAAAATTGTGGGTGCACATAACCCCCATATATTCTTTGAATTCCCAGTCAGACAATGGCACTGTATACCAGTAGTAAAAATTGTGGGTGCACATAACCCCCATATATTCTTTGAATTCCCAGTCAGACAATGGCACTGTATACCAGTATTAAAAATTGTGGGTGCACATAACCCCCATATATTCTTTGAATTCCCAGTCAGACAATGGCACTATATACCAGTAGTAAAAATTGTGGGTGCACATAACCCCCATATATTCTTTGAATTCCCAGTCAGACAATGGCACTGTATACCAGTAGTAAAAATTGTGGGTGCACATAACCCCAATATATACTTTGAATTCCCAGTCAGACAATGGAACTGTATAGCAGTAGCAAAAATTGTGGGTGCACGTAACCCCCATATATTCTTTGAATTCCCAGTCAGACAATGGCACTGTATACCAGTATTAAAAATTGTGGGTGCACATAACCCCAATATATTCTTTGAATTCCCAGTCAGACAATGGAACTGTATACCAGTAGTAAAAATAGTGGGTGCACATAACCCCAATATATTCTTTGAATTCCCAGTCAGACAATGGCACTGTATACCAGTATTAAAAATTGTGGGTGCACATAACCCCCATATATTCTTTGAATTCCCAGACAATGGCACTATATACCAGTAGTAAAAATTGTGGGTGCACATAACCCCAATATATTCTTTGAATTCCCAGTCAGACAATGGCACTGTATACCAGTATTAAAAATTGTGGGTGCACATAACCCCCATATATTCTTTGAATTCCCAGTCAGACAATGGCACTGTATACCAATATTAAAAATTGTGGGTGCACATAACCCCCATATATTCTTTGAATTCCCAGTGAGACAATGGAACTGTATAGCAGTAGCAAAAATTGTGAGTGCACATAACCCCAATATATTCTTTGAATTCCCAGTCAGACAATGGCACTATATACCAGTAGTAAAAATTGTGGGTGCACATAACCCCAATATATTCTTTGAATTCCCAGTCAGACAATGGCACTATATACCAGTAGTAAAAATTGTGGGTGCACATAACCCCCATATATTCTTTGAATTCCCAGTCAGACAATGGCACTGTATACCAGTAGTAAAAATTGTGGGTGCACATAACCCCAATATATTCTTTGAATTCCCAGTCAGACAATGGCACTATATACCAGTAGTAAAAATTGTGGGTGCACATAACCCCCATATATTCTTTGAATTCCCAGTGAGACAATGGCACTGTATACCAGTAGTAAAAATTGTGGGTGCACATAACCCCAATATATTCTTTGAATTCCCAGTCAGACAATGGCACTGTATACCAGTATTAAAAATTGTGGGTGCACATAACCCCCATATATTCTTTGAATTCCCAGTGAGACAATGGCACTATATACCAGTAGTAAATATTGTGGGTGCACATAACCCCCATATATTCTTTGAATTCCCAGTGAGACAATGGAACTGTATAGCAGTAGCAAAAATTGTGGGTGCACGTAACCCCCATATATTCTTTGAATTCCCAGTCAGACAATGGCACTATATACCAGTAGTAAAAATTGTGGGTGCACGTAACCCCAATATATTCTTTGAATTCCCAGTGAGACAATGGCACTGTATACCAGTAGTAAAAATTGTGGGTGCACATAACCCCAATATCTTCTTTGAATTCCCAGTCAGACAATGGAACTGTATAGCAGTAGCAAAAATTGTGGGTGCACATAACCCCCATATATTCTTTGAATTCCCAGTCAGACAATGGCACTGTATACCAGTAGTAAAAATTGTGGGTGCACATAACCCCCATATATTCTTTGAATTCCCAGTCAGACAATGGCACTGTATACCAGTAGTAAAAATTGTGGGTGCACATAACCCCCATATATTCTTTGAATTCCCAGTCAGACAATGGCACTGTATACCAGTAGTAAAAATTGTGGGTGCACATAACCCCAATATATTCTTTGAATTTCCAGTCAGACAATGGCACTATATGGCAGTAGCAAGAAATGAGGGTATTTGTATTCCCAATATATTCTTTGATTTCCCAGTCAGACAATGGCACTATATACCAGTAGTAAAAATTGTGGGTGCACGTAACCCCCATATATTCTTTGAATTCCCAGTCAGACAATGGCACTGTATACCAGTAGTAAAAATTGTGGGTGCACATAACCCCAATATATTCTTTGAATTCCCAGTCAGACAATGGAACTGTATAGCAGTAGCAAAAATTGTGGGTGCACGTAACCCCCATATATTCTTTGAATTCCCAGTCAAACAATGGCACTATATACCAGTAGTAAAAATTGTGGGTGCACGTAACCCCCATATATTCTTTGAATTCCCAGTCAGACAATGGCACTATATACCAGTAGTAAAAATTGTGGGTGCACGTAACCCCCATATATTCTTTGAATTCCCAGTCAGACAATGGCACTGTATACCAGTATTAAAAATTGTGGGTGCACGTAACCCCCATATATTCTTTGAATTCCCAGTCAGACAATGGCACTATATACCAGTAGTAAAAATTGTGGGTGCACGTAACCCCCATATATTCTTTGAATTCCCAGTCAGACAATGGCACTATATACCAGTAGTAAAAATTGTGGGTGCACATAACCCCCATATATTCTTTGAATTCCCAGTCAGACAATGGCACTGTATACCAGTAGTAAAAATTGTGGGTGCACATAACCCCCATATATTCTTTGAATTCCCAGTCAGACAATGGCACTATATACCAGTAGTAAAAATTGTGGGTGCACATAACCCCCATATATTCTTTGAATTCCCAGTGAGACAATGGAATTGTATAACAGTAGCAAAAATTGTGGGTGCACATAACCCCAATATATTCTTTGAATTCCCAGTGAGACAATGGCACTGTATACCAGTAGTAAAAATTGTGGGTGCACGTAACCCCCATATATTCTTTGAATTCCCAGTCAGACAATGGAACTGTATACCAGTAGTAAAAATAGTGGGTGCACATAACCCCAATATATTCTTTGAATTCCCAGTCAGACAATGGAACTGTATACCAGTAGTAAAAATAGTGGGTGCACGTAACCCCAATATATTCTTTGAATTCCCAGTCAGACAATGGCACTGTATACCAGTATTAAAAATTATGGGTGCACATAACCCCCATATATTCTTTGAATTCCCAGTCAGACAATGGCACTGTATACCAGTATTAAAAATTATGGGTGCACATAACCCCCATATATTCTTTGAATTCCCAGTGAGACAATGGCACTATATACCAGTAGTAAAAATTGTGGGTGCACATAACCCCAATATATTCTTTGAATTCCCAGTGAGACAATGGCACTGTATACCAGTAGTAAAAATTGTGGGTGCACATAACCCCAATATATTCTTTGAATTCCCAGTCAGACAATGGCACTATATACCAGTAGTAAAAATTGTGGGTGCACATAACCCCCATATATTCTTTGAATTCCCAGTCAGACAATGGCACTGTATACCAGTAGTAAAAATTGTGGGTGCACATAACCCCAATATATACTTTGAATTCCCAGTCAGACAATGGAACTGTATAGCAGTAGCAAAAATTGTGGGTGCACATAACCCCCATATATTCTTTGAATTCCCAGTCAGACAATGGCACTATATACCAGTAGTAAAAATTGTGGGTGCACATAACCCCCATATATTCTTTGAATTCCCAGTCAGACAATGGCACTGTATACCAGTAGTAAAAATTGTGGGTGCACATAACCCCAATATATTCTTTGAATTCCCAGTCAGACAATGGCACTGTATACCAGTAGTAAAAATTGTGGGTGCACGTAACCCCCATATATTCTTTGAATTCCCAGTCAGACAATGGCACTATATACCAGTAGTAAAAATTGTGGGTGCACGTAACCCCCATATATTCTTTGAATTCCCAGTCAGACAATGGCACTGTATACCAGTAGTAAAAATTGTGGGTGCACATAACCCCCATATATTCTTTGAATTCCCAGTCAGACAATGGCACTATATACCAGTAGTAAAAATTGTGGGTGCACGTAACCCCCATATATTCTTTGAATTCCCAGTCAGACAATGGCACTGTATACCAGTAGTAAAAATTGTGGGTGCACATAACCCCCATATATTCTTTGAATTCCCAGTCAGACAATGGCACTATATACCAGTAGTAAAAATTGTGGGTGCACGTAACCCCCATATATTCTTTGAATTCCCAGTCAGACAATGGCACTGTATACCAGTAGTAAAAATTGTGGGTGCACATAACCCCAATATATTCTTTGAATTCCCAGTCAGACAATGGCACTGTATACCAGTATTAAAAATTGTGGGTGCACATAACCCCCATATATTCTTTGAATTCCCAGTCAGACAATGGCACTGTATACCAGTAGTAAAAATTGTGGGAGCACATAACCCCCATATATTCTTTGAATTCCCAGTGAGACAATGGAACTGTATAGCAGTAGCAAAAATTGTGGGTGCACGTAACCCCCATATATTCTTTGAATTCCCAGTCAGACAATGGCACTATATACCAGTAGTAAAAATTGTGGGTGTATATAACCCCAATATATTCTTTGAATTCCCAGTCAGACAATGGCACTGTATACCAGTAGTAAAAATTGTGGGTGTATATAACCCCAATATATTCTTTGAATTCCCAGTCAGACAATGGAACTGTATAGCAGTAGCAAAAATTGTGGGTGCACGTAACCCCCATATATTCTTTGAATTCCCAGTCAGACAATGGAACTGTATAGCAGTAGCAAAAATTGTGGGTGCACGTAACCCCCATATATTCTTTGAATTCCCAGTCAGACAATGGCACTG
The DNA here is from genome assembly GCF_031893055.1 of Leptodactylus fuscus. Classification (NCBI taxonomy): domain Eukaryota; kingdom Metazoa; phylum Chordata; class Amphibia; order Anura; family Leptodactylidae; genus Leptodactylus; species Leptodactylus fuscus. The sequence continues at coordinate 363,898,956 of NC_134265.1, read as the reverse complement.
TATACCAGTAGTAAAAATTGTGGGTGCACATAACCCCAATATATTCTTTGAATTCCCAGTCAGACAATGACACTGTATACCAGTAGTAAAAATTGTGGGTGCACATAACCCCAATATATTCTTTGAATTCCCAGTCAGACAATGGCACTGTATACCAGTATTAAAAATTGTGGGTGCACATAACCCCCATATATTCTTTGAATTCCCAGTCAGACAATGGAACTGTATACCAGTAGTAAAAATAGTGGGTGCACATAACCCCAATATATTCTTTGAATTCCCAGTCAGACAATGGCACTGTATACCAGTAGTAAAAATTGTGGGTGCACATAACCCCAATATATTCTTTGAATTCCCAGTGAGACAATGGAACTGTATAGCAGTAGTAAAAATTGTGGGTGCACATAACCCCAATATATTCTTTGAATTCCCAGTCAGACAATGGCACTGTATACCAGTATTAAAAATTGTGGGTGCACATAACCCCAATATATTCTTTGAATTCCCAGTCAGACAATGGCACTGTATACCAGTATTAAAAATTGTGGGTGCACATAACCCCCATATATTCTTTGAATTCCCAGTCAGACAATGGCACTATATACCAGTAGTAAAAATTGTGGGTGCACATAACCCCCATATATTCTTTGAATCCCCAGTCAGACAATGGCACTATATACCAGTAGTAAAAATTGTGGGTGCACATAACCCCCATATATTCTTTGAATTCCCAGTCAGACAATGGCACTGTATACCAGTAGTAAAAATTGTGGGTGCACATAACCCCAATATATTCTTTGAATTCCCAGTCAGACAATGGCACTGTATACCAGTATTAAAAATTGTGGGTGCACATAACCCCCATATATTCTTTGAATTCCCAGTCAGACAATGGCACTATATACCAGTAGTAAAAATTGTGGGTGCACATAACCCCCATATATTCTTTGAATTCCCAGTCAGACAATGGCACTGTATACTAGTAGTAAAAATTGTGGGTGCACATAACCCCAATATATTCTTTGAATTCCCAGTCAGACAATGGCACTGTATACCAGTAGTAAAAATTGTGGGTGCACATAACCCCCATATATTCTTTGAATTCCCAGTAAGACAATGGCACTATATACCAGTAGTAAAAATTGTGGGTGCACATAACCCCAATATATTCTTTGAATTCCCAGTGAGACAATGGAACTGTATAGCAGTAGTAAAAATTGTGGGTGCACATAACCCCAATATATTCTTTGAATTCCCAGTCAGACAATGGCACTGTATACCAGTATTAAAAATTGTGGGTGCACATAACCCCAATATATTCTTTGAATTCCCAGTCAGACAATGGCACTGTATACCAGTATTAAAAATTGTGGGTGCACATAACCCCCATATATTCTTTGAATTCCCAGTCAGACAATGGCACTATATACCAGTAGTAAAAATTGTGGGTGCACATAACCCCCATATATTCTTTGAATCCCCAGTCAGACAATGGCACTATATACCAGTAGTAAAAATTGTGGGTGCACATAACCCCCATATATTCTTTGAATTCCCAGTCAGACAATGGCACTGTATACCAGTAGTAAAAATTGTGGGTGCACATAACCCCAATATATTCTTTGAATTCCCAGTCAGACAATGGCACTGTATACCAGTATTAAAAATTGTGGGTGCACATAACCCCCATATATTCTTTGAATTCCCAGTCAGACAATGGCACTATATACCAGTAGTAAAAATTGTGGGTGCACATAACCCCCATATATTCTTTGAATTCCCAGTCAGACAATGGCACTGTATACTAGTAGTAAAAATTGTGGGTGCACATAACCCCAATATATTCTTTGAATTCCCAGTCAGACAATGGCACTGTATACCAGTAGTAAAAATTGTGGGTGCACATAACCCCCATATATTCTTTGAATTCCCAGTAAGACAATGGCACTATATACCAGTAGTAAAAATTGTGGGTGCACATAACCCCCATATATTCTTTGAATTCCCAGTCAGACAATGGCACTATATACCAGTAGTAAAAATTGTGGGTGCACATAACCCCAATATATTCTTTGAATTCCCAGTCAGACAATGGCACTGTATACCAGTATTAAAAATTGTGGGTGCACATAACCCCAATATATTCTTTGAATTCCCAGTCAGACAATGGCACTATATACCAGTAGTAAAAATTGTGGGTGCACATAACCCCAATATATTCTTTGAATTCCCAGTCAGACAATGGAACTGTATAGCAGTAGCAAAAATTGTGGGTGCACATAACCCCCATATATTCTTTGAATTCCCAGTCAGACAATGGCACTATATACCAGTAGTAAAAATTGTGGGTGCACATAACCCCCATATATTCTTTGAATCCCCAGTCAGACAATGGCACTGTATACCAGTATTAAAAATTGTGGGTGCACATAACCCCAATATATTCTTTGAATTCCCAGTGAGACAATGGCACTGTATAGCAGTATTAAAAATTGTGGGTGCACATAACCCCCATATATTCTTTGAATTCCCAGTCAGACAATGGCACTATATACCAGTAGTAAAAATTGTGGGTGCACATAACCCCAATATATTCTTTGAATTCCCAGTCAGACAATGGCACTGTATACCAGTATTAAAAATTGTGGGTGCACATAACCCCAATATATTCTTTGAATTCCCAGTCAGACAATGGCACTATATACCAGTAGTAAAAATTGTGGGTGCACATAACCCCAATATATTCTTTGAATTCCCAGTCAGACAATGGCACTATATACCAGTAGTAAAAATTGTGGGTGCACATAACCCCCATATATTCTTTGAATCCCCAGTCAGACAATGGCACTGTATACCAGTATTAAAAATTGTGGGTGCACATAACCCCAATATATTCTTTGAATTCCCAGTGAGACAATGGAACTGTATACCAGTAGTAAAAATTGTGGGTGCACATAACCCCCATATATTCTTTGAATTCCCAGTCAGACAATGGCACTATATACCAGTAGTAAAAATTGTGGGTGCACATAACCCCCATATATTCTTTGAATCCCCAGTCAGACAATGGCACTGTATACCAGTATTAAAAATTGTGGGTGCACATAACCCCAATATATTCTTTGAATTCCCAGTGAGACAATGGCACTGTATAGTAGTAGCAAAAATTGTGGGTGCACGTAACCCCCATATATTCTTTGAATTCCCAGTCAGACAGTGGCACTGTATACCAGTAGTAAAAATTGTGGGTGCACATAACCCCAATATATTCTTTGAATTCCCAGTCAGACAATGGCACTGTATACCAGTATTAAAAATTGTGGGTGCACATAACCCCCATATATTCTTTGAATTCCCAGTCAGACAATGGCACTGTATACCAGTAGTAAAAATTGTGGGTGCACATAACCCCAATATATTCTTTGAATTCCCAGTGAGACAATGGAACTGTATACCAGTAGTAAAAATTGTGGGTGCACATAACCCCCATATATTCTTTGAATTCCCAGTCAGACAATGGCACTATATACCAGTAGTAAAAATTGTGGGTGCACATAACCCCAATATATTCTTTGAATTCCCAGTCAGACAATGGCACTGTATACCAGTAGTAAAAATTGTGGGTGCACATAACCCCAATATATTCTTTGAATTCCCAGTCAGACAATGGCACTGTATACCAGTAGTAAAAATTGTGGGTGCACATAACCCCCATATATTCTTTGAATTCCCAGTCAGACAATGGCACCATATGGCAGTAGCAAAAATAGTGGGTGTATATAGCCCCAATCCTATTGCTCGGTGACTTGCAGGGTATTTCTGGGGTGAATGTGGGGGGGCACACCGTTGGAACGGGTATCGGGGGTATATATCGGGTATACGGGAATACACTGACAGTGTATTCCATTCAGGATCCTGGGAAAGCTGGGTTGCGGCGATTGAGCCCGTCAGTGCCACGTTACACTGACAAGCTTCTCCCTGGAATTTAGCTCTTATAAGAGCTGTTGGTTGTCTTCTCCTTCCTATCCTAGCCTGTCCCTGCCTACCCAGAATCTAAGCCCTAGCTAACTGGACGGAAACTTCCGTCCCCGGTGAATTGCAAGCTCAGAATGACGCGAACCTGGGCGGCGCTGTTCTTTTAAATTAGAGGTCACATGTTTTCGTTAGCCAATGGGTTTTGCCTACTTTTTTCAACGTCACCGGTGTCGTAGTTCCTGTCCCACCTACCCTGTGCTGTTATTGGAGCAAAAAAGGCGCCAGGGAAGGTGGGAGGGGAATCGAGTAATGGCGCACTTTACCACGCGGTGTTCGATTCGATTCGAACATGCCGAACAGCCTAATATCCGATCGAACATGAGTTCGATAGAACACTGTTCGCTCATCTCTAGTAAACTCGTGTCAGAGTCAGCTCTTCAAATCAGAATCCCATTGACTTCAATGGGTTCCGTCTTACACACACTGCACATTGAAATCAATGGGAGGCTTTTTAACCCATTGATTTCAATGTGTTACACGTGTTAAACAAAACCCATTGAAGTCAATGGGATTCTATTTCGAAGCGCTGATTCTGACACGAGTTTACCTGTCAGAATCAATGCCGCGTTACATCGTGTGCACCGGCCCTTATAGGCCCATGTTATAGGTGGGTTCATTTGGCACAAGGTGGGGGCCAATATACCACAAAGTACTCTAGTTTACCTCTAAGGGGGGTGGTTTAGGTAAAATGTAGGGATGATGGAACAATGAATTTTCATAAAATTTTGTTTTTGTACCAACTCCAACCGTTCACTTGTGCCCAACGCATGAGAAAGGAATCACATAGATCACATGTGTATCACATAGATCACGTGTGTATCACATAGATCACGTGTGTATCACATGACCACAGGCTGATTTTTATCCACTGGAAGTAAATAACGAATAAAGAACAAACAAAGATCTAAAATAATTAAACAAAAAAAAAAAAAAAAAAAGTGAGGAATTGAAACAGAAATTACAAGGGAAAATAAAACTTTTTTTCTATACAGCCAATAAGATTTATTTGTTGACAACTCCTTTAAAGGGATTCTACCATTAAAACTCTTTTTTTTTTTTCTAGGTAACACGTCGGAATAGCTTTTAGAAAGGCTATTCGTCTCCTACCTTTAGATGGGATCTCCGCCGCGCCGTTCGTTAGAAACACCGGTTTGTACCGATATGGTAATTCAGACCTGGGCAAAGCACGGCCCGCGGGCCATATCCGGCCCTCTGACTGATTCAGTCCGGCCTGCACAGCTTGTCTAGGGAGTCAGGACAGTGCAAGAAGATGGAGGCATGTGGTGTGTGTCATAAGGTACTGGCGAATGTGAGATGCAGGGGGGAGTGTGTGTGTCTATATTTGTCTGTATGTGTGTGTGTCTGTCTGTGTGTGTCTGTCTGTCTGTGTGTGTGTCTGTGTCTATATGTGTCTGTATGTGTGTCTGTCTGTCTGTGTGTGTGTGTGTCTGTCTGTGTGTGTGTGTCTGTATGTGTCTGTGTCTATATGTGTGTGTGTCTGTATGTGTGTGTGTGTCTGTGTGTGTGTGTCTGTCTGTGTGTGTGTGTCTGTCTGTGTGTGTGTGTCTGTCTGTGTGTGTGTGTGTCTATATGTGTCTGTGTGTGTGTGTCTGTCTGTCTATATGTGTGTGTGTCTATATGTGTCTGTATGTGTGTGTGTCTGTCTGTATGTGTGTGTGCGTCTATATGTGTCTGTATGTGTGTCTGTATGTATGTGTCTGTATGTGTGTCTGTCTGTCTGTATGTGTGTGTGTCTGTATGTGTGTCTGTCTGTCTGTATGTGTCTGTATGTGTGTCTGTCTGTCTGTGTGTCTGTCTATATGTGTCTGTATGTGTGTGTGTCTGTCTGTCTATATGTGTGTGTCTATATGTGTCTGTATGTGTGTGTGTCTGTCTGTATGTGTGTGTGCGTCTATATGTGTCTGTTTGTGTGTCTGTCTGTATGTGTCTGTATGTGTGTCTGTCTGTCTGTCTGTGTGTGTGTCTGTCTGTATGTGTCTGTATGTGTGTCTGTCTGTATGTGTCTGTATGTGTGTCTGTCTGTCTGTATGTGTGTGTGTCTGTCTGTCTGTGTCTGTATGTATGTGTGTCTGTCTGTATGTGTGTGTGTGTGCGTCTATATGTGTCTGTATGTGTGTCTGTCTATATGTGTCTGTATGTGTGTCTCTCTGTGTGTGTCTGTCTGTCTGTATGTGTGTGTGTCTATATGTGTCTGTATATGTGTGTGTGTCTATATGTGTCTGTATGTGTGTGTGTGTGCATCTATATGTGTCTATATGTGTCTGAATGTGTGTCTGTCTGTATGTGTGTGTGTGTCTATATGTGTCTGTATGTGTGTGTCTGTATGTGTGTGTCTGTCTGTATGTGTGTGTCTGTCTGTATGTGTGTGTGTCTGTATGTATGTGTCTGTGTCTATATGGGTCTGTATGTGTCTGTCTGTCTGTGTGTGTGTCTGTCTGTATGTGTGTGTGTGTCTATATGTGTCTGTATGTGTGTGTGTCTGTATGTGTGTGTCTGTCTGTATGTGTGTGTGTCTGTCTGTATGTGTGTGTGTCTGTCTGTATGTATGTGTCTGTGTCTATATGTGTCTGTATGTGTGTGTCTGTCTGTGTGTGTGTGTCTGTATGTGTGTGTGTGTCTGTCTATATGTGTGTGTGTCTATATGTGTCTGTATGTGTGTGTGCGTCCATATGTGTCTGTATGTGTGTCTGTCTGTATGTGTCTGTATGTGTGTGTGTCTGTATGTGTGTCTGTCTGTCTGTGTGTCTGTCTGTCTGTGTGTCTGTTTGTCTGTGTGTCTGTCTGTCTGTGTGTCTGTCTGTATGTGTGTGTCTGTCTGTCTATATGTGTGTGTGTCTATATGTGTCTGTATGTGTGTGTGTGTCTGTCTGTATGTGTGTGTGCGTCTATATGTGTCTGTATGTGTGTCTGTCTGTATGTGTCTGTATGTGTGTCTGTCTGTCTGTGTGTCTGTCTGCATGTGTGTGTGTGTCTGTATGTATGTGTGTCTGTCTGTCTGTGTGTGTCTGTCTGTATGTGTGTCTATATGTGTCTGTCTGTGTGTGTGTGTCTATATGTGTCTGTATGTGTGTGTGTCTGTCTGTCTGTGTCTGTATGTATGTGTGTCTGTCTGTATGTGTGTGTGTGCGTCTATATGTGTCTGTATGTGTGTCTGTCTGTATGTGTCTGTATGTGTATCTCTCTGTCTGTGTGTGTGTCTGTCTGTATGTGTGTGTGTGTCTATATGTGTCTGTATATGTGTGTGTCTGTCTGTATGTGTGTGTGTCTATATGTGTGTGTGTGTGCATCTATATGTGTCTATATGTGTCTGTATGTGTGTCTGCCTGTCTGTGTGTGTGTCTGTCTGTATGTGTGTGTGTGTCTATATGTGTCTGTATGTGTGTGTGTCTGTATGTGTGTGTCTGTCTGTATATGTGTGTGTGTGTCTGTATGTATGTGCCTGTGTCTATATGTGTCTGTATGTGTGTGTGTGTCTGTGTGTGTCTTTCTGTATGTGTGTGTGTGTCTGTATGTTTGTGTGTGTCTGTATGTGTGTGTGTCTATATGTGTCTGTATGTGTGTGTGTCTGTCTGTCTATATGTGTGTGTGTCTATATGTGTCTGTATGTGTGTGTGTCTGTCTGTATGTGTGTGTGCGTCTATATGTGTCTGTATGTGTGTCTGTCTGTATGTGTCTGTATGTGTGTCTGTCTGTCTGTGTCTGTCTGTATGTGTGTGTGTCTATATGTGTCTGTATGTGTGTGTGTCTATATGTCTGTATGTGTGTGTGTCTGTCTGTCTATATGTGTGTGTGTCTATATGTGTCTGTATGTGTGTGTGTCTGTCTGTATGTGTGTGTGTCTGTCTGTATGTGTCTGTATGTGTGTCTGTCTGTATGTGTCTGTATGTGTGTCTGTCTGTCTGTGTCTGTCTGTATGTGTGTCTGTCTGTCTGTGTGTGTGTCTGTCTGCATGTGTGTGTCTGTATGTATGTGTGTCTGTCTGTCTGTGTGTGTCTGTCTGTATGTGTGTCTATATGTGTCTGTCTGTGTGTGTCTGTCTGTGTGTGTGTCTATATGTGTCTGTATGTGTGTGTGTCTGTCTGTCTGTGTCTGTATGTATGTGTGTCTGTCTGTATGTGTGTGTGTGTGCGTCTATATGTGTCTGTATGTGTGTCTGTCTGTATGTGTCTGTATGTGTGTCTCTCTGTCTGTGTGTGTGTCTGTCTGTATGTGTGTGTGTGTCTATATGTGTCTGTATATGTGTGTGTCTGTCTGTATGTGTGTGTGTCTATATGTGTCTGTATGTGTGTGTGTGTGTGCATCTATATGTGTCTATATGTGTCTGTATGTGTGTCTGCCTGTCTGTGTGTGTGTCTGTCTGTATGTGTGTGTGTGTCTATATGTGTCTGTATGTGTGTGTGTCTGTATGTGTGTGTCTGTCTGTATATGTGTGTGTGTGTGTCTGTATGTATGTGCCTGTGTCTATATGTGTCTGTATGTGTGTGTGTGTCTGTGTGTGTCTGTCTGTATGTGTGTGTGTGTGTGTCTGTATGTTTGTGTGTGTCTGTATGTGTGTGTGTCTATATGTGTCTGTATGTGTGTGTCTGTCTGTCTATATGTGTGTGTGTCTATATGTGTCTGTATGTGTGTGTGTGTCTGTCTGTATGTGTGTGTGCGTCTATATGTGTCTGTATGTGTGTCTGTCTGTATGTGTCTGTATGTGTGTCTGTCTGTCTGTATGTGTGTGTGTCTGTATGTGTGTCTGTCTGTATGTGTCTGTATGTGTGTCTGTCTGTCTGTGTGTCTGTCTGTATGTGTGTGTGTCTGTATGTGTCTGTATGTGTGTGTGTCTATATGTCTGTATGTGTGTGTGTCTGTCTGTCTATATGTGTGTGTGTCTATATGTGTCTGTATGTGTGTGTGTCTGTCTGTATGTGTGTGTGCGTCTATATGTGTCTGTATGTGTGTCTGTCTGTATGTGTCTGTATGTGTGTCTGTCTGTCTGTATGTGTGTGTGTCTGTCTGTATGTGTCTGTATGTGTGTGTGTCTGTATGTGTGTGTCTGTCTGTATGTGTGTGTGTCTGTCTGTATGTGTGTCTGTCTGTCTTTATGTGTGTGTGTCTGTCTGTTTGTCTGTCTGTGTGTGTCTATATGTGTCTGTATGTGTGTCTGTCTGTCTATCTGTATGTGTCTGTATGTGTGTCTGTCTGTCTGTATGTGTGTGTGTCTGTATGTGTGTCTGTCTGTATGTGTCTGTATGTGTGTCTGTCTGTCTGTGTGTGTGTCTATATGTGTCTGTATGTGTGTGTGTCTATATGTCTGTATGTGTGTGTGTCTGTCTGTCTATATGTGTGTGTGTCTATATGTGTCTGTATGTGTGTGTGTCTGTCTGTATGTGTGTGTGCGTCTATATGTGTCTGTATGTGTGTCTGTCTGTATGTGTCTGTATGTGTGTCTGTCTGTCTGTATGTGTGTGTGTGTGTCTGTCTGTATGTGTCTGTATGTGTGTGTCTGTCTGTATGTGTGTGTCTGTCTGTATGTGTGTGTGTCTGTCTTTATGTGTGTGTGTCTGTCTTTATGTGTGTGTGTCTGTCTTTATGTGTGTGTGTCTGTCTTTATGTGTGTGTGTCTGTCTGTCTGTCTGTCTGTCTGTGTCTATATGTGTCTGTCTGTGTCTGTCTCAGTAACCTAGGGGCAGAGATGGAAGGGGAATGTTTCTATCACATGAACATATATCCTCAGCATCACCCCTGTGTCCAATTTAACTGTATTTTTCTGTACCTGCTATCATCATTCAAGCATTCTGTTGGTATGTTTCTAAGCATTTTGTAGCCATTATATCAGTTGTGATACCTGTCTGTCTGTACACCCTGCTGGGCTCCCTCTGGTCTCATTTCCTTTACTTTGATTCTGGCCTGACTGCATGTGCTTATATGCACATCCTAGTCACACCTGATAGCCATCTTACTAACTCTGGCTGGTATAAATGTAAGGCCTCTGGTCATCTGACCTTGGTCGTCTGGCAATCCAGTGTGCCATCCAAGTGTGCATCTAAGTGTAGACTTCAGAATTATACAAGAATTGAACCAGAAGGGAACAGAAGGTAACATAATCTAACTGCTGTAAACTGCTCTAACAGAAATGCTTCTCATTTTAATCACTGTTGTTCTCCCACTCCTTGTAAAAACCACTTTTCCACCCCAAACCAGCCTTGTCAGTAAAGAAATCCTCATCTCTCCCTCTCTCCTACCCCACCATATAACTTTCTCTGCACAGCTCCTCACAAACCTGCAGGCTTTCCGCCCCAGACACATACAACCCCCCCCCCCCCCCCCGCAGCCTCTCCTACCTACACCTGCTGTCACTCTCCCTACTCCTCCTTACTTCTGGTGACATATCTCCTAACCCTGGACCTCCCCAGCAAATCCCCACACCTGGCGCTAGCACACGGAACCTCCGAAATCTCCAACCAATCACACTCACTCCTACCCCTCCCCCTGCCCTCCCTGGTGCACTATGGAATGCCCGCTCCGTATGTAATAAACTTGCCTACATCCACGACCTTTTTATTCTTAACAAACTTACATTTCTCTGTCTCACAGAAACATGGCTGACACCCTCAGACACAGCCTCCCCCGCCGCCCTCTCCTATGGAGGTCTGCACTTCTCACATACCCCCCGCCCCAACAACAAACCTGGTGGAGGTGTAGGTGTCCTCCTGTCAGACAAGTGCTCATTTGCCCCTATCCAGGCGCTACCTGCCCTCACCCCCATCCTTTGAAGTGCACTCTGTTCGTATCTACTCACCCTCCAACCTCCAACTGGCCGTCATATATCGACCGCCGGGACCTACCGCTGCCTTTATCGACCACTTCACCACCTGGCTCACACACTTCCTCTCCACAGACACCCCCACCATCATCATGGGTGACTTCAACATCCCCATTAACACAGACCACCCTTCTGCCTCGAGTCTCCTGTCCCTCACCGCCTCCTTTGGTCTCTCCCAATGGTCCTCCTCTGCCACCCACATAAAGGGGGGGCGCACTAGACCTAATATTCACCCGCCTCTGCTCCATATGCAACCTCTCTAACTCTCCATCCACACTCTCGGACCACAACCTGCTGACATTCTCTGCCCTCTCCTCTCCAATAGACTCCCCAACCTCTAAACCAACACGCCCCCGCAGGAACCTCAACCGCCTTGACACCTGCACCCTCTCAGACTCTCTCCTACCACTCGCTGACATCTCCTCACTCCAGGACACAGATGCCGCTGCTGCCTTCTATAATACCACCATTACCTCAGCCCTGGACTCTGTGGCTCCCTACACATACACCAGAGCCCGACCGATCAATAGACAACCCTGGCACACTGACCTGACTAAAAAACTGAGACGTGCCTCGCGGGTTGCAGAACGCCTCTGGAAGAAAAGCCACTCCAAGGAGGATTTCCTCAGGTACAAAGAAGCAGTTCTCTCATTTAAGAATGCACTCACCTCCGCAAAGCAGGTCTACTTCACCACACTCATATCTTCACTCTCTCGCAACCCCATATAGCTATTCTCCACCTTCAACTCCCTCCTCCCGCCCCCCCTCCGACATCACTTATCTCAGCTGACGACTTCGCCTCCTACTTTAAAACTAAAATTGACACCATCAGAGACAGTTTCACCCTACTCCCCCGACAACCCCTCTGCCCAACTACTTACTGTTCCTCATCCCTGACCTGCTTCTCCTCCATAACTGACGAAAAACTCTCCTCCCTAATCTCCAAATCCCAGCTCACCTCCTGCGTGCTCGACCCAATTCAGTCACATTTCATCCCCAAACTCGCTGAAGTCATTACTCCAGCCCTAACTGATCTCTTCAATCTATCCCTAACCAATGGATCCTTCCCCTCAGCCTTCAAACACGCCACTGTCACTCCTATACTTAAGAAACCATCCCTTGACCCATCATCTCCTGCCAACTATCGCCCCATCTCACTGCTCCCGTGCCCCTCAAAACTTCTTGAGCAGCATGTCCACTCCGAACTCTCCTCCTATTTCTCGTCCAACCTGCTCTTTGACAGACTACAGTCAGGCTTCAGACCCCGGCACTCCACTGAAACTGCCCTAACAAAAGTCACCAATGACCTGCTAACCGCCAAAGCCAAGCGCCACTACTCTGTCCTCCTCCTCCTCGACCTCTCCTCTGTCCTCCTCCTCCTTGACCTCTCCTCTGCCTTTGACACAGTTGACCACTCCCTCCTGTTAGAAATTCTCTCATCCCTTGGTATTTCAGACCTGGCCCATTCCTGGATCTCCTCATACCTCACTGACCGCACATTCAGCGTCTCCCACTCGCACACCACCTCCTCACCTCGCTCTCTCTCTGTAGGTGTCCCCCAGGGCTCCGTCCTAGGACCCCTCCTGTTCTCCATCTTCTGGACCAGACATTACCTCCCTGCTGGCCAGAATTCCAGATTGTTTAGCGGCCGTAGCCTCCTTCCTCTCCTCCCGCTTTCTCAAACTCAACATGGAGAAAACAGAGTTTATCATCTTCAGCCCATCCTGTATGGCCCCACCACCTGACCCATCTATCAAAGTTAATAGAACCACAATTACCCCAGTCCCACAGGCCCGATGCCTTGGGGTATCCCTGGACTCTGACCTATCCTTCAAGCCACATATTCAAGCCCTAAACACCTCTTGCCGCCTCCAACTCAAGAACATCCACCGAATTCGCCCCTTCCTCAGCCAGGAAACTACCAAGATGCTCGTCCAGGCCCTCATAATCTCCCACCTAGACTACTGCAACACCCTTCTCCATGGACTCCCAGCTAACACCCTCGCCCCCCTCCAGTCCACCCTAAACTGCGCTGCTCGCTTAATCCACCTCACCCCCCGATCTTCATCAGCTGCTCCCCTCTGCCAGTCCCTCCACTGGTTACCTATAGCCCAGCGAATTGAGTTCAAGCTACTAACGCTAACATACAAAGCCATCCACAACCTGTCCCCTCCATATATCTCTGACCTCATCTCCCGCTACCTGCCCACACGTAACCTCAGATCCTCCAATGACCTCCTGCTCCGCTCCGCTCTCATCCGCTCCTCACACAACCGTCTCCAAGATTTCTCTCGTGCATCCCCCATACTCTGGAACTCCTTACCACAACACATAAGACTGACCCCCACAATCACAGGCTTCAAGAAGGCCCTGAAGACTCACCTATTCAGGAAGGCCTACACCCCCCAATAACACTATCACCTCACCGTCATCTGTACAGTCTCCCCCTCTCCTTCTGTCTCTACCCCCTTCCCTCATAGATTGTAAGCCCTCGTGGGCAGGGCCCTCTACCCCACTGTGCCAGTCAGTCATTGTTAGTATTATATCTACCTGTATATTCTGTGTATTGTATGTAACCCCCAAATGTAAAGCACCATGGAATTAATGGTGCTATATAAATTAATAATAATAATAATAATAATAATAATAATTAATGTTATACTAGGGCAGAGATGGCAGATGGAGGGGGGACATGAAACTGGGGGAGAGATGGAGGGAGGACATGAAATGGGGAAAATAAAGGGGGATATGAAACTGATGGAGACATGGAGGGGGACATGAAACTGGGGGTAGATGAAGAGGGCACTTAAACTGGGGGGACATTAAAATGGGGACAACTGGAGGGGGTATTAAACCATGGAGGTAGGTGGAGGGGGACCTGTCTGCCTCTAGTTGCCCCCAGTTTAATGTCACCCTCCAGCTACCCCTATGGTTTAATGTCTGCTTCCAGCTTCCCGATTTTAATGTCCCCCTCTAGTTGCCCCCAGTTTCATGTCCTGTTCCAGCTGTCAATTTATTGCCCCCCTCCAACTACCCCCACTGTTTAATGTCCCCCTCCAGCTGTCCCAGCTTCATGTCCCCTCTAGTTTCCACCAGTTTATACTGGAGCACCAGGAGTGGGACGTAATGCTGTGGGGCAGTTGGAAGGGAACATTATAATGTGGGGGCATATAATGTACGGGTGACTGTAGGAGGATTATACTTTGTGGGGGCACATGGAAAGATGATTGGGAATGGGCGGAGTCAACGTAGAAGTGGGTGGAGCTAAATTTGCCATGGCGCGGCCCTCTAGCATAGTTTCAATTTCTTATGCGGCCCCATGGGAAAATTAATTGCCCACCCCTGTGCTAATTAGTTCTCTCATTGCGATGGGGGCGTCCCCACCGCTGCTCGAAAACCGACTCCAGCGCTGCCTCTCTTCTTCTGCATCCTCCCGTTCCTTCTTCGACTTGATGTCGGACGCCTACGCAGTACGTTCTGTTCAGCGAAGACTTCGCCGAACGAACTGCGCATGTGCAAAATTGCGGTGTCGGCACTATGGCATGCAGAAGAAGAGAGGCGGCGCTGGAGTCGGTTTTCGAGCAGCGGTGAAGACGCCCCCTTCGCATTTCCTGCACTGGGGGACGCCCCCATCGCTGCAAGAGAACTAATTAGCATACCGGTACAAACCGGTGTTTCTAACGAACGGCGCAGGGGAGATCCCATCTAATGGTAGGAGACAAATAGCCTTTCTAAAGGCTATTCCGACGTGTTACCTAGAAAAAAAAGATATTTAATGGTAGAATCCCTTTAAATTCAGCATGTAACACACGTGGACTCTGCAGTAGATTTCTACATGTCATAAAACTGCCCCAAATGTAAATCTCCTCTTAATGTTCATAATTAGAGATGAGCGAGTAGTGTTCGATCGAGTAGGTGTTCAATCGGTTATTACGGTATTCAAAATACTCGTACTCGATCGAACACTACTAGCTGTACGAAGTTTAAGGCTCGATGCAGAACCAGCGTTGATTGGCAGAATGCTATACATTCTATACATGCTATACATTCTATACATGCTATACATTCTATACATGCTATACATTCTATACATTCTATACATTCTATACATTCTATACATGCTATACATTCTATACATGCTATACATTCTATACATGCTATACATTCTATACATGCTATACATTCTATACATACTATACATGCTATACATACTATACATGCTATACATTCTATACATGCTATACATTCTATACCTGCTATACCTGCTATACCTGCTATACATTCTATACATGCTATACATTCTATACATGCTATACATTCTATACATACTATACATGCTATACATACTATACATGCTATACATTCTATACATGCTATACATTCTATACCTGCTATACCTGCTATACATTCTATACATGCTATACATTCTATACCTGCTATACATTCTATACATTCTATACATTCTATACATTCTATACATTCTATACATTCTATACATGCTATACATGCTATACATTCTATACCTGCTATACCTGCTATACCTGCTATACCTGCTATACATTCTATACATTCTATACATTCTATACACACTATACATTCTATACCTGCTATACATTCTATACATTCTATACATTCTATACATTCTATACATGCTATACATTCTATACATTCTATACATGCTATACATTCTATACATGCTATACATTCTATACATGCTATACATGCTATACATTCTGCCAATCGTTGCTGGTTCTTCTCTTACCTTTAGAGGTTTTCTCCATGCAGCGTCCCGTGTGTTATTCCGGCTGTAATTCACTCTGACTAGGCATCCGGCCTAGGCAGAGCCGACTGCGCATGCGAATGCAGTCGGCTCTGCCTAGGCCGGATGCCTAGGCAGAGTGAATTACAGCCGGAAGACGCCGCGGGGACGCTGCGCCGGGGAGAAGACATCTCAGAGGATCCAGCCCGACCATCACTCGTGGACTTGTTAAGTATAATTGTATCGAATTTTGCGTACCCCTGAAACAAGCATTTCCCCCCATAGACTATAATGGGGTTCGAAATCCGTTCGAACAGTCGAACCCCGGACATTTTAGTGTTCGCTCATCTCTAATCATAATATCAAGGAGAGCAGCCGAGTGTCCTCTCTACATTGTCTGGTTTATATCAGTATACACAGTATATAGATAGTAATGTCAGTGATGGGGAATGATATACTCACTGTATACAGTATATAGATAGTAATGTCAGTGATGGGGAATGATATACTCACTGTATACAGTATATAGATAGTAATGTCAGTGATGGGGAATGATATACTCACTGTATACAGTATATAGATAGTAATGTCAGTGATGGGGAATGATATACTCACTGTATACAGTATACAGATAGTAATGTCAGTGATGGGGAATGATATACTCACTGTATACAGTATATAGATAGTAATGTCAGTGATGGGGAATGATATACTCACTGTATACAGTATATAGATAGTAATGTCAGTGATGGGGAATGATATACTCACTGTATACAGTATATAGATAGTAATGTCAGTGATGGGGAATGATATACTCACTGTATACAGTATATAGGTAGTAATGTCAGTGATGGGGAATGATATACTCACTGTATACAGTATATAGTAGTAATGTCAGTGATGGGGAATGATATACTCACACTTCACAGTATATTTGTAAAAAATACCAAATGTCAAAAATATTATTTCTACCAACAAACATATGAGCAGAGATCAGGGCAGGTATAATGACGTCTCCTTCTCTGTAATATTCATATTCATATAAGGGCTGAAGTCCTGGGATCTGGCACTGAGAATGATTCCTTGTATCAGATATTACAGGTAATAAGAATATCAGCAGATACGAGGCAGTAAGAGCAGGAGATGGATTCATTACACAGACAAGGTCTTGTCATTCAGCACAGCAGCCCCAGCTCTGCAGCAGCTCAGCACAGGCGAGGCTCAGCCGGCAGTCTGCAGCTCCTTATATCCTTGTATCCTTATATACAATCAGTCGTCAACCCAAAAGTATTACAGAGTACTGTGTCGCAGCGCATAGAATACACCACTTACAATACTCACAAATAAATAAGTTAAATATATTTCCCATACTTTGTGGAACTGGGCAAAGCGAGGGCCAGAAGAGAAATCTCCTCCAAGACCTCACTTCTCTCTGCCCCACACCAGCATTTCCAGCCTCCCTGCATATGCATACAATCAATCCTAGCTATCTGACTTGTGTGGGAGAGGGGGAGGGAGAGTACACAGTGCCCGAAGCTTTATTGAAGTACACACACACACAAGGGAAGCAAGCAAATTCCATTAGCTAACTAAACAAGTCAAAGACAATGCACTGGGCCAGCGTGGGGGAAGGGAAAGAAAAACACTGGCCTAGGGCTTTGTCTAAGACAGCAGCAAAAACCAAAAACACGCTAGATACTAAGGCAAAATAGAGTCAGTGAGAAAACAGGTGGAAGAAAAAGTCCTTAGTCCTCAATGCAGTAGTTGTTGTTCTCCAGAATATGATGGAGAAGTTTCCATCAACTGTCGTTGGCGGCACACAGGAGAGTTCCGCCAACAGGCGACAAACTGTCATCTGGTCCACACCCAGCAGGGGCACACTCTCCAAGCTCTGGGACACGTTAATGGCACCCCGTGGCCAAAGTACCACCACTGAGGGGCCTAGTGTCACCAGGAGGGATAAGTATAGGCACATGTTGCGGGAGTACCTGGCCGACCCCAGCCCTGTCCTCTCTGATCCCTCTTTGTCCTACACTTATTGGGTCTCCAAGTTGGATTTGTTGCTGGAACTTGCGCTGTATGCCGTATGGATAAGCATAGT
Source organism: Leptodactylus fuscus (assembly GCF_031893055.1). Taxonomy (NCBI): domain Eukaryota; kingdom Metazoa; phylum Chordata; class Amphibia; order Anura; family Leptodactylidae; genus Leptodactylus; species Leptodactylus fuscus. Next base: position 363,881,229 of record NC_134265.1, on the reverse strand, counting down.
CGGCTGTCAGCTGACAGTGCTGACCGGCTGACGCTGATCAAAATGAACACCCACTGGATAGACCCATCATTTTCATGTCCACCGGTGTCAAGCACCCGACATGAAGTTGCATGCGTGTGCTCACCATCTCCAATTCCTCCTCCTCCTCATACTCCTCCACCATCAGTGTTGCACAATTCTGATCCTACTAGGATCAATCCACCCTGATTCCCCCCAACTCTGCTGGTTAGAGGCTCAACTCACCCCAAGGGCCAAAAACACTGCTGGTGCAAGACTGAACTAACTTAAAGGGCCTAAAACTCTGCAGGTAGAGGCTGAAGTCACCTCAAAGGCGTCAATCTCTGCTGGTAGCTCAGCTTAAGGGCCTCTAAATTAATTTGGAAGGGCTCATGTTAAGGGCCAGAAAAGTCACACACACACATCCACAATGACAGTTCAGGGTTGGTACTGTTGGATTTCCCATTGCCTATTCCATCTGTGGTTGTCATGGGCAACGTGATTTAAAGGGGTGCTTGGTAATGTTGAATCATATTGAATATACCTATATACCTCATAATCACTCGCACGTTCATGTCACCTCCACCTCAAAAACATCTCCAGAATACACCCTTTCCTCACCAGAGATACACTAAAGACACTTATTGTCTCTCTGATTCATTCTTGCCTTGACTACTGTAACTCCTTACTAATCCGTCTTCCCCTCACTAAACTCTCCCCTCTACAATCTATTCTGAATGCAGCGGCCAGGCTCATCTATCAGGCTAGACCCTACAGCAAGGCCTCCGGTCTGTGCCGGTCACTACAGCGAGGCCTCCGGTCTGTGCCGGTCACTACAGCGATGCCTTCGGTCTGTGCCGGTCACTACAGCGAGGCCTCCGGTCTGTGCCGGTCACTACAGCGATGCCTTCGGTCTGTGCCGGTCACTACAGCGAAGCCTCCAGTCTGTGCCAGTCACTACAGCGAGGCCTCCGGTCTGTGCCGGTCACTACAGCGATGCCTTCGGTCTGTGCCGGTCACTACAGCGAGGCCTTCGGTCTGTGCCGGTCACTACAGCGATGCCTCCGGTCTGTGCCGGTCACTACAGCGAGGCCTCCGGTCTGTGCCAGTCACTACAGCGATGCCTTCGGTCTGTGCCAGTCACTACAGCGAGGCCTCCGGTCTGTGCCAGTCACTACAGCGAGGCCTCCGGTCTGTGCCAGTCACTACAGCGATGCCTTCGGTCTGTGCCAGTCACTACAGCGAGGCCTCCGGTCTGTGCCGGTCACTACAGCGAGGCCTCCGGTCTGTGCCAGTCACTACAGCGATGCCTTCGGTCTGTGCCAGTCACTACAGCGAGGCCTCCGGTCTGTGCCGGTCACTACAGCGATGCCTTCGGTCTGTGCCGGTCACTACAGCGAGGCCTCCGGTCTGTGCCAGTCACTACAGCGATGCCTCCGGTCTGTGCCAGTCACTACAGCGATGCCTCCGGTCTGTGCCAGTCACTACAGCGATGCCTCCGGTCTGTGCCAGTCACTACAGCGATGCCTTCGGTCTGTGCCGGTCACTACAGCGAGGCCTCCGGTCTGTGCTAGTCACTACAGCGAGGCCTCCGGTCTGTGCCAGTCACTACAGCGATGCCTCCGGTCTGTGCCAGTCACTACAGCGATGCCTTCGGTCTGTGCCGGTCACTACAGCGAGGCCTTCGGTCTGTGCCAGTCACTACAGCGAGGCCTCCGGTCTGTGCCAGTCACTACAGCGAGGCCTCCGGTCTGTGCCAGTCACTACAGCGATGCCTTCGGTCTGTGCCAGTCACTACAGTGATGCCTCCGGTCTGTGCCGGTCACTACAGCGAGGCCTCCGGTCTGTGCCAGTCACTACAGCGAAGCCTCTGGTCTGTGCCAGTCGCTACACTGGCTGCCTATTCATTATAGAATAAAATATAAAGTTATTACTCTCATCCACAAGGCTCTCCATAATGCCGCACCTCCCTACATTTCCTCCCTCATCTCTCTCTACCGCCCAACCCGTGCTCTCCGCTCACTCAATGATCTAACACTTACATCCTCTATTATCAGAACCTCCCCCGCTCGTATACAAGACTTCTCCCGAGCTGCACCACTTCTCTGGAATGCTCTACCCCGGACAATCAGATTAACTTCCAATTTCTACAGCTTTAAGTGCAAATTAAAGACGCATCTTATCAGACAAGCCTATCACAATTCCTAATGTCAACCCTTCCGTACTACAATTAGAATCCCTAAATTTTAACCCTCCTCTGTCCCCGCTCCCACACTACCCCACTTGATATGGTGCCTTTTCAGCCTAACTTATCTGTTCAAGCTCCATTCACATGTTAAAGGTCACCACTAGTGACTGCTCATACAGTATTATTTGTGTAATGACAGTAACCTCTATTGCAGAATTGTCTGACCCCTGTATAAGCAATACCGCCCCTGCTACCTCTTGTGTCACCCCCTCTACCTCATAGATTGTAAGCTCTTGCGAGCAGGGCCCTCAGTCCCATTGTGTGAAATAACGTTCTTTGTTATGTATCTGTCTGTATCTGAACCCTACAAATTGTACAGCGCTGCATAATATGTTGGCGCTATATAAATAAAATGTATTATTATTATTATTATTATTATTATTACTATTATTATTAATGTTTGTTGAGCTTAAATTTGGGTTTGTGTCCATTGAATTGGGAAGAAAAGAAGATTTCCAGGTATTTTTCCACTTTCATAGTGTTTTTTTTTTTTTTTTTTTTGAGTGTAGAAAGTGTGTAGTTGTTAGGCTGTGATGTTGGGGTAATAGAGGGTCTTTGGTGTGTTAGATGCCCCCAGACATGCTGCCCCTGCTGTCCCAGTTGCATTGTAGAGGTGTTGGCATCATTTGCTGAGGTGTCATAGTGGACTCTGTGACCCTCCTGAGACGGATTGTGGGATCTCCTGAAACGAACGTTATTTTCCCATAGACTATAATGGGGTTCGATATTCGTTCGAATAGTCGAATACTGAAGGGTTATTCGGAATGAATAACGAATATTGAATATTTCACTGTTCGCTCATCTCTAATAGATAACTCTGGAAATAACAAGTGGCTCGTGGTCAGTTGTGCTACAATACAGAACTATCATCCAGCTAAGATCATGACTGGGCAGATTCACTTTTGTTGTCTTTGGACATTCTCATTCATTGACAGCAAAGACATATCATGAAATGTCAAAAAATGGAAACACAACATTTATTAGTCTTACAGCTTTTTATTACATAAAATTAGAAAACCTCTAAAACTTATAGAAACCAAATTTAGTAAAAATGTGACGTTACAGATATTCTATAGATATATTACATTGCTCTTTACTGCATTCAGCAATTTCTTCCATGTCACAGACGGGTTAAGATAAAACTCAATATCTATTTCCCATTAGACAGAACAGAAAGTTGTAAATAAGTAAAAGTTTCTCGTTGTTCTCTCCAGTCCTGACCCCAGAGACAATACGGTTCCTGCCCTGTAATTATGATAGTGAATGACGGCATATGGCGGGGGAATTCTACACTGGGCGGCATTGTGAGATGTGAGGAGGGGGCCGCTCCTCTCACCTCAGTCACTCTTACTATAGACTTTGATTCTTTGTGTCTCCTGTATAATTATGTATCCAGGTGACTGACTCCGAGATGTATTACAGATTTATCCATATAGTGAGGGAGGGGGAGCGGAGGGCGACAGCTGGGACTGCAGGTCTGACCTGTCATCTGGTTATACACCAGGAGTCAGTGTCATGTCTAATGCTGGGAATAATACGATAATGTCTAATGCTGGGAATAATACAATAATGTCTAATACAGAGAATAATACAATAATGTCTAATACAGAGAATAATCCAATAATGTCTCATACAGAGAATAATCCAATAATGTCTAATACAGAGAATAATCCAATAATGTCTAATACAGAGAATAATCCAATAATGTCTAATGCAGTGAATAATCCAATAATGTCTAATACAGAGAATAATCCAATAATGTCTAATGCAGTGAATAATCCAATAATGTCTAATACAGAGAATAATCCAATAATGTCTAACATAGAGAATAATACAGTAATGTCTAATACAGAGAATAATCCAATAATGTCTAATACAGAGAATAATACAGTAATGTCTAATACAGAGAATAATCCAATAATGTCTAATACAGAGAATAATCCAATAATGTCTAATACAGAGAATAATACAATAATGTCTAATACAGAGAATAATCCAAGAATGTCTAATACAGAAAATAATACAAGAATGTCTAATACAGAGAATAATCCAATAATGTCTAATACAGAGAATAATACAAGAATGTCTAATACAGAGAATAATACAATAATGTCTAATACAGAGAATAATACAATAATGTCTAATACAGAGAATAATTCAATAATGTCTAATACTTAGAATAATACAATAATGTCTAATACAGAGAATAATCCAATAATGTCTAATACAGAGAATAATCCAATAATGTCTAATACAGAGAATAATACTATAATGCCTAATACAGAGAATAATCCAATAACGTCTAATACTGGGAATAATCCAATAACGTCTAATACAGAGAATAATCCAATAATGTCCAATACAGAGAATAATCCAATAATGTCCAATACAGAGAATTATCCAATAATGTCCAATACAGAGAATAATCCAATAATATCCAATACAGAGAATAATTCAATAATGTCTAATACAGAGAATAATCCAATAATGTCTAATATAGAGAATAATAAAATAATGTCTAATACAGAGAATAATCCAATAATGTATAATACAGAGACTAATACAATAATGTATAATACAGAGAATAATACAATAATGTCTAATACAGAGAATAATCCAATAATGTCTAATACTGAGAATAATCCAATAATGTCTAATACAGAGAATGATACAATAATGTCTAATACTGAGAATAATCCAATAATGTCTAATACAGAGAATAATCCAATAATGTCTAATACAGAGAATAATCCAATAATGTCTAATACTGGGGATAATCCAATAATGTCTAATACAGAGAATAATCCAATAATGTATAATACAGAGACTAATCCAACAATGTCTTATACAGAGAATAATCCAATAATGTCCAACACAGAGAATAATACAATAATGTCTAATACAGAGAATAATACAATAATGTCTAATAGTGAGAATAATACAAGAATGTCTAATACTGAGAATAATACAAGAATGTCTAATACTGAGAATAATACAAGAATGTCTAATACTGAGAATAATACAATAATGTCTAATACAGAGAATAATACAATAATGCCTAATACAGAGAATAATACAATAACGTCTAATACTGGGAATAATACAAAAATGTCTAATACAGAGAATAATACAATAATGTTCAACACAGAGAATAATACAATAATGTCTAATACAGAGAATAATACAATAATGTCTAATACAGAGAATAATACAATAATGTCTAATACTGAGAATAATACAAGAATGTCTAATACTGAGAATAATCCAATAATGTCTAATACAGGGAGTAATACAATATTGTCTAATACAGAGAATAATCCAATAATGTCTAATACAGAGAATAATACAAGAATGTCTAATACAGAGAATAATCCAATAATGTCTAATACAGAGAATAATACAAGAATGTCTAATACAGAGAATAATACAATAATGTTTAATACAGAGAATAATACAATACTGTTTAATACAGAGAATAATTCAATAATGTCTAATACTGAGAATAATACAATAATGTCTAATACAGAGAATAATACAATAATGCCTAATACAGAGAATAATACAATAGCGTCTAATACTGGAAATAATAATTTAATAATGTCTAATACAGAGAATAATCCAATAATGTCCAATACAGAGAATAATCCAATAATGTCCAATACAGAGAATAATCCAATAATGTCCAATACAGAGAATAATCCAATAATGTCCAATACAGAGAATAATCCAATAATGTCCAATACAGAGAATAATTCAATAATGTCTAATACAGAGAATAATCCAATAATGTCTTATACAGAGAATAATACAATAATGTCTAATACAGAGAATAATCCAATAATGTATAATACAGAGACTAATACAATAATGTATAATACAGAGAATAATACAATAATGTCTAATACAGAGAATAATCCAATAATGTCTAATACTGAGAATAATCCAATAATGTCTAATACAGATAATAATACAATAATGTCTAATACAGAGAATAATTCAATAATGTATAATACAGAGAATAATACAATAATGTCTAATACAGAGAATAATACAATAATGTCTAATACAGAGACTAATACAATAATGTATAATACAGAGAATAATACAATAATGTATAATACAGAGAATAATACAGTAATGTCTAATACAGAGAATAATCCAATAATGTCTAATACTGAGAATAATCCAATAATGTCTAATACAGAGAATGATACAATAATGTCTAATACTGAGAATAATCCAATAATGTCTAATACAGAGAATAATCCAATAATGTCTAATACAGAGAATAATCCAATAATGTCTAATACTGGGGATAATCCAATAATGTCTAATACAGAGAATAATCCAATAATGTCCAATACAGAGAATAATCCAATAATGTCCAATACAGAGAATAATCCAATAATGTCTAATACAGAGAATAATCCAATAATGTACAATACAGAGAATAATTCAATAATGTCTAATACAGAGAATAATCCAATAATGTCTAATACAGAGAATAATAAAAAAATGTATAATACAGAGAATAATACAATAATGTATAATACAGAGACTAATACAATAATGTATAATACAGAGAATAATACAATAATGTCTAATGCTGAGAATAATCCAATATGTCTAATACAGATAATAATACAATAATGTCTAATACAGAGAATAATTCAATAATGTCTAATACTGAGAATAATCCAATAATGTCTAATACAGAGAATGATACAATAATGTCTAATACTGAGAATAATCCAATAATGTCTAATACAGAGAATAATCCAATAATGTCTAATACAGAGAATAATTCAATAATGTATAATACAGAGAATAATACAATAATGTCTAATACAGAGAATAATACAATAATGTCCAACACAGAGAATAATACAATAATGTCTAATACAGAGAATAATACAATAATGTCTAATACTGAGAATAATACAAGAATGTCTAATACTGAGAATAATCCAATAATGTCTAATACAGAGAATAATCCAATAATGTCTAATACAGAGAATAATCCAATAATGTATAATACAGAGACTAATACAATAATGTATAATACAGAGACTAACACAATAATGTCTAATACAGAGAATAATACAATAATGTCCAACACAGAGAATAATACAATAATGTCTAATTCAGAGAATAATACAATAATGTCTAATACTGAGAATAATACAAGAATGTCTAATACTGAGAATAATCCATTAATGTCTAATACAGAGAATAATACAATAATGTCTAATACAGAGAATAATCCAATAATGTCTAATACAGGGACTAATACAATATTGTCTAATAAAGAGAATAATCCAATAATGTCTAATACAGAGAATAATCCAATAATGTCTAATACAGAGAATAATACAAGAATGTCTAATACAGAGAATAATCCAATAATGTCTAATACAGAGAATAATACAAGAATGTCTAATACAGAGAATAATACAATAATGTCTAATACAGAGAATAATCCAATAATGTCTAATGCATAGAATAATCCAATAATGTCTAACATAGAGAATAATACAGTAATGTCTAATACAGAGAATAATCCAATAATGTCTAATACAGAGAATAATACAGTAATGTCTAATACAGAGAATACAGTAATTTCTAATACAGAGAATAATCCAATAATGTCTAATACAGAGAATAATACAGTAATGTCTAATACAGAGAATAATCCAATAATGTCTAACATAGAGAATAATACAGTAATGTCTAATACAGAGAATAATCCAATAATGTCTAATACAGAGAATAATACAGTAATGTCTAATACAGAGAATAATCCAATAATGTCTAATACAGAGAATAATCCAATAATGTCTAATACAGAGAATAATACAATAATGTCTAATACAGAGAATAATCCAAGAATGTCTAATACAGAAAATAATACAAGAATGTCTAATACAGAGAATAATCCAATAATGTCTAATACAGAGAATAATACAAGAATGTCTAATACAGAGAATAATACAATAATGTCTAATACAGAGAATAATTCAATAATGTCTAATACTTAGAATAATACAATAATGTCTAATACAGAGAATAATCCAATAATGTCTAATACAGAGAATAATCCAATAATGTCTACTACAGAGAATAATACAATAATGCCTAATACAGAGAATAATCCAATAACATCTAATACTGGGAATAATCCAATAACGTCTAATACAGAGAATAATCCAATAATGTCCAATACAGAGAATAATCCAATAATGTCCAATACAGAGAATTATCCAATAATGTCCAATACAGAGAATAATCCAATAATATCCAATACAGAGAATAATTCAATAATGTCTAATACAGAGAATAATCCAATAATGTCTAATATAGAGAATAATAAAATAATGTCTAATACAGAGAATAATCCAATAATGTATAATACAGAGACTAATACAATAATGTATAATACAGAGAATAATACAATAATGTCTAATACTGAGAATAATCCAATAATGTCTAATACTGAGAATAATCCAATAATGTCTAATACAGATAATAATACAATAATGTCTAATACAGAGAATAATCCAATAATGTCTAATACTGAGAATAATCCAATAATGTCTAATACAGAGAATGATACAATAATGTCTAATACTGAGAATATCCAATAATGTCTAATACAGAGAATAATCCAATAATGTCTAATACAGAGAATAATCCAATAATGTCTAATACTGGGGATAATCCAATAATGTCTAATACAGAGAATAATCCAATAATGTATAATACAGAGACTAATCCAATAATGTCTTATACAGAGAATAATCCAATAATGTCCAACACAGAGAATAATGCAATAATGTCTAATACAGAGAATAATACAATAATGTCTAATAGTGAGAATAATACAAGAATGTCTAATACTGAGAATAATACAAGAATATCTATTACTGAGAATAATACAAGAATGTCTAATACTGAGAATAATACAATAATGTCTAATACAGAGAATAATACAATAATGCCTAATACAGAGAATAATACAATAACGTCTAATACTGGGAATAATACAAAAATGTCTAATACAGAGAATAATACAATAATGTTCAACACAGAGAATAATACAATAATGTCTAATACAGAGAATATTACAATAATGTCTAATACTGAGAATAATACAAGAATGTCTAATACTGAGAATAATCCAATAATGTCTAATACAGGGAGTAATACAATATTGTCTAATACAGAGAATAATCCAATAATGTCTAATACAGAGAATAATACAAGAATGTCTAATACAGAGAATAATCCAATAATGTCTAATACAGAGAATAATACAAGAATGTCTAATACAGAGAATAATACAATAATGTTTAATACAGAGAATAATACAATACTGTTTAATACAGAGAATAATTCAATAATGTCTAATACTGAGAATAATACAATAATGTCTAATACAGAGAATAATACAATAATGCCTAATACAGAGAATAATACAATAGCGTCTAATACTGGGAATAATAATTTAATAATGTCTAATACAGAGAATAATTCAATAATGTCCAATACAGAGAATAATCCAATAATGTCCAATACAGAGAATAATCCAATAATGTCCAATACAGAGAATAATACAATAATGTCCAATACAGAGAATAATCCAATAATGTCCAATACAGAGAATAATTCAATAATGTCTAATACAGAGAATAATCCAATAATGTCTTATACAGAGAATAATACAATAATGTCTAATACAGAGAATAATCCAATAATGTATAATACAGAGACTAATACAATAATGTATAATACAGAGAATAATACAATAATGTCTAATACAGAGAATAATCCAATAATGTCTAATACTGAGAATAATCCAATAATGTCTAATACAGATAATAATACAATAATGTCTAATACAGAGAATAATTCAATAATGTATAATACAGAGAATAATACAATAATGTCTAATACAGAGAATAATACAATAATGTCTAATACAGAGACTAATACAATAATGTATAATACAGAGAATAATACAATAATGTATAATACAGAGAATAATCCAATAATGTCTAATACAGAGAATAATCCAATAATGTCTAATACTGAGAATAATCCAATAATGTCTAATACAGAGAATGATACAATAATGTCTAATACTGAGAATAATCCAATAATGTCTAATACAGAGAATAATCCAATAATGTCTAATACAGAGAATAATCCAATAATGTCTAATACTGGGGATAATCCAATAATGTCTAATACAGAGAATAATCCAATAATGTCCAATACAGAGAATAATCCAATAATGTCCAATACAGAGAATAATCCAATAATGTCTAATACAGAGAATAATCCAATAATGTACAATACAGAGAATAATTCAATAATGTCTAATACAGAGAATAATCCAATAATGTCTAATACAGAGAATAATACAAAAATGTATAATACAGAGAATAATACAATAATGTATAATACAGAGACTAATACAATAATGTATAATACAGAGAATAATACAATAATGTCTAATGCAGAGAATAATCCAATAATGTCTAATGCTGAGAATAATCCAATATGTCTAATACAGATAATAATACAATAATGTCTAATACAGAGAATAATCCAATAATGTCTAATACTGAGAATAATCCAATAATGTCTAATACAGAGAATGATACAATAATGTCTAATACTGAGAATAATCCAATAATGTCTAATACAGAGAATAATCCAATAATGTCTAATACAGAGAATAATTCAATAATGTATAATACAGAGAATAATACAATAATGTCTAATACAGAGAATAATACAATAATGTCCAACACAGAGAATAATACAATAATGTCTAATACAGAGAATAATACAATAATGTCTAATACTGAGAATAATACAAGAATGTCTAATACTGAGAATAATCCAATAATGTATCATACAGAGAATAATCCAATAATGTCTAATACAGAGAATAATCCAATAATGTCTAATACAGAGAATAATCCAATAATATCTAATGCAGTGAATAATCCAATAATGTCTAATACAGAGAATAATCCAATAATGTCTAATGCAGTGAATAATCCAATAATGTCTAATACAGAGAATAATCCAATAATGTCTAACATAGAGAATAATACAGTAATGTCTAATACAGAGAATAATCCAATAATGTCTAATACAGAGAATAATACAGTAATGTCTAATACAGAGAATAATCCAATAATGTCTAATACAGAGAATAATCCAATAATGTCTAATACAGAAAATAATACAAGAATGTCTAATACAGAGAATAATCCAAGAATGTCTAATACAGAGAATAATACAAGAATGTCTAATACAGAGAATAATACAATAATGTCTAATACAGAGAATAATACAATAATGTCTAATACAGAGAATAATTCAATAATGTCTAATACTTAGAATAATACAATAATGTCTAATACAGAGAATAATCCAATAATGTCTAATACAGAGAATAATCCAATAATGTCTAATACAGAGAATAATACTATAATGCCTAATACAGAGAATAATCCAATAACATCTAATACTGGGAATAATCCAATAACGTCTAATACAGAGAATAATCCAATAATGTCCAATACAGAGAATAATCCAATAATGTCCAATACAGAGAATTATCCAATAATGTCCAATACAGAGAATAATCCAATAATATCCAATACAGAGAATAATTCAATAATGTCTAATACAGAGAATAATCCAATAATGTCTAATATAGAGAATAATAAAATAATGTCTAATACAGAGAATAATCCAATAATGTAAAATACAGAGACTAATACAATAATGTATAATACAGAGAATAATACAATAATGTCTAATACAGAGAATAATCCAATAATGTCTAATACTGAGAATAATCCAATAATGTCTAATACAGAGAATGATACAATAATGTCTAATACTGAGAATATCCAATAATGTCTAATACAGAGAATAATCCAATAATGTCTAATACTGAGAATATCCAATAATGTCTAATACAGAGAATAATCCAATAATGTCTAATACTGAGAATATCCAATAATGTCTAATACAGAGAATAATCCAATAATGTCTAATACAGAGAATAATCCAATAATGTCTAATACTGGGGATAATCCAATAATGTCTAATACAGAGAATAATCCAATAATGTATAATACAGAGACTAATCCAATAATGTCTTATACAGAGAATAATCCAATAATGTCCAACACAGAGAATAATACAATAATGTGTAATACAGAGAATAATACAATAATGTCTAATAGTGAGAATAATACAAGAATGTCTAATACTGAGAATAATACAAGAATGTCTAATACTGAGAATAATACAAGAATGTCTAATACTGAGAATAATACAATAATGTCTAATACAGAGAATAATACAATAATGCCTAATACAGAGAATAATACAATAACGTCTAATACTGGGAATAATACAAAAATGTCTAATACAGAGAATAATACAATAATGTTCAACACAGAGAATAATACAATAATGTCTAATACAGAGAATAATACAATAATGTCTAATACAGAGAATAATACAATAATGTCTAATACTGAGAATAATACAAGAATGTCTAATACTGAGAATAATCCAATAATGTCTAATACAGGGAGTAATACAATATTGTCTAATACAGAGAATAATCCAATAATGTCTAATACAGAGAATAATACAAGAATGTCTAATACAGAGAATAATCCAATAATGTCTAATACAGAGAAAAATACAAGAATGTCTAATACAGAGAATAATACAATAATGTTTAATACAGAGAATAATACAATACTGTTTAATACAGAGAATAATTCAATAATGTCTAATACTGAGAATAATACAATAATGTCTAATACAGAGAATAATACAATAATGCCTAATACAGAGAATAATACAATAGCGTCTAATACTGGAAATAATAATTTAATAATGTCTAATACAGAGAATAATCCAATAATGTCCAATACAGAGAATAATCCAATAATGTCCAATACAGAGAATAATCCAATAATGTCCAATACAGAGAATAATCCAATAATGTCCAATACAGAGAATAATCCAATAATGTCCAATACAGAGAATAATTCAATAATGTCTAATACAGAGAATAATCCAATAATGTCTTATACAGAGAATAATACAATAATGTATAATACAGAGAATAATACAATAATGTATAATACAGAGAATAATACAATAATGTCTAATACAGAGAATAATCCAATAATGTCTAATACAGAGAATAATACAAAAATGTATAATACAGAGAATAATACAATAATGTATAATACAGAGACTAATACAATAATGTATAATACAGAGAATAATACAATAATGTCTAATGCAGAGAATAATCCAATAATGTCTAATGCTGAGAATAATCCAATATGTCTAATACAGATAATAATACAATAATGTCTAATACAGAGAATAATTCAATAATGTCTAATACTGAGAATAATCCAATAATGTCTAATACAGAGAATGATACAATAATGTCTAATACTGAGAATAATCCAATAATGTCTAATACAGAGAATAATCCAATAATGTCTAATACAGAGAATAATTCAATAATGTATAATACAGAGAATAATACAATAATGTCTAATACAGAGAATAATACAATAATGTCCAACACAGAGAATAATACAATAATGTCTAATACAGAGAATAATACAATAATGTCTAATACTGAGAATAATACAAGAATGTCTAATACTGAGAATAATCCAATAATGTCTAATACAGAGAATAATCCAATAATGTCTAATACAGAGAATAATCCAATAATGTATAATACAGAGAATAATACAATAATGTATAATACAGAGACTAACACAATAATGTCTAATACAGAGAATAATACAATAATGTCCAACACAGAGAATAATACAATAATGTCTAATTCAGAGAATAATACAATAATGTCTAATACTGAGAATAATACAAGAATGTCTAATACTGAGAATAATCCAATAATGTCTAATACAGAGAATAATACAATAATGTCTAATACAGAGAATAATCCAATAATGTCTAATACAGGGACTAATACAATATTGTCTAATAAAGAGAATAATCCAATAATGTCTAATACAGAGAATAATCCAATAATGTCTAATACAGAGAATAATACAAGAATGTCTAATACAGAGAATAATCCAATAATGTCTAATACAGAGAATAATACAAGAATGTCTAATACAGAGAATAATACAATAATGTCTAATACAGAGAATAATCCAATAATGTCTAATGCAGTGAATAATCCAATAATGTCTAATACAGAGAATAATCCAATAATGTCTAACATAGAGAATAATACAGTAATGTCTAGTACAGAGAATAATCCAATAATGTCTAATACAGAGAATAATACAGTAATGTCTAATACAGAGAATAATCCAATAATGTCTAATACAGAGAATAATCCAATAATGTCTAATACAGAGAATAATACAATAATGTCTAATACAGAGAATAATCCAAGAATGTCTAATACAGAAAATAATACAAGAATGTCTAATACAGAGAATAATCCAATAATGTCTAATACAGAGAATAATACAAGAATGTCTAATACAGAGAATAATACAATAATGTCTAATACAGAGAATAATTCAATAATGTCTAATACTTAGAATAATACAATAATGTCTAATACAGAGAATAATCCAATAATGTCTAATACAGAGAATAATCCAATAATGTCTACTACAGAGAATAATACAATAATGCCTAATACAGAGAATAATCCAATAACATCTAATACTGGGAATAATCCAATAACGTCTAATACAGAGAATAATCCAATAATGTCCAATACAGAGAATAATCCAATAATGTCCAATACAGAGAATTATCCAATAATGTCCAATACAGAGAATAATCCAATAATATCCAATACAGAGAATAATTCAATAATGTCTAATACAGAGAATAATCCAATAATGTCTAATATAGAGAATAATAAAATAATGTCTAATACAGAGAATAATACAATAATGTATAATACAGAGACTAATACAATAATGTATAATACAGAGAATAATACAATAATGTCTAATACAGAGAATAATCCAATAATGTCTAATACTGAGAATAATCCAATATTGTCTAATACAGATAATAATACAATAATGTCTAATACAGAGAATAATCCAATAATGTCTAATACTGAGAATAATCCAATAATGTCTAATACAGAGAATGATACAATAATGTCTAATACTGAGAAAATCCAATAATGTCTAATACAGAGAATAATCCAATAATGTCTAATACAGAGAATAATCCAATAATGTCTAATACTGGGGATAATCCAATAATGTCTAATACAGAGAATAATCCAATAATGTATAATACAGAGACTAATCCAATAATGTCTTATACAGAGAATAATCCAATAATGTCCAACACAGAGAATAATACAATAATGTCTAATACAGAGAATAATACAATAATGTCTAATAGTGAGAATAATACAAGAATGTCTAATACTGAGAATAATACAAGAATGTCTAATACTGAGAATAATACAAGAATGTCTAATACTGAGAATAATACAATAATGTCTAATACAGAGAATAATACAATAATGCCTAATACAGAGAATAATACAATAACGTCTAATACTGGGAATAATACAAAAATGTCTAATACAGAGAATAATACAATAATGTTCAACACAGAGAATAATACAATAATGTCTAATACAGAGAATAATACAATAATGTCTAATACTGAGAATAATACAAGAATGTCTAATACTGAGAATAATCCAATAATGTCTAATACAGGGAGTAATACAATATTGTCTAATACAGAGAATAATCCAATAATGTCTAATACAGAGAATAATACAAGAATGTCTAATACAGAGAATAATCCAATAATGTCTAATACAGAGAATAATACAAGAATGTCTAATACAGAGAATAATACAATAATGTTTAATACAGAGAATAATACAATACTGTTTAATACAGAGAATAATTCAATAATGTCTAATACTGAGAATAATACAATAATGTCTAATACAGAGAATAATACAATAATGCCTAATACAGAGAATAATACAATAGCGTCTAATACTGGGAATAATAATTTAATAATGTCTAATACAGAGAATAATCCAATAATGTCCAATACAGAGAATAATCCAATAATGTCCAATACAGAGAATAATCCAATAATGTCCAATACAGAGAATAATCCAATAATGTCCAATACAGAGAATAATCCAATAATGTCCAATACAGAGAATAATTCAATAATGTCTAATACAGAGAATAATCCAATAATGTCTTATACAGAGAATAATACAATAATGTCTAATACAGAGAATAATCCAATAATGTATAATACAGAGACTAATACAATAATGTATAATACAGAGAATAATACAATAATGTCTAATACAGAGAATAATCCAATAATGTCTAATACTGAGAATAATCCAATAATGTCTAATACAGATAATAATACAATAATGTCTAATACAGAGAATAATTCAATAATGTATAATACAGAGAATAATACAATAATGTCTAATACAGAGAATAATACAATAATGTCTAATACAGAGACTAATACAATAATGTATAATACAGAGAATAATACAATAATGTATAATACAGAGAATAATACAATAATGTCTAATACAGAGAATAATCCAATAATGTCTAATACTGAGAATAATCCAATAATGTCTAATACAGAGAATGATACAATAATGTCTAATACTGAGAATAATCCAATAATGTCTAATACAGAGAATAATCCAATAATGTCTAATACAGAGAATAATCCAATAATGTCTAATACTGGGGATAATCCAATAATGTCTAATACAGAGAATAATCCAATAATGTCCAATACAGAGAATAATCCAATAATGTCCAATACAGAGAATAATCCAAAAATGTCTAATACAGAGAATAATCCAATAATGTACAATACAGAGAATAATTCAATAATGTCTAATACAGAGAATAATCCAATAATGTCTAATACAGAGAATAATACAAAAATGTATAATACAGAGAATAATACAATAATGTATAATACAGAGACTAATACAATAATGTATAATACAGAGAATAATACAATAATGTCTAATGCAGAGAATAATCCAATAATGTCTAATGCTGAGAATAATCCAATATGTCTAATACAGATAATAATACAATAATGTCTAATACAGAGAATAATCCAATAATGTCTAATACTGAGAATAATCCAATAATGTCTAATACAGAGAATGATACAATAATGTCTAATACTGAGAATAATCCAATAATGTCTAATACAGAGAATAATCCAATAATGTCTAATACAGAGAATAATTCAATAATGTATAATACAGAGAATAATACAATAATGTCTAATACAGAGAATAATACAATAATGTCTAATACAGAGAATAATCCAATAATGTATAATACAGAGACTAATACAATAATGTATAATACAGAGACTAACACAATAATGTCTAATACAGAGAATAATACAATAATGTCCAACACAGAGAATAATACAATAATGTCTAATTCAGAGAATAATACAATAATGTCTAATACTGAGAATAATACAAGAATGTCTAATACTGAGAATAATCCAATAATGTCTAATACAGAGAATAATACAATAATGTCTAATACAGAGAATAATCCAATAATGTCTAATACAGGGACTAATACAATATTGTCTAATAAAGAGAATAATCCAATAATGTCTAATACAGAGAATAATCCAATAATGTCTAATACAGAGAATAATACAAGAATGTCTAATACAGAGAATAATCCAATAATGTCTAATACAGAGAATAATACAAGAATGTCTAATACAGAGAATAATACAATAATGTTTAATACAGAGAATAATACAATAATGTCTAATACAGAGAATAATTCAATAATTTCTAATACTGAGAATAATACAATAATGTCTAATACAGAGAATAATACAATAATGTCTAATACAGAGAATAATACAATAATGCCTAATACAGAGAATAATACAATAACGTCTAATACTGGGAATAATCCAATAATGTCTAATACAGAGAATAATCCAATAATGTCTAATACAGAGAATAATACAATAACGTCTAATACTGGGAATAATCCAATAATGTCTAATACAGAGAATAATCCAATAATGTCTAATACAGAGAATAATCCAATAATGTCTAATACAGAGAATAATACAAAAATGTATAATACAGAGAATAATACAATAATGTATAATACAGAGACTAATACAATAATGTATAATACAGAGAATAATACAATAATGTCTAATGCAGAGAATAATCCAATAATGTCTAATACTGAGAATAATCCAATATGTCTAATACAGATAATAATACAATAATGTCTAATACAGAGAATAATCCAATAATGTCTAATACTGAGAATAATCCAATAATGTCTAATACAGAGAATGATACAATAATGTCTAATACTGAGAATAATCCAATAATGTCTAATACAGAGAATAATCCAATAATGTC
The DNA here is from genome assembly GCF_031893055.1 of Leptodactylus fuscus. Classification (NCBI taxonomy): domain Eukaryota; kingdom Metazoa; phylum Chordata; class Amphibia; order Anura; family Leptodactylidae; genus Leptodactylus; species Leptodactylus fuscus. Next base: position 363,862,453 of record NC_134265.1, on the reverse strand, counting down.
TAATACAGAGAATAATCCAATAATGTCTAATACTGGGGATAATCCAATAATGTCTAATACAGAGAATAATCCAATAATGTATAATACAGAGAATAATGCAATAATGTCTAATACAGAGAATAATACAATAATGTCTAATACTGAGAATAATACAAGAATGTCTAATACTGAGAATAATCCAATAATGTCTAATACAGAGAATAATACAATAATGTCTAATACAGAGAATAATCCAATAATGTATAATACAGAGACTAATACAATAATGTATAATACAGAGACTAATACAATAATGTATAATACAGAGAATAATACAATAATGTCTAATACTGAGAATAATACAATAATGTCTAATACAGAGAATAATCCAATAATGTCTAATACAGAGAATAATACAATAATGCCTAATACAGAGAATAATACAATAACGTCTAATACTGGGAATAATCCAATAATGTCTAATACAGAGAATAATACAATAATTTCTAATACAGAGAATAATACAATAACGTCTAATACTGGGAATAATCCAATAATGTCTAATACAGAGAATAATCCAATAATGTCCAATACAGAGAATAATCCAATAATGTCCAATACAGACAATAATCCAATAATGTCTAATGCAGAGAATAAATCAATAATGTCCAATACAGAGAATAATTCAATAATGTCTAATACAGAGAATAATACAATAATGTCTAATACAGAGAATAATACAATAATGTATAATACAGAGACTAATACAATAATGTATAATACAGAGAATAATACAATAATTTCTAATACAGAAAATAATCCAATAATGTCTAATACAAAGAATAATCCAATAATGTCTAATACTGAGAATAATCCAATAATGTCTAATACAGAGAATGATACAATAATGTCTAATACTGAGAATAATCCAATGATGTCTAATACAGAGAATAATCCAATAATTTCTAATACAGAGAATAATCCAATAATGTCTAATACTGGGGATAATCCAATAATGTCTAATACAGAGAATGATACAATAATGTCTAATACAGAGAATAATCCAATAATGTCTAATACAGAGAATGATACAATAATGTCTAATACAGAGAATAATCCAATAATGTCTAATACAGGGACTAATACAAGAATGTCTAATACAGAGAATAATGCAATGATGTCTAATACAGAGACTAATACAATAATGTCTAATACAGAGAATAATCCAATAATGTCTAATACAGAGAATAATCCAATAATGTCTAATACAGAGAATAATCCAATAATGTCTAATACAGAGAATAATACAATAATGTCCAATACAGAGAATAATCCAATAATGTCCAATACAGAGAATAATCCAATAATGTCTGTCACGGGATGGTTAGAGTCCGGCAATAGGCAATGTGTAATATATATTTCATGTGGAATGTATTCTCTAACCTGTTATATACATCAATGTGTAGTTGGCTGATTAGGGTCTAGTGTGTTAGCACATTGTATGCAAATACCTCTAACTAGTGAGGACCAGTGAGGACAATGGGTGGAGATAATCTGATCAGTGTCTCCAAGAAGATGTTGGATGGTGCATTGTCCATAGTAGACAGGGAGTCTGCTCTCCTTGGTATAGGTGAGGGGGGAAGGATCTGTGACTCAGCCCTTCCCACCCACAGATAGAGGAAGTAACAGTCTTAGGGCTAGTTCACACGTGGGCAAAGGGGAGGTTTTTGACAGCGGAATTCGCTTCAAAAACCTCTCCTTTAACATGGTGGTCTATGTAGACCACTAGCTTTTTTTTTCCTCCTAGCGTTTTCCGCCTGAAGAAGCGACATGACCTTTCTTCAGGCGGAAAACGCCTGAAGAATTGCATAGAAGTGAATGGGAGGCGAAAACCGCGCGGTAAAAAACCGCGCGGTTTTTTGCACACAAAAACCGCGCGGTTTTTTGCAAAAAAAACGCGCGGTTTTCGCCTGCAGTTTCTATAGCACATATAGGAAAAAAAAACCTAGCGAAAACCGCTAGCGAAAACCGCGTCAAAAACCTCGTCAAAAACCGCGCGGAATGCAAAAAACAGCGTCAAAAAAACTCCTCGAGGTTTTTTACCTCGCACAAATAAGCTAGGCGGTTTTCACGTGTGAACTGACCCTTAGTATATAGTTGTAGCTTGCAGTTAGTATGTGTTAGCCGGCCTGTGCACAGCTCTGCAGAGAGCCAGGACTTAGTTACAGGACCAAGGAACCAAAGTTATCATTGGATTGTGACTTCTGTGGACTTATTGTTATTACGGTTGATGTGACCGCCGCCGGCTACTAACTTTGTGGATTACAATAAATTGCTGTTGTCTCCCGACCTCTTGCGTCCGTGTTGATTCAAAAGACCATCCGGAGGAAGACGTATACCTTTGCTCCGTTACAACTGGTTGGCAGCGGTGGGATCAACAGCGGACAGCGAGATGGACTACAGCAGCTCAGCGATTAATGGAGCCACAACCTCAGAATACAGGAACTGGACTATGGCAAGTCTACAAGTAAGGGCCCGGGAACTAAACCTGAGTTACCAGGGAAGAACGAAAGATCAACTGATCGAGGCACTGGAGGAGATGACCCTGCAAAGCGACCATGAGGAGGGCTGCCCCCAGGAGACAGTAGAGATACGGGAGTGGCAGGTACAGACCCAAAAGAGCAGATGGGTTGTTTTGTATGAGGAGGAATTGGCAGTGCTGGGGCTAGGAGCAACTGCAGAGCAAAGGAGTAGAGCATTACAGAGGGCTCAGGAAACGGAGAAGGAGGAACAGAGAATGGCGCATGAAAAGGAAAGAATGGCGCATGAAATGCGAATGGCTGAGATAACTGCGCGGAATTATAATCAAACATCGACCCCCAGCCCAACAGTGAGAGAACCACCATATGTCTCCCATAAACACTTCAAGACCTTTGATGAAGCGGCTGGGGATGTTGATGGATATTTTCAGGACTTCGAACACCAGTGCCGCCTGATGGAAGTCCCAGAGAAGGATTGGGTCCGGTATCTGGTGGGGCATCTACGAGATGGGGCTGCGGAAGCTCTCAGAGCCATGGACCCTAGTGATCAGCGGGACTATGAGGCCATTAAAAGAGCGGTGCAGAAGTATTATGCAGTCACTCCAGAGTCCTACCGAGTTCAGTTCCGCTCTTTGTCTTACAATGGGGGAAGCTCCTTCCACATGTTCGCCCACAAGTTGAAGCAAGCATGCAAGCGCTGGCTAGAAGGAGAGGAGGCTGTCACAGTCGATAAGATCCTCCAAGTCATACTTAAGGAACAGTTCTTTTCCCAGTGCCCCGCTGAGATCCGTGAGTGGGTGCTGGAACGGAACCCAGCCACAGTGGAGCAAGCTGCTTCCCTTGCAGATGAGGGCCTGACCATCAAGCCGCAGTGGAAGAGGTTGTTTGCAGAGGAGCGGAAAACTACCACAGTCCGCCAGACACCCTTCAGCCAGCCACCCACCTTTCGTGCCCGGCCTCAGGATTACAATTCCCCCTCTACCCCTGCCCCAGCCCATCGGCCTCCAGCTATGAACAACCCTGTCCCTAGACAACGACCCACTGGAAGAATGCTAGAGCGCAGATGTTTTGGGTGCGGGCGGCCTGGACATTTGCAAGCTAGTTGCCCTGCTAACATGGGGGCACGGGCCACCGTGGCATCCCGGCCTATTCACTACCTGGGAACCACCCCTAGGACAGAAAGTTTGGCCCCATTTCCAGATGACTCCATGAATGACCCATCTGTTCCACCTCCAGGGGTCTATGGGATTCAGCCTTCCGCCACACATCCCGCAAACCTTCAGAGGAAGCACTTACAGGAGGTCCTACTGGATGGCCGAACAGTTGTTGGATTCCGGGACTCGGGAGCTTTCCTAACGGTAGCGGACCCCCGAGTTGTGCGACCCGAGGCCCTAGAGGAGGGCCCTGGCATTTCTATCAAGTTGGCAGGGGGTACTCAAAGACGTATTCCTAAAGCTACCGTGGAACTCGACTATGGTTATGGACCAAAACGATGCACGATTGGTGTGATGAGCGGGCTGCCGGCCGATGTTCTGTTAGGCAACGATGTTGGAAATCTACAGTGCCACTTTGTGGGAGCAGTGACCCGAAGCCAAGCTCAGGGAGAAGCCAACATGGATCCACCGGATTTTCTGCCAGATGCCAGCCCTTCAACCCTACAACTTTACCATTCAGCACCGCCGAGGGAACCAACACCAGAACACAGATGGGTTATCCCGGCAGGAGGACATATGAGCTATAGAGACTGATGTGCATTCCCCAATTTACCTGTGTAGGCCAATTGTGTCATGCACATGTTTTGAGAGGGGGAGGGGTTGTCACGGGATGGTTAGAGTCCGGCAATAGGCAATGTGTAATATATATTTCATGTGGAATGTATTCTCTAACCTGTTATATACATCAATGTGTAGTTGGCTGATTAGGGTCTAGTGTGTTAGCACATTGTATGCAAATACCTCTAACTAGTGAGGACCAGTGAGGACAATGGGTGGAGATAATCTGATCAGTGTCTCCAAGAAGATGTTGGATGGTGCATTGTCCATAGTAGACAGGGAGTCTGCTCTCCTTGGTATAGGTGAGGGGGGAAGGATCTGTGACTCAGCCCTTCCCACCCACAGATAGAGGAAGTAACAGTCTTAGTATATAGTTGTAGCTTGCAGTTAGTATGTGTTAGCCGGCCTGTGCACAGCTCTGCAGAGAGCCAGGACTTAGTTACAGGACCAAGGAACCAAAGTTATCATTGGATTGTGACTTCTGTGGACTTATTGTTATTACGGTTGATGTGACCGCCGCCGGCTACTAACTTTGTGGATTACAATAAATTGCTGTTGTCTCCCGACCTCTTGCGTCCGTGTTGATTCAAAAGACCATCCGGAGGAAGACGTATACCTTTGCTCCGTTACAATGTCTAATACAGAGAATAATCCAATAATGTCTAATACAGAGAATAATCCAATAATGTATAATAGAGAGAATAATCCAATAATGTCGAATACAGAGAATAATACAATAATGCCTAATACAGAGAATAATACAATAACGTCTAATACAGAGAATAATCCAATAATGTCCAATACAGAGAATAATCCAATAATGTCCAATACAGAGAATAATCCAATAATGTCTAATACAGAGAATAATACAATAATGTCTAATACAGAGAATAATCCAATAATGTCTAATACAGAGAATAATACAATAACGTCTAATACTGGGAATAATCCAATAATGTCTAATACAGAGAATAATCCAATAATGTCCAATACAGAGAATAATCCAATAATGTCCAATACAGAGAATAATCCAATAATGTCTAATACAGAGAATAATCCAATAATGTCCAATACAGAGAATAATTCAATAATGTCTAATACAGAGAATAATACAATAATGTATAATACAGAGACTAATCCAATAATGTATAATACAGAGAATAATACAATAATGTCTAATACAGAGAATAATCCAATAATGTCTAATCCTGAGACTAATCCAATAATGTCTAATACAGAGAATAATACAATAATGCCTAATACTGAGAATAATACGATAATGGCTAATTCAGAGAATAATACAATAATGTATAATACAGAGAATAATACAATAATGTCTAATACAGAGAATAATATAATAATGTATAATACATAGACTAATTCAATAATGTATAATACAGAGAATAATCCAATAATGTCTAATACAGAGAATAATCCAATAATGTCTAATGCTGAGAATAATCCAATAATTTCTAATACTGAGAATAATCCAATAATGTCTAATACAGAGAATAATCCAATAATGTCTAATACAGAGAATAATCCAATAATTTCTAATACTGAGAATAATCCAATAATGTCTAATACAGAGAATGATACAATAATGTCTAATACTGAGAATAATCCAATAATGTCTAATACAGAGAATGATACAATAATGTCTAATACTGAGAATATTCCAATAATGTCTAATACAGAGAATAATCCAATAATGTCTAATACAGAGAATAATCCAATAATGTATAATACAGAGACTAATCCAATAATGTCTAATACAGAGAATAATACAATAATGTCTAATACAGAGAATAATCCAATAATGTCTAATACTGAGAATAATACAATAATGTCTAATACAGAGAATAATACAATAATGTCTAATACAGAGAATAATCCAATAATGTCTAATACAGAGAATAATCCAATAATGTATAATACAGAGACTAATCCAATAATGTCTAATACAGAGAATAATACAATAATGTCCAATACAGAGAATAGTACAATAATGTCCAACACAGAGAATAATACAATAATGTCTAATACAGAGAATAATACAATAATGTCTAATACTGAGAATAATACAAGAATGTCTAATTCTGAGAATAATCCAATAATGTCTAATACAGAGAATAATACAATAATGTCTAATACAGAGAATAATCCAATAATGTCTAATACAGGGACTAATACAATAATGTCTAATTCTGGGAATAATACAAGAATGTCTAATACAGAGAATAATACAATAATGTCTAATACAGAGAATAATACAATAATGTCTAATACAGAGAATAATTCAATAATGTCTAATACAGAGAATAATCCAATAATGTCTAATACAGAGAATAATACAATAATGCCTAATACAGAGAATAATACAATAATGTCCAATACAGAGAATAATCCAATAATGTCCAATACAGAGAATAATCCAATAATGTTTAATACAGAGAATAATCCAATAATGTCTAATACAGAGAATAATTCAATAATGTCTAATACAGAGAATAATCCAATAATGTCTAATACTGAGAATAATCCAATAATGTCTAATACAGAGAATAATACAATAATGTCTAATAGAGAGAATAATACAATAATGTCTAATAGAGAGAATAATACAATAATGTATAATACAGAGAATAATACAATAATGTCTAATACAGAGATTAATACAATAATGTATAATACAGAGACTAATCCAATAATGTATAATACAGAGACTAATCCAATAATGTATAATACAGAGAATAATCCAATAATGTCTAATACAGAGAATAATCCAATAATGTCCAATACAGAGAATAATCCAATAATGTCCAATACAGAGAATAATCCAATAATGTCCAATACAGAGAATAATCCAATAATGTCCAATACAGAGAATAATCCAATAATGTCCAATACAGAGAATAATCCAATAATGTCTAATACAGAGAATAATCCAATAATGTCCAATACAGAGAATAATACAATAATGTCTAATACAGAGAATAATACAATAATGTCTAATACAGAGAATAATACAATAATGTCTAATGCAGAGAATAATTCAATAATGTCTAATACAGAGAATAATCCAATAATGTCTAATACAGAGAATAATCCAATAATGTCTAATACAGATAATAATGCAATAATGTCTAATACAGAGAATAATCCAATAATGTCTAATACAGAGAATAATACAATAATGTCTAATACAGAGAATAATTCAATAATGTCTAATACAGAGAATAATTCAATAATGTCTAATACAGAGAATAATACAATAATGTCTAATACAGAGAATAATACAATAATGTCTAATACAGAGAATAATCTCAAAATGTGCAAGGGATGAGGACGAGGTCGGGGACATGGAAAATTCAGCTGGGGAGCAAGGTTGCAGTCAAGCTATAGCGCATCCAATGGCTACTGGTGAGGGGCAGCCAGCATCCCGTTTCTCCACAATCCTTGGCTCGATGGCCACATTAAGCAGGGTACATGGTACAAGATTGAATAATCCAATAATGTCTAATACAGAGAATAATACAATAATGCCTAATACAGAGAATAATACAATAATGTATAATACAGAGAATGATACAATAATGTCTAATACTGAGAATATTCCAATAATGTCTAATACAGATAATAATCCAATAATGTCTAATACAGAGAATAATCCAATAATGTCTAATACTGAGAATAATCCAATAATGTCTAATACTGAGAATAATCCAATAATGTCTAATACAGAGAATGATACAATAATGTCTAATACAGAGAATAATCCAATAATGTCCAATACAGAGAATAATCCAATAATGTCCAATACAGAGAATAATCCAATAATGTCTAATGCAGAGAATAAACCATTAATGTCCAATACAGAGAATAATTCAATAATGTCTAATACAGAGAATAATCCAATAATGTCTAATACAGAGAATAATACAATAATGTCTAATACAGATAATAATACAATAATGTATAATACAGAGAATGATACAATAATGTCTAATACTGAGAATATTCCAATAATGTCTAATACAGAGAATAATCCAATAATGTCTAATACAGAGAATAATCCAATAATGTCTAATACTGGGGATAGTCCAATAATGTCTAATACTGAGAATAATCCAATAATGTCTAATACAGAGAATAATCCAATAATGTCTAATACAGAGAATAATCCAATAATGTCTAATACTGGGGATAATCCAATAATGTCTAATACTGAGAATAATCCAATAATGTCTAATACAGAGAATGATACAATAATGTCTAATACTGAGAATATTCCAATAATGTCTAATACAGAGAATAATCCAATAATGTCTAATACAGAGAATAATCCAATAATGTCTAATACAGAGAATAATACAATAATGTCCAACACAGAGAATAATACAATAATGTCTAATACAGAGAATAATACAATAATGTTTAATACTGAGAATAATACAAGAATGTCTAATACTGAGAATAATCCAATAATGTCTAATACAGAGAATAATACAATAATGTCTAATACAGAGAATAATCCAATAATGTCTAATACAGGGACTAATACAATAATGTCTAATGCTGGGAATAATACAAGAATGTCTAATACTGAGAATAATCCAATAATGTCTAATACAGAGAATAATACAATAATGTCTAATACAGAGAATAATCCAATAATGTCTAATACAGGGACTAATACAATAATGTCTAATGCTGGGAATAATACAAGAATGTCTAATACAGAGAATAATACAATAATGTCTAATACAGAGAATAATACAATAATGTCTAATACAGAGAATAATTCAATAATGTCTAATACAGAGAATAATACAATAATGTCTAATACAGAGAATAATACAAAAATGCCTAATACAGAGAATAATACAATAATGTCTAATACAGAGAATAATACAATAATGTCTAATACAGAGAATATTTCAATAATGTCTAATACAGAGAATAATCCAATAATGTCTAATACAGAGAATAATACAATATTGTCTAATACAGAGAATAATCCAATAATGTCCAATACAGAGAATAATCCAATAATGTCTAATACAGAGAATAATCCAATAATGTACAATACAGAGAATAATTCAATAATGTCTAATACAGAGAATAATCCAATAATGTCTAATACAGAGAATAATACAAAAATGTATAATACAGAGAATAATACAATAATGTATAATACAGAGACTAATACAATAATGTATAATACAGAGAATAATACAATAATGTCTAATGCAGAGAATAATCCAATAATGTCTAATACTGAGAATAATCCAATAATGTCTAATACAGATAATAATCCAATAATGTCTAATACAGAGAATAATCCAATAATGTCTAATACTGAGAATAATCCAATAATGTCTAATACAGAGAATGATACAATAATGTCTAATACTGAGAATAATCCAATAATGTCTAATACAGAGAATAATCCAATAATGTCTAATACAGAGAATAATCCAATAATGTCTAATACAGAGAATAATACAATAATGTCCAACACAGAGAATAATACAATAATGTCTAATACAGAGAATAATACAATAATGTTTAATACTGAGAATAATACAAGAATGTCTAATACTGAGAATAATCCAATAATGTCTAATACAGAGAATAATACAATAATGTCTAATACAGAGAATAATCCAATAATGTCTAATACAGGGACTAATACAATAATGTCTAATGCTGGGAATAATACAAGAATGTCTAATACTGAGAATAATCCAATAATGTCTAATACAGAGAATAATACAATAATGTCTAATACAGAGAATAATCCAATAATGTCTAATACAGGGACTAATACAATAATGTCTAATGCTGGGAATAATACAAGAATGTCTAATACAGAGAATAATACAATAATGTCTAATACAGAGAATAATACAATAATGTCTAATACAGAGAATAATTCAATAATGTCTAATACAGAGAATAATACAATAATGTCTAATACAGAGAATAATACAAAAATGCCTAATACAGAGAATAATACAATAATGTCTAATACAGAGAATAATACAATAATGTCTAATACAGAGAATATTTCAATAATGTCTAATACAGAGAATAATCCAATAATGTCTAATACAGAGAATAATACAATATTGTCTAATACAGAGAATAATCCAATAATGTCCAATACAGAGAATAATCCAATAATGTCTAATACAGAGAATAATCCAATAATGTACAATACAGAGAATAATTCAATAATGTCTAATACAGAGAATAATCCAATAATGTCTAATACAGAGAATAATACAAAAATGTATAATACAGAGAATAATACAATAATGTATAATACAGAGACTAATACAATAATGTATAATACAGAGAATAATACAATAATGTCTAATGCAGAGAATAATCCAATAATGTCTAATACTGAGAATAATCCAATAATGTCTAATACAGATAATAATCCAATAATGTCTAATACAGAGAATAATCCAATAATGTCTAATACTGAGAATAATCCAATAATGTCTAATACAGAGAATGATACAATAATGTCTAATACTGAGAATAATCCAATAATGTCTAATACAGAGAATAATCCAATAATGTCTAATACAGAGAATAATCCAATAATGTCTAATACTGGGGATAATCCAATAATGTCTAATACAGAGAATAATACAATAATGTATAATACAGAGAATAATACAATAATGACTAATACAGAGAATAATACAATAATGTCCAACACAGAGAATAATACAATAATGTCTAATACAGAGAATAATACAATAATGTCTAATACTGAGAATAATACAAGAATGTCTACTACTGAGAATAATCCAATAATGTCTAATACAGAGAATAATACAATAATGTCTAATACAGAGAATAATCCAATAATGTATAATACAGAGACTAATACAATAATGTATAATACAGAGACTAATACAATAATGTATAATACAGAGAATAATACAATAATGTCTAATACAGAGAATAATACAATAATGTCCAACACAGAGAATAATACAATAATGTCTAATTCAGAGAATAATACAATAATGTCTAATACTGAGAATAATACAAGAATGTCTAATACTGAGAATAATCCAATAATGTCTAATACAGAGAATAATACAATAATGTCTAATACAGAGAATAATCCAATATTGTCTAATACAGGGACTAATACAATAATGTCTAATACAGAGAATAATCCAATAATGTCTAATACAGAGAATAATCCAATAATGTCTAATACAGAGAATAATCCAATAATGTGTAATACAGAGAATAATACAAGAATGTCTAATACAGAGAATAATCCAATAATGTCTAATACAGAGAATAATACAAGAATGTCTAATACAGAGAATAATACAATAATGTCTAATACAGAGAATAATACAATAATGTCTAATACAGAGAATAATACAATAATGTCTAATACTGAGAATAATCCAATAATGTCTAATACAGAGAATAATACAATAATGCCTAATACAGAGAATAATACAATAACGTCTAATACTGGGAATAATCCAATAATGTCTAATACAGAGAATATTACAATAATGTTCAATACAGAGAATAATCCAATAATGTCCAATACAGAGAATAATCCAATAATGTCTAATGCAGAGAATAAACCAATAATGTCCAATACAGAGAATAATACAATAATGTCTAATACAGAGAATAATCCAATAATGTCTAATACAGAGAATAATACAATAATGTATAATACAGAGACTAATACAATAATGTATAATACAGAGAATAATACTATAATTTCTAATACAGAGAATAATCCAATAATGTCTAATACTGAGAATAATCCAATAATGTCTAATACAGATAATAATACAATAATGTCTAATACAGAGAATAATCCAATAATGTCTAATACTGAGAATAAACTAATAATGTCTAATACAGAGAATAATCCAATAATGTCTAATACAGAGAATAATCCAATAATGTCTAATACTGGGGATAATCCAATAATGTATAATACTGAGAATAATCCAATAATGTCTAATACTGGGGATAATCCAATAATGTATAATACTGAGAATAATCCAATAATGTCTAATACAGAGAATGATACAATAATGTCTAATACTGAGAATATTCCAATAATGTCTAATACAGAGAATGATACATTAATGTCTAATACTGAGAATATTCCAATAATGTCTAATACAGAGAATAATCCAATAATGTCTAATACAGAGAATAATCCAATAATGTATAATACATAGACTAATCCAATAATGTCTAATACAGAGAATAATACAATAATGTCTAATACAGAGAATAATACAATAATGTCTAACGCAGAGAATAATACAATAATGTCTAATACTGAGAATAATACAAGAATGTCTAATACTGAGAATAATCCAATAATGTCTAATACAGAGAATAATCCAATAATGTCCAATACAGAGAATAATCCAATAATGTATAATACAGAGACTAATACAATAATGTATAATACAGAGACTAATACAATAATGTATAATACAGAGAATAATACAATAATGTCTAATACAGAGAATAATACAATAATGTCCAACACAGAGAATAATACAATAATGTCTAATTCAGAGAATAATACAATAATGTCTAATACTGAGAATAATACAAGAATGTCTAATACTGAGAATAATCCAATAATGTCTAATACAGAGAATAATACAATAATGTCTAATACAGAGAATAATCCAATATTGTCTAATACAGGGACTAATACAATAATGTCTAATACAGAGAATAATCCAATAATGTCTAATACAGAGAATAATCCAATAATGTCTAATACAGAGAATAATCCAATAATGTCTAATACAGAGAATAATACAAGAATGTCTAATACAGAGAATAATCCAATAATGTCTAATACAGAGAATAATACAAGAATGTCTAATACAGAGAATAATCCAATAATGTCTAATACAGAGAATAATCCAATAATGTCTAATACTGGGGATAATCCAATAATGTATAATACTGAGAATAATCCAATAATGTCTAATACAGAGAATGATACAATAATGTCTAATACTGAGAATATTCCAATAATGTCTAATACAGAGAATGATACATTAATGTCTAATACTGAGAATATTCCAATAATGTCTAATACAGAGAATAATCCAATAATGTCTAATACAGAGAATAATCCAATAATGTATAATACAGAGACTAATCCAATAATGTCTAATACAGAGAATAATACAATAATGTCTAATACAGAGAATAATACAATAATGTCCAACACAGAGAATAATACAATAATGTCTAACGCAGAGAATAATACAATAATGTCTAATACTGAGAATAATACAAGAATGTCTAATACTGAGAATAATCCAATAATGTCTAATACAGAGAATAATACAATAATGTCTAATACAGAGAATAATCCAATAATGTCTAATACAGGGACTAATACAATAATGTCTAATGCTGGGAATAATACAAGAATGTCTAATACAGAGAATAATACAATAATGTCTAATACAGAGAATAATACAATAATGTCTAATACAGAGAATAATTCAATAATGTCTAATACAGAGAATAATCCAATAATGTCTAATACAGAGAATAATACAATAATGCCTAATACAGAGAATAATACAATAACGTCTAATACTGGGAATAATCCAATAATGTCTAATACAGAGAATAATCCAATAATGTCCAATACAGAGAATAATCCAATAATGTCCAATACAGAGAAAAATCCAATAATGTTTAATACAGAGAATAATTCAATAATGTCCAATACAGAGAATAATTCAATAATGTCTAATACAGAGAATAATACAATAATGTATAATAGAGAGAATAATCCAATAATGTCGAAAACAGAGAATAATCCAATAATGTATAATACAGAGACTAATCCAATAATGTCTAATAAAGAGAATAATACAATAATGTCTAATACAGAGAATAATACAATAATGTCCAACACAGAGAATAATACAATAATGTCTATTACAGAGAATAATACAATAATGTCTAATACAGGGACTAATACAATAATGTCTAATACAGAGAATAATGCAATGATGTCTAATACAGAGACTAATACAATAATGTCTAATACAGAGAATAATCCAATAATGTCTAATACAGAGAATAATCCAATAATGTCTAATACAGAGAATAATCCAATAATGTCTAATACAGAGAATAATACAATAATGTATAATAGAGAGAATAATCCAATAATGTCGAAAACAGAGAATAATCCAATAATGTCCAATACAGAGAATAATCCAATAATGTCCAATACAGAGAATAATCCAATAATGTCTAATACAGAGAATAATCCAATAATGTCTAATACAGAGAATAATCCAATAATGTATAATACAGAGACTAATCCAATAATGTCTAATACAGAGAATAATACAATAATGTCCAATACAGAGAATAATACAATAATGTCCAACACAGAGAATAATACAATAATGTCTAATACAGAGAATAATACAAGAATGTCTAATACAGAGAATAATACAATAATGCTTAATACAGAGAATAATACAATAACGTCTAATACAGAGAATAATCCAAAAATGTCCAATACAGAGAATAATCCAATAATGTCCAATACAGAGAATAATCCAATAATGTCTAATACAGAGAATAATCCAATAATGTCTAATACAGAGAATAATACAATAATGTATAATACAGAGACTAATCCAATAATGTATAATACAGAGAATAATACAATAATGTCTAATACAGAGAATAATCCAATAATGTCTAATCCTGAGAATAATCCAATAATGTCTAATACAGAGAATAATACAATAATGCCTAATACTGAGAATAATACGATAATGGCTAATTCAGAGAATAATACAATAATGTATAATACAGAGAATAATACAATAATGTCTAATACAGAGAATAATACAATAATGTATAATACATAGACTAATTCAATAATGTATAATACAGAGAATAATCCAATAATGTCTAATACAGAGAATAATCCAATAATGTCTAATGCTGAGAATAATCCAATAATTTCTAATACTGAGAATAATCCAATAATGTCTAATACAGAGAATGATACAATAATGTCTAATACTGAGAATAATCCAATAATGTCTAATACAGAGAATGATACAATAATGTCTAATACTGAGAATATTCCAATAATGTCTAATACAGAGAATAATCCAATAATGTCTAATACAGAGAATAATCCAATAATGTATAATACAGAGACTAATCCAATAATGTCTAATACAGAGAATGATACAATAATGTCTAATACTGAGAATAATCCAATAATGTCTAATACAGAGAATGATACAATAATGTCTAATACTGAGAATATTCCAATAATGTCTAATACAGAGAATAATCCAATAATGTCTAATACAGAGAATAATCCAATAATGTATAATACAGAGACTAATCCAATAATGTCTAATACAGAGAATAATCCAATAATGTCCAATACAGAGAATAATACAATAATGTCCAACACAGAGAATAATACAATAATGTCTAATACAGAGAATAATACAATAATGTCTAATACTGAGAATAATCCAATAATGTCTAATACAGAGAATAATACAATAATGTCTAATACAGAGAATAATCCAATAATGTCTAATACAGGGACTAATACAATAATGTCTAATTCTGGGAATAATACAAGAATGTCTAATACAGAGAATAATACAATAATGTCTAATACAGAGAATAATACAATAATGTCTAATACAGAGAATAATTCAATAATGTCTAATACAGAGAATAATCCAATAATGTCTAATACAGAGAATAATACAATAATGCCTAATACAGAGAATAATACAATAATGTCCAATACAGAGAATAATCCAATAATGTCCAATACAGAGAATAATCCAATAATGTTTAATACAGAGAATAATCCAATAATGTCTAATACAGAGAATAATTCAATAATGTCTAATACTGAGAATAATCCAATAATGTCTAATACTGAGAATAATCCAATAATGTCTAATACAGAGAATAATCCAATAATGTCTAATACTGAGAATAATACAATAATGTCTAATAGAGAGAATAATACAATAATGTATAATACAGAGAATAATACAATAATGTCTAATACAGAGAATCATACAATAATGTATAATACAGAGACTAATCCAATAATGTATAATACAGAGAATAATCCAATAATGTCTAATACAGAGAATAATCCAATAATGTCTAATACAGAGAATAATCCAATAATGTCTAATACTTAGAATAATCCAATAATGTCTAATACAGAGAATAATCCAATAATGTCTAATACAGAGAATAATACAATAATGTATAATACAGAGAATAATCCAATAATGTCTAATACAGAGAATAATCCAATAATGTCTAATACTGGGAATAATCCAATAATGTCTAATACACAGAATAATACAATAATGTCTAAAACAGAGAATAATCCAATAATGTCTAATACAGAGAATAATCCAATAATGTCTAATACTGAGAATAATCCAATAATGTCTAATACTGAGAATAATATAATAATGTCTAATACAGAGAATAATCCAATAATGTCTAATACAGAGAATAATCCAATAATGTATAATACAGAGACTAATCCAATAATGTCTAATACAGAGAATAATCCAATAATGTCTAATACAGAGAATAATCCAATAATGTCCAATACAGAGAATAATCCAATAATGTCCAATACAGAGAATAATCCAATAATGTCTAATACTGGGAATAATCCAATAATGTCTAATGCAGAGAATAATACAATAATGTCTAAAACAGAGAATAATCCAATAATGTCTAATACAGAGAATAATCCAATAATGTCTAATACTGAGAATAATCCAATAATGTCTAATACTGAGAATAATATAATAATGTCTAATACAGAGAATAATCCAAAAATGTCTAATACAGAGAATAATCCAATAATGTATAATACAGAGACTAATCCAATAATGTCTAATACAGAGAATAATCCAATAATGTCTAATACAGAGAATAATCCAATAATGTCCAATACAGAGAATAATCCAATAATGTCCAATACAGAGAATAATCCAATAATGTCCAATACAGAGAATAATCCAATAATGTCCAATACAGAGAATAATCCAATAATGTCCAATACAGAGAATAATCCAATAATGTCCAATACAGAGAATAATCCAATAATGTCTAATACAGAGAATAATCCAATAATGTCCAATGCAGAGAATAATACAATAATGTCTAATACAGAGAATAATACAATAATGTCTAATGCAGAGAATAATACAATAATGTCTAATGCAGAGAATAATTTAATAATGTCTAATGCAGAGAATAATACAATAATGTCTAATACAGAGAATAATACAATAATGTCTAATGCAGAGAATAATTCAATAATGTCTAATACAGAGAATAATCCAATAATGTCTAATGCAGAGAATAATCCAATAATGTCTAATACAGAGAATAATGCAATAATGTCTAATACAGAGAATAATCCAATAATGTCTAATACAGAGAATAATACAATAATGTCTAATACAGAGAATAATTCAATAATGTCTAATACAGAGAATAATTCAATAATGTCTAATACAGAGAATAATACAATAATGTCTAATACAGAGAATAATACAATAATGTCTAATACAGAGAATAATCTCAAAATGTGCAAGGGATGAGGACGAGGTCGGGGACATGGAAAATTCAGCTGGGGAGCAAGGTTGCAGTCAAGCTATAGCGCATCCAATGGCTACTGGTGAGGGGCAGCCAGCATCCCGTTTCTCCACAATCCTTGGCTCGATGGCCACATTAAGCAGGGTACATGGTACAAGATTGAATAATCCAATAATGTCTAATACAGAGAATAATACAATAATGCCTAATACAGAGAATAATACAATAACGTCTAATACTGGGAATAATCAAATAATGTCTAATACAGAGAATAATCCAATAATGTCCAATACAGAGAATAATCCAATAATGTCTAATACAGAGAATAATCCAATAATGTCTAATACAGAGAATAATCCAATAATGTATAATACAGAGACTAATCCAATAATGTCTAATACAGAGAATAATACAATAATGACCAATACAGAGAATAATACAATAATGTCCAACACAGAGAATAATACAATAATGTCTAATACAGAGAATAATACAAGAATGTCTAATACAGAGAATAATACAATAATGCCTAATACAGAGAATAATACAATAACGTCTAATACAGAGAATAATCCAATAATGTCCAATACAGAGAATAATCCAATAATGTCCAATACAGAGAATAATCCAATAATGTCTAATACAGAGAATAATCCAATAATGTCTAATACAGAGAATAATACAATAATGTATAATACAGAGACTAATCCAATAATGTATAATACAGAGAATAATACAATAATGTCTAATACAGAGAATAATCCAATAATGTCTAATCCTGAGAATAATCCAATAATGTCTAATACAGAGAATAATACAATAATGCCTAATACTGAGAATAATACGATAATGGCTAATTCAGAGAATAATACAATAATGTATAATACAGAGAATAATACAATAATGTCTAATACAGAGAATAATACAATAATGAATAATACATAGACTAATTCAATAATGTATAATACAGAGAATAATCCAATAATGTCTAATACAGAGAATAATCCAATAATGTCTAATGCTGAGAATAATCCAATAATTTCTAATACTGAGAATAATCCAATAATGTCTAATACAGAGAATAATCCAATAATTTCTAATACTGAGAATAATCCAATAATGTCTAATACAGAGAATGATACAATAATGTCTAATACTGAGAATAATCCAATAATGTCTAATACAGAGAATGATACAATAATGTCTAATACTGAGAATATTCCAATAATGTCTAATACAGAGAATAATCCAATAATGTCTAATACAGAGAATAATCCAATAATGTATAATACAGAGACTAATCCAATAATGTCTAATACAGAGAATAATACAATAATGTCCAATACAGAGAATAATACAATAATGTCCAACACAGAGAATAATACAATAATGTCTAATACAGAGAATAATACAATAATGTCTAATACTGAGAATAATACAAGAATGTCTAATTCTGAGAATAATCCAATAATGTCTAATACAGAGAAAAATACAATAATGTCTAATACAGAGAATAATCCAATAATGTCTAATACAGGGACTAATACAATAATGTCTAATTCTGGGAATAATACAAGAATGTCTAATACAGAGAATAATACAATAATGTCTAATACAGAGAATAATACAATAATGTCTAATACAGAGAATAATACAATAATGTCTAATACAGAGAATAATACAATAATGCCTAATACAGAGAATAATACAATAATGTCCAATACAGAGAATAATCCAATAATGTCCAATACAGAGAATAATCCAATAATGTTTAATACAGAGAATAATCCAATAATGTCTAATACAGAGAATAATTCAATAATGTCTAATACAGAGAATAATCCAATAATGTCTAATACTGAGAATAATCCAATAATGTCTAATACAGGGACTAATACAATAATGTCTAATGCTGGGAATAATACAAGAATGTCTAATACAGAGAATAATACAATAATGTCTAATACAGAGAATAATTCAATAATGTCTAATACAGAGAATAATCCAATAATGTCGAATACAGAGAATAATACAATAATGCCTAATACAGAGAATAATACAATAACGTCTAATACAGAGAATAATCCAATAACGTCCAATACAGAGAATAATCCAATAATGTCCAATACAGAGAATAATCCAATAATGTCCAATACAGAGAATAATCCAATAATGTCCAATACAGAGAATAATCCAATAATGTCCAATACAGAGAATAATACAATAATGTCTAATACAGAGAATAATACAATAACGTCTAATACTGGGAATAATCCAATAATGTCTAATATAGAGAATAATCCAATAATGTCCAATACAGAGAATAATCCAATAATGTCCAATACAGAGAATAATCCAATAATGTCTAATACAGAGAATAATCCAATAATGTCCAATACAGAGAATAATTCAATAATGTCTAATACAGAGAATAATACAATAATGTATAATACAGAGACTAATCCAATAATGTATAATACAGAGAATAATACAATAATGTCTAATACAGAGAATAATCCAATAATGTCTAATCCTGAGAATAATCCAATAATGTCTAATACAGAGAATAATACAATAATGCCTAATACTGAGAATAATACGATAATGGCTAATTCAGAGAATAATACAATAATGTATAATACAGAGAATAATACAATAATGTCTAATACAGAGAATAATACAATAATGTATAATACATAGACTAATTCAATAATGTATAAAACAGAGAATAATCCAATAATGTCTAATACAGAGAATAATCCAATAATGTCTAATGCTGAGAATAATCCAATAATGTCTAATGCTGAGAATAATCCAATAATTTCTAATACTGAGAATAATCCAATAATGTCTAATACAGAGAATAATCCAATAATGTCTAATACAGAGAATAATCCAATAATTTCTAATACTGAGAATAATCCAATAATGTCTAATACAGAGAATGATACAATAATGTCTAATACTGAGAATAATCCAATAATGTCTAATACAGAGAATGATACAATAATGTCTAATACTGAGAATATTCCAATAATGTCTAATACAGAGAATAATCCAATAATGTCTAATACAGAGAATGATACAATAATGTCTAATACTGAGAATAATCCAATAATGTCTAATACAGAGAATGATACAATAATGTCTAATACTGAGAATATTCCAATAATGTCTAATACAGAGAATAATCCAATAATGTCTAATACAGAGAATAATCCAATAATGTATAATACAGAGACTAATCCAATAATGTCTAATACAGAGAACAATACAATAATGTCCAACACAGAGAATAATACAATAATGTCCAACACAGAGAATAATACAATAATGTCTAATACAGAGAATAATACAATAATGTCTAATACTGAGAATAATACAAGAATGTCTAATTCTGAGAATAATCCAATAATGTCTAATACAGAGAATAATACAATAATGTCTAATACAGAGAATAATCCAATAATGTCTAATACAGGGACTAATACAATAATGTCTAATTCTGGGAATAATACAAGAATGTCTAATACAGAGAATAATACAATAATGTCTAATACAGAGAATAATACAATAATGTCTAATACAGAGAATAATTCATTAATGTCTAATACAGAGAATAATCCAATAATGTCTAATACAGAGAATAATACAATAATGCCTAATACAGAGAATAATCCAATAATGTCCAATACAGAGAATAATCCAATAATGTCCAATACAGAGAATAATCCAATAATGTTTAATACAGAGAATAATCCAATAATGTCTAATACAGAGAATAATCCAATAATGTCTAATACAGAGAATAATTCAATAATGTCTAATACAGAGAATAATCCAATAATGTCTAATACTGAGAATAATCCAATAATGTCTAATACAGAGAATAATCCAATAATGTCTAATACTGAGAATAATACAATAATGTCTAATAGAGAGAATAATACAATAATGTATAATACAGAGAATAATACAATAATGTCTAATACAGAGAATAATACAATAATGTCTAATACAGAGAATAATCCAATAATGTCTAATACTGAGAATAATCCAATAATGTCTAATACTGAGAATAATATAATAATGTCTAATACAGAGAATAATCCAATAATGTCTAATACAGAGAATAATCCAATAATGTATAATACAGAGACTAATCCAATAATGTCTAATACAGAGAATAATCCAATAATGTCTAATACAGAGAATAAACCAATAATGTCCAATACAGAGAATAATCCAATAATGTCCAATACAGAGAATAATCCAATTATGTCCAATACAGAGAATAATACAATAATGTCCAATACAGAGAATAATCCAATAATGTCCAATACAGAGAATAATCCAATAATGTCCAATACAGAGAATAATCCAATAATGTCCAATACAGAGAATAATCCAATAATGTCCAATACAGAGAATAATCCAATAATGTCCAATGCAGAGAATAATCCAATAATGTCCAATGCAGAGAATAATCCAATAATGTCCAATGCAGAGAATAATCCAATAATGTCTAATGCAGAGAATAATACAATAATGTCTAATGCAGAGAATAATACAATAATGTCTAATGCAGAGAATAATTTAATAATGTCTAATGCAGAGAATAATACAATAATGTCTAATGCAGAGAATAATACAATAATGTCTAATGCAGAGAATAATTCAATAATGTCTAATGCAGAGAATAATCCAATAATATCTAATACAGAGAATAATACAATAATGTCTAATACAGAGAATAATTCAATAATGTCTAATACAGAGAATAATTCAATAATGTCTAATACAGAGAATAATTCAATAATGTCTAATACAGAGAATAATTCAATAATGTCTAATACAGAGAATAATACAATAATGTCTAATACAGAGAATAATCTCAAAATGTGCAAGGGATGAGGACGAGGTCGGGGACATGGAAAATTCAGCTGGGGAGCAAGGTTGCAGTCAAGCTATAGCGCATCCAATGGCTACTGGTGAGGGGCAGCCAGCATCCCGTTTCTCCACAATCCTTGGCTCGATGGCCACATTAAGCAGGGTACATGGTACAAGATTGACCAGGCCTGAGCACCAGGAACAGATGTTGCAGTGGATAGCGGATAATGCTTCCAGCAGCTTTTCCAGCAACCAGTCAGCCACTACCTCCAGTTGTCTTCCAAACCAAGAGTCTGTCCCTCCTTCCTCCCAACATGCCCAATATTCCCAGCAGTCATCCCACCTTTGCTCCCTCCCAGGAGCTGTTTTCGGGTGCTTTTACCATCTTGCACTCTGTTGAACCACTTCCCGAATCCCAGGAACTAACAGACGTCTTTCTGTGTCTTGATGCTCAAACACTGGAGCATCTGCCATGGTGATTTTGTGGTTGTGGACCCGCAACCAATCATCAGTGATCATGACAAGACACAGTTGCCATCAGGGCAGGCTGTTGTCATGTGCGGTGTGCAGGAGGAGTAGCAGATTGAGGAATTGGAAGAGGAGGTGGTGGACGACGAGTCGACCCACCCGACCTGGACAGGGGTGATGTCTAGCGGGGAAAGCAGTGTAGATCTCGAGGCAAGCGCAGCACCAAAAAAGGTGGCTACGGGCAGAGGCATGTCTAAAGGCAGAGGACAGCTGCTTCACAGAAGCCAGGGCAGAGCCAGCAAGGCCCAAGATTTACCAGTCCTAGCCACTCAAAAAAAACTCCCCCATCCAGGCCACGTTCCTCGATGGTGTGGAGATTTTTCAATGTTTGCATGGAGGACAAATTTAGTGCGGTTTTCACACTGTGCAACTTCAAACTGAGTAGGGGTTCTGAGAAGAGCAACCTGACCACCTCAGCCATGCGCCATCATTTGGAAGGCAAGAACTGGTCTCAGTGGGAGAAAGCAAACGCATTGCCGCCACTGCCTCTTCCACTGTTTCCAGTGTTGTCTCTGCAATCTAGACCACCAGCCAGGACACCTCCACATCTAACTCTGCCTCTGTCACTTTGAGAACTTCATCCTCATCCTCCCTTTTTCCTGCCTCCGCTCCACTCCTACACCACCTCTTCCCAGCAATCCACCATCTCCCAGGTGTTTGAGAGCAGGCAAAAGTATAGCATAACCCACCCACATGCCCAAGCCTTAAACGGGCACATCTCCAAACTGCTGGCCCTGGAGATGTTGCCGTTCAGGCTTGTGGAGACTCAGGCCTTCTATGACTTGATGGCAGCTGCGGCACCTCGCTATGCCGTGCCTAGCCGTCACTACTTTTCCTGGTGTGCCGTCCCAACCTTGTACCAGCACGTGTCGCGTAACATTAGGCGTGCCCTTAGTTCCACATTTTGCACTAAGGTCCACTGACGCGTGGACAAGTGCGTGAGGACAGGGATGCTACATATCACTCACGGCACACTGGGTGAATGTAGTGGAGCCTGGGAACGGGTCGCAAAGTTGGGAGGCATACCTCCTCTCCCCGCCTAAGATTCCTGGCAGGGGTTCAGAACCACCCTCCCCCTCCTCCTCCTCCTCCTCCGCCGCAACATCGATCCCAGCTGTGAGCTGGAAAAACTGCAGCAATGGCATGGGGAGACGTCAGCAGGCCGTGCTGAAGCTCATCAGCTTGGGAAACAGACAGCACACTTTCTCCAAGGTGACGGATGCCACCCTCAATGAGACGGCAATGGGGTTAGCGTCGCTGTACCTGGGAGCAGGCATGGTTGTGTGTGATAACGGCGAGAACCTGATAGTGGCTCTGGAGCTTGCCAGCCTCCAACACGTTCCATGCCTGGCCCACGTTTTCAACTTAGTGGTGCAATGGTTTTTAAAAACATACACCAACATTCATGAGCTAAAGTGGTTAAAGTGCGGTGCTTGTGCGCCCACGCTCGTAAGTCGACAGTAGCCACTGCTAGCCTCCGAACTTTCCAGCAAGGCCTACATCTGCCTGAACACCGGCTGTTGTGTGACGTCCCCACATGCTGGAACTCGACGTACCACATGTTGCGCAGAGTGTGTGAGCAGCAGAGGCCCTTGATGGAGTACCATCTCCAAAACCCAAGGGTTCCTCAAAGTCAAGTCCGGCAGTTTTGTGCACCATGAGTGGCCATGGATGGCAGACTTTTGCGAGATACTACGCGTCTTTGAGGAGTCCACCATGAGGGTCAGCTGTGACGACACACTAGTGAGCGTAACCATCCCGTTCCTGTGTGTGATGTGAGAATCCCTCATCGCTATCAGGGATAATGCATTGCATGCTGAGGAGACGGGGATAGGAGCAGACCCATCCCAGCAGAATAGTCAGTGCACACTCCTGTCAGCTTGTTAGCCTATAATGACGGAGGAAGAGGAGGAGCAGGATGAAGTGGCAGATGACATCATTGTCACACACGAGGCTAGCAGGGAAGCTCAGTGCGTCCCATTGCTTCAGCGCAGATGGGGTGAAGGGGAGGAGGAAGAGGAGGAAATGGAGAGTGACCCTTTCAGTGGGGGCAGCGAAGTTACTCTGGCACACATGACTGACTTCATGTTGGGCTGCTTTTCCTGTGAAAAACATATCGTCAAAATTCTGGAGAGCAACAATACTGGATTTTTGCAATCCTTGACCTCCGTTATAAAAATAATACATCATCTTTCATTCCGGTAGAGGGGAGGGCCAATCGCATTCATGATTGCCACAAGCAACTTGTGGAAAATATGATGGAAATGTTTTCATCAACTCTCGTTGGTGGCAGAGAGGAGAGTTCCTCCAAGAGGCTAACAACTGCCATCCGGTCCACACCCAGCAGGGGAACCACTCTCCAAGGTCTGGGACATGTTAATGGCACCCCCTCGCCAAACTAATACCACTGAGGGGCCTAGTGTCACCAGGAGGGACAAGTATAGGCGCACGCTGCGTGAACACCTGACCAACCACAGCCCTGTCCCCTCCGATCCCTGTGCGTCCTACACTTATTGTGTGTCAAAGTTGGAGGCTGGAGCTTGCGCTGTACGCCTTGGAGGTGCTGTCCTGCCCTGCCGCCAGCGTTCTATTGGAAAGGGTCTTCAGCGCAGCCGGTGGCATCATCACTGATAAGCGCAGCCATCTGTCAGATGACAGTGCTGACCTGCTGACGCTGGTCAAAATGAACAGCCACTGGATAGACCCATCATTTGCATGTCCACCAGTATCAAGCACCCCAACATGAAGTTCCATGTGTGTGCTCCAGCTCTCGAGTTCCTCCTCCTCCTCCTCCTCCATCACACACAAATTTAAATTCGTTCTCTATCTAGAGAGCTGGATGATGACTTGTATCTAACATGATGGACTACATTTTGTATTGATACTATTCCAAGGATGATGATGATGATGATGATGATGATAATAATAATAATAAATTAGAGATGAGCAAGTAGTATTTGATCAAGTAGGTATTTGTTAGAATACTATGGTATTCAAAATACTCATACTCGTTCGAATACTATCGCTATTCGCAGTAAAGATTTGATTCAGAACCAGTGTTGATTGGCTGAATGCTGTACACTGTATAGCATTCGGCCAATCAACGCTGGTCAATGCATTCCTATGAGAAAATGTCAGCTCCTGCATAACCGCAAGCTGCCAGCTCTTCCGACTAGCAAGGACGAACCTGCTGCAGAACCAGCGTTGATTTGCCGAATGCTATACACTTTATAGCAATCGGCCAATCCATGATGATTCTGCAGGACGAGTAAAGGCCGTTCACATTAGCGCTTGCCTCCCATCTGGAAGGAGTCCGCAGGAGGACCCCGCCCCGAAAGGAATATCAGTGCAACTGCAAGCGCTGTGCAGTTAAAGCGCACGGACCCCATAGACTATAATAACTGCACAGCGCTCCTCCTAAACACTCTCCTCCTGCTACTTGTGGACTTGGTGACTCTCCTTTAGTTGAATAGTGGTTTCCCTTGAAAGGAGCATTTTTTTTCCTATAGACTGTAATGGGATTCGATATTCGATTGAGTATTCGAATATTGAGGCTCTACTCGAATCTCGAATATTTCACTACTCGCTCATCTCTAATAATAATAATACATACTGTATATTCCCTTCCATCGTCTGTAAAATCCATCAAAGACTCTCTACCCATCGCATTGTCCTCCTCGCCTATAAAATACTCTGGCGTTAACCTTCCCAGTATGAGACCCCGGCTTGGTTGCGAGACTGTCTGCAGGCGCAACTCCCACAAGAGATTGTTACTCCATATTTGATGGTCATGTCCACTCATATTGGATTCCCAACCTTCTCAATAAAGCCTGACAACATTGTTTTCACCGAATTACTTGTCAATCTTGATTCACCATGCACCAGACCTTGATCCATCACCTAATCCCAAATCAGATCTCTAGATATGCGGAGCTGCCTAGCTGGTCAAAGTGAAATCTCTGCAAATACTTAATATATGGACCCCATATACCCAATGATAAGGCTTTTGTATTTATCTGGATTTGTTCACACGATTCCGTCTCACGATGAATCCTCTAGGAAATGCCATGATATTGCCCCTCCTCAACTTTGGTTTACCCTTACTTATTATAGAGTCTGAGAATTTTCTGATGGAATAAATTTGTTTATTTTCACTAATTAAATGAAATTACAAAAGATGATACACAGAGATTGGGATGAAGGTTTTGGGTCTTCAAAGGATTAAAGCTGAGTCTATCTGCTCCCCATTATTATAATGCATTTATGAATATGTGGATTACATTGCAGCATGTGGTTAGCCAAATGAAGCAAATAAATTAAACCAGAAATAAATAATAAATAGGGTTGAGCGATCATGCTCGGAAAAGATCGGATTCCGATCGGCGATCGAGAAAATTTCACGATCGCGATCGGAATTCCGAACATGATCTTTTTAGGTGGGATCGAGATCTGTAGTATTTCCCACAATGCTTTGCTTAGCCTTCTCACTAAGTATATAGTGTACACTCAGTGTGAAGGTTCCGCTGCGGTTCAATAGGAATGAATGGAAGCAGCTGGCACACAGCCTTAACCCTCTGTGCGCCAGCTGCCTCCATTCATTCTAATGGGAGACTAAAGTAACATTTTTAGTAGCTACTTACCTCCAGAGATGGCTGCTCTGGTGTTCTTCTTTGCCTCGCTGCCGCTCCACGCTGCTCTTCTCGCTTCGCTGCCCCGCCTCCCAGGTTAGTGTTTAAAGAGCTAGGAAGGCGGGACTTGTGGCTTAGGAGAGTGTGGGCGGGTACAGGGCGGGGAGACGTGACGTCTCCCCTACCAGTACCCGCCCACACTCTCCTAACCCGCCCACACTCTCCTAACCTGGGAGGCAGGGGACAGTGAGGCGAGAAGAGCAGCGTGGAGTGGCAGCAAAGCGAGGAAGAAGAACACCGGAGCAGCCATCTCTGGAGGTAAGTGGACACCAGGGGGGACTAAGTAGCCAGAGGATTAAAAAAAAAATTCTCTGGCTACTTAGTGATTCACTACACAGCGTGGATTCTCACAATTAAAGCGTTCAATTGTTAGATTCCATGCTGTATAGTGAATAGGATTGCTTCCTGGTGGTGTTAAGGAAAGAGATCATGGTACGGCTGTTAAAACGCAAGCATAACTTGCCCATAGGGGCACAGACGGCTGTAGATTTGGTTAAAATGAGGGGGTCGCAAGGACTCTACAATGTGAGGGATGTGCAGAACTGACAGGCGAGGGAGCAGATGAAAATTCTGAACCTCTGTTTGGTTATCTGAAACTTGATGATAAAAAGAATATGCTGAGTATAATTGCTTGTGCGCCACTGCCCTATAATGGCGCCAAGAGTAGTGGAGATGGGTGGAGCTGTGACATCTGTAGACAGCAGAATCCTGATTGGCAAGATGTCTGTGTAGCCTGTGGAGCTCCCCGCCCATCCCCTGTTGTCTCATCTTCCGGACCAACGCCCAGTGATGGCGGAAGTGAGGTTATGGCTGTTCCCATAACCTCACTTAGTACACCCAGACCAACACCCCGGTAGCCCGCTTTTTCCAAGTGTTTATGCCCACGAGCCTGATACTACTCAAACTCAAACCCTGTTGGTCGAGTCTAGAGAGATGGAAAGAAGCATGTTTGTCGGTCTGGGTTTGGCCCCTTGCCGGTTTATGAGAGCAACCGACAGGCGGGCTTTGTGGGTGGGTGTCCTCTCTGTGCTGCAGCTCCTGGTGTGGTGGTGCAGGGGAGTGTTCCACTGTGTCTGTGAAACTGCCAGAAGATCTGCGAAGGAAAATAAAGCACATTACAAAAATGAAACAGAAATACATTGGTTAAAAAAAACAAACCCCTAAACAAAATGAAAAAAAAACAAAAAAAAACAAAACAACGAAAATTAAAAGAAAAAAGAAAAAACACGACTTTCTCTCATGCTGGTCAACAGGATCTGCAGTTCCTGGTGATATGCGATTTTCTTCCTCATGGATGGAGAGGCCCCACTCCGCTCCGCCTGCCGGATATCCCTCATGAAGCGGTCCCTCACACTCTTCCACCGAGTGCGAACATCATTTCACCGAAAACACACCGAGAATAAAAAAAGAGTTCCTGAAATGGTTTTTGGAAAAAGGCAATAAAAATAATTTTAAAAAAACACATAAAAAATAAATAAAAAACAACTCACCAATTTGGATTTTTTGGCTGTGACCAAAGCTGGACCACTCCGGATCAAATAGTTGGGCACAGATAGTTAGCCAACTGGCCTCACGGGCATGTCGATCCACATATAGGGCATCTGATTTGGTCCATTGGCTTCAAACGAACCTGCATAGTTTGGAAGGTAAAAAATGACAGAAAAATCTAAATACACAAACTATACAGCAGAAGGAGGCCCTGATATATCCAAATTTATGTTTAATTTCAAAAGTTTACATTACAAAAGTGCCCCAAAGTAAAAATAAAAAAAAAACATTAGAGATGAGCGAGAAGTGTGCGATCGAGTAGGTGTTTGATCGAATACTACGGTATTCGAAATACTCGTACTCGATCGAACACTACTAACTGTTCAAAGTTTAAGGTTCGAAGCAGAACCAGCGCTGATTGGCAGAATGCTATACATTCTGCCAATCAACGCTGGTTCTTCTCTTACCTTTAGAAGTCTTCTCCGTGCAGCATCCCCGCGGCGTCTTCCGGCTGGAATTCACTCTGCCAGGCATCCGGGCATGACGACGGAAAGCAAAAAAACGACAGGTACATGGGGGCATTTTGGGGGATTACATTAGTTTCAGTAACTCCATGTGCCTCACATTAATAGCAGTTAACCCCATCATGTCCCTCACATTAACCCCTGTGTGCCTGACATAAGGGTTACTGAGGTGTGAGACATATGGTGGTAATAAAAATGAAGATACCTAATTATTACCTCCATGTCTCTCACATATCAGTATCTGTTATGGCAGGTACACAGGGGTTAATGTGAGGGACACAATGGGGTTAACTGCTATTACTATGAGGCACATGGAGCTATTCAGGGTTTGTTCACATCTGCGCCCGGGTCTCCGTTCTGCAGGTTTCTGTTTCCTGCACAAAACAGGGCAGGAGACAGAAACCTGCAGGCATCTTACAAAGTGTCCGTGGCTGTGAGTGCCAGTGAGCGTTTTGTGCTCTCCGCGGCGAAACTGTTTTTTTTTTAACCGGACACAGAGTCGGACATGCAGTACTCTGTGTCCGAATTTAAAAAAAACAACTTCGCCACGGAGCGCATAAAGCGCTCACCGGCGCTCACGACCAGATTCAGCATGACAGGTTTGCATCTTCTGCATGCAGAAGACAGAAACCTGATAACGGAGACCCGAACGCTGGTGTGAACACAGCATAACTTGTAATGCACATGACCATATTTTTTATCCACTGTTAGGGGCACAAGACCCCTGAGTTATGTTATTGTAGTTAGATATCAGGCCTGGAGAAGTCACACACACACAGCTGATGGTGTATCAAGTGAGTTCTAATTTAATGGTGCAAAAAGGTAGTTTAAATACAATACAGACAAAAGCAGGTTGGACTATAACATAACATGGTTGGCATAACATGATTGGTTGTAGAGTTGTAACATAAACCTGGCATATGACTATTGGCTAAGGCCTAATCTAATCTCCATCTCATTATTACTTTCCGAACTGGGATGGCCTGATCAGGTCTTATAAAAGACGATTATTAGCTGTAATTGCAAACAAGGGTTATTCCACAAAATATTAAACCTAGGGGTTGAATAATAATTGACCCACACTTTTATGTTTAAAATTTATTAACATTTAACTGAGCAACATAACTTTTTGGTTTGTAAGATTTATGCATCTGTTAATAAATCCTGCTCTTGTTTGAAGGCTCTAACTTATTTGCATCTTATCAAACCTGCTAAATCTGCAGGGGGTTGAATACTACTTGTAGGCACTGTATATACCACTATAAAGACTGAAATCACTGCCAGCTGTCACGGTATGTGCCCCTGTGCTGGAGATATCAGTGCCATTAATTTCGGCAGCAATATCTCTCCACTGTCACAAGAGAAAAAGTGCAGCTGTACATGTGTAGTGTGCGGGGATGTGGGAATTAGGGGGTATTCACATGGAGTAAAGTAGTGCTGATTCTTCCATGATAACTCGTGGCAGAATCAGCGCTGATAAAAAGACTGCCATTGATTTCAATGTGTTCTGCGTAGAAAACAGAACCTATTGAAGTCAATGGGAGTCTTTATTAGCTGATTCTGCCACGAGTTATCATGGCAGAATCAGCGCCACTTTACTGCATGTGAATACCCCCTTGTATTAGAGTATGTGTATAGGCAGGTGAGAGGTAGGGGGATTAGATGTATGGATGTGGGGTATAAGGGGCACTAGCTTCACACCTGGGATAGAGTTTCCGTTCTTTGGGTCCACTTGGGGACTTGAAAAACAGAAACCCAATCCACTTAAAAAAACGGAAACCCTTTTGTCTTACTATTTTTTAAGCAGAATGGGGAGAGATGGAGGGAGGCATGAAACTGGTGGAAGGTGAAGGGGGCACTTAAACTGGAGGGAAATTAAATTGGGGACAACTGGAGGGGGCATTAAACCATGAAGGTAGCTGGACCTGTCTGCCTCTACTTGCCTCCACTATAATGTCCCCGTCTAGCTGCTGTACACCCCCGGCCCAGCCCTTTTGGGCTGTGGCCATGAATATGGGCTGGAAAACACTTTGCGTTATTTTATGCGTGTATTTTGATAAATATGCACCATAATAGAGGAATGGAGGGGGGTGGAATGACAGGTCCCACTACCAACCTACCTGCCATTCCTAAAAATCCAGCCCAATACTGAGCCTCTACCGAAATGCTCAGCAGATGAAAGTTGTCTGCTGAGAACAAACATTCCTTCTGGAGTTTTCTCATCTCACCCACCTGAGTAGTCTGTGTGAGATGTACACCCCCTCCTTTACCTGACCAGATATAAATATATATATATATATATATATATATATATATATATATATATATATATATATATATATATATAATTCATCTATACATTTTCATTTCTATATACTATATCTAATGCTCAGGATCAATCCCTATTGTCAGGAGGTTAATATTTTACAGTCATTCCTTCCTTCTCCCCAGCAGATCAGTTTTTCTGTTCATTTCAGGTCTAAATAAAATAATAAAACATTTTGGGAAAAACACACAAGCTAAAAGTCCAGCACTGGAAGCCATTACTGCAAATATCTCCACGGCCACCATGTATTTCCCTCTGGTGCTCAGATAAGCCGGGATCATGGCCATCCAGACACTACAGAACAGCAGCATGCTGAAGGTGATGTACTTGGCCTCATTAAAACTGTCCGGTAATGTCCTCACCATGAAAGCCAGAAGAAAGCTGACAGCGGCCAGGAGCCCCATATAACCCAACATGGAGTAGAACCAGAGATCTGAGCCCTCATTACACTGAATGATGATCTTCTCAGGATAAGACTGAGTGTCCAGGTCCTGGAATGGGGGAGAAATAGACAACCACAGAACACAGATGACAACCTGGAAGGATGAACACAACAACACTATGGTATAGGGCAGCTTCACATTCAGCCATTGTCTCCAGGGGCTTCCAGGCTTGGTGGACTTAAAAGCAGCACAGACCATAACAGTCTTGGCCAGAAGAGAAGAGACGGCGACTGAGAAGAAGACTCCAAAACTGGTTTCACGTAATCTACAAGTGATATCACTGGGACGGCCAAGAAACAAGAAGACAGAGAGGAAGCTAAGGATGATGGAGACCAGGAGGAGATAACTCAGGTTCCGGTTATTAGCTTTAACAATAGGAGTGTCCCGGTAGGAAATAAATATTCTAAATATAGAGCCGGTCACAAGACATCCGAAGAGCGAGACGGAGGAAGATACAGAAGCAATGGTGTCATTATGGTAAGAGATGAATTCCATTACTTTGGGCAGACATCGGTCTCTCTTCTCATTCGGCCATTCATCACTTTGACATTTCATGCAGTTCACGGCATCTGTAGGGAAAGTCCATAACATATCACATGTAAAGTAACATCCATCCATCCAAGAACAAAAAAAAAAAAAAGAGCAGTACAGCAGATATAAAAGTGGGTGCAGATTCAAATCAGAGGATGGCAAGTCCTCAAAAACAGATATAGGGCTAGAAAAATGGCTGCACACCAAAAATAGTGCAAAAGCTAAGTAGTGTAATCCAAGACAGGCAACGTTTCAGTCCTCTCAGGAACCTTTTCCAAGCAACAATGTGAAGTTTACATCAGGTTAAATAGCAACCACAGCAAATGGATAGGTAGACAGACAGACAGACAGACAGACAGACAGACAGACAGACAGACAGACAGACAGACAGATAGATAGATAGATAGATAGATAGATAGATAGATAGATAGATAGATAGATAGATAGATAGATAGGGCTAGAAAAATGCTCTTGATGGTGAGTGCCCAGTTTTGTTTTGTTTGTTTTTTTCCTTTTTTTTTCTTCTTCTATATATTTTCAAAAGTCGTAAATATCTTCTAATTTATTACATTGAATTCCTACGAAAGTAAATGTAACAAGTTTACTAGATTACTGAAACTATAATTAGTACTACAACTCCTACTGGTAAGACGGTACTACTACTCCTACTAGAACATCATCACACTGGTAAGACAGAACTACTACTCCTACTAGAACATCATCACACTGGTAAGACAGTACTACTACTCCTACTAGAACATCATCACACTGGTAAGACAGTACTACTACTCCTACTAGAACATCATCATACTGGTAAGACAGTACTACTACTCCTACTAGAATATCATCACACTGGTAAGACAGTACTACTACTCCTACTAGACCATGATCACACTGGTAAGACAGTACTACTACTCCTACTAGAACATCATACACTGGTAAGACAGTACTACTACACCTACTAGAACATCATCACACTGGTAAGACAGTACTACTACTCCTACTAGAACATCATCACACTGGTAAGACAGTACTACTACACCTACTAGAACATCATCACACTGGTAAGACAGTACTACTACTCCTACTAGAACATCATCACACTGGTAAGACAGTACTACTACACCTACTAGAGTATCATCACACTGGTAAGACAGTACTACTACTCCTACTAGAACATCATCACACTGGTAAGACAGTACTACTACTCCTACTAGAACATCATCACACTGGTAAGACAGTACTACTACACCTACTAGAACATCATCACACTGGTAAGACAGTACTACTACTCCTACTAGAACATCATCACACTGGTAAGACAGTACTACTACACCTACTAGAACATCATCACACTGGTAAGACAGTACTACTACTCCTACTAGATCATCATCACACTGGTAAGACAGTACTACTACTCCTACTAGAACATCATCATACTGGTAAGATAGTATTACTACTCCTACTAGAACATCATCACACTGGTAAGACAGCACTACTACTCCTACTAAAACATCATCACACTGGTAAGACAGCACTACTACACCTACTAGAACATCATCACACTGGTAAGACAGTACTACTACTCCTACTAGAACATCATCATACTGGTAAGTCAGTACTACTACTCCTACTAGAACATCATCACACTGGTAAGACAGTACTACTACTCCTACTAGAACATCATCATACTGGTAAGTCAGTACTACTACTCCTACTAGAACATCATCACACTGGTAAGACAGTACTACTACTCCTACTAGAACATCATCACACTGGTAAGACAGTACTACTACTCCTACTAGAACATCATCACACTGGTAAGACAGTACTACTACTCCTACTAGAACATCATCACACTGGTAAGACAGTACTACTACTCCTACTAGAACATCATCACACTGGTAAGACAGTACTACTACTCCTACTGGAACATCATCCACACTGGTAAGACAGTACTACTACTCCTACTAGAGCATCATCACACTGGTAAGACAGTACTACTACTCCTACTAGAGCTTCATAACACTGGTAAGACAGTACTACTACTCCTACTAGAACATCATCACACTGGTAAGACAGTACTACTACTCCTACTAGAACATCATCATACTGGTAAGTCAGTACTACTACTCCTACTAGAACATGATCACTCTGGTAATACAGTACTACTACTCCTACTAGAACATCATCACACTGGTAAGACAGTACTACTACTCCTACTAGAGCATCATCACACTGGTAAGACAGTACTACTACTCCTACTAGAACATCATCACACTGGTAAGACAGTACTACTACTCCTACTAGAACATCATCACACTGGTAAGACAGTACTACTACTCCTACTAGAGCATCATCACACTGGTAAGACAGTACTACTACTCCTACTAGAACATCATCACACTGGTAAGACAGTACTACTACTCCTACTAGAACATCATCACACTGGTAAGACAGTACTATTACTCCTACTAGAACATCATAACACTGGTAAGACAGTACTACTACTCCTACTAGAACATCATCACACTGGTAAGACAGTACTACTACTCCTACTAGAACATCATCACACTGGTAAGACAGTACTACTACTCCTACTAGAACATCATCACACTGGTAAGACAGTACTATTACTCCTACTAGAACATCATAACACTGGTAAGACAGTACTACTACTCCTACTAGAACATCATCACACTGGTAAGACAGTACTACTACACCTACTAGAGTATCATCACACTGGTAAGACAGTACTACTACTCCTACTAGAACATCATCACACTGGTAAGACAGTACTACTACTCCTACTAGAACATCATCACACTGGTAAGACAGTACTACTACACCTACTAGAACATCATCACACTGGTAAGACAGTACTACTACTCCTACTAGAACATCATCACACTGGTAAGACAGTACTACTACACCTACTAGAACATCATCACACTGGTAAGACAGTACTACTACTCCTACTAGATCATCATCACACTGGTAAGACAGTACTACTACTCCTACTAGAACATCATCATACTGGTAAGATAGTATTACTACTCCTACTAGAACATCATCACACTGGTAAGACAGCACTACTACTCCTACTAAAACATCATCACACTGGTAAGACAGCACTACTACACCTACTAGAACATCATCACACTGGTAAGACAGTACTACTACTCCTACTAGAACATCATCATACTGGTAAGTCAGTACTACTACTCCTACTAGAACATCATCACACTGGTAAGACAGTACTACTACTCCTACTAGAACATCATCATACTGGTAAGTCAGTACTACTACTCCTACTAGAACATCATCACACTGGTAAGACAGTACTACTACTCCTACTAGAACATCATCACACTGGTAAGACAGTACTACTACTCCTACTAGAACATCATCACACTGGTAAGACAGTACTACTACTCCTACTAGAACATCATCACACTGGTAAGACAGTACTACTACTCCTACTAGAACATCATCACACTGGTAAGACAGTACTACTACTCCTACTGGAACATCATCCACACTGGTAAGACAGTACTACTACTCCTACTAGAGCATCATCACACTGGTAAGACAGTACTACTACTCCTACTAGAGCTTCATAACACTGGTAAGACAGTACTACTACTCCTACTAGAACATCATCACACTGGTAAGACAGTACTACTACTCCTACTAGAACATCATCATACTGGTAAGTCAGTACTACTACTCCTACTAGAACATGATCACTCTGGTAATACAGTACTACTACTCCTACTAGAACATCATCACACTGGTAAGACAGTACTACTACTCCTACTAGAGCATCATCACACTGGTAAGACAGTACTACTACTCCTACTAGAGCTTCATAACACTGGTAAGACAGTACTACTACTCCTACTAGAACATCATCACACTGGTAAGACAGTACTACTACTCCTACTAGAGCATCATCACACTGGTAAGACAGTACTACTACTCCTACTAGAACATCATCACACTGGTAAGACAGTACTACTACTCCTACTAGAACATCATCACACTGGTAAGACAGTACTATTACTCCTACTAGAACATCATAACACTGGTAAGACAGTACTACTACTCCTACTAGAACATCATCACACTGGTAAGACAGTACTACTACTCCTACTAGAACATCATCACACTGGTAAGACAGTACTACTACTCCTACTAGAACATCATCACACTGGTAAGACAGTACTATTACTCCTACTAGAACATCATAACACTGGTAAGACAGTACTACTACTCCTACTAGAACATCATCACACTGGTAAGACAGTACTACTACTCCTACTAGTGTTAGGAGTATTTAGCTTCTTTACTTTCTATTTTTCTTACCTGGGGAGTTTTTGGCTGCGCAGTGTCTGGGGTGGCATCCTGGCGCTGCGGGGTTGTCCTGTCGTGAGTATTGGTGCACACCTTCTGACTTGCACGCGCGCACTGCTGGTAGGCAGCTTTATTTCCTGGTTGATTAGTCTGTCCTCCCATTTGCACCTGGGAGGAGTGGTCTCTACTCTGTATTTAAACCCATGCCTCCCATGGTTCTGTGCTGAGTGTCGCTTTTACAGAGCTAGGCCTTAGCAGGAGGAGTAGGTGGTTATCTTGGATAGAGGAAGTTCTGTGGTTGATTTTTGGGAGGTTTGGGTGAATGAGTTGGTTTGTGTGTTTTCCCTTCTGTGTTCACCAATCCTCCCTCTGTGTATAATTGACTGTGTGAGTGAATTGCCTTATCCTTTGATTTCTACTCAGTTTCCCTGTGTTTGTTTCCTAGTGTAAGGTTCCTTCCCATATTGGTTTGGGGGAATCCTTTCCCACATTTTTCCTGTGTGCTGCTTGTGTTGTTAGTCAGCGCACACCCTTGTCAGTCCCTGTCAGTAGCAGCTTCACTTGTTCGTTAGGGGTGACCCCCTTTAGTCTCCAGTCCCTAGAGATCTTATAGGGCATTCCTTCTCCCACTTCCCTTTAGGCCTACGGAATCAGTGAGAGAGGAGCTGTCGGGGTCAGGCTTAGCCTGAGTACAGCCGACCCACACCCGTGAGGCAGGGACCGGGATAACTAGTGGGAGTAGTGCAGGGCGAGATTCCCTACTGCTGTCCCTTAGCCCCGTTGCAGCTACCTGGACTGACATAACAGTACACTCAGCCGGTAAAAAAAAAAAAAAAAAAGGTTTGTTTGCATTATGACGTACCTGAAACAGTTGTACCAGGCGGTGCAGCAGATTTCCACTGAGATGGAGGGGATCAAGCTACGAATGGATGCCATCCAAGCTTCTGGCGTATCTCAAGTACAGCAGTTGGCTCAACACACAGCCTCTCAGGTGGAGGGCATACAGAGGCAGGTGAGTAGCGCCCCTGTGGGTCGGCCTCTGGAGCCAAAAGTCAGCTTACCTGAACCCTTCCGAGGTAAGAGGTCAGATTTTTTCCGATTTCAAAAGGACTGTCTTTTGTATTTCCGGCTATGGCCGTTTTCCTCCGGTTCTGAGGTACAGAGAGTTGGGATTATTATTACTTTATTGAGAGATGATCCCCTCATCTGGGCACATTCATTACCAGCCGACTCAGCTTGCTTACTAACTGTAGAGGCGTTTTTCTCCACAATGGGGTTACTGTATGACGACCCAGACAGGGTACGCACGGCTGAGTATAACCTACGACGTGTGGTGCAAGGGGATCACGCTATAGAGAAATATTGCACAGAGTTTCGTAGGTGGGCAGCAGAAGTACACTGGAATGACCCCGCTCTACTTAGTCAGTTTGAGACAGGGCTCTCGGACCAGGTTAAAGACCATCTAGTTTCTCACCCTGTTCCGGGAGATCTAGATGAGGCCATGCAGCTGGCAATTAGAGTTTGACGGCGCCTCCGGGAGCGTGGAGACAAGAGTCCTGGGGGGCTTAGCCCTCCTCAACTCTCTGTTTTTAGAGAGGACCCGGGGGACCAACCCATGCAGATTGGGGCCACTGTGCGAAGTGCTAGACCCAAGAGTGAAGGGTCCCGCACAGTACGCTGTTTTTTGTGTGGAGGGATGGGACATGTAGCAAGGGTATGCCCCTCCAGAGAATGGTTCGCCAAGGAGAGTAATAACCCCAGGTCTATTGAGGGTAAAGGGAGAAAACCTACTAAGGAGGGAGGTGTGCATATTTCCTGTACTCAGACTGCCGGGTTGACCCTTGAAGGATGGGTAAATGGGCAGAAGTGCCGGATTTTGGTTGATTGTGGTTCGGCAGTCAACCTTATTGACTCAGAGTTTTGTGAGCAATTAAGGGTGAGTCCTTTGGTCTTGGAGTCTCAGATACCGGTGTGGGCTATTGATAAGACCCCTCTACAGCAAGCTGTCATCTCCAAACAGGTGGAGGGTTTGGAGTTTATTGTGGGTGGCCACAGGGAAGAGATTGACTTGTTCTTGTTGTCTAAGTTACCAGCACAAGTAGTTTTGGGGTGGCTCTGGCTGAAGCAGCATAACCCTATTATCAACTGGGAGACCGAGTCAGTAGTTTCTTGGGGGCAGGGGTGTAATGGTCGATGTCTGCCCATATCCGTTATGTCTTTGTCTATAGGCAATTTGCCTCAAGAAATATGTGAGTTCAGGGAGGTCTTTGAGGAAAGGGCAGCCAAGACATTACCACCACATCGCACCTATGATTGCTCGATTAAATTTATACCAAATGCAGTGTTACCCAAGACAAGGTTGTACAATCTCACTATTCCGGAGAGGGAGGCGCTCAAAGAGTATATTGAGGGGAGTCTAGAGGTGGGGCATATTCGCCCATCTAAGTCCCCAGTAGCAGTGGGGTTTTTCTTTGTAAAGAAGAAAGATGGAGGGTTGCGCCCTTGTTTGGATTTTAGGGAGATTAACAAAATCACGGTGCGGAATCCCTATCCCATTCCGTTGATCTCGGATCTATTCAGCCAGATTACGGGAGCCTGCTGGTTTAGTAAAATAGATTTACGTGGGGCGTATAACTTGCTGAGAATCAAGAAGGGGGATGAGTGGAAAACAGCGTTTAACACCCCCCTAGGACACTTTGAGAATCTTGTGATGCCTTTCGGTCTAACCAATGCGCCTGCGTTTTTTCAGAATTTTATTAATGATGTACTAAGTGCCGTCATAGGGAGGGGGGTTGTGGTCTATCTGGACGATATACTCATTTACACCCCGGATTTGGAGACTCATTGGGAGAGAGTGAGAGAGGTTTTAGATCTCCTGAGGGTTAACCAATTACGTGCTAAGCTGGAGAAATGTGTGTTCGCGGTCAATAAATTATGTTTCCTTGGCTATATCCTATCGGACAAGGGGTTCGAGATGGACCCTGAGAAGGTCAGGGCAGTCTTGGAGTGGCCGCGACCCGAGAACCTAAAGGCGGTCCAACGGTTCTTGGGGTTCTTCAACTATTATCGCCAGTTTATCAAGGGATTTTCTGAGGTTGTGAAACCTATCTCGGACTTGACTAAGAAGGGGGCTGACTGTGCTAAGTGGTCGCCAGAGGCGCTAGCTGCGTTTGAAGAACTGAAGAAGCGATTCTCGTCCGCTCCCATTTTGAGACAGCCGGATGAGAGGTTGGCCTTCCGAGTGGAGGTGGATGCCTCCTCGGTGGGGGTGGGAGCAGTACTTTCTCAGGAGTTCGAGGAGGGTACGCATCCCTGTGCCTTCTTTTCTAAGAAATTCTCTGCCTCTGAACGGAATTATGACATCGGAGATAGGGAACTACTAGCAATAAAACTAGCGTTCGAACATTGGCGTCATTTCCTGGAGGGGGCCAGAAGGCCAGTCCAGGTATTTACTGACCACAAGAATTTGATTTATCTTGGGTCGGCGAAGAGATTAAATGCACGGCAGGCCAGATGGGCTCTATTTTTTGCGCGGTTCCATTTTAACGTGACTTATGTGCCGGGTTCAAAGAATGTTAAGGCTGATGCTTTATCCCGGTATATGTCGACTGAGGAGGAACGAGAGGCGCCTGCCACTATTCTTGGGGATGGAGTGGTGGTAGCAGTATTGGGCGCGAAATTGGAGAAGGCCTTGATCGAAGCGCAACACACTGCACCTTCCAAGATACCAAGAAACAAGCTTTTTGTCCCAACTACTCTCCGACAAAGTCTCCTGAGGGAGTGTCACGAGTCGGTTCTTGCTGGTCACCCAGGGGTTTCAGAGACCATGAGATTGGTGTCTAGGAATTTTTGGTGGCCAGGGTGGAGTAAGGAGGTCTTGCAGTTTGTTCAAAATTGTTCGGTCTGTGCAAGAGCCAAGGCGTCGCATACCCGTCCCCACGGTCTTCTACATCCATTGGAACCTCCTAAGGCACCTTGGACTCATCTGTCTATAGATTTCATCACGGGCCTTCCGGTGTCTAAGGGTTTCACGGTCATTTGGGTAGTCGTTGACCGCTTCACGAAAATGTGCCATTTGATCCCGTTTTCCAGGCTGCCATGTGCCAAGACACTATCTGAGGCGTTTATTAAAGAAATTGTAAGGTTGCATGGTCTTCCTGAGGAGATCGTTTCGGACAGGGGACCGCAATTTGTGGCTCAATTCTGGTGGGCTTTTTGCAGCAGGTTGGGAGTTACACTGTCGTTTTCCTCCGGGTTTCACCCAGAGTCTAACGGACAAACAGAGAGGAAGAATCAGGATGTGGAACAGTTTTTGAGGTGTTTTGTTCGAGAGAACCAGAATAATTGGGCTGCCTTTCTCCCCCTGGCAGAATTTTCCCTAAACAACCATGATT
This sequence comes from Leptodactylus fuscus, assembly GCF_031893055.1. Classification (NCBI taxonomy): domain Eukaryota; kingdom Metazoa; phylum Chordata; class Amphibia; order Anura; family Leptodactylidae; genus Leptodactylus; species Leptodactylus fuscus. The sequence goes on along the minus strand of NC_134265.1, from coordinate 363,820,290 downwards.
CCAATGCCACAGGTACCACACCTTTTTTTTGCTCCGGTGGTAGACATCCTGTTTTCGGAGTATTTTCTTCCATTTCTTCCCCAGTTCCGGAGGAGGAGCTATTTTCTAAAAAGCTGCAAGGGGTATGGTCCCGTATCCGAGAGAATCTGGTGCGGGCGTCGCACCAGGCTAAGGTCCAGGCGGATCGGAAGAGAGGAGAGTTGCAGTTCTTCCCTGGTGAGATGGTTTGGTTGTCCACCAAGAATATCAGGTTGAAGGTTCCTAGCAAGAAGCTGGGTCCCAGATTTGTGGGTCCTTTTAAGATCATCAAGATGGTAAATGAAGTGGCGGCGCAGCTGCAACTACCTAAAAGGTGGAAGATAAACCGGGTCTTCCATGTCTCCTTGTTAAAGAAGGCCAAGAAGGGAACGTCTCCAGTTAAGGTTCCACCAGTTTCTGAGTCCGAGGAGTATGAAATATCCCGAGTTCTGGATAGCAAATATGTTCGGGGGAAGCTATGGTATCTGGTGGCATGGAAGGGATACGGTCCTGAGGATAATTCTTGGGTCCTGGAGTCGGATGTGTCAGACTCGTGGAGAAATTCCACAAGGAGTTCCCGAAGAAGGATGCTCCTAGAGAATCCGGAGTCTTCTCCTTGAGGGGAGGATCCTGTTAGGAGTATTTAGGTTCTTTACTTTCTATTTTTCTTACCTGGGGAGTTTTTGGCTGCGCAGTGTCTGGGGTGGCATCCTGGCGCTGCGGGGTTGTCCTGTCGTGAGTATTGGTGCACACCTTCTGACTTGCACGTGCGCACTGATGGTAGGCAGCTTTATTTCCTGGTTGATTAGTCTGTCCTCCCATTTGCACCTGGGAGGAGTGGTCTCTACTCTGTATTTAAACCCATGCCTCCCATGGTTCTGTGCTGAGTGTCGCTTTTACAGAGCTAGGCCTTAGCAGGAGGAGTAGGTGGTGTTCTGGGATAGAGGAAGTTCCGTGGTTGATTTTTGGGAGGTTTGGGTGAACGAGTTGGTTTGTGTGTTTTCCCTTCTGTGTTCACCAATCCTCCCTCTGTGTGTTATTGACTGTGTGAGTGAATTGCCTTATCCTTTGATTTCTACTTAGTTTCCCTGTGTTTGTTTCCTAGTGTATGGTTCCTTCCCATATTGGTTTGGGGGAATCCTTTCCCACATTTTTCCTGTGTGCTGCTTGTGTTGTTAGTCAGCGCACACCCTTGTCAGTCCCTGTCAGTAGCAGCTTCACTTGTTCGTTAGGGGTGACCCCCTTTAGTCTCCAGTCCCTAGAGGTCTTATAGGGCATTCCTTCTCCCACTTCCCTCTAGGCCTACGGAATCGGTGAGAGAGGAGCTGTCGGGGTCAGGCTTAGCCTGAGTACAGCCGACCCACACCCGTGAGGCAGGGACCGGGATAGCTAGTGGGAGTAGTGCAGGGCGAGATTCCCTACTGCTGTCCCTTAGCCCCGTTGCAGCTACCTGGACTGACATAACAACTAGAACATCATTACACTGGTAAGACAGTACTACTACTCCTACTATCATATACCGGTTACATTGGAGATCTCTCCTTCTGAACATGGCACGCAGTCATAGCAGCAGGTGTGAATTGTTTCTCTTGCCTTCTTTCTGCTTCCAGGTAAACATGGCTCTGAGCAGCGGGATACTGGGACCTGAAGGAGAAGACAAGAACCTTTACTGAAGAGACACAGAATGGACATGTATGATAGCAGTAATGAGGTGACCTCGGAGGGTGGACTATAGAAGGTGAACTGTCCATTCATATAAAGTAAATCATCTTGACCTCACTATAAGTACAGGCACCCCAAAATATGATTATAACCAGAGCCAAAATGAGACCTCTTAAGGCTTAGCTTTAAATTAAACCCATAGAAAATGACCTGTAATAATATTTGGCCCAAATGAGCATCTCTGTGACACTCTATGGCCCTAACCAACCGGTAGCATTGACTTTTTACCTGATGAAGGTCCAAGAGAGACAGGTCCAGACACATCTTCGCCCTCTGGTGAGCTCCTCTATGGACCCCCTCCAGTTTGCCTACCAGCTGGACATTGGGGTAGATGACACCATCATTCACCTTCTTCACAGAGCTCTCACCTGGAGAAACCTGGGAACACTGTGAGAATAATGTTCTTTGATTTCTCCAGTATGTTCAACACCATTCAGCCAGGGCTACTGAGGGGAAAGATGTAATTATCCCGTATTACCTTTGGGTATTCTGTGAACGCTTTTTTTAATGGAAGAATAAAAGTTACATTTTAACCGACTTGTGATGCTAAATTTTCCCATTCGTACAGAGGTAGAAGCTGAAACTTGGTGGAGTGGATCATTATCTGTCCAACTAGATCCTAGACTACCTGTCAAACCGCCCTAAATATGTGAGAGCCCGGGACTGTGTGTCTGACACTGTGATCTGTAGTACGGGGGCACCACAAGGTCCAGTTCATGTCCCATTTCTCTTCACACTGTACACTGCTGATTTTAGGCACAACTCATCCAGCTGTTACTTACAGAAGTACTCCGATGTCTCTGCTATAGTCGGCCTTATCACTGATGGCGACGATAGGGAATACAGAGACTTATACTGGGATTTTGTTGAATGGTGCAAGCAGAACCACTTCAGGATTAATGCTGGGAAGACCAAGGAGATGGTGGTGGACTTTAGTAAATGGAGAAGTACTCCAATCCCGGTGGAGATCCAAGGAACATGTATTGAGATAGTCAGGACCTATAAGTATCTGGGCGTGATCCTCAATAATATACTGGACTGGGCTGATCACCTGGAGGCGCTGCACAGAAAGGGTCACAGCAGGCTCTACCTGCTCAGGAGGCTGAGGGCCTTCAGAGTCCTGGGGCCACTTCTTAGGGCCTTCTTCAACTCTGTGGTTGCTTCAGACATTTTTTTTTTTTTTTTGTGTAGCTTGCTGGAAGAGCAGTATATCAACCAGGGACATAAATAGACTTGACAGGCTGATCAGGAGGGCTAGCTCTGTTCTGGGGGGCTCCCTGGACCCAGTAAAGGTGGTGGGTGACACAAGGACACTGTCCATGGTGAGCTCCATGCTGGAGAACATCTCCCACCCCATGTATGAGACCTTGACGGCACTTGGCAGCTCTGTAAGTGACCATCTGCTTCACCCCAAGTGTGAGAAGGAGCGCTATCATAGGTCCTCCTTCTTTCTTCTGTTCCTTAGCTGATATGGACTCCTAGTATATCTTCTCTTCTCAGCATATGTGTGCGCAGTATTCTACTCCTGTGGTTGGAGAAGGGGTGTGCCAAATTTCACCCAAATTGGGCGAGAACTGTGGATTTGTATAGACAAGACTACTACAGAATTTGAGTTTTATAAATATATAGATTTCTAGTAATCATAATGAACAATCTCTCATATTAAAGAAAATTTTTAGATCTAATGAGGTACTTCATTGTGTCCTGGTCAATCAAAGATGCCCCCAGCTTGTAAAAGAATATAGGAAGTGCAAAGAAGAGAGAGCAGGCAAACTGCTTAGAGGGAGATGGGAAAACCCTTACAACTATGTATGAGCTAAGTTATGGGTAAACAAATCTCCATTTTCTACTTTTGCATATTCACAACTAATAGAGATGAGCGAACAGTAAAATATTTGATGTTCATTATTCGTTCCGAATAGCATCTCAATATTCGACTATTCGAACGAATATCGAACCCCATTATAGTCTATGGGAGAAAATGCTTCGTTTCAGGGGATCCCACCATCCGTCTCAGGAGGGTCACCAAGTCCACTATGACACCCCAGCAAATGATGCCAACACCTCTGGAATGACACTGGGACAGCAGGGGAAGCATGTCTGGGGGCATCTAACACACCAAAGACCCTCTATTACCCCAACATCACAGCCTAACAACTACACACTTTCCACATTCAAAAAAATCTCTATCAAAGTGGGAAAATACCTGGAAACATTCTTTACTCCCCAAATGGATGGACACAAACCCCAATTTAAGCTCAACAAACATTAACAAGCACCCCTTTAAATCACGTTCCCCATGACAACCATGATGGAATAGACAATGGGAAATCCATCAGTACCCACCCTGAACTGTCATTGTGGATTTGTGTGATATGGTAAGATCTTCCAAAATTCACTTTTAAGGCCCTTAACATGAACCCTTCCAGCAGAGATTGAGGCCCTTCAGGTGACTTCAGCCTCTACCTGCAGAGTTTTAGGCCCTTTCACTTAGTTCAGCCTTGCACCAGCAGAGATTTGTTGGCCCTTTGGGTGAGTTGAGCCTTTAAAAAGCAGTGTTTTTGGCCCTTGGCATGCATAGAGCCTTTAAAATACAGTGTTTTTGGCCCTTGGTGTGATTGGAGCCTTTAACCCTTTCGCTGCCAGGCACGTACACTGTACGTGCTCCCAAGGTGGCACTTCAATAGCGGAGGACGTACTTAGTACGTCCTCCCTACTAATGCTATCCATGATATCTCTGGACTGCATCAACATATCTTGATGCTTTAAAATGCATTTTAAAGAAGAGACTCTCATCTTTAAAATGATACCAGGGACTTGATGATTTTACTTACAGTTTTGTAGTGATTCACTGTTGAAAACACTATTTGGCATTAAGATCCAATTGCAGATTTCAATTCCCGACAGCGTTTCAACAGTGAATTTCTCCAAAACTGTACATCCAATCATCGAGTTCTTGATAACATTTTAAAGATGAGATTCTCCTCTTTAAAATGCAATTGAAAACATCAAGATATGTTGATGCAGTCCAAAGATATAGAGCTTCAAATTGTCCCCCCCTCCTGTCTAAGCAAGCAATTTGCGATCTAACAAGAGGGACACGGAGCTGTGCAGCAGAGAGAGAGAACAGTGAAACGATCTCTCTCTCTGCATAACTTGTATGTGACAGCAGGAGGGGGGTGGCAGGGACTCTATTGTCCCTATTAACCCTTCTCCTGCCAATCAGAGCGTATACTATACATTTGTCTCTGATTGTCACATACAGTTATAATGTAATTCCCCCCTGAGCTTTTCTAGTGGGGTATTCTTATGTTATACCTCCTGAACATAACCAGGAAGTTTGTTGGCACTGTGACCCAGACGTTTACCATTGTCCAGGTCGCAGAGCCAAAAAAAAAGTCGCACCAAACACTTACACAACATATACATAAAGTCTCAAATAAAGTTTACATTTCACCCAATCCCTGTCCTGTCTATACCTGAGCTTTCTACAGTAAAATACGTCTCTAGTGATATCCGTTACACACTAAAATAATAGTAATAACGATTATCACTAGAGATGAACGGATAGATTGCTAAAATTATTATAGGGGGATGGAAAATAACATTTTTATGTAAAGTCCTATTTAATTTGCATGCACAAAATGGGATGGTTCATTTCTGCGATTTTGGCAATTCTTTAACACCCGCCCCTGTAAATATATACATGTGTGGTATGTACTGTATATACATGTGTGAATGTATGTATGAACTCCTCACATATTGCAGTTTTATGGACAGTACATTATGTTTGCAGAAAGGGATTTCTTGAGCCGCACTTTAGTGGCAAATTAGAATTTTTGCACAATTTTTGCTAGCAATCTCTGTTTGCGGCAGAGTTGAATGAAGGTGGTTGTATATATAAACTATTAAATTGTGTTTTTATATACGGTATGCTGTGTACTCTGAAAAAAGTTAGATTTTGGTATCACAGTCACAGTTTGGTAGGTGCAGTATAGCTTTTTAACATATTAGTGAACAGCAGCAAAATCCTGCTTGTCTTCTGTATTCGTGTTTTTGGGATTCCGAGCTCTTGTTGTAGTTTATGTTTGCGGTAGATATAGTATATATACACATTGTATACACCATAAGCTATTTTTTTAAAAGTATTTTGTATATGAATGTGAGATTGAACAGGAGTTTTAGGTGCAAATATGTGTTGTAGCGTATTTTTTCAAAAAATTATTTGTGTTGGTCGCAAAGTTGCATGAAGGTGGATGTGGCTATTGATGACCCATTAAGACATTTGTAATCTTCAGGTTGTCTACTTTCAAAAAATATATAGGGTTTAGGGGTTCACTTACTTTTCATGGTGTGTAATCCCTGCATTTTATAGGATGATACTTTTTTAATATTTCCAGCTTCAAAGCAGAATTTTGTTCCTTCCAGTTCTAACGATTTTCTGAAGACACGTGCATGCGGGTTCAGGCCATAGTGATATGTATGAACTCTGCACATGTTGAACTCTTATTTTTATGAGGTTTGGTGCATTAAATTTTTTGTTTGGTTTCCGCTTTTAACAACTAATATACATTTATTTGCATTTTTTCATAAAACATTCACTTTAAATCAAAATTGCATGAAGGTGCCTGTTCGTATACAGTACCAAGTGGCATTCTGACAATGCTGCAGGTGTCTACTTTAAGAAAATATATAGGTATGGGGGGGTTGGATGCTTTTTTAATGTTGCAATTTAGGTTTGATTTGTCCATCTCAAAACTGTGAAAATTGCTCTGGCTACTGGAGGTGCAAAATTTCCAGAGACCCTTGGCAGCGAAAAGGTTAAACTACAGTGCTTTTGGCCCTTGGCATGAGTAGAGCCTTTAGAAAGCAGTGTTTTTGGCCCTTGGAGTGAGTAGGTCCTTGCAACAGCAGGGTTTTTGGCCCTTAGAGTAAGTAGACACTCTAACCAGCAGAGTTGGATGAGCATCAGCCGGCCAGCACTGTCAGCTGACAGCCGTCTGCGCTTATCCGTAATTATGCCACTGGCAGTGCTGAAGACCCTTTCGGAAAGCACGCTGGCGGCAGGGCAGGAAAGGACCTCCAATGCGTACAGCGCAAGTTCCAGCCACAAATCCAACTTGGAGACCCAATAAGTATAGGTCGCAGAGGGATCGGCGAGGACAGGTCTGGTGTCGGCCAGGTACTCCCGCAACATGCGCCTATACTTATCCCTCCTGGTGACACTAGGCCTCTCAGTGGCGGTACTTTGGCGAGTGGGTGCCATTAACGTGTCCCAGACCTTGGAGAGTGTGCCCCTGCCGGGTGTGGACCGGATGACAGTTTGTCGCCTGTTGGAGGAACTCTCTTGTGTGCCGCCAACGACAGCTGATGGAAACATCTCCATCATATTCTGCACCAGTTGCTTGTGGCAATCTCTCATGTGACTGGCCCTCCCCTCTACTGGAATAAAATTACAAAGAAAATTTTTATACCGGGGGGTCGAGGATTGCAAAAATCCAGTAGTCGTTGCTCTCATCCTCCTGTGTGACAATGAGATCTGCCACTTTGTTCTCCTCCTCCTCCCTCAATGTACGCTGTGAAGCGGACAGGAGTGTGCCATGACTATCCTGCTGGGATGTTTCTGCTCCTATGCCCAACTCCTCAGCGTCCAATGCATTATCCCTGATGGCGATGAGGGATTCTTGCATCACACACAGGGGGATTGTGACACTCACAATTGTGTCATCACACCTGACCCTCATGGTTGACTCTTCATAACACGCAAGATCTCGCATAAGTCTGCCATCCATGGCCACTCATGGTGCAGAAACTGCGGAAGCTGACTCTGAGGAACCCTTGGGTATTGGAGATGGTACTCCATCAAGGGTCTATGCTGCTCACACACTCTACTCAAAATGTGGTACGTGGAGTTCCAGCGTGCGGGGATGTCGCACATCAGCCGGTGTTCTGGAGGCATTGCTGGAGGCTTCGGAGGCTAGCAGCGGCTACTGTGGACTTGCAAAAGTGGGCGCACAAGCGCCGCACTTTCACCAGTAGCTCGGCTCCATTGGGGTATGTTTTCAAAAAACGTTGCACCACTAAATTGAACACATGGGCCAGGCATGGAACATGTCAGAGGTTGGCAAGCTGCAGAGCCGCTACCAGGTTGCAATCGTTATCACACACGACCATGCCTGGGCCCAGGTGCAGCGGCGAAAGCCATGTTGCCGTCTCATCAAGGAGGGCATCCCTCACCTCTAAGGCAGTGTGCTGTCTGTCCCCCAAGTTTATGAGCTTCAGCACGGCCTGCTGATGTCTCCACACGCCAGTGCTGCAGCGTTTCCAACTGGGAGCTGGGGTCAATGTGATGGCGGAGGATGTGGAGGAGGAGGAGGGTAATGGTTCAGAGCCCCTGCCAGGAATGTTGGGCGGGGAAATGAGGTAGACCGCCCCAGATTGTGACCTGCTCCCAGCCTCAGCTACATTCACCCAGTGTGCCATCAGTGAAATGTAGCATCCCTGTCCGCATGCACTTATCCACGCATCGGTGGTCAAGTGGACCTTTGTGCAAATCGCGGAACTTAGGGCCCTCCAGATGTTGCTTGACATGTGCTGTGTAGTGATGGCTAGGGACGGCATAGCGAGGTGCCACACTTGCCATCAGGTCACGGAAGGCCTGACTTTCAACAAGTCGGAACGGCAACATCTCCTGGGCCAGCAGTTTGGAGATGTGTGCATTTAAGGCTTGTGCATTGGGGTGGGTAGCGCTGTATTTTTTGCCTGTGCTTAAAAGTCTGGGAGATGGTGGGTTGTTTTGAGAACACACATGATGGTACAGGAGAAGGAGCTAAGGCAGGAGAAGGACGTAAGGCAGGAGAAGGAGGTAAGGCAGGAGAAGGAGCTGAGGCTGGAAAAGGGGAGCATGAGGGAGAAGTCCCCAAAGTGGTGGAGGAAGATGTGGAGGTTTCCTGGCTGCTGGTCTGGACTGCAGCGCCAGCACTGGAAAGAGTGGGAGAGGCAGTGGCGGCAATGCCGGATGACAATAGTACAGCATTTGTTCTCTGCCCCTGAGCCCAGTGCTTGCCTTCCAAATGACGGCACATGGCAGTGGTGTGTGAGGTTGCTCTTTACAGAGCCCCTACTCAGTTTTGAGTGTGCAAATGGCACTATATTTGTCCGTAGCACAGACATAAAAAAAAATCCACACCACCAAAGACCGTGGCCTTGATGGGGGAGTTTTTCTAGGCTGGCTACAAGAGGGAACATTTTGGGCCCTTCTGGCTGTGGCCTGGCTTCGGTGAAGAGCTGTCCTCTGCCTCTGGACATGCCTCTGCCTCTAGCCACCCTCTTTGATGCTGCACTTCCCTCCACATCTCCACTGCTCTCCCTACTTGACATCCGCCCTGTGCAGGTCGGGTCAGTGGCCTCATCGTCCACCACCTCCTCTTCCAAATCCTCCAACGGCTCCTCCTCCTTCTCTTGCGCAACAATGACGGCAACAGGCTGCCCTGATGGCAACTGTGTCTCGTCATCGTCGTCACTGAGGGCCAATTGCTGGTCAACAACAACAACCAGAGATAACAGATGCTCCAGTGTTTGTGCATCAGGGAAGTCATCTGTTACCTCTGGTGATTCAGGATGTGGTGGGACAGAGAAAGGGATAGTGAATGGAGCCGAAAACAGCTCCTGGGAGGTGGGAAAGGTGGGATTAGGTTGCTGGGAAGATTGGGCATGTTGTGAGGAAGGAGGAGCAGTCTGCTGGGTAGGAGGAGGAGTTGAGGTAGAGGCTGACTGGCTGGTGGAGAATGTGCTGGAAGCATTGTCCGCCAGCCATTGTAACATCTCTTCCTTGTGCTCAGACTTACTTAGGTTTGTACCCTGCAGTCTACTCAATCTGGTCATCAAGCCAGGGACTGTGGGGAAGCCTAATGCTTGCTGCTGCAGAGCTGTAGGCGCAGTAGATGCTGTTGGTTGAGCGCAACCTTGTTCAACATCTGCATTTCCATGCCCCCGTCCCCGTCCCCTTGCGCTAGCTTTGCACATTTTGGATGTACTATTCCCTTTTTGATGGTCTATACACAACAAAGGAAAGCTGTTTTCCAGCTCTATATGAACTTGGAAATGCAGTGAATTACTGCAATTTTTAAGGCCCCCCCAAAAAAATCAAGGCTTTTTCCAGCTCTATATGATCTAGTCACTGCTGTGGATTCTGGCTATTCTGTATGCGGACAGCCAACAATAAAAGCTGTTTCTCCGCTATATATGAAGTTGTATCTGTTGTGTGTCCCTGTTTTCCACCGTCCGGGGAAAGCTGGACTGATGTCCCTACAGTGTATAGCTCTGAGAAGAGCTGCTGGTTTTCTTCTTTAGTTCTTCCCTGCCTATCTAATCGCTATCTAGCCCTCAGCAGGTATGTTTCTCTCCCTATGTCTGACCACTAAAATGGCGAATAGGGCTGCAGCCGTTCTTATGAATGGGAGGTCACGTTTTCGGCAGCCAATGGGTTTTATCAATTTTAAGTATAATGTGTATACAAAGTAACTGAACTACTGACATAGATTGATTCTATTTGTGAGCTATGTAATGATGTATAAGGGCAGAGAGAAGCTTTCTATAATCTCATGTATAATGGAAGGCTTCTTACCTCCTGGCTGTGACTCCATGTTATAGACGAGTTATTTATATAAAGCTTCTGATCACTGACAGCCCATGGGGTAACATTTCCTACATTGACCTCACGTATGGGCTGTGCAGATCCATTTACAATGATCCAGTTTATTATCTTATATGGATGTACGACTTCCCCCAGGTCACTGAAGTAATATGAAGGACTCATTGGATCCAGATGCTTTGTCATCTGTAGGTGGCGCTGTAACTTCTGTGTGTATTGGGTAAGTCCAGTTATTGGATTTTCTGGATTTTTGTCTTTTATAAATAAGAACATTTCATGGAGAGCTTTTGCCAGGACTTCTACAGCCTCGTACAGTCTTGGAGAGACGCCCGATGTGAGGAGATATCTCAGGCTTGGTTCAGTATACATTACACTCTCATTATTGTCTTCATCAGTGTAATTTAATGTAATGAAGGGATCTGTATTTTCATTTCCTATTATTGGCTCTATTTGTTTCCAGAAAGACTCAACGAAAAGTATTTTTGGGAGTTTCCTGTAGCTTTTCACAAAGTCTTCCACTTCTGTAAAAGGTTGTGATAGAATGTCTATGGCTAGACTTCCATGAAATTCTGGATACTGTTGTTCTGTAATGTAAGAATTAGAGGCCCATGATGGTGGAAGGATGAGAGTTCTGTCTGAAAATACCAATTCATAGTGTATCAGTAAATGAACTCCATCCACAGAAAACGTCCCGCACATTATAATGACCCTGACTTGTGGATTACTTAACATATGTGATATCTTCTCATTATATTGTTTATTCTCCTCTGTAAGTTTTATGGTGTAGGCCACACAGATCCCGCGCTCTCTCATGGACTTTCTCAGTATCTGCAGTTCTTTCTCTCCATTATCATCATCTGATACTAAAATTCCAACTCAGGTCCAGCCAAAGTGCTCCAACAGTTCGGTGACCACCATATTGTGCATGTGGCTATTTTGGACTGTCCGGAAAACATGTGGATAGAGGAGTCTATCAGATAATGAGGGGTCGGTGGCTCCATAGCTGATCTGTACAAGACACAAGAGACAAAGATCATGCCTTTATATACTGTCCTTTCAGTACTGCACATCTCCACCCCAGGACTGTATCTGTATATGGTCCTAAAAAGGGTTCTGCAGTTCCACACATTAACACATCCATCATACATAAACAATATGTTACATCAGCCAGAGGCCGGAAGAGGCCAGAAGAGGACGCCGGGGATTGTTGGATGCCACAACCATGCCCAGGAGAGGCAAAATAATTATTACTGTTTATTTTCCCTACCATACCCTGAGTATAAGGGCCCCTTCACACGGCTGATACGCTGGCTGCTTTAGAACGTGTAAACATTCCGTAGCAGCGGCATCTAAAGCAGATCGCATTGTTTTCTATGGGGGCCGGCAGACGCGCGCTCGCCATAGAAATGAATGGGCTGCTTTAGACGCCGCTGCTACGGAATGTTTACAAGTTCTAAAGCAGCCAGCGTATCAGCCGTGTGAAGGGGCCCTTATAGTGCTTCTTGGGTGATGAACCTCAAAGGTTTTGTGTTTGGCAACCCCAAAACTTTTGGTAATTTTGGATTAGAATCCAATTCTAAACAGATTGGTTTGCCCATCCCTAGTACAGAGTAACCAACAGAGATTGATATAAGATAGTTAGTTTGTCTCTTTGTTTTAATTTAGTAAGAGATCAGCTCCATTACATAGAGATGGGAGAACCTCTCAAAAATTCACAAACATTTTTGAGATTTCTCCACCTGTTTAGTTTCAGACCAAAAAGAAACTAGACAATCAAAAAGTGTCCGAATCTGTTTGATAAATCTGGTGTATTCTTACACTGTCTAGTCTAGGTTTACACCTCCTATTAGTTGTTATAAAAGTTCTTGCCACGTTTATGGTCCATTTTTGTCTCACAGAGGTGCAGGTTGGGTCATGTTAGGCCTCTTTCCCTTTCTCAAACTAATATCTAGGAGGAAATAAATGTCAGGTTGTGACTTGATGCTGCGATGTCTACTAATGTTTGAAGGTGAGGGGCTGGATTTTAGACGCTGCGGCGATGGCTGTAAATAAAGCACTGGAATTCAATGAGAAAAAGCTGGGAACCAATCATTGTCTCCATATAATGTATATTGGTAACATCTAACCCCTATCATTCATACTACACACATCACTCATATATCCTACTCCAATCATATTACATGTCTGCTATACACTAATAGACAATGCCGGAGTATCTAATACCTGAGGATATCCATATAGTCCGAGGATTTGTGCTGCTGGAATAGTGGTAGATGAGTGGTGGTCTCCAATGATACCGGCCAGCTGGCCATGCCCCCTACAGGAGTAGTTAGGTATCACCTTATCCGGACCAGATAGAAGATGTAATATACGGCTTACCGCCACTCGTCCATCTAAGCAGGAGTCATAAACATGGTATCCCAGTGTAATATTGGGTAAAATGTCAGGATTCTGGTTAATATTATCAATGGCAAATATGAAAATGAGATAATGTATAATCCCCTGAAGTTGTGGCCTGTAAATAGATGAAGATACATCCGGGTGAGGAACTGACTCCGCTCTACACCACCTCAGTAAGAGGAGATAGTCCTGCTCATTTCTTATTAGCTTTGCTATACACAATGTAGAGAAAAGTATGTGACCCCCTAGCTTTACCTTACACTCACATATACTGTAACATATCAGATTGTGTCCAGTTGTAAGATGAGGAGGAAAGAAAAAGAAGAGTGACGCTAGGTTCACACCTGCGTTCTGGTCTCCGTTCTGTGGTTTCCGTCTTCTACATGCAAGAAGACGGAAAGCACAGACCAGGTCTGGCCGTGAGTGGCGGTGAGCATTTTATGCTTTCCGCCGCGAAACCGGTTTTTTCAATCCGGACACAGAGTACTGCATGTCCGACTCTGTGTCCGGATTAAAAAACCCGGTTTTGCGGCAGAGAGCGTAAAACGCTCACCGCCGCTCATGGCCGGACATCTCTCTCACCCATTCAAATGAATAAGAAAGAGTCCTGCAGGTTTCCATCTCCTGCTCTGTTTTATGCAGGAAATGGAAACCTGAGGTACGGAGTGCCAGGCGCAGATGTGAACGAGCCCTGAGAAGAACTAATGACAAAATACCTGAAGAGCTGACGCAACCTGCTGGTGTGAACTGTGTCCTGTACAACAGGAGAATGATAAAAGCAGATCAATAAAAAGAAAGTGGCAACGGGGACATGATGTCTATGTAGGTCATGATGTAACCTCATCCATGAACGTGTAAGTAAACTTTCTGACAACTTGTGATTTCCTGGCAGTATTTGTGTCATTAATACCTTCTGTAATAGACTTTATAACACATCTTATCTCCTTTCTGTGACATCGGCCTCTCTTTATTCTTCCCCTTCCTTCTGTATTGAGATCTGTTCCTGCCTCTCACTGAATGTCACTGTAAGGGGGAGTTCACACGGAGTAACATGCCGCGTGATCTGGCACGTATACGGCGTGAGATTTTGCGCAAAATCACGGCCGCAAAATAATGTGGCGTATACAATCCAGGCTCCCATTGAAATCAATGGGAGCGTATACGGCCCTCAAAGTCTCACACGTCGTATACGTGCCACATCACGCGGCACGTTACTCCGTGTGAACTTACCTTAACAGTGCTATCTTATTTCCAGAGATATCACTAGTTGAAAAATCAGATGGCATTGTAATTTTTATATCATATATTATACAGCTGCATATAAATATAGTAACCTGGATTGTGATTTCAAGCAGTGATATCTCTGGAAATAATATCAAAAGCATGAGCTTACCTGGGCTTCCTCTCTGCTTCCAGTGTTCCCCTTGCATTCTCCTACAAACTCCTGGTTGATGTCATGTACTCCAGGTGAACACTGAGGTGTGTTATAGGGTCACAGTGGTTATGTAGGTGAGTCAACATCTATGTTCCATGGTGTAACTTTCACTATCTCATTATCTGATATATATATATATATATATATATATATATATATATATATTGTCAGGGTCTGGGGTTGCTAGGTGTGTGGGGGGGCATAGACACAGAAGTCCAGTTTCATTAGTCTAAAACAAAGGTAGAGTTTGTTACTCAAAAAGCTAGTGCAGCAACAAAAAGAAAAAATTCAAAAATGAATCTCTGCCCGTCTCTAACTAAACATAGAATAGGTGACCTCACCTAGAATAACAGAAATCCAAAAGAAGAATCATTCAGGACACAGCTCCAAAAATATGACCTCTCTGTTGGCTCTCCAGCCAAACTCTGCCCACAGTTTGCTGCTGGGCATCAAGCCTCCCTTGACGTGGAGATTCTCTGCAGCTGAGTAGCTGCTGGAACATCCCCAAAGTGTGGACTGAAGGGGGTGGAATGACAGATCCCACTACCAACCTACCTGCCATTCCTAAAAATCCAGCCCAATACTGAGCATTTACCAAAACAAACATTCCTTCTGGAGTTTTCTCATCTCACCCACCTTAGTAGTCTGGGTGAGATGTTGTTACGTTCAGCAGGCTATATTAAAAAAACTAAAAGAAATAATATCCTGCGGAGCCCTCTGGACTCTGACTGCTAACACCTAAGTGTGAATACTGTCTGACAGTTAGTGTCACTTCCAGCTAAACAAAAGTAAATGGGTGTGCTCTTGTTAAATTCACAGAGCCACCTGTGCAGATTAGAGCAGCCGCTACAATAACAAAAACTGCCTAGCCAGAGTCTAGACAGAGACCGACTCAACCCCCTATGCAGCTGTTAGGGGGCACAAGACCCCTGAGTTATGTTGTTGTAGTTCTAATTGATCAGTTGTAGGGTACGAGCTCGGGAAACATACAGACAGACAGCAGTGTATCATATCCAGAATCTTTCAGTTTATTAACACAGAAGGGCAGGCTTATATAGCATCACAGTCACAGCCAAGCTACAAGACATTTGTCCTTATCTGATCATGTTCTTAGTTTCTTACAGTGTTGAAACCCAGTTTAACCAGTTTGTCTAGCTTGAACTAGTACACGCTTATCTCTTTGATTGATCTCTGTATACAGCTTCAACACGTACACAGCACATAGTGTCTCCGTCTAACCAGTTTAACCGGCTCCTTGTGTAACAGACTGCTCATCTCTTAGAGACAGAGATAGAGAGAGAGCGAGATAGAGCAGTCTCAGCCCCCACCTTTGTTCATACATAATCTTCAAAAGATATTTCAACCCCTCACACAGCTTACTGCCAAACTAACTGACATAGGGAACACTAGCTAAAGCAAACTGAGATCTTCACCCCACAAACACACAAGGCTGCATGCTGCCCAACTGACAGTGGCATTGCTATCTCAGGGGGGTATTTGCTAGCTTGGCCAACTAAGTATTTGTTCAGGCTGGAACCCATGCACACACACACCTATCATACAGGCTTTGAGAATTGATCTTAGAGAGCCAGGCATCCAGACCAGCCCCTTATATAGGCAAGGGGCGGTCACAAGCAAATAGCCCAGCAGCCCACGCCGAACGTTCATTGGTCGATATCTATGTTTGTTAAAAAGTCGACCACGCCCGACTGTTGCAAGGCAGGTTAACTCTGGACTGTGCAGAGGAATAGGCAGTGACGCCCATATCATGGCCGCAGCTACTGCACAATCCTAACTGATGTACACCCCCTCCATTACCTGACCAGCCATCGGCTTACAGATCCCCCCTCTTCTCTAGACTGGAGGGCTGGGCATTTGTAGCCATCATACAATGGACCCGTGACAGGGCATCAGCATTTCCCAATAATTTCCCTGGTCTATGCTCCACACTGAAATAAAAATTTTGCAAGGATAGGAACCATCTGGTAACCCTAGCATTTCTGTCTTTATTGATTTTCATGCATGTAAGAAGAGCATGGACAGTTATTAACTTAAACTTTCTCCCCAGGAGGTAATACCTCAGAGTATCCAGCGCCCACTTAATGACCAAACATTCCCTCTTTACAATAGTGTCATTTTTCTCAGCGGGAGACAGCTTCCTGCTCAGGTAGATTATTGGATGCTCCTCACCATTTACCACCTGGGACAGCACCGCTCCTATACCTGCATTTGAGGCATCTGTCTGCACCAGGAACTACTTCCTTCTTCTTCCTCTGCCTCTGGTGTCCAGTGGATCATCACTGACTTCCCACCTTTTGTCCAGTCAGTGAGAGGAGCTGCAATAGAGTCAAAGTTTGGCACAAACCTCTGGTAGTAGCCAGCAATGCCAAGAAAAGCCCGGACTTGCTTCTTGGTTAGCGGTCTTGGCCAGTTCTGTATTGCCTCCACCTTATTGATTTGTGGCTTTATTACCCCTTTGACAATGACATAGCCCAGGTACTTGGCTTCCTCCAGCCCTAAAGCACATTTCTCAGAGTTGATAGTAAGGCCTGCCTCACTTATGGAGTCCAATACTGCCTGCACCTTACAGAGGTGACTTCCCCAGTCTGGGCTATGAATGACCACATTGTCCAGGTAAGCCTCTGCATAGTCACGATGTGGCCGCAAGATCTGATCCATCAACCTCTGAAAGGTAGCAGGAGCTCCATGCAAACCAAATGGCATAACCCTGTACTGGAACAGCCCTTCTGGAACAACAAAGGCAGTTTCTCCTTGGCTTCCTTAACCAAAGGTATTTGCCAGTAACCTTTTGTCAGGTCCAGTGTGGTTATGTACCTGGCATTACCCAACTTCTCAATCAGCTCATCAACCCTGGGCATGGGATAAGCGTCAAACTTGGAAATCTCATTCAATTTTCTAAAATCATTGCAGAACCTCCAAGTACCATTGGGCTTTGGTATCAACACAATTAAGTTAGACCACTCACTTTTGGATTCCTCAATCACTCCCAACTCCAGCATACATTTAACATCAGCTGACACTACCTCCCTACATGCCTCTGGTATTCTGTAGGGTTTGAGGTTTACTTTCCTCCCAGGTTCTGTCACTACATGGTGCTTTATCAGGTGTGTACGCCCTGGTAGATCAGAGAACTTGCGTCTATTTTTCTGCAGGAACTCTTTTGCCTCTTGTTGTTGGGGTACTGAGAGGGTCTCATTCACACGGACTGGAGGGATTGGTGGCAACAAATCACCCACCTCTGTATTTGAGGCCACCAAGGATTCCCTCTGGTTCCAGGGCTTAATCAAATTCACATGGTAGATTTGAAAAGGCTTCCTTTTCCCTGGTTGGTGAGCCTTATAGTTGACTGGCCCTACTTTTTCCACAATCTAACATGGGCCTTGCGATTTCGCTAAGAACTTGCTCTCCGCAGTAGGCATCTAAATAAGGACTCTGTCCCCTGGGTTAAACTCTCGGACTCTGGCAGAACGATTGTAAATTCTGCTTTGGGCCTCTTGTGCTCTTTGCACATGTTCTTTTACAATTGGCATGACTGTTGAAATGCGGTCCTGCATTTGAGCTACATGCTCTATGACACTACAGTATAGGGAAGCCTCTGTTTCCCAGGTTTCTTTGGTTATATCTAGTAAGCCCCTGGGGTGTCTACCATAGACTAATTCAAAAGGGGAAAAACCTGTAGACGCTTGTGGAACCTCTCTAATAGAGAACATCAGGTATGGCAACAGGCAATCCCAGTCACCACCATCTTTTTCTACCACCTTTTTAAGCATATGCTTGAGAGTCTTATTAAAGTGCTCCACTAACCCATCTGTCTGGGGTTGATACACAGAGGTCCGTATGTGGGTAATATTAAACAGCTTGCATAGCTCTTTCATCACCTTTGACATGAAGGGCGTGCCTTGGTCGGTCAGTATCTCTTTAGGTATGCCGGTTCTTGAAAACATATAGAATAACTCACGGGCAATACTCTTTGATGTCGTATTACGCAAGGGAACCGCCTCAGGATAGTGAGTAGCGTAATCTAAGACAACCAGAATATATTGGTGACCTCTATCTGAGTTGACTACTGGACCAACCAAGTCCATACCAATCCTTTCAAAAGGTGCTTCAATGAAGGGCAGGGGAACCAAGGGACTACGGAAATGTGTGGCTGGGGCATGTACCTGACACGTAGGACAGGACACACAGTACTCCTTCACTTCCTTGTATACACCTGGCAAACAAAATCTTTGGAAAATCCTCTCCTGTGTTTTCTTCGCACCTAGGTGTCCCCCAAGCTCATGATTATGGGCCATATCAAGTACCACATGGCGGTATGGCTTTGGTACGAGAAGCTGCTCCACAATTTCCCCATTACTTTTTGCAACTCTATACAACAGGTCATTATTCAAAGCAAATTGTGGGAATTGGTGGTCAGCATCAGGTTCCTGGGGCACATTGTTAATAAATGTCACATTATCACAAGCAAGAGTGGGATCTCTCAACTGTGCAGTACCAAAACTATCCTGTGAGACCTCTAATTCAGGTATAATAGGCTCAGAGGCTGGGGAAGAGGCATCATCTTGCTCCCAGCTAGGACCTGTAACGGAAAGGTGTCACCCTCCTCATGCACTTTGGGTGTAGGTGGGGTTTCCACCTTTGGCTGTGTGCCTTTACCTTTTCCCCACAAATCCCAGAACAAAGGGAAATCACGTCCCAAAATCACATTATATATAAGGTTTTTTACAACACCCACTTCATAATAAACAAATCCTACTATAGTCTCTATTGTGACTTTGGACATGGGGTAATCCTTGATATCCCCATGGATGCAACAAACACTCATACGTTTGTCTGGGATAAAGTCCCCAGCTATCAAGCTGGCATGCACCAGAGTGACCAGGCTACCAGAGTCCAACAACGCCTGGACCGGACAGCCATTCACCACAACTTGGCAGACCTGAGGCCCAGTCTCTAGTAACGGTGCCACAGCACAGACAGGGCTGGCAAATAATGATCGACGCTCACTAGCATCACAGTCTATTGGCTCAGAGGTGAATGGGCACTGGGAAGCAATATGTCCCCGCTCATAGCATCTCCAACACTGTACCAGCCGTGGTTTCTCTAGCAGAGAGTCCCTTCTTGGGCTGGTGGACGGCCTAGAAAACACATCTCCAGATCTATTCCCTCCGCTGTCAAATAATGGAACAGTATTACCGGGAGGCGCCCTCCACTGGGTGTTCTTGGGGGATGGTCGCGCTGTAGGGTCATCATGGAGTTCAGCCTCAGTCGCCAGGTACCTCTCCAGAAGGCTGATGAGCTGGTTGGCATCTTTGGGGTCTCCATGTCCAACCCAGCACTGCAACGCAGGAGGAAGATCTCTGGTGAACCGGTCTAGGACCAACTTCTCCACCATCTTTGCAGGGGTACAGGTGTCTGGTTCCAGATACTTTTTCACCAGTTGAATCAGGTCGTATATCTGGGATCTGGCAGGCTTGTCCATATGGTAGCTCCAGGTATGTACCCGCCGGGCACTGACAGCAGTGGTTACCCCCAGCCGAGCAAGAATTAACTTTAACTTTTCATAATCCTGGACATCCTGCTGGCAAAGGTCATAATGGGCCTTCTGGAGCTCATCGGTCAGATAGGGTGCAATGACATCTTCCCAGTCCACAGCTGGCAGTTTCCCCCATTTGGCCACTCTCTCAAACACAGTCAGGAAGGCCTCCACGTCATCATCTGCGGTCATCTTCTGCAGAGCTCTTTGCACAGCCCGCTTCTCATCTCTGTGCTCCACAGGTCTTTGCAGGCTAGTGACACCAGTCTCTTTAAGGAGCACAATTTGCTCCATGAGCAAACGATTCATTTGTTGTTGCTGCACAGTGGACTGCACAAGATGCTTCAGTATCTCCTCCATAGTCCAGGTCTGTATAGCGGCAGCAGCCTTCACCCAGGACATAAAAAAAAAATGTCTCCAGCAAGGAGTGGACGTGCCGTTACCCTAGTAACTGCTGTATGTCGGCATCCTCCACCTATTTTCAGGGTCGGAGGTTGCTAGGTGGGGTGGCATAGATACACAAGTCCAGTTTCCTTAGTCCAAAACAAAGGTAGAGTTTATTTTCACTCAAAAGGTAGTGCAGCAACAAAAGGAAACAATTCAAAAATAAATCCCTGCCCGGCTAGGCTCTAACTAAACATAGAATAGGTTACCTCACCTAGGATAACAGAAATCAAGATCCAGTAGAATCATTCAGGACACAGCTCCAAAAATATGACCTCTCTGTCAGCTCTCCAGCCAAGCTCTGCCCAATGTCTGCTGGAGATGACTTCTTAAGCCTCCTTGATGAGCAGACTCTCTGCAGATGAGTTGCTGCCGGAACATCCCCAAAGTGTGGACTGGAGGGGGGTGGAATGACAGGTCCCACTACCAATCCTACCTGCCATTCCTAAAAATCCAGCCCAGTAAACAGTACTTTGAAATAACCCTCAGTAGTTATCTGCTGAGAACCATCCTTTCTGGAGTTTTCTCATCTCACCCACCTGAGTAGTCTGGGTGAGATGTACACCCCCTCCATTACATGACCAGCCATCGGCTTACAGTATGTAATGTGTATATAATTGTATATGTAGGTAATATGTATGTAATGTGTAGAAATTATTGTGCATGTATTATGTGTAACTATGTGAGGGATGTACAATGTACAGTATATTTATAGAACCTTGTAAGGTTGGTCTTGTTTTTTTCTTCCTTTCCCTATACCAAAATTGCTGAAGAAATAATATGAAAAACAAAAAAACAAAAACAAAACAAAAATATTTACTAGTCAGATCCTCATGAATAAGGGTAAATAGGGAACATGCTATAGCCAATAGAAAACCAATATCAGAGACACAATCCATCTAAAGTACAGAACGTTCCAGAACATAAGGCAAATGGACAGTCTAGAAACAAGACACAGATCACACAGTAGAGGAAAAAAGAAAAAAGAGTCAAAGTCAGGTCAGATCACAGAGAAAATCATCCAATATTAGAGGAATAGTTATAATTAGAGATGAGTGAACACTAAAGTGTCCGAGGTTAGAAATCCGATTTGAACAGTCGCACACTGTTTGGCTGTTTGAACGGATTTTGAACCCCATTATAGTCTATGGGGGGAAATGCTCGTTTCAGGGGTAGGCAACATTCGATAAAATCATACTTACCAAGTCCACGAGTGACGGTCGGGCTGGATTCCGCTTGAAGTCTTCTCCCGACGCAGGGTCCCCGCATCCCAGTTCCGGGTGGAATTCACTCTGCCTAGGCATCCGGCCCGACGCCTGAGCAGAGCCGACTGCACATGCGCGTGTATGCGCATGCATACCCGCGCATGCGCAGTCGGCTCTGCCTAGGCCGGATGCCTAGGCAGAGTGAATTCCACCCGGAAGAAGACGCGGGGATGCAGCGCGGAGAAGACTTCGGAAAGGTAAGAGAAGAACCAGCGTTGATTGGCAGAATGTATAGCATTCTGCCAATCAACGCTGGTTCTGCATCGAACATTAAACTTCGAACAGCTAGTAGTGTTCGATCGAGTACGAGTATTTCGAATACCGTAGTATTCGATCGAACACTACTCGCTCATCTCTAGTTATAATATACCATGACTGGCACAGACAACAGTGCAGAGAAGATTGTAATAGTCAGTCCCTCATCTACACCCCTCCCCCATCGATCCACCTTACAGGAGAGAAGGGAGGTGAGTGTGTACAGCAGCTTAGTATAGTGATAGGAATACATGAGCAGCATTTACTATGGCCTATAATATGATGAGAATTACAATAACAAGAACCTGAGGAAACTTTCAGACTTTCAGACAGATGGCCGATAACCCTGGAGCCCATAAATCTCATCATATATTACAGGTAATATTATACATAGAAGCCTGTGCCATATGGAGAACTACACTCAGCACTTCCCTTATGGACCATACATACATAAGTAGGACTTACTCTGAACACGATATATCTGGCACATTTATCTCTGGGATCTCCTCATCTATTGTATTTTCATGTATTGTCAGCAACCCGCAAATGATGAGATCCCCATCCCAGTAACGTTCCTCTGTCTCATCTTCAATGTTCCTTATCTTCAGGTCACAGAATAATTGTGTAAGAGTAAACTGTGAAAAAAGCAACAGAATAAGGAAACTGCACATCTCCTTGTGGGAACAGGACAATGACAATGACGTATTTCCAGTCCTCAGTGAGACATGATGGATAGAAGCAGTGAGGCAGCAGTGACACAGACAGCACGGCCCCCAGGATCAGGACATGCTATATGGTGACTGCTCTCATCTCCCCTCCTTTTATACAGTATGATGGGATAGATGTTACATTCTCTGCTCTCACCGCACATCATTCTGGATCTGCTCTCCGAGGATTGTGCTCTGAACCGTCCTTACTATAGAGAATTGTAGAAGAAATAACCAGTCCCAGCCGTCCTTGTGTTATACAGAATATACCATAGACATATTCCACAGCCCTGTACAAAGATTGTCACCACTCACATTAACCCCTGACACTACTGAGGCCACAATCTAATGTTCCCTTTCATAAACATGTACACACAGGGGACAGATTTATAGGGAACTCTCCTATCAGATCTCTATAGATGTGTCCTCATTTACCATCTTCCAGGTTGGACATGTCCAGTTAAGTCTGTATCCAAAAATACATCAATGGAGGTATAATTTCATATAAAAATACTAAATCTCTTTATTATACATAAATTCTAAAATCTTTTACACACAATACACCACAAAATAGGATCCAAGATTAACGCAGAAAAAGCGTTTGACAGGATTAGTTGGCATTTTATGAAATCAGTTCTACATAAACTCAATTTCCCTCCCCAGTTTATCTCGGCAATTTTTACCGTTTATGACCAACCTCATGCCCGCCTCAAAATAAACGATACGCTCATGCACTGTTTTGACATACACAATGGAACGAGACAGGGGTGCCCACTTTCCCCATCCCTTTTCATTCTCACCTTAGAACCCCTTCTACAGTCTGTCAGATTATACCCCGAGATCTCAGGACTCAAGATCGGCCAACACACTTTTTATTCAGCAGCCTTTGCAGACGATGTTCTTTTCCTAGTAACAAACCCAGAGACAGGTCTACCAAAAATTTTAGAAACCCTAACCCAATACAGTTTTGTTTCGGGATATAAAATAAACCTGGGAAAATCGGAAGTTCTTAACATTAATATCCCCAAGCACCGAATGAACTCCCTTCAATAGATGTTCCCCCTAAAATGGACGACCAAGTCGGTCAAATATCTTGGTATTAAACTGACAGCCAACCCTGACCTTCTATACCAAGAAAACTTCCTTCCCCTCCTGACTGATATCAAAACTAAACTGAACTCATACACATCCTTTCCATTTTCATGGTTTGGTAGACGAAGCCTACTCCAGACATATGATTCTTTATCGTCTTCACATGCTCCCGATACGTCTACCGCCTTCTTTTTTTAAATCCATGCATTCCATTATTACTACTTTCTTATGAAAATCTAAACGTCCCCGTCTGTCCTTGATGAAGAAGAAGGCGGCTGGTAGTATAGGATTACCCGATATCAAGGAATACTACAAAGCAGTTCAACTTAAACGTTGGATTGAACTTCCCACTCCCAAAGTGAATCCCATTATTTTCTCAATGTCATTGAATACCTTTGGCCCCTCCTCACTAGCTGACCTCTGGCTTCACGCCAAACCGGGTCATAAGTGCAAAAATATAGATCAATTGCTACTAGGTGCGGCTGAAACATGGATTCTTCTTTCTGACTCCCTGGCGCCAGGTATCTCGCCCATCACACCAATTGGTATCCTTCCTTTTTGGGATGACAATTCTAAAAAATTTCCAGAAGCCCTTTGGCATAAACTAAGTTATCATGAGGGGTTTGATATTTTGAATGATGATGGACATCCAGACATAGACAAACTAACTTCCTTAGTATCCGCTGAGCCCCTTTCTTTCCTTAATATGGCACATATCAGACTCATGGCTCAAAAATGGTTTCAAACTCACTCAATTAGAAAAAAACTTCACATCTTTCGAGAGGTCAGTAGCAGCCAAGAGTAAGTCCCTCCGCAAGACGTCCCAGGTTCTCTCCAAATATGTCAATCCACTTCATATTTCTAAGCCTGCATATCTCTCTTCTTGGGAAATGGACCTCCAGATCACGCTCTCCAGCGAACAGGTCTCTACTATTCTTTCACATGCTCACGGGTTCTCCATACGTGTACGCTTACAAGAAACACATTATAAATTACTCACTAGATGGTATCACACACTGCAGTGGCTACACAGGATGAAACTATCTGACTCAGACAAATGTTGGAGATGTAAGCAACAAGTTGGCTCCCTCCTACACATTTGGTGGCAATGTCCTGATATACGACAGTTCTGGGATGATGTCCAGGTGCTCATCCGCAAATGCACAAGTCTGACCCTTTCTCTCACACCAGAGATGATTTTCCTCTCTCTCCCCTCACCTGAATATAAACCTTCCAAAAAGAACTTGGTCTCCCACATGCTAGCAGCAGCCAATTCCTTGCTCCCACGCAAATGGCTAGACTCATCACCGCCGACTAAACACGAATGGATAGAAAAACTGAATCAAATAATGAGATTCGAAGAAATCTCCAGTTGGAAAGATAGGCAACATGACAAATTTCTGAAGTTATGGTCCCCATGGCAGAAATTGAATCTGTGATCGCTGGATGTGGCAGTTGATACATCTGGCCCATGCCGTTGCCCTTTGGTCTCAGCGGGCCCAGACCCGCCTTTATATCTATTCCCATGTCTACTTCTGTACATGTTTTAATTCTCTAACATTTTCCTTATATTCTTTGCACCCTGCTTTCATTACCCCTACCTACTCATCTCCTTTTAATCTTAGATACAAGAGCTCACTTACATATTTCTACCCAACTGAAACCTCCTTGAAGCGACCTACTGATTCCCCTGCCTCTTCTCGATTAGTTAGGAGCCCTCCACCCGTTTCATCACCACATACCACTATCCCACGATCCCTCCTTCAGTTCCTCCCCCCACCAGCAGCCACATATATGTTTCGAAATCTATGTTCCTCAGAGCTTTCTAGTTCTACCTTATGTATTCAATGTTTATCTGTGAGACATGGATTTCTTTATAATTAATAATATGTTCTAATTGGTACTATGTTCCTGTGTACTAACTGTTTATTTGCCTTACTTTTACATATTGTTTATTCACCAGCGATTTGTAACCAAATGATGTACATTCTCTTTGTATGTCCTCTTTTTTTCTCAAATAAAGTTTATTAACACTCAAAAAAAAAAAAATATGATCCAAGATTTACACCAAGCATTCCCTTACAGCATGGGGTGACTTTATAAGATGATATGTATTATCCCCACCATACAAGATGACATTCCTGCTATGCACAGCTAGCTATGTTATGCTGCTATGCCACTATGCCGCTATGCTGCTGCTCATTATTTATACCTATGTGTTCAAGGTGGAACACAACAAGCCTTTTTCAGTGCAGTACAGCAAAAACAGGGAATCATCAGCTACTAAAATCTGCAGTTACCTGTCCTCACACCTTTTTCAATGAGATTATCATCTGGGAATTACTCACTGTGTGTGAGGATAGGGTCCCACCCTGTCTCAATAGTAATGGATAGACCTCACAAGTATTGTTATGGTGCAATCAGCATTTTTTGTGTACAGTTGAGTGAACGTTTTCGGTCCAAAGAGGACCATCCTCAGACTCTGGTAAGTGCTAATAATGGTATGTATAATACATCAAATACAGGAATTAAGTCCCCTGTGTACCAGGTCTCTGTGTACATTAGGATGACCAGATCCAGTCACCACAAAAATTGCCAATTGTTGTTGAGGAAAGGGTATACTCTCAAAGCAAATATGCTAGTGTGCACAACAGAACAGCTGTATCAGCAAATGGGAAGCGCTTATTATGAGGACATGCAGTGACTCAGTAGCAGAATTTGGAGACTGCAGCAGCCTTATGAGGCCATACAGTGACCCAAAATCAAAGAGGGGATGGTGCAGTAGCGTGAGGAGGCCACACAGTGATCCAGTGGCAGATGCCATACAGTGACCCAGTGCAATAGCCTTATGAGGCTGTACAATCACCCAGTCAGAGTGAGACAGCTGTCACATCCCCCTACTTCATATTGTCCTACTTGCAGGGGTTAGGGGTTAACATCTTCTTGCAGCAGCTGGGCGTGGCCGGCTGTCTGACTGACTAGGGTGTCGGCCAATGTACACTGGGAGTGCGCAGCTGGGCTGTTCACTTGGGACCGCCCTTTCCCTATTTAAGGAACTAGATTCCTCAGCCCGCTGCCCTAATGTCATTCCAGATCCTGATTGCTGAGTGTGTGTGAATTGGTTCCAGCCTGAACAATCTTAAGTTGGCCTTAGCTAGAATTGCCCCTAAGCCATCGTTAGTTAAACAGTAAGCTGCCTTGTTCTGATTGCACTGGTAACACACACTGGGTATTGGTCTTTGTCTAGCTCAGAGGTCCTGACTAGACACTTGTTGTAGTAGCAGCTGCTCTGAGCTGCACAGTCCTCCTCTGTTATTTAGCAGTGCACATCCGGTTGGTGTAGTGATCTGGCAGTGACGCTAACTGCCAGACCTTGTTCACACCAGGGTGTTCCTGCGGTTCAGAGCCCAGTAGGGCTCCGCAGGGTTTTTGTTTATTAGGGTTTTTTTTTTATAACCCTGCTAACCATAACAGTACATTAGGGCCAGAGCACCGCTGCATTATGGATTCCCATACTCATTTGGCAAATCTGGTGAGCAGCCTGAATACTCACCTGAACACAGTGGAGCATCTGCTGCAGCAATCTCGACCGGCTGCCTCCGCTGACATTTCCACACTGTCACAGAGCTTAGTTAAGGCTAAGGATCAGTTATTGGGTAATCTGCCAACCCCTGCAGTTTTACCGTGTCCTCTCTTACCCCCGGAACGGTACGCAGGTGATCCGAGGGGTTGTCGGGGATTTATTCACCAATGCACCTCATATATTGAGGTGTGTCCCAGCCTCTTTCCAGTAGAAAAATCTAAGGTGGCCTTTGTAGTCTCCCTGCTTTGGCCTGGTTAACCCAGAACAGGGCACAGCAGAGTTGGCTATGCTAGCCTCTCTGTTTGAAGCACTACGTTTGGCGTTTCAAAGCCCCATGCCCCAGTCCACCTATGTATCTCAGCTCTTGCCGTTGCGGCAAAACCAGAACTCGGTAGCAAATTTTGCCATTGAGTTTTACACCTTAGCTTCAGAACTGGATTGGCCAGACAGAGTATTACTGGCCATTTTTTGGGGAAGGTTTGTCCTCACACATAAAGGACGAATTACCAGGAAGGGAACCATCTGCCTCTCTCACCTCCCTTATCAACACGGTATCTCGTGTCGATATACAATTGTTTGATAGAAGGGTGGAGCGGGAGGTTGAGTATAACCAAATGTCACACGGGGTGGTCTCTAAGCCATTTGTTGCCCCGCCGGGTGAGGGATCCACGGAACCCATGAACACCTCCCAAGTTCCCTCTTCTGGTGGCAGCAGAAGAAGGAACGCTAAGGGGGTGGTCTGTTTCCATTGTAACCAACCAGGTCATATTGCCCCTCAATGCTCTAAACCACCTGGAAACGAGCCTGCCAGGTGCCCGTCAAGGGGGGGGGGGCTACTTGGTACACTAAAACTACTTACTCGTATCCAATTTCCAGTAGCCCTTAGGCTGGAGGAAGGTTGGTCAATACCAAGGCATTTATAGACTCCAGGGCCATGGGGAATTTTATTTCAGACCAATTCGCCCAGGAACATGCCATTCCCATGAGGGTGCTTGAGACCCCCATTGACATAACGGTGGTCGACAGGTCCAAAATCCGCTCGCAGATCTGGTTTGAGACACCGCCAATGTTTCTGCGAAGTGAAGTAATGCATACCAAGCAGCTCTACATTCATGTCATGGAGGGTTTAGCAGATGCGGTATTGTTGGGTCTCCCCATGACCAGTTATTGACTGGAGGTAGGGGGAGATCATTAGGTGGAGTCTGGAGTGCCAGGAGAGGTGTATGGTACCTGTACTGCCGACCATCTCTCCACTGTTGCCTCTGGAACTGCAGCGCTTGCCCCCTCAGTATGCAGGGATTGTAGATGTTTTCTCAAAAAAAAAGCAACTGAAACTCTGCCAGAGCACAGGTCTTACGACTGCGCCATAGATCTGTTGCCAGGGGCTACGCCACATCGGGGAAGGGTTTACCTTCTCTTCCTTCCCAAGACTAAGGCTATGTCAGCCTATATTAAGGAGAATCTATATAGAGGGGTTTATATGTAAATCCTCGTCTCCCGTGGGCGCGGGCTTCTTCTTTGTGGAGAAGAAAGATGGCTCCCCTCGCCCATGCATAGACTACCGGGGTCTAAATGCCATCACGGTGAAAAATAGCTACCACCTGCCCCTCATTGCTTAACTGTTTGATTGGTTCAAGGGGGCTACCATTTTTACCAAAATAGACCTACGGGGGGGCGTATAATCTTATACGTATACGTGAGGGAGATGAATGGAAAACTGCGTTCAACACCAGGGATGGTCATTACGAATATCTAGTCATGCTTTTTGGCCTTGCCAATGCCCCAGCAGTTTTCCAGTCATTTGTAAGTGACATCTTTCGTGATCTCCTGCAGACCTCAGTGGTGATATACTTAGATGATATTCTAATTTTTTTCATCTAACATGACTGACCAACGGCAAACAGTGTGCATGGTCCTCTCGCGCCTGTGTAACAATCGGCTTATGCAAAGTTGGAAAAGTGTTTATTTGAGCAGGATAGAGCCATTTCTGGGGTACATTGTGTCAGGCGAAGGCCACCAGATGGATCCTCAAAAGCATGAGGCAATCCTCAAGTGGCCTAAGCCTCAAACTCTAAAGGCTGTTCAGAGGTTCTTGGGCTTCACTAACTATTACAGGCAGTTCATCCTACACTTCTCCACTCTGGTAGCCCCTCTTTCAGCTCTCACCAAAAATTGAGCTAACCCTAATAATTGGACTCCTGCAGTAGAACAGGCATTCTGCACGCTAAAGCAGCGATTTGTGGAAGCGCCAGTTTTACACCGACCATATGTGTCTAGAGTTTTCTGTCTGGAGGATGATGCATCTTCAGTGGGAGCTGGGGCTATGGGGAAAAGGTCACGTGTGCCTTCTTTCCAAACTCTTCTCCACAGCAGAGAGGAATTACTTGATTGGTGACCATTGGAGTTAGAGGAGTGGCGCCATCTTCTGGAGGGGGCTGCACTTCCTGTGCACATTTTCATGGATCACAAAAACCTCATCTATATTCAGTCAGCACAGAGACTGAATGCTCGCCAGGCGCAATGGGCACTTTTCTTTTCTCGGTTTAATTTTGGGTTGCAATATGTACTTGGGGAAAAGATTTTGCGGGCAGATGCTTTGTCTCGCTCCTTTGTCAAAACTGATGAGGAGGAATCTGAGGCCAGGTTAATCATTCCCTCTGAAAAACAACTGGTGGTCAACCCAGTGAATCTAACTCGTGTGCCAGTTAGGAAGACTCTGGCTCCTCTCTCAAAGCGACAAGAATTATTGTTGTGGGGGCATGCTTCTCGCGTCAGAGGACATTTTGGTCTCTGCCGCACCCGGGAGTTTAACTCTCGACACTACTATCTCTTTCTAAAGATGTGTTGGCCTTTGTGCGAGCTTGTGACATTTGCTCAACAATTCTTCACGCCAGCATCCAGTGGGCTTATTGCACCCTCTCCCTATACCAGAATCACCTTGGCAAATCGTGGACATGGATTTTGTCACAGACCTGCCAACTTAAGGGGGCAGGAAGGTGATTTGGGTGGTAACAGATTATTTCACCAAAATGACTATCTTAGTGGCATTACCAGGACTGTCTTCTGCCAGAGAGTTGACACGTCTTTTTATTAGGCATATCTTTCGGATCCATAGTATGCCATAAAAGATAGTTTCATTTTTGGAGGGCACTGTGCCAATTGATGCACGTGGAGTTATGCCTATTGTTGTCCTACCATCCGCAGTCAAATGGTCTGGTGGAAAGGATGACCCAAACTATGGAGGCCTACTTGCGCCACTTTGTCTCCTCCCGCCATGACGATTGGGTGGACCTGCTGCCATGGGCAGAGTTTGCACTTAACAATGCAGTGGCTGACTCCATGGAGAAAACTCCATTCTTTATGCTGTATGGTCGTCATCCGCGCATTCCTCTGCCCATCCCAGTGATCTCTGATGTGCCGGCTGTGGCCAATTGGGCCGTGCGTGCCAGAGAGGTGTCGGATCAGGCGCAGGTCTCCATGAGTCAGGCCAAGGACAGAATGAGGGCAACAGCTAACGTCAGACGCAGGCCTGGGACGGAATTGTCCTTGGGGGATCGTGTCTGGCTCTACTCCCGCCTTCTCCGTCTCCAGGTTCCGTCACTGCGGTTTACTCCACGGTTTGTTGGTCCGTTTAAAGTCCTATCCCGAGTAAATCAGGTGACATATAAACTGCAGCTACCCAGGTCTTGGCGAATCAACAACTCATTCTATATCTCTCTTCTGAAACCTCTGGTCCTAACCCAGTATTCTAGGCGTCTTCCTGAGGAGTCTGACTCGCCTCAGGATGACTTCGAGGTCAAAGATAATGGATGCCAAGACTATTCGGGGTAGGCTGTTTTACCTGATTGACTGGGCGGATTATGGTCCAGAGGACCGTACTTGGGAACCCGCGGATCAGGTTCACGCTACATGACTTGTGCCGCAATTTGAACGGAAGCGGAGAGCGGAGCCGTGGAGGGGGAGTAGTGTTAGGACAGTGCCGCAGCTGCGGCCAAGGGGACGGGTCGCAGTCCGCTCCTTGGTTGTTGCGCCTTGCCATCTGTTACATCCCCCTACTTGATACTGGGATGGGGATCTCATTATTTGAGGGTTGCTGACAATATATCAATCTACAAGAGATCTAAAAATCCCAGAGTTAAATGAGCCAGATATATTGTGTTCAGAGTAAGTCCTACTTATGTATGTATGGTCCATAAGAGAAGTGCTGAGTGTCGCTCTCCATATAGTACAGGCTTCTATGTATAATATTACCTGTAATACATGATAGGGATTATAGGGCTCAGGGTTATCGGCCATCTCTAGGTTCCTACATAGATCATACACGTAGTGGACAAGTCTGAAAGTTTCCTGAGGTTCTTGTTATTGTAATTCTCATCATATTACAGGCCATAGTAAATGCTGCTCATGTATTTCTATCACTATACTAAGCTGCTGTACACACTTACCTCCCTGCTCTCCTGTAACAGCCGCTCATTATCGGTCAATCACAGAAAAAAACTACACAGCCTATTCAAGTTAGACAGGAGGTTACATCGGTGGATTCAGTGGATCGATGGGGGAGGGGGTGTAGATTAGGGACTGACTCTGTATTCTAATCTTCTCTGCACTGTTGTCTGTGCCAGTCATTGTATATTATAACTATTCTTCTAATATTGGATGATTTTCTCTGTGATCTGACCTGACCTTGACTCTTTTTTCTCAACAACCATCTACTACAGTGTTGGCCAAAAGTATCGCCCCCCCTGCAGTCCTGTCAGATAATCCTTGGTGTCTCCCAGATAATGATTACAAGCACAAACTCTTTGGTAATATCTTCATTTATTTTGCTTGCAATGAAAAAACACAAAAGAGAATGAAAAAAAAAGTCCAAAACTCCAAAACTGGTGCGGACAGAAGTATTGGCGCCCTCAGCCTAATACTTGGTAGCACAACCTTTAGACACAATAACTGCGCACAACCGCTTCCACTAACCAGCAATGAGTTTCTTACAAGGCTCTGCTGGAATCTTAGACCATTCTTATTTGGCAAACTGCTCCAGGTCCCCCCTGAGATGTGAAGGGGGCCTTCTCCAGACTGCAACCAAGAGATCTCTCCCCCTCCCCCACAGGTGTTCTATGGGATTCAGGGCTGGACTCATTGCTGCCACTTTACAAGTCTCCAGGGCTTTCTCTCACCACCATTTTCTAGTGCTGACCTGAAGTGTGTTTTGGGTCATTGTCCTGCTGGAAGAGCCCTGACCTCTGAGGGAGACCCAGCTTTCTCACACTGGGCCCTACATGATGCTGCACAATGTGTTGGTCGTCTTCAGACTTCATAATACCATGCACACGGTCAAGCAGTCCAGTGCCAGAGGCAGCAAAGCAACCCCAAACCATCAGGGACCTCCGCCATGCTTGGAGCCGAGAGGAAGGGACCATGTGTTCCCAAAAGGCATCGCTTTTCTTGACTGACTAACCGCAACAGTTACTATGTAACCTTTTATTCCTCTATGGAAAATAAAAGTTAAATTTTAATTACCGTGGAGTTTACTTGACCGTCTTCCTGGATGCAGCTGGTTTCCTTTACTACCATATAAATTTGGCATCCCCGGAATCGTACCGAAACACAGAATACAGGGGACAGGTCACTTTGGCTGCACAGTGAACGCCGTAAAACCAAAGCCCGTAAGAAAGTCGCAGAAATGCATTTTTTCTTCAAATCCACCCCATTCTGAATTTTTTTCCTGCTTCGCAGTACATTATACAGAATAATTAATGGTGGCATCATGAAGAAAAATTTGTCCTGCAAAAATTAAAAAAAAATTGCAGCCGTGTGACCAGGACAAATTGAAGAGCTGCAAATTATGGAGCAGATCCTATAGCTGTCCTAAACCTAGACCTTTCCTGTCCTCAGAGCTGGGTGGTATTACAGTTTATAGCACTATAAATACTGAATTCACTGCACTGCCAGCTGTCACGGTATGTGCCCCTGTGCTGGAGATATCAGTGCCATTAATTTCGGCAGCAATATCTCTCCACTGTCAGAAGAGCGGGTCCTAGGTTCCATTCACATGGAGGAAAATGTTTTATTTGGCGCTGAATTTTCCACGATGAAAAAAACACCTCCCATTGAATTCAATGGGTGGCTTTTTTTTTCAGCGCTGAAAATAGCAGTCAGCGGCCGACATGACAGTATTTAGTCCTGGTAGGTTAGAGAGGGGGGGGGGTTGTTTTTTTTTTTTTTTTTTTTAAATTAAAATGCGTGGGACTGCATAAATTGTAGGGCGGCTTTATTCATGGGACTGCCTGCAGGATGGAGCTGAAGCAGGCAGAGAGGATAGTGCTGTCTGTATGCAGTCCTATGTTGTAGGTGGGGGAGGGGAGAGGAGTAAAGATTTTTACATGAGACTGCATATTGGGAGGTGGCTAAAGGGAAAAAGTGCAGCTGTACATGTGTAGTGTGCGGGGATGTGGGAATTAGGGGGTATTCACATGGAGTAAAGTGGCGCTGATTCTTCCATGATAACTCGTGGCAGAATCAGCGCTGATAAAAAGACTCCCATTGATTTCATTGTGTTCTGCGTGGAAAACGGAAACTATTGAAGTCAATGGGAGTCTTTATTCGCTGATTCTGCCGCGAGTTATCATGGCAGAATCAGCGCCACTTTACTGCATGTGAATACCCCCTTGTATTAGAGTATGTGTATAGGCAGGTGAGAGGTAGAGGGATTAGATGTATGGATGGGGGGTACAAGGGGCACGAGCTTCACACCTGGGATCGGGTTTCTGTTCTTTGGGTCCACTTGGGGACTTGAAAAACAGAAACCCAATCCACTTAAAAAAACGGAAACCCTTTTATGTCACTGTTTTTTAAGCAGAATGGAGAGAGATGCAGGGGGGCATGAAACTGGGGGAAGATGAAGGGGGCACTTAAACTGGGGACAACTGGAGGGGGCATTAAACCATGAAGGTAGCTGGACCTGTCTGCCTCTACTTGCCCCCAGTATAATGTCCCACTTCGTCTGCCATTAATTTATTGTCCTCCTCCAACTACCCCCACTGCTAATGTCCCTCTCCAGCTGCCCAGTGTTATGTCCCATCTAGTTTCTGCCAATTCAAACAGGGGCAACAGGAGAGGGACCTAATACTGTGGGGGCAGTAGGAAGGGAAGATTATAATGTGGAGACATATAATGTACGGGTGACTGTAGGAGGTTTATACTGTGTAGGGGCAGATGAAAAATGACTGAAAATGGGCGGAGTCAACATACCAGTGGGCGTGGTTAAATTTGCTGCGCACGCCACACCTTTTGTGCCTCTTTCTGTTCTTCAAAAGTTGGGGGGTATGCTAAAATGGCTGCCGCCTTTAGTGTACACGCCCGGCCCAGCCCTTTTGGGCTGTGGCCATGAATATGGGCTGGAAAACATGTCGCATTATTTTACATGTGTATTTGGACAAAATACACGCCCGTTTACTCCGTGTGAACTAGCCCTTAGCATGAGGTCATGATTATCCAAGAGGACTGTTCATCTTAGGGGATATCTTTTAGAGAATACTAATAAAAGTCATTTTTTAGGGGTTTGTCTTTTTGTTATTTGGGGGTACCCTTTATGTCTAATGTGTATATCTTGGTACAGCCGCACCCTTTGTACAAAGTTATTTTATTGGAGGAGACCTGAACAAATGACGCTCTGATTGCTAGTTCAGTATTCTACATTCCATGTATGTGTGTCTGCTTGTGTATTGGGGCCTATAGAGGATATCAGCCTGTGCACATACATAGCCTGGACTCCTCAGTTCTCAGCAGGATCTACCAGATACTCGGGGCTCCTAGCAGCCCGGGGTCACTTGCCATAATCTGACCCCCATAACTTATTTATTGTTATATTTCCGTGTATGGGAATGCATAGAGTGTTGACGGGCAGTCTATACTTGTCAGTTTTACTATTTTAGGGAATGTCTATTGCTTTGATCATTTTGTATTATTATTTTTTTTTTTGTCAGAGGCAAAACAGCAAAACAACAGCAGTTCTGCACATTTGATATTTTTCCCCCGCTATGGTGTTCACCTTAAGGGAAAAATATATTTATGGATTTGTAGACCGTGTGTTCTCGGACACAGGGACACCTAATGTGTATGTGTTGTACAATACTGAAGTACTAGGGAAAGGGGGAGAATTGCATTTTTTTCTTGCATTTATTAGACCACCTAGTATTGAATTGCAATTTTGCATTTCAAAGTATTTGCACTTCTATTGCAGGTTGTATAGAGCAGTCTGTAATAGAAGGAAACCATAGACAAGCCTGAGAGGCTTCAATAGGCTCCCTGCTGACATGCCAATGGAACACTGGCCCAGATCTCACTCCGGGTGACAGCGATCCCCGGCAAAATGTGCATATTGGTCAACTTTGCGGCATCGATAGTGGGCATTAGTGCTGGATCTCTGCTGTATAATACTCCTTAGTGACTGCAATAATTAAATACCCAACATTCACCATACTAATATAGAGCGGATGTCAGAAAGGGGCTGAGCTAAGGTTTACTCCCTCTGTAATAATGACAAGTTGTAATGAATAGAGATGAGCGAACAGTGTTCTATCGAACTCATGTTCGATCGGATATTAGGCTGTTCGGCATGTTCGAATCGAATCGAACACCGCGTGGTAAAGTGCGCCATTACTCGATTCCCCTCCCACCTTCCCTGGCGCCTTTTTTGCTCCAATAACAGCGCAGGGTAGGTGGGACAGGAACTACGACACCGGTGACGTTGAAAAAAGTAGGCAAAACCCATTGGCTGCCGAAAACATGTGACCTCTAATTTAAAAGAACAGCGCCGCCCAGGTTCGCGTCATTCTGAGCTTGCAATTCACCGGGGACGGAGGTTTCCATCCAGTTAGCTAGGGCTTAGATTCTGGGTAGGCAGGGACAGGCTAGGATAGGAAGGAGAAGACAACCAACAGCTCTTGTAAGAGCTAAATTCCAGGGAGAAGCTTGTCAGTGTAACGTGGCACTGACGGGCTCAATCGCCGCAACCCAGCTTTCCCAGCATCCTGAATGGAATACACTGACAGTGTATTCCCGTATACCCCATATATACACCCCAAATCCCCGTTCCAACGGTGTGCCCCCCCACCTTCACCCCAGAAATACCCTGCAAGTCCCCTAGCAATAGAATTGGGGCTATATACACCCACTATTTTTGCTACTGCAATATAGTGCCATTGTCTGACTGGGAATTCAAAGAATATATTGGGGTTACGTGCACCCACAATTTTTGCTACTGGTATATAGTGCCAGTTTCTGAGTGGAAATTCCCCAAATAATTTGGGGATTCATTCACCCTACATCTCAGGCTCGTGCCATATTCACCCAGGTTGTCAGTGCTGCACCAGCTCGTTCCCAGACAGCTCGGCCCGAAAAACACATTACCTATATAGAGGATTTGGACAATGAAGACAACATGTTCTAAATCTAATGTCTGCACCTTCTCCAGAATTAAAATAAAGGCAGCGTTTAACTTTCAAATAGCACTGCACAAAGGAAGATCTTATCAGCTTGTCTCATGACATGCTACTGAAAAGTGTCATTTGTGTATCTTAATGTAAATATAGTTGTATAAGCTTTTTGGGTTTTAGGCACTGCCAAGTTATTTATTACCACCCGCTCCCTTATAATGATGATGATGCCAAAGTCACTGTGGGTGTTCAGAGCTCACAGCTTTGGTTGACATTTGTCTTGCTCTCTGTCGGTACCAGCTGTCTTTTTGGATACCGTAAAGTTATGTTGACTTTATTAACAGCTATAGAAGCTTTAGTCAGGTTGTGACGGTGTGTAACCCCAACACTAAGTGAGATACACATTAATAGTCAGTCTATGTATGCTAAACGCATCACTGAAGTAATTTTTTTTCCCTCTCCCCTAATATAAGAAAGGAACAGACATTAGACTTAGACCGGGGTTCAAGGCTTGTAAAAATCCAGTATTATTTGTTCTTCATGATGTGAAATATGTGTTGAAAAGCAACCCAAGATGAAGTCAGCCATGTGTGCCAGTGTGTTACTTGGCATGCCTTTGCTGGCCCCAACTGTAAGGGTCACTCTCCATTTCCTCCATTTTCCACTCCCCTTCACACCATTTGTGGTGAAGCAATGGGATGCACTGAAGTGCACCCTCTAGCCTCGTGTGGGACAGGGACATCAGATGCCACTCCAACCCCCTCGTCTTCCTCCGCCAGCCAACGGTGCGAAGATGAGAGGAGTGTGCTCTGAATGTTTTCTGCCTAGCAGAGGCTAGTTCTCACTTACGAAAATGGCCCCACTTTGACCTGTATATCAGGCACAATGGTGTAGGTTTCAAAGAAACATGGCACCAACAAGTTGAAAAACGTGGGCCATGCGTGGACCATGTTTGAGTCTGGCAAGCTCCAGATCTGCTACCAGGTTCCAGCCATTATCACAGGCGCAAAAATGCCAGGCCCCAGGTGTAGCAGGGAAAAAAAAATGCCATCTCAGCCAGGATGGCATCCCTGACCTCGGAGGCACTGTGCTGTCTGATCCCCAAGCTGATCAGTTTCAGCACGGCCTGCTGACATCTCCCCACGGCAGTGTTACAGCGTTTGCCGCTAGTAGCTGGGGTGGAGGTTGCAGCATCGTAGGGTTTCAGTCTACTCCTGCCATGAATTTTGGCCTGGGAGAGGAGATAGGCCACCCCAGTTTGCACCCGGGGACCAGACTCCACCACATTCACCCTGCCTGTCATTAAAGATAAGCACTGCAGCATCCCTGACCACAGGCACTTGTCCATGTGTCGGTGGTCAAGTGGACCTTGCAGCAAAGCGCAGAGCTCTGGGCCCGACTGATGTTATGGGACACATGCAGGCGCAAGGCAGGGACAGCACACCAAGAGAAGTAGTAACGGCTAGGCCCAGCATAGGGAGGTGTCCCAGCTGCCATCTGCTGACGGAAGGCCTAGGTATCCAGAAGCATAAACAAACACCAACATCTCCAGGGCCAGCAGTTTATCGATGAGGCTGTTAAAGGCTTGGGCATGGGGGTGGGTTGTGTTGTACTTCTGCCTGCAATGAAAAGCTTGGGAGATGTGGAGTGGCTCAGAAGAGGCGCATGATGGTGCAGGCCAAAAGGGCGCATGAGGGTGAACTCCCCAATGTGTCAGAGATAGGTGTGTAGGTGTCCTTGCATCATATACTTGCACCATACTTGGCTTTGGAAGTTAATTTTGTGCCAAAAAGTGGTTAAGACAGCGATCCCTCAGCTAATCCCGTTACACTGTCTATTGACAACTCCAGCCCTGAAATTACCACCTTTGGAAGTGGACCACCACTTCTAAGATCCCAAAGGAAGTAGGCAAGAGATGTGCAGTGCAGAAAAAAAGATGAAAAAATAAGTGTAGGCAGTAGAGCACAGAGGGATCGGAGAGGACAGAGCTGGTGTCGGCCAGGTATTCCCACAACATGCGCCTATACTTGTCCCTCCTGGGGGGCGTGGCTAGCCGGCAAGGAGAGAGGACGCGTCTGCTGGAGCTCCCGGCATCTGCGACCTTCTCCCTTCGGCATCCGAACCTTACTCACCTGATTCAGGTCGGTGGCACCGGGCGGTATATCCTCGGACCCTGGCGGATCGTGTTGGGCTGTCTTCTCCTGCTCCCCCAGGATCTGGTGGCTTCGGAGGCTTTGCGGCCTACTCAGCGGCCTACTCACCGGTCTTTCCTGCTGCACCTTCTCCACTTCCGGCTCCCCCCTGTGGATAGCGGCGGCTGGCTCCCGTCCATCTTCCCGTACTGCTGCTGCGGCTGGTGTGTGAAGGTGAGCGGGGTTTCCCCTGGCCCCCTGCACGCTGCCTCCAGTGTCCTGCGTCTGCTCCCGGCCTGTGGAGAGTCTGCGGTACGTCCTGTATGCTCCTGCATAGGCCCTGGCGGTGCCGGCGGCCATTTTGTGACACACACGTGTTCTTCAACTTCAGGGGGGGTTGAGAGAGTGTTGAGCCCCTACACTACCATCAGGGGGGCTCCTCTCTCTCCCCCTGGACTTTATTGGACATTTGCCTGGTCATTACCTCCTGCCTCCCTGTTTGAGTGCTTTTACTTTGAGTGAGTGCTGAGCCCCTACACCACCATCAGGGGGGGGCTCCTCACCTTCCACCTGGACTGGACTTTATATATTACTTGGCCTGCTCCCTGCCTATTCTGGTTGAGCCCTCTGTGAGTGCAGAGCCCCTACTCCACCACCAGGGGGGGCTCCTCACACTGGGCACCCGTGGAACTGCAATTGCCTGGGTGTCCCTACTGCGGACCACTTGTTTTACCATGCTTGATTAAATCGTTCACAGTGTCACCACTAGCGGCTCTCAGCTGACTGTTAGGCTTCTTGTTATATGGCCCCCACAGCCCTGTTGGACTCTGCTGCCGTCTGAACTCCTGCACTGCTTCACGAACTTTGTTCCTGCCGCATAGAGATACCCTCCTGCAATACTAGCTTCGGTTGCACCTCTGACCTTCCCTGCTGCTTCTATTATGCCGCGGAAGAAACCGTCCTCCTCCAAGACCCCTAGGAAACTGTCTGACTTCTTCTCGAGCACCATGTCGCACTCTTTGCCTTCCTCACCAACAGGTTCCCGCTCCCCAGCGAAGTCGCCTCCACGGTCTGACTTGGTGGACTCTTCACCTAAAGAGGGCTCTCTCTCAGCTGATCGTCTCCCCCTGCTGGTTGATGGTGGTAAGAGAAGTTTTGTTGTGTCTCCTCAGGGCTCTCCATCTGGCAAGGAGCCGCTGTGTAAACGGGTCGCTGATGCCCCTCCTGCCTCTGATACTTCCTCTGATTTTGTTCATTCGGACATTTCGGATTTCCCGGCTTCCTCAGACCCTGTAACGTGTGATACATTGAAGGGGATGCTTGTTCTGCTACAGGCGGGGATTAACAAGACTGTCTCCTCTGCGGTGGGCAAATTGCGACAGGATATCGATGCTTTGGGGGAGCGGACTGACCATCTTGAAAATAAAATGGAGGAATTTTCGTCTGCTCATAATGACCTGGTTGACGCTCACAACACCCAGGAAGCGGAGGTCAGGTGGCTCAAAATTAAAGCTGCTGACGCTGAGGATCGGTCTAGACGCAATAATATTAAGATCCGTGGTGTCCCCGAAGATGTGGCGTTGGAGGACTTGGCGGCCTATGTCCAGCGTCTCTTTAAGAAAATTCTCCCGCACCTCACTGAACTGGAGCTCACCCTGGATCGGACCCATCGTATTCCAAAAGCGAACTCTGCTCCTGTGGATGTCCCGAGAGATGTGCTAACGAGGGTCCACTTCTATCAAGTTAAGGACTCGATTCTTGCGGAAGCCAGAAAATGTGGTACCTTACCAGCTCCGATTGCATCCATTTCCCTGTTCCCCGATTTATCCGCAGCTACTATGCAGGCTAGGCGTGAACTGGCTCCCATTACCAAGATCCTCAGAGACCGGGGCATAAGGTATCGTTGGGGCTTTCCTACCAAACTGCTGATTCCCCGCAATGGGGTTTTCCATTCTGTCCCTGATGTGGAGGCAGGCATGTCCCTCCTCCGTAAATGGAAGCTTGCACCTGCTGACTCTCACTCATCTGTGCCCGAATCCTCAGTGCGGCCTTCCCATCTTACTAAAGAATGGACTGTGGTGGGCGGTCGTAAGTGAATCCTTTATCCGCTTCGGCGGACTGACTTGCCTTGCCTAATGTTGATATGACTTTACTGTTTGATTTAGGTGACCTGTGTGCCTTTCTAATACTCACCCTCACGGAGT
This sequence comes from Leptodactylus fuscus, assembly GCF_031893055.1. Taxonomy (NCBI): domain Eukaryota; kingdom Metazoa; phylum Chordata; class Amphibia; order Anura; family Leptodactylidae; genus Leptodactylus; species Leptodactylus fuscus. The sequence continues at coordinate 363,779,389 of NC_134265.1, read as the reverse complement.
GTTACTGACCTGTTTTCCTCCCCCCCCCCCAACTGATTACTCTTGATTATTCGGTGTTTTTTGACACTATGTTATTTTGTTTGCATTCTTTGTTTTTGTTTCATACCTGGAATGTCGTATGCTTACTATGCCTGTTCATATATACTTTGTGCATCCCAGCCTTGTTTTTTGGTAATAGTCACCTGGGTCCTCCGCCATTCTCTTTAGTTTGTTATTATGGTACTCCGTATATCTTCACTTAATGTTAGGGGTCTGAATAGCCCCTGTAAACGGAGCTCTGTCTGGAGAGAGGCCCGTCGCCTCCGCTGTGATGTCCTCTTTCTGCAGGAGACTCATTTTTGTGCTGGTAAAAGTCCTAAGTTCTCTAATCCCTCTTTCCCTCATATATACCAGGCTTCTTGCAATGCTAAGCGTAAGGGTGTTCTTATTGCTGTGCGGGACTCAGTAGCCTTTTCCCTTGAGTCCACTTTAGTTGATCCCGGGGGTCGGTTTCTGGGGCTCAATTGCCTTATTAATAATGTTAAGTATACCTTGGTGACTGTTTATCTCCCGAATTGTTCCCAGGCGCAATATTGGAAATCTATGCTTTCCAAGATCCGAACTTTTGCTACTGGTATGTTGATCGTTGGCGGGGACTTTAATTGCTTGGTAGATAATTCTCTAGATTCTTCTAACCCCAAGATGCGCTCCCCTATATTATCCTCCTCTTTGATTGACCAGGGCCTTTATAACGTCTGGCGTTGTCAACATGGCGGGGAACGAGACTATAGTTATTTCTCCTCTTCGTCCTCTTCTTATTCCCGTATTGACTTTTTTCTTACTGATAAAATTGGGCTGATGCAGACAGAATCTACGGATATTGGGCTGATCACTTGGACTGATCATGCTCCGGTGTCCCTTTCTCTACATGAGAAGTTCTCCACTGCCATGCCTACCCAGTGGCGATTGAATGAGTATATCCTAGATCATCCCTCGTATGGTGAGCACCTCCGTGAGGCCCTGAGGGAATATTTTTCCCTCAACTCTCCCTCCGTGTCTGATCCTCATGTGCTCTGGAATGCTCATAAGGCATATATGCGAGGGGTGCTTATTCAGGCATGCGCAAGGGCTAAAAAAGAACGGTCTAAAGACATAGATGCCACACTTCGCTCCCTAACCTCCCTCTCCGCTATTAATAAGCTTAATCCCACCCCCATTGTCTCTGCGGAGATTAGGCAATGTCAACTACGATTGCAAGGCCTTCTGGCTTGCCAACAGGACTTAGCTTTTAAACGTTTTCAATGTCAGGCCTATGTGCATAATAGTAGGGCTAGCGCCTTTTTAGCCAAAAAAATCAAACTGTCACGCCCCAAAACCCGTATTGCTCATCTTGTGGATGACTCGGGTACTAAAGTAATTGACCCCCGCCTTATTGTAGAACAGTTTCGCCTATATTACAAGTCACTATATAATCTTAGGGATGACCCCCAGACGTACCAGCCATCTAAGGAGGAAATCGATAGATTCTTAGACTCTGTGGCCCTGCCCCGCCTTTCCCCTGCGCAGTCTGCCTCCCTAGCCTCGCCTATCACCCTGGTTGAGGTTACGGAAGCCATAGCCTCACTGAAACCACTAAAATCTCCTGGCCCTGACGGCTTCTCAGGGATCTACTACAAGAAATACGCAGATATTTTATCCCCTCATCTTTTAGCAGTGTTTAGGAAGTCGGCGGAGGAGCAATGCTTCCCGGAAGAAATGTTGTCGGCCACTATAGTGACCATCCCTAAACCCGGCAAATCTTCCACTGTCCCGGCTAATTTTAGACCTATTTCCCTTCTGAGCACAGACATTAAATTGTACGCTAAAATCCTTGCTGAGCGGTTGCTCCTCCTTCTCTCCCAGTTGGTTAGTCCTGACCAGGTGGGTTTTGTCTTCGGTAGGCAGGCTCCAGACGGCACACGGAGGTTCATAGACCTTATTCAAAAAGCCGAAGGAGATGGTGTGCCTTCTTTGCTTCTGGCTTTGGATGCTGAGAAGGCTTTTGATAGTGTCCACTGGTAATACTTAGACTGCCTTTTGGATAGGTTTGGTATGGGGCCAGTCTTTAAGTCTGCTATTTTAGCTCTGTACTCCCACCCGTCCGCTTGTGTGCTCTCATCGGGCTTTTTGTCTGAGCCCTTTCGGATTTCGAATGGTACCCGCCAGGGTTGTCCTCTTTCCCCCATTATCTTTGCGCTAGTGATGGAGCCCCTGGCGGAGTCCGTTCGGTCGGCGGAAAATATTGAGGGTATTACTGTGGGCCGCCAACAACACAAAATTGGCCTATACGCTGATGATGTCATACTGGCCCTGACCTCCCCTGGTCCCTCCCTGAGTGCTGCTACGGAGGTTCTAGAGAGATTTGGTAAAGTTTCGTACTATAAGGTAAATTCCTCCAAATCACAAATTTTGCCTGTTATTATCTCTCCCTCGTTGAGACGGGACCTTAGTGTTCAATTCCCCTACCAATGGAACGATTCCCGTATAGCTTACCTTGGCATCTCTCTGACGGCCCCTAGTTCGGATCTGTTCTCTGCCAATTATATCCCCCTTCTGAGCAAAATCACTTCTCTCCTTGCCTCCTTCTCACAACCGATGTTGTCTTGGGCTAGCAGAATCGCCATTGTCAAAATGATGGTGTTACCTCTAATTTTGTATATGTTTTGTACAGTTGCCATCCCCCTCCCTGACTCCTATTTTACTAAGCTTCAGTCTATTCTTTCCAATTACATATGGGAGGGTAAGAGGTCCAGGGTCCGACATAAGGTGATGACACGCCCTTGGTCCCATGGGGGTGCGGGTGTCCCAGATGTTAGGAAATATTATATGGCGTCTATCCTTGATCAACTTAAGGCTGGGTGGGGTGAGACTTCTAAATGGCGTTGGGCTGAACTTGAGGAAAGCCTTCTGGATGCCCCACTTTTGAGCATTTTACGTCCTAAGGATTTGGGCCCCCCCATTACTTCCCCTCCCTTGCTGAGTATTAGGGCCTCAGTGTCCGCTTAGCGTTACTTTTTGTCATATACCTCTAGGGAAGACCTGGTCCCTTTGTCGAAGTTACCTCTATTATATCTGACCTCTTTTCTCCCCCAGCTGCGACTCCGTGGATGGGTCTCTAGGGGTCTCTATAAAGTGGCCCATCTGTACTCTGATGATGGGTTTAAGTTGTTCTCCATGTTACAAGAAGAGTTTCAGCTCCCTAAAACAGATTTCTTTAAATATTTACAGTTGCGTCATTTTCTCCATTCCTACGAGCCTTCTAGACTGACCTTTCCCAGACTAGCTTTAAAGCTGTGGAATAGATCCTCGCCTGTTAGAGGTGGGTTATCTGTGTTTTATGGCTTTTTCTCTGTCCCTCCGGAGCGGGTCAAGCCTCTTCACCTGCTCCGTTGGGAAACGGATCTTGCCAGAACCATCCCTCTGTCAGACTGGTATACGGCAGCTGGATTTGTTAAACGTGTATCTAGGGGGGCGTCTCATTGGGAAACGGCCTTGAAAATTATGCTGAGGTGGTATAGGACTCCGACCCAAATGGCACATATTGATCCTTCTTGCTCCAGACTCTGTTGGAGGGGATGTGGCCAAGTAGGTTCCTTCTTACATTTGTGGTGGGATTGCCCTCCGGTTCGAGCCTTCTGGATAGCGGTATTTCACTTCATGTCCACCATAGCCGGTTTTGATATTGGTCCTTCTCCTGGTCTCGCCCTTTGCTTCTTAGACGTTGGTAGTTTTCCCACAGAGTCGCAGGTCGTTCTGGGTCAGATTGTGCTTGCAGCTCGGGCCATGATTGCTCGTCAGTGGAAGTCTGCTCTCTGCTTGACCGTAGCTGAATTATTCCACCATGTAAACTTGGCGTGCACCTTGGAACGTCTGTTGTCCAACAAAAACCATACCTACGCCAAGTTTCGATCCCAGTGGTCCCTCTGGATTTCGTATGTGGAGTCTAATAAGGGACTCAGGCTGTTCCCGTGGGGTCTCCTTGATCACTTTTTACCTACTATGTTGGTATCCCAGGTGGCTTTATTTTATTTTATTTTCTTTTTTGGATGTGCCATGTGTTTCTTTAGTATTGTATTCAGGTATGTGGTTATGTTGTTTCTGTTATTGTTTGGTTTTCTCGTTCTCTTCTGTACCTATTCCATCTCTTCTATTTTTTCTCTTCCCTTTTCCTTTCTCGTACCTCTCTGGTTGTGTTCCCTTCTTCATTCTTTCACTTCCCCCTCGTAGAATTGGTGTCTTCGTAGAGTTTGTATATCTGGTTCTTTGGTCTATGTTTATTTGGTCATGTTTGCGTCATCCGTGTGTTTGTGTCGAAGCCCGAAGTTCCAACTTGCAATTCCTGTTTCATTGATTGGACTTGTGCCGATTCTTCTTATGTTTGTAACTGTTTTTCTATTATATTGTAAAAGTTTTCTTCTTCTCAATAAAAATTATATTTAAAATAAAATACTTGTCCCTCCTGGTGACACTAGGCCCCTGAGTGGCAGTAATTTGTCCAGGGGGGGGCATTAACGTGTTCCAGACTTAGGAATAAGTCTTCCAACAGGGTAGAGTTTTGCATGCCTTTGCTTCTACCCACTGTTTTTGCTGCTTAGCTTCCCTCCACATCTACACTGCTTTAGCCCCTAAACATCACCCCAGTTTATGCCTCTGCTTCTACCGTTTTTTTGTTGAATTAGCTTCCCTCCACATCTACACTGCTTTAGCCCCTAAACATCACCCCAGTTTATACCTTTGCTTCTACCCTGTTTTTTTGTTGATTTAGCTTCCCTCCACATCTACACTGCTTTAGCCCCTAGACATAACCCCTGTCCATGTGGGGTTGGTGGCCTCGTCATCCACCAACTCCTCTTCCAATTGCGCACTGTCCCCTTACTGCAAACCGCACATGACCACAGCTTGCCCTGATGGCAACTGTGTCTCATGATCCCCACTGAGGTCCAGACAAGTCGGTGGCGGGTCCAAAACCCCAAAATTGGAAGGAAATGGCGGATGCTGCAGTATTTCTAACACCTGTTCCTGGTGCTCGGGCCTGGTCTGTGTTGTACCCTTCACCCTGCTTAATGCAGCTGCCATATCCGGAGTTGTGCTGAGCGCATGCTAATGTTTCGTGTCCAGTGCAATGGATGGGATGGGATTTCACATAAGTCTGCCACCCATGGCCACTCATGGTTGAGCAACTGAGGGAGTTGACTTTGACGAACCCGAGGATTTTGGAGTTGGAACTACATCAAAGGTCTGTGCTGCTCACACACTCTGCTCAACACATGATATGTTTAGTGCCAGCAGTGTGGAGACGTCGCACAACAGCCGTTGTTCCAGCAGGTACAGGCGTTGTAGGAGTGCATAGAGGCTAGCAGCGGCAACTATAGACTTTAAAAACTATCCGCACAAGTGCCACACTTTCACCAGTAGCTCAGGAACATTGGGGTACCTTTTTCAAAAGATTAGCAGCAATGAGTTAAAAACGTGGCCCAGGCATGGAATATGTTGCAGGCTGCCAAGCTACAGAGCCGATCCCAGGTTACGGCCATTATCACACATGACAACATGCCTGGGCCCAGGTGCAGTGGCAAAAACCACATTGCCGTCTCATCGAGGATGGCATGACTCACTTTGTAGGCAGTGTGCTGTCTGGCCCCCAAGCTGATGAGCTTCAGCACGGCCCGCTGACGTCTCCCCACACCAGTGTTGCAGCGTTTCCAGCTTGTAGCTGGGGTCAATCTAACAGCGGAGGAGGAGGGTGGTGGTGTTTCAGCCCTCCTCCCAGGAATGTTTTGTGGGGAGACAAGTCAGGAAAATTCTTGAAACAGGGGAGAGTTTTGCATCTTTGCCCTTGCTGCCTATGGACATCCCTTTGCCTCTAGCCACCATTTTCCCTGCTTTGCTTGCCTCCACATCCACACTGCTTTTGCCCCTAGACATCACCCCAGTCCATGCCTCTGCTTTTACCCCCAGTTTTTTATGCTTAGCTTGCCTCCACATCCACACTGCTTTTGCCCCTACACATTACCCCTATCCATGCCTGTGCCTTTAGCCATAACTCTGCCACCCATGGAAACTCATGGTGCAGAAAGTGAGGGAGCTGACTCTGAGGAACCCTTGGGTTTTGTAGATGGAACTCCATCAAAGGTCTGTGCAGCTCACACACCCTGCTCAAGATATGATATTGTAGGGTTTCAGCGTGTGCGAATGACGGACAACAGCCTGTGTTTGGACAGATGTAGGCCTTGCTAGAGTGTTTTTAGGCTAGCAGCGACTCCTGTACACTTGCAAAAGTGGGCGCACAAGCGCCACATTTTCAACAGTAGCTTCGGTACATTTGGGTATGTTTTCAAAAAACGTTGCACCACTAAGTTAGACGTGGGCCAAACAAGGAATGTGTTGAAGGCTGGCAAGCTCCAGAGCCGCTACCAGGTTCCAGCCATTATCACAGGCGTAAAAATGCCAGGCCCCAGGTGTAGCAGGGAAAAAAAAATGCCATCTCAGCCAGGATGGAATCCCTGACCTCAGAGGCACTGTTCTGTCTGTGCCCCAAGCTGATGAGCTTCAGCACCGCCTGCTGACGTCTCCCCACACCAGTGTTTTAGCGTTTGCCGCTAGTAGCTGGGGTGGAGGTTGCAGCGTCGTAGGGTTTCAGTCTACTCCTGCCATGAATTTTGGCCTGGGAGAGGAGATAGGGTACCTCAGTTTGCACCCCGGGACCAGACTCCACCACATTCACCCTGCCTGTTCTTAAAGATAAGCAGCATCCCTGACCACAGGCGCTTATCCAAGTGTCGGTGGTCAAGTGGACCTTGCAGCAAAGCGCGGAACTAAGGGCCCACCTGATGTTGAGTGACACGTGCTGGTGCAAGGCGGGGACACCACACCGGGAGAAGTTGTGACGGCTAGGGACGGCATTGTGAGGTGCCCCAGTTGCCATCAGGTCCGGGAAGGCAGGAGTTTCAACAAGCCGGAACGCCAACATCTCCTGGGCCAGCAGTTTAGCGATGTTGGCGTTCTAGGCTTTCGTGGGTGGGTGGTTAGCGGTGTATTTCTGCCGGCGCTCCAATGTCTGAGAGATGGTGGGTTGTTGTAAAGAAGCGCCTGATGGTGCCTTTGATGGTGCAGGAGAAGGAGATAAGACAGGAACAGGGGAGGATGAGGGAGAAGTCAACAAAGTGGCGGAGGCAGATGAAGTGATTTCCTGGCTCATCCTCTGGAGTGCATCGCCAGCACTGTGAGCATAGGCAGTGGCATGAACGGCGGGCGACGTTTGTCCTGCTGTTGCTGCCTGCCACTGATTCCAGTGCTTGGATTCCAAATGACGGTGCATTGAAGTGGTGGACAGGTTGCTCTTCTCAGGGCCCCTACTCGATTTCGAGAGGCAAATTGTGTAGACGACACTATATCTGTCCTTGGCGCATTCCTGGAAAAAACTCTACACCTTCAAGAAACGGGCCCTCGATGGGGGAGTTTTTCTGGGCTGGGTACAAAAGGGAACATCTTTGGACATTCCGGGTCTGGCCTGGCTTCGGCAAAGCAGCTGACCTCTGCCTCTGGACATGTCTCTGCCTCTAGCTACCCTTTTCGGTGCTGCACCTGCCTCAACATCCACACTACTTTCCCAGCTTGACATCCACCTTGTCCAGGTGGGGTCGGTGTCCTCGTCGTCCACCACCTCCTCTTCCAACTCCTGTCTCGCCTCCTCCTCCTGCACAATGCGCATGTCAACTGGCTGCCCTGACAGCAACTGCGTCTCATCGTCGTCGATGAGGGTGGGTTGCTGGTCATCCGCCACCAAATCGACCGGAGATGGAGGAGACTCTAGTGTTTGAGCATCTGGACACAGATACTCGTCTGTTAGGTCCGTGGAATCGCGAAATGGAGGGGCAGGTTGCGGTACAGTCAAAGGAAGGGAGAACAGCTCTGGGGAGCAGGGACAGTTGGGGTTATTGTTCTGGGAAGATTGGGAATTTTGGGTGGAAGGAGGACAAGACTGTTGGATAAGAGGAGGTAGAGGCTGACTGGCTGGTGGACAATGTGCTTTAAGCGTTATCCGACAGCCATTGCAAGACCTGTTCCTGGTTCTCGGGCCTACTAAGGTTTGTACCATTCAGCCTAGTTAATGTGGAACTTTTGTGCAAAGCGCAGAACTTAGGGCCCGCCTGATGTTAAGGGACACACGCTGGTACAAGGCTCAACTCACCCTAAGTGCCAAAAACACTGCTGGTGCAAGGCTCTACTCATGCCAAGGGCCTCAATCTCTGCTGGTAGCTCAGCTTAAGGTCCTGTAACTTTGTTTGGAAGGGCTCATGTTAAGGGCTAGAAAAGTGAATTTTGGAAGGTCTTACCACAACACACACACACACACACACACACACACACACACACACACACACACACACACACACACTCAAAATGACAGTTAAGGGTGAGGGCTTTTGGATTTCCCATTGTCTATTCCATCCGTGGTTGTCATGGGGAATGTGATTTAAAGGGGTGGTTGTTACTGTTTGTTGAGCTTAAATTGGGGTTTGTGTCCATCCATTTGGGGAGTAAAGAAGGTTTCCAGGTATTTTCCCACTTTGATAGAGGTTTTTTGGAATGTGGAAAATGTGTAGTTGTTAGGCTGTGATGTTGGGGTAATAGAGGGTCTTTGGTGTGTTAGATGCCCCCAGACATGCTTCCCCTGCTGTCCCAGTGTCATTCCAGAGGTGTTGGCATCATTTCCTGGGGTGTCATAGTGGACTTGGTGACCCTCCAGACACGGATTTGGGTTTCCCCCTTAACGAGTATATGTTCCCCATAGACTATAATGGGGTTCGAAACCCGTTCGAACACACGAACAGTGAGCGGCTGTTCAAATCGAATTTCGAACCTCGAACATTTTAGTTTTCGCTCATCTCTAATAATGACTTTATTCTTCTTTGCGGCCTCATCTATTTGTTTTATTAGTATATTTTCAGCTTCTTCCGTTATATTTGGAGATATATAACAAACCCCTCTCAGTATTTTATTATTTTTTGTTCCTCCCATAATTTCCACCCATAAGGACGCCACATAATCATTTTCCTCCCAGATGTCCTCATGCAGGACTGGCCTAAGGCCTGATTTTACATATAAGCTAACCCCTCCCCCTTTCTTATTTGTACGCTCCTTTCTAAACATGCCGTACCCTTGTATATTTACAGCCCAGTCATAGCTAGAGTCCAGCCATGTCTCACTTACCCCCACCATGTCATCATTTTCTTCCAACATCTTCACTTCTAGTTCCTCCATCTTGTTAGTAAGGCTTCGGGCATTTGTATACATACATTTCATAGATTTATCTTCCCTACTCTTCCACTGCCTACTGACTGCTCTACCCCCCCCCCCGCTCCACCCCCAGTTACAGTATCTAGCCCTATTTCCATTTCTACACTATCTTGCCCTCTACATCTGTTACCCTCCCCCCAGTACCTAGTTTAAACACTCCTCCAACCGTCTAGCCATCTTCTCCCCCAGCACAGTTGCCCCCTCCCCATTGAGATGCAGCCCGCCCCTAGCATAGAACCTGTAGCCCACAGCAAAGTCAGACCAGTTCTCCAGGAACCAAAACCCCTCCTTCCTACACCAACTCTTGAGCCACTTGTTCACCTCCCTAATTCCCCGCTGCCTTTCCTGTGTTTATTTTTATACATATGTTGAGTATTCTTTTCCTTTTCTTTAGTTTTGTAGATCAGTTTTTGGTTATAGGAATACACTATTGATGATGTGATTCATACAGAGGGAACTTGGTATGTTTGTATGTTTGGTCTACTGTTGTTGGTCCTTCGATGTCATGTTCATAGTTTATCACATCTGGTGATATGTCAGGACTGAATATACAATATACATAGACAATGTAGCATTCAGGCTCAGCAGATTCCTCATATTCCACATATAGGTAATAATAGTGTGTGTGTGGGGGGGCTTATTATTTTACCACGTGACATATTTACCACTAGGGGCAGCTTTATACAATCTCTAATAAGTGATGTCGCCTATAACACTTTCCTGACATCTGCCATAATAGTACAGCACTACCAGGAAGGCGATGTCACGGCACTCCTCAGGGGGTTACTATATATTGGGGTCACAATCATTTTGTCATTCCCCTTTTGGGGAAAAAAAGGTTTAAAAAAAAGTTTGAACATGGTAAAAAAAAAAAAAAAATCACATGAATAAGAGGCAACATGGAAGCTCAGTGGTTAGCACTGCAACCATGCAACGCTGGAGTCCTGGGTTCGAATCCCACTAGGAACATCTTCCGCAAGGATTTTGTTTGTTTTTCTCGTGCTTGCGTGGATTTCCTCCCATTCCACAAAGACATATTGATAGAAAAAAAAACAAAAAAAAAAAAAAAAAAAAACATTGTGCATTGTGATCCTTGTATGGGTCTCATAATCTACATTTAAAAAAAGAAAAAAAATATATCATATGAATAAAACCCCTAAAATTACGTTTTCCCATATAAAATATTTTATGTAAATAATAAAAATAAAACCCCGCACATATTTGGCATCACCGCATCAGTAACAACCTGAACAATAAAACTAAAACATTATTTATTCCACACAATGAACAACGTCAATAAAACTAAAATGTAAAAGAAAAACAGGAAATAATGACTTTTCTCCATCTTGTCTCACAAAATGTTCAGTAAAATTTGATCAAATGTCAGATGATCCCCAAAATGGTGGCACTAAAAAGCGCAGCTCGTTCCGCAGAATCTAAGCCCTGAACCGACTGCCAACCAAAAATAACAATTAATTATTATTATTATTATTATTATTATTATTATTATTATTATTATTTATTTATATAGCACCATTAATTCCATGGTACTTTACATTTGGGGGTTACATACAATACACAGAATATACAGGTAGATATAAAACTAACAGTGACTGACTGGCAAAGAGGGGTAGAGGGCCCTGCCCGCGAGGGCTTACAATCTATGAGGGAAGGGGGTAGAGACAGAAGGAGAGGGGGAGACAGTACAGATGGGGGTGCGGTGATAGTGTTATTGGGGGGTGTAGGCCTTCCTGAATAGATGAGTCTTCAGCGCCTTCTTGAAGCCTGTGATTGTGGGGGTCAGTCTTATGTGTCGTGGTAAGGAGTTCCAGGGTATGGGGGATGCACAAGAGAAATCTTGGAGACGGTTGTGTGAGGAGCGGATTAGAGCAGAGCGGAGCAGGAGGTCATTGGAGGATCTGCGGTTACTTGTGGGCAGGTAGCGGGAGATTAGGTCAGAGATATATGGAGGGGACAAGTTGTGGATGGCTTTGTATGTTAGCGTTAGTAGCTTGAACTCAATTCGCTGGGCTATTGGTAGCCAGTGGAGGGACTGGCAGAGGGGAGCAGCCGATGAAGATCGGGGCGTGAGGTGGATTAAGTGGATTATCAGTGGATAAGAGTTTACATTGTGCAGAGAAATTCTGTATCAGGTTACTACAAAATGATGAACACAAAACAATGAAGTGTACAATGAGTCTAAGCAGAGAAACCTCCGGAGGCTGCAGCGAGCAGGTGAGGAATAGACAGGGTGATGGCAGGTAATTCTGCCCCTGACAGCTCCGCACATCCTCAGCTCTCTATGGAATATGCAGCGGCAGCTACAGACACGGGGGCTTGTGCCCTAGATTTGTATTTCCATATAAGAATTGCTGAATCTGTTCTGGAATCTTCTAATATTTCCCCAAACATCTAATAAAGGAAGAAAGAAGAAAAACTTATCATGTCAGTGTAACTGTTTCATCCACAAGAATAAAGGATTTCTCATTGCAAAGTCTTCTGTGTTTCCTTCCTAACAATCCATAGATACCGGTGTAGCCTTCTTTACCTGGAATCGGAGAACTTGCTGCTTTGTGAGATCTCAAAGGAAACACCACAGAAAACAATGTAATGGTAATATTAGTTACATCTGAAAATGATGGTGACATACAGTCAGGTCCGTATATAATTGGTTACTGACACTTTGGTTTTTTTTTTACCACTTTACTGAAACATATTGAAGTTATAACTAACAATCATTAGCAAAATCTAATCTATAACTTATTAGGTCTGCTAAAGACAATAACCCAGAAGAACAATACACTAGTGAGAGGGATGGGGGGAGAATAAGAAACTATATGGAAGACTAGAGGAAAGATGGAGAGTCCCTCAGAGATGGAAGGTGGACTACCCCATAAATGTTCGTAGCTGACATGGACTAAATAGCCAGTCCCATTCTCAGCTGATACCGCTACGACTGAGACTGACTCGATCCAACTACTAGTGCACAATGTAGCCGCTCACTAGCCAATGTATCTCCAGTCTCTCCAATTGTAAACACTAAGGGATTAAATGACTGTTCTCCTCATTAACCGTATGGGTCAACTGAAAGTATAAATTCAATCCCAACAATTCCACTCTCAGTCACATCATCCGTTAGAAGGCTCCATTCACACTTAGGCACTTTGCATTCAACCACATCAAAGAAATCCTCATCCACACCAAAGTCACACACCTTTCTCCCAAACAGACTCTCATAGTAATCATGCACCACACCCAACATTCCCTCCCCATTCACTAAATCCCCATTCACACCATACAACCCCTCCATCATACTCTTTCCTACACACAGTTTTTTAAAGAAAAAAGCAGTCCATTTCTCACCACTCTCCCTTTCTCTGACCCTAGATCTAAATGCCACACCTTTTCCTTTTTCCTGTAACCATTTTTCATTTGAAATTTTTCCATTGCATTATAGCCCAGCTCTTTACATTTATGTAAAAATACCAGCCTTTTGGTTCTCCACTAAAAGGCACGGTGCCTAATTATAGCACGCCTGCGACCAGCTTCTTTGAAAAATTTGGCTATTTTATTTTTGACCCATATCCACCATTCTATTAGAGTATTAAACTCTTTTTTCCTCCTCCCCCATAGGGCATAATTAGTTTCAAACCTTTTTTTTAATTTTAATATCATTGAGAAGGCTGATATTAAGACGGCACAGCCCCCTTTCCACAAATACATCACCAAAAGAAAAACACCCTGTCAGATTCTCATGGTCACAGTATATTACCCTTTCTTGGGAAAAATGCTCCACTTTAATGTTTCTGGACACAAAAAAATAGTCAAACCTGGACTGTACCTTACCACTGTCTGCGTGGTATGTGTAATTACCTGGGACTTTGCCTACATCATTTAACTTAAAATCGGCAGCCATTTTTGGCCAACATTTCCCTGTGGCGTCCACTTCACTTTGGGTGGAGCTACCCCTCCCCTCCTTACTCAGGATACAATTCAGATCCCCACAAATTATAGTTGGCATCCTGCCTTGTAAAAAAAATTTCATTTTTTCAAATAGAGCTAATCGCTCATTTTTTACCGCAGGGGCATATATATTTACCAACCTGAAAGTAAATGACATAAATTGCAATGTCAACATAATACACCGCCCTGGTTCAATAACGGTTTTACACTTAACAGAAATATTGCTATTTTTAAGCAAGATACCCACTCCGTCATTTCTGTTTCCTGCAGTGTACGACCAGTGCTCCTCACCCTTCCACTCCTTTTTTCCAGGAGTTCTGGAGAGCCCACATTCCTGCAAACATAAAACATCACAATTCTTGCTTGCCAGATGGTCTAATATTGCTGTCCTCCTGTAATAAGAGTTAAACATCCTCACATTCTGTGAGATTACTTTCACCGTATCTGCCATAAGCAGTTATAAAGGGGAAAAGAAGCAAAGGTTAGTTACCAGGCATTCAGACAGCTGTTTAACCCTTTACTTGTCAGGGGCTTTTGGGAAGCCCAGTATACCTTGAAATTCCTCCACCTCCTCAGCACCCAGGTACTGCACGTCCACAGGTGAGTCAGGTGCCCACAAGGGTTGCGGGCTGGCTGGTTTAGCCGCAGCAGTACCGGCTGTGAAGGTGGGCTTACCAATGATTTATCTTTCTTTTGCCTCTTTAGGGTGATTGATCTCATACCCTGGACAATCTTGGTTGGTGTCACCAGCGCCTTTCTTGTAACCACTGGAGCCGCAGATGACACAGGAGCCGCACTCTCGGCAGGTATAGTAGGAGCCGTTGGCGGAATAAGCTCCGGTGTCTACATTTCGGTCAGTTCAGAGCTTTCCAGTACCGGAGTTTCGCCAGCCTCTTCAATGATGTGTGAGGAGGTAGACGCTGCGGCTTCCGCTGGGCTATCCACCCCCTCGATCACCACATTGGCCCATTCCTCTGCTGCACCCGGACTGGGTAAGGACACAGAAGCTTTGGGCACTTCACCCACTGCAGCTGCTTCCATTAACTCCTCACCCGCCGGTCCAGGCCTGTCTGCTGACAGGGTCTCAGGCACCGTCTCCTCTTCACTCTCTCTATCCGCTAGGTCCGTGCTAGGGACATCCCCGCTACGCCTCTCACCAGTGCGGTCAGCCGCTACGTCGGCATAGCTTCGGGGTGCCCGCGCCCTCCTAGCTTCCCCAACTTCTGCAAAATAACTGGATATGCCTTTGGGGCAGTCTTTACAGATATGTTCCGTAGACCCGCAGCTGTCGCACCTACGAGCCTCAGGACACGATTTACTCTCATGGCCCGCTTTGCCGCAATTCCGACAAGCGGCAGGTTTGTCACACTGTTCTTTTGTGTGCCCAAAACATTGGCAATTTCTGCAGAATTCCGGCATACCCGGATAGAACAGATATCCCCTCTCACCTCCTATGGAGAAATTTGCCGGTGGGTGTTTCACCTCTCTGATCCCGGTTGGGTCCGCCCTCAGCTTCACCCAGTATTTGGTGAACCCCGTGAAAACTCCTCTGTAATTTCTCTCCTCTCTTCCTCCTCTTACAGAGGAGCAATACCGCTCCAAAAAAGCCCGGATTAGGTGCCGCTTAGCATAGGGATTGTAAATCATAACAGTCACTGGCTTTTCAATAGTGGCAAAAAAGGGTTCAAAACTAAAGTCCTTAAGGTATTCATGACCTGAATTCCTCTTCAGGCCTTCAAACACGTAGGCAAAATCCCCCATTGTAGAAAGAGACATCAAACGTATTGATCTTTGAAAAATGCTGAATACAAAATACCTGGTCCAGGTCTACTCCCAGGAGCTCCTCCAAGATTTTTTACATTAAGTGACGTAAACCAGCATCCTTTCCAGGTAAGTACTTCGTCTGTAGGAAGCGAATGGTATGCCTTCCAGAATCCTCCATCCTTTTCTTTTTCCTTCAGCACCCTAGGCACGAAACAGGTTCCACAGCAAAAAGAGCGGACCCACGATCACTCCGGCCTCCGACGAACAACCAAGCTGGTACACCTGATCGGAGCCATAAGGCCGAGAAGCTCAGATGAGCTTCCAATCCCAGGTTTTGCAATGTCCTCTAACCAGCGAGACCCAGCAATTCCCAGCAATCGATAAGATTAAAGCGACTCTTTTTTTTTTTTTTTTCTTTTATCGAAGGTCTCCGTCTGTGCCGAATCAAAAACACCAAGTGCACGAAAAAAGTGTGGGTGCCACACTAAAAAAAAAGTGCCCAGGATGCTTGCCAAAAAACGCACCCTTCCCCTAAAGGGGAGAGAGGTTCCTGACTCAAACTCTTCCCCACAAGGACCAAAAGGTGACCGAGTGGGGTCGAGTATCCGAAAGGGCCATCTGCCGGAGCAGGATGGCCCCTACCAACACATCCGTTTTCCCCTCGGGCTGCCACCACCAAGGGTACTCAGGATTACCAGTCGCCAAGTTTCTCTCCGGGCTGCCACCACCAGAGATACTCCTTGGCTCAGGCAAGAAGTCTGCGCCTGCCCTGGTTCCCCAGGACAGGTCAGCTGAAAGAGGGGAGAGACCCATTACAGGCCTCATCCCCGGACAACCGTCAGGAAGCGTCCCAAAAGGGTACAGCATCCCTTCGTCGACACACAAAAAGGTGACAGAGTGTAAAATAAAAAAGTGAGAAAACAGTTAAATAAGTGGTAAAGTGCCCATCAGAGCCCGGTTTACCGCCGGATCTATAAAAATTACTCCAATGCTGGTAAACCAGGCATTAAGGAGTGGGGTGCTCAAATGGTGTAATCCAGTGCCACGCAATAGTGCCCAAATCAGTGGGTTTCCCACGCCCAGTGATTTAAGGCACCCTGGGGGCCACTCAACCCCCAGGGCACGACACCAGAGACCTTTGAGCGCTTCACCGACCTCCAGCTAAGATCCCCAAGGGAGCGTCCTGTCCCCCTTGGTGGTCGTGTCGACAGCGTCTGTGGCATTCTGCCAGCCCCCTGCAGTGGGTCCATCACCTCCACTGGCGGAGCCGGCGTACTTGCCACGTCCCCCATCGACAACGCCTCAAGTGGTTCTCCGTTCAGATCTCCATAGTTTTCGGCCTACTCCTGCTGTGACCGGCCTAGCGGACCGCCATCACCAGCAGTTTCGCCTACTAGCTACTTCTGATAAGAACAGATTTTTTTTTGAATCACTTCCCCACACATGGGGGATTTTTATTAAACACTTCACATATTACATAGATTCAAAATACAATTTATAACAGGTACATAGAGTTAAAAACAAGTTAAAAAACCATAAAATGGCAATGCAGTGGCTGATTCAAATACAAGAATTCCATTCACTCTGAAACCATTGTTTTAAAATCGGTAATTTGGCTTTCTTGTCTAAAAGGTAATACAGGTATAGCTGACTAAAAGCAATGCTTAAAACGTCCTCCGGAGATAAAGAGTCCTTTTTAAATATTAAAACGTTCCTGGCCTTCCAGAGAGCGTCCTTCACACAGTTAATGGCCTTCCATGCCATGATGTGTTGCTCCCTGGAGGGGCTACGGTAAAGTCCATATAAAACAGCGTCTTTGTCAAGTCCTCTGAGGTCCGCCACCTTCCTTAGCAATGGTGCGATTTTATTCCAAATAACTTGAGCAAAAATGCAGTCCCAAAGTAGATGTTCAACGCTTTCGTCGGCGCGACAGCCCCTCGGACAGGCGGCGGACCTCGCGTAGCCCCTCCGGTATTGGAAAGCACGGCATGGAAGGCACCCATGGACGCTGCTCCAGGCCAGGTCTTTCTGAGAATTAAAAAGGAAAGGACCGTTAATAAAATGCCACACAGTAAGACTTTTTTGTTCGTTAAAATTACTAACTGTGCACGTTATCTCCTTCTTCCTTATTGCTTTTATCAATTTTTTGCTATCTTTTAATTCACTTACACTTTTTGTTTGGAGGTTAAAAAGACTAATAACTTTATCGTATATTAAATAATACCTAGGCAATTTAAAAGCGTACGGCGAGGTTAAAACGATTTCAAACCATTTAAAACGCTTCATAAAAAAACCTAAGTTATAGCGCGTAAAATACGATAAAAAATTGTCTTTAAAAAGTGTGTTAAAACCGTAACAAAAGTGCTTAATAAAAAGGAACCTGGGAATGTCGGGGAAGTCCTTCCCTCCCCTCTTTTTCCCCCTTACCACCACCTCTCTCTTTAACTTTTCAGCGCGAGACCCCCAGAAAAAGGTAAAACACGACTTGTTGATTTTCTTTAAAAGCTCTGTAGGGGGAGGGAAGACAATGCTTAAATATAAAAGAATAGGTAAGATTATCATTTTAAGAATTAAAACCTTCCCCTCCATTGTCAGCTTCCGCAGGTTCCACATACAAAATTTTTTATTAACCTTATCAGCCACTGCATTCCAACTGTTAAGACCGTCATTGGACTCACTGAAGGAGACTCCTAAAATGGTAACTGCATCAGAGGTAGACACGGGAACATCGGTAAAATCCATGCCTCCGACATTTAAAATACTGCTTTTATTTAAATTAACTTTGAAGCCGGAGGCACAGCAATAAAAATCCAGTTGTTTAATGGTACGATGTATGGAAGGGGTGTCCCTGCAGAAGATTGCCACGTCATCCATGTACCCCACTGCTTTTGCTTCTAGCCCCCCTCCACCGGGGAGGGGGACACCTCTGATGACTTTGTCGTAACGTATGGAGCATAAAAACGGTTCGAGGGCGCATATGAAAAGCAGTGGGGACAAGGGACACCCCTGTTTAACCCCTGAATTTAAAACTACTTCCCGTGTCTTAAAACCATTTACTAAAATACGGCTGGTGCAGTCTTTATAAAACATTTTAAGAGACAATAAAAAGCCATCTGGTATCCCCATCTTTTCTAAAACTTTAAACAAGTAAAAGTGGGACACCCTGTCAAAAGCTTTTTCAAAGTCAAGAGATAGTATTGCCAGCTTGCTTTTCCGCTCTTTCGTAGATTCTATAATATCTCTGATTAAAACCAGGGTGTCCCACACGCTCCGCCCTGGGACAGCGCAAACCTGGTTCACATGTATAATTTCATGTACTACAGTTTTAAAACGATTCGCGCATAACTTAGCTAAAATTTTATAGTCGGTATTTAAAAGGGTGATAGGCCGCCAGTTTTTGAGGTCTGCCTTGTCTCCCTTCTTGTAAATAAGGGAGACTTCACTCTTGCCCCAGGACGGAGGCATCGTCTTAGAATTAAAAACATCCGACATTAAAAGAAGTAGATCCTCTTTTAAAATATCGTAAAATCGGATATAAAACTCCCAGGGGATACCGTCCGGCCCAGGCACTTTACCTGCTTTAAAACTTTTGATTGTCTCTAAAACCTCCTGCTCTGTAATGGGACGAGATAAAAACTGCTGAGAGGCAGGGGTTAAAACAGCCGTTACCTCCTCCAGTGAGTCCTCCATAAAATACTGATCCACAGGTCTGGCACTAAAAAGGGAAGAATAAAAATCATGTACTTGGTTTAAAATACCCTGTACAGCTGTCTCCCCATTAACACATTCCATTATCATTCTCTTACTTGCCGCCTTTTTAAAAAAGTACCTGGAGCAGGTTTCATTATGTTCTGCGTGTTTCACTTTGGCTTTATAAATTATGTCTTTACCTTTCTGCTCCAGGTACTTACGTATTTCTTCTTTTAAGGTTAAAATTTCATTTCCCACCTCCACCCCATGTGCTCTCAGTCTGTACAGGGTCTGCAGACGGGTATTCAAGTCATTATAAATTTTCTTTTTCTCGTCGGCTTTACGCTTCCCCAGGCGGATAAAAAAAGCACGTACCTGTTTTTTAAAACCCTCCCACCATTTGCTGATGGGAGCCCTGGGGTGCCTTACCCGTCTGCGTGTGGCATAAAACTTTTTAAAATCCTCCAAGACCTGTGGATCCTCTAAAAGGGAAATGTTAAAACGCCAGGACTTATGACCATAAAATCTGTTGACATTAAAATCAACAGTAAAATGGAGCGCGTTATGGTCAGATAAAACATTAGTTAAAACATCACACCTAGATGGCAGCGTGTCCTCAGAGCAAAAGATAAAATCAATGCGGGAGCTACAGGTGGCATTACTCCATGTGGCGCCGGCTGTCTCTGGCATGTTGCTATTACACAGTTTGTAAGCGTCTTTCAGTCTCATGTCCGTTACCATGTTTTTTAAAATACCAGAAGTTCTGTCGTAGTTCTTACTTTTACTTACGGACAGCCGGCGCTCACCTCTGAGGACACAGTTAAAATCCCCGGCGAGGATAAGTGGATCCGATGTAGATATATGCAGCTGTAAAATCTCCAACATCCTCGCCCGTTCATTCTTGTCTGGGGAAGCATAGAAGTTTAAAAACTGCCATCTGGTTCCGTCAATAAAAGTTTTAACTAATAAAATGCGTCCTGGTAAAATCTCGTTAATAGAGTCCACTAAAACATTTCCCTTTAAAAGAATGGCGACCCCTGATGATCTGTTTTCATTTGATCCGGACCATACTGATGGTCCGTGCACCCAGTCCAGCTGATATTGTGTGTAGCTGGACTGGTGCGGGATGCCGCACTCCTGCAGGAAATATACTGAGGCGGTGATGCAGGATAAATAATTAAAAACAGCGACTCTTCGGGCTCTCCTCTTTATCCCACGCACATTTAGGGAGATCCCTTGTATGCGAGTGGCCATTTCAGGGGACAAAGAAGAAATCCAACGTAAAGTTCATTTTAACATCTTTTCCCACGTCAGGGTACTCACAGTTCTTCGCTCCCGGGGGCGGGGGCGTATTCTTCCTCCGGGCGGGCTGGTGACACCTGGTTCGGATCCGGAGAGGTGGAGAACTGACCGCAGACGACCCCCACACGGGCCATCACGTTGGGATAATAGTGTTCGCTCCCAGGGGAGCTAAAGGAAAGAGGGGAAAGAGGCAACTGCCACTGGGCATTCAATTCAGTCTCGCTCCCACCAGGGTCTAGATTTTCGGAGAGGACGTCCAGGACACCCGCCACCTCCTCCAGGCTCACCAGGGAGCCTTCCTCAGGAGGCGGCTGACCGCAGGGTAACTCTTCAGACACGTCAGAGGTTCCAGCCCCTCCAGAAGTGGATGCCACCACCGGCACCACCACCTCCTCGGGGGCCTTCCCCCCCAACTCGTCATCCGACCCGTCTTTTTTTGTCCTTTTTGGACGTCCTCCTATTAGATTTTCCTTGTCCGCAACCATATGGAGCGCTCCCGTCATCAGGCAGTGCTTGTCCGCACCCTTTGAGTGCTTGCCCGCAGCCTTGCCCGCAGTCCTACTAAGCTTGTCCGCAGCCTTTTGCGCCTTTCTAAGTCGCCTCCTCTCCGCCGCAGAGAGCACAGTTTCGAAGCCTCCAGGGACCTCTCCCAGCGTCCCTGCCCCTCTCTCCTTGTCCGCCTCAGTCTCCATCCCCGCATCGGCCTCTATGTCCGTCTCGTCACCTTTATCCGGCGTTACGTCTGGGTCTTGGTCTTCAGCCCCTGACGTGGATTCCAGGGGTACGTTATCCTCCTGATCCGGAGTTTCAAAAAGTCGCTCATCAAATTCACAGCCTCCGTACTGCTCCTCCTCATCACCTGCGCCTCTACGAATTTTACAGTCTCTGTAAGTGTGGTCAGTCTTTTGACAAAAATTACACTTTCTTGGCAATGGGCACCCTTTAAAATCGTGGTGGGGGCTGCCGCAATTTCTACATTTACTTTTACAATTGTCAGGTTTATGTCCATACTTGCCACACTTCCTGCAGAAGTCCGGCATCCCATT
The DNA here is from genome assembly GCF_031893055.1 of Leptodactylus fuscus. Lineage (NCBI taxonomy): Eukaryota > Metazoa > Chordata > Amphibia > Anura > Leptodactylidae > Leptodactylus > Leptodactylus fuscus. The sequence goes on along the minus strand of NC_134265.1, from coordinate 363,758,306 downwards.
ATAAAAGAGGTCGCCATTCGCGGTTCCAAGCTTGAAGCGTGCTGGGGGCAAGACTGGTCTGTCGTGGTCATCTTTGCGCACTCCAACCATATATTTACGCTTACGAGTCCAGACACCGCATTCATTGACGATTCTCCCTCTGGGCTCTACATCATTGAAAAAATACTTGACAAATGCGTCTGCTTCGGAATCTGCAATAAAAGGTGAATAAATTTTTACGGTTAGCAATTCCTTGTCATCCATGTGTTTCTTTATAATGATATTCTCTTTTGCCAACACTTTGTATATCTTTTTAACCCTGCTAAGGGCTGCCTTATATATCACATCGTCGCCGAATGTGATATCGTAATCCCCACGTCTGGGATAATCCTGTACTGCAAGAAGGCAGCCCTTCTGGGTTCCAATTCGTTTCGCAACGATTTCCTCGATTACATACTTCACGTTGTTTCGCTTATCGCCACAGTTGAGGGACACTCTCAACGTGTTTTTGAGCCTCGCCCATTCCGGGACGTAAGGCAAGTCCGCCATCTTGGGTATGGCGGTTTCTCTGAGACCTTGTCCGCAATCCGCAGGCTTGTCTCTCTCTATGTTCCTCTACTGACCAGGGGACGAGTAGAGAACTGCTGGGGGGATCGATTCCCGTTCCTCTCAGGACTAATCCTCCCCCCCTATAGCAGCAGGTGGGTGAAGTCCGGGCAATGAACCCGGACGATCCCACCAGGCCGAGGGGGAGGGTACCTAAGAGGACCTGTAGCACTGACTTGGACCAAATAACTTGCAACTGAGCAGACAAATCACTTGATCTTTGCCAGAAGGCCGAGAAGCGATTAAAGCGACTCTTCTCTTCCCAGAATGCACCAGAAATATTCAGATGAGCTTCCAATCCCAGGTTTTGCGATGTCCTCTAACCAGCAAGACCCAGCAATCGATAAGATTAAGGCAACTCTTCTCCTCTTCCCAGAATGCACCAGAAATATTCAGATTAGCTTCCATCACTATATATACACACTATACTATATACACCACTATATATACTATATACACCACTATACTATACTATACTATACTATACTATACTATACTATACTATATACACCACTATACTATACTTTACTATATACACCACTATATATACTATACTATATACACCACTATATATACTATACTATATACACCACTATATATACTATACTATATACACCACTATATATACTATACTATATACACCACTATATATACTATACTATATACACCACTATATATACACTATACTATATACACCACTATATATACTATACTATATACACCACTATATATACTATATACACCACTATATATACTATACTATATACACCACTATATATACTATACTATATACACCACTATATATACTATACTATATACACCACTATATATACACTATACTATATACACCACTATATATACTATATACACCACTATATATACATTATACTATATAAACCACTGTTATGGACATCAAAGGGTCCTCATAATACAGTATGTTGCAGAGCTCCAAATTAAATAATTAATTAACAGGCCTAGATGGACTGCAGCCATCCTTTTAGGCCTGGAGAACTGATTAAGACACAGATGGTGGTGTATCAAGTGAGTTCTGATTTATTGTTACAGAGAGGTAGTTTTTATACTGACAAAAAGCAGGTTGGACTTAACATGCCTAACATACCAGGATTGGATGTGGAATGGTAGCCTCTATCCATTGGCTAAAGCCTCATTACATTCCAACAGGAAGCTAACCCCCCACAGTTACTGTATATGTGTATCTCAAGGCTCAGAAGACAATTATACATCAAAGGACTTGGTGCCACTTCTTGGATCTAACATTCAATAGACTATAGACGTCCTGTGTTTACACTATTGACACAAAAGTGCAGCCCTGAAGCTAGATAAGGATTTATTAGCATTCCATTTCCTTGTAACCCATAGCATCTCCATGTTAATTAGTCTAACCAATTCCTTTTTGAGTCAAACCACTTATCTTTGCTAGAGAAAGATGGATGACAAATACAAGATGGAGGATGTGATCCTAACAATTCCCCCATTTGAGATAATTGAATACAGGAATTCATATTTAGGTACTTCAGTGACTTAACGTCTACTGCTGGTCCTTTCCAGATTCCCCTTATATGTGCCTGTATTTTCAACCTAATCTCAATCATAGTTCTGGCCTGTTATTTTCGGTCTGCTTTGTATTTTTCAAACAAATAAACATAAGATTATTACTGCAACTTTACTGACATTCACTTGCTTATACTATGTATCATTACTTCAAACATTTCCTGTTGTGTTATGAAAACGGCTATATATAACATGACTGAGGCTAATATGGGGCTATGAGTACATATCCTACAATCTGACACATTCAGATCTTCGTTCAAGATCATATGATGTTTAAAGAAAAAAAAAACTTATTGTCCCACTCATTGTCAAATGTTCTATGCAGGCTTATCGCCAGAACCATCTGTAACAGTAACATCAGGAGAATCTTCATCGCTTTTCGTGTAGAGACTTCCTTGCAATGTGAAGCATGGATACAGTTAGGTTTTCCTTCAAGTTTCATAGAAATACTGGTTATCAGCAGCACTTGGAATGGACCATCAACTCTTGGGTCCAAGGTATTTCTCATGTGTCTCTTTATCACCATCAATCTCTTGGCTCAAATGAATAGGTCCCGTCCACTAACTTAAACTCTGAGAGGGAGGAGAAAACTCAAAACTATACATTAGTCAGATGTTTTTGCCAAGACATCACATAGTCAGTCAGTACACCATAATACAACTCTAACCTAGGGGCTGACCCAAAGAAAGTTTGATATAGGCTAAAACTAGAGATGAGCGAACACTAAAATGTTCGAGGTTCGAAATTCGATTTGAACAGCCGCTCACTGTTCGTGTGTTCGAACGGGTTTCGAACCCCATTATAGTCTATGGGGGACATATACTCGTTAAGGGGGAAACCCAAATCCGTGTCTGGAGGGTCACCAAGTCCACTATGACACCACAGGAAATGATGCCAACACCTCTGGAATGACACTGGGACAGCAGGGGAAGCATGTCTGGGGGCATCTAACACACCAAAGACCCTCTATTACCCCAACATCACAGCCTAACAACTACACACTTTACACACTCAATACCACCTCTCTGACAGTAGGAAAACACCTTGAAACATGTGTATTTGGCACTTGCAGTGAGGAGAGCTTGTCACCAGCAGTGAATTTGGCCCTTGTAGTGAGTTGAGGTTGGCACCAACATTTGTTTTGAAAATCAGGGTGGATTGAGCCTCTAACCAGCAGAGTTTGGGCAAATTCATGGTGGAGGGAGCCTCTAAAAACCCCAGTTTGGACCAATTCATGGTGGAGGGAGCCTCTAAAAACCCCAGTTTGGACCAATTCATGGTGGAGGGAGCCTCTAAAAACCCCAGTTTGGACCAATTCATGATGGAGGGAGCCTCTAAACAGCCCAGTTTGGGCAAATTCATGGTGGAGGGAGCCTCTAAAAACCCCAGTTTGGACCAATTCATAGTGGAGGGAGCCTCTAAAAACCCCAGTTAGGCCAAATTCATGGTGGAGGGAGCCTCTAAACAGCCCAGTTTGGACCAATTCATGGTAGAGGGAGCCTCTAACCAGCAGAGTTGTGGGAAATCAGGGTGGAGGGAGCCTCTAACCAGCAGAGTTGTGGGAAATCAGGGTGGAGGGAGCCTCTAACCAGCAGAGTTGTGGGAAAGCAGGGTGGAGGGAGCCTCTAACCAGCAGAGTTGGGGGAAATCAGGGTGGAGGGAGCCTCTATCCAGCAGAGTTGGTGGAAATCAGGGTGGAGGGAGCCTCTAACCAGCAGAGTTGGGGGAAATCAGAGTGGAGGGAGCCTAGTATTAGCAGAATTGTTCAACGCTTATGGTGGATGAGTATGAGGATGCGGAGGAATTGGAGAGGTTGAGCACAGACATGGAGTGTCATGTTGGGGTGCTTTACACAGGTGGGCACAAAAATGAAGGCTCTATCCAGTGGTGGTTCATTTTTATCAAAGTGAGCCGGTCGGCACTCTCAGCTGACAGACGGGTGCGCTTGTCAGTGATGATGCCACCGGCTGCACTGAACACCCTCTCAGATAGGACGCTGGCGGCAGGACAGGACAGCACCTCCAAGGCATATAGGGCAAGTTCAAGCCACAGGTCCAACTTCGACACCCAATACGTGTAGGGCGCAGAGGGGTCGGAGAGGACAGGGCTGTGGTCGGAAAGGTATTCCCACAACATGCGCCTATACTTCTCACGCCTGGTGACACTAGGACTAGGCGGCATTTTGGCGAGGGGGTGCCATCAAGGTGTCCCAGACCTTAGACAGTGTGCCCCTCGTTTGTGTGGACCGGTGAGAACTTGGTCGCCTACTGGAGGAACTGCCCTCCCTGCCGCCAACGTCACATGCTGGAAACATCTCCATCATATTCTGCACCAATTGCTTGTGGCAAGCATTGATGCGATTGGCCCTCCCCTCTACCGGAATAAAAGAGGAGATGTTGTTTTTATACCGGGGGTCAAGGATAGGAAAGATCCAGTACTGGTTGTCCTCCATGATTTTGACAATACGCTTGTCGGTTGTAAAGCACCCCAACATGAACTCAGCCATGTCTGCCACAGTGTTAGTTGGCATGACTCCTCTGGCCCCACCGGAAAGTTCAATCTCCATTTCCTCCTCATCGTCCATGTCTACCCATCCGCGCTGCAACAATGGGACGATTCGAAGTTGCCCGGAAGCCTCCTGTATCACCATCACATCATCGGACAACTCTTCTTGCTCCTCCTCCTCCTCCTCCTCCATTAAACGCGATGAAGCGGACAGATGTGTGGACCTACTCTCCAGCTGTGACGGATCGGATGCTATCCCTGACTCCTCTGTGTGATCTGAGTTATCCCTGATGTCAATCAGGGATTCTCTCAGAACACACAAGACCGGGATTGTAAGGCTCACCATCGCATCCTCAGAGCTCACCCTCCTTGTGGACTACTCAAACACCCGTAGGATGTCACAAAGGTCTCTCATCCATGGCCACTCATGAATGAGAAACTGAGGCAGCTGACTTTGTGGCACCCTAGGGTTTTGTAGCTGGTATTCCATCAAAGGTCTCTGCTGCTCAACCACTCTATTCAACATCTGAAACGTTGAGTTCAAGCGTGTGGGGACATCACACAAAAGCCGGTGTTGTGGCACATGCAGGCGTTGCTGGAGAGATTTTAAGCTAGCAGCGGCTACTGTCGACTTGCGAAAGTGGGCGCACATGCGCAGCACTTTCACCAGTAGCTCTGGAACATTGGGGTAGCTCTTTAGGAAACGTTGCACCACTAGGTTGAAGACGTGGGCCAGGCATGGAACATGGAGTCCGGCAAGCTCCAGAGCTGCTACCAGGTTCCGGCCGTTATCACAAACGACCATGCCTGGGCCCAGGTGCAGCGGCTCAAACCATATTGCCGTCTCATCGAGGAGGGCATCCCTCACCTCGGAGGCAGTGTGCTGTCTGTCCCCCAAGCTGATCAGCTTCAGCACGGCCTTCTGACGTCTACCAACGCCAGTGCTGCAACGTTTCCAACTCGTAGCTGGGGTCAATCTAACAGCGGAGGAGGAGGCGGTGGCGGAGGAGGAGGCGGTGGAGGAGGAGGAGGAGGAGGAGGAGGAGGAGGAGGGGGGTGTTCTTCTCGTGTCCCTGCCAGGAATGTTAGGCGGGGAGACGAGGTACACCGGGCCAGTTTGGGAAGCAGTCCCAGCCTCAACTACATTCACCCAGTGTGCCGTCAGTGAAATGTAGCGTCCCTGTCCGCATGCACTTGTCCACGCGTCGGTGGTCAAGTGGACCTTTGTGCAAAGCGCGGAACTAAGGGCCCGCCTGATGTTGAGTGACACGTGCTGGTGCAAGGCGGGGACGGCACACCGGGAGAAGTAGTGACGGCTAGGGACGGCATAGCGAGGTGCCGCAGTTGCCATCAGGTCCAGGAAGGCGGGAGTTTCAACAAGCCGGAACGCCAACATCTCCTGCGCCAGCAGTTTAGCGATGTTGGCGTTCAAGGCTTGCGCGTGTGGGTGGTTAGCGGTGTATTTCTGCCGGCGCTCCAATGTCTGAGAGATGGTGGGTTGTTGTAAAGAAGCGCCTGATGGTGCCTTTGATGGTGCAGGAGAAGGAGATAAGACAGGACCAGGGGAGGATGAGGTAGAAGTCAACAAAGTGGCGGAGGCAGATGAAGTGGTGTCCTGGCTCGTCCTCTGGAGTGCATCGCCAGCACAGTCAGCAGTGGCAGTGGCAGTGGCGTGAACGGCAGGCGGCCTTTGTCCTGCCGTTGCTGCCTGCCACTGATTCCAGTGCTTGGATTCCAAATGACGGCGCATTGAAGTGGTGGACAGGTTGCTCTTCTCAGAGCCCCTAATCAATTTCGAGAGACAAATTGTGCAGACAACACTATATCTGTCCTCGGCGCATTCCTTGAAAAAACTCCACACCTTCGAGAAACGTGCCCTCGTGGTGGGAGTTTTTCGGGGCTGGGTACGAACTGGAACATCTTGGGAGATTCCGGGTGTGGCCTGGCTTCGCCTAAGCTGCTGACCTCTGCCTCTGCCTCTAGCTACCCTTTTTGGTGCTGCACCTGCCTCAACATCCACACTACTTTCCCCGCTTGACATCCCCCCTGTCCAGGTCGGGTCAGTGTCCTCATCATCCACCACTTCCTCTTCCAACTCCTGTCTCATCTCCTCCTCCCGCACAATGCGCCGGTCAACTGGATGCCCTGACGGCAACTGCGTCACATCGTCGTCGATGAGGGTGGGTTGCTGGTCATCCACCACCAAATCGAACGGAGATGGAGGAGACTCTAGTGTTTGAGCATCTGGACACAGATGCTCCTCTGTTAGGTTCGTGGAATTGCGACGTGGAGGGGCAGGTTGAGGGACAATGAAAGGAGCGGAGAACAGCTCGGGGGAGCAGGGACAGTTTGGGTTATTGTTCTGTGAAGCTTGGGAATTTTGGGAGGAAGGAGGACAAGACTGTTGGGTAATAGGAGGAGAGGAGGCAGAGTCTGACTGGCTGCTGGACAATGTGCTGTAAGCGTTATCCGACAGCCATTGCAAGACCTGTTCCTGGTTCTCGGGCCTACTAAGGTTTGTACCCTGCAGTTTAGTTAATGTGGCAAGCAACCCTGGCACTGTGGAGTGGCGCAATGCTTGCTGCCCCACAGGAGTAGGCACGGGACGCCCTGTGGCTTCACTGCTACCTTGCTCCCCAGAACCATTCCCCCGACCTCGCCCACGGCCTCGTCCACGTCCCTTTCCGGGAGCCTTGCGCATTTTGAATTCCCAGTCAGAAACTGGCACTATATGGCAGTAGCAAGAAATGAGGGTATTTGTAACCCCAATATACAGTCCTATGAAAAAGTTTGGGCACCCCTATTAATCTTAATCATTTTTAGTTCTAAATATTTTGGTGTTTGCAGCAGCCATTTCAGTTTGATATATCTAATAACTGATGGACACAGTAATATTTCAGGATTGAAATGAGGTTTATTGTACTAACAGAAAATGCGCAATATGCATTAAAACAAAATTTGACCGGTGCAAAAATATGGGCACCTCAACAGAAAAGTGACATTAATATTTAGTAGATCCTCCTGCTGTCCGAGGAGCTTCTCTTCACCCTGATGCTAACAGAGACTAAAAGGTACCCAACAGAAGTAAGCGTGCACGCACCACACTGCAAGTTTTGCACCATATTGCTGGGACTGAGTAAAAAGCCTGTAGTTAGTTAGTTCGGTATAATCATCACCCCAGGCTGCAATACTGGTGAACTATCTACCTGTCTGGTAAAAGGACTAAGTCACAGAGGATTTCTACAGAGTTATATCTCCCAGAGAGGGACTTGTAAGGAAGTCTGGGAGCAACATTTAGTTTAACTTTACACTGTTTGGCTTGCAAGCTAACCAACCATTATACTTGCTTAGTTGTACTTGGTTTGGGGGGAATTTAGTAGTATTGTGATAAGATTGTAAACCCTGGTGTTACACCGCCGGATGCCTGTGTCACACACACTGAATTGTTCCTGTGTAATAGGGTAATAACAGGTAACAGGCAGCTGCATAGGCGCAGCTTGCAGGTAGGTAAAAGCTTGGAGTATATTGAAGGCCACACTAGTGGGCACCGTGCTGTATAACACCAGGGTCCCAGCCTCTAGGCTGTGTAAATGTAATACCTGGGAGTGTTCTTTTGGACAAAAGAGGTTATCTAAACTAAGTAAAGTCCTATCTTGGTTAAATTGAATTGGACTCACTTCCTTTGTTCGTGACTTCGCTGTATCCTGGGAAGCCCACCTCGGTACACGGCTTACAACTTGGCGTAGTCGGCAGGATACAGCGACCCTCATGGACGGGAATGTGGCGGGAGAGAATCCCCTGGCACCAGCTGTGGTGGTCCAGGGTGCCCCTGCACAGCAAGCCCCAGCGCTGGTAATGCCGGCCCAAGTGGGGTACTTATCGGCCGGGGCACTAATGCAGCATCTGCCAAAGTCTGACGGTAATAATATGACGTTGCAGGACTGGACTGAAAGGGTACGAAGTATAGTTAGACTGAGCAACCTGATACCGGAACTGCGTGCAGAGATAGCATTAGGGGCCCTAGAAGGTGACGCTAGACGGACAGTGATGGTACGGTCCGAATCGGAAAGAGACACTTTAGAAAAAATATTTGCTCTGCTAGAGGGAGCTCAGGGAGGGCGTGCCAAGGTAGCGCAGTTGCGGAGCAACTTCTTCAATCGGTCACAGAAGGAGGGTGAGACTTTAACGCAATACTCTAACGCCTTACAAGAGATGCTGAATGAAGTGCAGCGACGGGACTCAGAGGCTATGGGAGCCTTCAAAGAAGTGGACCGGCTGCTACGAGATCAATTCATCCTAGGGTTATCCAATAAGTTGTTACAGGATAAACTGCAAGAGATGATCCGGGCAGATGCCAACCTGACATTCTATAATGTTTACCTGGCTGCTGTAGAGAGGGAAGAAGCGCCCGTGGCTGTGAATGTGAAGGCTGTGAGTAGCACCCAAGTGACAGGGACCCGAGGAGGTCCTGAAGACCCAGGGTCCTTAAAGGATGTAGTCCAGGCTCTACGGGCAGAAATGAGAGAACTCCGACTGGAGGTGTCCCAGATGCGAGCAGGTCAATCCATGGTTCCAGAAATGACCGCATCGTCCTACTCTCCCCCGCTGAGAGTACACCGTGGCCAAGGACCCACCAACCGAGGCTCATCAGCTGGGCAGGTATCAAGGGGACCCCTCTGCTGGAGTTGCAGACAGTATGGCCATATCGCCAGAGAGTGTAAGGGGGAGGTGGAACCCGAGCCGGCTTTAAACTCCCGACCGCCGCAGTAACGGGGCGTCCTGTGGCGATTCACCAACAATCAAGCCCCGTACGTGATGAATGCGACCTATATGCTAGCAGCCCCGTTATGGAAGCTGAGCTGGAGGGCCAGAAGGTACGCTGCTTAGTTGATACTGGATCGGAGTGCACCCTGATGCCCCTGGAGTTCTTTGAGAGACACTTCGGACATATGATGGAGCCAGAGGATGGAAGTGTCATCCGGTTGATAGCTGCCAACAATGGTGCGATGGACGTACAAGGGATCGTCTGGATGCGGGTCCGGCTGTTTGGGCAAGACATTGGCAAAAAGGGGATCGTGCTGATAGACCATCCGTCCAGGAGAGGACTCGATGTGACGCTGGGCATGAACGTGCTGAGAGACCTAGATCATCACCTTTATGCAAAGGAAGGACCTAAATACTGGCAGCGGGCCACCACACACCGGCCGACTCAGAAGGTCCTACAGCAGATGGTGAGGAGCTGTAGTTTGCAGAAGAGCACCATGGCAGGGCGCTCCATTGGATACGTGAAGGTGCCGCTGAGTGCCCCAATGAAGATTCCACCGCGACAGGAAAATATTGTGATGCTTCCGGTGGGGGCTGGACGACCATTAAATGGACTAGAGGTCTTGATAGAGCCTGCCCTGCAGGGAGAAACGCAGACCCGCCCTCTGGTAGCCCGAGCACTTGCCACTGTGAAGGATGGGTGTGTGCCTATACGCTGTCTCAACGTTCTGGACAGTGAGTTGTTCGTGCCTGGGAATACCCTGCTGGCTGAAGTTCACGTGCCCGGGGGTGACATCCTTCGCCGGAAGAGCTTCACGTTGCAGCCTGATGGGAGGTCGTCTTGGACCTATGCTGTGAAGGTCCAGCAAAGGCAGCCTCCAACGGCAGAGTGGAATGGCCAAGTGATCATGTCTCTGATGGGAGTAGATCGCCGGTCTCTGACCCCGGGACAACAGAAGCTTCTGGAGGACACTCTGTGGGAATTCCAGGAGGCGTTTTCAAGACACGATGAAGACTTCGGGTGTGCTACCGCCATTGAACACGAAATCCCCACTGGCGACGCTGCGCCTATTCGGGAGCGGTATAGGCAGATTCCCCCCAAGATGTATCAGGAGGTGAAAGAAATGGTGGCTAGCATGCTGGAGAATCAAGTGATCCAGGAGAGTAAGAGACCATGGGCTGCTCCGGTGGTCTTGGTGCGGAAGAAAGACGGAAGTCTCCGTTTCTGCGTAGATTACCGGAAACTAAATGCTAAGACCGTCCGTGATGCATACCCCCTTCCACGGATTGAAGAGTCACTATCCTCCCTCGGTCATGCCAAGTATTTCTCAACGCTTGACTTGGCCAGTGGATATTGGCAAGTGCCAGTGGCCGAGAAGGACAAGGCCAAGACAGCGTTTATCTTACCCATGGGACTCTATGAGTTTAACAGAATGCCTTTCGGTCTGTCCAATGCCCCAGGGACATTTCAGCGGTTGATGGAGCTCTGTTTGGGTGACCTAAACTTTGAGTCGGTATTGATATATTTGGATGACGTTGTAGTGTTTGGGTCCTCATTTGAAGATCATCTCGAAAAGCTGCGGCAGGTCCTAGGGCGATTGCGTGATCATGGGCTAAAAATCAAGCCCAAGAAGTGTCAACTATTCCAGCAGCGAATAGAGTACTTGGGACATGTAGTCACTCCGGAAGGGGTACAACCTGCGCCCAGCAAGGTGGAGGCCGTCCAGAAGTGGCCCCAACCAAGAACCCTGCGTGAAGTACAAGCCTTTCTAGGGTTGGCCGGTTATTACAGGAGATTCATACCCAAGTTCTCTCATCGGGCTGGCCCCCTAAATGAACTACTGAGAGGCACAGCTGGTGGACCCAAGAATCGCCCCATTGAGTGGGGGCCACGACAGCAAGAAGCCTTTGAGGGGTTAAAGAAAGCTCTGACCAGTACCCCGATCCTGGCCTATGCACAGTTTGATAAGCCATTCCTGTTGTACACCGATGGAAGTCTACATGGTCTGGGAGCTGTGCTATCTCAAGTTCAAGATGGACGTGAGAGGGTGATTGCCTATGGCAGCCGGTCCTTAAGGGAGTCAGAGCGTAACCCCGACAACTACAGCTCCTTTAAGTTGGAGCTTTTGGCACTTGTATGGGCCATGACTGAAAGATTCACAGAGTATCTGACGGGTGCAGAAGTGATTGTGATGACGGACAATAACCCTTTAGCACACTTAGAGAACGCTAAGTTAGGTGCCCTTGAGCAGAGGTGGATGTCTCGCCTTTCCAAGTATCAATACCGTATCCAGTTCCGATCAGGGAGAGAGAATGGCAATGCTGATGCCCTCTCCCGAGTCCCTGTGGGGTTGCCAACCAAGAGTGGAGAGGAAGGGCTAGAAGACAGTGAAATCCCACACCTCGGCAGAATACCGCCATTCCAGAACATAACCCATTCAAGTGGGGTGGCTTCAGGGATGCCGATGGTGCTGGGGAAGACATTGGAAGATTGGGAAAGGGTTCAAAATAGCTGTCCGGACCTATGTAAAGTGAAAGAGTGGATCCGGACTAAGATCTGGCCACGGCCGAATGAGCGGGCTAGCTTAACCCAAGAGGGTCAGAAGTTACTGAGACAGTGGGATAAGCTGGTTGTCATCCAAGGACTCCTATGTCGGACCATATACATACAGTCAGAGCTGCAGCACCGGCAACAGATTGTCATCCCGATGTCATTGGGACCAGTAGCCGCTCAGGAAGCCCATGAGAGTGGGGCCCATTTTGGGAGTGCCAAAACGTACCAATGGCTCCAACGATTTGTGTATTGTCCAGATTTGGGAAAGATGGTGACCAAGGCATGTCTTCAATGTCGGTCCTGCGGGCTGAGTAAAAGTCCCGAACAACGTGCCCCTGTACAAACTATTCAAACATCTGCCCCCCTGCAAATTCTAATGATTGATTATGTACAGATTGGGTACTCTACCTCAGGACATTCTTACTGTTTGGTTATGACGGACCATTTTACAAAGTATGCAGTAGCTGTACCCACCAGAGATCAGACGGCTGAATCCGCTGCCGAAGCGGTCTGCAAACACTTTATACAAGTGTTTGGGTGTCCACAGAAAATCCATTCAGATCAGGGGGCGTGCTTTCAGGGGGCTTTGATGAGTGAATTGTATCAACTCTATGGGATCGAACGTTCTCGCACGACCCCATATCATCCACAGGGGAACGGGGCATGCGAGCGGTTCAACCGCACCTTGATACAGATGTTGCGGACGCTAGAGGATAGTCAAAAAGCTCGGTGGCCAGAGTATCTACCTGAACTGATGTGGGCCTATAACAATAGAGTACACAACACCACTGGTTACTCTCCACACATGTTGATGTTTGGGAGGGCAGGTCAAGAGATTGAGGATCTCCACATGCCAGATCCAATGCAGCCTCCTCCAAGGAGCACTACCGCATGGGCGCAAGAACACCGTCGCCGACTGAGAGCAGTACATAAGGTTGTGGGCGAACGCATGAGACAAATAGTACACCCCAACCCAGGGCCGGTGCAGAGGGATGAATACGCCCCAGGTGATCGTGTGATTGTCAGGGCCAAGAGGCCAACGGGAAAATTGGATGGGCGGTGGGAGGCGGTACCATATGTTGTGAAGCGAAAGGTAGACCCTGATATTCCAGTGTATGAGGTACAGCCAGTAGGGACTGGAGGACCCTCAAGGAACCTTCACCGTAACATGTTAAGACGCTGCAATTTTGAACACTCGGTGGCCGACGAGGTGGTACAGGCTCCTAGCATTGCTACCAGGGAAACCCCCTTAGACAATGAGTGGTGGGTTGTCCCTGCCCCAGCCGATCCAGGGAACCAAGTCGAGTCTAGTTTGCCGCCCAGGGAGGGAGTTGTACAACCTGCAGAACAGCCATCATTGGGTGTGCCGGGTGCCCCTGATTCTGTGACTCTGCGTAGGACAGCCAGGTCCAATGCTGAGGAACCCCCACAGCGCTATGCACAAGATGAGTTTATATGGGAAAGGTTGCCAGGGACGTCAACCTCTAGTGGGGTGGCATGTAAGAGGGTGAAACAGCCCCTGTGTAGTGAATGTGCAATGTGTAATTGAGTTGGTGTTTTCATAACCTGACATTTTGTTGTTTGACCACAAGAGGTCGCTGTTGCGAGATAACAAGTAAAAGGAAAAAGGCTGCATGCCCCTGGAAGATTGATGTGGAGACCCTGATCTTTGGAGGAAGGTTCTAGGAGCCATTTTGAGTCAGAGTGTGCTGGACTCTAGAGAAGAGAGAGCTGTGGAGACATCACTGTGCAGAGAGGGTCCTTGGAGGGAGAAGCCACAGCAAGAATAGCTGAGGATTTGAGACTTTCAGAGTCTGTCCAGACACCATCCTAAGGAGAAGATTACTGTCAGAGACTTGGCTGAGAAGTGAGACTGTCAGTGAGACCGCATGCTGTCCGAGGAGCTCCTCTTCACCCTGATGCTAACAGAGACTAAAAGGTACCCAACAGAAGTAAGCGTGCACGCACCACACTGCAAGTTTTGCACCATATTGCTGGGACTGAGTAAAAAGCCTGTAGTTAGTTAGTTAGGTATAATCATCACCCCAGGCTGCAATACTGGTGAACTATCTACCTGTCTGGTAAAAGGACTAAGTCACAGAGGATTTCTACAGAGTTATATCTCCCAGAGAGGGACTTGTAAGGAAGTCTGGGAGCAACATTTAGTTTAACTTTACACTGTTTGGCTTGCAAGCTAACCAACCATTATACTTTCTTAGTTGTACTTGGTTTGGGGGGAATTTAGTAGTATTGTGATAAGATTGTAAACCCTGGTGTTACACCGCCGGATGCCTGTGTCACACACACTGAATTGTTCCTGTGTAATAGGGTAATAACAGGTAACAGGCAGCTGCATAGGTGCAGCTTGCAGGTAGGTAAAAGCTTGGAGTATATTGAAGGCCACACTAGTGGGCACCGTGCTGTATAACACCAGGGTCCCAGCCTCTAGGCTGTGTAAATGTAATACCTGGGAGTGTTCTTTTGGACAAAAGAGGTTATCTAAACTAAGTAAAGTCCTATCTTGGTTAAATTGAATTGGACTCACTTCCTTTGTTCGTGACTTCGCTGTATCCTGGGGAGCCCACCTCGGTACACGGCTTACAGACATAGTATATCTTGACTTCAGTAAGGCATTTGATAAAGTATCACATAACCTTCTTATTGAAAAAATGATTAAGTATGGCTTTGACAAAAAATCAGTTAGGTGGATTCACAACTGGCTTAATGATCGGGCACAACGAGTAATACTAAATGGCTACACATCCAACTGGAAGAAAGTCAAAAGCGGGGTGCCGCAGGGCTCTGTTCTGGGCCCAGTACTTTTTAATATCTTTATAAATGATCTGGACGATGGAATTATTGGTGAACTCATAAAATTTGCAGATGATACGAAGATAGGAGGAATAGCCAACACTAGAGAGGAGAGAGAGTGTATTCAAAAGGACTTAGACACACTGGAACAATGGGCGGAGGCCAACAAAATGGGATTTAACAGGGACAAATGCAAAGTTCTACATCTGGGTAACAGAAATGTAAAAAACATATATAGTATGGGAGGAATAGAACTAAGTGATAGCATAGGGGAAAAGGACTTGGGCATAATAGTAGATCACAAATTCAACATGAGCCAACAGTGTGGTGCTGCTGCAAAAAAGGCTAATAAAATTCTGGGATGTATTAAGACAAGCATTGAATCTAGATGAAGAGAGGTCATTATTCCGCTGTACTCTTTCCTGGACAGACCACACCTGAAATACTGTGTACAGTTCTGGGCGCCTCAATTCAAGAAAGACATCGATATATTGGAGCAAGTCCAGAGAAGAGCAACCAAAATGGTGGAAGGTCTGCAAACCATGTCCTATGAGGAGCGGCTAAAAGAACTGGGATTGTTTAGTTTGCAGAAGAGAAGGCTGAGGGGAGATTTAATAGCAGCCTACAAATATCTGAAAGGTAGTCACAGTGCAGAGGGATCTACCCTATTCTCATTAGCACAAGGAAGTACAAGAAGCAATGGGATGAAACTGAAGGGAAAGAGATACAGATTAGACATTAGGAAAAACTTTCTGACAGTGAGGGTAGTGAGAGAGTGGAATAGGCTGCCACGGGAGGTGGTGGGCGCTCCATCAATGGAAATCTTCAAGCGGAATCTGGATAAACATATAGCTGGGATGATTTAGGAAAACCTGCACTCGCAGGGGGTTGGACCCGATGGCCCTTGAGGTTCCTTCCAACTCTACCATAAGAAGAAAACAGAACATGTACACATAGCAGACACATGTAACATGTACATATAACTAACACACATGTGGGCCCATTCACTTCTCTGAACCTTCCATACAAACATGTGAACTTCACACTGAAGCTCCAGACAAACATATCATATTTCCACTTACATGGCAAATCTTTTACACATTTTATATCCAATCAGTTCTCTCAGACCTTCCCCCCATATCTTTATCTATTCACCACTCACATAGCACTAACAAACTAACAACACAATGTTATGTGTAGAGCACATTAACCCTTTAGCTGGACTGTGAGAGGGTGCTCACTATACATTTCCTTACATTCAAAGCCTTTGTCCTTCACTTGGGACACCAGCAATCTCTAGCCAAGTGTCCCTGTTTTCCACAATTAAAACACTTCCTGGTTTCCCTCTATCCCTGTATCTGTCCTGTCTAATCTCCATTGGTCCCAATATTTACTATCAAATAATCCTGTCTTGGGAACCCCTGCTCTTTAATTTTTTTTTTTTTTTCTTTAGCGGCACCTTCTTCTCTCTCTCCCATCCCTATTAGTTCATATGGGGTGTACCCTATCTCAGAGGGTCCCTTCCCCATACTGGCTGATGGCCAGTCAGCCATGAGCTTCCCACTCCTCTAGGGCAATTAAGACAATGGAGGGTCACTGGCTTCTCGAGGGTCACTTTTGACTTCTCTTAGTGTGACCTCCCAAACAGACACTCTGTTTTCATTGAACTAATCTCTGATGTGCATGTTCTGGCTAAGTGTCCTGGTGGAGACACCCCTTAATCTTTGCACTTTTACTTGATGTGCATGTTCTGGCTTAGTGCTCAGGGCAAAAACCTCATTCGGTTTCCACAGACTAAACTTTCTGTCTGTGTCCCTTTATCGAACACCCCTGAATCTTTGCACATACTTACTCTTGCAACTCTAGGGATTAAGGATGGAGAATGACTCTCCCTTTCTGTGCCGCCTTATACACTCTATAACAGATGTAGCAACCAAATGACAGCATGTACAGTAGACAAAGAATGAGGTATAATGTTTCCCACCCACTACAGACAACATACTCTTTAGGTTCTTCCGTACTATATAAAATAGCATTGATTGTTATATGCAGCAACTAACCTCACTCATCAACACACAGGATCCGGGACACGTAGGAACTCAGATTAGTTATTTGGCAAGAAAAGGGCTTACCTTAGAGCACCATCTTATTCATCTGAGGTGCTCCGGGCCGGTCTCCAAATCGGTTGGTGAGTGGTCAGTACACTATCGACTGTACATTGAATGATTATCGATGCCCCACGTTTGGGCTGCCAGGTTCTGTTAGGGACATCAAGGGGTCCCCATAATAGAGTATGTTGTAGAGTTCCAGATTAAATATCAGGCCTGAATAAATCACACCCATTATCAGGCCTGGAGAAGTTACACACACACACAACTGATGGTGTATCAAGCGAGTTCTAATTTATTGGTGCAAAAAGGTAGTTTAAATACAGTACAGACAAGAGCAGGTTGGACTATTCTAATAACATAACATGGTTGGCATAACATGATTGGTTGTAGAGTTATAAGATAAACCTGGCACATGACTATTGGCTCATGCCTAGTGTAATCTTCATCTCATTATTGCTTTCCAAATTGGGATGGACTTTGTCCTTAAGCAAAGAAAGTTTAAAAATACTTATGTGTGAACTAGCATCTCACACTATGTCTATATGTATATATCATGGAAAAAGCAATAACATGACAAGCTGGTGATAAATGACCTCCATATAGCATATGAAGATAAGAGATATGAGAGAGAGGAGAGAGGAGAGAGGAGAGAGGAGAGAGGAGAGAGGAGAGAGGAGAGAGGAGAGAGGAGAGAGGAGAGAGGAGAGAGGAGAGAGGAGAGAGGAGAGAGGAGAGAGGAGAGAGGAGAGAGGAGAGAGGAGAGAGAGAGATTTGTTCACACCGCACTCCTTATCACCTAGAGAGGCCTCTTGGACTTTGAATACGCATACTTATATAGTTTATATGTGAAAGGTTACAAGCTGGCTGACAGAATACAAAGATGGAGGCTTTTGACTCTAATTCTTATATAGAGCTAACATGATCTGCAGAGCTTTACAGACATTGTCATCACTCACTGTGTCACAAAGTGTTTACAATCTATGTTGTTATAGATGATATATCTCACGATATATATGTATGTCTGTGGATTATGAGAGGAAACCGGAGCACATGGAGGAAACTTGTACAAATGTGGGGAGAACAATGTTACTAGTTTATTATCAATTATTTAATGTTATAAATAAAGAAGAAATTACTGTACACAATATCATAATAATCCTATATATACATATGTGTATTTAATATAGGAGATGTAGAGAAGCTTTGATAGTTAGTATAATATAGTTTCAATTTTTGTGTTGTTCAGAGATATTCACTAATATTAGGGGGTTAATATTTTACAGTCATTCCTTCCTTCTCCCCAGAAGATCAGTTTTTCTGTTCATTTCAGGTCTAAATAAAATAATAAAACATTTTGGGAAAAACACACAAGCTAAAAGTCCAGCACTGGAAGCAATTACTGCAAATATCTCCACGGCCACCATGTATTTCCCTCTGGTGCTCAGATAAGCCGGGATCATGGCCATCCAGACACTACAGAACAGCAGCATGCTGAAGGTGATGTACTTGGCCTCATTAAAACTGTCCGGTAATGTCCTCACCATGAAAGCCAGAAGAAAGCTGACAGCGGCCAGGAGCCCCATATAACCCAACATGGAGTAGAACCAGAGATCTGAGCCCTCATTACACTGAATGATGATCTTCTCAGGATAAGACTGAGTGTCCAGGTCCTGGAATGGGGGAGAAATAGACAACCACAGAACACAGATGACAACCTGGAAGGAGGAACACAACAACACTATGGTATAGGGCAGCTTCACTCTCAGCCATTTTTTCCAGGGACTTCCAGGCTTGGTGGACTTAAAAGCAACACAGACCATAACAGTCTTGGCCAGAAGTGAAGAGACGGCGACTGAGAAGAAGACTCCAAAACTGGTTTCACGTAATCTACAAGTGACATCACTGGGACGACCAAGAAACAAGAAGACAGAGAGGAAGCTGAGGATGATGGAGACCAGGAGGAGATAACTCAGGTTCCGGTTATTAGCTTTAACAATAGGAGTGTCCCGATAGGAAATAAATATTCTAAATATGGAGCCGGTCACAAGACATCCGAAGAGCGAGACAGAGGAAGATACAGAAGCAATGGTGTCATTATGGTAAGAGATGAATTCCATTACTTTGGGCAGACATCGGTCTCTCTTCTCATTAGACCATTTATCACTTTGACATTTTAGACAATTCTCAGCATCTGTAGGGAAAATCCATAGAATATCATATGTTACATAACATCTACTATCTATCTATCTATCTATCTATCTATCTATCTATCTATCATCGTTTAAAAAATAAATAAAAAAAAATAAAATCTTGGAAGGGCAAAAGCCAGGACTGTGTAGTTAAAAAGAACAGACTTCTATTTTATTAAACGGAACTCCTATGAAAGTAAGTAACTACCAGTTACCATTAGGGTTGAGCAATCGTGTTCGGAAAAGATCGGATTCTGATCGTCGATCGAAAAAATTTCACGATCACGATCGTAATTCCGAACACGATTATTTCCCACAATGCTTTGATACTAGCCAAGCATTGTGGAAAAAGCTAACAATGTTAGCCTTCACACTGAGTCCACGCTCCACTCATTCTGAGCGAAGTGTATACTCAGTGTGAAGGCTCCGCTGCGGGTACATATGAATGAATGGAAGCAGCCGACACACAGCCTTAACCCCCTGCGCGCCGGCTGCATACATTCATTCCAACGGGAGACTAGCTAACATCTCTAGTAGCTACTTACCTGCAGAGATGGCTGGTCCGGTGCCCGGTGTTCTCGTTCTTCTTTGCCTCGCTGCCCCGCCTCCCAGGTTAGTGTTAAAGAGCTAGGAAGAAGGCAGGGCTTGTGGCTTAGGCGAGTGTGGGCGGGTACTGGGAGGGGAAACATGACGTCTCCCCGCCCTGTACCCGCCCACACTCTCCTAAGTGAGGCGGGGGCAGTGAGGCGAAGAAGACAGAGAACACCGGGCACCGAACCAGCCATCTCTGCAGGTAAGTGGAAACCAGGGGGGGGGGCTAAGTAGCCAGAGGATAAAAAAAAATCACTACACAGCGTGGATTCTAACAATTAAAGCGTTCAATTGTTAGATTCCATGCTGTATAGTGAATAGGATTGTTTTTAAAACATCATCACACTGGTAAGACAGTACTACTCCTACTAGTACATCATCACACCGATAAGACAGTACTACTACTCCTACTAGACATCATCACACTGGTAAGACAGTACTACTACTCCTACTAGATCATCATCTACACTGGTAAAACAGTACTACTACTCCTACTAGATCATCATCTACACTGGTAAGACAGTACTACTACTCCAACTAGAACATCATCACACTGGTAAGACAGTACTACTACTCCTACTAGAACATCATCACACCGATAAGACAGTACTACTACTCCTACTAGAACATCATCACACTGGTAAGACAGTACTACTACTCCTACTAGGACATCATCACACCGATAAGACAGTATTACTACTCCTACTAGTACATCATCACACCGATAAGACAGTATTACTACTCCTACTAGTACATCATCACACTGGTAAGACAGTACTACTACTACTACTAGAACATCATCACACTGGTAAGACAGTACTACTACTCCTACTAGGACATCATCACACTGGTAAGACAGTACTACTACTCCTACTAGTACATCATCACACTGGTAAGACAGTACTACTACTACTACTAGAACATCATCACACTGGTAAGACAGTACTACTACTCCTACTAGAGCATCATACACACTGGTAAGACAGTACTACTACTCCTACTAGAACATCATCACACTGGTAAGACAGTACTACTACTCCTACTAGAACATCATCACACTGGTAAGACAGTACTACTACTCCTACAATCATATACCGGTTATATTGGAGATCTCTCCTTCTGAACATGGCACGCAGTCATAGCAGCAGGTGTGAATTGTTTTTCTTGCCTTCTTTCTGCTTCCAGGTAAACATGGCTCTGAGCAGCGGGATACTGGGACCTGAAGGAGAAGACAAGAACCTTTACTGGAGTGACACAGAATGTCCATGTATGATAGCAGTAATGAGGTGACCTCGGAGGGTGAACTATTGAAGGTGAACTGTCCATTCATTTAAAGTAGATCATCCTGACCTCACTATAAGTACAGGCACCACAAAATATGATTATAACCACAGCCAATTTGAGACCTCTTGAGGCTTACATTAGGCTCACACTAGCTTTCGATCTGTATTGTTTGGGTCCGCGCAGGCACCTAAAAGATGGAGACCCTGTCAGCTTAAAAAGCAGTTACTCAAGGAAACCCTCTGACAATAATAGGGTACGCCTGGTTTCTGCCACTTTTAGGGTGAATTCACACTGAGTAAACGCTAGCTTATTCTGAACGTAAAACACGTTCAGAATAAGCGGCGTCTAAAGCAGCTCCATTCATCTCTATGGGAGCCGGCATATGAGCGCTCCCCATAGAAATGAATGGGATGCTTCTTTCACTGCGAGCAGTCCCATTGAAGTGAATGGGGAGTGTCGGCGTGTACGGCTCGGCATGAGCAGAGCTTGCCGTATACGCCGGCACTCCCCATTCACTTCAATGGGACTGCTCGGAGTGAAAGCAGCAGCCCATTCATTTCTATGGGGAGCGCTCGTATCCCGGCTCCCATAGAGATGAATGGAGCTGCTTTAGACGCCGCTTATTCTGAACGTGTTTTACGTTCAGAATAAGCTAGGGTTTACTCAGTGTGAATGCACCCTTATACCGATTTTAACCACTTCAGTACCGGGTCAATTTCTGGTTCAGGACCACACCCATTGTCGGGTTTTTGTATGTGCGGTTTTGACAACTTTAATATTTTTATAATTTGCATTATTCAACTATTTTCTGCATCTCTTTTTGGTGACACATAGGGTTTTATTTTTATGTTGTTTTTAATTTGCATGGTTTTTTTGTTTGTTTTTTTTACATCTGAGAAGATATAAACAATATGTTAGGGAGGGAAAATGTTTCTTTTTTATGCATTCTATTTATTTTTTTTTATTTAAGAGCACAATGTGCAGCTAAAAAAAAGGTTTATAAAATAATTTTTAACTCTCCATTAGTATAATTTTTATTTTGTATTGTGTGATTGGGGGTGGGGCTGAAAACTGTAATAAGGATGGGTTATTGGACTTTTTTTAAATTTTTAAAACTATTTTAATCTAAATTTGTTTATTTTGTTTTTTTTTTTTTTTGTTCATTTTAGTTCTTTTTTTTTTTTTTTACATTGTGTCCCCAAAAGGTCATAATAGACCTTTCCGGACATCTGATCACTGTTTCTTTTAGTGGGGGAGGCTGATTTTCACAGTAACTGGAGCTGATATATTTAATTCCATTTGCAGGAGGAATACAGTCGACTGCCCATAACTACAGAGCTGATCTGGGTCCTGTAGGGTCCAGCAGCTCTAAGGGTAAGTTCACACGGGGTTTTTTGGTCAGATTTTTTAGGCCGTATCCACCTCAAAATCCTGACCAAAAAGACGGCTCCTATTGAAAGCAATGGAAGCCGGTCAATTCTCTTTTCCGGGAGCGTTTTTTTCCGGCTTTGGGAAAAAGAAGCAACATGCTCATTCTTTCAGGCGGAGTCGCCTTGCAACATCCTCCTGAAGACACTCCCTCCCAACTAGGTCCATTCATTTGGGCCTAATCTGGTGCACAGTGCACTGCACCGGCATCCAGTTGCAGCCCATATTTTGGTATGGAACCTGAAGTTACCTCCGCCTCAGGTTCCGGACCATAAAACCCTGTGTGAACTTACCCTAAAAGACTCTTATCTGGGCGAATTATGTTACTGCTGGGTCAAAAGAAAACCGTATTTTGAAGGTGACCATAGCTTTGTATATATCACTCACAGCTTTGTATACATCACACACATACAAGCACTCTTCGGACATAAAAACCCAACCGCCAGTCTGGAAGTAGTTGAGGGGAATCTGGGACAGAGTCTCCAATAGAGAATTGGACACTGGTTTGAAATTGTATTAGCTTTAACTTATTATCTTTAACTGTGGAATCAGTAAGCCAAACCATGGACTGACTCCAACTGTGAACCCTGCTCCTTACCTCCTGTGTGTGTCTCCAGGTTATAGATGGGGTATTTATATAAAGCTTCTGACCACTGACAGCCCATGGGGTAACATTTCCTACATTGACCTCACGTATGGGCTGTGCAGATCCATTTACAATGATCCAGTTTATTATCTTATATGGATGTACGGCTTCCCCCAGGTCACTGAAGTAATATGAAGGACTCATTGGATCCAGATGCTTTGTCATCTGTAGGTGGCGCTGTAACTTCTGTGTGTATTGGGTAAGTCCAGTTATTGGATTTTCTGGATTTTTGTCTTTTATAAATAAGAACATTTCATGGAGAGCTTTTGCCAGGACTTCTACAGCCTCGTACAGTCTTGGAGAGACGCCCGATGTGAGGAGATATCTCAGGCTTGGTACAGTATACATTACACTCTCATTATTGTCTTCATCAGTGTAATTTAATGTAATGAAGGGATCTGTATTTTCATTTCCTATTATTGGCTCTATTTGTTTCCAGAAAGACTCAACGAAAAGTATTTTTGGGAGTTTCCTGTAGCTTTTCACAAAGTCTTCCACTTCTGTAAAAGGTTGTGATAGAATGTCTATGGCTAGACTTCCATGAAATTCTGGATACTGTTGTTCTGTAATGATAGAATTAGAGGCCCATGATGGTGGAAGGATGAGAGTTCTGTCTGAAAATAACAATTCATAGTGTATCAGTAAATGAACTCCATCCACAGAAAACGTCCCGCACATTATAATGACCCTGACTTGTGGATTGTTTATTACTTGTGATATCTTCTTATTATAGTCTTCATTCTCTTCTGTATATTTTATGGTGTAGGCCACACAGATCCCGCTCTCTCTCATGGACTTTCTCAGTATCTGCAGTTCATTCTCTCCTTTATCATCATCTGATACTAAAATCCCAACCCAGGTCCAGCCAAAGTGCTCCAACAGGTCGGTGACCACCATATTGTGGATGTGGCTATTTTAGACTGTCCGGAAAACATGTGGATAGAGGAGTCTATCAGATAATGAGGGGTCGGTGGCTCCATAGCTGATCTGTACAAGACACAAGAGACAAAGATCATTCCTCACACAATATTTATATACTGTCCTTTCAGTACTGGACATCTCCACCCCAGGACACTGTCTGCATGTGATCCAACAAATAGTTGTGCAATTCCTCACATTAACACATCCACCTTACATAAACTAGATTTTACTTAAGCAAGAGGCCAGAAGACGCATGAAGACTCCGGGGATTGTTGGATGACACAAGCATGCCTAGGAGAGGCAAAATTATTATTACTGTTTGTTATTTTCTATCACCTGCCCTGGGGCTCCAAATATTATTGGGGGTCTGATGAAACTGAAGAGTATAATAGTGTTTCCTGGGTGATAAACCTCAAAGGTTTAGTGTTTGGGCAACCCAATAGTTTTGGAAATTTTGGGTTGAATCAGATTCTAAACAAATCGGATTGCCCATATCTAGTACAGAGTAGCCCACATAGATTGATATAGGATAGTTAATCGCTGTGTATTAATGTATTAAGAACATAACTCCTTTAAGTAGAGATGGGAGAACCTCCAATAATTTGCTTCAAAACATTTTTGAGATTTGTCCACCTATTTAATTTCAGATCAAAATTTATCAAAGTGTCTGATGTTGTTTGATAAATCTGGTGTATTCTTAAATTGTCTAGTCTAAGTTTATTAGTTGTCGTAAAAGTTCTTGACACTTTTATGGTTTATTTTTGTCTCACAGAGGTGCAAGTTAAGCCACTTTAGACCTCTTTCCTGTAAAGCTACACCACTTTTTTGGTCAAATTGGAAAAGTGTCTAAAAGCAATTGAGAACTGTGGCACACGACGGGCTTAACAGTTTTTAGTGGAAAATACACCCAGAATTCTGGTTCAATTTGCATAAAGAATCCCCCCAATAACTTGATAATTAGTAGCTGTCTCCTTTACATGCACATCCTGAATCTGTACTGACCCGAACCCACTTCAACAATGATCACAAAAGTTAACACATAACTAATAACATAGTATGATATATATGTATTTTATCACACCCTCCTCTAACAAACTTTACAGCTGACACAGTACAGTCAGGTAGGTAACATTCTCCTGGCACTCACCAAACGAGACCCAACCATCAGACCTCCAGATAGAGAACCCTAAGTCATCACCCCACAGAACACATTTCCACTGCTCCAGAGTCCAGAGGTGGCATTGTACTATACACCGCTCCATACGTCACTTGACATTGAACTTTACATTGCTCCATTAGATGCTTGACATTGTAATTTCAACCACCCCATCCCAACTTTGGAAATGTGCTTTAAAGTGCTTGTAAGGCTTTCATGCAGATGCTCAACCATTGGTGTCCGTACACTTCACTTTACAGAAATGGCCCTTGCAAAAGTCTCCAACGATCTCCCAACAACTAAATCTTAAGAAAACTATTCACTACTTATTCTTCTGGATCTCTCAGTGGCATTTGACATTATAAACCACCAATTCCTCTTTACTATGATCCACTCTATCGGCGTCAGGGACATTGTGCTTTGTTTTCTTCCTATGTTTCTCTCTGCTGTCTCTAACATCATGTCTTCTCTTTATCTGAAACTGAATCTTTCAAAAACTGAACAACTTGTGTTTCCTTCATCAACTACCTGGCCAAACCCTGATGTCTCCATTTCTGTCTGTGGTCTTACTATGAGGGTAAGTTCACACAGGGTTTTTTGGATCATAATCTGAGGCAGAGGTCGCCTCAGGTTCCAATCTAAAAGCCAGGTAGCCGCGTCTGAAAGCCGGTGCACTGCAGTGGCATCCAGTCGCGCACTCCGCTCCGGATCAGGCCCAATGAATGGGCCTTGTCCGGAGGAGGGAGTATCTTCAGGCCGAATAGTGAGGCGAAACAGCCTGAAGAATGAGCACCTCGCATCTTTTTCCGGGAGCCGGCACAAGCCAGCTCCTGGAAAAAGCTCCTGAGCAGCTCCCATTGAGTTCAATGGGAGCCGTGTTTTTGGTCAGGATTTTGAGGTGAATACGGCCTCAAAATCCTGACCAAAAAAGTCTGTGTGAACTTATCCTTACACTGAGGCAATATGCCCGCAGGTTGTATTTTACTCACATCTCACCTTCCCCCACCTATACAGACACTTGCTCGCTCTTGCCATCCACATGTCAAAAACATCTCCAGAATTTGACACTCTCACCAGGAAAACATCAAAACCTCCTCATTGTCGCTCTGATTCTCTCTCGTCTTCACTATTGCGATTCTCTTTTACTTGGGCTTCCTCTCATTAAACTCTCCCCTCTATAATCTGTCCTGAAAGTGCCCCCAGGCTCATCTTTCTGTTACTCCTGTACATAGATACATCTACCTTGTGTTAGTCACTTAATTCATTCATACAGCACACATCACTCACACAGTCATGGCCAAAAGTTTTGAGAATGATACAAATATTAATTGTTACAAAGTCTCCTGCTTCAGTTTTCCTAATGGCAATTTGCATATACTCCAGAATGTTATAAAGAGTGATCAGCTTAACAGCAATTACTTGCAAAGTCAATATTTGCCTAGAAAATGAACTTTATCCCCCAAAACACATTTCAACATCATTGCAGCCCTGCCTTAAAAGGACCAGCTAACATTGTTTCAGTGATTGCTCCATTAACATAGGTGTGGGTGTTGATGAGGACAGGGCTGGAGATCAATCTGTCATGATTAAGTAAGAATGACACCACTGGACACTTTAAAAGGAGGCTGGTGCTTGGCATCATTGTTTCTCTTCTGTTAACCATGGTTATCTCTAAAGAAACATGTGCAGTCATCATTGCACTGCACAAAAATGGCCTAACAGGGAAGAGTATCGCAGCTAGAAAGATTGCACCTCAGTCAACAATCTATCGCATCAAGAACTTCAAGGAGAGAGGTTCCATTGTTGGCAAAAAGGCTCCAGGGCGCCCAAGAAAGACCAGCAAGCGCCAGGACCGTCTCTTAAAAGTGTTTCAGCTGCGGGATCGGGCTACCAGCAGTGCAGAGCTTGCTCAGGAATGGCAGCAGGCAGGTGTGAGTGCATCTGCATGCACTGTGAGGCGGAGACTCTTGGAGCAAGACCTGGTGTCAAGGAGGTCAGCAAAGAAGCCACTTCTCTCCAGAAAAAAACATCAGGGACAGACTGATATTCTGCAAAAGGTACAGGGAGTGGACTGCTGAGGACTGGGGTAAAGTCATTTTCTCTGATGAATCCCCTTTTTGATGGTTTGGGACATCTGGAAAACAGCTTATTCAGAGAAGACGAGGTGAGCGCTACCACCAGTCTTGTCTCATGCCAACTGTAAAGCATCCTGAAACCATTCATGTGTGGGGTTGCTTCTCAGCCAAGGGAATCGGCTCTCTCACAGTCTTGCCTAAAAACACAGCCATGAATAAAGAATGGTACCAGAATGTCCTCCAAGATCAACGTCTCCCAACCGTCTAAGAGCAGTTTGGCCATCAACAATACCTTTTCCAGCATGATGGAGCACCTTGCCATAAAGCAAAGGTGAGAACTAAATGGTTCAGGGAACAAAACAGAGATTTTGGGTCCATGGCCTGGAAACTCCCCAGATCTTAATCCCATTGAGAACTTGTGGTCAATCATCAAGAGACGGGTGGACAAACAAAAACCTACAAATTCTGACAAAATGCAAGCATTGATTGTGCAAGAATGGACTGCTATCAGTCAGGATTTGGTCCAGAAGTTGATTGAGAGCGTGCCAGGGAGAATTGCAGAGGTCCTGAAGAAGAAGGGGCAACACTGCAAATATTGCAACGCTGCATTAACTCCTTCTAACTGTCACTATAAGCTTTTGTTACTCAGAATATGATTGCAATTCTATTTCTGTATGTGATAAAAACATCTGACAAACACACATAAACCAGAGGGAGCAGATCATGTGACAATAGGAGATTTGTGTCAGTCTCAAAACTTTTGGCCATGACTGTATATCCTGCTCCAATCCTATTACATCTCTACATCTCTCATAATAGACAATGCTGGAGTATCTAATACCTGAGGATATCCATATAGTCCAAGGATTTGTGCTGCAGGAATAGTGGTAGATGAGTGGTGGTCTCCAATGATACCGGCCAGCTGGCCATGCCCCCTACAGGAGTAGTTAGGTATCACCTTATCCGGACCAGACAGAAGATGTAATACACGGCTTACCGCCACTCGTCCATCTACACATGAGTCATAAATATCATATCCCAGTGTAATATTGGGTAAAATGTCAGGATTCTGGTTAATATTATCAATGACATAGAGAAAAATGAGATAATTTATAATTCCCTGAAGTTGTGGCCTGTAAATAGAAGATACATCCAGGTGAGGAACTGACTCCGCTCTACACCACCTCAGTAAGAGGAGATAGTCCTGCTCATTTCTTATTAGCTTTACTATACACAATGCAGAGAAAAGTATGTGACCCCCTAGCATTACCTTACACTCACATCTACTGTAACATATCAGATTGTGTCCAGTTGTAAGATGAGGAGGAAAGAAAAAGAAGAGTGAGAAGAACTAATGACAAAATACCTGAAGAGCTGACACAACCTGCTGGTGTGAACTGTGTCCTGTACAACAGGAGAATGATAAAAGCAGATCTGTTCCTGTCTCTCACTGAATGTTACTGTATATGGAGGATGGGCTGTGTAACATAGAGATAATGGGTGGGGAGGGTCACTTCTTACAGTTATATCTCAGAACTCGCTTTTGGTGTCACATGAAAGAGAAGATTCTCTTATTTTATATGACACTTAGGTTGCAGGGCTATCTATATTATAATAGAGCTATCACAGGAGAATGAGCTGAGAGTGTAAAGTGACTGCCAGTCTGTAGCTGTGAGATGGCAGATCCAGAGGAGCTATCACCTGATGAGACCGGTGTCTGGAGAGAGAGACTGCTGCACTGTTACTGGAGAGTCGCCTGGAACACCTAGAGACTGCGGAGGAGAGACTGTGCACATTTCTGGGCAGTGTCATAGACTGCTGTGGGGGGCTAACAATATCTTATGATAAATTACATAAAGTGAGGGCCGAAATTACTTGTTCTTTCAGTAATCTTGTCTCTATCAAAGATAGGTAGTTTTGTCTCACAATGTGAACTGGCTAAGCTAATTAAAATGGAGACAGCTTGGCTGGACCAGGGGCATGGTTAGGAGAAGATCAAAGACGAAAGACCCCTTTTAAGATAAAGGGACAAGAGAAGGGTAATTAAGCTAATTGTCTCCAACAAGGATGTCTATTGTCTTTAGAATACCATGAGATAGACATCTAGGGTGTGTATTTGAGACATGTGCTGATGGCTGCCATTTTGTGATACCATGTGAACACCATGCGGTCACCACACCATGAGCTCACAGACTCCATTTTAGACTTGAGCTAGCCCTTCGGGGGGTGTGACCTCTCTCCAGTTTCTTATCCAATAGATATGCATCAGGGCTATTGTTATAAACTTCTCCACCAATGGATGTTATGCTAATTATACTAGCCAATCCTGTTCTGTCTATTCAAATTTTTATTGAAAATTTTTACAATGAACAAAATACAATAATAAAGAAAGGCATAAAACATAAAAACAACTAACGGAGCATATGGAATTCAAGAGTCCAGAGATGCATACAAAACACAAAATTTGGCGTGGAGAGAAAATGAAAGGGAGGGGAGGAGAAGAGGAGAAAGTCAGAGACCATTTAAGATACAGTCGGCGTCCCAGAGTGACCACACGGCTTGAAAAGCATCGACAATATGGTTGAGCGAGGCTGTAAGATTCTCCATGCTATGGACATCCTTAACTGAAGATAAGATCCACACAGGATGGGGGAGAGCATTTCCTCCAGCAGAGGGCAATAAGCGTCTACGCAGCAGTACAAAAATAAAGGAACAATTTAGAAGATTGTTTGCCTAAGTGAGTGGGTGGAAGATTCAGGAGATATGCAAGAGGATCCAAGGAGAACCCTGCAGATAAAAAGAGCGTCTGTAAGGGACTTGACCTCCGACCAAAAGAGGCGGATCCCCGTGCATTCCCAAAAGACGTGATATAAGGTACCAACCCCTGCCACGCATCTCCAACACTGGAGAGAAATGTTAGGATTAAGGGAATGAAGCAAGGCAGGGGTATGGTACCAGTGCATGAGCAGTTTATATTGGGTCTCCCGGAATGTAACACAGGTGGAAGACTTGGCCACTCAAGACCAGATAGTTTGTCATTGGTTCAGTGAGATCTGCCTGTTCAATGCTCCAGACCACTTTTCCGTATATGTATGTAAAATAGGTCCCTTTCTCTCAGACACTGAAAGGAGTCCGTAAATGCTAGAGATAAGGCCAGCCGTGGAGGTGCCTGCTCGACAGAGTCTTTCAAAGGCAGATGGTGGGGACACCTTTAGGGGGCTAAATTGGGTAAACATAAAGTGAACAATTTGCTGGTAGTGCAACCATTCTGAGGCAGGTAAGTGCAGATCAGATACAAAATAATCAAAGGGTCTTGGCTCCAATGTTAGAGGGCCAATCAGGTCAGCAATCCGGAAAAGACCCAACTTACTCCAAGGACGAACCATAGCAGATGTAAGTCCCTCTGGGAGGAGGGGATTATACAGGAAGGAAATCATGGAAGAACACTGGGAGACCAAGGGGAAAATTTTAGAACAGGTGAGCCAGATAGCCCTCGGGAAGCGTATGGGACCTAGAAGGGGGGCGGTGGGAAGGGAGGAGAGGCGGGACCACAGAAGTGCGTTAGGGTGGATCAGAGCTAGCCAAAGCTTTTCTATCTCGACCCATTTTGTATAAGCCTGAGGAGCAGACCAAAATGGCAGGCAACGCAGGTGAGCGGCCCAGTAGTAGTGCAAATCATGCGGAACCACCAGCCCCCCCCCCCCCTCACCTTTACCAGAAAGCATCACCGATCGAGGAATGCGGTGTCGCTTGCCGTTACAGATAAACTTAAAAATGGATTTTGAAGAGAGCGCAGTTCCGAGTGAAGGACAGCCACAGGAATCATGTCAAAATAGTAGAGTATCTTTGGGAGGAGGGACATTTTTTACATATTTACATCTTACTTATTAGGCGCAGTGTAACAGATTAGAAATCCTCTGACCATCTCTGCTTCTGACCGAGAGACTCTGTGTTAGGATAACAGATGCAGTTCTGAGCCAAAGTGAGAACCAGTACTAGATATACTGATCAAAATGGTTAATACAGCACTGTGTGTCCAACACCCCCTGGGCCGTACCAACTCCAACCCTACAATGATGTTCAGCAGAGCCTCAGATGGTGGAGATAGACCTGGCTGCACTGCTGGGCAGAGTGGTATGGGTCGGGAAAATGCCAAACACGCGGAGCACCCCAAATCACAGTAAGCCAGACACTGAGAACTCTTACCAGCAGATGTTATGGGTAGCGGTGCAGGTCCAAGGATTCACAAGGCTGTGGCGGGTAGTAAGAAGGTGTCAGCAGAGTCAAAGCGTAGTCATATGGTCCTGGTCGTCAACAAGAAGGCAACACAATATAGTGGGAAATCCAAAGGGAAATTCAGGCAGTCCGAGTCGGTAACAGGAGAGGTGGATCAGTACAAATTCTGAGTTCAGAAAGCAGACGTCTAGAGCTAAACCGTGGTCATAAACTGGAGCAGGCACAGAACAGAAATCAGGAGGCAAAAGGCAGTGTCAGAGGTCAAGGCAAGGGGATCAGAGCACAGGCAAACAGGACAAGAGAATGCTTACTACCAGGACATGAGGTAAAATCGAACAGTGAGCGGCCACTAGGCTGAAAACCGTACGTCCCTCGTCTGGCTCAGGAGGAGACCGGCAACCCCCACACAACGCTGTGGAGATTCTGGCCTGCCTATTGAGAGCCGGAAGCAGGGGACTCTGGAGCGCAAGAAGGAGAGGGCCGACAGCTTCCGCACAGCAAGATTCTGGCCATCTCACATTCCTGATTTCCTTCTATTAGAACAGGTGGAGGAGGATTGTCAAAAGGAAGGACAGGAGGAAGATACTTTTTCAGCAGGAATTTGTGGAAGACATTAGGAATTATGGTAGGAGGAAGATTCAAATGAAAAGACACCAGGTTTATAACTTCAATGATCTCAAAGGGACCAGCAAACTTAGACCTCAACGTATGTGAAGGAACCTTTAGCCTAGGATTCCCAAAAGAGAACCAAACCTTCTCCCCCAGAAAAAAAAACGTACAACCTGCTTTACCTGACGCCAGACAGTACATAACATGCCAGCCTTCATATTAACATCTGGACAGGTGGTAGAAGGAGAAAGAGAAGAAAAGAGGGGATTGAAAGCATTATTACAGAAAAAAAAAGGAAAAGTCAGCATGGTGGAGGTTGTTAATAGAAAATTCCGCCATAGACTGATAACTTAGCTAATCCGACTGGTTAGCAGAGACATATCATCTTAAATACTGCTCCAGAGTCTAGTTGAAGCATTTAGTTTGTTTGTTGGTTTCAGGGTGGTACGCCGAGGAAAAAGAGAGCTGAACACCCAGAAGACTGCAAAAGGCTCTCCAAAACTTAGAGACAAAATGAACACCCCTGGGCAAAACTAAAAGTGGGGCCCCCATATACTGACATACCAACTCATTTGAATCATTACAGAAGTCAGTGCTGTACTTCCAGCAGCATTGATATAGTCTCAAAAGATCAGGAATACAAAAAAAAACTGCAAAGATATATCTCAAGAATCAAAGTAGATTTATGGGCACGTCCGAATAGATATTTGGCATTGCCAAAGAAAGAAGAAAGGGCGGGGAGGGCATTGGTGGGGAGGGTAGTGGGGATGGGGTAGGGCGGGTGTATGGTGAATGGGTGGGTGATTTGGCATATAATAGTGCTTGGGGTCTCATCTTCCCCTCATTTGGTGGCAGGTGGACACGTATTGGGTGGCGATCTCCACAGTCAACTCCTCTTCTTCCAGTAGGATGTAGAGTTTCCTCTTCTCATGAATTCAAACTAAATCCAATCTGGAATGCTTTATTGGTTCCAAAGAGAGTGGTTGTTATGGTGGGGGGGTTGGGTGATTAGAGGGGGCAGTAATGAGACGCCCAGGGGTGTATGTGTGATTAGAGGGCGTATAACTGTCCATGGGCTTTCATCTTCCCCTTATTATATAGAGTTGTGAAACTTCTATGTATGTACCTCTATATTGTGGAGAATTATTACCACTATACAGAAAATAAACAAATAAAACAGATTATGTATAGACCAACACCATCTCTATTCAAGGCCCAGATAGTACACAACCTCCACACTGTGACTACCGCTATTACATTGCATAGTGAATCATAGACCCTAGCCGTGCCCTATACAGACTTCTAACCTAACAAATTTCACATCAATTAAAGGATTTTCTGGCACCAAATTGATTCTTTTATATGGATAACCTCACCGCAGGACGGCTCATTCATATGTCAGTATATACAGTCATGGCCAAAAGTTTTGAGAATGACAAATCTTCTATTGTCACATGATCTGCTCCCTCTGGTTTTCTGTGTGTTTGTCAGATGTTTTTATCACATACAGAAATAGAATTGCAATCATATTCTGAGTAACAAAAGATTATAGTGACAGTTACAATGAGTTAATGCAGCGTTGCAATATTTGCAGTGTTGCCCCTTCTTCTTCAGGACCTCTGCAATTCTCCCTGGCAGCTCTCAATCAACTTCTGCACCAAATCCTGACTGATAGCCGTCCATTCTTGCACAATCAATGCTTGCATTTTGTCAGAATTTGTAGGTTTTTGTTTGTCCACCCGTCTCTTGATGATTGACCACAAGTTCTCAATGGGATTAAGATCTGGGGAGTTTCCAGGCCATGGATCCAAAATCTCTATGTTTTGTTCCCTGAGCCATTTAGTTATCACCTTTGCTTTATGGCAAGGTGCTCCATCATGCTGGAAAAGGCATTGTTGATTGCCAAACTGCTCTTGGACGGTTGGGAGAAGTTGATCTTGGAGGACATTCTGGTACCATTCTTTATTCATGGCTGTGTTTTTAGGCAAGACTTTGAGAGCCGATTCCCTTGGCTGAGAAGCAACCCCACACATGAATGGTTTCAGGATGCTTTACAGTTGGCATGAGACAAGACTGGTGGTAGCGCTCACCTCGTCTTCTCCCAATAAGCTGTTTTCCAGATGTCCCAAACAATCAAAAAGGGGATTCATCAGAGAAAATGACTTTACCCCAGTCCTCAGCAGTCCACTTCCTGGACCTTTTGCAGAATATCAGTCTGTCCCTGATGATTTTTCTGGAGAGAAGTGGCTTCTTTGCTGCCCTCCTTGACACCAGGCCTTGCTCCAAGAGTCTCCGCCTCACAGTGCGTGCAGATGCACTCACACCTGCCTGCTGCCATTCCTGAGCAAGCTCTGCACTGCTGGTAGCCTGATCCTGCAGCTGAAACACTTTTAAGAGACAGTCCTGGCGCTTGCTGGTCTTTCTTGGGCACCCTGGAGCCTTTTTGCCAACAATGGAACCTCTCTCCTTGAAGTTCTTGATGATGCGATAGACTGTTGACTGAGGTGCAATCTTTCTAGCTGCGATACTCTTCCCTGTTAGGCCATTTTTGTGCAGTGCAATGATGACTGCACGTGTTTCTTTAGAGATAACCATGGTTAACAGAAGAGAAACAATGATGCCAAGCACCAGCCTCCTTTTACAGTGTCCAGTGGTGTCATTCTTACTTAATCATGACAGATTGATCTCCAGCCCTGTCCTCATCAACACCCACACCTGTGTTAATGTAGCAATCACTGAAACGATGTTAGCTGGTCCTTTTAAGGCAGGGCTGCAATGATGTTGAAATGTGTTTTGGGGGATAAAGTTCATTTTCTAGGCAAATATTGACTTTGCAAGTAATTGCTGTTAAGCTGATCACTCTTTATAACATTCTGGAGTATATGCAAATTGCCATTAGAAAAACTGAAGCAGTAGACTTTGTAAAAATTAATATTTGTATCATTCTCAAAACTTTTGGCCATGACTGTAATCTGTCAGAGTTCAGCACCCGAACCCCACACAGATCAGCTGTACTAGAAACTTCTGGGTGCCAGACGCTGCTAGTGGACAGGATCCGCACTGTTACTGTTCAAGTACTAAGAGTAATAAAAAGAAAAAGAAAAGGCACCGAGCCGACCAATGTGTAGTAGTAAGTATGAGGACAAGGTCAGCTGACAAAATTAGGCCGCTCACCTGACAGGGTTGTAAAGGATACAACAACCCTGATAGTATAAAATGCAAATGATGGGAGCAGGTTTAGGCAGCAGCTGGTCACACGCCAGACGACGTCAGGAGATACCAGTTAGAGACCATCCTCCATTGATATAGAGAAAGAAGACCGCGCTCACCCAGGGACCAACACAATCTTTATTAGCACAACGCGTTTCGAGCTGAAAAGCTCTTTATCAAATGCACAGAATTAACTTTAAAACACAAACATAAAAAACTAAATTGTCAAATTCAAACAAACAATACAAAAAAGTGCAACATTAAGACAATGATACACATCAATAAAAAATGTAATTGAAGTCACTAGATCAATGTCCAGTGCCCCAAATGATAACAGTGGCTTTAAAAGGCTCCAAAACCACATACAATACAGAGTAACATCATGCCAGAAAGCATTGCCAGATTCAATTCGAATTATTCAATAAGAAGAAAGTAGATACATAACAGTAGAGACCAAATTTGATCATCAGAACAGAAAGATAAAAGTATGTAGACCCCAAAGTGGGTAGGCATAAAAGAGAAACTTAATATCTGCTTACCACTCCTGTTTGTAGGTTCCTGCTTAGTCACAGGCATGATCGATAACCCATTTAAAGTAGTGGCACAGGAAATCGCATCGCGCGGCAAGCCTGTGAGCATGCCGAGCTGGTGCGGCGTCCGGATCTAAACACTGCGCATGTGCGTGAAGAAAAAACACGCGCATGCGCCATACGGTCAGAATGCCAGACGCGGGTGCCGCAGCTAGAGACCTTAAGGTCTATACAATCTAAACGTCCGGCCAGATATCAGATTAACAAAATGGCAAAGCGAACGAGATACCGGCAGATAAACTGCAAAGAGTCAAGGAGCTCACATAACTCCAGGTTCAAATCCCAAAGCTACAGAAAACCAAAAGGACAAAGAAAATTAAAAATACAAATAAAAAATAGGAAATAAAAAAATAAAATAAAAATACAAATACTAAGAGTGGCGCTGCAATAACCCAGAGCCACCACTATACAGTGGGTGGCACTGCTGTGCCAGTCCTATTAATTGAATAGTGTCGGTGCTGCATCCTGTCCACTATAAGCTATCAGCACATGGAGAAAAACGGACCCGACAGATCACATTCTGAGGTCCTATTCTGTGGACAATCATCAGTATCAAAAATCAGTTTGTGGCTAAAAAACTCCTTTCTGCCCCCAGTAATAAAACCCTTTTTTTGCCCATATGCAATAAAGATAAGATAAGATAATCCTTTAATAGTCCAACATTGGGGAAATTTCACCACCTTTGTATAACCTTATGAGTTATTATAGCGCCCCCTTATAAATAATAGTCTCTGCTTATGAATAATAATTCCATCTTAGTAATAATAGTTTGTTCTTATAAATAATACCCCCATTAGGAATATTTCTCCTTTATAAGCAAAAGATCCTTCTTACAAATAACCCTCCGTATAAATAACTATGTCCTCATCTTCATTAATAATAATCCCTCCTTATTAACTATAATTCCCCAGCTGGGTTTATTATTTATAGTCCCTCCTTATATACATAGCTTCCTTATTAATAATATCCCCTGGGGCAACACGTTGGCTCAGTGGTTAGCACTGCAGCCTTGCAGGACTGGAGTCCTGGGTTCGGATCTCGCCAGGAACAGCATCTGCAAGGAGTTTGTATGTTCTCCCCGTGTTTACTAACTTCCCCCTCAATAACGTCCAGTCGGAACTGAGTTCGAATGGATGTTTTAACCCTTTCAATCGTGCCGTGAAACATCACGGCGCGATCGAAAGGGATCCAACGTCAATTTAACATGATCGCCAGCCCCCCGCGGTGAGATCGGGGGGTGCCGATATCAGTAAAAGGCAGCCTGGGGTTTGGCCAGTAACCCCAGGCTCCCGGAGCCCCCACATACCTGGTTGATCCTGCCGGGCGATGGAGGAAGTGAGCGATGTGTCTCACTTCCTCTGTAGCTTGCAGGACACTGAATGCTGTGTCCTGCAAGCTACAATGCAAAATCAGTTGGTGCTTTCATCAAAGCATCAACTGATTCAAGTGTCCTAAAGGGACACATGAAAATTTTTTTAAAAAAGTGAAAAAATGAAATAAAGTGTATGAAAATTTTTTATAAAGTTATAAAGCCCAAAAATCTCTTTTCTTTTTTTTTTTTTTTTTATAGAAAATGAATTATATAAAAAAGCACTAAAAATTACTAAAAGCAATGCATATCTGGTATCGCCGCGTCCATAACAACCTGTACAATAAAACTGAAATAATATTTAATGTACACGGTGAATATCGGGAAAAAAAAAAAAAACCCGGAAAAAAATTGCCGGAAGTAGTGATTTTTCGCCATCTCACCTTACAAAATATGCTATAAAAAGTGATCAAAAAATCATATGCACCCCACAACAGTACCAATAAAAAGCGAAGATTGTCCCGCACAAAATAATCGCTCAACCAACACTGTCAACTAAAAAATAAAATGTTACGCCTCTCAGAAGATGGTGATGCAAAAAACATTGATTTATGTCCCCAAATGGGTTTTTGTTCTGCAGAATTAGTATCGCATAAAAAATAATATAAATGAGGTATCGCCGTAACCGTACCGACCCGCAGAATAAAGGCCACATGTTACTTATACTGTACACTGCATGCCGTAACCGTACCGACCCGCAGAATAAAGGTCACATGTTACTTATACTGTACACTGCATGCCGTAACCATACCGACCCGCAGAATAAAGGCCACATGTTACTTATACTGTACACTGCACGCCGTAACGTACCGACCCACAGAATAAAGGTCACATGTTACTTATACTGTACACTGCACGCCGTAACCGTACCGACCCGCAGAATAAAGGCCACATGTTACTTATACTGTACACTGCATGCCGTAACCGTACCGACCCGCAGAATAAAGGTCACATGTTACTTATACTGTACACTGCATGCCGTAACCATACCGACCCGCAGAATAAAGGTCACATGTTACTTATACTGTACACTGCACGCCGTAACCGTACCGACCCGCAGAATAAAGGGAACATGTTACTTATACTGTGCACTGCACGCCGTAACCGTACCGACCCGCAGAATAAAGGGAACATGTTACTTATACTGTACACTGCACGCCGTAACCGTACCGACCTGCAGAATAAAGGCCACATGTTACTTATACTGTACACTGCACGCCGTAACCGTACCGACCCGCAGAATAAAGGTCACATGTTACTTATACTGTACACTGCACGCCGTAACCGTACCGACCTGCAGAATGAAGGCCACATGTTACTTATACTGTACACTGCACGCCGTAACGTACCGACCCACAGAATAAAGGTCACATGTTACTTATACTGTACACTGCACGCCGTAACCGTACCGACCTGCAGAATAAAGGGAACAGGTTACTTATACTGTACACTGCACGCCGTAACCGTACCGACCCGCAGAATAAAGGGAACATGTTACTTATACTGTACACTGCACGCCGTAACCGTACTGACCCGCAGAATAAAGGTCACATGTTACTTATACTGTACACTGCACGCCGTAACCGTACCGACCCGCAGAATAAAGGTCACATGTTACTTATACTGTACACTGCACGCCGTAACCGTACCGACCTGCAGAATAAAGGGAACAGGTTACTTATACTGTACACTGCACGCCGTAACCGTACCGACCCGCAGAATAAAGGTCACATGTTACTTATACTGTACACTGCACGCTGTAACCGTACCGACCCGCAGAATAAAGGACACATGTTACTTATACTGTACACTGCACGCCGTAACCGTACTGACCCGCAGAATAAAGGACACATGTTACTTATACTGTACACTGCACGCCGTAACCGTACTGACCCGCAGAATAAAGGACACGTTACTTATACTGTACACTGCATGGCGAAAAATTAAAAAGGTAAAACTTAATGCCAGAATTGATTTTTTTTTTTTTTTTTAATCCAGCAAGAAAGAGTTAATAAAATGTATTCAATAAGTTGTAGGCACCCAAAGATGGTGTCATTACAAAATACATCTCATCCCGCAAACAACAAGCTCTTATATGGCCGCGTCACCAGAAACATAAAGAAAATATAACATCTAGTAATGTGAAGACAAAAACAGCAAAATCGCCAAATCATTAGAACACAACTGGCTGCGGCAGGAAGGGAATATATAAGCGGTGCGAGCGGATATCAGGGGACACCCCAGATTTACAGCTTATGAGGGAAAAGACACCAGAAGTGACCCCCAAAGTGACCCCCAGAGCAACTCCCCCAATCATAGGAGCTCCTGGAACATAGTAGGGAATGTGGTGTTTGCAATGTCCTCCGCACTGCTTATATATTCCCTCTTCGCCATCCGCTGTGCAGTCACGTCTGGGATACTAATACTCACATATGTCGATTAGGATACAGGGAAGGGAAAACAAATGTTCATTTGCAGAATAAGGGTGCATGCACACTGAGTAACGCCGGGCGTGTATCACAGCCGTACACGCCGGCATTACAGCAGACTGCCGAACACTTCCCATTCACTTCAATGGGAGCGCTCGTAACAGTGGCGTTTACGAGCACTCCCATTGAAGTGAATGGGAAGTGTTCGGCAGCCCTGCTGTAACGCCGGCGTGTACGGCTCTCATACACGCCCGGCGTTACTCAGTGTGCATGCACCCTAAAACTGAGTGAATACACTTACATGTGCATAGAGAGACAAAGAGACGAGGAGGTGCGGATAAGATTTTCTTCGGCCCAGAAACAACAACAGTTGTGATTTTCGAAACGCGTCAGTTACTTACCTGGATGTAATGGATTTTTAATCTTATGTCGCATTACTAAATAAAAGTTAAGTTTTAATTTAAAAGAAACGCTGGAAGCTGGATTTTTACACCACTTGATCTACTAATACTCACTACACCCCCTGATAAATTCTTTGAGGGGTGCAGTTTTCAAAATGAGGTCACTCCTTTCGGGAATCCACTTTTCTGGTACCTTACAAGCTCTACAAACATGACATGGGGTTCAGATACCAAACATCTGAATCTGTACTCCAAAAGCCGCATCGCACTCCTTCCCTTCTGCGCCCAAACTGCAGTTTATGCCACATGTATGACACTGGTGTACCCAGGATACCGTACTGTAAACAGGCAGATGGTAAAGTGGTAGAGGGCAGGTATCTTCCACTGAGGTGGTTGGTATCTACAAGGTGACTGGCTGGCCAGTCCTGGTTTTTCTGGCTGGCCCAAGTGGTCAGCTATTAAAGCACTGAGGTTGCCCATAGGAGGGGGTGTGGTTGTCTCTTGTAGGAGAACCTGCTTAGACACACGGCCTTATGTGTCTGGAGGAACAGCTCAAACAAATCCCCTGGTGTCTGGGTGAGAAAAACCTTGGACATTTACTTTCTTGTACCCTGAAGTAAGGACTGCTTATGTTATTTGAATTTATCCTTGTGCTGGAGCAAGCTATTTTGAGTTATCTGTTTTGCTGAAGAAAGCCAATTTGTTTTATTTTCTGCTGGACAGTCTGAACTGTTACCAATAAACCTACGCATGTGAGCTGAACACCTTTGCCTCCGTCTGATTGTCCCAGCAACTTACCTTCTCTGAAGGTCCCGCATTTACAGTACGTTATATCATATGTGGGTATAATCTGATAATAGGGCACATATATGACACTGGTGTACCCAGGATAACGGACGTAATGTCATATGTGGTATATACTGATATTAGGCCGGACACAGAAGGGAAGAAGGGTTATTGGGTTTTTGGAGCACAGACGGTTTGGTTTTTGGATGCCATGACACTTTTGCAGATCTGAAATGCCAGTAAAGTGGAATCCCCTGACATGTGACCTTATCTTGGAAACTACACCCCTGAAGGATTTATCCAGGGGTACAGAGAGCATTTTTAACCCCCAATTGTTGCTATAACATATTATCCATAAATGAATACGAAGCTGATTGTGAAAGGTGAAAATGACAATTTTTCCAGGAATCGGTCATTTCAGTGCTTAATAAGTTGTGCCCGACTTGTATCAGAGATGAACGCTCTAAAAGCTGTTGTGCCCGGGATACCCGCTTAACCATTTTTGGAGTGTGTATCTCTGCTGATATAAGTTGGGCACAACATATCGGGCACTGAAATGGCGAATCACTGGAAAATTTTCATTTTTAACTTCTCATTATCAGTTGCGATTTCATTTCTGGAAACTAAATAAATGCCACACTCAGGGGTTAAAAATGCTCGCTACACCACTTGATAAATCCCATCAGTGGGGTAGTATCCAAAATGGGGTGACATGTCTGCAGATTCCACTTTATTGGCAATTCAGGGGCTTTGCAAAAGTGGCATGACGTCCAAAAACCAAACTGTGCACCAAAAAACAAAATAGCGCTCCTTCCCTTCTGTGCCTGGCTTTGTCCAAACATTAAGTCCGTTATCCGGGGTACTCCAGTGTCATACATGTGGGCATACACCACCATTTGGGTGCACAGCAGGGCGCAGATGTGACAGAGCGATATGTGCTTTTGGACCACAGATTTAGATTCTTTGTTTTTGGACACTATGCCACATTTGCAGAGACCCTAAAATTGTCCCTACAAAATGGGGTCACTTCTTGGTGAATTCCAGTTTACTGTCACCTGTGTAGTTTCTAAAATGGAGTCACTTTTGAGGGATTTCCATTGTATTGATACTTTAGGGGCTCAGCAAATGCGACATGGCACCAGAAAACTATTCCAGCAACATCTGCTTTCCAAAAGCCAAATAGCGCTCTTTCCATTCTGAGCCCCACCATGTACCCATACAGCAGATTATGGCCACATATGGGGCATTTCTGTGTTCAGGAGAAATTGTGTAACGAACTTTAGAAGCTTTTTTCTCCTTTATCCTCTTGTGAAAATTAAGAATGCGACATGGCACCTAAAAATTATGACTATCTGCCTGAAAAGCAGAGAATTTCACATTTTGAAAATTACAATTTTTTCCAAATTTCCATCAAATTTCCTAGTTTTTTTTAAATAAATACTAAATAAATACAAAAATATTGATTAGTGTTTACCAGTAACATGAAGTATAATGTGTTATGAAAAAACAATCTCAAAATTACTTGTGTAAGTTAAAGCATCTCAAAGTTATTGCCATTTAAAGTGACATGTTAGTTTTGAAAAAAGAGGCCTGGTCCTTAACGCACTTCTGGGCCTGGTCCTTATCTGGTTAAGGACTGATGCCAATTTGGAATGGCCTCTACTTTTTGAAAGTGTCTCTATCATTTGAATAACGTATCTTTTGATAGTCATATGCCTGAATAGCCTTTAAAATAGCCTGTCCACAAGAAATTCTTTGGTCTTCACCATAGTTTAGTTTGGAGTCTGACTGTTTGAGGGTGTGCACAGGTGTCTTTTATACTAATAACAAGTTTAAACAGGTGCCATTACTACAGGTAATGAGTGGAGGAAAGAGGAGACTCTTAAAGAAGAAGTTACAGGTCTGTGAGAGCCAGAAATCGTGCTTGTTTGTAGGTGACCAAATACTTATTTTCCACCATAATTTGCAAATAAATTCTTTCCATATCAGACAATGTGATTTTCTGGATTAGTTTTCTCATTTTGTCTCTCATAGTTGAGGTCTACCCATGATATCAATTACAACACTTCCCTGTCCTTTCAGGGTTTTAGTATATTTATATGGTATATTTGTATGGGCTCTCTCTTGCCGGGCTGGTACACCTTATAGTTTACATCCCCCACTCTTTCAATAATTTCATATGGCTCTTTCCATTTAGCCAGAAATTAACTTTCAACACTTTGCTGCACTGCTGTGAAGAGAGGTATGGGTCAGGAAAAGCCAACATACTGGTCACAGTAAACCAGACACTGAGCACTCTTACCATCAGATGTTAAGGTAACGGTGCAGGTCCAAGGATCCAGAAGGCTGTGGCGGGTGGTCAGTAGGTGGCAGCAGAGAGTCAAACATAGTCGTATGGTCCGGGTCGTCAAAAAGAGGGCAACACAGTATAGTGGGAAATCCAAAGGGATCATCAGGCAGTCCGATTCGGTAACAGGAGTGGTGGAGCAGTACAAAATCTGTGTTCAGGAAGCAGAGGTCTAGAGGTAAGCCGGGGTCATAAACAAAAGCAGGCAGAGTAAAAAAATCAGGAGGCATAATGTAGGGTCAGATGTCAAGGCAAGAGAGTCAGAGCACAGGCAAACAGGGCAAGAGGCCACTTACTACCAAGACACAAGGTACAAATGAATAGCCAGCGGTGGTCTGGAGCCAGAGCCTTCTTTTATCAGACTCCGGCCTGCCAATAAGCCGAAAATTGAAAGTTTCCATCTGGCTCCTCAGGAGACTGGCATCCCTTACACAACACTGTAAAGGTTCCGACCTGTCGCCCGAGACCCAGGACTTGTGTGTGCAGGAAGGAGAGGGCCAGCAGCCTTCGCACATTGCCCTGCTCCTGTAACATGCTCCTTTTATATACAGTGTTAGCCAAAAGTATTGGTACCCCTGCAATTCTGTTAGATAATACTCATTTTCTTCCAGAAAATGATTGCAATCACAGATTCTTTGGTATTATTATCTGTGGCTAACCTCTCTAGATGTGGACGGAAAAGAGAAATTGACAAGAGATTTCAACGTAACATTGTGCGGATGACGGATAAAGAACCTCAAATAACATACAAACAAGTTCCATCTGCCCTGAAGTCCGAGGGTACAACAGTGTCACCCCGTACTATCCAGCGTCAGCGTCTGAATGAGAAGGGACTGTATGGTAGGAGACCCAGGAAGACCCCACTTCTTACCCACAGACAGAAGCCAGGCTGGAGTTTGCCAAAACTTACCTGAGAAAGCCAAAACCGTTCTGGAAGAATGTTCTCTGGTCAGAGGAGACAAAAGTAGGAAAAGGCCTCAACATAGAGTTTACAGAAAAAAAAAAAAAAAAAAAAAAAGAGGCCTTCAAAGAAAAGATCACAGTCCCTACAGTCAAACATGTAGGTTCCCTGATGGTTTGGGGTGGCTTTGCTGCCTCTGGCACTGGACTGCTTGACCGTGTGCATGGTATTATGAAGTCTGAAGACGAACACATTGTGCAGCGTAATGTAGGGCCCAGTGTGAGAAAGCGGGGTCTCCCTCAGAGGTCAGGGCTCTTCCAGCAGGACAAGGACCCAAAACACACTTCAGGTCAGCACTAGAAAATGGTGATGAGAGAAAGCCCTGGAGACTTG
The DNA here is from genome assembly GCF_031893055.1 of Leptodactylus fuscus. Taxonomy (NCBI): domain Eukaryota; kingdom Metazoa; phylum Chordata; class Amphibia; order Anura; family Leptodactylidae; genus Leptodactylus; species Leptodactylus fuscus. Next base: position 363,713,843 of record NC_134265.1, on the reverse strand, counting down.
TAAAGTGGCAGCAATGAGTCCAGCCCTGAATCCCATAGAACACCTGTGGGGGAGGGGGAGAGATCTCTTGGTGGCAGTTTGGAGAAGGCCCCCTTCACATCTCAGGGGGGACCTGGAGCAGTTTGCCAAAGAAGAATGGTCTAAGATTCCAGGAGAGCCTTGTAAGAAACTCATTGCTGGTTAGCGGAAGCGGTTGTGCGCAGTTATTGTGTCTAAAGGTTGTGCTACCAAGTATTAGGCTGAGGGCGCCAATACTTCTGTCCGGACCATGTTTGGAGTTTTGTGTAAAATGATCAATGATTTGACTGTTTTTTTCATTCTCTTTTGTGTTTTTTCATTGCAAGCAAAATAAATGAAGATAATACCAAAGAGTTTGTGCTTGTAATCATTATCTGGGGGACACCGAGGATTATCTGACAGAACTGCAGGGGGGGGGGGGGGCAATACTTTTGGCCAACACTCTACAGTCATATGACTTAGTTGACCCTTCAGCTGTTTTTTTTAAGTAAAAAAAAAATCTTATTAGATTTTTACATTTTTTTACAAATGTTAACACTTGCACTAAATCGTGGCACTGTGCAAATGAAGTTCACAGATATGAGGGTAACAAACTAGAACAAATGAAATGGACCATCAAGCACAGTACAATGTACATCCAAATTCAGTATGTTATAGAACGGCGGGGACAGGGAGTAGGGGGAGGAGTTTAATAAGCAGCTGATGGGGGATTGAGAGGCTGGCGAAGGTAGGTGTTACCAAAATTGAAGAGTCCCTAATGGAGAGAAAAGACAGAGGGCCTTGGTTTCCATTAGGGAAGCTCAACTAGTGAAGCCCCAACTCCAGTCTACAGCTCCGGACCGAACAGGGAGGGGAAGGAGAAAAGGAAGAGAAGAATGAAGAGACGACTGGTCAAGTCTTTCCATGATGACCATATATTCAGAACTCTATAGTGTGTTCTGTTGCACCACTGAATAATTTCTCAAATCTAATGATCTGGTTGGCTTTGTCTATCCAAACTTTTGTCGGAGGTGTAATGGTTTGCAGCCAGAAAAAAAGGGATTACATTCTTTGCTACCTCGATGAGATGAGTGACTAAATTTGACTTGTAGTGATGGATATTATTTCTTGGGCATGAAAAGAGTACTCATTCTGGGGACAGAGTAACTCGTCCTCGAGCAAAGGCCTCAGCAAAGCCCTCAGATAGGTCTGGATCTGAACCCAAAACGGTTTAACCAAGTCACACGACCAACAAATAAGAGACATGCTCCCTATTTCTTTCGGACATTACCAACATAATCCTGAAGAGGCTAAGCCATGAACATGGAGCCATTCGAGGGTTCTGTACCAGTGATATAAAATTTTATAGTGAAATTCCTGCTTTTTGACAAAATTGGAAAAACCATGCGAGGCTCTGAGGACACATTTTACATCCTCAGGGGACAGTGTTATGTTGAGTTATTTTTCCTAAGAGTGTACGTAGAGTGGGATACTGTCAGTTGTGGGGGAAGAGAGATGTCTTTTGCAATTCGCAATTTTCCGAGGCGAGGGAAGCTTGCAGTAGAAGAGTTTCTCAAAGTCTGTATGTGGTCTATCTACCAGACCTAGGGACTGAATCTCTAAAATGGTCTTCTTGAAGTGTTCATGGTAGAGGAACGTGATCATGGCCTTAGGTAATTTAGAGTTAAGTTGAGCTTGGGATAACTGTGCACCCTCATGATGTAGATCCCATAGTGCAAGTGCCTTTAATTTTGACAAGTGGTCTTGATCGGGCAGGCTGAGGGAGTCTTGACCATGGGCAGAAGTTCCACTGGTAGGATCAGAGATGGGAAAGGAGAGAGAGGGGCCCTGGTCAAGCCACATCTCTCAAGCCCCTCTGAGTAGAGGTCAAAGTCACACTTGGAAAACAAGCATTTAGAGGGAAACCGCAAGTATTCTAGGAGAGATGGTATGCCTTAGCTAGTGCTTCTACTATGGGGTATTTCAGGGGAGCTGTCAGGGAAAGCCATCTACTCAGCTGGATAGCTTTGAAGTAAGCTGAAATGTCTGGCAGGGCAATACGACCTTCATCTCTGGTTCTTGTCAGAAGGTCATGTGCCAGTCTCGGGGGTTTGATCTTCCAGGTGAATGAGAAGAGGATTCTGAGAAAAGACTTGAAGAAAGAGAGGGGGAGGTAAATGGGGAGCATTTGTAGGACATAGGTGATTTTAGGAACCACATAGATTTGCAGGAGGTTTTTCCTCCCGAACCATAATAGGTAGGGGAAGTCTTAGGATTTTGGGAGCTCTTTCCTTTCAACTCTTGTAGGAAAGGATGGAAGTTCAGAGAGTGGACAGAGATTATATTAGTTGGTAGTTTTATGCCAAGATATGTTATGACATGATATGTTATGTCCATTTTCCAGATGTAGGGGGATGTCATCCTTATTTTCACAGCCTAGTCAGGGGGAATCATTATATTTAGCAGCTCAGACTTAGATTCATTGACCTTATAGTTTAAAAGGGTTCCGTACTGTGTTAGCAGGGACTGTAAAGGCCTGTTCCTGTGCTTGTAACCAGAAATAGTACATCGTCTGCAAATGCAACAGACTGTAGTGTGTGGGAACGTATAAAAAAAACCCGCATGTGCAGTTGTTGGCAAATTGCTTGAAGCAGGGTCTACAAGGTAAGCATAAACAGCATGGGGGATAGTGGGCATCCCTGTCTAGTGCCATTATATTAGGAAAGGTTGGGAGAGAGTGATATTTACTCATAGGTTGGGAGTAGAGGGAGAATATGATTGAAACAAAGGGCTGCGGGATCCCAAATGCCAACAAGGCCAATTTACTGAAGGAGCAATCAACTCTGGGTAGTGGGTAGTGGGAACATCTAGCTAGGACAATAACATGCAACAATCTGGCTGTCTTATCAGAGATTTCCCTGCCTTTCACAAATCCAGTCCGTTTCTCATGCAACAATTTAGTAACCAAATTTGGTAGTCACAAGGCTACTAGTTTGGCTCAAACTAAGGAGGGATATGGGTCTATAAGTCCAACACAGATGGGTTTTCTTTCTCTCTTTTACAATCAATGTAATGTAAGCTTCCTGACTCTGTTTGGGTAGCTCGTGGCCCTGCAGTTGGGAACTGCATATCTTAGCTCAGGGGTCCTCAAACTTTTTAAATAGTGGGCCGGAGGCAGAGCAAATCGCACAGACATTGGGAGCGGTGCCCTCCAATAGGTAAAGTGAAGTGTGCACCATGGCCTGGCCCGAGCTCCCCAGGAACTTCATTATAAATGTATGCCTGCCAGCGTTGTCAGCGGGGCCAGACAGAAGTGCTTGGCGGGCCACATGTGGCCCTCGGGCCGCAGTTTGAGGACCCCTGTCTTAGCTAGATGGGGTAAGAGAGTATTTTGAAATGTCTTATAGTAAATAAAAGGGAACCAATCAGGTCCTGCGCTTTAAAACACATTGAGAAGCTAGTAAGGGCACTAGACAATTTAGCCACTGTAACAGGTTCCAGTAAAGGGTCCACGTCAGGGGCGGTTAGCTTCAGAAGGGAGAGGGAGTCTAGAAAGGTCTAAATCTGAGCATGTTTAGAGTCAGAGTCTAGTGGAGTGGATGGGTCTGAGCCTAGGTTGTATAATTCAGAGTAAAACTCCTGGAAGGCAGCTGCAATCTTGGGCGTGTCATTGGCCAGTGATCTGTCACCCAACTGGACTTTCTCTATATAGGACTTAGCCTTGTCTCTCTTAATGATTGCTGTCATTAAATTACTACTTTTGTCCCCATGAGCGTATAATGTTGCTCTGAAGTTGAGAAGCTGTTTAGCAGCCGAGCAATTCAAGGTCTATCTCAGCTGTTACCTCAGGGCTAGTAAGTCCTTGTGTGACTATCTGAGAAAGCAGGGTATCAACCTGTTTTTTGCTGCTTTTTGACCGCTGATGCCTTGGTGATAAGGAAACCTCTAGTGTAGGCCTTACATGCCTCCCAGACAGTGAACTCAGAGACCTCGAGCGCGCACTTGGTTTTAAGAACTGGGCCAGCGCTTGATTTGTCTCCTGTGGAATAGATTCTCTGTATAGCAAAGACTCCTTGAGTCTCCATGTCCACTGTGCACAGGCAAGGCTCGGGACAGAAAGATTATGAATGATAATCTGTTTTCCCTTAGCCCAAACAGCAGCACAACTGGGGTATTCCTGCCCCTATGAGCTGTTAGGTAATTAAAAATTCCACCTGTCCTAACAGCTTTGACCCCTATAAGAGGCCAGAAGACCTGCTCCTCCCTTGTGTTAGTAACAAGTATGATTTACAAAGAGCAATTTATACAGGATGCTACACACACATATATACAACATATTTGTACAACAGTACCTCCTAGGGAGGGAGCTTTGTGCTGCTGTTTGGGCTAAGGGAAAACGGATTATCATTCATAATCTTTCTTTCCCCCTACGCCCAACAGCAGCACAACTGGGGATTTAGCAAGTATTGTTTCCCCTAGGGCAGGTCCTCCCGGCATGCTGATGCCAAGACAGAGTGCCCAAATGCTGTAGCATCGGCCGTACGCCAGTCCAGTCTGTAATGTTTGGCAAAAGTCAGTTGTGATCCCCAAGAGGCAACAGCACATATCTGTTCTAAAGAGAGGAACCGTCTCTCTGCCCATGATGTCGCCACTGCTCGGGTGGCATGGGCTCGTAGGAATTCTGGAACAGGAAGATCTTGGGCCCGTAGGGAACAGCTAATAGCTTCTCTGATCCATCTAGACAGGGTTACCTTTGATGCTTTACAGCCTCTATAGTGGCCAAACACATTAACCAGAAGATTCTCTGATCTTCGGAACGGTGCTGTACGGTCTAGGTAAATACGTAGTGCTCTTACCAGATCCAGTGTGTGTAGCTTCTCCTCCTGCTCCGTAGCAGGAGAGGGAAAGAACCCCGGTAAAGTGATCACTTGATCGGTGTTCTGAAGTGAGGGTACCTTCGGCAAGAATCCTGGGACGAACCTCAGCTGCACCCTGTCTGGAAAGAAGGTTGTGAAGGGTTCGGAGGCCGCTAAGGCCTGTAGTTCACCAACTCTCTTAGTGGAGGTTATTGCCAGCAGGAACGTCACCTTGAATGAGAGGTACTTCCAGTCCACTTCAGATAAAGGTTCGAAAGGGGGCGCACAGAGCCCTTGTAGAACCGCGGCCAGGTCCCACCTTGGGACAGGGGGCCGTACCTGGGGGCGGAGCCTGGCAGCCCCCCTAAGGAACTGTTTGACAAGAGGATCTTGTGATAACCGTGTCTCCAGGAGAGCAGATAGAGCTGACACTTGAACCTTGAGGGTGGCAGGTGCTAGTCCTCTCTCCAAGCCGTTCTTTAAGAACTCTAGGACTGCATCTCTGTCTGGATTGCGGTGGCTGCCTGTACACCAATCTCGGAAAATCCGGGCGATCCTGTGGTAGCTCTGATTGGTTGCCTCCGCTCTTGAATGGGCTAAAGTACTTAGCACTCCCTGGGACAATCCTCTGTCTGCGCGTATGGCGCGGTTAGCCTCCAGGCAGTGAGGTTGAATTTGTCTAGGCCCAGGCACGGCCGACTGTTCAGTGACACCAGGTTCCTGACTGGTGGAAGCCTCCAGTAGTTCCCCCGACTCATAAGGATAAGGTCGGTGAACCATGCCCTTTTTGGCCAGAATGGCATGATCACTATAGCCGAAGTCTGGTCCTGCCTGAGTTTCGCCAATACCTTCGGAATCGTCGTATCGGCTTCCCCGGAGAGGGAGACAAGCAATTCCAAGGAAAAAGGCGAAAAAACGAATGAAAGTCTTCCACTGTCAGGAAAGAGGGGGGAGAGAGAGCAGACCCCTATGAGAGGTCAGAACCCCTGCTCCCCCCTGACCACCTGTCCTGTCCCACAGGACAGAAAAAAACACAAGGGAGGAGCAGGTCTTCCGGCCTCTTATAGGGGTCAAAGCTGTTAGGTAATTAAAAATTCCACCTGTCGTAACAGCTCATAGGGGCAGAAATACCCCAATTGTGCTGCTGTTGGGCGTAGGGGGAAAGTCAAGATTGCAGAGACCGGAGCATGATCTGATATGCTGATGCAGTCAGTGCTAGATTTCTGGGAGTGAGCAGCCAAGGAGGATGAGCAAAAGAGGTAGTCTAACTTTTGGTATGACCTGGAAGGTATGGAATAAAAAGAGTATAGAGATGAGCGAGTAGTGTTCGATTGAGTAGGTGTTCGATCGAATACTATGGTATTCGAAATACTCGTACTCGATCGAACACTACTAGCCGTTCGAAGTTTAAGGTTCGATGCAGAACCAGCATTGATTGGCAGAATGCTATACATTCTGCCAATCAACGCTGGTTCTTCTCTTACCTTTAGAAGTCTTCTCCATGCAGCGTCCCTGCTGCATCTTCCAGCTGGAATTCCAGCCGGAAGAAGACGCGGGGACGCTGCACCAGGAGAAGACTTCAAGGAGAATCCAGCCCGACCGTCACTCGTGGACTTGGTAAGTATAATTTTATCGAATTTTGCGTACCCCTGAAACGAGTATTTCCCCCCATAGACTATAATGGGGTTCGAAATCCGTTTGAACACTTGAACAGTGAGCGGCTGTTCGAATCGGATTTCGAACCTCGGACATTTTAGTGTTCGCTCATCTCTAAAAGAGTAACCTTTAGTGAGAGGATTACCTAGGTGCCACATATTAATGAGGCCCAGCTCCTGTAAAGATGAGTGCACCCTGCACAAGACCTCTCTGAGTTATGGGGTATTTCCTGAGGAGGAGTCCAATAATGTGTCCAACACCAGGCTCAGATCACCACCTAGCTGGACTTCACCAATTGCAAACGAGAAGAGGTCACAAAGGCCCAGCTGTTTTTCAATAGCACCTCAAACTTTCCAGCCCTTTTCTAACCCTTTCCTAACTGTTTTTTTGTGCTGTTGCCGGGCCCCCTAATGTCCCGGGCCCTGTGGAAGCTGCTACCACTGCTACCATGGTAGTTACACCACTGGGCAAGTAACAGGTGTTGAGAATATAAAAATCACACCTGAGATCAGAAAAAAGAAGAGGAATTGACTCAATCGTTACATTGTGTGTCTGTGTGTGCCACACAAAGAGGAGAAGAGAACTGCCTGAGGACTTGAGAAGCAAAATTGTAGAAAAATATTAACAATTTCAGGGTAACAAGCCCGTATCCAGAGATCTTGATGTTCCTTTGTTCATGGTGCACAATATAATCCAGAAGTTTACATCCTATGTCACTGTAGCTAATGTCCCGGAATGTGGATGGAGAACGAAAAATTGATGAATGGTTGCAATGCAGGATAGTCAGGTTGATGGGTAAAAAAGCTCCAATCAAGTGGCAAAGAAATTCTGGCTGTTCTATAGGCTCAGGGTGCATCAGTGTCAGCTCCAACTATCCATTAGGAGACCTAGGAGGGCCTTACTGCTGACACAAAGATATAAAAAGCTGGATTGCATTTTACAGCCAAAATGTACATGAATAAGCCAAAATTGTTCTTAGAATAGGTCTTGTGGACAGATGAGACCAAGATAAAGCTTTCTGATAATCCCATGATTCTACTGTTTGCCAAGAACAGAATGAGAACTACAGAAAACAATCCCAACAGTCAAATATGGTGGAGGGTCAAAGATGTTTTAGGGTGGTTCTACCCCCCCTGACATTGGATGCCTTGACTGTGTGCAAGGCATCATGAAATTTTACAATTACCAAAGAATTTCTGGTCTCAGTGTAGGGCCCAATATCAGAAAGCTGTGTATACAGCCTAGGTCATGGGTCTTTCAGCAGAACAAAACTTCAAAAAGTCCCTAGAAATTAATCAAAAAAAGTGCTGGAGAATTCTGAAATGGCCACAATGAGTTCAGAACTATATTCTATTGAACATCCTCAAAAAATATGAGCGACCTAGAGCAGTCTGCACAAGAAGAGAGGTCCAAAATTCTAGCGGACAGAAGTAAGAAGCTTGTTTGATGGTTATATTTAGTGATTTCAGTTATTTTTTCCAAAAATTATGCAATCAAATATTAGGTTGAGGGTGCCGGTTATTTTGTCAGTTTTGGTGCCGGTCATTTTTGGAGTTTTGTAAAAAAAAATTTCTCTGTTTTTTTGTGTTGTTCAAATACACACAAAGGAAATAAGCATGTTGTGAGAAGATGACCGGAAAAGTGCTGGAGTCCAGTCTATCAGCCCAAGGTTTCTGACACGTGTGGTCCAGGGCAGATCTGGAGTAGGCCTCAGCACAGGTGTGGATCCTGGGCTCATTGCTGGGCCATAAAAGGCTGCAGAGCCTGAAGTTCATGGCAGTTCCATGAGGTGAGACGAGGTGTGTGCTTCTGTCCTGTAACCCTGAGTCCGGTGAGACAATATTGCACCTGTTGTGTTTGTGTGGCTGGAAGGAAACCACAGGTATAGTTAGGTTATCTGTTCTGTCTCAGACGAGAAGGTATTTATTTTGTTTTTGATGAAGTTATGGCTTTATTTTGTTTTGTTTATTTTTTGTGCCTGAAGTCAAGGTTTAGTAATGTCCCTGTTTTATTTCTAAGTAAATTAGTTTGCTGCATATTTTGTGTCCAAGTCTTGACTGTTTGGGGCCGCACCACTGCTTCTACCGAGCTAACTTTTTTTTTTTACAAATCATTGCATTCTTATTTTCTTGACACTTCACCAGTCCTAACTTTTTTGGGAATCTGGGTTGTACTTGCTGCTGATTGGCTGGTGACTGTCTCATGATGCTTTATGTTTACTACAGTATTTTTATGAAAGATTGATTGGTGATGGCGCCATATACAGTAAATTAATATTATTATTCATATTATGTATATCTGCATTATTATTATATTATTATTATTATTATTTCCCTATAACAAAATTGCTTAAAAAAAAAGTCAATCTAGACAGACTTCACTACTTATATGAAAACTGAAATATTCTGTCAATAAATCTGTTTGTTCCACATTTTTTTTTTTTGCTTTTGTTGGACAATTTTCTAGTAAGAAAGCTTTTACTAGTTAGATCCACATGTATAAGGGTAAGTCGAGAACATGCCATAGCCAACAGAAAACCAATATCAGAGTCACAATCTATCTATAGTACAGAGCACAGAACAGAGAACAGAAGGCAAATGGACAGTCTAGAAACAAGACACAGTTCACACAGTAGAGGGTTGTTCAGAAAAAGTGTCACAGTCAAAACCAGGTCAGAAAGCAGAGAAGATAGTCTAATACTGGGTAATTGATGACTGTCAGATATGGACCATACAGGAGAGCAGGGAGGTAAGTGTGTACAGCAGCTTAGTATAGTGATAGGAATACATGAGCAACATTTACTATGGCCTGTAATATGATGAGAATTACAATAACAAGAACCTGAGGAAACTTTCAGACTTGTCCACTACGTGTATGATCTATGTAGGAACCTAGAGATGGCCAATAACCCTGAGCCCTATAATCCCTATCATGTATTACAGGTAATATTATACATAGAAGCCTGTACTATATGGAGAACTACACTCAGGACTTCTCTTATGGACCATACATACATAAGTAGGACTTACTCTGAACACCATATATCTTCGTCATTTATCTCTGGGATTTCCATATCTATTGTACTTTGATATATTGTCAGCAACCCGCCAATGATGAGATCCCCATCCCAGTAATGTTCCTGTATATTATCAAGAATGTTCCTTATCTTTAGGTCACAGAATATCTGTGTAACAGGAAGCCATGGAAGAAGCAACAGAATAAGGAAACTGCACATCTCCTTGTAGGAACAGGACAATGACAATGAGATGACGTATCTCCAGTCCTCAGTAAGACTTGATGGATAGAAGCAGTGAGCCCAGCAGTGACACAGACAGCACGGCCCCCAGGATCAGGACATGCTATATGGTGACTGCTCTCATCTCCCCTCCTTTTATACAGTATGATGGGATAGATGTTACATTCTCTGCTCTCACCGCACATCATTCTGGATCTGCTCTCCGAGGATTGTGCTCTGAACTGTCCTTACTATAGAGACTTGTAGAAGAAATAACCAGTCCCAGCCGTCCTTGTGTTATACAGAATATACCACAGACATATTCCACAGCCCTGTACAAAGATTGTCACCACTCACATTAACCCCTGACAAAAGGAATCTGTGATAAGCTAACACAAAGTGATGCAACTTCAAAATGGAGACCAATTCACATCTTTGTGTTTCTGGGATTTTGACTGCAGGAACTCGAGAAAACCCAATGTTGTTTCCATGATCTCAGTTGGGTCCTGACGTTTTCAGTCCTTTCTTTGTATAATGGTGGTCTGGGGTATAGGCAACAACCCAGCCCCTCCCCACAGACATGTTTTTTTTTTCTTCAGTACTGATGTAACAGAATGAACTTGACTCTGCAATGTGTTATCTTACCACAGAAGACAATATTTTCTCCATTCACTAATAGCAATTTACAAAGCCCAAATAAGACCACCACAATGTGACCACTACACACAGGCTCAATAATATTACCACAATCTAAGGTTATATTCACATGTTCTTTTCACTGATCTGTACGGGATCCATTCACATCAATGGGTGAATCATGTTCGTAAAAAACTTACCCAAGAGTCTGATCTGTGACACAAATAAGTAATACAAGCTCTACATATCCACAGATCATAGACATCACACAGGTGAGATACTCAGTCATGTGAATAAGACCGTATTAAATAATAAACACTGTATAATAGGAATTCCTCATTGTGCTACCCAAATAGGCTGCAGTTCTCATTGACCCCTTTCTCCCTACGAAAAACTCATACGGACATTAAATAACAGAAGGAAATGTTCACCTTTATTGTGTGCCGACTAGAACAACAGCAGCTACAGTTGCATGTAACACCTACGTGTTTCAGGGGTACACAGCGCCCCCTGACATAGTCATGGCATATGTGAAATGCTTAGAATATAAATATCTCACCCCCAATCTTTAAACCTCTCATAATGGCATGATGTGATAACTGGAGCCACACACTCACAGCTGGATTATCACTTATACATGATGTCATACTTATGGCTATTGGCATTTTCAGTTATGGTTGGGGGGGGGGGTCTTAAATGTGTTGTTTATTATTTCATTTTTTATACAATTACTGGGGTGTGGAGCACAGTGGGAACCAGACATACTGAGCTTCCCATGGTTCCACTGATATAAATGCACTAAGAGAGACTAGAACATGAGATTTTGGCTCCATGTTTCATATTGCTATTTTGTGTGTGTGTTTTTTTTCTTTATTTATTTTTTATTTATAATATTTTTATTAAGCGTAATACAGAATCAATAAACAGAGAGTCAGGAATAATATATAACATCTGTCCAAAGAAGTCACAAAACAGTAGGTCCAATAATAATGATTAAGCAAGGGTGCATTGACCAATTGGAGAGGCGAACATAAGAGGGAGTTATAAATAACTCATAGAAATAACAAATATTTGTGTGCTCATATATAAATTTGTATCATAAAGTAGCTGTGAGACGGAAAAATAGAATAATAGATGAAGTTAGAGTAGGGAGCCGAGATCGTGCAAAGGGGCACAGGCGAGAGAGAAGAGAAAATAGATGTGAGGGGAAAGGGAGGGGGGTACGTGGGGGGGAGGATCAGCCACTATCTCACAGACGAAGGGTTTTGCAAGCAGACCATGTCTTTAGGTACTTGTCATGGGCTCTGGCTTTCCAGCTGGAGAGTTCTTCAAATCTAGAGACCTCATTTACTTTTGAGATCCATTCACTTTTCGTGGGAGAGTCAGGACTAAGCCATTTCCGTGGGATTAGCTGATTTGCAGCTAAAATGAGGTGGGAGACAAGATTTTTCCTCTAAGGCACGTACTCCGAGGAGTGCAGAGAGAGCAGGACCATTTCAGGGGTAAGTTTAAACGAGGTAGAAGTAATCTTACACAGTACATCCTGAATATCATTCCAATAACCCTGTAATAGGGGACAGTACCACCAAATGTGGGACAGAGTACCACTACCCGATTTACATCTCCAGCAAAGGTCAGAGTTAGTCAAATTTAGTTTGTAGAGACGAGCAGGAGTTTGATACCATCTCGTAAGAAGTTTATAGTGTGTCTCCTGGAGGCGAACGCAGGGGGAAAAGCCATGGGAGTGGCCCAGTACTTCCTCAACTTGAGCTGACGATAGAGATACCTGGAGTTCATCCTCCCAGGCGTAAAGAAAGGCAGGTTTGGAATCTCCGGAGAATTGACATATTTAGCGAGGACGAAGGAGGTTTTAGAAAGGCGTTTAGAGTTAGCCAAAAGAAAGCGTTCAAAGTTAGTTAGGTTGTAGCGGAGACTGTTCGCTTTCATCCATTTGTTGACAAGAGCATGAAGGTCAATCTCATCCAAAAAGGAGAGGGGCCGATTAGTGAACATCGTTTCCAGTTTTGGAAAATCCACACCCACCGCGGTATCCAACACATCAATAAGTCTACAGGGCAGCAACCTCACCCATATATGTGGGTACGTATTCGTTTCCCTACTTATAAAACTGGGGATGAGACCAATCGGAACAATCAGGGAGGGAGAAGGAGCAAGGCGGTCCCTAAGCAGACTCCACGTCTTGCAAGCTCCAGGTAAGTTCATCGGCTTGCGCAGGGGTTTCTGTTGCGTGGACAGTTGCTTGACGTGTAGCCTGCTGAATTCTTCTTATTTCAGCCTGAGCTGAAGTTTCTTGACTGTGTGCTAATTTCATTTTTTTTTTTTTGAATGTTGTGAAATATTCGTTTTTTGTTTTTTTCAGCATTGTCACCAATGGTTTGTATCCAGGTGAGTGTGTGGAGACGCTGCGTTCACAGTGAGACTGTGAGCTTCTCTATGTCTGTGTGGACAGCAGCCTGCGAGTGAAGAGAAGCGTTAGTGAGATGAGATAGGATGCATGAGGATGGAGAGAAAGGAGGAAAGAATGTAAGGTACGCAATGTAGGCAGACGTATGCGTAACATTATAAGGGTCCATTGACACAGAGTAATACGGGGTTTTTTTTTTCCGCTGTGCGCTGCGTTACGGAAGCGTTTGCACTGCCTTTTTTACGGTGTGCCTTTGTGGTTGCATGTACGCGGTGTAAAGACGACGGCAAACACACACCGTGAAAAACGCGACGTAACCGCTACCGTAACGCGGCGCTCAGCGTAAAAATATGCATACATTGAGCGCCGCGTTACTGCATGTGAATGGACCCGAATCTTGGTTTTATTCCATTCCTCCATAAAAAATCCACATATGGAGTTAAAAGAATTAGCTCACAAAACAGGGCTACGTTTTTCAGGAACATGTCCGTTAGTGATGTCATGAGGAAGGGACATGTCGTGGAAAGGCATAGCCCTGTTTTTTTAGTTGATTCTTTAAAGTGGATATGTGACTGGAAGCATGAAAGTGTGATGTATGAGAGTGTATATGTAGGACGGGATTTTTACTTGGGTATGTATTGTAGTGGCTTATTTTATTTATACAAAGTGTTTTGTGTGACTTTTTTTTTCCTGTAATTTTGGGGTTTGAACCTGCAATCATGTGATTGCAAGTCCCCATAGACGGCAATCCAAGTGTATTGCCGTGTATGGGATATAGAGTGTTTTACTCTTGCGGGAGCCTTCAGAATGCTCCCGGCTGGCAGCGGAACAGGTCGGCTCCTGCAAGGTCGGCAGACAGGAGCCGGTCTGCAATGTTGAAGGGTTGGGGGTGGGGATGGGGGTGGGGGGGTTAAGTGTTCATGCCTGCAATCAAACTGCATTTTGATTGCAGGCATTAGGTGTAGACGGCAATCGAAGTGGATTGCCGTGTATGGGAGAGTGTGTGTCTTACTATCGCAACTGGTCATAGCCCAGCCGCGATAGTAAGAGTTAAGTAACTGTACACGGAGTCTTGAATATGTGTCACGTTCGTGTCTAAGTCCAGACCCAGATTCCGGACTACAGATTGCACCACAAAGGAAACAGGGGAAGGAGACTACCCTGACACTATGGTGGCTAGCTAGGCCCTGCCTACAGGTGGTGGTCAGCTGTCCCCAAGCTAGCCTTGGCCCCGACAACTCCTGGCTCTCTAGCACGAAGGCCTAGCTGACAGATAGGGCAAGAGCTACAAGAGAGCTAGGGACTGGGGATTCTAAGGTGGTGACTCCTACGGAAATCCGGGTGCAGCTGCAGACAAACAAACAGGATGGGATGTGCTGGACAACGGACACGCAGCACAACACCATACAAAACAAGAGAATGAGGAGAGGGACAGTGGAGAGGTGAGGAAAGGGTTAATACAGGACTGGGGCAAAATAAACTGGAACCCACCTCAAACAACCAGATAGTGCCAAGCAAACAGAAGTGAAGGACAGGGCAGAGTAGAAGTGTGGAGGGGAAAACCAAACTCACACACAAACAACACTCAAACTCCTTCCTAGACAGTTGCAGCACAAGCAAAACACTCCTCCTCCCAGGGCCACGAATTTTAGGTTGGGACAACAAAAACCGGCAATTAGTGGAGCCAGTCCTCCTCCTAATAAAGGCCCCAGAAACCTCCCATAGGATGATGGCAATAATTAACACCTGAGGTTCGATTCCTGGAACCTCAAGTATGCTCAGAGGACTGACACCAAATACCCAAACTGATGGTCCAGTGGCAAAGAAACCACCAGCAGAACACAGGAGCCCGGATCAAATCCCCAATAGAAACACACACCAACATATACAATCAATTAGGTCATGACAGTACCCCCTCCCCCCCTCAACAGGAATCCCCCGGATTCCTGGGCCGAGCCCTATCCGGATATCTCTGGTGTAAGGCAGCCACCAGTCTGGGTGTAGACACCTCAGAAGCCTGAACCCACGAGTTGTTATCCACACCATACCCTTTCCAGGCAACCAAATACTGAAGGGATCCCCTCAAGTACCGTGAGTCGATGATCCGGTAGATCTCGTACTCCCTATCAATATGAAGGGGTGGTGCCACCACAGATGTATCACCTGAAGAGCTCACCTTCTTAAGAAAGGACACATGAAACACAGAATTGATCTTCCATGAGGGGGGAAAGTCCAGTCTGACCGAAACATCATTGATGACCTCAGTCACCGAAAAAGAACCAATAAATTTAGGCCCCAATTTTTTAGACGGAATCTTTAGCTTAAGATTCTTAGACAGCAACCACACTCGGTCACCCACCACAAAGTTTACCTTTCTCCTTTTCCTGTCATCTTAGTTCTACGTGAACAGGCTACCAGATTTCTTCTCACCCTGACCCAGACATCCTCCATCCTATTCGAGAAGGACTCCTCCTCTGGTACTAAGGACTTTACTCCAGAAAAGGGGCCAAATATAGGGTGCTTACCACCGCAACGAAAGAACGGAGAGCAGCCCGCCGCAGAAGAATCGTGATTATTGAGAGCAAATTCAGCCAAAGGCAAGAAATCTACCCAATCATCTTGGTTGTCAGACACCAAACAGCGAAGGAACTGCTCAATATCCTGATTCTTTCTTTCTGTTTGCCCGTTGGACTCGGGATGGTACCCAGAGGAGAAGGATAGATTTATACCCAGCCTGCAACAAAACGCTCTCCAGAACCGAGCCACAAACTGAGAACCCCTGTCGAAAACAATGTCTACTGGAACCCCATGCAAACGGACAATATTTTTAACAAATTCCTTTGCCAGAGTCTTAGCTGTGGGTAGCTTTTGAAAAGGAATGAGATGGCACATCTTACTGAATCTATCCACCACAACCCATATCACTGTGTAACCTTCCGAGCGCGGTAGATGAGTGATAAAGTCCATAGTCAAATGTGTCCAAGGACTACCGGGAACAGGCAACGGGTGTAATAGGCCTGCCGTCTGAGCATGTGAAGCCTTAGACCTAGCACAGACTGCACAGCCACCTCTGCCCTGCACCCTGGCCACCAAAAATTCCTTGTAATTAATCTTTTAGTCTCGGCGACCCCAGGATGACCCGCTAGCCTGGAATCATGACACTCCAGCAACAACTGACCCCGTAAATCTGGAGGAACAAATAATTTACCCCGTGGGGTACCCCTAGGAGCTTTGTCTTGGGCTGCTAGGATCTGAGCTTCTAATTGAGTGTCTAACGCTGCTAGCACAACTCCCCTCTTAAGTACAAACTCAGGTTTATCAGCTTCATGGTTAGGAGTCCCACTCCTTGAAAGAGCATCTGCTCTGACATTCTTAGTACCGGGGACATAGGTGACTGAAAAGTTAAACCTGGCAAAGAAAAGCGCCCACCGAGCCTGTCTAGCATTTAGGCGTTTAGCCACATCCAAATAGACTAGATTTTTGTGATCCGTAAGGACACTGGGACAGCAGGGGAAGCATGTCTGGGGGCATAAAAGTCACTTTATTTCATGGAAATCCCTGTCAGTTTGCGATTTTTGCAAGCTAACTTTTCCCCATAGAAATGCATTGGCCAGTGCTGATTGGCCAGAGTACGGAACTCGACCAATCAGCGCTGGCTCTGCTGGAGGAGGCGGAGTCTAAGATAGCTCCACACCAGTCTCCATTCAGGTCCGACCTTAGACTCCGCCTCCTCCGGCAGAGCCAGCGCTGATTGGCCGAAGGCTGGCCAATGCATTCCTATGCGAATGCAGACTTAGCAGTGCTGAGTCAGTTTTGCTCAACTACACATCTGATGCACACTCGGCACTGCTACATCAGATGTAGCAATCTGATGTAGCAGAGCCGAGGGTGCACTAGAACCCCTGTGCAAACTCAGTTCACGCTAATAGAATGCATTGGCCAGCGCTGATTGGCCAATGCATTCTATTAGCCCAATGAAGTAGAGCTGAATGTGTGTGCTAAGCACACACATTCAGCACTGCTTCATCAAGCCAATACAATGCATTAGCCAGTGCTGATTGGCCAGAGTACGGAATTCGGCCAATCAGCGCTGGCTCTGCTGGAGGAGGCGGAGTCTAAGGTCGGACCTGAATGGAGACTGGTGTGGAGCGATCTTAGACTCCGCACTAGAATGCATTGGCCAGCGCTGATTGGCCGAATTCCGTACTCTGGCCAATCAGTGCTGGCCAATGCATTCTATTAGCTTGATGAAGCAGAGTGTGCACAAGGGTTCAAGCGCACCCTCGGCTCTGATGTAGCAGAGCCGAGGCTGCACAAGGGTTCAAGTGCACCCTCGGCTCTGATGTAGGAGAGCCGAGGGTGCACTTGAACCCTTGTGCAGCCTCGGCTCTGCTACATCAGAGCCGAGGGTGCGCTTGAACCCTTGTGCACACTCTGCTTCATCAAGCTAATAGAATGCATTGGCCAGCACTGATTGGCCAGAGTACGGAATTCGGCCAATCAGCGCTGGCCAATGCATCCCTATGGGAAAAAGTTTATCTCACAAAAATCACAATTACACACCCGATAGAGCCCCAAAAAGTTATTTTTAATAACATTCCCCCCTAAATAAAGGTTATCCCTAGCTATCCCTGCCTGTACAGCTATCCCTGTCTCATAGTCACAAAGTTCACATTCTCATATGACCCGGATTTGAAATCCACTATTCGTCTAAAATGGAGGTCACCTGATTTCGGCAGCCAATGACTTTTTCCAATTTTTTTCAATGCCCCCAGTGTCGTAGTTCCTGTCCCAGGGGAATCGGATTTTGGCGCACTTTACCACGTGGTGTTCGATTCGATTCGAACATGGCGAACACCCTGATATCCGATCGAACATGTGTTCGATAGAACACTGTTCGCTCATCTCTAGTCCTTCTGCCTCGCGGCACCTATCACGCTGTGCTGTGGAGCCAGGAGGAACGCCCCCCTCCCTCTCCTGATAATGCTCGTCTACGGACAAGCTGTGTGAGCAGAGGGAGGGGGCGTTCCTCCCGGCTCCACAGCACAGCGCGATTGGCGCTGCAAGGCAGAAGGACGTCTCTGGCCAATGGTCAGAAACGCCCTTCTGACCATAGAAGAGCTACGGTACCGGGCCGTAAGCTCTTCACACCGGGCACAGATCGGGAAAGCCGACAGTGCGCTGAATTCAGTGCACTGTCAGCTTTCTGGCAGTATATAGAACTGCCTGTGCCCGGACATGGTGAAAGGTCCTCTTTAACTTCAAAGAGCTGTCTTGTTCAAACTTAGCGTCAATAAGGTTCAACACCGAACCACAATCAATAAGGACATCAATCTCCCCCCTGTTACTGCACAGAGAAGATTTGGCCTGAAAAAGAACCCCAGAAGATTTTATAAACGCCAATCTAACCGGACTAGATACAGACGTGTCATTGGGAGAAGTAAGTCTTTCCCTTTTTACATCCCCACCAGGTCTGCGATTAGGACGTTTCTCATAATATTCAATAAAGTGGCCCAATTCTCCACAGTAGAAGCACCGACCAGTCTGACGGCGCCTTTCTCGCTCTCCGTTGCGATTGACCATACCACCTTGCTGCATGGGCTCATGATAAAATTCAGCTGGGCGAGAAAGCTCAGCCGCCCTGAAACGCCAGTCAGTATCCTCAGTTTGCCTCTCCCTGAGACGCCTGTCAGCCCTTATCGCCGACAGCATGGCGTCCTCCAGAGATTCAGGCTTGGAGAGAGCGACCATAAGATCCTTAATCTTATCATTCAACCCAGTCAGGAAAAAACTTTTTAATGCTGAAGAGTTCCAAGTGGTGTCTGCTGCCCACCTACGGAACTCCGCACAGTAGGTCTCAGCGTCAAGGACCACAGCATAGATTCAGCAGTAGACTCCCGATCATATAAAAGATCAAGAGCCCTGAAAAATTCCTCCACAGACTGTAGGCAAGGAGCAGAGGCTGTCTGTGGAGACCCCCTAAGCAGAGACATGATAATGCCAACCTGTTGTAATGCATCACCAGAGGACTGAGGCCTGAGCCGGAAATACAATTTGCATGCATTTTCAAAACGAAAGAAATCCTGCCGGTCCCCAATAAAAAGTTCTGGCAGGCCCACCTTAGGGTCCGTTGTCCAAGGAACGACTACAGGCATTGCTTCCATACGCTTGTCCAATTTGATGACCTTCGCAGTTAGCCTCTGCATCTGTGTCAACACATCTTCCAGGGAGGCCATGATACAACGGACCGATGGGTATTTTCGGCCGGTTTTACTGTCACGTTTGTGTCTAAGTCCAGACCCAGATTCTGGACTACAGATTTCACCGCTAAGGAAACAGGGGAAGGAGACTATCCCTGGCACTACGGTGGCTAGCTAGGCCCTGCCTACGGGTGGTGGTCAGCTGCCCCCAAGCTAGCCTTGGCCCTGACAACTCCTGGCTCTCTAGTATGAAGACCTAGCAGACAGATAGGGCAAGAGCTACAAGAGAGCTAGGGACTGGGGATTCTAAGGTGGTGACTCCTACGGAAATCCAGGTGCAGCTGCAGACAAACAAACATGATGGGATGTGCTGGACAACGGACACGCAGCACAACACCATACAAAACAAGAGAATGAGGAGAGGGACAGTGGAGAGGTGAGGAAAGGGTTAATACAGGACTGGGGCAAAATAAACTGGAACCCACCTCAAACAACCAGATAGTGCCAAGCAAACAGAAGTGAAGGACAGGGCAGAGTAGAAGTGTGGAGGGACAAACCAAACTCACACACAAACAAACTCAAACTCCTTCCTAGACAGTTGCAGCACAAGCAAAACACTCCTCCTCCCAGGGCCACGAATTTTAGGTTGGAACCACAAAAGCCGGCAACTAGTGGAGCCAGCCCTCCTCCTAATAAAGGCCCCAGAAACCTCCCATAGGATGATGGCAATAATTAACACCTGAGGTTCGATTCCTGGAACCTCAAGTATGCTCAGAGGACTGACACCAAATACCCAAACCGATGGTCCAGTGGCAAAGAAACCACCAGCAGAACACAGGAGCCCGGATCAAATCCCCAATAGAAACACACACCAACATATACAAACAATTAGGTCATGACAATATGCTCCCAGCTGTCAGCGGAACAGGTCGGCTCCTGCGAGGTGGGCAGACAGGAGCCGGTCTGCAACGTTGAAGGTATGGGGGTGGGAGGGTTAAGTGTTCATGCCTGCAATGAAAGTACATTTGATTGCAGGCATTAGGTATAGACGGCAATCAAAGGGGATTGCTGTGTTTAGGACAGTATGTGTCTTACTATCGCGGCTGGTCCTAGGGCAGCCGCGATGGTAAGATGTGAATGACCATGCTCGGAGCCTTGAATATGCTCCCGGCTGGCAGCGAAACAGGTCGGCAGGCAGGAGCCGGCCTGCAACTGTTATGGTATGAATGATATGGATGGGTGGGTGGGTTAATTATTAATGTCGGCCATGAGCATCGGGCCTTCGCGTGTGGTCACCACAGGGCAGGAATGTGTGTTACTATCGCGGCTGGTCATAGACCAGCCACGATGGTAAGATTTGAATGACCGGGCTGCCCAGTGGCGTAACTAGGAATGGCGGGGCCCTGTGGCGAAACTTTCACATGGCCCCCCCCCCCCCCCCCCCGGCTGACGCCGAAAACCCCGCACGACCCCACCCCCCGCATTCCTACGCACACTATTACGCTCCATAGTGGCCCCTGCGCACATTATTATACCCCATAGTGGCCCCTGCACACATTATTATACCCCATAGTGGCCCCTGCACACAGTATTATACCCCATAGTGGCCCCTGCACACAGTATTATACCCCATAGTGGCCCCTGCACACATTATTATACCCCATAGTGGCCCCTGCACACATTATTATATCCCATAGTGGCCCCTGCACACACTATTATGCACCATAGTGGCCCCTGCAAACAGTATTATGTCCCATAGTGGCCCCTGCACACAGTATTATGTCCCCATAGTGGCCCCTGCACACAGTATTATGTCCCATTGTGGCCCCTACACACAGTATTATGCCCCATTGTGGCCCCTTCACCCACTATTATGCCCCGTTGTGGACACCCATTAACAATTATTATACTCTGGGGTCTTTTCAGACCCCAGAGTATAATAATCGGAGACCCAGGGGAAGAACACTATAAAAAAAAAAAAAAAACACTGTAACTTACCTGTCTCCCGACTCCCCACTGGCGGCCATCTTCAATGACGTCAGGGACGTCATGTGACCGGGAGCCTGCGTCGCGACGCATAAGGACGCAGGCCCCGATCATGTGACGTCTGAGACGTCACACAAGTAGGCCGAAGCCTGCGCGGAGCCTGGAGAGGTAAGTAACACAGTTTTTTATGTTCAGTTACCTCTCCTGCACTTCCGATCATTATACTCGGGGGTCCGAGAAGACCCCGAGTATAATAGTGCTTGTGGGGCCCGCAGTGTCACTTACTGATCCCGGCCCCTGCCAGGATCGGTAAGTATATAGGGCCCGTTAGCGGCTGGAGTAACTCCAGCCGGAAACGGCCTATTAAAAAAAAAAAAAAAAAAAAAAGCAGCGGTAGCGGCTGCCACCGGGCCCCCAATGTCCCGGGCCCTGTGGCAGCTGCTACTGCTGCTACCACGGTAGTTACACCACTAGGGCTGCCATGAGCATCGGGCCTCCGCGTGTGGAGCCCTGGTTGCTATGGTGACCAGACGGCAGGAAAGTGTCCGCCGTGAGTTTGACAGTGGCGGTGGATGTGGTGGAGGGCCGTGCCGCCGCAAGAAGGTTGCGATGGTGGTCCTGTACGCCTTGGGGCACTGTATACCTGGCGTAAAAGAGGTTTTGATGTTTTTTTTTTTTAATTTTTGAAGGGGGGGAAGTGGTGTTGTAGGCCGGAGGTAATGTAATGTGTCGGATGGCCGGGCGGCTGTGTTGAAAGGCTGGGGCGGAAGACAGAGGAGAAACAGCAGGGCAGCTTATGTGTGTGCTGCGAACTTACCGCTGAGTGTGCAGGCAGTGAAGGTAAGTTGCCGGGTCAGGGATGAGTGTATAATTGCGGCGGTGCGGGCCAGACTGTGTGTGCGCGCTCTGCGGTCTGAGGTGTACGAGGGAACTGTGCGTGTGGCGTCATCAGTGAAGTGCAGTTAGTGTGAGTGGCCAAGCCGTGGCGCACGGCTGTTGAGAAAAGATGGCGGTTGCAAAGCGTCACCTTTGTTACTGTGCTTATCGTGAGTGTGTAAGGTCTGGAAATACATGTAAATGTGACGGAGTGGGGTTAGGGCTACCGTAGAGGCGATAATATGGAGTGTGCAGGTAGTTTGGGGCTGGAAATGCAAGGAAGTGTGTGTGATTGTACAGCTGGGGCTAGGAGTCCTACTTTTGGGACTGTCCTGCTAAGCAGCCATGTTGTTTAGCGGCACGAAATGTAGCCTAGGTTTCAATCCCAAGGAAAAACTATGTTTCTGGAAAATTTGAGGGAAATCCGTCCAGCCGTTTTAGCGTGATTGAGGAACAAACATCCAAACATCCAAACACACTATACTATACTATACTATACTATACTATATACACCACTATATATAAAATACTATATACACCACTATATATACTATACTATATACACCACTATATATTATACTATATACACCACTGTATATACTATACTATATACACCACTGTATATACTATACTATATACACCACTATATATACTATACTATATACACCACTATATATACTATACTATATACACCACTATATATACTATACTATACTATATACACTACTACTATACTATATACACCACTATATATAAAATACTATATACACTACTATATATACTATACTATATACACCACTATATATACTCTATACACTACTATATAGCCTCTCTGCAGCCATGAAATAGCTGTTTTTTAATGTAATTCTCCAAAAATCAATTCGGGAAGAATCAAATCATTTGAGAAATCCGGAGAAACAGCCAAATCAAATTTTTCAAAACTTCACTCATTTCTAGTCTACAGCATAAGACATTGCTTATTGAGGAAATAGTGGATGGAGGATAAGACCACCCGAGCTATCTTAGCCAACGATTTCCAACATGGAAGAAGCTTATCACAGTTTCTAAATTTACTAACTCTTCTCTGCCGCTCTCTGATCATAACCTTCTGTCTCTCACCATCAGTGCCCTCTCCCCTTCACGGGATACCCCTACCCATCACAAATATAGGAATTTGCGTGCTATCGACACCCAGCACCTCTCAGATACTCTACAGTCCTCTCTGTCCCCCATCTCCTTAATCTCCTGTCCCAATCTGGCCACCAGTCACTATAATGAAACCCTTAAAAATGCATTGGATGAGGTGGCTCCCCCCTCCACTTGTAAAGTCCCACATAGGAGGCAGCAACTCTGACACACGCCACAGACACAATTTCTTCAGCGCTGCTCTAGGTCTGCCGAACGTCTCTGGAGAAAATCACGTTCACCTGCAGATTTCCTCCACTTCAAATTTTTTTTTTTTTTTTTAAAGTCTTATTTTATTAAATTTTTACAAATTTTTTACAAGTACAACTAGAAAACAATATCAGAAAAGTAATTGAGAACAAAAATCCACAGTCTAAACTTGTAGTCGAAAAGCGTTAAACAATATTACATTCTGAGTCCAAGAAAAAGAATACAGCAATTATACAGAACAACAAAAATACACATATCAAATCGAGTATCCTGATGAATTGTTCTTTTATACAATCCGCTTATTGTAACCTAAAACAAAATACAGGGAATTGAAAGTTAAGGCACAAAATCTCCGGGTAGAAGACAGAAAATATTGAGGGGGGGGGGATCAAAATGAGCAAATATAATCAGTATTTCCATCCACAGTATTCGACAGTGCAGTTCAAGACTCAAATCTACACCTACTAAATATGTCTTCAGCAGGTCTAAGATTCAACAGACAAAGAGGTTTTCCTATATTGCAGCCACGGGGACCATACTTTCAGAAATTTATGATGCGAGAAGTTAGCCCAACTCGACAATTCTTCGAATCTCGCTACCAGATCCATGGTCGACAGAAATTGTGACATTGGTGGCGCTGAGGTCTGTAACCAGTACAAAGGAATGAGAGACTTGGCGATTTCTATCATGTGGGTCTCTAGGTTAGATTTAGAGGGGGTGAAAGTAGTTGACGGTACAGATAGGCAAACTAATGCTGGTGTCTCCTCCACTTCAAATTTATGCTTAAAACATATAGTTCTGCCCTTTACCTCGCCAAACAAGACTATTTCACCGCCCTCATCTCTTCTCTCTCCAGCAACCCTAAAAGGCTTTTTGAAACTTTTCACTCCTTACTCACACCCAAGGTGCAGACGCCATTCACAGACCTTAGTGCTGATGACCTGGCCACTTATTTCCATGATAAAATTGATAAGATCCGTCAGGAAATTACTGCCCAAGCCCCAGGTGGCATTGATCCCATCACCTACCATAGCAATGATCCCTTCACCAACCGCACTTCAGACTGTCTATTCTCATCTTTTGAACCTGTTACAGAAGAGGAAGTCTCCCAGCTACTTTCTTCATCTCGCCCTACAACTTTCAGTTTCAAAACTTCTCCAATCTCTGTCGCCTGCGGTCACGACTTACCTTACTAAAATATTTAACCTCTCTCTCTCTTCTGGAATCTTCCCATCCTCTTTCAAGCATGCTGTTATAACCCTGCTATTGAAAAAACCCTCCCTGGACCCGTCCTGTGCTGCTAACTATCGACCCATCTCTAACCTCCCCTTCATCTCTAAACTTTTGGAACGCCTGGTCTATTCTCGTTTAATCCGCTATCTCTCTGCTAACCCTCTACTTGACCCCTTACAATCTGGTTTCCGCGCTCTGCACTCTACTGAAACGGCTCTCACAAAAGTCTCCAATGATCTCCTAAAGGCTAAATCCAATGGTGACTTCTATCTTATTATTCTTCTGGACCTCTCTGCAGCTTTTGACACTGTTGACCATCATCTCCTCCTCACTATGCTCCACTCAGTCGGCCTCAATGACACTGCGCTCTCCTGGTTCTCCTCTTATCTCTCAGACTGCACTTTCAGTCTATAATTTGTGGGCTCTGTTTCTTCCCCTCTTTCCCTTGCTGTTGGGGTTCCTCAGGGCCCGGTCCTAGGCCCCCTGCTCTTCTCTCTCTACACAGCCCCCATTGGACAAACCATTGCCAGATTTGGCTTCAGGTACCATCTTTATGCTGATGACACCCAATTATACACATCTTCCCGTGACATCACCCCTGCACTCATACAGAACACCAGTGACTGTCTCTCTGCTGTCTCTAATATCATGTCTTCGCTGTATCTGAAACTAAATCTCTCCAAGACTGAACTACTACTGTTTCCACCATCTAACAGATCTGTCCCTGATATATCCATTGCAGTCTCAGGCCTTACTATAACTCCTAGGCAGCAGGCCTTTCCTCTGTTGGGGGCACAAGACCCCCAGAGCTATGTTGTCTGTAGTTCCAAATTAAATAACAGGCCTGGATAAGCTACACCCATGCTTAAGGCCTGGAGAAATCACAAAGACACAGCTGGTGGTGTATCAAAATGAATTCCACTTTATTGTTACAAAGAGGTAGTTTTTATACAATACAGACAAGAGCAGGTTGGACTATAACATAACATAGTTGGCATAACATGATTGGATGTGGAGTGGTAACATAATCCTAGCCTGTGACCATTGGCTAAAGCCTACTGTAATTTCCATCTCATTATTACTATCCAAACTGGGATAGACTTTCTCATTAAACAAAGCATATATCATGGCAAGAGAGATACGCTGGTCAGACCACTCTAGCCTTGGGGTTAACAATCAATAGACTATAGACATCCTGTGTTTACATCCTCCTTGAAGACTATTAGTTAGATAAGGATTCATTAACATTCCATCTCCTTATCACCTAAAGAAGGGTTTCTCATCTTTGATCTTTTGTTTAAAGTCTCAATAGTACAGCCCATAGCGTCTCCACGTTAATTAGTCTAACCAATTCCTTTATGAGACAAACCTACTTATCTCTGACTGGAAGGACAAGTAATCTCAAACCCCACTTCATGTAATTTATCATATATAATTTCCAAAGATATTGTTGGCCCCCCACACCTTTACCCCTCATATTGAATCACTCGCACGTTCATGTCACCTCCACCTCAAAAACATCTCCAGAATACGCCCTTTCCTTACCAGAGATGCACTAAAGACACTTATTGTCTCTCTGATTCATTCTCCCCTTGACTATGGTAATGCCGTCTTCCCCTCACTAAACTCTCCCCTCTACAATCTATTCTGAATGCAGCGGCCAGGCTCATCTATCAGGCTAGACGCTACAGCGAGGCCTCCGGTCTGTGCCAGTCACTACATTGGCTGCCTATTCATTATAGAATAAAATATAAAGTTATCACTCTCATCCACAAGACTCTCCATAATGCTGCACCTCCATACAGTCATGGCCAAAAGTTCTGAGAATGATACAAATATTAATTTTTACAAAGTCTACTGCTTCAGTTTTTCTAATGGCAATTTGCATCTACTCCAGAATGTTATAAAGAGTGATCAGCTTAACAGCAATTACTTGCAAAGTCAATATTTGCCTAGAAAATGAACTTTATCCCCCAAAAC
Organism: Leptodactylus fuscus; assembly: GCF_031893055.1. NCBI lineage: Eukaryota > Metazoa > Chordata > Amphibia > Anura > Leptodactylidae > Leptodactylus > Leptodactylus fuscus. Next base: position 363,687,368 of record NC_134265.1, on the reverse strand, counting down.
ACATTTCAACAGCATTGCAGCCCTGCCTTAAAAGGACCAGCTAACATCGCTTCAGTGATTGCTCCATTAACACAGGTGTGGGTGTTGATGAGGACAGGGCTGGAGATCAATCTGTCATGATTATGTAAGAATGACACCACTGGACACTTTAAAAGGAGGCTGGTGCTTGGCATCATTGTTTTTCTTCTGTTAACCATGGTTATCTCTAAAGAAACACGTGCAGTCATCATTGCACTGCAAAAAAATGGCCTAACAGGGAAGAGTATCACAGCTAGAAAGATTGCACCTCAGTCAACAATCTATCGCATCATCAAGAAATTCAAGGAGAGAGGTTCCATTGTTGGCAAAAAGGCTCCAGGGCACCCAAGAAAGACCAGGACCGTCTCTTAAAAGTGTTTCAGCTGCAGGATCGGTGCAGAGCTTGCTCAGGAATGGCAGCAGGCAGGTGTGAGTCCATCTGCACGCACTGTGAGGCGGAGACTACAAGAAAATGTAGTGCGGGCATGCGCAATCAGCTCTACCCAGGCCCGATGCCTGGCAGAGTGAATTCACAGCCGGAAGACGCCGCGGGGAAGCTGCACGGAGAAGAATTCTAAAGGTAGGAGAAGAACCAGCGTTGATTGGACAACTGTATAGCATTCGGCCAATCAATGCTGGTTCTGCTTTGAACTTTTCCATTTGAATAGCGAGTGGTACTCGATCGAGTACGAGTATTTCGAATACCGCAGTATTCGATCGAATACCTACTCGATCGAATACTACTTGCTCATCTCTAGTTATTATTATTATTATTATTATTATTATTATTATTATTATTATTATTATTATTATTATTATTATTATATCATAAACCACAGTAATATGACATATTTCTAGCTTTCATATAAACTATTGTATTGTATATCCATTATATTATTCCATATGTATCTATAAATATTTAGATGTTATTATATAACATGATCTAATTTACTAATGAGCAAAGAAATTACTGGAGACAATTTATATATTTCATTTATACAGTAGACAAAGAAGAACTTTAATTTTAGTATAATATGGTCTCTAAGTGTTCAGGGTCTATCCCTATTATCAGGAGGTTAATATTCTGCAATTATTTCCTATCTTCTCCCCAGCAGATCAGTTTTTCTGTTCATTTCAGGTCTAAATAAAATAATAAAACATTTTGGGAAAAACACACAAGCTAAAAGTCCAGAACTGGAAGCCATTACTGCAAATATCTCCACGGCCACCATGTATTTCCCTCTGGTGCTCAGATAAGCCGGGATCATGGCCATCCAGACACTACAGAACAGCAGCATGCTGAAGGTGATGTACTTGGCCTCATTAAAACTGTCCGGTAATGTCCTCACCATGAAAGCCAGAAGAAAGCTGACAGCGGCCAGGAGCCCCATATAACCCAACATGGAGTAGAACCAGAGATCTGAGCCCTCATTACACTGAATGATGATCTTCTCAGGATAAGACTGAGTGTCCAGGTCCTGGAATGGGGGAGAAATAGACAACCACAGAACACAGATGACAACCTGGAAGGATGAACACAACCACACTATGGTATAGGGCAGCTTCACACTCAGCCATTGTCTCCAGGGACTTCCAGGATTGGTGGACTTAAAAGCAACACAGACCATAACAGTCTTGGCCAGAAGTGAAGAGACGGCCACTGAGAAGAAGACTCCAAAACTGGTTTCACGTAATCTACAAGTGACATCACTGGGACGACCAAGAAACAAGAAGACAGAGAGGAAGCTGAGGATGATGGAGACCAGGAGGAGATAACTCAGGTTCCGGTTATTAGCTCTAACAATAGGAGTGTCCCGGTAGGAAATAAATATTCCAAATATGGAGACAGTCACAAGACATCCGAAGAGCGAGACGGAGGAAGATACAGAAGCAATGGTGTCATTATAAGAGATGAATTCTATTACTTTGGGCAGACATCGGTCTCTCTTCTCATTCGGCCATTCGTCACTTTCACATTTCATGCAGTTCTCGGCATCTGTAGGTAAAATACATAGCATATCACATGTTATGTAGCATCTACTTAATATCTATCGATGAGATTAAATGGTGTGTAAAATGGGTTTTATGGGCTGTAAGTTGAGAAAGTGGGTGAAAACAACAGAAAAAGTTTAAACTAATGATTAGAGATGAGCAAACAGTAAAAGATTCGATATTCGTTATTCGTTTCGAATAGCCGCTCAATATTCGACTATTCGATTTTTGGCCCTTAGGGTGAGTTGAGCCTTGCACCAGCACGTGTTCCGTAACATCAGGCGGGCCTTAAGTTCTGTGCTAAGTTGCACAAAGTTCCACTTGACCACCGAAGCGTGGACAAGTACATGCGGCCAGGGACGCTGCAACTCAATCGCGGCACACTGGCTGAATGTAGTTGAGGCTGGGACCGGGTTGCAAACTGTGGTGGCCTGCCTTGTCTCCCCACCCAATATTTCTGGCAGGAGTGCTGAAACACTACCCTCCTCCGCTGTTAAATCGACCCCAGCTACGAGCTATAAACGCTGCAACACTGGCGTGGGGAGACATCAGCAGGATGTGCTGAAGCTCATCAGCTTGGGGGACAGACAGCACACTGCCTCCGAAGTCAGGGATGCCATCCCGCATGAGATGGCAATGTTTTTTGCCCAGGTGCAGGTTGGCATATGAGATAATGGCCGGAACCTGATAGCAGATCTAGAGCTTGCCAGATTCAAACACGGTCCACACATAGCCCACGTTTTCAAATTATTGATTCAACGGTTTAGTCTACAGTACCTGGTGCTAGCCTTAATACACTCCAGCAATGCCTACATCTGCCTGAAGCAACGACTGTTGTGCGAGGTCACCACACGCTGAAACCCTAGATACCGTTTGTTGAGCGGGGTGTGTGAGCAGCAGAGACCTTTGATGGAGTTTCTTCTACAAAACCCAAGGGTTCATCAATGTCAGCTCCCTCAGTTTCTGCACCATGAGTTTTCATGGGTGGCAGACTTATGTGAAATCCTATCCCATCCTTTCCACTGGACAAGAAACATTAGCATACGCTCATCACAATTACTGATATGACAGTTGCGTTAAGCAGGGTGCAGGGTACAACGCAGACCAGGCCTGAGCACCAGGAACAGGTGTTACAATGGCTAGCGGATAATGCTTCCAGTTGCTTTTCCAGCAGCCGGTCAGCCACTACCTGCAGTCGTGTTCATACCCAAGAGTCTGCCCCTCCTTCCTCCCAACATGCCCAATCTTCCCAACAGAGTCATCCCACCCTTGTCCCCTCCCAGGATCACTTTTCGGGTCCTTTTACTGTCTCGCCCTCTGTTGAACCACTTCCTGAATCTCAGGAGCTACCAGACGACTTTGTGTGTACTGATGCCCAAACACTGGAGTATCCGCCATCACCTGGCAATTTTGTGGTTGTGGACCCACAACCAGCATTTTCCGTCCTCAGTGATGATGATGAGACATAGTTGCCATCAGGGCATTCTGTTGTCAAGTGCGGTTTGCAGTAAGAGGAGAGTGAGCAATTGGAAGAGGAGTTGGTGAACAACGAGGCCACCAACCCTAAATGGAAATGAGTGATGTATAGTGGGGAAAGCAGTGTAGATGTGGAGGCAAGCCAAGCAGGAAAAAAGGTGGCTACAGACAGAGGCATGACCAGAGGCAGCAAGGCCAAAGATTTTCCGTGTATTAGCCACTCATGCAAAACTCGCCCATGTTGCCAGACTAATTCCTCCAACAGGCTAACAACTGTCATCCGGTCCACACCCACTAGGGGCACACTCTCCAAGGTCTGGGACATGTTAATGACACCTCCTGGCCAAACTACCGCCACTGAGACGCCTAGTGTCACCAGGAGGGACAAGTATAAGCACATGTTGCGGGAGTACCTGGCAGACCCCAGCCCTGTCCTCTCCGATCCCTCTGCACCCTACATTTAGTGGGTCTCCAAGTTGGATTTTTGGCTGGAACTTGCGCTCTATGCATTGGAAGTCCTTTCCTGCCTTGATGCCAGTGTGCTATCGGAAAATGTCTTCAGCACAGCCGGTGGCATCATCACGGATAAGCGCAGCAGGCTGTCAGCTGACAGTGCTGACCAGTTGACGCTAATCAAAATGAGCAGCCACTGGATAGATTCATCATGTTCATTTCCAGCAGTGTCAAGCACCCTGACATGAAGTTTCTCCTCCTCATACTCCTCCACCATCAGCGTTGCACAATTCTGCTCCTACTGGGTTCAATTCACATTAATGCGCCCAAACTCTTCTGGTTAGAGGTTCAATCCACCCCGATTCCCCCAACTGTGCTGGTTAGAAGCTCATTATAAGTCTTGCCAAGTAACACACTGGCACATATGGCTGACTTCATGTTAGGTTGCTTTTCAAGTGACAAAGGCATAGTTCACATCATGGAGAGCAAACAATAATGCATTTTTGCAATCCTCGGCCCCCGGTATAAGTTAAAAATCACATCCTTTGTTCTGGTACAGGAGAGCAAAAGAATTGCACAAATGATATGTAATAATGGAGGCAGGCTAAGCAGCAAAAAAGATGGCTACAGGCTGAGGCGTGGACAGGGGTGATGTATAGCGGGGAAAACAGTGTAGATGTGGAGGCGACCTAAGCAGGAAAAAAGGTGGCTACAGGCAGAGGCATGTCCAGAGGCAGCAAGGCCAAAGTTTTACCATATACTAGCCACTCATGCAAAACTCGCCCATGTTGCCAGACTTATGCGAGATCTCTCCGTGTCTTTGAGGAGTCCACCAAGAGGGTCAGCTTTGACGAATGCATTAGTGATTTTAACAATCCCATTCCTGTGTGTGATGCAAGAATCCCTCATCACCATCAGGGATAAGGCATTGTACGCTGAGGAGTCGGGCATAGGAGCAGAACCATTCCAGCAGAATAGTCAGTGCACACTCCTGTCCGCTTCACAGCGTATATTGATGGAGGAAGTGGCAGATGATTTCATTGTCACACAGGAGGCTAGCAGCACCCCTGGCCAAACTATTGCGACTGAGGTGCCTAGTGTCACCAATTACATGACAAATTTAGTACTATATGACTGTGATATACATACTTTTTTCACCCTAGACCTATATACTATTTATTACCACACACCACCTGCCTCTTTGTGAAGCATTTACCCCCTGTTGTTTATGTGTAATTTATGTTTTCATATTTATTATCACTTAATAAAAATTGTCATTTTATTTATTGTGTTGCTTCTGTCCCTTCTTGGACATAGTCACACTGGCACACATGGCTGACTTCATGTTGGGTTGCTTCTCAAGAGAAAAAGGCATAGTTCACATCATGGAGAGCAAACAATACTGGATTGACCAAAAATTGGATTAAGCTGATATAGCCTGATTGAATTGCTGTGTATCACACTTTGCTTTAGGGGTTAGACCCTTAAAAATTGGATTGAGCTGATATAGCCTGACTAAATTTCTTTCTCTCCCACCTAGGTTTTGGGCGTAAACACCCTGTATATCTGGATTGAGTGTACATAGCCAGACTGAATTTCGGTGTCTCCCACCTAGGTTTTGGGGGTACACACCTCGGATATCTGGATAGTGCGTACATAGCCAGACTTAATTTCTCTGTACACCTGTTTGGGGGTTACACACTGCCTGAAAAGCAATTTTTCACATATATAGCAAGAACTGGCTGCTGTGGATTCCTGCTATTTTTTTTGGGGGGACCCCAGAGAAAAGCTGTTTGTCACGTATATAGCAAGAAGTAACTGCTGTAGATTCCTGCTATGTTTTTTGAGGGACACCCTTAATAAAAGCTGTTTGTCATGTATATAGCAAGAAGTAACCGTTCTGTATCCCTGTTTTACACCGTCCGGGGAAAGTTGGACTGATGTCCCTGCAGTGTATAGCTCTGAGAAGAGCTGTTGGTTTTCTTCTTTAGTTCTTGCCTCCCTATCTGAAGGTAATCGCTATCTAGCCCTCAGCAGATATGTTTCTCTCCCTATGTCTGACCGCAAAAATGGTGAATAGGACGGCGGCTGTGCTTATAAATTCGTAGGTCACATGTTTTCGGCAGCCAATGGGTTTTTTCAATTTTTTTCACTGCCTCCGTTGTCGTAGTTCCGGTCCCACCTCCTCTGCACAGTTATTGGAGCAAAAAAAAACACCAGGAAAGGTGGGAGGGGATACAAATTTTTACTGCGTATGCTGCGTGGTATTTGATTGGGAACGAATACTTCGAACGGCCTGATATTCGATCAAATACCTATTTGATCGAACGGTGTTCGCTCATCTCTACTAATGATAATTTTCCTTTGAACACATATAAATATAAACTTGTTTCATGCGAGCCCAGATCCCTGATACCATAAGGGATGAGGACTTGGTGACAGTGGGTGGGAGGTGAATGTTCCTTCTGGCCATTGTTAATCTAAATTATATATGGGGGGACTAAAGGAAAATTATACTGTAGGTGGGGGGATACTTGGTAGCATACTGAGGAGGCACAATAATGGGGCATTATACTGTGTAGGGGAATTAATGTCCCATTAGTGCCCTCTGCAGTACAAAGTTTCTTAAGTGGTCACATTGTAATGCCACATTATCCTCCACACAGTGTAATGCCAAGTTAGTGCCCACCACACAGTATAATGTCACATTAGTGCCCACCGCACAGTATAATTCCAAATGAGTAAACCCTGCACAGTATAGTGCCACGTTAGTCATCACCCGCACTGTAATACCATGTTAGTTGACCTGGCCTAAGCCTATTTTTTTTTCTATGAACCTGGGATGTGTGATATAGTCAGATGCGTCTTTGTCTGAAAAATACCATAAATACTGAGTGTGTTCTGCTCGGACCTTTACTTGATGGTGGACCCCAGTTAAAGGACCTTTACTAAAAGTAGTGGGGTACCCCTGCTCTTTTGGCCTCAGCAGCCCACTATGCCTAGCGGACCATCATGGTAAAAACTGATGATTTTTTTAGTAAGTTTTGGCATCAATTGTAATGACTAAGGGATACAAAACGATAATGATGTAACTGATATGTGTGAACATACCCTTAGGCACAACATGGCTGCTCTGCTCTTGCCTTTGCCTATAAGTCGAATAGCCTGTTCCACAAACCAGTCAATTTCAGGTCTGAATTTTCCAAAACTATCAAACGCGACAGTTATACAAGATTGTGGCAGATATTTGTCCTATAGAAACCTATGGGAACATTACGGTGGGCGTTTGTATGTCTTGTCTGATAAACTGCACACAAATCAGACTCTATGTGAATAAGGAGTTACTAGGATGAATAATAGGTAGAGATGGGAGAGAATAAGGAGATTCATTAGATAAATATTCTTGAGGTTTGTCCGTCAGGTTAGTTTTGGGCCAGAAGTGCTATACAAAACTTTTGGAAAATTCATCTTGAATCTGGTTTGATCTGAACTTGTTTGCTCATCTGTAATAAGTGATGCATGTGTAGTTATACAGAAGTGTCCTGTACTATGTAGAGGGAGTCAGTCAGCAGGATCACGAGGCTTTATCTAGAGGTGTCTGATATCTAGGAACATTCTGGGGTTCAGAGGTTGATGAGATTTCTTACAAAGAAAAGTCATTTGTCTTTTTTTTATTTTGAATCATGGAGATTTTGGGAGATTTCTAGTTTTGTGTTATAGATGATTTATTCTCTAGAGTAAGATGGAACAAGCGACTGAGAGAATTGGTGTTTTATCAGTCCCAAAAAGAAGGTGAAGTCTGGTTTAGGTTTTATGGTCGTCTTGGAAATGAATTATATTAATACAAAAACTGTTAGTGATAAGAACACTGAGTATAACAAAACCAGAATGATTCATTGTGCCAGTTGTGGTCTGTACACCCCCCAGAAAATACTCACACTGGTAAGACAGTACTACCACTCCTACTAGAACATCATCACACTGGTAAGACAGTACTACTACTCCTACTAGAACATCATCACACTGGTAAGACAGTACTACTACTCCTACTAGAACATCATCACACCTGTAAGACAGTACTACTACTCCTACTAGAACATCATCACACTGGTAAGACAGTACTACTACTCCTACTAGAACATCATCACACTGGTAAGACAGTACTACTACTCCTACTAGAACATCATCACACTGGTAAGACAGTACTACTACTCCTACTAGAACATCATCACACCTGTAAGACAGTACTACTACTCCTACTAGAACATCATCACACTGGTAAGACAGTACTTCTACTCCTACTAGAACATCATCACACTGGTAAGACAGTACTACTACTCCTACTAGAACATCATCACACTGGTAAGACAGTACTACTACTCCTACTAGAACATCATCACACTGGTAAGACAGTACTACTACTCCTACTAGAACATCATCACACTGGTAAGACAGTACTACTACTCCTACTAGAACATCATCACACTGGTAAGACAGTACTACTACTCCTACTAGAACATCATCCACACTGGTAAGACAGTACTACTACTCCTACTAGAACATCATCACACTGGTAAGACAGTACTACTACTCCTACTGGAACATCATCACACTGGTAAGACAGTACTACTACTCCTACTAGAACATCATCACACTGGTAAGACAGTACTACTACTCCTACTAGAACATCATCACACTGGTAAGACAGTACTACTACTCCTACTAGAACATCATCACACTGGTAAGACAGTACTACTACTCCTACTAGAACATCATCACACCTGTAAGACAGTACTACTACTCCTACTAGAACATCATCACACTGGTAAGACAGTACTACTACTCCTACTAGAACATCATCACACTGGTAAGACAGTACTACTACTCCTACTAGAACATCATCACACTGGTAAGACAGTACTACTACTCCTACTAGAACATCATCCACACTGGTAAGACAGTACTACTACTCCTACTAGAACATCATCACACTGGTAAGACAGTACTACTACTCCTACTAGAACATCATCACACGGTAAGACGGTACTACTACTCCTACTAGATCATCATGTACACTGGTAAGACAGTACTACTACTCCTACTAGAACATCATCACACTGGTAAGACAGTACTACTACTCCTACTAGACCATCATCACACTGGTAAGACAGTAGTACTACTCCTACTAGAGCATCATCACACTGGTAAGACAGTACTACTACTCCTACTAGAACATCATCACACTGGTAAGACAGTACTACTACTCCTACTAGAACATCATCACACTGGTAAGACAGTACTACTACTCCTACTAGGATATCATCACACTGGTAAGACAGTACTACTACTCCTACTAGATCATCATGTACACTGGTAAGACAGTACTACTACTCCTACTAGAACATCATCACACTGGTAAGACAGTACTACTACTCCTACTAGACCATCATCACACTGGTAAGACAGTACTACTACTCCTACTAGAACATCATCACACTGGTAAGACAGTACTACTACTCCTACTAGAACATCATCCACACTGGTAAGACAGTACTACTACTCCTACTAGAACATCATCACACTGGTAAGACAGTACTACTACTCCTACTAGAACATCATCCACACTGGTAAGACAGTACTACTACTCCTACTAGACCATCATGTACACTGGTAAGACAGTACTACTACTCCTACTAGAACATCATCCACACTGGTAAGACAGTACTACTACTCCTACTAGAACATCATCACACTGGTAAGACAGTACTACTACTCCTACTAGAACATCATCACACTGGTAATACAGTACTACTACTCCTACTAGAACATCATCACACTGGTAAGACAGTACTACTACTCCTACTAGAACATCATCACACTGGTAAGATAGTACTACTACTCCTACTAGAACATCATCCACACTGGTAAGACAGTACTACTACTCCTACTAGAACATCATCACACTGGTAAGACAGTACTACTACTCCTACTAGAACATCATCCACACTGGTAAGACAGTACTACTACTCCTACTAGAACATCATCACACTGGTAAGATAGTACTACTACTCCTACTAGGACATCATCACACTGGTAAGACAGTACTACTACTCCTACTAGAACATCATCACACTGGTAAGACAGTACTACTACTCCTACTAGGACATCATCACACTGGTAAGACAGTACTACTACTCCTACTAGAACATCATCACACTGGTAAGACAGTACTACTACTCCTACTAGAACATCATCACACTGGTAAGACAGTACTACTACTCCTACTAGAACATCATCACACTGGTAAGACAGTACTACCACTCCTACTAGAACATCATCACACTGGTAAGACAGTACTACTACTCCTACTAGAACATCATCACACTGGTAAGACAGTACTTCTACTCCTACTAGAACATCATCACACTGGTAAGACAGTACTACTACTCCTACTAGAACATCATCACACTGGTAAGACAGTACTACTACTCCTACTAGAACATCATCACACTGGTAAGACAGTACTACTACTCCTACTAGAACATCATCACACTGGTAAGACAGTACTACTACTCCTACTAGAACATCATCCACACTGGTAAGACAGTACTACTACTCCTACTAGAACATCATCACACTGGTAAGACAGTACTACTACTCCTACTAGAACATCATCACACTGGTAAGACAGTACTACTACTCCTACTAGAACATCATCACACTGGTAACACAGTACTACTACTCCTACTAGAACATCATCACACTGGTAAGACAGTACTACTACTCCTACTAGAACATCATCACACGGTAAGACGGTACTACTACTCCTACTAGATCATCATGTACACTGGTAAAACAGTACTACTACTCCTACTAGAACATCATCACACTGGTAAGACAGTACTACTACTCCTACTAGACCATCATCACACTGGTAAGACAGTAGTACTACTCCTACTAGAGCATCATCACACTGGTAAGACAGTACTACTACTCCTACTAGAACATCATCACACTGGTAAGACAGTACTACTACTCCTACTAGAACATCATCACACTGGTAAGACAGTACTACTACTCCTACTAGGATATCATCACACTGGTAAGACAGTACTACTACTCCTACTAGATCATCATGTACACTGGTAAGACAGTACTACTACTCCTACTAGAACATCATCACACTGGTAAGACAGTACTACTACTCCTACTAGACCATCATCACACTGGTAAGACAGTACTACTACTCCTACTAGAACATCATCACACTGGTAAGACAGTACTACTACTCCTACTAGAACATCATCCACACTGGTAAGACAGTACTACTACTCCTACTAGACCATCATCACACTGGTAAGACAGTGCTACTACTCCTACTAGAACATCATCACACTGGTAAGACAGTACTACTACTCCTACTAGAACATCATCACACTGGTAATACAGTACTACTACTCCTACTAGAACATCATCACACTGGTAAGATAGTACTACTACTCCTACTAGAACATCATCCACACTGGTAAGACAGTACTACTACTCCTACTAGAACATCATCACACTGGTAAGACAGTACTACTACTCCTACTAGACATCATCACACTGGTAAGACAGTACTACTACTACTCCTACTAGAACATCATCCACACTGGTAAGACAGTACTACTACTCCTACTAGAACATCATCACACTGGTAAGATAGTACTACTACTCCTACTAGAACATCATCACACTGGTAAGACAGTACTACTACTCCTACTAGAACATCATCCACACTGGTAAGACAGTACTACTACTCCTACTAGAACATCATCACACTGGTAAGATAGTACTACTACTCCTACTAGAACATCATCACACTGGTAAGACAGTACTACTACTCCTACTAGAACATCATCACACTGGTAAGACAGTACTACTACTCCTACTAGAACATCATCACACTGGTAAGACAGTACTACTACTCCTACTAGATCATCATGTACACTGGTAAGACAGTACTACTACTCCTACTAGAACATCATCACACTGGTAAGACAGTACTACTACTCCTACTAGACCATCATCACACTGGTAAGACAGTAGTACTACTCCTACTAGAGCATCATCACACTGGTAAGACAGTACTACTACTCCTACTAGAACATCATCACACTGGTAAGACAGTAATACTACTCCTACTAGGATATCATCACACTGGTAAGACAGTACTACTACTCCTACTAGAACATCATCACACTGGTAAGACAGTACTACTACTCCTACTAGATCATCATGTACACTGGTAAGACAGTACTACTACTCCTACTAGAACATCATCACACTGGTAAGACAGTACTACTACTCCTACTAGACCATCATCACACTGGTAAGACAGTAGTACTACTCCTACTAGAGCATCATCACACTGGTAAGACAGTACTACTACTCCTACTAGAACATCATCACACTGGTAAGACAGTAATACTACTCCTACTAGGATATCATCACACTGGTAAGACAGTACTACTACTCCTACTAGAACATCATCACACTGGTAAGACAGTACTACTACTCCTACTAGACCATCATGTACACTGGTAAGACAGTACTACTACTCCTACTAGAACATCATCACACTGGTAAGACAGTACTACTACTCCTACTAGAACATCATCACACTGGTAAGACAGTACTACTACTCCTACTAGATCATCATCACACGGTAAGACGGTACTACTACTTCTACTAGATCATCATGTACACTGGTAAGACAGTACTACTACTCCTACTAGAACATCATCACACGGTAAGACGGTACTACTACTCCTACTAGATCATCATGTACACTGGTAAGACAGTACTACTACTCCTACTAGACCATCATCACACTGGTAAGACAGTAGTACTACTCCTACTAGAGCATCATCACACTGGTAAGACAGTACTACTACTCCTACTAGACCATCATCACACTGGTAAGACAGTAGTACTACTCCTACTAGAGCATCATCACACTGGTAAGACAGTACTACTACTCCTACTAGAACATCATCACACTGGTAAGACAGTACTACTACTCCTACTAGAACATCATCACACTGGTAAGACAGTACTATTACTCCTACTAGGATATCATCACACTGGTAAGACAGTACTACTACTCCTACTAGATCATCATGTACACTGGTAAGACAGTACTACTACTCCTACTAGAACATCATCACACTGGTAAGACAGTACTACTACTCCTACTAGAACATCATCACACTGGTAAGACAGTACTACTACTCCTACTAGAACATCATCACACTGGTAAGACAGTACTACTACTCCTACTAGAACATCATCCACACTGGTAAGACAGTACTACTACTCCTACTAGAACATCATCACACTGGTAAGACAGTACTACTACTCCTACTAGAACATCATCCACACTGGTAAGACAGTACTACTACTCCTACTAGAACATCATCACACTGGTAAGATAGTACTACTACTCCTACTAGAACATCATCCACACTGGTAAGACAGTACTACTACTCCTACTAGAACATCATCACACTGGTAAGACAGTACTACTACTCCTACTAGAACATCATCACACTGGTAAGATAGTACTACTACTCCTACTAGAACATCATCACACTGGTAAGACAGTACTACTACTCCTACTAGAACATCATCACACTGGTAAGACAGTACTACTACTCCTACTAGAACATCATCACACTGGTAAGACAGTACTACTACCCCTACTAGATCATCATGTACACTGGTAAGACAGTACTACTACTCCTACTAGAACATCATCACACTGGTAAGACAGTACTACTACTCCTACTAGACCATCATCACACTGGTAAGACAGTAGTACTACACCTACTAGAGCATCATCACACTGGTAAGACAGTACTACTACTCCTACTAGAACATCATCACACTGGTAAGACAGTAATACTACTCCTACTAGGATATCATCACACTGGTAAGACAGTACTACTACTCCTACTAGAATATCATCACACTGGTAAGACAGTACTACTACTCCTACTAGACCATCATGTACACTGGTAAGACAGTACTACTACTCCTACTAGAACATCATCACACTGGTAAGACAGTACTACTACTCCTACTAGACCATCATCACACTGGTAAGACAGTACTACTACTCCTACTAGAACATCATCACACTGGTAAGACAGTACTACTACTCCTACTAGAACATCATCCACACTGGTAAGACAGTACTACTACTCCTACTAGAACATCATCCACACTGGTAAGACAGTACTACTACTCCTACTAGAACATCATCACACTGGTAAGACAGTACTACTACTCCTACTAGAACATCATCACACTGGTAAGATAGTACTACTACTCCTACTAGAACATCATCACACTGGTAAGACAGTACTACTACTCCTACTAGAACATCATCACACTGGTAAGATAGTACTACTACTCCTACTAGAACATCATCCACACTGGTAAGACAGTACTACTACTCCTACTAGAACATCATCACACTGGTAAGACAGTACTACTACTCCTACTAGAACATCATCACACTGGTAAGACAGTACTACTACTCCTACTAGAACATCTCTCACACTGGTAAGACAGTACTACTACTCCTACTAGAACATCACCACACTGGTAAGACAGTACTACTACTCCTACTAGAACATCATCCACACTGGTAAGACAGTACTACTACTCCTACTAGAACATCATCCACACTGGTAAGACAGTACTACTACTCCTTTATGTTGGAGAGACCGGACAACAGCTTAGACTGCGTATGAACTCACATCGCCATACTATTAAAGAACAAAGGATTGACCTTCCCGTGTCTAAGCATTTTTGCAGTGGGGACCACAACATCGCCGATCATATGAAGATTTTGATTTTGAGAGGGAACTTTTCTTTTTTTTTTTTTTCTTATGGTAGAGTTGGAAGGGACCTCAAGGGCCATCGGGTCCAACCCCCTGCGAGTGCAGGTTTTCCTAAATCATCCCAGCTATATGTTTATCCAGATTCTGCTTGAAGATTTCCATTGATGGAGCGCCCACCACCTCCCGTGGCAGCCTATTCCACTCTCTCACTACCCTCACTGTCAGAAAGTTTTTCCTAATGTCTAATCTGTATCTCTTCCCCTTTAGTTTCATCCCATTGCTTCTTGTACTTCCTTGTGCTAATGAGAATAGGGTAGATCCCTCTGCACTGTGACTACCTTTCAGATATTTGTAGACTGCTATTAAATCTCCCCTCAGCCTTCTCTTCTGCAAACTAAACAATCCCAGTTCTTTTAGCCGCTCCTCATAGGACATGGTTTGCAGACCTTCCACCATTTTGGTTGCTCTTCTCTGGACTTGCTCCAATATATCGATGTCTTTCTTGAATTGAGGCGCCCAGAACTGTACACAGTATTCCAGGTGTGGTCTGACCAGGGAAGAGTACAGCGGAATAATGACCTCTCTTGATCTAGATTCAATGCTTGTCTTAATACATCCCAGAATTTTATTCGCCTTTTTTGCAGCAGCACCGCACTGTTGGCTCATGTTGAATTTGTGATCTACTATTATGCCCAAGTCCTTTTCCCCTATGCTATCACTTAGTTCTATTCCTCCCATACTATATAGGTTTTTTACATTTCTGTTACCCAGATGTAGAACTTTGCATTTGTCCCTGTTAAATCCCATTTTGTTCGCCTCAGCCCATTGTTCCAGTGTGTCTAAGTCCTTTTGAATACACTCTCTCTCCTCTCTAGTGTTGGCTATTCCTCCTATCTTCGTATCATCTGCAAATTTTATGAGTTCCCCAATAATTCCATCGTCCAGATCATTTATAAAGATATTAAAAAGTACTGGGCCCAGAACAGAGCCCTGCGGCACCCCGCTTTTGACTTTCTTCCAGTTGGATGTGTAGCCATTTAGTATTACTCGTTGTGTCCGATCATTAAGCCAGTTGTGAATCCACCTAACTGATTTTTTGTCAAAGCCATACTTAATCATTTTTTCAATAAGAAGGTTATGTGATACTTTATCAAATGCCTTACTGAAGTCAAGATATACTATATCCACGGCATTCCCTTGGTCCAACCATTCAGTGATTTTGTTGTAGAAGGAAATCAGGTTAGTCTGACAAGATTTATTGGTCATAAAGCCGTGCTGGCTCTGGTTAATTAATGCCTTCCCATCCAGGTACCGAAGTAAATGTTCCTTAACAATTTGCTCAAAGATTTTTCCTGCTATCGAGGTCAGACTTACCGGCCTGTAATTTCCTGGATCGTCCCTTTTCCCCTTTTTGTAGATGGGGACAACATTTGCCCTTCAGATCAAAGAGGGAAAGGCGCATAAATGAGTATAAGTTCATGACACTGCTTCAGACACTAGAGTGTGGACTTAATGCATCACAGGGTTTCATGTCTTTTTACAGTAACGTGTGAACTGATAAGGACCTGTAAGTGTTTACATTGTCTCTACCAATTACTAACAACCCCCCCCTTCCTCCTGAACTCTAACACCTTTTGTGCCTGCTCTGTATATATACATTCATCCTTCAAAAATGTTTTTAAATTTACTTTGAGAAAGGAGCCAAGCGTTCCGAAACGTCGTAATTTGTCATCATTATGAGATAGCCATTAAAAAGGTATCAACTACTGAAGATCAACAAGTTTTCTTGTTTTTTTTTTTTATATTTCTAACCCACTGGCTAACATGGTACAACAACAAACATTTTCCTTATACTAGAACATCATCACACTGGTAAGACAGTACTACTACTCCTTCTAGAACATCATCACACTGGTAAGACAGTTCTGCTGCTACTACTAGAACATTATACACACTGGTAAGACAGTACTACTACTCTTACTATCATATACCGGTTATATTGGAGACCTCTCCTTCTGAACATGGCACGCAGTCATAGCAGCAGGCGTGAATTGTTGGTCCTGCTATCTTCCTGCTTCCTGGTACACATGGCTCTGAGCAGCGGGATACTGGGACCTGAATGAGAAGACAAGAACCTTTAGTGGAGTG
Source organism: Leptodactylus fuscus (assembly GCF_031893055.1). Lineage (NCBI taxonomy): Eukaryota > Metazoa > Chordata > Amphibia > Anura > Leptodactylidae > Leptodactylus > Leptodactylus fuscus. Next base: position 363,670,392 of record NC_134265.1, on the reverse strand, counting down.
ACACAGAATGGACATGTATGATAGAAGTACTGAGGTGATCTCGGAGGGTGGACTATAGAAGGTAAAGTGTCCATTCATATAAAGTAGATCATTCTGACCTCTTTATAGGTATCTGGATGGAGAAGGGTTAATGATCAGCTATTAGTGGTGGCTACCTGCTATGGCGTATACATGGGTCATTCTATGGGAAGGGGATAAGAGATCAGAATTTTTGTATATGTCAATGCATAGTGTGTTCAGACAGGAAGCCCTTATAAATGAGAATATCATATACTCGTGAAATTCAGTCCAGGAGTATACTGTATATGAGCACTTTCCATTACATACATATAACTGGATGACACTATGCCTGATTCCTGAGTGGTGTTGGCTGAATCTCTCAAGTTTTGTTTTGTGTTCCACCAGTTCATTCCCAAGACTGACCTGTATGAATGTGTTCCTAATTTACATTATAGCTTCCCAAATGAACATTAGAACCAGTATACTGTATCTTCATAGGAGCCCCAATGAACGTTTGTTAGTGCCACTATACCATAAAGCAGGAGGTGATGAAGGACTGGTGTAAACTGTCTTAGTTGTATTTTGTTAGAGCCATTATTCTGTATCTATGTAGCAGCCTAAATAAATGTTCCTTACAACCTCTATAGTATAGCGCAGTGGTTGGTGCTGGATTGGTATAAACTGCCCTAATGTCTTTCTTAGGGCCATTATACAATATCTATATAATAAACCTAACAGAAGTTTATCAGGGTCGCTATACACCTCCCCCTGCACCACACGCTGCACTTGATCAACAGTGGTTAGCAGCATTTCACGTTACTCCCCAGTTGTCTATGTAATTGATGGAATCCATGATTGCCAGAGAAGGGGTTCATTGCAGTGTTGTCATAATTCACCTCTTGACAGGAAGGACCTCTTCAGCCATAGTAATGGCTGCTGTCTGACAGCAACTCTTACTAAGGTTGTTGTTAGTGCTATTATCCTAGCACTCACTGCCATCAGGGGTACCGGAAACAGTTTGCTATGGTTGAGTATCTGACCATCTAGTGATGAATGGATACTGGAACATGTGCAAACAAGTGGTGCAACTGGGAAAGCCAAAAATCCTGAGCGTTACCATTCTAGTTATGTCAGGCTTCTGCTGCTTTGGGTGGCTATGAAATACCAGGAAGACGCCAAGTGCTTTTCTTTTTTAAAAATAAATAATTGAAAAAATAACTACCTCGGAACAGTTGGCGATCCCCATGGACTATCTTATATACAAGAGAAAATGGATGAAGATGAGGGACTGGTCTGTGTCATGGTGTTCCTTGAATTCCAGGACTTTATAAGAAGGAGAAGAACTCTTTGTGGATACAGATGTGGGGATATTTCACAATCAGAGGAAGAGTTTATAGCTTACTTGTGTGGAGATGATGATAATGATGGCAATGTCAACCACACTGGCTTAAACCAAATAACAGGGTCCTGGGTGCATGCACACACTTACAGGCATAAAAGACTATAGGGTTCAATGCTTACACATTGACAAGTGTATTCTTAGCATGAAGGAATGCGATAAGTTATGCATTGCAGTACCTTTAAACCCTTGCTATAAACCCAAATTGAGGGAATTTTTACTTCCCTCTACATATTTTGAAGATATTCTGTATATCTAGCTTTCCAAAGTTTTTAGTAAGATGACTACCAGTGTCAGTCACATGTCTGCCCAGGAGGCCTCCACCCATTCCCAGGCCATCTCACTCATTCTCCTCTGGCAATGCTACAGCTACAAGAAGTAGAAGGAAAATAAGCAGAACCAGCAACATCAGCAGTCACTACCATATCTAGGTCACTGGCAGCAGATTGTGGACCAGCTTTGCTATCAAACCAGTTTGGCTTGTGGTTAACTCTAAGGACCTTATCACAGCAGTATGTATGCACACAGATTCAACTCAGAAACCACGTAACAAACAAAACAGATAGACACCAGGATAAAACAGAATTCATGAATGTTCACATCATATTCCTCAGCCAGAGTGGGACTAAAGGTATAAGGAAATTGTGTCTACAGGTCTTAAATAGATATAGACACTGAGGGATAGGCGGGAGGAAATAAGCAGGTACAAAACCAATAATTAAAAAGACAGGAGAAGAAACACAACAGAGGTAGTAAATAAACTAGGTCTACTAGGAGGTTCAATCGTACCTAGAGTTCTCCTATTTTCCAGCAGATAACTTTGAAACCATGGAGTTCTGAACCAACATTTTGGTATTCTGTGCTGCTAGTGGAGGCATAACACCTAGGCAGACTAACCTGTCCACCATATGTGTGTGCAGCAACCCACTGGGATTACTGCAAAATGTATTTAGTTCATGTACAGTGTAGGAAATAACTATTTGATCCCTTGCAGATTTTTTAATTTTAAGGGTGGGTTAATTTAACAGTGAGATGCTTTTTGTAGTTGTTGATGAGGCTTGCGCACATGTCAGGAGGAATTTTGGTCCACTCATTAGGTTTTTGAGGGTTGTCAATTGGCAACTTGGACCTTCAGCTCCCTCCATTAGTTTTCTATGGGATTAAGGTCTGGAGACTGGCTAGGCCACTCAATGACCTTAATATGCTTCTTTTTGAGCCACTGTTTTATTGCCTTGGCTGTTTTGAGTAGTCTATGGTGCATTTAGATGTGAGTTTAGAATCATTATACATTGGTAAAAGCCATCTTCTTCCTCCTCCTTCTCCTCCTCTTTTCAATTTCAGCTTTTTTACAGATGGTATTACGTTTGCTTCAAGAATTTTATTGAATCCATTCTTCTCTCACCTATGAAATGTTTCCTATGCCATTGGCAGCCCCACAACCTTAAGCATGACTGAGCCAACCCCATGCTTAATGGTTGGAGAGATGTTCTTTTTTTGAAATTATGTGCCCTTTTTACTGTGAAAATACCTTTGATCATTGTGGTCAGAGTTCTATTTTAACCTCATCGGCACACTGGGACGTGTTTCCAAAAGGCATCAGGCTATGGTGAGGACGCACAAGAGGTTTACTACTGGAGTTTTCTATGAATGCCATACTTGTGCAGGTTTTGCTGAACATTATAACAATTTTCCACAACTCCAGAGTCTGCTAAATCTTCCTGAAGGTCTTTTGCAGTCCAGTGGCAGTTCTGATCTGCCATTCTCACAATCCAACGAGCAGCTGTCTCTAAAAGTATTCATGTTCTTCCAGATCCTATCTTGACCTCCACTGTTCCTCTAGCTGTCATTTCTTAATTACATTTGGAATTGAGGAAAGGAAAAATTGAAAACACTTTGTTCTTATTGTCTTCTTATAGCCTTCTCCTGCTTTGTGGGTCTCCACCATTTTCATTTTCACAGTGCTCAGCAGCTGCTTAGAAGAAACCATGGCTGTTGTTTTTCGCACAAAGTTTGAGGAGGCGGACATGGATTTATAAAGCTGTAAAACTTGCATCACTTTGCTTTTCCTAATGATAATAGTGAACAAGCCATAACCTGAACTGACTAATGAAGTCAAAGTTATCTGAGCACTCAAATCTACAAACGTTCTCAAACTTTTTCCCCTTTTCAAACAAAATAAATCACTGATATTGTTTAAAGTTATAGACAAATGAGTTTAATTTGTAACTTTATAGATCATTTCATTGTCAACTTGCTTAACTATTTACAATAACAGTCATTTTGACCAGGGGCGTTGAAAACTTTTGCATGCCACTGTAGGTCTCCAATATCCTTATCTCTTCTCTCTATCTTATAAAAATTAATTCTTGTCTGTCTGTCTGTCTGTATACACAGATCAGCACACAGTATCACATGCCAGAGGATTAGATACACGGGTCTGCACACAGTCCCACACACCAGAGGATTAAATACACACTTCTGCACACAGTTCCACACACTGAAGGATTTGATACGTGCATCTGCACACGGTTTCACATGCCGAAGGATTAGATACAGGCGTCTACACACAGTTCCACACTCCAGAGGATTAGATACGTGCGTCTGCACACATTTGTACACTCCATAGGATTAGATACACGCGTCTGCACACAGTTCCACATTCCAGAGGATTAGATACGCGCATCTGCACACAGTTGTACATGCCATAGGATTAGATACACGCGTCTGCACACAGTACCACATGCAGTAGGATTAGATACGCGCGTCTACACATAGTTCCACACGCCAAAGGATTAGATATGCACGTCTGCACACAGTACCACACGGGGGAGGATTAGATACGCGCGTCTACACACAGTACCACATGCCATATGATTAGATACGCGCATCTGCACACAGTACCACATGCCGGGGGATTGGATACACGCGTCTACACACAGTTCCACACGCCGTAGGATTAGATATGCGCCTCTTCACACAATACCACACAGGGGAGGATTAGATACACGTGTCTTCACACAGTTGTACACGCCATAGGATTAGATACACGTGTCTGCACACAGTACCACATGCCATAGGATTAGATACGTGCATCTACACACAGTACCACATGCCGTAGAATTAGATACATGCGTCTACACACAGTTCCACACTCCAGAAGATTAGATGCGTGCGTCTGCACACAGTTGTACACGCCATAGGATTAGATACACGCGTCTTAACACAGTACCACATGCAGTAGGATTAGATACGTGCGTCTACACAAAGTTCCTCACGCCGAAGGATTAGATACACGCCTCTTCACACAATACCACACAGGGGAGGATTAGATACGTGTGTGTGCACATAGTACCACACTTTGGAGGATTAGATACATGCCTCTGCACACAGTACCACAAGCCAGAGAATTAGATACGCATCTCAGCACACAGTATCACACGGGGGAGGATTAGATATGCGGGTCTGCACACAGTACCACACGGGGGAGGATTAGATACGCGCGTCTACACACAGTACCCCATGCCATAGGATTAGATATGCGCATCTGCACACAGTACCACATGCCGGGGATTGGATATGCGCGTTTACACACAGTTCCACATGCCGTAGGATTAGATATGCGCCTCTTCACACAATACCACACAGGGGAGGATTATATACACGTGTCTTCACACAGTTGTACACACCATAGGATTAGATACACGGGTCTGCACACAGTCCCACACACCAGAGGATTAAATACGCATTTCTGCACACAGTTCCACACACTGAAGGATTTGATACACGCGTCTGCACACGGTTCCACATGCCAAAGGATTAGATACAGGCGTCTAGACACAGTTCCACACTCCAGAGGATTAGATACGTGCGTCTGCACACATTTGTACACGCCATAGGATTAGATACACACGTCTGCACAGAGTACCACATGCCGTAGGATTAGATACACGCGTCTACACACAGTTCCACATTCCAGAGGATTAGATACGCGCGTCTGCACACAGTTGTACACACCATAGGATTAGATACACGCGTCTGCACACAGTACCACATGCAGCAGGATTAGATACGCGCGTCTACACATATTTCCACACGCCAAAGGATTAGATACGCACCTCTTCACACAATACCACACAGGGGAGGATTAGATACGTGTGTGCACACAGTACCACACTTTGGAGGATTAGATACATGTCTCTGCACACAGTACCACAAGCCAGAGAATTATATACGCGTCTCAGCACACAGTATCACACGGGGGAGGATTAGATACGCGTGTTTACACACAGTACCACACGCGGGAGGATTAGATATGCGCATCTGCACACAGTACCACATGCCGGGGGATTGGATACACACCTCTACACACAGTTCCACACGCCGTAGGATTAGATACGCGCCTCTTCACACAATACCACACAGGGGAGGATTAGATACACGTGTCTTCACACAGTTGTACACGCCATAGGATTAGATACACGCGTCTGCACACAGTACCACATGCCGTAGGATTAGATACGCGCGTCTACACACAGTACCACATGCCTTAGGATTAGATACACATGTCTACACACAGTACCACATGCCATAGGATTAGATACACGTGTCTGCACACAGTACCACATGCCGTAGGATTAGATACGTGCGTCTACACACAGTTCCACACGCCATAGTATTAGATACGCGCCTCTTCACACAATACCACACAGGGGAGGATTAAATACGTGCGTCTGCACACAGTACCACACACCAGAGGATAAGATAAGCGTGTCTGCACACAGTACCAAATTCCGTAGGATTAGATACGCACGTCTGCATACAGTATCACATGCCGTAGGATTAGATACTCACGTCTACACACAGTTCCACATGCCGTAGGATTAGATACGCGCCTCTTCACACAATATCACACAGGGGAGGATTAGATACGTGCATCTGCACACAGTACCGCACGCCAGAGTCATTGGATATGCGCGTCTGCACACAGTTTCACTTACTGGAGGATTAGATACGCGTCTCTTCACACAATACCACACGGGGAGGATTAGATATGTGCATCTGCACACAGTACCACACCAACAAGGATTGGATACTTACATCTAAACACAGTACTACACAGGGAAGGATTAGATACAGCTTTACTCCAGGTATCCATAACAACTGATCACAGGTTTTTCACTGACATCCAAAATGAGATACACATAATCACATGACGCTTATGGACATACACACAAACCACATACAAAATACACCAGGGCAAAACTGGACAATTCTTATGGGGCCACTACACAAACATAACATGTAATATACCCGTGCAAAGCCGGGTCCTCCCTCTAGTCTATATTATAAAAATTGAATTTCTGTCTGTCTGTCTGTTCTCTAATGCGAACCAAATGACTGGACCGATCTTCACCAAATTTGGTACAGAGATACTTCAGATATTCGGGAAGGTTTAAGATGAGACTCCAACTCACTGGGACGTACCATTGCTGAGATACAGCATTCCAAACACAGTGCCCCCCCTCCTTAGCCAATACAAACCTGCAAGACTTTCACTCATATTCCAACTGCAATACACACGGTCACTCCACATGCACAATACAACACTGATATCCAAACTGAGATACACGCATCAGAGGATTAGATACACAGATCAGCACACAGTATTACACACCAGAGAATTAGATACACGGGTCTGCACACAGTCCCACACACCAGAGAATTAAATACGCACTTCTGCACACAGTTCCACACACTGAAGGATTTGATACGTACGTCTGCACACATTTGTACACGCCATAGGATTAGATACACGCATCTGCACAGAGTACCACATGCCTTAGGATTAGATACACGCGTCTACACACAGTTCCACACTCCAGAGGATTAGATACGCGCGTCTGCACACAGTTGTACACGCCATAGGATTAGATACACGCGTCTTCACACAGTACCACATGCAGTAGTATTAGATACACACGTCTACACACAGTTCCACACGCCGAAGGATTAGATACGCACCTCTTCACACAATACCACACAGGAGAGGATTAGATACGTGTGTGTGCACACAGTACCACACTTTGGAGGATTAGATACATGCCTCTGCACACAGTACCACAAGCCAGAGAATTAGATACGCGTCTCAGCACACAGTACCACATGGGGGAGGATTAGATACACGCGTCTACACACAGTACCACATGCCATAGGATTATATACACACGTCTGCACACAGTACCACATGCCGGGGGATTGGATACATGCTTCTACACACAGTTCCACACACTGTAGGATTAGATACGCACCTCTTCACACAATACCACACAGGGGAGGATTAGATACACGTGTCTTCACACAGTTGTACATGCCGTAGGATTAGATACGCACGTCTACACACAGTACCACATGCCGTAGGATTAGATACGCGCGTCTGCACACAGTACCACATGCCGTAGAATTAGATACGCGCGTCTACACGCAGTTCCACATTCCAGAGGATTAGATACGCGCGTCTGCACACAGTTGTACACGCCATAGGATTAGATACACACGTCTGCACAGAGTATCACATGCCGTAGGATTAGATACACATGTCTACACACAGTTCCACACTCCAGAGGATTAGATACGCGCGTCTGCACACAGTTGTACACGCCATAGGATTAGATACACACGTCTGCACAGAGTATCACATGCCGTAGGATTAGATACACATGTCTACACACAGTTCCACACTCCAGAGGATTAGATACGCGTGTTTGCACACAGTACCACACGGGGGAGGATTAGATACGCGCATCTACACACAGTACCACATGCCGGGGGATTGGACACGCGCGTCTACACACAGTTCCACACGCCGTAGGATTAGATACGCGCCTCTTCGCACAGTACCACTCAAGGGAGGATTAGATACAGGCCTCTGCACACAGTACCACATGCCAGAGTCATTAGATACGCACGTCTGCACACAGTTTCACTTACTGGAGGATTAGATACGCGCCTCTTCACACAATATCACATGGGGAGGATTAGATATGTGCATCTGCACAAAGTACCACACCAACAAGGATTAGACACTTGCATCTAAACACAGTACTACACGGGGAAGGATTAGATACAGCTTTACTCCAGGTATCCATAACAACTGATCACAGGTTTTTCACTGACATCCAAAATGAGATACACATAATCACATGACGCTTATGGACATACACGCAAACAACAAACAAAATACACCAGTGCAAAATTGGACAATTCTTATGGGGCCACTACACAAACATAAATTGTAATATACCCGTGCGAAGCCGGGTCCTCCCTCTAGTTTATTAATAAAAAATAAACCATTTTTTAATAGGAAAATATACAATTCCTATTGATATTCAGGCTCCAGGAATAAGTGACTCAAAAAAAATTCTGCTCAATGAGGAGTGTGAATTTTGGTATTCTTTGAAATGTTGTGACAAAGATATTTTACATTGACCTGTCTTGATATTATAAATATACAACGCTAGTCTTTTCTACAATATTCTTGATTAGAGATAGGCGAACATTTCACATTTAGTTTCGAGTAGCTCGGGTCCCAGATTAATTTGGGGTGTGACAAGTTTGGTATGACCTATCTATAAAAAAGAAGTATATATGGCACATGTATAATATTGTGTATGCTGTTCTCATACATGTGCACATGATCACTTATGGGAATTTATCAAGTGGTGAGTCCACCTATAAGAAATCTCTTTTCATTTTTCGCTATGCATAGTCCTCTCTATGAGGCATAAAATAAGGAAAGGGCAGACACACGGTGGTGACATCACAGTAACACCCATACCAACTTAGAAAATCTTCAGTTTGGTGGTAAGTGTATTAGTAGGCTCCATTAGTCCCTGATGAAACATGTCGGGGATGTCTATTTAGGTTTTATGATTCAGGTCTTTGGTGTATCTTTATATGGCTATGTACTACAGACATTCCTTAAAAAACTTTTGGAGAGAATTGGTAGCAAATTTGTGTCTGTTGAGAAAAACACATTGGAGACTCATAGAACTGAGCAAGAACTTTCCAATTGTATTTATTTATAAAATGATACAAATGTTAAGGATTGGTGCACGTTAGAGATGAGCGAACAGTAAAATGTCCGAGATTCGATATTCGTTTCGAGTAGTCCCTCAATATTCGACTACTCGAATCGAATATCGAATCCTATTATACTCTATGGGGGGAAAATGCTGGTTTCAGGGGTAGGCAACGTTCGATCAAATTATACTTACCAAGTCCACGAGTGAGGGTCGGGCTGGATCCTCCGAGCAGTCTTCTCCTTGCAGCATCCCCGCGGCCTCTTCCGGCTCTGAATTCACTCTGCCAGGCATTGGGCCTGGGCAGAGTCGACTGCGCATGCCCGCACTACAAGTGGCATGCGCAGTCGGCTCTGCCCAGGCCCGATGCCTGGCAGAGTGAATTCAGAGCCGGAAGACGCCGCAGGGAAGCTGCACGGAGAAGACTTCTAAAGGTAGGAGAAGAACCAGAGTTGATTGGCCGACTGTATAGCATTCGGCCAATCAATGCTGGTTCTGCATCAAACTTTTACATTCAAACAGTGAGTGGTACTTTATCGAGTACGAGTATTTTGAAAACCGTAGTATTCGATCCAATACCTACTCAATCGAATACTACTCGCTCATCTCAAGTGAACGTATTAGTGTAAGAGAATAGAACTGATATAGGTGATGTTTAAAAGGGTTTATTGACCCCTAAGTGGAAGTGCACATAATGGAAAAGGAAGAGGAATTCCCAATAATTTCCCCCACCGTTATCCATCAGTAGTTAAACCTTGCTGGGATGCCTGTGGCATCAGAAGGGACTTTTGAGCAGTGGAATCCGCAGCAAGAGTGACAGGGTGCATACTTCTTCAGTGTCCTGCTGTGATCTCTGCCTCCCATTCACAATAACAGTGGGCAGAATCTGCCCGCGGATTCAATGATGGAATTTGCCTCCAATGGGACTGCAGGAGGCTTTGTTACCTGTAACAAGTAATATAATAATGTATAATAAAAGGCTTCTTACCTCCTGTGTCTGTCTCCATGTTATAGACGGGGTATCTATGTGAAGCTTCTGACCACTGACAGCCCATGGGGTAACATTTCCTATTTCAATCCCATGTGTGGCCTTATTTGAGAATATCCAGTTTATTATCTTATATCCATGTACGGCTTCCCCCCACTCATTAAAGTAATAGGAAGGTCCCATTGGATCCAGTGGACTCTCCATCCTCTGTAGGTGGCGCTGTAACTTCCGTCTATATTGTGTAAGTCCGGTTATTGGATTTTCTGGAGATTTGTCTTTTATAAACAAGAATATTTCATGTAGAGCTTTGGCCAGAACTTCTATTGCATTATACAATCTTGGAGTGACCCCCGATGAAAGGAAATTCCTCAGACTTGGTAGTCTATCATCTTTAAAGTAGGAATCTCTATCCACATTTTCATATAGCTTCTTACGCATTTTTAACATCCACTTATCAGAATCATTGTGAGATATCTTAAGTTTTCTTATCACATCTTCCACTGCTAACAAAGGTGGTGATGAAAGATCCACAGATAGACTTACATTTATGGTTGTGTACCACATATCTGAAAAGACAGAATTAGAGATCAAGGACGGAGATAAGATGAGAGTTTTCTTCTCCAATCCATGATTATACGACCCTAATATAAATTGTAATTCCCAAATGAAGGTCCCGCACATTATAATGACGCTGACTTGTGAAATGCTTAAAAAATGTAAAATCTGCTTTTTAGTTGATGCATTTTTTATTGTAATTTTCATGGTGAAGGCGACACAGATCCCGCGCTCTCTCAGGTACTTTGTCAGTATCTGCAGTTCTTTCTCTCCGGTATCATCATCTGATACAAAAATCCCAACCCAGGTCCAGCCAAAGTGCTCCAACAGTTCGGTGACCACCATATTGTGGATGTGGCTATTTTGGACTGTCCGGAAAACATGTGGATAGAGGAGTCGATCAGATAATGAGGGGTCGGTGGCTCCATAGCTGATCTGTACAAGACACAAGAGACAACAATCATTATTTACAGACTGGGTTTAGTCCATTTGTACAGAGGTTTTAGAGAGGAAAAACTGAAAGCACAAAACACAGGGGTGGCCGGGGTGTTGTTTAATATAGAAGGATCTCCACCTGTGCTGAGGACTACTCCAGATCTGCCCTGGACCACACATATGTCAGAAACATACAGTACACTCTGTCTTCTTTTATGGTGTGTTCCCCATTTACCTTTGCTGCCAAACTAGATTGAAGATTGAACCTAAATTGAAGAGCTGAAGTTCACATAACTACTGTGGTTAAGGGGACGTTGTCACTCCTTAGGGAGAGACCACCATATAGGTGCGTGGAGACTCATCAAGCCTTTAGCACTCCACTTTGTAAAGGACCATGGGAAGATTATGCAAATCTGTCTTCCATGATGTAATTAGGCAGTCAGATGCTTGCCTCAGTATTGCAAACCAATAGAGGGCGCTCACTGGAATGTGCAAGCCTATCTTCCCTGATGTAGTTGGGAAGACAGAATTCCAGTGAAATAACCCAATAAAGGTTGCTCCCTTTTTGGGTTTGCTCCCTGTTTGGCATGATGCAAAAGGGAACAGCCTTTATTGGGTTATTTCACTGGAATTCTGTCTTCCCAACTACATCAGGAAAGATAGGCTTGCACATTCCAGTGAGCGCCCTCTATTGGTTTGCAATACTGAGGCAAGCATCTGACTTTCTAATTACATCATGGAAGACAGATTTGCATATTCTTCCCATAACTACTGTGGCCAATCACAATCGTCAGCAGTCATATGCACAGTACCAGAGACATCATCACCGCACAAGAGCAAAATGGTTTGGAACTGATTTCAACACAAATTTTCCAAAACGTTTGGGTCTTAATGCAACAAAAACTCTAGGACTAGTGGAGCACAGATTACAGCATTATAGGAGAGGACTAGTCTGGAGCACAGATTACAGAAGTATAGGAGAGGACTAGTCTGGAGCACAGATTACAGAAGTATAGGAGAGGACTAGTCTGGAGCACAGATTACAGCATTATAGGAGAGGACTAGTCTGGAGCACAGATTACAGAAGTATAGGAGAGGACTAGTCTGGAGCACAGATTACAGAAGTATAGAAAAGGACTAGTCTGGAGCACAGATTACAGCATTATAGGAGAGGACTAGTCTGGAGGACAGATTACAGAAGTATAGGAGAGGACTAGTCTGGAGCACAGATTACAGCATTATAGGAGAGGACTAGTCTGGAGCACAGATTACAGAAGAGGACTAGTCTGGAGCACAGATTACAGAAGTATAGAAAAGGACTAGTCTGGAGCACAGATTACAGCATTATAGGAGAGGACTAGCCTGGAGGACAGATTACAGAAGTATAGGAGAGGACTAGTCTGGAGCACAGATTACAGCATTATAGGAGAGGACTAGTCTGGAGCACAGATTACAGAAGTATAGGAGAGGACTAGTCTGGAGCACAGATTACAGAAGTATAGGAGAGGACTAGTCTGGAGCACAGATTACAGCATTATAGGAGAGGACTAGTCTGGAGGACAGATTACAGAAGTATAGGAGAGGACTAGTCTGGAGCACAGATTACAGCATTATAGGAGAGGACTAGTCTGGAGGACAGATTACAGAAGTATAGGAGAGGACTAGTCTGGAGCACAGATTACAGCATTATAGGAGAGGACTAGTCTGGAGCACAGATTACAGAAGAGGACTAGTCTGGAGCACAGATTACAGAAGTATAGAAAAGGACTAGTCTGGAGCACAGATTACAGCATTATAGGAGAGGACTAGCCTGGAGGACAGATTACAGAAGTATAGGAGAGGACTAGTCTGGAGCACAGATTACAGCATTATAGGAGAGGACTAGTCTGGATCACAGATTACAGAAGTATAGGAGAGGACTAGTCTGGATCACAGATAAAAGCATTATAGGAGAGGACTAGTCTGGAGCACGGATTACAGAAGTATAGGATCGGACTAGTCTGGAGCACGGATTACAGCATTATAGGAGAGGACTAGTCTGGAGCACAGATTACAGCATTATAGGAGAGGACTAGTCTGGAGGACAGATTACAGAAGTATAGGAAAGGACTAGTCTGGAGCACGGATTACAGCATTATAGGAGATGACTAGTCTGGAGCACAGATTACAGAAGTATAGGAGAGGACTAGTCTGGAGCACAGATTACAGCATTATATGAGAGGACTAGTCTGGAGCACAGATTACAGCATTATAGTAGAGGACTAGTCTGGAGCACAGATTACAGAAGTATAGGAGAGGACTAGTCTGGAGCACGGATTACAGAAGTACAGGAGAGGACTAGTCTGGAGCACAGATTACAACATTATAGGAGAGGACTAGTCTGGAGCACAGATTACAGAAGTATAGGAGAGGACTAGTCTGGAGCACAGATTGCAGCATTATAGGAGAGGACTAGTCTGGAGCATAGATAACAGCATTATAGGAGAGGACTAGTCTGGAGCACGGATTACAGCATTATAGGAGAGGACTAGTCTGGAGCACGGATTGCAGCATTATAGGAGAGGACTAGTCTGGAGCACAGATTGCAGCATTATAGGAGAGGACTAGTCTGGAGCACGGATTACAGCATTATAGGAGAGGACTAGTCTGGAGCACGGATTGCAGCATTATAGGAGAGGACTAGTCTGGAGCATAGATAACAGCATTATAGGAGAGGACTAGTCTGGAGCACGGATTACAGCATTATAGGAGAGGACTAGTCTGGAGCACGGATTACAGCATTATAGGAGAGGACTAGTATGGAGCACGGATTACAGCATTATAGGAGAGGACTAGTCTGGAGCACGGATTACAGCATTATAGGAGAGGACTAGTCTGGAGCATAGATTACAGAAGTATAGGAGAGGACTAGTCTGGATCACAGATTACAGAAGTATAGGAGAGGACTAGTCTGGAGCACAGATTACAGCATTATAGGAGAGGACTAGTCTGGAGCACAGATTACAGAAGTATAGGAGAGGACTAGTCTGGAGCACAGATTACAGCATTATAGGAGAGGACTAGTCTGGAGCACGGATTACAGAAGTATAGGAGAGGACTAGTCTGGAGCACGGATTACAGAAGTATAGGATCGGACTAGTCTGGAGCACAGATTACAGCATTATAGGAGAGGACTAGTCTGGAGCACAGATTACAGCATTATAAGAGAGGACTAGTCTGAAGCACAGATTACAGCATTATAGGAGAGGACTAGTCTGGAGCACGGATTACAGAAGTATAGGAGAGGACTAGTCTGGAGCACGGATTACAGAAGTATAGGAGAGGACTAGTCTGGAGGACAGTTTACAGAAGTATAGGAGAGGACTAGTCTGGAGCACAGATTACAGCATTATAGGAGAGGACTAGTCTGGAGCACAGATTACAGCATTATAGTAGAGGACTAGTCTGGAGCACAGATTACAGAAGTATAGGAGAGGACTAGTCTGGAGCACAGATTACAGCATTATAGGAGAGGACTAGTCTGGAGTACAGAGTACAGAAGTATAGGAGAGGACTAGTCTGGAGCACAGATTGCAGCATTATAGGAGAGGACTAGTCTGGAGCACAGATTACAGCATTATAAGAGAGGACTAGTCTGAAGCACAGATTACAGCATTATAGGAGAGGACTAGTCTGGAGCACAGATTACAGCATTATAATAATATAACAATAATACATTTTATTTATATAGCGCCAACATATTCCGCAGCACTGTACAATTTATAGGGTTCAGATACAGACATACATAACAAAGAACGTCATTTCACACAATGGGATTGAGGGCCCTGCTCAAAAGAGCTTACAATCTATGAGGTAGAGAGGATGACACAAGAGGTAGCAGGGGCGGCATTGCTTATACAGTGTTCAGACAATTTTGTGCATTAGGAATTGTTATAGGCTTGTCTGAAAAGATGCGTCTTTAGTTTGCGTTTGAAACTGTAGAAGTTGGGAGTTAATCTTATTGTCCGGGGTAGAGCATTCCAGAGAAGTGGTGCAGCTCGGGAGAAGTCTTGTATACGAGCGGGGGAGGTTCTGATAATAGAGGATGTAAGTGTTAGGTCATTGAGTGAGCGGAGAACACGGGTTGGGCGGTAGAGAGAGATGAGGGAGGAAATGTAGGGAGGTGCGGCATTATGGAAAGCCTTGTGGGGGAGGGGGAGAACTTTATATTTTATTCCATAATGAATAGGCAGCCAATGTAGTGACTGGCAAAGACCGGAGGCATCGCTGTAGCGTCTAGCCTGATAGATGAGCCTGGCCGCTGCATTCAGAATAGATTGTAGAGGAGAGAGTTTAGTGAGGGGAAGACGGATTAGTAAGGAGTTACAGTAGTCAAGGCGAGAATGAATCAGAGAGACAATAAGTGTCTTTAGTGCATCTCTGGTAAGGAAAGGGCGTATTCTGGAGATGTTTTTGAGGTGGAGGTGACATGAACGTGCGAGTGATTCAATATGAGGGGTGAAGGAAAGGTCTGCGTCAAATATGACCCCGAGGCAGCGGGCCTGCTGCCTAGAAGTTATAGTAAGGCCTGAGACTGCAATGGATATATCAGGGACATTATAGGAGAGGACTAGTCTGGAGCACAGATTACAGAAGAGGACTAGTCTGGAGTACTGATTACAGCATTATAGGAGAGGACTAGTCTGGAGCACAGATTACAGAAGTATAGAAAAGGACTAGTCTGGAGCACAGATTACAGCATTATAGGAGAGGACTAGTCTGGAGCACAGATTACAGAAGTATAGTAGAGGACTAGTCTGGAGCACAGATTACAGCATTATAGGAGAGGACTAGTCTGGAGCACAGATAAAAGCATTATAGGAGAGGACTAGTCTGGAGCACAGATTACAGAAGTATAGGAGAGGACTAGTCTGGATCACAGATAAAAGCATTATAGGAGAGGACTAGTCTGGAGCACAGATTACAGCATTATAGGAGAGGACTAGTCTGGAGGACAGATTACAGAAGTATAGGAGAGGACTAGTCTGGAGCACAGATTACAGCATTATAGGAGAGGACTAGTCTGGAGGACAGATTACAGAAGTATAGGAAAGGACTAGTCTGGAGCACGGATTACAGCATTATAGGAGATGACTAGTCTGGAGCACAGATTACAGAAGTATAGGAGAGGACTAGTCTGGAGCACAGATTACATCATTATAGGAGAGGACTAGTCTGGAGCACAGATTACAGCATTATAGGAGACGACTAGTCTGGAGCACAGATAAAAGCATTATAGGAGAGGACTAGTCTGGAGCACAGATTACAGAAGTATAGGAGAGCACTAGTCTGGAGCACAGATTTCAGCATTATAGGAGAGGACTAGTCTGGAGCACAGAGTACAGAAGTATAGGAGAGGACTAGTCTGGAGCACAGATTACAGCATTATTGGAGAGGACTAGTCTGGAGCACAGATTACAGCATTATAGGAGAGGACTAGTCTGGAGCACAGATTACAGCATTATAGGAGAGGACTAGTCTGGAGCACAGAGTACATCATTAAAGGAGAGGACTAGTCTGGAGCACGGATTACAGCATTATAGGAGAGGACTAGTCTGGAGCACGGATTACAGCATTATAGGAGAGGACTAGTCTGGAGCACGGATTGCAGCATTATAGGAGAGGACTAGTCTGGAGCACAGATTGCAGCATTATAGGAGAGGACTAGTCTGGAGCACGGATTACAGCATTATAGGAGAGGACTAGTCTGGAGCACGGATTGCAGCATTATAGGAGAGGACTAGTCTGGAGCACGGATTGCAGCATTATAGGAGAGGACTAGTCTGGAGCATAGATAACAGCATTATAGGAGAGGACTAGTCTGGAGCACGGATTACAGCATTATAGGAGAGGACTAGTCTGGAGCACGGATTACAGCATTATAGGAGAGGACTAGTATGGAGCACGGATTACAGCATTATAGGAGAGGACTAGTCTGGAGCACGGATTACAGCATTATAGGAGAGGACTAGTCTGGAGCATAGATTACAGAAGTATAGGAGAGGACTAGTCTGGATCACAGATTACAGAAGTATAGGAGAGGACTAGTCTGGAGCACAGATTACAGCATTATAGGAGAGGACTACTCTGGAGCACAGATTACAGAAGTATAGGAGAGGACTAGTCTGGAGCACAGATTACAGCATTATAGGAGAGGACTAGTCTGGAGCACGGATTACAGAAGTATAGGAGAGGACTAGTCTGGAGCACGGATTACAGAAGTATAGGATCGGACTAGTCTGGAGCACAGATTACAGCATTATAGGAGAGGACTAGTCTGGAGCACAGATTACAGCATTATAAGAGAGGACTAGTCTGAAGCACAGATTACAGCATTATAGGAGAGGACTAGTCTGGAGCACAGATTACAGCATTATAATAATATAACAATAATACATTTTATTTATATAGCGCCAACATATTCCGCAGCACTGTACAATTTATAGGGTTCAGATACAGACATACATAACAAAGAACGTCATTTCACACAATGGGATTGAGGGCCCTGCTCAAAAGAGCTTACAATCTATGAGGTAGAGAGGATGACACAAGAGGTAGCAGGGGCGGCATTGCTTATACAGTGTTCAGACAATTTTGTGCATTAGGAATTGTTATAGGCTTGTCTGAAAAGATGCGTCTTTAGTTTGCGTTTGAAACTGTAGAAGTTGGGAGTTAATCTTATTGTCCGGGGTAGAGCATTCCAGAGAAGTGGTGCAGCTCGGGAGAAGTCTTGTATACGAGCGGGGGAGGTTCTGATAATAGAGGATGTAAGTGTTAGGTCATTGAGTGAGCGGAGAACACGGGTTGGGCGGTAGAGAGAGATGAGGGAGGAAATGTAGGGAGGTGCGGCATTATGGAGAGCCTTGTGGGGGAGGGGGAGAACTTTATATTTTATTCCATAATGAATAGGCAGCCAATGTAGTGACTGGCAAAGACCGGAGGCATCGCTGTAGCGTCTAGCCTGATAGATGAGCCTGGCCGCTGCATTCAGAATAGATTGTAGAGGAGAGAGTTTAGTGAGGGGAAGACGGATTAGTAAGGAGTTACAGTAGTCAAGGCGAGAATGAATCAGAGAGACAATAAGTGTCTTTAGTGTATCTCTGGTAAGGAAAGGGCGTATTCTGGAGATGTTTTTGAGGTGGAGGTGACATGAACGTGCGAGTGATTCAATATGAGGGGTGAAGGAAAGGTCTGCGTCAAATATGACCCCGAGGCAGCGGGCCTGCTGCCTAGAAGTTATAGTAAGGCCTGAGACTGCAATGGATATATCAGGGACATTATAGGAGAGGACTAGTCTGGAGCACAGATTACAGAAGAGGACTAGTCTGGAGTACTGATTACAGCATTATAGGAGAGGACTAGTCTGGAGCACAGATTACAGAAGTATAGAAAAGGACTAGTCTGGAGCACAGATTACAGCATTATAGGAGAGGACTAGTCTGGAGCACAGATTACAGAAGTATAGTAGAGGACTAGTCTGGAGCACAGATTACAGCATTATAAGAGAGGACTAGTCTGGAGCACAGATAAAAGCATTATAGGAGAGGACTAGTCTGGAGCACAGATTACAGAAGTATAGGAGAGGACTAGTCTGGATCACAGATAAAAGCATTATAGGAGAGGACTAGTCTGGAGCACAGATTACAGCATTATAGGAGAGGACTAGTCTGGAGGACAGATTACAGAAGTATAGGAGAGGACTAGTCTGGAGCACAGATTACATCATTTTAGGAGAGGACTAGTCTGGAGCACAGATTACAGCATTATAGGAGACGACTAGTCTGGAGCACAGATAAAAGCATTATAGGAGAGGACTAGTCTGGAGCACAGATTACAGCATTATAGGAGAGGACTAGTCTGGAGCACAGAGTACAGAAGTATAGGAGAGGACTAGTCTGGAGCACAGATTACAGCATTATAGGAGAGGACTAGTCTGGAGCACAGATTACAGAAGTATAGGAGAGCACTAGTCTGGAGCACAGATTTCAGCATTATAGGAGAGGACTAGTCTGGAGCACAGAGTACAGAAGTATAGGAGAGGACTAGTCCGGAGCACAGATTACAGCATTATTGGAGAGGACTAGTCTGGAGCACAGATTACAGCATTATAGGAGAGGACTAGTCTGGAGCACAGATTACAGCATTATAGGAGAGGACTAGTCTGGAGCACAGATTACAGAAGTATAGGAGAGGACTAGTCTGGAGCACAGATTACATCATTATAGGAGAGGACTAGTCTGGAGCACAGAGTACAGAAGTATAGGAGAGGACTAGTCTGGAGCACAGTCAGGGGCAGATCCTTGACCAGGCGTTCTGGGCAACCACACGGGGCTCCACGGCCCGGACCTAGCAAAATGCAGCTTGTGTCGGTTGTATAGAAGCGCGAGGCCCGTAAGGGGGTATTCACATGTCCCTTACTCACCAGTTTTCGCTGCTGTAAACTCTTCTTTCTTCCTGTTTTTTTTGCATCAATTGGTGGGCAGGGTTTCATATGCAAAGCCATCGGCGAGATGACGTCACTTCTATGCCGCTGGCCTTGCGTGCGCGCTCCCGATGCAGCTAGGCATCGGACATACAACTCTATAAATAGATGGTGATACCAGTCCCCCAGCCTTCACAAACCTCACTCATTTCCCCCTCCTCTATCTGAGAGCAGGAAGCTAGGTCACATGTGTGGTGCAGACACAGAAACTAGTTTAAAAAAAAAGCCTCAAAAATGCATTTTTAGGGTAAATTTTTTCAAAAAATCCTGCGGGGGTTTCCCCCAGACCCCCTATTGCCCAGGGCCCCGCAAAGCCTGGATCCTCCACTGCTTATTGGATATATATTGTGCACATTACACATCTATCATAGTCTCATCATACCTGAGGATATCCATATAGTCCGAGGATTTGTGCTGCTGGAATAGTGGTAGATGAGTGGTGGTCTCCAATGATACCGGCCAGCTGGCCATGCCCCCTACAGGAGTAATTAGGTATTACCGTATCCGGACCAGACAGGAGATGTAATATACGGTGTACCGCCACTCGTCCATCTAGGCAGGAGTCATAAATATGGTATCCCAGTGTAATATTGGGTAAAATGTCAGGATTCTTGTTAATAAGATGTATGGCAAAGTTCACAATGTCAAGATGTACAAATCCCTCAAACGTTACCCTGTAAAGAAAGATGTAGTCACATGAGTTGCCTTATAAAGAAGTATATGCCCCCTTCCTTATTATTCCCCAGTTTGGAGAGGTGACCTCCCCTCTCTGAGCCAGTGTGATGGTATATAGAAGGGCCCTGATGGTAATGCGGCCACGACTCAGGCGTGCAGGTACTAGTGATAACCAGCAGCTTCCAGATGGGGGCGGTAGTTCACAGGTAAATCCCTCTGTTTTGGTCATAGGAGGCTGTCCAGATATGTTTCAATCTCTGTGACATCAGTCTATAATTCTTCCTCCTCCTCCTCCTCCTCCTCCTCCTCCTCCTCCTCCTCCTCCTCCTCCTCCTCCTCCTCCTCCTCCTCCTCCTCCTCCTCTCATGCCTTTGCCAGTGCAGGACAATGGGGGTTATAATAGGGCAAGGAGTCCTGAAGGGAATCTGGATTCCTGGAGAATAGGCCAGAATGATTCGCTCCTGACAGGATCCTTCGTTGCTCCTCCTGGTACGGCTGACAAGTGTTCAATACAGACAAACAAATGAATTCTCTGATTCCGGGCTGTCTCTGGATGAGTCGGGGGCGATGAATAATCCTCCTAGAGGCCGTACTGGCGGGTGTACAAGTCCATTCTGAGTCTTCCCTCTGCACAGCTCAGCATGAATTGTACAGGGTCCCTGCAAACCCTAGACTGGCCTGGAACGGTCACCGGCAAGACTAAAGTGTTTGAGCAACCCCAACCAGTGGTCTGTGATCAGCCGGGGCTGAAACAAGACTTTAAACTGCGGGGGGCGGGGGGCGGGGGGCGGGGGGCGGGGGGGGGGGGAGCTGCAAAACAATGAAATATAACACTGAACACAGAAGAGGGGAAATACCAACATAACCGGGAGGCAAAAACACAGACAATAGCAGCACTCCAGGATGCTGCACAATTACACTGTAGAGCTGTATACTGTAAGAGAGGTCACACTATATACTGTATACTGTAAGAGCGGTCACACTATATACTGTATACTGTAAGAGCGGTCACACTATATACTGTATACTGTAAGAGCGGTCACACTATATACTGTATACTGTAAGAGCGGTCACACTATATACTGTATACTGTAAGAGAGGTCACACTATATACTGTATACTGTAAGAGCGGTCACACTATATACTGTATACTGTAAGAGCGGTCACACTATATACTGTATACTGTAAGAGAGGTCACACTATATACTGTATACTGTAAGAGAGGTCACACTATATACTGTATACTGTAAGAGAGGTCCCACTATATACTGTATACTGTAAGAGGGGTCACACTATATACTGTATACTGTAAGAGCGGTCACACTATATACTGTATACTGTAAGAGGGGTCACACTATATACTGTATACTGTAAGAGCGGTCACACTATATACTGTATACTGTAAGAGGGGTCACACTATATACTGTATACTGTAAGAGCGGTCACACTATATACTGTATACTGTAAGAGCGGTCACACTATATACTGTACACTGTAAGAGAGGTCACACTATATACTGTATACTGTAAGAGGGGTCACACTATATACTGTATACTGTAAGAGCGGTCACACTATATACTGTATACTGTAAGAGCGGTCACACTATATACTGTATACTGTAAGAGAGGTCACACTATATACTGTATACTGTAAGAGCGGTCACACTATATACTGTATACTGTAAGAGCGGTCACACTATATACTGTATACTGTAAGAGAGGTCACACTATATACTGTATACTGTAAGAGAGGTCACACTATATACTGTATACTGTAAGAGAGGTCCCACTATATACTGTATACTGTAAGAGGGGTCACACTATATACTGTATACTGTAAGAGCGGTCACACTATATACTGTATACTGTAAGAGGGGTCACACTATATACTGTATACTGTAAGAGCGGTCACACTATATACTGTATACTGTAAGAGGGGTCACACTATATACTGTATACTGTAAGAGCGGTCACACTATATACTGTATACTGTAAGAGCGGTCACACTATATACTGTACACTGTAAGAGAGGTCACACTATATACTGTATACTGTAAGAGGGGTCACACTATATACTGTATACTGTAAGAGCGGTCACACTATATACTGTATACTGTAAGAGCGGTCACACTATATACTGTATACTGTAAGAGGGGTCACACTATATACTGTATACTGTAAGAGAGGTCACACTATATACTGTATACTGTAAGAGAGGTCACACTATATACTGTATACTGTAAGAGGGGTCACACTATATACTGTATACTGTAAGAGAGGTCACACTATATACTGTATACTGTAAGAGCGGTCACACTATATACTGTATACTGTAAGAGCGGTCACACTATATACTGTATACTGTAAGAGCGGTCACACTATATACTGTATACTGTAAGAGCGGTCACACTATATACTGTATACTGTAAGAGAGGTCACACTATATACTGTATACTGTAAGAGAGGTCACACTATATACTGTATACTGTAAGAGAGGTCCCACTATATACTGTATACTGTAAGAGGGGTCACACTATATACTGTATACTGTAAGAGCGGTCACACTATATACTGTATACTGTAAGAGGGGTCACACTATATACTGTATACTGTAAGAGCGGTCACACTATATACTGTATACTGTAAGAGAGGTCACACTAAATACTGTATACTGTAAGAGAGGTCACACTATATACTGTATACTGTAAGAGAGGTCACACTATATACTGTATACTGTAAGAGAGGTCACACTATATACTGTATACTGTAAGAGAGGTCACACTATATACTGTATACTGTAAGAGCGGTCACACTATATACTGTATACTGTGAGAGAGGTCACACTATATACTGTATACTGTAAGAGCGGTCACACTATATACTGTATACTGTAAGAGCGGTCACACTATATACTGTATACTGTAAGAGAGGTCACACTATATACTGTATACTGTAAGAGGGGTCACACTATATACTGTATACTGTAAGAGCGGTCACACTATATACTGTATACTGTAAGAGCGTTCACACTATATACTGTATACTGTAAGAGCGGTCACACTATATACTGTATACTGTAAGAGGGGTCACACTATATACTGTATACTGTAAGAGCGGTCACACTATATACTGTATACTGTAAGAGCGGTCACACTATATACTGTATACTGTAAGAGAGGTCACACTATATACTGTATACTGTAAGAGGGGTCACACTATATACTGTATACTGTAAGAGCGGTCACACTATATACTGTATACTGTAAGAGAGGTCACACTATATACTGTATACTGTAAGAGCGGTCACACTATATACTGTATACTGTAAGAGCGGTCACACTATATACTGTATACTGTAAGAGAGGTCACACTATATACTGTATACTGTAAGAGCGGTCACACTATATACTGTATACTGTAAGAGAGTTCACACTATATACTGTATACTGTAAGAGAGGTCACACTATATACTGTATACTGTAAGAGCGGTCACACTATATACTGTATACTGTGAGAGAGGTCACACTATATACTGTATACTGTAAGAGCGGTCACACTATATACTGTATACTGTAAGAGCGGTCACACTATATACTGTATACTGTAAGAGCGGTCACACTATATACTGTATACTGTAAGAGAGGTCACACTATATACTGTATACTGTAAGAGCGGTCACACTATATACTGTATACTGTAAGAGGGGTCACACTATATACTGTATACTGTAAGAGCGGTCACACTATATACTGTATACTGTAAGAGGGGTCACACTATATACTGTATACTGTAAGAGCGGTCACACTATATACTGTATACTGTAAGAGAGGTCACACTATATACTGTATACTGTAAGAGCGGTCACACTATATACTGTATACTGTAAGAGAGGTCACACTATATACTGTATACTGTAAGAGAGGTCACACTATATACTGTATACTGTAAGAGCGGTCACACTATATACTCTATACTGTAAGAGCAGTCACACTATATACTGTATACTGTAAGAGCGGTCACACTATATACTGTATACTGTAAGAGAGGTCACACTATATACTGTATACTGTAAGAGCGGTCACACTATATACTGTATACTGTAAGAGCGGTCACACTATATACTGTATACTGTAAGAGAGGTCACACTATAGAGCTGTATACTGTAAGAGCGGTCACACTATATGCTGTATACTGTAAGAGTAGTCACACTATATACTGTATACTGTAAGAGCGGTCACACTATATACTGTATACTGTAAGAGAGGTCACACTATATACTGTATACTGTAAGAGAGGTCACACTATAGAGCTGTATACTATGTACATACAGGGCACACATATAGAAGCCTGTACTCTATGGATAGACTGGTGACGTTATATCTGCAGACCTCTCACTATTCTCCGGACTATTTATGGACAATGTGTATAAGACAGTAGGACTTACCATCTGCAATGTATTTGTGGGGAATTCTTCATTCGTTGTGGTCGTTCATCGTGTGCATTTCTATGGAGTGTAAACAATACACCAATGTTCAGATCTCCATTCCGGTAAGGTTCTGCTATCACATCACCAATCATTTCTCCAATTTTCAGATCACAGATTGATTGTGTGAAAGAAAACCATGGAAGTAATAGCAAAGGTATAGAGCTGAACATCATCTTGTGGCAAGTGTGCAGTGAGGAGGATGATGCTGATGATGATGCTGATGATGATGATGATGATTCTCAGTAAGACATGATGGATAGAAGCAGTGAGCCCAGCAGTGACACAGACAGCATGGCCCCCAGGATCAGGACATGCTATATGGTGACTGCTCTCATCTCCCCTCCTTTTATACAGTATGATGGGATAGATGTTACATTCTCTGCTCTAATCGCACATTATTCTGGATCTGCTCCCGGAGGATTGTGCTCTGAACTGTCTTTACTACAGAGAATTTTCGAAGAAGAATAAGCAGAAATAACCATTCCCATGACTGCGTACCTGATGCAGAAGATTAAATGGTTCATGCTACCTCACCACACTCTGTTGCTGGGTCAATGTATGGTCTCCTATGGCTGCTACTACCTCCACATTATATTACATTTGATACTCTCATGCTGCTGCCGTCTCCGTGCTCTGCCATTGGGTGACTGTATCATCTCACAAAGCTGCTTTCACATCCTCACTTTGCCACTGCGTCACTGTATGGCCTCTGGATACTTCTGCCACTGGTTCACTGTATGACCTCATAAGGCTGCTGCAATTTCTACACTCTGTAACTGGGTCACATTATGGCCTCCTGATGCTGCTGTTACCGCCCCACTGTGTCACTGTATGTGATTCTCCGTGTGTTGCCACATCATAACTCTGCCAATCGATAACTGTATAGTCTCCTCAAGCTGCTGTCACTTCCATGCATTGCCACTGAGTCACTATATGGCCTTCTCATGTTGCTGCCATATCCTCACTCTAACACTGGGACACCATATGGCCTCCTAAGGCTGCTGCAACCTCCATACTATACCACTGGGTCACTGAATTTACTCATAAGGCTACTGCATCCTCCACACTCTGCCACTGGGTCACTGTATGGCATCATAAGGCAGCTGCAACCTCCACACTCTGCCACTGAGTTACTGTATGGCTTTACAATACTCTTCCAATGTGTTACTGAATGGCCCACACAAGCTGCTGTCACCTCCAAACATTGACAGTGAGTCACTGTATGGTCTACTCACGTTGCTTCCACATCCTAAGTCTTCCACTGGGACACTATTTCCACATAAGGCTGATGCAATTCCCACACTCTGACTTTGGGTCACTTTATTGTCTCTTCATGCTTCCGCAAACCAGGCACTCTGCCACTGGGTCACTGCATGGCCTCCTTTCGCAGCTGCTATCTACACACTTTGCTACTGGGTCACTGTATGGCCTTCTAATATTGCTGTCACATCCACACTCTGTTACTGGATCACTGTATAACCTCATAAGACATCTTAAGACCCTTTACACTATATCACTGAATAACAGCCTGGCCTCTTCACACTTCTGCCACTTCCAACTCTGCCACTGGGTCACGGTATGGCCAAATAAGACTGCTGCATCCTTCACACTCTACCAATAGGTCACTTTCTAGCCTCTTAAGGCTGCAATCTGCACACTCTGCCACTGCGTCACTGTATGGCCTCATTAAGCTGCTGCCACATTTTCACTTTTCCACTAAGTCACTGTATGGCTTTATAAGCCTGCTGAAACCTCCACACTCTGCCACTAGGTCACTTTATGGCCTCCTGATGCTGCTGCCCCCTCCACACTCTGCCACTGGATGGTCTCATAGGACTGCTGCAAACTTTATACTCTGCCAAGGGGTCACTGTGTGGTCTTCTAAAGCTGCTGTCACCTCCACACATTGCCACCGAGTCACTTTATGGCCTTTTCACATTGGTTCCACAGCCTAACTCTTCCACTGGGTCACTTTATGGCCTCATCATGCTGATGCAATCTCCACACACTTGCCTTTGGGTCACTATATGGCCTCCTCATGCTTCTGCAATCTACACATTCTGCCAACTGGGTCACTGTATGGCCTCCACATGCTGCTGCCACATCCTCGCTCTTCCCCTGGGTCACTGTATAGCCTCATAAGACTGCTGCAACCTCCACACTGTGCCACTGAGTCACTGTTTGGCCTTCTCACATTGCTGCCACATATTCACTCTAAGTCTGGGTAACGTTATGGTCTCATAAGGCTGCTGCAACCTCCAAATTCTGCCACTGGGATGCTATATGAACTCCTCATGCTGCTCCCACATCCAAACTCCACCACTGGGTCACTGTATGACCTCATAAGGCTGCAATCTCAACACTCTGCCCCTGGGTTATTGTAAGAAATCCTCACTGCTGCAATCTCTACAGTCTGCCACTGGGTAACTGTTTGCTCTCTTCATGCTGCTGCAATCTACACAATCTGCCACTGGTTCACTGTGTGGCCTTGTAATGTTGCTGCAACCTCCACACTCTACCACTAGTTTACTGTATGGCCTCCTCAAGCTTCTGAAATCTACACATTTTGCCACTGGGTCACTGTAGAGCCTCCTTATGCTGCTGCAAACTCCAAAGTCTGCCACTAGGTCACTGTATGGCCTTGTCACACTATTGAAGCCTCCAATCTGCTACTGGGTCACATAATGGCCCAATAAGGCTGCTGCCACCTCCAAACTCTGCCACTGCATTACTGCGTGGCCTCAACATTGTCAACATGTTGCTTTGACGCCCTTTTCACTCTGTACTCAATAAACAAAGAAGCACCTTATAGACCAAGAGAGTCTACCAATAGAGGCCATCTGCCAGCGCGAGTGAGGGCGCTGGCAGATGGCCTTTTAAAGGCATGAAAACTTTGCCCCTATCATTAGCATAACAAATCAGGAACGGGAATCTATACACACACTCCGGCCGACTGCCATCGAAACAGCAGGCTTAATTGCACGTGTCGGTCACCAGCCAATTGCGCATGGCTTGAGGAGGAGTCCCAAAGGATAGGCATGCCCCTCTATGTCTTTAGCGTTGATAACAGCCTATTAGAGATGAGCGAACAGTAAAATATTCGATGTTCATTATTCATTCCAAATAGCATCTCAATATTCGACTATTCGAACGAATATGGAACCCCATTATAGTCTATGGGAGAAATTTTTTGTTTCAGAGGATCCCACCATTCGACTCAGGAGGGTCACCAAGTCCACTATCACACCACAGGAAATGATGCCAACACCTCTAAAATGCAACTGGGACAGCAGGGGAAGCATGTCTGGGGGCATCTAACACACCAAAGACCCTCTATTACCCCAACATCACAGCCTAACAACTACACACTTTCCACATTCCAAAAAACCTCTATCAAAGTGGGAAAATACCTGGAAACCTTCTTTACTCCCCAAATGGATGGACACAAACCCCAATTTAAGCTCAAAAAAACATTAACAAGCACCCCTTTAAATCACGTTGCCCATGACAACCACAGATGGAATAGACAATGGGAAATCTTTCAGTCCCCACCCTGACCTGTCATTGTGGATGTGTGAGATGTGGTGAGACCTTCCAAAATTCACTGTCCTGGCCCTTAACATGAGCCCTTCCAAATTAAGTTACAGGCCCTTAAACTGAGCTACCAGCAGAGATTGAGGCCCTTCAGGTGACTTCAGCCTCTACCTGCAGAGTTTTAGGCCCTTTAAATTAGTTCAGCCTTGCACCAGCAGAGATTTGTTGCCCCTTTGGGTGAGTGGAGCCTTTCAACTACAAAGCTTTGGGCCCTTGAAGTGAGTAGAGCCTTTAGAAAGCAGTGTTTGTGGCCCTTGGAGTGAGTAGAGCCTTTAGAAAGCAGTGTTTTTGGCCCTTGGAGTGAGTGGAGCCTTTAGAAAGCAGTGTTTTTAGCTCTTGGAGTGAGTGGAACCTTTCAACTACAGTGTTTTTTGCCCTTGGAGTGAGTGGAGCCTTTAAAAAGCAGTGTTTTTGGCCTTTGGAGTGAGT
Organism: Leptodactylus fuscus; assembly: GCF_031893055.1. Lineage (NCBI taxonomy): Eukaryota > Metazoa > Chordata > Amphibia > Anura > Leptodactylidae > Leptodactylus > Leptodactylus fuscus. Next base: position 363,641,233 of record NC_134265.1, on the reverse strand, counting down.
AGAGCCTTTAGAAAGCAGTGTTTTTAGCTCTTGGATTGAGTGGAACCTTTCAACTACAGTGTTTTTGGCCCTTGGAGTGAGTGGAGCCTTTAAAAAGCAGTGTTTTTGGCCCTTGGAGTGAGTGGTGCCTTTAGAAAGCAGTGTTTTTGGCCCTTGGAGTGAGTGGAGCCTTTAGAAAGCAGTGTTTTTGGCCCTTGGGTTGAGTGGAGCCTTTCAACTACAGTGCTTTTGGCCCTTGGAGTGAGTGGAGCCTTTAGTATGCAGTGTTTTTGGCCCTTGGAGTGAGTGGAGCCTTTAGAAAGCAGTGTTTTTGGCCCTTGGAGTGAGTGGAGCCTTTAGAAAGCAGTGTTTTGTGCCCTTGGAGTGAGTAGAGCCTTTAGAAAGCAGTGTTTTTGGCCCTTGGGTTGAGTGGAGCCTTTCAACTACAGTGTTTTTGGCCCTTGGAGTGAGTGGAGCCTTTAGTAAGCAGTGTTTTTGGCCCTTGGAGTGAGTGGAGCCTTTAGAAAGCAGTGTTTTTGGCCCTTGAAGTGAGTAGAGCCTTTAGAAAGCAGTGTTTTTAGCTCTTGGAGTGAGTGGAACCTTTCAACTACAGTGTTTTTGGCCCTTGGAGCGAGTGGAGCCTTTAAAAAGCAGTGTTTTTGACCCTTGGAGTGAGTGGAGCCTTTAGAAAGCAGTGTTTTTGGCCCTTTGAGTAAGTGGATCCTTTCAGCTACAGTGCTTTTGGCCCTTGGAGTGAGTAAAGCCTTTAGAAAGCAGTGCTTTTGGCCCTTGGGGTGAGTGGAGCCTTTCAACTACAGTGTTTTGGGCCCTTGGAGTGAGTAAAGCCTTTAGAAAGCAGTGTTTTTAGCCCTTTGAGTAAGTGGATCCTTTCAGCTACAGTGCTTTTGGCCCTTGGAGTGAGTAAAGCCTTTAGAAAGCAGTGTTTTTGGCCCTTGGGGTGAGTGGAGCCTTTCCACTACAGCGCTTTTGTCCCTTGGAGTGAGTGGAGCCTTTAGAAAGCAGTGTTTTTGTCCCTTGGAGTGAGTAGAGCCTTTAGAAAGCAATGTTTTTTGGCCCTTTAGGTGAGTGGAGCCTTTCAACTACAGTGCTTTGGGCCCTTGGAGTGAGTGGGGCCTTTAGAATGCAGTGTTTTTGGCCCTTGGGGTGAGTGGAGCCTTTAGAAAGCAGTGTTTTTGGCCCTTGGAGTGAGTGGAGCCTTTATTTAGCAGTGCTTTTGGCCCTTGGAGTGGGTAGAGCCTTTAGAAAGCAGTGTTTTTGGCCCTTTGAGTGAGTGGATCATTTCAACTACAGTGCTTTTTACCCTTGGAGTGGGTACATCCCTTAAAAAGCAGTGTTTTATGCCATTTTGGTGACTAGAGCCATGCAGCAGCAGTGTTTCATTTTTTGGCCCTTGGGGTGAGCCCTAAAAAATTATATTTCAGGCACTTGGGGGGAGCCCTAAATAATTAAACTTCAACCATTTGGGAGTGAGCCCTAAAAAATTGAGTTGTAACCCCCTGGGGGGGGGGGGGGAGAGAGATAATGGAAATATATATATATATATATATATATATATATATATATATATATATATATTATATAAAAAAAAAAAAATTGCATGCAGAATTAGGGGCTGGGGTTGTAGGAGTATGAGGAGGAGTATGAGGAGGAAGAGTAATTTGTTTGCTGACTGAATTTCTCCAGTACCTGGACTGTGGAGTGGATATACAGCTGGGTATCCACATCCTAGCCCACGTCCCCTGCTCATGATGACGAAGGACATCTACAGTAGCTGGACTGTGGACTAGACACCTAACTGGGTATGCACATCCACGTCCTCTGCTGCTACTGACGAGAGGCACTGCTGGCAGCCCCTCTCCAGTACCTGGACTGTGGACTACACACCCAGCTGGGTATGCATGTCCACGTCCTCGCCCACGTCCCCTGCTGCTACGCTGCATGATTTTCTAGCTAGCTAACGATTTATTATTGAGCTCTGAAAAGATCTGTTATTATTGACAATTTCTGCCTAACCAAAGCCCTGTATCGCACTGACAGTCTGACACCGCACTCTCCCTATCACTCCAAAACTGAAATGACACAAATAGGGCGGTGGCCGTTCTTATGAATGGGAGGTCACATGTTTTCGGCAGCCAATGTTTTTTTTTCAATTTTTTTAACTGCCTTCGTTGTCGTAGTTCCTGTTCCACCTCCCCTGCGCCGTTATTGGTGCAAAAAACGCGCCAGGAAAGGTGGGAGGGACACAAATTTTTATTGTGTATGCGGTCTTGTATTAGATGGTGAACAAATACATACATAATGCCTATCCGTTAACATTCGCACTGAGTCTAGTTCACATTGCTCTGGATCCGAGCTTAGTTATGAATGTCCTTGGGTGTTATCTATTTAGGGGGGAATCACTACACAGCGTGGCGTCCAACAATTGTTGGACTACATGCTGTGTAGTGAATAGGATCCTTTTTAAAATCCAATCTCCAAATGATCGGAAATTGGATTTTAAAAATGATCCTGAAATGTCAAGATCGGCTCAACCCTAAGTGCTGGTCGATGTAGCAGTGTCCGATGTAGCAGTCTGACACAGCAGAGCTGGACCTGCTACACACTCAGCTCTGCTGCATCGGACTGATACATCGGACACTGCTACATCGGTAGAGCTGGGTGTGGAGCAGGTTCAGCTCTGCTTCATCTCGGCATAGGAATGCATTGACCAGCGTTGATTGGCCGAATGCTGTACTTCTGCCTGGTGTGTGGGCTGGTCAGCATACATGCATGCTGTATCTATGGGTATGTAGAAAAACTTTTCAGCTATTATGTTTCCTGCTCCATGCAGTCTATCCCTTACTGGTGTTTTGATTGACCATATGCATTTGCTTTGTGACTATTCCACCCTTGCTGGCTGGACTAGCCAGCTATGAGTATATAGATATGACTGTGGATACATCTGATATCTGACATATTGTATACAAATTGGATTGTCCCTTTTTGCACAAGCCATGGATTTGTCACTTTATGACATATGTTAGGGATTATCTTATTATTTTTTACTTTGCCTAACTTTTTCAGATGCATTGGAGCATTTAACCCATTGTTTGATATATACACACCCTTTACTTACTGAACCTGCCCTCATACCTACCTGTTGGTAGAATATGTCCTGTCACTTTTTAATATGTTGTCCCTTGTCTTTTGTAATTAATAAATAATAAATTTTATGATTATTGGTAGCATTTTCTTTCCGTTTCTTTTGTTTACCCCTTGTGTTGGGCTTGAAAATGCATGCATACTATGACCTCATACTGGGTATTCTCACTAGATGTGTCAATTATTGATCTTTTATACCCTTTCCTCATGCTTGTGTATCTGCTTCATCTCGGCATAGGAATGCATTGACCAGCGTTGATTGGCCGAATGCCGTACTTCTATATGGCATTCGGCCAATCAATGCTGGTCAATGCATTCCTATGGGAAAAAGTCAGCTCCGGCATATCACAAGCTGACAGGGATCTTGACATAATAAAGGTACTTGATGACCCCAGGCATGCTTCCCCTGCTGTCCCAGTTGCTTTCCAGGGTGTTGGCATCATTTCCTGGTGTGTCATAGTGGACTTGGTGACCCCTCCTGAATGTTGGGATCCCCTGTAGCGAAGCATTTTCTCCCATAGACTATAATGGGGTTCGATATTCATTCGAATAGTTGAATATTGAGCGGCTATTTGAAAAGAATATCGAATTTTGAACATTTTACTGTTCGCTCATCTCTTATGAATACCAATGTCGATTTGATGACACTCTTGTAAGTTATTGCGCAGACTACAAATCATTAGAGATGAGCAAATGCCATTCAATCGAATAGGTATTCGATCAAATATCATGGCGTTCAATGTATTCGTTCACAATCGAATACCAGGCGACAACCCATTGGCTGCCGAAAACATGTGACCTCCCATTCATAAGAACGGCCGCCGCCCGATTCACCATTTTTGCCGTCAGACATAGGGAGAGAAACATATCTGCTGAGGGCTAGATATCGATTAGCTTCAGATAGGCAGGGAAGAACTAAAGAAGAAGAACCAGCAGCTCTTCTCAGAGCTATACACTGTAGGGACATCAGTCCAGCTTTCCCTGGACGGTGGAAAACAGGGATACACAACAGATACAAGTTCATATATAGCGGAGAAACAGCTTTCATTTTTCAGAATAGCCAGAATCCACAGCAATTACAAGTTCATAAATCTGGAAAAAGCCTTGAATTTTTTTTTTTTTTTTTTTTTTTTTTGGGGGGGGGGGGCTGAAACATAGCAGCAATCCACAGCAATTACAAGTTCATATAGCGGTTACTTCTTGCTATATACGTGCAAAGCAGCTTTTCAGGCTGTGTAACTCCAAAACAAGGACACAGAGCAATTAGGTCAGGCTATGTACGCTCAATCCAGATATGCAGGGTGTGTAACCCCAAAACCTAGGTGGGAGAGACAGAATTTCAGTCAGGCTATATCAGCTCAAACCAATTTTTAAGGGTCTACCCCTTGTATTTTTCATTTATTCCTGTGACATTATTTCAACCAATAACTCAAGCAGTACAAGCACCGGACACTGGTACTAGAACACTGAAAACTGCTCTATAAATGTAGTACAACTGCAGCCATTACTTCTCCGCCCTTTTGAGGAAACCCGCACCATTCACTTGATATACTTTCAAGGCTTTTTCTCTTCTCTTTTGCTGTAATAGACAAATCTACTGAAGTTCCTTTGGGAGCTCAGAGGAGGTGGCCTCAGTGCTGAGAAACACATCTGATGTCCCTTGGTGATATGCATTAAGAGAACCATCAACCAACCAAGTGTAGTCAGCTAGCATAGCAGCGAGCATGGCTAAACGCAGAGAAAAAAGGTGTACCAGTTCCAGGGATAGTAACTTCAGTGCTGCAGTTGCCAATGGACGGTCACACCAGATGTTCGGATTTTCCTTCATTAAAGTTTCCTTATACTTTAGGAAATAAACTTGTGAGGGTGAAAGGTTGAGAGATATGACATCAAACAATCCTTAACTGTACTTGTGTGACTGGGAAGAAAGCCACCAGTTTCCATTGAGAATAGGTAGACATCAGCGACCTGAGTATCAAATATATTGTTTAGTATCACACCATATTGAGGGGAAGTGGTTCAACAGAGGGAGAGACAGTAAAAGGACCCGAAAAGAGATCCTGGGAGGGGGCAAGGGTGGGATAACTCTGTTGGGAAGATTGGGCATGTTGGGAGGAAGGAGGGGCAGACTCTTGGGTATGAACACGACTGCAGGTAGTGGCTGACCGGCTGCTGGAAAAGCAGCTGGAAGCATTACCTACTAGGCAATGTAACACCTGTTCCTGGTGCTCAGGCCTGGTCTGCATTGTACCCTGCACCCTGCTTAACACAGCTGCCATATCAGGAATTGTGATGAGCGCATGCTAATGTTTCTTGTCAGTGGAAAGGATGGGATAAGATTCCACATAAGTCTGCCACCCATGGAAACTCATGGTGCAGAAACTGATGAAGCTGACTTTGATGAACCCTTGGGTTTTGTAGAAGGAACTCTATCAAAGGTCTCTACTGCTCACACACCCCGCTCAACATACGGTATCTAGGGTTTCAGTGTGTGGTGACCTCGCACAACAGCCGGTGCTTCAGGCAGATGTAGTGTTGCTATACTGTATTGAGGCTAGCATCAGGTACTGTAGACTTGCCAAAGTGGGATCAAAAGCGCCTCACTTTAACCAGTAGCTTGTGAAAATTGGGGTAAGTTGTTAGAAACCGTTGCACCAATAATTTGAACATGTAGGCCATGTGTGGACCGTCTTTGAGTCTGGCGAGCTCCAGATCTGCTACCAGGTTCCGACCAGTATCACATATGCCAACCTGCACCTGGGCCCAGGTGCAGCAGGGCAAAAAACATTGCCATCTCATCCAGGATGGCATGCCTGACCTCAGAGGCAGTGTGCTGTCTGTCCCCCAAGCTGATGAGCTTCAGCACGGCCTACTGACGTCTCCCCACGCCAGTGCTGCAAGGTTTCCAGCTCGTAGCTGGGGTCAATTTAACGGCAAAGGAGGAGGAGGGTGATGGTGTTTCAGCACTTCTGCCAGGAATATTGGGCAGGGAGACAAGGCAGGCTGCCACAGTTTACGACCCGGTCCCAGCCTCAACTACATTCAGCCATTGTGCTGCGATTGAGATGCAGCGCCCTGGCCGCATGCACTTGTCCACGCGTCGGTGGTCAAGTGGCACTTAGGGCCCACCTGATGTTACGGGACACGTGCTGGTCAACATCTGGGTCCTCAGTCCAATCCACTGCATCAATCCAACACAATAAGAGTGATGGTTCTGGAACCACCATTTTAGGGGCTAAGAATTTTAAAGGGGCTAACACTCTGCTGGTCAAGGTTCAACTAAACCAAAGGGACTAAAACTCTGCAGGTAGAGGCTGAAGTCACCTGAAGGGCCTCAATCTCTGTTGGTAGCTCAGCTTAAGGGCCTGTAACTTAATTTGGAAGGGCTCATGTTAAGGGCCATAAAAGTGAATTTTGGAAGGTCTTACCACATCACACACACACACACACACATCCACAATGACAGTTCAGGGTGGGGACTGTTGGATTTCCCATTTCCTATTCCATGTGTGGTTGTCATGGGAAATGTGATTTAAAGGGGGGGCTTGTTAATGTTTGTTTAGCTTAAATTTGGGTTTGCGTTGTCGGGGGAATCATAATACCCCAGAGATATGCTGTCTGTAAAGGAAAATTAATTAACAGGCCAAGATCGGCTACAGCCATTCTTAGCCTGGAGAAGCACAAGACACATGGTGGTGGTGTATCAAAATGGATTCTGCTTTAATGGTGGTTAGAACAAAGTATATATCACATGGCATAGACAGAACAGGATTGGCTAGTATAATTAGCATACATCCATTGGTGGAGAAGTTTGTAACAATAGCCCTGATGCATATCTATTGGATAAGAAACTGGAGAGAGGTCACCCCCCCTGAGGACTCTAAAATGGAGTCTTGTGAGCACATGGTCTGGTGACCGCATGGTCACACAAAATGGCAGCCATCAGCACATGTCTCAAATACACACCCTAGATGTCTATCTCATGGTATTCTAAAGACAATAGGCATCCTGTTGGAGACAATTAGCTTAATTACCCTTCTCTTGTCCCTTTATCTTAAAAAGGGTCTTTGGTCTTTGATCCTTTCCTAACAATGCCCGTGGTTCCTGCCGAACTGTCTCCATTTTAATTAGTTTCTTTGTAAGATAGCACAGTGCATAGTGTCTTGCATAACCAGTCTGGCAAGATCCAAACTGCATCTCTCTGGGAGAGAGATGGACAGATAGAATAATTGCTGCCTCTACCTCTATACATAATTTTTCATAAGATATTATTAGCCCCCCCACAGCGTCCATCCAATTGGGGAGGAAAGAAGGTTTCCAGGTATTTTCCCACTTTGATAGAGGTTTTTTGAGTGTGGACAGTGTGTAGTTGATAGGCTGTGATGTTTGGTTAAAACAGTGACTTGGGCTTGTTAGATGCCCCCAGACATGCTTCCCCTGCTGTCCCAGTTGTATTGCAGAGGTGTTGGCATCATTTCCTGTGGTGTCATAGTGGACTTGGTGACCCTCCTGAGTTGAATGGTGAGTCCCCTGAAATGAAGCATTTTTCCCCATAGACTATAATGGGGTTCGATATTCGATCGAATAGTCGAATATTGAGCGGCTATTCAAAACGAATAACGAATATCGAATATTTTACTGTTCTCTCATCTCTAATTTTTATGCCTTTTTTGACAAGGAGGTGTGCTTGGTGTGAAGGGCGTGGGGCGGTGTGACTTCATGCAAAGCTTGTTTGGTGTAAGATATGATAATAAGCTCAGTAATGTCTCTAGAATTTTGGTAGGTCGAAATATGTAAACTTGATCAATCTGATACATTTGTAGGTTGTCTAAGGCTACACCAGCGGTGAACCTGTCCCTTTCGCCGCCCGAGGCGAACGACAGAAAGCCGCCTCCCCCCCCCCCCCCGGGAGGAGGGGGCGGCCGGAGGGGTGGAGCAGAGGGGGCGGGGCTTAGTGGTGTTCGCAGGCAGAGAGCAGGCACGGAGAGGACCTGCTCTCTGCCTGAGCGTGAGGGGAGGCCGCTGGAGCAGCGCTGCTCCAGGGGCCTCCCCAATCCACCGCTCGGTGCTAAGCCAGTCCAGGACAGCTTGTCCTGGACTGGCTTAGGTAAGCAAAAATGCCGCCCTCCCTGGGGCCCTGGCATAGCGCCGCCTGAAGCGGTCGCTTCAGGTCGCCTCATGGGAGGTGCGGCGCTGGGCTACACTATATATATCTTCAAATAAAATAAAGACATTTGCCTCGGTGTGTTTTGATTGTTTTTGTGGTGTTTTTAGGGGCATTTTTAACTTTATTTTTATTTATTTCATATCATTTGATCAGAAACCTGAAGACCCGCTACACACCAGAAGGAGCACATGAGATTTACTAGAGCTTTTCAGGTTGTACTTATTATCTACCCTCACCCTTTATCGATTGTAGATCAATGTGCCCACTGTTACCCCAGAGCATCTTGAGGTGTCTATAGGCCTGATTTTGAAGTTGTCACCTAGTCGACCAGGAGAAGCTTTCCATGCAGTAAGAGTAGTGGCTGTATTGCCACTTCTCCTACAGTGTCAACTTGGAAGCCCTTGTAGACACAACTTGGGGACTTGTAGACACATTACGTAAGCAGCTTGAGCACCCCCATTAGTGTCTGGTGAGAAGATGCAGCTTGGGGTAATTTCCAGCTTCCAGACGGTGTTACCAGAATATATTACTTAGAGGTCCCAAACTTACTTTCAATTGTAAATCTGTGATCTCCAGTTAGACAAGTTCCACATCACCAAGGACCACTTCTGAATTTCTTCCACCAACCTCAAACAGGGGGATATTCCAGCCAGACAGTTTATAAGTCTGCATCGTGTTGTACAACCTTGGGGCAATACTCCTAGGTTTTTAACCCTTGTACTATGGGGTTGTTCTTGTTGAGGGGACTCCTACTCCCGTGTCCCCAGCTTCTCAATACATCTTTCAAGATTAAAAAGGACACATTCCCACATTGATTTTGGAGCTGGATGTTAAATCCACCAAAGCTTCTTGAACTACCTGGTCTACACAAGCCACAAAAATTATCATCCTGTGAACCTGGAAAGACACAGACCCATCTATAATCCACCAATGGCGGAAAAACATTCAAGAAATGAGGAACTGATTGACTGGAAGTCTAATACCTTAAAGAAAGCTTCTTCAAAACACAAAGTCATTGAATCACTTATCATTAGAGATGAGCAAACAGTGAAATATTCAAGATTCGATATTCGTTTTGAGTAGAGCCTCAATATTCGGCTACTCGATCAAATATCGAATCCCATTATAGTCTACGGGGAAAAATGCTTGTTTCAGGGGAAACCACTATTAGACTAAAGGAGCGTCACCATGTCCTCGAATAGCAGGAGGAGAGTGTTTAGGAGGAGCGCTGTGCAGTTAAAGCGCACGGACCCCATTATAATCTATGGCAGGTGTGCCCAATATGTCGATCCCGATCTACTGGTACATCGCAAAGGACGTATGGGTCGCTCGCGGGATGCAGGGATCCCTGGTGTCTGCTTGTTCACAGTGCAGGCTGAGAGTCATCTCTGGACACTGGCAGGCGGGGCTGCCGCAGCCCCAGCCTGCCAGTGTCCAGCGATAACTCTCAGCCTGCGCTGTGAAGAAGCAGACAGCAGGGATCCCTGGACAGCCACAGAACGCCGCTGTCTCCTGCTGTCACGATCCACATGGCCCCGTCCACATGCCCCGCCCTGCCCACAAGCCCGCCCGGCCCAGCCTATAGTCCCGTCCCGGCCCCGCCCACAGGCCTGCCCCGGCCCCGCTCTAGTAGATCGTTTGCCTTGGTCAGCTAATAAAGTAGCTCACACGCTGAAAAAGTGTGAGCACCCCTGGTCTATGGGGTCCATGCTCTTTAACTGCACAGCACATGCAGTTGCGCTGATAAAAAGTAAAAAGTAAGCTCCCTCGTAACCGCAAGCTGCCAGCTCTCCCGACCAGCAAAGTCGAGCATGCGGCAAATTAATGCTGGTTCTGCAGCAGGCTTGACCTTGCTAGTCAGGAGAGCTGGCAGCTTGCTGTTACGAGGGAGCTTACTTTTTCTCATACGAATGAATTGACCAGCGTTTATTGGCCAGTGTACAGCATTCAGCCATTCAGCGTTCTGCCGGAGGCTCGTCTGTGAGAAGGTGAAGTCTAAAATCAGACCACAATGGAGACTGCTGTGGTCCGATCTTAGACTCTGCCTTCTCACAGACACTCTATAGCATTCGGCCAATCAACACTGGCTCTGAATCGAATATTTACTGCGAATAGCTAGTAGTATTCGATCAAGTACGAATATATTGAATACCGTAGTATTAGATTGAATACCTACTCGATCGAATACTACTCACTCATCTCTACTTCTCATGTCTCCAGAACAAACCCATGACCTTCCCGGTCTTGCACTGAGCTCACGTATTCCTGGACCTGACAAATAATAATAAAGACTTATTCTATTCCAAGAAATAACAATGTCACAGAAACGATTCATTATAAACTATCAGGAACAAGGAGGAAACTGGACAAATCGGACATTGACAGTGGTTTTGTTTTTGAAAATTCTCATGTTTTGTTCTCAGGTTTTGGTTGAAAAACAAAAAAACATTTCTGATGGTGTTAAATACAGATTTTACATAAGTGTTACAATATATAAAAATTACATTAATACACTCGAAGAAAAAAACCAAACACTAGAGATAACATTCCTGCAATTGTGGCCTCAGTAGTGTCAGGGGTTAATGTGAGTGATGACAGTCTTTGTACAGGGCTGTGGAATATGTCTGTGGTATATTCTGTATAACACAAGGAGGGCTGGGACTGGTTATTTCTTCTACAAGTCTCTATAGTAAGGACGGTTCAGAGCACAATCCTCGGAGAGCAGATCCAGAATGATGTGCGGTGAGAGCAGAGAATGTAACATCTATCCCATCATACTGTATAAAAGGAGGGGAGATGAGAGCAGTCACCATATAGCATGTCCTGATCCTGGGGCCATGCTGTCTGTGTCACTGCTGGGCTCACTGCTTCTATCCATCATTTCTTACTGAGGATCATCATCATCATCATCATCATCATCATCATCATCATCATCATCATCCTACTTCTACAAGGAGATGTGCAGTTTCATTACTATGATCCTTCTTCTTTGCTTTCCTTTAGCACAATTAGTCTGTGATCTCAGGATAAGAGAAGTTGATAAGATTGTACAGAAATGTTCCCAGGATGGAGATCTCATCATTGGGGGGTTGTTAACACTGTATAAATCTGCAGATTATCATCAACTCTCAGACTACAATTACAAAAGTTTTTGGTGTTCTGAGTAAGTCCTTACTTACGAGGCTGGTGCAGAGACCTGAACAGGCAGTGACGTTACATATAGAGTCTGAGGAGCCCTAACAGTGTCATACACTATGTATTATAGATATATATATAGTCCTAGGAGCCCTGACAGTGTCATACACTATGTATTATAGATATATATAGTCCTAGGAGCCCTGACAGTGTCATACACTATGTATTATAGATATATATAGTCCTAGGAGCCCTGACAGTGTCATACACTATGTATTATACAGTCCTATGAAAAGATTTGTGCCCCCCTATTAGTCTTAATCATTGTTAATTGTAAATATTTTGGTGTTTGCCATGTCAGTCTGATCTCTCTAATAACTGATGGACACAGTAATATTTCAGGATTGAAATGAGGTTTATTGTACTAACAGAAAATGTGCAATATGCATTAAACCAAAATTTGACTGGTGCAAAAGTCTGGGCACCTCAACAGAAAAGTGACATTAATATTTAGTAGCTCCTCCTTTTGCCTCTAATCGCTTCCTGTAGCTTTTAATCAGTTCCTGGATCCTGGATGAAGGTATTTTGGACCATTCCTCTTTACAAAACAATTTCAGTTCAGTTCAGTTTGATGGTCACCGAGCATGGACAGCCCGCTTCCAATCATCCCACAGATGTTCAATGATATTCAGGACTGGGATGGCCATTCCAGAACATTGTCATTGTTCCTCTGCATGAATGCCTGAGGCGATTTGGAGCGGTGTTTTGGATCATTGTCTTGCTGAAATCTCCATCCCCAGCGTAACTTCAACTTTGTCACTGATTCTTGAACATTATTCTCAAGAATCTGCTGATACTGAGTGGAATCCATGCGACCCTCAACTTTACCAAGATTCCCGGTGCCGGCATTGGACACACAGCCCCAAAGCATGATGGAGCCTCCACCAAATTTTACAGTGGGTAGCATGTGTTTTTCTTGGAATACTGTTTTTTTGGACGCCATGCATAACACCTTTTTGTATGACCAAACAACTCAATCTTTGTTTCATCAGTCCACAGGACCTTCTTCCAAAATGAAGCTGGCTTGTCCAAATGTGCTTTTGCATCGCTCAGGCGACTCTGTTTGTGGCGTGCTTGCAGAAACGGCTTCTTTCTCATCACTCTCCCATACAGCTTCTCCTTGTGCAAAGTGCACTGTATAGTTGACCGATGCACAGTGACACCATCTGCAGCAAGATGATGCTGCAGCTCTTTGGAGGTGGTCTGTGGCTTGTCCTTGACTGTTCTCACCATTCTTCTTCTCTGCCTTTCTGATATTTTTCTTGGCCTGCCACTTCTGGGCTTAACAAGAACTGTCCCTGTGCTCTTCCATTTCCTTACTATGTTCCTCACAGTGGAAACTGACAGGTTAAATCTCTGAGACAACTTTTTGTATCCTTCCCCTGAACAACTATGTGGAACAATCTTTGTTTCTAGATCATTTGAGAGCGGGCTGTCCATGCTCAGCCACCATCAAACTGAACTGAACTTGAATTGTTTTGTAAAGAGGAAGGGTCCAAAATCCCTTCATCCAGGATCCAGGAACTGATTAACAGCTACAGGAAGCGACTAGAGGCAAAAGGAGGAGCTACTAAATATTACTGGCACTTTTCTGTTGAGGTGCCCAGACTTTTGCACCGGTCAAATTTTGGTTTAATGCATATTGCACATTTTCTGTTAGTACAATAAACCTCATTTCTATCCTGAAATATTACTGTGTCCATCAGTTATTAGATAGATCAGACTTATATGGCTGTGGCAAACACCAAAATATTTAGAACTAAAAATGATTAAGATTAATAGGGGGGCACTAACTTTACTTTTTTTCATAGGCCTGTATATAGTCCTAGGAGCCCTGACAGTGTCATACACTATGTATTATAGATATACAGTCCTATGAAAAAGTTTGGCCCCCCCTATTAATCTTAATCATTTTTAGTTCTAAATATTTTGGTATTTGCAGCAGCTATTTCAGTTTGATATATGTAATAACTGATGGACACAGTAATATTTCAGGATTGAAATGAGGTTTATTGTACTAACAGAAAATGCGCAATATGCATTAAACCAAAATTTGACCGATGCAAAAGTATGGGCACCTCAACAGAAAAGTGACATTAATATTTAGTAGATCCTCCTTTTGCCTCTAGTCGCTTCCTGTAGCTGTTAATCAGTTCCTGGATCCTGGATGAAGGGATTTTGGACCCTTCCTCTTTACAAAACAATTCAAGTTCAGTTCAGTTTGATGGTGGCTGAGCATGGACAGCCCGCTCTCAAATGATCTAGAAACAAAGATTGTTCCACATAGTTGTTCAGGGGAAGGATACAAAAAGTTGTCTCAGAGATTTAACCTGTCACTTTCCACTGTGAGGAACATAGTAAGGAAATGGAAGACCACAGGGACAGTTCTTGTTAAGCCCAGAAGTGGCAGGCCAAGAAAAATATCAGAAAGGCAGAGAAGAAGAATGGTGAGAACAGTCAAGGACAATCCACAGACCACCTCCAAAGAGCTGCAGCATCATCTTGCTGCAGATGGTGTCACTGTGCATCGGTCAACTATACAGCGCACTTTGCACAAGGAGAAGCTGTATGGGAGAGTGATGAGAAAGAAGCCGTTTCTGCAAGCATGCCACAAACAGAGTCACTGCCTGAGGTAAAAGCACATTTGGACAAGCCAGCTTCATTTTGGAAGAAGGTCCTGTGGACTGATGAAACAAAGATTGAGTTGTTTGGTCATACAAAAAGGCGTTATGCATGGCGTCCATAAAAAACAGCATTCCAAGAAAAACACATGCTACCCACTGTAAAATTTGGTGGAAGTTCCATCATGCTTTGGGGCTGTGTGGCCAATGCCGGCATCGGGAATCTTGTTAAAGTTGAGGGTCGCATGGATTCCACTCAGTATCAGCAGATTCTTCAGAATAATGTTCAAGAATCAGTGACGAAGTTGAAGTTACGCCGGGGATGGATATTTCAGCAAGACAATGATCCAAAACACCGCTCCAAATCGACTCAGGCATTCATGCAGAGGAACAATTACAATGTTCTGGAATGGCCATCCCAGTCCCCAGACCTGAATATCATTGAACATCTGTGGGATGATTTGAAGCGGGCTGTCCATGCTCGGCCACCATCAAACTTAACTGAACTTGAATTGTTTTGTAAAGAGGAATGGTCCAAAATACCTTCATCCAGGATCCAGGAACTGATTAAAAGCTACAGCAAGCGACTAGAGGCTGTTATCTTTGCAAAAGGAGGATCTGCTAAATATTAATGTCACTTTTCTGTTGAGGTGCCCATACTTTTGCACAGGTCAAATTTTGGTTTAATGCATATTGCACATTTTCTGTTAGTACAATAAACCTCATTTCAATCCTGAAATATTACTGTGTCCATCAGTTATTAGATATATCAAACTGAAATGGCTGCTGCAAACACCAAAATATTTAGAACTAAAAATGATTAAGATTAATAGGGGTGCGCAAACTTTTTCATAGGACTGTATAGTCCTAGGAGTCCTGACAGTGTCATACACTATGTATTATAGATATATAGTTCTAGGAGCCCTGACAGTATCATACACTATGTATTATAGATATATAGTTCTAGGAGCCCTGACAGTGTCATACACTATGTATTATAGATATATAGTTCTAGGAGCCCTGACAGTGTCATACACTATGTATTATAGATATACATAGTCCTAGGAGCCCTGACAGTATCATACACTATGTATTATAGATATATAGTTCTAGGAGCCCTGACAGTGTCATACACTATGTATTATAGATATATATATATATATAGTCCTAGGAGTCCAGATCTCTGGTCAGTTCCTCATCTTGATATATATTTGTCTATTTACAGGATACATTTTGAGGGATTTGTATATTCTCTGATTTTTCTCTTTGCCATTGATAATATTAACCAGAATCCTGACATTTTACCCAATATTACACTGGGATATGATGTTTATGACACATGTATGGATGAACGTTTGGCGGTACACCATGTATTATATCTTCTATCTGGCCGGGGTAATGTAATACCTAATTACTCCTGTAGGGGGCATGGCCAGCTGGCCGGTATCATTGGAGACCACCACGCATCTACCACTATTCCAGCAGCACAAATCCTTGGACTATATGGATATCCTCAGGTATTGGACACTCTAGACATTGTCTATTAGTGTAATATGAGTGAGATGGGATATATGTGAGTGTATACCTGACCTATAGAAAGCCACAAATCTACAACAATCACAAAGTGTCTTAGATAATGGAGAGATATTACTAGATGTATAGTGAATACTGGAGATGAGAGAACTGATTTGTATTGAGCAACACAAATTTTCCAAAACCTTTGTGATTTATCTTGTGCAAACTAAAGTGGCCGCAGTGACATTCATTGCAGATCACATCTGTGCTGTGACGTTGGCCGGCTTCTGGCATCACCTGACAGACTCTCAGCCAATAATGTAAGGTAGATGGCGGCTTTACAGTCACATACACAATATCAGATGCTGCAGGCAGCGAGGAGAAGAGCCATTGTGTCATATTGTAGGATTAGGGGAAGCCTTGTTATCATCACTACAGGATCCAGAGCAATAGCTGCAGATTGTACTGGGTTGTGTCTCTGCACCACATTGGTCTTGCCTGACATTTTTCATTTTAATAAAAGGTTAAAGAATAAAAGACACCCCCCAGTATATTACACAGAAACCCCCCATATGTGATGGTGAACACCTGTACGGGCACATAACAGGCCTGGAGCATAAACGAGTGTTATTTGGCTTTTGGGGGGCACATTTACTGGAATAGTTTTCAGGTAGCGGGGGCGGAGCCTGACTGCGCGCAGTGATAGACGCTTATTACTAGAGCCGTTACCGTTATTGCTGTATTATGTAAGTTGCCATGGTCAGGACTAGTAGAGAGTGGACGGGAAACTAACTGGGCACACCTAGAGGTGTTCATCAGCAAGGAGACATGCAGAGATTTCTCAAAAAGAAGACAATACATTCTTTTTACATGGCCCTCAAGATGGCGGCAGATGACAAGCGAGAACATGAGACCGGGGAGGAGTCAGAGGTGGATAGTAGATGGCAGATGCAGATGGCGACCATGTGGATAGAGGCCTCACGTAAATCTCCAGCTCTTTCTTACAGAAGTCCTAAAGCGGTGAGTCCTGTACTTGCCTCCTTAGATGAGGCCTACTCCTCCATGCAAGTACATACCGAGACGCTGACAAAACACCTGCAACAGCACAGAGACCTTAATGATCGGTTCCTCATGTTAGTAGAGGACCAAGAACATAGAAATAGAAGGCGTAATATTAGGATAAAGCAGTTGCCAGAAACATACGTCCCAGAGGACCTGTCCAAGATGGCCACTGATTTCTTCTCTGAATTGCTAGGCTAAGATCGTACAAATGTAGTAGTAGTGGAATGTATACATAGAACATGGAGGCCTAAACTGCAGTTCAGAGATTCGCCACGAGATGTTATTTGTAGACTTTTGTCATATGTCGATGCGGCCGCTATCATTTTAGCAGTAAGAACCAGGCAGCAGATTATGATAGGAGACGCTGAGATTACTCTCTTCCAAGATGTGGCCCCCTCCATTTTGGCCAAGAGAAGGATGCTTAGACCCCTGCTTGAGGAACATTTCAGATTTAATAAGCCTGGCTATACCCCTTTGGCCTGGTAGTCATCATACGCTACAGTGACACCGCAAGTTATACCCCAGATTGCATCCTTGATCAACCTGCTAAAGCACAGATCCCCTAAAGGAATGAAGTCGTCCTTGGAGCCAAGACTTATTTTACCATAGGACCCTAGCAGACCATAGGCCAGGATGCTTACTGTGAATGGCTCATTATTGCTGCTTGACCCCCCTTTTCCATACGCTTTCCTCTTGTACATCCATATTTCTTACAGGTCGCCCATTCTGTATAAATAGTTAGACAGTTATTGTCTCCTGCACACGGCTCCTTTGTTCGTATCTCAGTTGATTAGTTATGAACAACAATGGCTGACATCCATCTCCCTGTCACGGCCTTCCCCTGTATAGCGTGTCTTATAGTTGCTAGGATTGCCTGGCACAGGGTTTTGGATATGACTCCTATCTTTTAGGATTATCTGTTTATGCCATTTTTTTAATTTATGACATTGTGTTGCTGTTTATATGATATTTGTAATGGCTTCCAAGGGCTTACTACCGATCAGGCTTTAACCTTCCACCCCCGCTTGGCATACTCCCATTTGCCTATCCATCTGGAACTCACATAGGACTGATAGTGATTAATCTTTGCACCCAGTAGCTTATACTATTCATTCCCTGTTTTGACCACCCCTGGTCCCAACCCCGTACAGACGGTATTACTGATGTCCCAGTATATGCTTTTCACATATAGTGTACAACTTCTTCCTTCTAACTTTTGGGTCACATCTACCCCCATTTCACTACTCCCTTCCGGCAACTAATCCTATACCCACATCCAAAACCTTAGCCTTTCATATCCTACTGTCAACCTTTTCTCTCTCCCCTCTCCCATGCCTAGGTCCAGACTTGTCAGGTGGACTTAGCTCTTGGACCACTCTATTTCTCTCTCTCCCATTCATGATGGACTCTCGTACTCATCCCCCACTGAAGAGACCCCTCCAAGCCTTGTTAACAGTTATTTAATTTAACGTCACAGGGATCAATATCCCAAATAAGAGACATGGCATTCTTCAAACAGTTAGGAAACTGAAGATAGATATCTTGATGGTACAGGAGATGCATTACAAACAAAACAGAATCCCCTCCTTCCCAACATCAGGTTTCCACCAGTGGCTGTGTTGCTGAAGGAAGATACCTCTTTGTGAAAGGCTCACTATCTTCTTGACCTATTACATTAGTCACAATATATGTCTCCAACCAAGACCAAGTGAGTTAGCTATTTACGACCCTACATGATCTTTCTCTATTTGCTGAAGGTGACGTTATCCTAGGCGTAGACATTAATGTAGTGCTAAACCCACTTCTAGACTGGAAGATCAACACTCCCACAGAAAGCAATCACTCAGACAAATAAACTTAGCCTTGCAGGCGGCGCATCCGATAGACACTTAGAGACTCTATTACCCATCCTCCGAAGATTTCTCCTTTTACTCCACTCGTCACCAGACTCATCAAAGACTGGACTATGTGTTCTCTTCAGTCACCATGGCCCAACATGTCACAAAGTCTGAAATAGACAACATCAGAATCTCTGACCACGCCCTGATAACTAATACCTTTCTTATGCCAGACCTGACCCTGCGACAATGGTCCTGGAGACTCAATGAATCCCTCTTGGATAAAACTGAATCGAAGGACAAATTTTTGAAAGGTTTAGCCTCCTTCTTTAACATAAATGAAACCCCTGACGTATCTGCATCACTTTTATGGTAAGAACACAAACCCTATATATGAGGCTTGATGATCTCCAAAGCAGTTGGTCTCAAAAAAGACCACCAGAAAGAGATAGACTCTCTCCTGGCCCAGATTACAGCACTAGAACACTTACACAAATTACAGTCACTGAGCGCCAACCTTAACAAACTCAACACTTTAAGAGAAAAGCTTAAGACCCTTTTAAACTTTTCTGCAGCCAAGTATCTTCTATACTCCAGATCTAGATTGTACGCACATGGAAACAAGGGGGGGAGAAACTGATGACAGTGATGATCAAAAATGAAAAGTCTAAATCACAGATCCCATCTATAACCACTCCAGAGGGGGATCTAGTGTATGACACTAAGCTGATTGCAAGATCTTTCTAATCCTTCTATGTCAGGGGTCTCAAACTCAATTTACATGGGGGCCGCTGGTAGAATCTGGGTGAGGCTGGGCCGCATCAGGTTTTCCACAAGCTATGCTTGCCACAGCAAATTTAGCTCCGCCCAATTTAATGATGACTCCACCCATTCTTATTCATTTTTCATGTGCCCCCACACAGTATAATCCTCCTACAGTCACCCGTACACTATATGTCACCACATTATAATGTTCCCTTCCAACTCCCCCACAGTATTAGGTCCCTCTCCTGGTGCCCCAGTTTAAACTAGGGGAAACTAGAGGGGACATGAAACTGGGGCAGCTGGAGGGGGACATAAAACAGTGGGGGTAGTTGGAGGGGGGCAATAAATTAATGGCAGCTGAAGTGGGACAATAAACTGGGGGCAACTAGAGGGGGACATTAAACTCCGGAGGCTAGAAGCAGACATTAAACTGTAGGGGTAGGTGGACGGTGACAATAAACTGGGGACAGCTAGAGGCAGACAGGTCCCCCTCCAGCCACTCCCACGGTTTACTGCCCCCTCCAGTTGTCCCCAGTTTAAGTGCCTCCCTTCATCTAACCTCAGTTTCATCTTCCCCCACCATTTCTCCCCCAGTTTGATATCCCCCTTCATTTGCCCTATTTTATGTCCCCCCTCAATCTGTCCCCAGTTTTATGTCATCCCTCCATCTGCCACAATTTCATGTGCCCCATCCATCTGCCCCCAGTTTCATATTCCCCTCCATCTGCCCCAATTTCAGATACCCCGTTCATCTGCCCCCATTGTCATGCTCCCCCTTCCATCTGTGACCCTAGGTTCATGTCCCCCCTCCACCTCTGCCCCTAGGTTACTGACACACTCCATCTCACATTCCTCTCAATACTACATCTCCTCATCTTTCCGCCGGCACACTAAGACACACCTCCAATAGTCACGTGAGGTCTGACGTCAAAACACAGGTCCTTGAGTCTTAAACTTCAGCAGTACTAGCTTTCCACTGATCACCCATTGCTTTTATTGCTGTTATAAGAGCGGGGGAGTGATCAGAGGAAAGTTTAACTGTTTTACTTAAACTTTCCACCGATCACTCCCCCGCGCTTATAACAGCAATAAAAGCGATGGGTGATCAGTGGAAAGCTAGTACTGCTGAAGTTTAAGACTCAAGGACCTGTGTGTGACGTCAGACGTCTCTTGACTATTGGAGGCGTGTCTTAGTGTGCCGGCCGAAAGATGACTATAGAGGGACATGCAGGGAGCTGTGCGGGGGCCGCAAACTTTCATCCCGAGGGCTGCAAATTTGAGACCCCACCCCAAACAACAAACAGGCTAAAACTCCTCTAGCTAGAGACTTCCTATCCTCCCTCTCCCTCCATAAACTACGACCTGAGGCCCAGACGGAGATCCTTGCTCCAGTCACCCCTACGGAAATAACCAAGGTCATTAATATTTTCTCCAAAAACAAAAGCCCTGAACCTGATGGTGTGCCACTACTATATTATCAAACTTTTCAGGATACTCTCCTCTAGAGATGAGCAAACAGTAAAATGTTTTATATTCGATATTTGTTTCGAATTAATATTCGACAATTCAAACGAATATGGAACCCCATTATAGTCTATGGGGAAAAATGCTTCGTTTCAGGGCATCCCACCATTCACCTCAGGAGGGTCACCAAGTCCACTATGACACCTCAGGAAATGATGCCAACACCTCTGCAATGCAACTGGGCCAGCAGGGGAAGCATGTCTGGGGGCATCTAACAAGCCCAAGTCACTGTATTATGTCGGGATCCCTGTCTGACTTTTTCCCATAGGAATGCATTGACCAGTGTTGATTGGCCGAATGTCATACAGAGAATGGCATTCGGCCAATCAACGCTGGTTCTGCCGGAGGCTTGTCTGTGCCTCTTAGACTCCGACTCCACCGGCAGAAGCAGTGTTGAATGGCCAAATGCTATAGCATTCGGCCAATCAACGCTGGTCAATGCATTCCTATGCCGAGATGTAGCAGTGCTGGCCGATGTAGCAGTGTCCGATGTAGCAGTCCGATGCAGCAGAGCTGATTGTGTAGCAGGTCCAGATCTGCTGCATCGGACTGCTACATCGGACACTGCTACATTGGCCAAAACTTAGGGTTGAGTTGATCCTGACATTTCAAGATCGTTTTTAAAATCCGATTCTGATAATTCGGAGATTGGATTTTAAAAACGATCCTATTCACTACACAGCATGCAGTCCAAAAATTGTTTCAATTTTTGGACCCCACGCTGTGTAGTGATTAACCCCCCCCACCGGTGTCCACTTACCTGCATAGCTGCAGCTCCCAGTTCTTCTTGGTCTGGTCCTCTGTCCACATGTCTTCAGAGCGCCCTGCCCCCGCCTCCCGAGACTAGTATTATGGAGAAGGCGGGGCTTAGCAGAGTGTGGGCGGGTACTGGAAGGGGAAACATGAGTGATGCACTCACGTCTCCCCGCCCACACTCTCCAGCCGCACCAACAGGGCGCTCTGAAGAGGAGAGAGGACTGGACCAAGAATAACTGGGAGCCGCAGCTTTGCAGGTAAGTGGACACCGGTGGGGGGGTTAATCACTACACAGCATGGGGTCCAAAAATTGAAAAATTTTTGGACTACATGCTGTGTAGTGAATAGGATCATTTTTAAAATCCAATCTCTGAATGATTGGAAAACGGATTTTAAAAATGATACTGAAATGTCAAGATCGGCTCAATCCTAAGTGCTGGCCAATGTAGCAGTGTCCGATGTAGCAGTACGATGCAGCAGAGCTGGACCTGCTACACACTCAGCTCTGCTGCATCGGACTGCTACATCAGACACTGCTACATTGGCCAGCACTGCTACATCGGAGATGAAGCAGAGCTGGTCATTCGCTGAGCTCGGCTACTCCGGTGTAGCCGAGCTGAGCGCACGGCCCGATGTAGCAGTGTAACATTGTCCGATGTAGCAGTCCGATGCAGCAGAGCTGAGTGTGTAGCAGGTTCAGCTCTGCTTCATCTCAGCATAGGAATGCATTGACCAGCGTTGATTGGCTAAATGCCGTACTTCTGTATGGCATACGGCCCATCAACACTGGTCAATGCATTCCTATGGGAAAAAGTCAGCTCGAGCATATCACAAGCTGACAGTGATCCCGACCAGATAGAGCCCCAAAGAGCTGGGTGAGTGACATTCCCACCTAAATAAAGGTAATCCCTAGCTAACCCTGCCTGTACATCTGTCCCTGTCTCACAGTCACATAGTTCACAGTCCCAAATTAATCGAATGTTAAATCCACCATTCGTCTAAATTGGAGGTCACCTGATTTAGCCAGCCAATTCCTTTTTCCGATTTTTTTAAATGCATCAGTTGTCGTAGTTCCTGTCCCACCTCCCCTGCACAGTTATTGGTGCAAAATAAGCATCAGGGAAGGTGGGAGGGGATACAAATTTTTACTGCGTTTGCCTGGTGGTATTCAATTGTAATCGAATACCTCGAACGGCCTGATATTTGATCGAATATGTATTCGAACGAACGGTGTTCGCTCATCTCTACTCTCCTCCCTTATCACACCCAGCTGTACAATGCGCTTCTCCTGGGTCAACCCATGCTACCCCAGGCACAAGAGTTCACATAACAATGATCTCTAACATAGTTTTGTGAAGAAGAGAGAAGGTAAGGACAACACTATTCAGCTTCTCCATATCATAGGAATTGCTAGAAGAGATAAGATCCCCCTGATAGTTTTAGGAATAGATGCTGAAGAAACATTTGGCAGAGTCAACTAAGCCTATATGGATGCTGATGTGGACGTGGATGACGTATTGTTTTTAGTGTCTAACCCAGAGGTTGGCCTCCCAGCACTCAATGAAGTCATCAATGGCTATGGCACACTCTCAAATTACAAAATGAATGCATTCAAATCTGAGATTCTTAACATCTCACTCTCTTCCTTGGTGCAGCCAATGCTAAGTCAAACACTACCCTATGTCTTGGAAACAACAGTCTATAAAATAGCTGGGGATTCAGCTTCCCAACCACCTAGAAGATGTCTTCACTACAAATTATACCCCCCTCATACAAGAGATTAAGCAACTTCTCAAGAAGTATGACCATCCTTATATATGGTGGATTGGTAGGAGGAATCTTCTCCAAATGTATGTTGTACCCAAAATCAACTACCTTAAGCAGATGTTACCAATAACCCTATCAGTCTCATTCTTTATGTCTCTTCGTAGACTATTTAAAGCCTACATGTGGAAATACCCCACAACCTCCCCAGTGACAAACTCAAAAGCCCAATTTCAAATGACATCTGTTGACGCAGACCCTCAAGTTGATAAGAATTGGATCATATAGGAGCCTGCTTCAAGGCCTGATAACAAATTGGCATCAAATGAAAGAAACTCTCTCTCCTTAGCTCTCAACTCTTTTGCCGGCACCCCTGGTACCGTTTGTCCTATCCCTACCGAAGAATGATGATCTAGACTTGTGGCAGAGACTAGAGAATCTAACGATTGCTGACCTCTTCAAGGAAGAGAAAACTTTAAAGCTAGAACAGCCATGATCACTTCTCCCAAACACGTCCCTGAACTTCCTTCACTACATTCATTTCTAGAAATCACTCTTAAGCCTAGCCAAACTTGAAGACCCGAACAGACCTCTCACTCACTTTCAACACAGCCTTAAATCTGGTCTTCCATGAGCCAGGAAAATCTCCACATGCAGGAAATGGATCATAGCACCCACTGAGTCCCTCATACCACCATATCTTCTGGCGTGGGAGAAGGAACTAGGACTGACTTTGGATGAACGACACCAAGTTTATCTTATGTAATTCACATGGTTTCTCCACCTTTGTTAGGCCCTCTACAAAATTCTCTCCAGATGGAACAGATCACCAAACTGGTTACATAGACACAATGTAACGCAATTGAACTTATGCTGGAGATGTCAGAGGCACCCCTGGATTCCTATACACATCTGGTGGACCTGTGACATAATGGAAACATTCTGGACTGATGTAGGTGAGCAGATAAAACTAATCACTGGCTGCTGTTCACAGTTGACTCTTGAACTGGTTTTATTATCAAAACTTCGAAGACAATACAAACCCTCCAAAGAAACACTCTCCACCCACCTGCTGGAAGCAGCAAAAATGCTAATTCCCCTTTTCTTCCTACAGCCCACACCGCCACCGATCTGGCTATGGTACAAGAAAATCCACCATATGAGTCGATTCAAAGAAATAATAAGTTGGACGGAACGTAAACACAACAGATATGTAAAGATCTGGTGCTCCTGGCAGTCCTACTAGGCACGACATTGAACATTGGTCCTTCCAGACTTACCTCAAGACCTACTACCAGACACTGGCCTAGGTGTCTAGTCTCAGACCTTTCCCCACCCCCCACTCCTTCATTCCTTAGTTCTCAGAGACTTACCCTCCGTACGAAGTGGGTGGACATTCAGGAACTGATGTCTACCTTTGGCTGCATACCCGTGATTTTTTCACCTTCAATAGGCTTGGACAGTCTTCAACATTCTGAACTTAGACCTTCTCTCATCACTGGACACTACTGTAATACTGAGCCTAGACTATCTGTATACAACCATGGATGTGTCTTATTGTCTACGTGACTTGTACCAGCATTTGGAACTGTTTTTCCTATGTTCAGATCTCCAAGATCTTTTTCCTTTTTGTACATTTGTAAAAATGAAAAATCAAAATCAAAAGAGACACAAAAAAAAAAAGAATAGTATTCGGGTAGAGAGTCACATGTGCAGAACCCCTGAGGAGCCACAGCAATGGAGACCCCAAAAACAACCCCTTAAGTTATTTATCAAAGGGCATTGTGAGCATTGTCAGTCTTCAGGTCTTGCACAGAATTAGGATGTGAAAATGTAAAATGACAATTTTTACTTGAAAATGTTTCTATAAACACAAAGATTTAATTTTCAAAAAGGGATAAAATAGAAAAAAAAAACACTCCACGGTTTGTTACTTTTTTTCATGAATACAGCAATATCCCATATGTGGTTGTAATGCTGTATGGGCACATGAGCACTATGTGGAGGGCAGATTTCCCTGAAATTGTTTTCATGTGCCATGTTGCAATTGCAGCACCCCTGAGGTACCAGTAGAGTAAAAACTTCACAAATAATCCCTCAAGGAATTTATGAAGCTTTTGTACCATATCTTCATTTCTTTTCATGGCACTGTCTGAAAGATCTCCCCCTCTCATGTACATATTATAGGCCAGGGCGCAGTCTGTCTTGCGGGGTATCAATACCTACAGGGTGCTGATGTTACCCCACATTGTGGTGGCACAACGATATCTCTCTTGTCTTTACACTTGACCAACAACATATTCATACTACATAGTACCCGGATTTCATCCCTTCTGAGTGGTTGCCCAAGCAGGGACCTAGGGAGGCCTCTTAAGATTTTTGCACAGTGCCACATGCTACAGAAGTTCTGGCAGAGAGAAAGTCACAGAGTCGAATGCTGATGTATAAGATATTGTTAGGACTGTGCAGCAGCTGTGGCCAAAATATCAGGGTCACAGCCTGTTCCGCTGTCTCTGCTCAGTCCAGCATTCATGGGGTTAATTCCCTTTTAGCTGATGGGCGTGGTCAGTCTGCTGACTGACACTGGTGTCAGCCTATCGACACCTGGCTTGAGCATCTAGGTTGGTTACTCAGGCCCGCCTTCCCTCCATTTAAGGAGGCTGGTTTGGGGTGCCCGTGCTTAGCCTCAAATCACATTTGCAAAATATGTGTGTGTGCGTGCACGGGTTTCTGTGTGGTTCTCTAGTCGGCCATAGCTAGTTAAAGCTGTATTCCCATAACTCTTGTTCGACAGCCTCCAGGCTCTGTGCTCTCTTCACTTCCTGGATTTCTTGGCACATTGGTGGCCGAGGTTTTACTTGCTCTGCTATCTGCTATGTTTGCAGTCAGTAATAAGGAAACTGATGTAGCAGAGCTGGATTTGAGTCAGCTTGCATTACATATAGAGGTAACTGACTCCTTATCTCAGCCCTTATCAGCCAAATTGAATTAAACCAGCTAATAAGTGGAAAAGCTGAAGATAGACAGCACAGTAATCTTGGTGCTCTCACCTCCCCCTTCCCCTATCTGAGGAGCTCCGTTGTTTGTCAGCCCCTCCCCCCCCCCCCCGAGAGCAGGTAGCTATGTCACTTGGGAAATGAGCAGATAATCCCAGTGGCCATAGAAACGCAGTGTCAACAATGAAGTGAATAAACTAAGATAGCGGCCAAACAAAGCTGCTTTGATTAAGCAATGTATTTAGGAAAAGTCTTAAATCCACATAAACTAGCAGTATAGATAGGATGCTTTTCATGGGACAACCCCTTTAATTAACCTCAGTTAGAATCATACTGTACGGCTGCATTCACACAGAGTAACGTTGGCGTTTTTTGTGTTTATTTTGGCACATAGCGCCGTGTAACGCCACGTATACGCCGCATTAACGCCACGTTTGCGCCGTTCAACGTGACTGCAAAATAGCGCAGCGCAAACATGGCGTTAACGTGGCGTTAACGTGTTTACGCGGCGCTATGTGCCAAAATAAGCACAAAAAATGCCAACGTTACTCTGTGTGAATGCAGCCTTAGTTGTTGGGCGATGAGCTGCCTTGTGTGTCTGATTAGTACTGGTAGCACACACTGTGTATTTGGTCTCTGTCTAGTTCAGGAATTCTGACTAGACAGTTTTGTTTTGTTGTAGCGGCTGCTCTGAGCTGCACAGGCCGCCTCAGTGATTTAACAGAGCACACCTGGTTGGTGTAGTGGGCTGGCAGTGACACTATCTGCTAGACCGTGTTCACGACAGGGTTTTCCTGCGGTTCAGAGTCCAGTAGGGCTCCGCAGGGTTTTTGTTTATTTATTTATTTTTAATAACCCTACTGACCGTAACAGATATGCACATAGAGGTGGTAACCCCGATCCAGCAGTGGGCGCACCAAATCCCACACAATCTTACAACTAACTACTAGGATTGGGGGAGATTCTGGGGGCTCAATTCTGGCGACCTTCTACATAAATCAGAAACCTTTGCTGTCCCTTGAGCTGCTCTCACATAGCTTATATATTACAATGCTGAAATAGTCACTGTGTAAGCAGCATCCAAAAGGAGGCAACGAGTAAGAAATAAAATGTAACCTTTATTTAGAACATGGAAAAACTATATATACTCCATCGCAAATGGGGGTGTAACAAGTTCTGACGCATTTCAGGGCAATGCGCCTGTTATGACCCGGTCTTCGCTATCTCAGCCTGTTAGGTTCAGGTGTAGAGTGTCTGAATGGCATTCTGCATGTGAATTGTACGATGCGCAGTAGGGGAATATTCACACTGAGCATGCGGTCTGTGGTTGCACTCTTGCATGGATTATGCAAAGGACTGCAGTGCTGATCATTGCTGGTGTCTCTTGGCCTCGGAAGGGGTTAAGCTTCTCTGCTTTGCTAGGACTCTATTCAGGTGGTTCTGATATCCAATTGGCCTTCTGAATACTCCTGTTTCTGACAATTTAAACTCCACCTTGCACTCTGTCAGTGCCGGTCTTAATCTTTAGTTCCTGTGTCCCAGACACGGTCTGTTTGTCTGAAGCTGCTATCTCATCTGCATCTGAGTCCTGGCCCATCCAGCTTCCTTTGCTGCCTGTTCACATTATCCTGAATTACAGCTAAGTATTGAGCTTCTTTATCCAAACATAGTTGCTCCGGGTGCAGCGAACCCTAGGCTTTTTTTCCTGCTTGGATGTTTGGGGGTGACGAAGGCAGGCGTGTCGAAACGCGCGTGTCGGGTGTGAGCCGGAGGTTCCTCTTATTGAGCTCCTACTTCTACTTACGTGGTTTATATCATGGGTAAGCTGTACTTCCATTTATTAATATGATAGACCTGCTGTCTAACCTCTGCTGCCGCTGATTAAGTCTTTTACAATACTGTGTATATGTATATATATATATATATATATATATATATATATATATATATATATATATATATATATATATATACACACACACTCACCGGCCACTTTATTAGGTACACCTGTCCAACTGCTCGTTAACACTTAATTTCTAATCAGCCAATCACATGGCGGCAACTCAGTGCATTTAGGCATGTAGACATGGTCAAGACAATCTCCTGCAGTTCAAACCGAGCATCAGTATGGGGAAGAAAGGTGATTTGAGTGCCTTTGAACGTGGCATGGTTGTTGGTGCCAGAAGGGCTGGTCTGAGTATTTCAGAAACTGCTGATCTACTGGGATTTTCACGCACAACCATCTCTAGGGTTTACAGAGAATGGTCCGAAAAAGAAAAAACATCCAGTGAGCGGCAGTTCTGTGGGCGGAAATGCGTTGTTGATGCCAGAGGTCAGAGGAGAATGGCCAGACTGGTTCGAGCTGATAGAAAGGCAACAGTGACTCAAATAGCCACCTGTTACAACCAAGGTAGCCAGAAGAGCATCTCTGAACGCCGCACAGTACGTGGAACTTTGAGGCAGATGGGCTACAGCAGCAGAAGACCACACCGGGGGCCACTCCTTTCAGCTAAGAACAGGAAACTGAGGCTACAATTTGCACAAGCTCATCGAAATTGGACAATTGAAGATTGGAAAAACGTTGCCTGGTCTGATGAGTCTCGATTTCTGCTGCGACATTCGGATGGTAGGGTCAGAATTTGGCGTCAACAACATGAAAGCATGGATCCATCCTGCCTTGTATCAACGGTTCAGGCTGGTGGTGGTGGTGTCATGGTGTGGGGAATATTTTATATATATATATATCCTGTTTACCACTCACATTTAACTTGTTAGGGACATCAAATGGTCCTTATAATAAGAGTATGTTGCAGAGCTCTAAATTAAATATCAGGCCTGGAGAGGTCACACCCATCATTAGGCCTGGAGAAGTCACACACACACACACACACACACACACACACACACACACACACACACACCTGGTGTATCAAGTGATTTCTGATTTTAATTGTAGGAAAAGGTAGTTTAAATACAATATAGACAAGAGCAGGTTGGACTATAACATAACTCATTCTATAGAAACCCTGGAAACATGGCAGTGCAGGCCGAGACCCCCGACAATAACTCCACATATATACTGAGATGACTATAGAATAGGTAAACAAATTCACCAATTCCCCACTCATAGATCGTTGCCCAAAACTTTACTATTGACACATAAAAAGCGGTGTTGTCTATGTCTGAGAGATACAGAAAAGGAGAAGGTGGAAGGAGTTAATAAAACTACCTTTACATCTGATTAGTAGGGTTGAGCTGATCTTGACTTTTCAGGATCGATTTTGAAATTTGATTTCCGATAATTTTTCATTTGAACCCGATCTCGATCCCAATTCCGATCTCAATGCAAGTCAATGGGATTTTTTTTACTAATCGGAGATCGGATTTTAAAAACGATCCTATTCACTATACAGCATGGAATCTAATGATTGAACGCTTTAATTGTTAGAATCCACGTTGTGTAGTGATTCAAAAATCCCCCGGCTACCTAAGTACCCCCTGTTGTCTACTTACCAGCTGTTCTCGCGCCTCTTCTTTCTACTGCGCATGTCTTCAGAGCACTGTATGTGCCCCCACCTCCCAGGCTAGTGTTACTGATGCTGGGAGTAGGCGGAGCTTGTTGTGGCTTTAGAGAGTGTGGGCGGGTACAGTATCCACCCACACTCTCCTAAGCCACAAGCCCCGCCTTCTTCCTAGGTCTGTAACAGTAAACTGGGAGCTAGGGGGCGTGCACGGACCAAGAAGAGGCGAGAAGAGAACAGACGGGGAGCGGCAGCGGTAAGTGGCTTGTCTGTCGACTATTTATTGTATACTCAGCTCTGCTACATCTGAGATGTAGATCTCAGATGTAGCAGAGCTGATGAGTATAGGAATGAATGGATGCCGCTGGCACACAGCCTGTGCCGGCCTCCGGCCACTTAACCCCCTGCATGCTGGCTGCGTCCATTCATTCCTACAGAATAGCAGGGAGGAAACAGAAGAGTAGATATCATATACTCTTCTGTTTCCTCCCTGCTATTCTGTAGGAATGAATGGATGCAGCCGGCGCGCAGGGGGTTAAGCGATGGACACCAGCACAGGCTGTGTGCCAGCGGCATCCATTCATTCCTAACATTGTTTGCTTTTCCCACAAAGCTTTGCCAGTAGCAAAGCATTGTGGGAAATAACCTCCGACCTCAATCCTGCCTAAAACAATCGGGATCGGAATTCCGATAGCGATCGTAAAATTTACTCGATCACCGATCGGAATCTGATCTTTTCTGATCCCGATCGTTCAACCCTAGTGATTAGACATTGAAGAGAATTGTTCTCCGATGGAAATAAAGCGATATGTATGCATCAAATCGTGGCTATGTTTGTATAATGGTCAGTCACATGACTAAAAGATCATGTGATGCACTCCAGTGTTGAGCAATGTGCTACGGGACATGATGCGATGTATCAAAGTCATGTGACTGAATCCAAAGATCTAATTGGTTCCTGATCTCTGACTATGATATAAGTGGCAAAACCAAAATTCATAACTGAGAAGGACAATGAAGAATCATCCAAAGGTCCAGAATTACCATTAATATACTGATCGAAGGCATAAACATATTGAAATTCCAATAGTCATTCATCTTATTCATTCCTTCTCTCCATCTCAGTATATATGTGGAGTTATTGTCTGGGGTCTCGGCAGCACTGCCATGTTTCCAGGATTTCTACAGAATGAGCCCAGTGGTTCTTCTTTTGGTTTCCATTGCATACGTCCATGGTTATCATTTCCCAGGTATATACTCTTATATCTGTCTATATATTTCACAGTTAT
The DNA here is from genome assembly GCF_031893055.1 of Leptodactylus fuscus. Taxonomy (NCBI): domain Eukaryota; kingdom Metazoa; phylum Chordata; class Amphibia; order Anura; family Leptodactylidae; genus Leptodactylus; species Leptodactylus fuscus. The sequence continues at coordinate 363,610,079 of NC_134265.1, read as the reverse complement.
TTAGTAATTGTTTTTCTTTACTTTGGTTTATTAATTATGTAAAAATTTAGTTCTTTGTTACAGCTTTGTTCATGTTTGTTATTTATCTAGGTGGAAGTCGGAGTTTTGCTTTCTTTCTTTCTTTTCTTTCTTTTCTTTGCTTTATATTTGTATCGGTGAGCTCAGCTTGGACTGATGGTTTTATATAGATTAGTGGTGAATGTGATGCTGTGTTGCGAAGTCTAAGATGCAGTAACAAGTAGTGACACAAGATAAAACAACCAATAGGAAGTGATAGAAAAGTGTCCGGAGATTCACCAGATTTATCACCAGCCTGATCTACTGTGACAATATTATAGACTGCCTGGTCTAAGGTCACACTGTGTGAATATTACATAGGATTAGTAACTCTGCCCCAATGCTTTCTGTTCTCTTGTGTCTTGTACAGATCAGCTATGGAGCCACCGACCCCTCATTATCTGATAGACTCCTCTATCCACATGTTTTCCGGACAGTCCAAAATAGCCACATCCACAATATGGTGGTCACCGAACTGTTGGAGCACTTTGACTGGACCTGGGTTGGGATTTTAGTATCAAATGATGAAAATGGAGAGAAAGAACTGCAGATATTGAGAAAGTACATGAGAGAGCGCGGGATCTGTGTGGCCTACACCATGAAATATACAGAAGAGAAATATTACTATAAAGACTATAATGATCAGATATTACAGGTATTAGACAATCAACAAGTCCGGGTCATTATACTGTGCGGGACCTTCACTCATATATTAACTAAGATGATACGGAATTCTGCACTTGTATTTCTGGATAAGACTTTTATCCTTCCACCATCCATGGCCTTTAGTTCTATCAGTACTGACAATTGGTATCCAGAATTTAATAGAAGTCTAGCCGTGGACTTTTCATCACAATCTTTTCAAGGAATAGAATATTTTGTGAAAAACTACAGGAGATTCCCCAATATATTCAGTATAGAAATGTTCTGGGAAGATTTGGATTCAATGGCAAAAGATGAGGAGAGAAATTCCTTTATTTGTATTAATTTCATATCTGAAGAAAATAATTATAGTTATCAGTATATTCTGCCAAGTATCAGATATTACCTCACATCGGGCGTCTCTCCAAGACTGTACGAGGCTGTAGAAGTCCTGGCCAAAGCTCTCCATGAAATGTTCTTATATATAAAAGACAAATCTCCAGAAAATCCAATAACCAGACTTACACAATACACACAGAAGTTACAGCGCCACCTACAGAGGATGAAGAGTCCACTGGATCCAATGAGACCTTCCTATTACTTTAATGAGCGGGGGGAAGCCGTACATGGATATAAGATAATATACAGGATATATATACATGAGGTCACACATAAGGACATACGTGAGGACATAGTAGGAAATGTTACCCCATGGGCTGTCAGTGGTCAGAAGCTTTATATAAATACCTCGTCTATAACCTGGAGACACATACAGGAGGTGAGAAGCCTTCCATTATACATGTGACTATGTAACGCTTCTGTCTGCCCTCATACATCATTATATACTGCAGGTTATATATAGAATTCCTCTAGAGGCGGAGCTTGATCACTACACAAGATGGCCGCTTGATCAAAGAGCTCCCATTTTACCGCCTGGAGAATAAGTTTACTTTGTGTCCACATACTTCTGCCATGGTCAAAACTCTGAAGGATAGGACAGTGGACAGACCGGAGACCCAAAAGTCCAAGACAGGATTAGGTGAATTGGAGAAATTCCTCAGCAAGAAGGCGCTGATGTCTCCTGCGCACCTTCACAATATGGCACCACCGCTTCCAGCTCTAGAAGACTATGAAGGCCTAGATGACTCTGACCCAGACATTGTGAGTGGGGGCACAGAAACAGATGAATCCTGTGACTTTATTCCTATCTCCTGCTCCTTCCTAAAGCGGGCCCTATCTCAAGTGATTGCCCGGTGAAGCGGGAGTTGGGAGACATAAAGGCAGAGGTAGGCGAGATGGAAGTCTTCTCTAACCTGCCGTATGCTTGGAGCAGTAGCCATGGACCCCTCCTTATGTATTACCTTATTTTATTTAACTTTATTTTATTTATGTTATTTTGTTCTATTCTTCCCCTGGATCCTTAATATGTAATTTGTCTAATTTGACATGAAGCTCCCCTCCCCATTACATTTTATGCTCCCCTCTTAACACTTGTTAATCTTGTTTGACTATTGTTGCACATTGTTGGTGCTACTCTGCTACACGATATCTTGTACTTTGTACTTTGTTACTGTAATGTCTCTGCCTGTTCAGGTCTCTGCGCTACCCTTCGCTCTTATGCTTTGGCACAGGAGGCATGCTCATTTCGATTCTTTGCATATTGTATTTCCACCACACCCATTTCCTGCACCTTTTTCCTTCTGTTCATGAAATGGTTAATTCCAGCCTTGCCTGAGTGATTGACAGACTGTCTTCCAATTAAGCCCAGGGTGGGTCTTTGGCTTCCTATATACAGGCCATCAGGCCACACTTTCTTCTTGGCTATTGTGACTCTGTCCTTAGACTTTGTCCCTGCTAAGCTCCTCTTACTGTTACTATTGTATTACTGATCTCTGAACTGTGGCTTTCCTTTTGACTATTCTCTTAGATTTTGATTCTGTACTGCTTTGCTCGACTGTTACTAGACCCTTGGCTAGCTGACCTCCCTTTGTTATTGTTTGTCTCGTCTGCGTTCTGTGTCACATATATAGTAAGGGCCCATTGACAGTTGTCGCCTATTGCTTAGGATAGTAATGGCAGGTTGGAAGGGACAGCGGGACTGTCTACTGTGCCCCTGACCCCAGAGTTCACCAGCAGCTACTGGGGAATTGCTCTGCTAGCATCTCCCTTAAAATTACCTTTAATAAAAAGAGAATTTGAAAGAAAAAATTCCTATACATCAGCTGTTCAGTTACTTGGCACTTACATTATTGGGCATTAGTTACATTTTGCAGTATTTTTTCTATTAAAGTCATAACTGTAAAAAAAACTGGTCAAAATACAAAAATAGAAGAACAAGTATATAAAGTATCTAAGAAGTATATAAATCCCCCAAACAGCATCTTTAGTTCTAATTTCACAGAGGAGCAGCTGACACTAACCAGCCAAGAAATACTAAAACTTGACTTTTATTAATATATATTAAAACCACACACAACACCCTACGAGGTGTACAACATTCCTGTGAGAAGATAAACAGGAGTGATCTGTCTCTGATAATGTCTCTAGAGACTAATATTACCCTTACTCCCTCAAAAAGCAATATAGTGTCCAATCTCTCAAGGCTGCCACAACGGGACCTTGTACGTAGGCTCAGCGAGTACACCCCTCCTCCGCTCTGAGGTTACTGGCCTAACGCCACGCCAACAGAGAGGAAGCAAGGACTCAATGGCCAGGTCTCCTATTCAGACGACCAAAGAGACTGAACCACCATACTAACCAATAGCAACTGACCCTACGCGTTTCCTCCTTTGTAAGACTCATCAGGGGTCATAAAACACTTTTCTTCACAACTGAAAGCAGTAACACCTGCTATTGTGATACAGCGGTGGGATAAACTGACCGCCCGCAGGACCGCCGCTCCACATTCAGAGGTCATTTTGCAGTATTTTTGTGAATTACAATCTAATAAAGTCATAACAGTAAAAAAAAAACTGGTCAAAATACAAAAATGGCAGAACTATAAGTATATAAATCCCAAAAACATCATCTATAGTTCTGTATATACAAAAGAGGAAAAATAATCTGCAGTGGAGATGAGCGAACTTCCAAACTTTTTGATTGCAGAATTTGTGGGATTCATTTTGTGCAATTCTAATAAAATGACGTCTGCCAGAGAGAGAGGAGCCCATGACCTGGAGCGGAGAGCGGGCTGGATTCCCCATAATGGTACGAGGGCAGCCGAGAGAATTTATGGAGACAGAAAGACAATGGCATTGCTGTCAGAGCTGCCGCATCACTATCACATGTCTCACATTCTATCACATTGTATCCAAGTGAAGTGACAATTAGTGACACAGACATCTCATTATCTTACAGAGATTGCCGACCTAAATTAGAAAATATTCTGTGACAAACCAAAATGTATTCCCCTTTATACCATTTCTTATATTTCAGCTCAATCTGTGTCACAGTGACAATTTAATGACACATAAGACTATAGGAGTGTGAGGTCACTGATGATGTCATCATCATGGCTATAATGTAAAAAGTCCAACCATGAACGCTGCCAATTTACAAGGATAGAAATCACATCAGACCGGGAATATTGGAGCAAACACTCACACTGATGTAACAAGGGATGGAGGAAGAACAACAGACTCCATATCTCATTCACTGAGCTGGGGACACCTACTATAGTCCACCCTCTGAGGTCATACATGGACATTCTGTGTCACTCCAGTAAAGGTTCTTGTCTTCTCCTTCAGATCCCAGTATCCCGCTGCTCAGAGCCATGTTTACCTGGAAGCAGGAAGAAGGCAAGAGAAACAATTCACACCTGCTGCTATGACTGCGTGCCATGTTCAGAAGGAGAGATCTCCAATATAACCGGTATATATGGTAGTAGGAGTAGTAGTACTGTCTTACCAGTGTGATGATGATCTAGTAGGAGTAGTAGTACTGTCTTGCCAGTGTGATGATGTTCTAGTAGGAGTAGTAGTACTGTCTTGCCAGTGTGATGATGATCTAGTAGGAGTAGTAGTACTGTCTTACCAGTGTGATGATGTTCTAGTAGGAGTAGTAGTACTGTCTTACCAGTGTGATGATGTTCTAGTAGGAGTAGTAGTACTGTCTTACCAGTGTGATGATGTTCTAGTAGGAGTAGTAGTACTGTCTTACCAGTGTGATGATGTTCTAGTAGGAGTAGTAGTACTGTCTTACCAGTGTGATGATGTTCTACTAGGAGTAGTATTACTGTCTTACCAGTGTGATGGTGTTCTAGTAGGAGTAGTAGTACTGTCTTACCAGTGTGATGAAGTTCTAGTAGGAGTAGTAGTACTGTCTTACCAATGTGATGATGTTCTAGTAGGAGTAGTAGTACTGTCTTACCAGTGTATGATGTTCTAGTAGGAGTAGTAGTACTGTCTTACCAGTGTGATGATGTTCCAGTAGGAGCAGTAGTACTGTCTTACCAGTGTGATGATGTTCTAGTAGGAGTAGTAGTACTGTCTTACCAGTGTGATGATGTTCTAGTAGGAGTAGTAGTACTGTCTTACCAGTGTGATGATGTTCTAGTAGGAGTAGTAGTACTGTCTTACCAGTGTGATGATGGTCTAGTAGGAGTAGTAGTACTGTCTTACCAGTGTATGATGTTCTAGTAGGAGTAGTAGTACTGTCTTACCAGTGTGATGATGTTCTAGTAGGAGTAGTAGTACTGTCTTACCAGTGTGATGATGTACTAGTAGGAGTAGTAGTACTGTCTTACCAGTGTGATGATGTTCTAGTAGGAGTAGTAGTACTAGTGTGATGATGTTCTAGTAGGAGTAGTAGTACTGTCTTACCAGTGTGATGATGTTCTAGTAGGAGTAGTAGTACTGTCTTACCAGTGTGATGATGTTCTAGTAGTAGTAGTAGTAGTACTGTCTTACCAGTGTGATGATGTTCTAGTAGGAGTAGTAGTACTGTCTTACCAGTGTGATGATGTTCTAGTAGGAGTGGTAGTACTGTCTTACCAGTGTACATGATGTTCTAGTAGGAGTAGTAGTACTGTCTTACCAGTGTGATGATGTTCTAGTAGGAGTGGTAGTACTGTCTTACCAGTGTACATGATGTTCTAGTAGGAGTAGTAGTACTGTCTTACCAGTGTGATGATGTTCTAGTAGGAGTAGTAGTACTGTCTTACCAGTGAGATGATGTTCTAGTAGGAGTAGTAGTACTGTCTTACCAGTGTGATGATGTTCTAGCAGGAGTAGTAGTACTGTCTTACAGGTGTGATGATGTTCTAGCAGGAGTAGTAGTACTGTCTTACAGGTGTGATGATGTTCTAGCAGGAGTAGTAGTACTGTCTTACCAGTGTGATGATGTTCTAGCAGGAGTAGTAGTACTGTCTTACAGGTGTGATGATGGTCTAGTAGGAGTAGTAGTACTGTCTTACCAGTGAGATGATGTTCTAGTAGGAGTAGTAGTACTGTCTTACCAGTGTGATGATGTTCTAGCAGGAGTAGTAGTACTGTCTTACAGGTGTGATGATGTTCTAGCAGGAGTAGTAGTACTGTCTTACCAGTGTGATGATGTTCTAGCAGGAGTAGTAGTAGTGTCTTACCAGTGTGATGATGTTCTAGCAGGAGTAGTAGTACTGTCTTACAGGTGTGATGATGGTCTAGTAGGAGTAGTAGTACTGTCTTACCAGTGTGATGATGTCCTAGTAGGAGTAGTAGTAGTGTCTTACCAGTGTGATGATGTTCTAGCAGGAGTAGTAGTACTGTCTTACCAGTGTGATGATGTTCTAGCAGGAGTAGTAGTACTGTCTTACAGGTGTGATGATGGTCTAGTAGGAGTAGTAGTACTGTCTTACCAGTGAGATGATGTTCTAGTAGGAGTAGTAGTACTGTCTTACCAGTGTGATGATGTTGTAGCAGGAGTAGTAGTACTGTCTTACAGGTGTGATGATGTTCTAGCAGGAGTAGTAGTACTGTCTTACCAGTGTGATGATGTTCTAGCAGGAGTAGTAGTACTGTCTTACAGGTGTGATGATGCTCTAGTAGGAGTAGTAGTACTGTCTTACCAGTGTGATGATGTTCTAGCAGGAGTAGTAGTACTGTCTTACAGGTGTGATGATGTTCTAGCAGGAGTAGTAGTACTGTCTTACCAGTGTGATGATGTTCTAGCAGGAGTAGTAGTACTGTCTTACCAGTGTGATGATGTTCTAGCAGGAGTAGTAGTACTGTCCTACCAGTGTGATGGTGTTCTAGTAGGAGTAGTAGTACTGTCTTACCAGTGTGATGATGTTCTAGCAGGAGTAGTAGTACTGTCTTACCAGTGTGATGATGTTCTAGCAGGAGTAGTAGTACTGTCCTACCAGTGTGATGGTGTTCTAGTAGGAGTAGTAGTACTGTCTTACCAGTGTGATGATGTTCTAGTAGGAGTAGTAGTACTGTCTTACCAGTGTGATGATGTTCTAGTAGGAGTAGTAGTACTGTCTTACAGGTGTGATGATGGTCTAGTAGGAGTAGTAATACTGTCTTACAGGTGTGATGATGCTCTAGTAGGAGTAGTAGTACTGTCTTACAGGTGTGATGATGGTCTAGTAGGAGTAGTAGTACTGTCTTACAGGTGTGATGATGGTCTAGTAGGAGTAGTAGTACTGTCTTACAGGTGTGATGATGCTCTAGTAGGAGTAGTAGTACTGTCTTACAGGTGTGATGATGGTCTAGTAGGAGTAGTAGTACTGTCTTACAGGTGTGATGATGGTCTAGTAGGAGTAGTAGTACTGTCTTACCAGTGTGATGATGTTCTAGTAGGAGTAGTAGTACTGTCTTACCAGTGTGATGATGTTCTAGTAGGAGTAGTAGTACTGTCTTACAGGTGTGATGATGGTCTAGTAGGAGTAGTAGTACTGTCTTACAGGTGTGATGATGTTCTAGTAGGAGTAGTAGTACTGTCTTACCAGTGTGATGATGTTCTAGTAGGAGTAGTAGTACTGTCTTACAGGTGTGATGATGGTCTAGTAGGAGTAGTAGTACTGTCTTACAGGTGTGATGATGGTCTAGTAGGAGTAGTAGTACTGTCTTACAGGTGTGATGATGGTCTAGTAGGAGTAGTAGTACTGTCTTACAGGTGTGATGATGGTCTAGTAGGAGTAGTAGTACTGTCTTACCAGTGTGATGATGTTCTAGTAGGAGTAGTAGTACTGTCTTACCAGTGTGATGATGTTCTAGTAGGAGTAGTAGTACTGTCTTACAGGTGTGATGATGGTCTAGTAGGAGTAGTAGTACTGTCTTACAGGTGTGATGATGTTCTAGTAGGAGTAGTAGTACTGTCTTACAGGTGTGATGATGGTCTAGTAGGAGTGGTAGTACTGTCTTACCAGTGTGATGATGACAATGATGTTCTAGAAATTTATTTTAAATTTTCTGCTTATGGAAAATGATGTAGAATAAAATTCAGATCCATAATGCAGATGTTTCCATCCTCAGCTCAGCTTTATTAAGGACTACAATATAATATGGAACCAATCTGAAACAACATTATAACTGTGGGGGGCCAACAATATCTTTGGAAAAATTAAGTATAAAATGGTGGGGGCTGATGCTGGTATAACTCATTATATCTCTCTATCTCACTGTCCATCTCAGATGAGCTGTCTGTTCCACAAGGAACCGGTTAAACCGGCCATGTGCTGTGTATTTGTTGATACTATACACAAATCTATACCATCTTATAGAAAATGGAGACAGTCAGGCTGGGAATGGGCATTGTTCGTATGGCTGTATACAAAAGATCAAAGAAGAGAGTCCAAGATGAGTGAATGGGCCATGAATCCTTATCACTGTTTAGAGCCTCAGCTTTGAATATGTACTGGGTGTGTAGAAACAGGTTCTATAGCCTATTGATTGTTAGCCCCAAGGCTGGAGTGGTCTGACCAGCCTATTGATCATTAATTATCTCTCTTGCCATGATATATGCATCTAGACTTTGTTTCATGAGAAAGTCCATCCCAGTTTGGATAGTAATAATGAGATGGAGATTACAGTAGGCTTTAGCCAATAGTCACAGGCTAGGTTTATGTTACAACCCTACAACCAGTAATGTTATGCCAACTATGTTATGTTATAGTCCAACCTGCTCTTGTCTATATTGTATTTAAACTACCTTTTCCTATCAATAAAAATTGGAACTCACTTAATACACTATCAGGTGTATGTGTGTGTGTGTGTGTGTGTGTGTGTGTGTGTGTGTGACTTCTCCAGGCCTGATATCTAAGTACAGACAACATAACTCAGGAGTCTTGTGCCCCTAACACAACTTTCTAGAATAACCTGTAGCAAGCTTCACATTCTATTACAATAGAGGATAGACATCTTGTGTCTTAATATAAAAATATCATGTTGTTTTGGACATCTGAACAGAGTTCTTAAAATGTGCAGTGACCAGCTAGGTGGTATTATTACGCACATGTACAATATGAGTCTGAAGCTGGGAGTGGTACCTCAGCTGTGGAAGACATCTTGTTTGGTACCAGTCCCAAAGAAACCCAACCCGATGGGCTACAATGACTACCGATCTGTAGCACTGACATCTCACCTGATGAAGGTCCTAGAGAGACTGGTCCAGACACACCTATGCCCCCTAGTGAGCTCCGCTCTGGACCCCCTCCAGTTTGCCTACCGGCTGGGCATTGGGGTAGATGACGCCATCATCCACCTTCTTCATAGAGCTCTCTCTCACCTAGAGAAACCCGGGAACACTGTGAGAATAATGTTCTTTGACTTCTCCAGTGCTTTCAACACCATTCTGCCAGGGCTACTGAGGGAGAAGCTGAATCTTGGTGGAGTAGACCATCACCTGTCCAACTGGATCCTAGACTACCTGACAACCCACCCTCAGTGAGAGCCCAGGACTGTGTGTCTGACACTGTGATCTGTAGTACGGGGGCACAACAAGGTACAGTTCTTGCCCCATTTCTCTTCACACTGTACACTGCTGACTTTAGGCACAACTCCTCCAGTTGTTACTTACAGAAGTACTCCAATGACTCTGCTATAGTAGGACTTATCACTGATGGCGACGATAGGGAATACAGAGACTTAAACTGGGACTTTGTTGAATCATGCCAGCAGAACCAGGTCAGGATTAATGCTGGGAAGACCAAGGAGATGGTGGTGGACTTTAGTAAATGGAGAAGTGCCCCGATCCCGGTGGAGATCCAAGGAACATGTATTGAGATAGTCAGGACCTACAAGTACCTGGGTATGCTCCTCAACAATAAACTAAACTGGGCTGATCACCTGGAGGCGCTGCACAGAAAGGGCCACAGCAGGCTCTACCTGCTCAGGAGGCTGAGGGCCTTCGGAGTCCAGGGGCCAATTCTTACGGCCTTCTTCAACTCTGTGGTCGCTTCAACCATCTTTTTCGGTGTGGCCTGCTGGGGGAGCAGTATATCAACCAGGGACAGGAATAGACTTGACAGGCTGATCAGAAGGGCCAGTTCTGTCCTGGGGAGCCTCTTGGACCCAGTACAAGTGGTGGGTGACAGAAGGATACAGTCTGTGGTGACCTCCATGTGGGAGAACAAATCCCACCCCATGTATGGGATGTTGATGGCACTTGGCAGCTCTGTAAGTGACTGTCTACTTCACCCCAAGTGTGAGAAGGAGCTATCGCAGGTCCTTCCTTCCAACCGCGACCAGGCTGTATAATCTACATCAGACCAATCGAAGACACTCCGCACAGAGAACTAATGATTATGAAGTCTTCCTTCTTTCTCTTCCGTTCCTTAGCTGCTATGGACTCCTAGTATATCTTGTCATCTCAGCATATGTGTGTCTACGTCTGTATTATATTACTGTGTATTATCCTGTATCTGTATTACTATGCTGCTGTAACATGCTGAAATTTCCCCACTGTGGGACTATTAAAGGATTATCTTATCTTATCTCATGATACACATATCTGGTCATCATAAAGCTACAAGAACAAAGCCAATCATTACAGAAAATGACAGAATCTCGATAGAGTAAAAGGATCTCACCCCAAAATATATAAAAATACATACATTTTTTCAATACAAAACACATATGCTTATACAGTGTTGGCCAAAAGTATCGCCCCCCTGCACAAACTCTTTGGTAATATCTTCATTTATTTTGCTTGCAATGAAAAAAACACAAAAGAGAATGAAAAAAAAAAAGTCAAATCATTGATCATTTTACACAAAATCCCAAAAATGGGCCAGACAAAAGTATTGTCCCCCTCAGCCTAATACTTGGTAGCACAACCTTTAGGCTGCATTCACACGGAGTAAACGCTGGCGTTTTTTGTGTGTTTTTTGCACATAGCGCCGCGTTTACGCCGCGTAGCGTCGCGTTAACGCCGCGTATACGCCGCGTTAACGCCGCGCTATTTAGCGGTGGCGTTGCCCGGCGTTAACGCGGCGTATACGCGGCGTTAACGCGACGCTACGCGGCGTAAACGCGGCGCTATGTGCAAAAAACACACAAAAAACGCCAGCGTTTACTCCGTGTGAAAGCAGCCTTAGACTGTACAATAACTGCGCACAACCGCTTCCGCTAACCAGCAATGAGTTTCTTACAAGGCACTGCTGGAATCTTAGACCATTCTTCTTTGGCAAACTGCTCCAGGTCCCCCCTGAGATGTGAAGGGGGCCTTCTCCAAACTGCCACCAAGAGATCTCTCCCCCTCCCCCACAGGTGTTCTATGGGATTCAGGGCTGGACTCATTGCTGCCACTTTACAAGTCTCCAGGGCTTTCTCTCACCACCATTTTCTAGTGCTGACCTGAAGTGTGTTTTGGGTCATTGTCCTGCTGGAAGACCCCTGACCTCTGAGGGAGACCCCGCTTTCTCACACTGGGCCCTACATTATGCTGCACAATGTGTTGGTTGTCTTCAGACTTCATAATGCCATGCACACGGTCAAGCAGTCCAGTGCCAGAGGCAGCAAAGCAACCCCAAAACATCAGGGACCCTCCGCCATGTCTGACTGTAGGGGGCGTCTTCTCTTTGAAGGCCTCTTTTTTTCCTGTAATCTCTATGTTGAGGCCTTTTCCTACTTTTGTCTCATCTGACCAGAGAACATTCTTCCAGAACGGTTTTGGCTTTCTCAGGTAAGTTTTGGCAAACTCCAGCCTGGCTTCTGTCTGTGGGTAAGAAGTGGGGTCTTCCTGGGTCTCCTACCATACAGTCCCTTCTCATTCAGACGCTGACACTGGATAGTACGGGGTGACACTGTTGTACCCTCGGACTGCAGGGCAGCTTGGACTTGTTTGGATGTTAGTCGAGGTTCTTTATCCGCCATCCGCACAATCTTGCGGTGAAATCTCTGGTCAATTTTTCTTTTCCGTCCACATCTAGGGAGGTTAGCCACAGGGCCATGGGCTTTACACTTCTTGATGACACTGCGCACGGTAGACACAGGAACATTCAGGTCTTTGGTGATGGACTTGTAGCCTTGAGATTGCTCAGGCTTCCTCACAATTTCACTTCTCAAGTCCTCAGACAGTTCTTTGGTCTTCTTTCTTTTCTCCATGTTCAATGTGGTCACACAAGGACACAGGACAGAGGTTGAGTCAATTTAATCCATTTCAACTGGCTGAAAGTGTGATTTAGTTATTGCCACCACCTGTTAGGTGCCTCAGGTAAGTAACAGGTGCTGTTAATTACACAAATTAGCGAAGCATCACATGATTTTTCAAACAGTGCCAATACTTTTGTCCACCCCCTTTTTTATGTTTGCTGTGGAATTATATCCAATTTGGTTTTTTGACAATTCTTTTTGTGGTTTTCCATTGAAGACAAATTAAATGAAGATAATACCAAAGAATTTGTGATTGTAATCATTATCTGGAAGAAACTGAGTATTATCTGACAGAATTGCAGGGGTGCCAATACTTTTGGCCAACACTGTAAACATGAGGACCATGACAGTTTTTCAGCAAAACCCCCAGAATCTATGTACATTACAATATATAACCCTCAGAACAAAGCAAGAGATGTCTAGTGATGAGATAAATCCAATAAGCAATGACATAGTGTATGTATCCTATTAATATTATAAAGGTGAAAGTTTGTTAGGATGTTTGTGGGTTTGTGTGTTTGGATGTTTGGATGTTTGTTCCTCAATCACAGCTAAAAGGCTGAATGGATTTTGGGGAAATTTCACACACCAACATATTGCCCAGGAAAAGGTAATAGGCTACTTTAAATGTGGGTTACTCACCCCAAATCGCCACTGTGACCCTCCAAAGAATCCTCCGGCTCGGCTGTAGCAGCTGGCATTCCGCCAGCGCTGGTCTGTGCACACACCTCCTATTGGTGCATGGCAGGCTGTGGGCGGGCTCTGGAGCCAGGGCTGCGGCACCATAGGTTGGGGGCTGAAGGTGGGCGTGCCGATTCAGCAGGGACACAGTGAGCAAGATGGTGGCAGCCCACATGGCCCTTGCGCCGCAGCTATCCCAGGCCACCTACAAAGTTTGCAGACGGCTAAGGAGGAGGCTGCTGCACCCGACACACCACAGGTCAATGCAACGGGTACAGGGGCTTGGGGAGGGGGTTTCCCGGTGGGGGGTGTCCCTAGGTCAGTGTCCCCAGGGATCAACCACATTCCCCAGCTTCATGCCCCCCCCCCTCCTACATCGGCCACAGTGTAGTTGGACTCACCTTGCCACGGTCCCCCGCCGCTGTCTCGGCTCTCTCACTGCATATAGGTGTCGGGCGGCTGGCTGCGTATGGCAGGTAGACTGCAATAGAGGCGCCAGTATTCTGCAATGCACTGCAAAATACTGGTGTCTCTATTACAGTCTACCTGCCTAGGCTGCAATACAAGCGAAAGACTGACAGGCCTGGGAGGCAGCGCAAGGCTCCGGCTGTCATAGCAACCATGACCCCCAAGTATAATGACCGGAGACCTAGGAGAGGTAAGGGAACATAAAAAAACTGTGTTACTTACCTCTCCGGACAGGCTTTGGGCCTACTTGTGTGAAGTCCCTGACTTCACATGACCCTGGTCTGCATCCTTTGTGTTGCAACGCAGGCCCCCTGGGTCACGTGACGCCCCATACGTCATTGAAGATGGCCACCATCAGCGGGAAGCACATCGAAGCCAGGGATAGCAAAGTAACAGTGTTTTTTCATGTTTGTATCCCTCCTGGGTCTCCAATTATTATACTCTGGGGTCTGATTTACACCCAATTAACAACATAGTACAGCCCTCCCCCCCTCCAGTGTAATCTATAAGTAGTTCATGGACAAAAGAGTAAAATTGGTTCCCAGTTACACAACTATCTATTGTCGGGCTCAGTGATTCGGCTCCTGTATAGTCAGCAATAATGACAATCTTACTATGGGGCAGATTTCGCCTGGCCAATATGGCTGCTCAGTAAGGCTGCTTGCACACTACAGTAAGGGTCCATTCACACGGAGTAACGTGCCGCGTGACCTGGCACGTATACAGCGTGTGAGAATTTGAGCGCCGTAAAAGCTCCCATTGATTTCAATGGGAACCTGGATCGTATACACCGCGTTATTTTGCGGCCGTGATTTTGCGATTGTATACAATCCAGGCTCCCATTGAAATCAATGGGAGCTTTTACGGCGCGCAAAGTCTCACACGCCGTATACGTGCCACATCACGCGGCACGTTACTCCGTGTGCATACACCCTAAGATTGTCAGTGTTACTTACTATACAGGAACTTTCATCACTGAAGCCCGACAATAGATAGTCGTGTAACTGGAAACCAACTTTACTCTTTTGTCCGTGAGCTACTTATAGATTACACTGGAGGGAGGGGGGGGGGGGGGTGTTGCATTATGTTGTATGCTGTAAATTTTAATTTTTAATAAAAAATAGTTTAAAATATAGTTGTAATAGTTTATACTACATAATATGTATTGAATATGTAAAAATCAATAAAAATGTTGAAATGAAAAAAAAAAGTTGTTAAAATTAGTAAAATGCCAAAATAAGTAAAAATTTTAAGCATGCCTCCTAACAGTCCCAGATTCTGCGCGATATTCCCGGATTCGGGGTCCTGTCAGCGGGAGGAATGTCCTGGTTTTATCTCATCTGCGTCTGGAGTTGAATACATAGGCGAGTAAAGCAGGAGTTGTCACAACTCAGCTCCTCCTTTAACGCTGCGATCTGGCTCCTGAATGTGTGGGCGCGATGTGATGACATCACTCACATCACGCCTACAACTCTGTAAGTGGGACTGTGGGTAGCAAGGGAAAGGTGAGTATCAGTGTTGTTTTGTGTTAAACATTTAGGGGGAATATAATGAAGAGGGCCCATGAAACTAGGATCAGATGAAAGAGTGGGAAGAACGACATGAAACTGGGGGCAGAGATGTAGGGGGGGACATGAAACTGGGGCAGAGATGGAGGAGGGACATGAAACTGGGGCAGAGATGGAGGGGGGGACATGAAACTGGTGCAGAGATGGAGGGGGCATGAAACTAGGGCAGAGATGGAAGGGGGTACATTAAACTGGGGCGGAGATGGAGGGGGGGACATGAACCTGGGGCAGAGATGGAGGGGGGACATGAAACTGGGGCAGAGATGGGGGAGACATGAAACTGGTGCAGAGATGGAGGGGGAATGAAACAGGCAAAGATGGAGGGGGGACATGAAATTGGGGCAGAGATGAGAGGGGGAAATTAAACTGGGGTAGAGATGGAGGGAGACATTAAACTGTGGGAAGAGATGAAAGGGGGGCATGAAACTGTGGGCAGAGATGGGGACATGAAACTGGAGGCAGAGATGGAGGGGGACATGGAATTGGGGACAGAGATGGAGGGGGACATGAAACTGGAGCAGATGGAGGGGGGGCACATGAAACTAGGGGGCAGATGAAGGAGGGACACGAAACTGGGTGATGGAGATGGAGGGGCATATAATTTACGGGGGACAGTAGGAGGATTAAACTGTGTGGAGTCACATGAAAAATGAATGGGAGAATGGGCAGAGTCAACATAAAAATGGGAGGGGCTAAATTTTCCACGTTGTGCATAGTGCGCCACACATTTTGTCCCTCTTATTGTGCTTCAAAAGTTGGGAGATATGTTTACCTGGGGTAATCTTAAAAAAGATTTAATGTAGCTCTGAAAATGTTTACTTTAGCATAACCAATAATTTAACATATTTTCCGCTGGTATTCTACTAGTATCTAATATGTCATGAAATCTCCCTACAGATGCCGACAGCTGCAGTAAGTGCCTAAGGGAGGAATGGCCGAATGAGAAGAGAGACCGATGTCTGCCCAAAGTAATGGAATTCATCTCTTACCATAATGACACCATTGCTTCTGTATCTTCCTCCGTCTCGCTCTTCGGATGTCTTGTGACCGGCTCCATATTTAGAATATTTATTTCCTACCGGGACACTCCTATTGTTAGAGCTAATAACCGGAACCTGAGTTATCTCCTCCTGGTCTCCATCATCCTCAGCTTCCTCTCTGTCTTCTTGTTTCTTGGTCGTCCATGTGATGTCACTTGTAGATTACGTGAAACCAGTTTTGGAGTCTTCTTCTCAGTGGCCGTCTCTTCACTTCTGGCCAAGACTGTTATGGTCTGTGT
Organism: Leptodactylus fuscus; assembly: GCF_031893055.1. Taxonomy (NCBI): domain Eukaryota; kingdom Metazoa; phylum Chordata; class Amphibia; order Anura; family Leptodactylidae; genus Leptodactylus; species Leptodactylus fuscus. The sequence continues at coordinate 363,593,811 of NC_134265.1, read as the reverse complement.
TGCTTTTAAGTCCACCAAGCCTGGAAGCCCCTGGAGACAATGGCTGAGTGTGAAGCTGCCCTATACCATAGTGTTGTTGTGTTCCTCCTTCCAGGTTGTCATCTGTGTTCTGTGGTTGTCTATTTCTCCCCCATTCCAGGACCTGGACACTCAGTCTTATCCTGAGAAGATCATCATTCAGTGTAATGAGGGCTCAGATCTCTGGTTCTACTCCATGTTGGGTTATATGGGGCTCCTGGCCGCTGTCAGCTTTCTTCTGGCTTTCATGGTGAGGACATTACCGGACAGTTTTAATGAGGCCAAGTACATCACCTTCAGCATGCTGCTGTTCTGTAGTGTCTGGATGGCCATGATCCCGGCTTATCTGAGCACCAGAGGGAAATACATGGTGGCCGTGGAGATATTTGCAGTAATGGCTTCCAGTGCTGGACTTTTAGCTTGTGTGTTTTTCCCAAAATGTTTTATTATTTTATTTAGATCAGAAATGAACAGAAAAACTGATCTGCTGGGGAGAAGAAAGGAATGACTGTAATAATAGTAATAAATGATGATGTGTAATGTGCCATGTGGTAACATAATGCCACAATCCATAATGTCACAATCCTTAGTGCTGACAGTCCTGCAGATGATCGCACTACATGTGACGTCACACATTACACAGCCGCCAATATGTCAGGACTGAATGAATATACAATATACATAGACAATGTAGCGTTCAGGCTCAGCAGATTCCTACTGAATACAAGAGATATATAGCCACATATAGGTAATAATAGTGTGGGGGGAGGCTCATTATTTTAGCACGTGACATATTAATAAACACCAATAATCCTCCCGGCCACCACTAGGGGCAGCTTTATACAATCTCCAATAAGTGATGTCGCCTATAACACTTTCCTGACTTCCGCCATAATAGTACAGCACTACCAGGAAGGCAATGCCACAACGATCCTCAGGGGGTTACTATATATTGGGGTCACAATCACTTTGTCATTCACCTTTTAGGAAAAAAAAAGATAAAAAACAACAATATCTGAGTAAAGCCCTTAAAATTACATTCCCCCATGTAAAATAATTTATGTAAATAATAATGTCAAACAATTTATGGCTAAGATAAGTGAATAAAACTTCAAAATTTTATTTGGAATATTAAAAACAGATATATATATATATACACATTTAGTGATGTCTCATGTGAACGAGAGAAAAAACCCCTGCCAAGAACCCATATAACAACTGTGCCTTGATATTTAATATATAATAGTTGCACAAGTTGAAAAAGATAGGGGGTTAATCATGAAAGGTAAGGCCCCACTCAATGTATATAGGCAGGGCTTTGCGAGTAGAAATACTCTGTTAAAAAGATTGCAGACGACTAACAGCCATAAGATGTAGGAGATAGAAACAATGTTAATCCAGACTGCCCTCCCCAGTAGTGGTTATCGGGGGTTGGTCACATATGATCAAAGATGATAACACTATCCTTTAAATACACCCTTATTATGATAGATGTATGGGAAGAATATGCAAATCTGTCTCCCAAGATGTAAACAGGGAGACAGTGCCTCTGTTATGCTGCCCTCTATAGAAAGCAACCCTGTTTACATCTTGGGAGACAGATTTGCATATTCTTCCCATATTCCTTTGCAGTGGAGCAACTTTGGCTATAAGTCTCCACACACCTGAGAAGGTGATCTCTCCCTAAGGATAGACGTTATCCCCACAATATGATAGATGTAGGTTCTAAAGACCATAAGGAAATGTTGTGCTATATGTGAGTTACTGGATATAACATGTTTACTGTATATTCGCATTAGGGAAACTATCCATTCGTGCTCTGCGTTATACAGTACTCCTATCTATATAGACAAAGTAACAGTTTAATTACAAACTGCTACAGTCCTATAAACTTGTATTCACGGGTCTGGACACGACATCCTCACAATACTAGGACGTCTAAACACACCACCGTCTCGCAGCTCTCTATATCGGGCATTCGTGGAAGATATTAACATCATAAGCATCGGCGTCCACCATCAGGGAGCCGAGAACTGTGGTTCTTACCGCATTCCTTCATTGTAGGGTCTTTAGTTGTACTCGCCTGATGAACCTGATATATCTACCAGGGGAAACGCGTAGAGAGATTTTGCACTTACTACTCGAGTGCTGGTCTCAGGGGCTTGTGGGTTTAATATCTTCCACGAATGCCTGATATAGAGA